>NW_026606079.1:6757500-7957500 GCF_029834395.1 Sorex fumeus
CCCACACTGCCTTCATCTGCCTCCAGTGTGCCCTATCAGGGGAACAGGGTCCCACTGTCCATCAACTGTCCATCAGAGAGCCTAACTCGTCCAAGCCCTGAAACACACTCACCATGACCTGGGAGAATAATCCGGATGCGAATATGATGCACTGCCAGGACCAAGTCCAAGTCAGGCCCGGGCACAGTCTGTCTAAGGCTTGTGCAAGTCAGGCTCCCGGGAAACCGTTTCTTCCCAGTCTTCACTCATGGCCCAGATAAGGACTGTCCCAGAAGAAACTGTGCATCTAACACAGAATTTGCATATCCACAAGAAAGATATCAGAAATCCATGAATAGTGGGTAAAAAGTAAAACCAAATAATTGATCTATGAAAGAATTTCATGTGTTTTTTGATGTTTCTACTGGAACAGTACAATTTTCTCAGTCATCTCCCATATGATTTTGAACCTGTAAAAATCCTGAATGTAGGTATCAAGCAGATATATTAGCTGATTACACACAAAACTATCATAATCTCTGATAATTAAGTTTCTTTGATGTATTATGTATTGGAGGGGAGCGGATTGAGCTTTCCTCCCCACCCCGACCAGGGCTCCGGCAGCCAAAGACCTCCAGGACCAGCCACCACCATGCTGAGACCACTCTCCGCACACATGAAGGTACTGACTGACGGACAAAGTCACGCGGGTTCTGGGGCCGAGATCTCCAAGCCTACTCCAATTTGGGCCGAGCATCCTCCACCCAGATCCTCCAAATTCCAGTAGGCGGGGGTCACACCCACCAACTGGCCCCCTGGCGCCGTGTAATCCCATCAATGGCCAAGACTCAGAGACTATAAAAATCAGCTCCTGGAACCCGGGACATCCCGGAACTCCCGGACATCTTATTATGACACCTTATTATCTCATTCCTACTTTGGACAAACTGGCAGGCTACCGAATGTAGCCTTCCCACACGGCAGAGTCTGGCAAACTCCCCGTGGCTTACCCAATATGCCAAATACCAGTAACAATGATGGGTCTCATTCTCCTAAAGAGCCTTGAATATAATCTCAGGGCTAGGATGAAGGAGACGTTACTGGGGCCTGCTCGAGGCAATAGACGAATAACAGGATGATTTGTGATTGTGATTGTGATTATGCAGATGAGAATTGTACTTTGATCCATGAATTTGATTACCATTATCAACATTGTCATTTGGGTAATTAAGGTGGGATAGTACATTGTTAGCAACATGAAACCTGTATACTAAGGCAATAATAATCCTTAGATATTTTCCCAATTTTGCAAAGAACTCTCCTAGTTGATGGCATCAGTATGAGAAAGATTCCCTTCATGGTATTCAGCCCTTGGCATTCCTCTCTGCGAACAGCTGGGGGTCCTGTCTCTCTCTTGGCCTTACTGAGGTGGGTTTCCACTATGTCATTATGAAAATTCCCACCCAGCATTGTGTTATTAACATAGTGTCTTCCAGGGAAATGTATTTCATGATTAGGAATAAGTAAGAACTTTAAGATGACTAGGACAGTGGTTGTTGCCTTGAGAACTTGGGAAATTCCAAGTGACATCTCAGATTGGCTCCACGTACAGAGAAAGAAATGAGGGTAGACTGAGATACTGCACCATAGTAAACAGCAGCTTAATATCCAGGGACCCACATAGGTGTCTCTTTGGGGGCACAGACAGGAAAAGTGCATCAGAAACCACCACAGAAGCTTCATTTCTGGACTTGACACCCTGTGAAAGTTCCTCTGCTTGTCATAGATTTGTGTTGGCACACATGTTCTCGAAGCTGACCCTCAGGTGGGGCCTTTGTTTTCTTGATCTTCCTTGGCCTCTGTTGGACCAGTTTTGTGCCCGTATTTGGAATAAAATTCCAACAAGGTTGTCTAAGCATCAGTAGAGCTGTGGGTGGGCAATGTTCCCCTTGGGGAGGGAACAAATGGTGTCATTGTGGGTGCTCGAAGCTCAGTGTCTGATTCATAAATTGCTAATTCACCATACTAATGTAATTTGAGGATATTTTAAAGGGAAATATTGAGATGTTGGGACAACAAAATAAGTAAAACTAATAATACATCTTCTGTTTCCCCCAGATGTCCAGGAAGACTGTGGGCAAACACACATGTGGCAGCCCATCCCGTGGCCTCTATCATATCTGCATGGAGTCTCCATGGACTAATGGGATATGTGCTTATTTCTCCGATTACCGATTCTCTTTTGTTGTTGTTGTTGTTGTTTGTTTTTGCTTTTTGGGTCACACCTCGCTATACACTCCTGCCTCATACACTCAGGAATTACTCCTGGTGGTGATTGGGGGACCATATGGGATATTGGGACTCGAACCCGGGTCAGCTGCATTTAAGGCAAATGCTCTACCCTTTGTGCTATCGCTCCACCCCCTGATTCTCTAGTTTTTATTTCTGGGTTTTGTCAAAAACTTTTCTCTAGCTTCTTAAAACCAGGCTCATTTTTAATGTTAAGTGTCCATGCATTTCTCCCTCGGTGTCTGTCCTCCCTGCCAAGTGGAATTGTTTGGTTATTCATACTGCATCTCAAAATACTTCCAAATCTGGCTCAATAAATGACATTTATTTCCTAGGAATTTTACAGCAGGTGAATTAAAGTGCCACCTCCCCTCAGCTGGAAGCGCTGAGTACTGGCATTGTCAACAGAGTGCCCTGCACCTTGCTCAGGATCCTCTGCTGCTGTCCCTCGGGGATCAGTCCCTCTGCACACATCCCCCTGGTGTCTCTGCCCTCCCCGAGTGAAGCTTCTCCTCAGCACAGACATGACGCTCCCAAGGTCAGAGGTCACAGGGATAGAGGGAGAGGCACACAGGTTTCGCGCGACTGCATCATGGTCACAGAGGAAAGTCACAGCGAGGTTGGGAAAGGACACAGACAAGCTCTCATTACACAAAACCATGTGGTCCTTGACTTCTGACCATGGCCACTATCCAAGTGTCATATTCACCACTCCCAGTGTCCAGTGGCTAAATTCCAGCTCAGGGATACAGAGATGCAAATAGCGCACGGGACCTCACCCACAGCCTCTCAGTAAGGGCTTCTCAACACTTTGATTCCATCTTAGAGAAAAGGATTTTCGGCTGGCCCATAGCAGGTGAATATGTGCATATTTAGATCTCGGATTATTTCTATTTTACAAATTAGTCCCAGGAATGCCCCTGTCTTTTCAGGCATAAACCATAGAAAGGTGATCAGGAAATGAGGGGTATACAGTAACAGACGCTGATGCCCCTGCGTCACTCCTCTACACTGCTAGTGTCCTGTTTCCCATGTCCCACCGAGTGCCACGTGTGTGATGCTGAGATGTGGAAGTGAAGTTCAGCACCGAATTCTATTTACGATTTCTAAAGAACAACTTTCTTTATCCCTAAAATGTAGACTGATCAAAGATTTTCCTGGAGCTGGAGCTATGGTTCCAAATCTGCAATGGTCCTAGCACACACTGACATCTGTTAGCTCCTGTGACAAGTGTGAAACACAAGGAGCTCAGCCACACATGAAATAGGAGTGGAGTGAAGGACTGTTCTTGAGGAAACAGTTCAAGAACCTGCCAATCCCCCAGCACATACTTAAAAGTGATTCTTCCACTAGCGTCGGGGAAGGACCAGTGTACAATCCAACAAGAATATAGGAGTAACTGCAGGTGTTCTAGAGAGAAGCCATCTTCCTCTTGGCAGTTGCTGAAGAACAGAGAGAGATCCTGAGCCTTTCCCTCAGATGAAACCTGGCCCTATGAGCCCCATTATGTTTCTCAGACCCTGACTCTCTGGGGAGGAAGTTAGGAGGATCAGCGTCCCTGTCATCTCCTCACTCAGCACAGCTGCCTCCCCCACAGTTTTCTGACATGTTCAGGATGTGTTTGTAACACTGTGTCTCGCACAGTAATACACGGCCGTGTCTTCAGTGCTCAGCCTGCTCAGTTCCATGTAGGTTGTGTCCTTGGATGTGTCTATAGTGAGTTTGAGTCTGCCCTGGAACTTCGGTGCATAGCTTGTACCACCATTGTCAGTTCTTATCCATCCCATCCACTCAAGACCTTGTTCAGGGACCTGTCGCACCCAGTACATTGCGTAGCTGGTGAAGGTGTATCCAGACGCCTTGCAGGAAATCTTCACTGATGTCCCAGGTTTTCCAACCTCAGCCCCCGACTGCACCAGCTGCACCTGGGAGTTCACACCTGTGGACAGCAGAGAGGAGTGGTTGGACTCCACTTGACTGACCCCATACTCTCAGCCCAAGGCATGAGGACGCTTACCTGCAGCCACTGCCACCAGAAAGAGAATTCTCCAGGTCCAGTCCATGGTGAGGACCGTGCACTCAGGGGCTTCTGAAGGTGTGGGTGTGTCTGCTGTGTGATGTTGTCAGGACACAGACACATCTGTATTTAACTTAGTGTCCCTCGTGTAATTTGCATATTCATGGTAAAGGTAAAGGTAAAGGCCCTCCCGTTCATCGTCGATTTGCTCGAGCGGGCCCAGTAACGTCTCCATTGGAGACTTTGTTGTTACTGTGTCTGGCATATCGAATACTCTCGGAAGCTTACCGGGCTCTCCGAGAGGGGCGGAGGAATCGAACTCGGGTCGGCCATGTTGGCCGCTTGTAAGGCGAACGCCCTACCCGCTGTTACTTACTCGAGCATATTCATGAGGATGGAGAATTCATAGATGAAGACCTGGTCCAACCTTAAAAGGGGCTGTTGGAAGTTACCGGGTCCATTCTCAAGGGAAGTGGAGAGGTCCACGTTCTGATCCTTGCTTGAGGAGATGAGACTCTGCCCTGTCCCAAGACTCTGTGCACACAGACCTCCCCCTCCGGAGGGCGAAGACCTTTCAGGACTTTCCTTCAGGGTCCCCCACATCTGTATGGCCTGGACCCATCTGGACACACCTGGGCTTTGAAATTATTTCTGGGATCCTGTAACTCTCCAAGGGATGCCACAATGAGACTACAAAATCATCCTAATGCCCCCGTGGTTTCAATTGGAGATATTAAGAAGTCCAAAAACACCCCCTCCAGGGGCTGGAGAGATAGCACAGCGGGTAGGGCGTTTGCCTTGCACGCGCCCGACACAGGTTCGATTCCCAGCATCCCATATGGTCCCCTGACCACCGCCAGGAGTAACTTCTGAGTGCAGAGCCAGGAGTAACAACTGTGCATCGCCGGGTGTGACCCAAAAAGAAAAAAAAAAACCCTGCATACAGTTTTTACTGCCTTGTCAATATGATAATTGTTCTTCCAAAATGATACGTGGGCACAATTTAATCTTCTCTGTCGTACATGTATTTTAATTTTCGTTTTCTTGAGAAAAAAATTTAGTTTTAGTGAAGAAGGAAATTCATACTGAGGAGATTTCTGCCTCTCTGCACCTATTTCCCCCATCTCTGCACCCTTTTTAGCCTGCAACTCAGTGCTCTTGGGACTTGGCGCCTCCTGCAGCCCAGTCCCCACCCTGCAGGGAGAGCCTCTGGGCTCTCGGGGCTTCAACCTCTTGACATCTCTAATAAGGCAGGGTTGAATCTTGGGACTTCTCTTCAGAAGCCTTGTTCAGGAGTCATATTATTTTATGGGCTTTTTGATTTGGTTCTGAGCCACACCAAGCAATTCTGAGGTCTTGTTCCTGGCTCTGTTTTCAAGAATTGCTCAGGTAGATGCATCCCAGGAAAATATTGACAAATCAAGTAGTTGTATATATAAAAGTTAAAAGGTGACTCTGAACATTTTTAGCTGAGAGTATCTGGAAGTAATAAAATAAATAATTAATTCACTGAAATAAAAATAGTAAAAACCGTCAAACTAAAAGAGGATTTAAGTCTTTAAGTAAAGACTTTAATAGCGTTGTCCTCCCGTTGTTCATCGATTTTCTCCAGGTGGCCCAGTAACGTCTCCATTGTAAGACTTGTTGTTACTGTGTTTGGCATATCAAATATGTCACTGGGAGCTTTCCAGGCTTTTCTGTGTGGGTAGAATACTCTCGGTAGCTTGCCAGGCCCTCCAAGAGGGGCAGAGGAAATGAGCCCAGGTCGGCCGCGTGCAAGGCCAAAACCCTAGCTGCTATGCTATCGCTCTGGCCCAAAGAATTTAATAGAAACAAAAATATATTAAATTTGTTACATTAATAGTTTTTCAAAAATCAGATGTGAGTCTACCACAGCTGCTAACAAGTTTATTCTATAACTGTATTAGTAGGGCAACTATAAGTAAAAAAAAAGTAATGAATTTGATCAAATTAATGAAGTTTTATGGAACATATGGATTGAACTCTAACTTTTTCAGTGATGCAGAATAGCATTATTTAAAGAAATTTTCTTAGAGAAATGCAAATTCTCTTAGAGAAATATTGATCTGTGTTCAAGAGAGCACATGGGCTTCTCCAAATGGGAAAAATCCTTGAGTTCTAATTTCTGGTCAGACATGTTAGAAGTCTGGAAAACATCTTTCCACCCAGCAGGAGGGAAAACCTGACCAAGTGTAACTCATAGACTCACAACTTTCAGTTTCTCTGTGAATAGTAAGAAAGGGGAGATGGACAGAGCAGTAAATTAGGATTATCTAAAGAAATTTACTTAGAAATATGCAAGGAGAGAGAGAGTGGAGGGGAGGCACAGGATTATGACAGGAAGGACAAAGACAGCCCAACTACAGAATCTGGTCATCATCACGTGAAACATCCTTCTCCTTTATTGATCCCTAGAAGCCTGTATGGGTTCTGTGTCTCTCTCTGTCTCTCTGTCTGTCTCCCTCTCAGGTGTATTGATTTCAATACAGACACTGAAATGTTATTGTGTATATCCCTTTTCCACCTGTCTACATTTAGTTCTTATCCAGTGATCAGATCTAACTATTCCTGTCAAATTGATCCTTCTCTGTCCTCCACAAACCACACACTTGCAGCAAGCTTTCAACCATTGATCTGTCCCACTGTCCCCTGTTACCTGACACTGAATATTAATCTCATACCAATGTTTATATCCCACAGAAGAGTGCATTTATTCTATATCTGTCCCTTTCCTTCTGACTCATTTCACTCAGCCTGATACTCTCTATTTCCCTCCTTTTTTGGGGTCACCCCTGGAAATGCACAGGGGTTACCCCTGCCTCATGCACTCAGGAATTACACCTGGTGGTGCTCAGGAGACCATTATGGGATGCTGGGAATCGAACCCGGGTTGGCTGCGTGCAAGGCAAACGTCCTACCTGCTGTGCTATTGCTCCAGTCCTCCACTTCCCTCCTTTTATAAGCAAATTTCATGATTTCATTTTTTCTGGTGACTGTATAGCATTTCATTGTGTAGATGTATTGTATTTCATCCAGTCATCTGTTCTCAGATACTTGGGTTGTTTCAGAATAAGCTATTTTAAATATAATCTTGTGATGCAATAAACATAGACATGTCCATTTAGACAATTTGGAAATATATTTCCAATTAGTGTTTTGGGTTCTTTGGGTCAATGACAAGAGTGGAATTTCTGGGTCGCATAGAAGCTAAATTTTTAGCATACTGTGCAGTATCCAAATTTTTCCAAAGAGTTTGATCCCGTTGAAATTTTTACCAGCAGAGAATGAGGATTGGATTTCCCCCACATCTATGCCAACACAGAATGTTTTGGTTCTTTGTGATGTGTGCCTTTCTCTCTGGTGTGAGGTGAAATCTCAATAGTGTTTTAATTTTCATTTTTCTGATAAGTGATATAGACAATTTGTTCATACCATCCTCTGCCTCAAATTCTAATTTAAGGACATATCCATTTAAAACCTCATTTTTAGATAGGGTTTATTTTTCTCTTAGATTTTTCAAGTCCTTTATATAAGTTTTATTAATCCTACATAAGATAAGTCTCTGGGTCTTGCACAGGGACTATAAAACCCAGCTCCAGGAAGAGAACAGCGCAGAGTCTCCTGCCCCTGCGCCTGGCTGTCCTCGGTGGAGACCCTTGGAGGAGGGCGGGTTGGGTCTCCCTCTCCTCCACGAGCAGGGCTCCGGCAGCCAAAGACCTCCAGAACCAGCCACAACCATGCTGAGACCACTCTCCACAACATGAAGGTACCGGCAGAGGAACAAAGGCATGCACGTCCCGGGGCTGAGATCTCCAAGCCTGTTCGGATCGGGGCTGAGCACCCTCCACCAGATTCTCCATCCTCCAGTAGGCAGTGGTCATACCCACCAGCTGGCCCCCTGGCGCCATGTAATCCCATCAATGGCCAAGACCCGGAGACTATAAAACCCAGCTCCCAGAAGCATGTGCCCGCGACATCTTATTATCTCATTCTTGCTTTGGACAACTTGGCAGACTTCGAATGTAACCTGCCCACATGGCAGAGTCTGGCAAACTCCCTGTGGCGTACCCTATATGCCAAAACCCATTAACAATGATGGGTCTCATTCTCCTAACCCTGAAAGATCCTTGAATATGGCACTTTTTAAAATCTCAGGGCTAGGACGAAGGAGACGTTACTGGGGCCTGCTCGAGGCAATCGACGAACAACAGGATGATCGATGATCGTGATTGTGTTCGTGACATAAGATAAGTAAAGTAAGTAAAGTAAACGTCCTTCCGTTGATCATCGATTTGCTCGAATGGGCCCAGTAACGTCTCCATTGGAGACTTTGTTGTTACTGTGTCTGGCATATCGAATACTCTCGGTAGCTTGCCGGGCTCTCCGAGAGGGGCGGAGGAATCGAACTCGGGTCGGCCATGTTGGCTGCGTGCAAGGCAAACGCTCTACCCACTGTGCTATCGCTTTAGCCCTTATAAGATAAGATAAGTAGTGAGTTTAATTAATTGTACATAAGATGAGTAGTGAGCAGATATTTTTCCCCAGTTTGGGGGTTGTCTTTTGATTATGGTCATCATTTCGTTTACTATAATTGGGCCATATTAAAAAAGTAGCTGACAACTCAAAGTATGAAATGAGTGAAAACTTTGGCTTCCCATTGATCCAAAATAGTTTATGTGAGGGAAATTGAAAGAAGACAGTGACCATGTGTTTGTACTCAGGTGAAACACAAAACGTTTGTCATGGGCTGATCACAATCACAAACCAAAATCACCTTCAATGTTGGGTGCAGAAAGAGACTAGTGAGTCAGTGACCCCTCAGGTGGAATTGTGACCAATGTGGATGGGTCATTGCAGGTTCAGAGTCAGGACACAACTCACGTGTCTTTAGAGCAAAGGGAGTCACTAAGCCTCTGTGCACACAGCAAGGTCCTAGGATGTGGTTCCTCCTTCCACAAACACAAGGTGAAACAAAATCAACTCTGGACTCACTCCCCACTGCCTTCTCAGAGAGTTACTGGGGCTCAGCACTTCCTCCTCAGACTAAGATGACCTCGGTTACTTTCTTTGTTTCCTGGAACCCAAAATCATTAACTAGTGGAGGTGATCATAGTCGTGTTCACATAGTACTAAATACAGTAGCCATAATGCACACACAACACACAACCGCAATGCTCAGTTCATTTTATTTCCTGATTCAGCCATGGAGTCCATTATTTCTCTCCTTCAATTCTGTTTGAAGGGCAATGAACATTGTTTTCTTCCTTTTCTGAGACTCCTAAGTCTCCTTGTCAGTGTTTTCTTCAGGTCAGAGAGCACTGAGTGCATTGTTTCTCTCCGCACACCCACAGAGCATCTTTTGTTCTGATGTTCTTACCTGGATTCAGTCCACATCCATGAAATAATAGAATTATAGTTTCAATATTCCTGGCATTCATCGACACTACCTCCACTACCCAGCCATTGCCACACTCCAGGACGCTTCCCGGACCCCTGCGGCCGCAAAACGGCTGCGTGACACATCATAAGACACTAAATACCCATCTTCCGGAATTGTCGTACCGTATTTGATAGGCATCAAATATGGTAACACCTACAAGGGTGATTAGAGGTCGCCCCAAAAGCCTCTATCCCTCTCAGAGAGACTGGCAAGCTACCGAGAGTACTCCGCCCGCACGGAAGAGCCTGGCAAGCTATCAGTTGTGTATTCGATATGCCAAAACCACAACTGTTATATGTCATATCTACAACTGGTCTCATTCACCTGACCCTGACGGCTTCACCGACATGGCAGCACCGATATGGCAGCACTGAGAAGGACAAGAAAGGAGAGGCCGACAAAATCTCAAGGCCGAACTAGGCTGCCACAACAAAGGAAGACAAAAATGATCGACTGTACTTTCAATGCACGTACGCTAGCATCAGATGCATCCATCGAGGACCTGATGGTAAAGGCGCGAATGAACAAGTACGAAATCATTGGTCTGACCGTGACAAGAAGACACGAAACTCACCATGCTGTTTTCGACACTGGAGAAAAATTGTTCCTCGGAACATGCGATAAAAGAGGTGGCAGAGGCGTGGGTGTCCTTGTCAACACAAACTTGGCCATGAGCATTGATTCATTCGAATGCCTAACAACCCGAAACGGATGTTTACATTTGAATAGATGACGCTCACTGCCTGCAGTTTCTACCTTCGTTGTCTATGCACCAACATCTCATTATGAGGAAAGAGAAATCGAGAAGTTCTACATGGAGCTGGACAAGTTCTATAAAGAAGACCAAACCTTCTATAAGATCATTGTGGGTGATTTTAATGCCAAAATAGCCCGAGAAGATCAGCTGAAGAACTGCACATCAAGACCCATGGCCTAGAATGGAATGAACAGGGTGAGAGACTGTCTGAGTTCATCATGTCGACCAGGACCATTCATGGTAACTCACAGTTCCAGAAGGCAGAATCTAAAAGTTGGACATGGGAGTCTCCCAGTGGACGATTCCATAACGAAATAGACCACATCATATTCAATCGACGGTTTTGCCTGACTGATGTCGCTGTTGTCCCAAAATTTCGAATGGGATCGGACCATTTTCTCCTTCGTGCAAAATTCTACTTCACAGAGCGGGGAGAAAGGGCTGCAAAGTTCAAAAAGAGAACTCCCAGAACGACCACCAACTGGGAACTCTTTGGCATTATTGCGGCAACATGGGAAGATGCCATTGTTGACAACATTGACGAGGAATACGATCGACTGGTTCAGCATCTCCATGAATGTGCAAGGAACGCCAAGAGAGAGATAGCCACAATAAAACACCTGTCTTCGAAAACTCTTGAGCTAATTCGCCAGCGTGGTTTGGCGCATGCCTCAGGCAACCGCAAGCTAACGTCTGAGCTCGCAAAGCAGTGCAGAGATGTGATCAAGGAAGACCTCAAAGAGATAAGAGCAGAAGTACTGGTAGATGCGGCAGAAGCTGGGGAAAGTATTCGTATCGCCCGCCTGTCCTTCGCCAAATACAAGACCAAGATGACTGCCCTCCAACGTCCTGATGGATCCATCACATCCTCCAGAACGGCAATGGAGAAGATTATTCATGACTTCTAAAATCTCTTGGATAGCCATATCCACTTGCCGACATATCAAATTCCACAAGATGGATATGTCGTTCCCAAAGTTCTCCCTCCCGAAATCCGATATGCCATTTCGTTGGTAAAGAAACAAACAGCACCTGGCCCAGACAAGTTCAGACCTGAACAACTGAAGAACCTGCCATCAGTACTCATCAATACTGGCTCAGCTCTTAACTCACTACCTATCTGAATGCAAGGATACGTCCCAATGGAAAACCAGCAGGACCGTACCACTGTTCAAGAAGGAAGACATCCATGATATTGGCAACTATCGCCCGATCTGCCTATTTTCTGTCATCTACAAGTTGTTCACTCGAGTCATCCTAAATAGAATTGGCAGAACACTAGATGAAGGACAACCATGCGAGCAAGCCGGGTTCCGCAAAAGATTCAGCACCATGGACTATATCCACACGATAACCAAGCTCATTGAGGTTTCTCGGGAGTTCAAGATGCCAATCTTTTTAACATTCATTGATTTAAAGAAGGCCGTTGATTCTGTTGAGACAGAAGCGGTCATTGAAGCCCTAGCCAATCAGGGCATTCAAGCCCAATACATCAAGATCCTCCGTGAGCTGTATTGCGGATTCACTACCAGAATCTCACCATTCTATAAAGAAGTGATTGTTGATGTCAAGAGAGGGGTGCGGCAGGGTGATACCATTTCACCAAAACTCTTCAGTGCCACCCTCGAGAACATCATGCGACGACTGGAATGGGAAGGAATGGGAGTGAAGATAGATGGTCGGCAACTACACCACCTCCGCTTTGCTGATGACATTGTTTTAATAACACCAAACATCAGCCAAGCGGCACCAATGCTGGCCGACTTTGATCATGAGTGTGGAAAGGTAGGCTACAGCTGAATCTTACGAAGAAAATGTTTATGAGAAACAGCCTTGTTCCTGACACCCCATTCGCTCTCAATGGAATGACCATCTCCAAATGCAACAGCTATGTGTACCTAGGTCGAGAAGTCAACATGACAAATGACCTGGCACCCGAGCGGCGCAGGAGGAAGAACTGAGCGGCTTGGAACGCCTTCAAGAACGTCGAAGAAATAGCTAAGAGGACGAAGAACCTCCAGCTCTGGGCACATCTCTTTGATTCTACTGTTCTTTCTGCATTAACACATGCCTCAGAGACCTGGGCCCTACGCAAACAGGATGCGAACGCTATTCAGGTCTCCCAAAGAAGAATAGAAAGAGCTATGCTTGGAATATCATGTTTCCCTCAAATGAGAGAAAGAATCCAGAGTTCCGACATCCGTCGATGATCAAGAATCAGGGACACTGTTTCATTTGCCGAGGTGTCAAAAATCAGATGGGCTTGTCAAGTAATGAGATTTAAAGACGACCGCTGGACTAGGGCTGTTACTGACTGTATTCCATGGGATGTCAAAAGACTGCGTGGCTGCCCACCTACCAGATGGTCAGACTTCTTCGTCAAGATCATGAACGATCGGTTTGAGGCTCTTCATGTTCCCGAGTGAACAGATGCCATTGGGCTGCACTAGCATGCGACAGGGACAAATGGAGACGTTACTGGCGCCCGCTTGAGCAAATCGAGGACTAATGGGAAGTTAAGTGATTAAGTGATTAAGTTCCTGGTGCTCTGTGGAAGCAGAGCATGTAAATGCCTGGTGGTCTGAGCATGGATTGGGTGAAGTTCCTCCCAAATAAACAATGTATTTAGCTAGGGCTGTGACTCTAGTGACTTCTGGCAGCCCAATAGCGTGTTGTGTTTTCGCAGTGGAACTGGGAGTACTAGAGGTCGGTTGGCAGGAATAACAGTAGGTTCTGGTGCTGACGGGGTATCACTGAGGCTTGTGACATCCCTGGGGAGACAGGCTTTAAAGAATATCATGAACTTATAGAAATTATTCCATGAGTCTCAGGAATATAAATTCTCAGTCCAATTGTATAGAATTCAGAGCCCAGAACAAATCCTTTCATCTTTTATGGTGAATCTTTGGGAAAGGATTCCATCTCCTGGAGTGGAGCAAGGAAAATCTCTCCTGTATAATCTCCGGGTGGCTAGGGAAGATCCAGGGGCTCTCCTCTTCACTGGCCAAGTTGGAAGCAGCTTGGGCCTCTCCCCCTCCCCTGGCGGTCCATGTCCTGGGTTGATGGAGGAGGAAATGAGGGCCAACCCGGTTGATTGATCAGATGTCGTTTATTCCATTCTCCCAATGCGCCTGTTCCACTCTCTCTGAGCCCCCCATTCTAGTCTCACACTGGCCCTCATTCCTGTTTCTTCCTCTCTTCTCTCCACTCTCCATCTAGCAGCCTAGTCTCTCTTTCTCCAGGAGCCTGCTCCTGTATTCTTCTACATTCTTCTACCTCTGTCTCCCTTGCTAGTCTCTCTGCCCTCCATCTTGCTGTCCTGCTCTCTGTCTCTCCAACTCTCTCACTTCTCCAGTTTCCCAGCAATGGGGGTAGCCACCACACTCTTTCAGTAGCAAGAGCAACATAAGGAAACCCTTCCTGACCATCCATCAAGCTCAAGGGCTGAAACACCATTTAGGGGTGTTCCTCTTCTCCTTAGTCCAGTAACTTAATTAACACCTTAATTAACATCATAATCCTACTTCTTAATATTAGTTATTTTGTATGGTCACAGTAAGAGATACAATGATCTTGTAGTGTGGCTCTCCCAGGAACATTGTGCCACGGACACATATTACAGTGCTCAGGCCAGATTAATCTTTACTAACCATAGCAGGGTCAAAATATAGATATTACTTTTTGGATCATGACAGAATTTGTCCATGACTATGCTCTTAAGTTATATTAAAGTACTATGATACTTTGGCCAGGCCCATTTCGTGCCAGGGTAGCAAATAGCTCATATCTTGCCCTGGGCCCATCCAGTCCCTCGTCGGGACCCTGATTTTGTGGTGCTAAGAAGTAAGGGTAACTGAGGCTTAAGTAGAGAGAACAGATCTCCAGGAAGTAAAAGTCATTCAGGGTCAGTTAACTCCCAAGTTACTAAGGCATAGCATAAACTGTCTTCTTGTGTCCATACAAAAAGGACATTGCTCTGAATTTTCTATGCAAAGGACTTAAGAAGAGAAAAACAATATTTACAAGTCAACAGAGCACAAAGAAAGAAGTTACAAATAAAAGCAGGGGAATGGGAGAACTGTGATGGGAGCAACCCAGTTAACCTAAGCTCTCTGAGGCAAGACAGAAAGGACAAACCAATGTTATCCTACACACTACAATAAATGGTGTAATGGGAAAACAACACCACACACAAAGACAACAATAGAAGATAGACTGTATCCATATCTCACAGAAGATGCAGAATTTCATTAAAAGTGGACTTATGGTCCAGTTTTGACAGCATAATCCTTAAAATACAGAGGAAAACCTCAGCCAATCTCTCCATGACACTAATCTTAAAGGTCTCATCTATAGTTTCACTCCATTGGCAAAGAGAAGAGAAACTGAAATAAATAAATGGAACTAAATCAGTTACAAGATTTTAATGAGAACGTAAATGATATTAAAATTGAAGTAACCAACTGACTGCAAGAAAATGTGTACCCACCAAACATCAGATATTCATAGCACTCACCAAGCTCAACATCAGAACAAGTAGAACTGTAGCACTGTCCTCCTGTTGTTCATCGATTTGCTCGAGGAGCAGCAGTAACGTCTCCCAACAAATTGTGAAACTTGTTGTTACTGTTTTTGGCAGCAAAAAAATCACGGGTAGCTTGCCAGGCTTTGCCATGTGGGCGAGAAACTCTCGGTAACATGCTGGGCTCTCTGAGAGGGGCGGAGGAATTGAACCCGGGTCGGCCATGTGCGAGGCAAACACTCTACCCTCTATGCATCACTCCAACCCATCAGAACAAATAACACACGATAAAATGGTGTGGAAATAAATAGATTATTTACTAAAGCAACATTTCTGTGGGCTGTAGACATATGAAAAGGTATTTATCAACACTATAAAGGAAATGTTAATACAAAGGACAATCAAACCATCTCTTCCCAGTGAGAATAGCTTATATCAAAAATACTGAAAACAAACAGTTTTGGGAGGTTGCCAAAGAAAACACCATTTCTATGTTTGTGTGAACATAGGAAAACACTATAAGATTTATCTAACAAGTGAAAATAGAATCTCCAAGTTACAACTGATTCTATTTTTGGTAGCTTCACCATAGCTTGAAAACAGTCATTTGAGAAAATACATGTAGACATATGTTTATTGCAGCTTTTAGAATAGTTGCCAAGGCATGGAAAAACTCCTAATGCTTAATGACAACTTTATGGATAAGGAGTTGTGGTGTATATGCACAATGGGATACTGTGCAGTTATAAGCAAAGACAAAATAGCAGCGTTTTCTGCACCATGGATGGAACTAGAGGATATCAAATTAAGTGAAGTTAGTCAGAGGGAGAAGAATAAAGTCAGACAATCTTATTCACCTGTGGTACACAGAGAACAGAGCGTCAGTATGGACAGGATCCAATGATAACGCCCCCTGCATCCTATCTACACTCTGGGGTTCCCAAGAAGAATCAGGTGGGGGCTTAGATCCCTGGGAAGGAGAGGCTGAGCACAGGGGCCGCAGCAGAGTGTGGGAGTCTTGGGGATTTGATGCTGGGAGAAGCGCAGGGAGTTTGTGACCCACCAGCATCAACACTCAGGCTATTGTCTTTGTGTTCCCTCAGTGACAGTAAGAAGGGAAGGAGAGAAATCTCTCCATTCTGTGAAAAAAAAAATGATCTTGATTAAAGAAAAATCAACCACACCTGACCTAGCAGGACATAACATTCTCTAATGGACTCTGAGAAAGGACGAGAAATAAGCAAATTTGTAATAGGAGAGAAATCAATTATTAAAATGCATTAATATATATAGGTGAGATATTTAATTTTATTCATATATTTCAATTAAGGAGTAAAGAGCCCCCCCACCCCCAGCCTCTCTCCCCTCACTCCCCTTGCCTCTGGAGCACAGCCCTGGAATCCTTGGATCACAGCACCCCCTGGTGGTCACAAACACCCCTGAAACTCTCCTGTCTTCCTCAGCATGTTTGTGTCTGGGCTCACAGGGAGTTGCCCTCGCTGTGTGTATTTTGCACAATAATACACAGCTGTGTCCTCAGATACTGAGTTACTCAGTTTTAGATAAACTTGGTTCTTGTAGGTGTCCCTGGAGATGCTGACTTGAGACTGAAGACTCGGTTTATAGTATGTACTTCCATCACTCCATATATCACCAATCCAATTCAGTCCCTTTCCAGGGGTCTGGCCAGCCTATTGTACATCATAGCTGGCTAGAGAGAATACGGAGACTGAGCAGGTGAGGGACAGCATTTGCCAGGGCATCAACAGGCTTAGTCCTGACTCCTGCAGCTCTACCTGGGACGGACAACTGGGGACAGAGACCCACAGTGAGTCACGGGTCAGAAGCCCCATACCCTGCCCACCTTGGAGCCTCTTTCCAGGAGACACTCATATCTGGGAGCTACCACCAAAAATAGGAGGAGCCAGTGCTGATGCACGTTCCTACCCAAGAGGTCCATGAACTCAGACACCGTATAGGGGGAGAGGGAGTCCATGTTGGGGTGATTGTGATTTTAATCCGTGGTTTTAATCCTTGGTCCTGAGTGCAGATTTGTATAGGGGATCCTCTGTAGAGAAAGGAGGAGACCCGGGGGAGGATGTTTTGTGGGGTCCCTGGGAGGAGGTGCTGAGTGTGGCTCAGAGCACTCAGGTTTGTCCCTGGGGCCCTGTCAGAGCCGGGACTCTTCCTTCAGCACGGGTAACGTGCTGAGGTGCTCTCAGGAAACAAGAGTTGCTCAGGGTGATACGGCAGGTGGGGAGGAGAGTCCCCCTTCTCTTGAGTCCCTGATGACCAAACCCAACTCCCCAGGGCCTCTACTCTTTAGACAGGCCCCTACCCCTCGGTGTCCCTGTGGTGGCTCCTGTTCTACCACTGCATATGGAAAACCTGGGGCATTACAGGCAGTGGAATTGTCCCTTTGAATTATGACTTGGCCTGTTCTAATCCATGTCAATCAAATTTCACATTTTTTTAAAACTCAGCGCTCAGGTGCTCCATGGAATTATGAGCTGAGTTTTTTCGCACATTTATTTATTCATGTACCTTGGATAAAAATACATTTTCCTTGAGCAGCTACACTCTAAAATATTCAAGGGAGTTATGAGGGTGGATTTGTTCTTTCTCACTGGTGCTGAGCCTATTTAAGGACAAGAAAGATGCCTCGCCTAGTGACCTTCCTGGTGTGGTTAGCGTGGCTAGGAGCACCTCATCCCCTCTGTCGTGTATGTAACTCAGCACCAGAAGATAACCATGAACCTCAGGACCCTGTTATTGGGGTCATCACTACATAATCTCAGTCCCATCAGGTGCCTGGAAAGTGTCCTGGTGAGCACTCAACCCCAAACTATTATACCTAGAACATGGACTTAGTGCTCAGACTAACACATTTTACAAGGGCACAAGCATGCTGGCCCTGAGGAGCAGATTGCTCTCTACACACCTCCCAAATGCATGGAACCTGGACACAGGCTGTGTCACATACTTATATCCCGTAATTCCATGGAGCACCCACGAAACTAAGCACCAACATCCAATTATGATGAAGAAGAAATTGAGAAGTTCTACAAGGAGCTGAAGAAGTTCTATAAAGAAGACCACACCTTCTACAAGATCATTGTCAGTGATTTTAATGCCAAGAGAGGACCAAGAAGATCAGCAGAAGAACTCCACATTGGGACCCATGACCTAGAATGGAATGAACAGGGTGAGAGACTGTCTGAGTTCATCATGTAGACCAAGACCATCCATAGTAACACAGAGTTCCAGAAGGCAGAATCTAAACTTTGAACATGAGAGTCTCCCGGTGGACGGTTCCACAATGAAATTGATCACATCATATTTAATCGACGGTTTTGACTGACCAATGTCACTCTTGTCCCAAAATTCCAAATGGGATCAGAACTGTTGGGTAACATTGCTTTGTCCTTCAAGAAGCTTAGGTATTATCTGGTTACACCCATTCATCTGGTTACACCCATCAATCTGGTTACACCCACCACAGTGCTCCAGTGGCACTTCCACTTCCATTGTGTTTACATGTAAACATGTAAACAGTCTTCCCTATGCTCTCCTTCCCACCCAGTTAATCAGCTTTCCCCTTAATCAGACTTTGTTAATTTGTAAGATCAGTTTCCCAGAAATCTATGATTTTATATCTATGAGTGAAATATTGCCTTTCTCCTCTCCTTATGCCTTATGAACAGTTTACCTTAAAGTAATATCCTTTTTGTATAGATACAGGAAGATCGTTAACATTATGCTTTGTAACTTAGGATTTGATTGGCCTTCACTCCCGGGCATCTGCTTTCTCGACTTAAGCCTCAGTTGCCTTTAGTTCATAGCACCCCAAAAGCAGGGTCCCGGCGAGGGACTGAATGGACCCAGGGCAAGAGGTGAGCTACCCTGGCAGCGAAATGGGCCAGGCCAAAGTGCCACGATTCTTAACTATAAGTTAAGAGTTTGATCATAGATAAATGCTGTCATGATCCAAAGGTAACGACAAGACTAGGATCTTGCTAGGGGTGGGAAAGACTATCTGGCCTGAGCACCGTAGTCTGAGATCGAGATGACCCTAGGAGAGCAATTCTATAAGTTTAACATATTTCTTACTGTATCCATACAAAATGATTTATATTATATTCTTATATGCTTGTCGGACAAGGAGAGGAGAGGCACGCCCATGGGATTATGCTCTAGGGTGGGTCCTCCTGCTGAGGAAGGATCTGTCCTAGGAGCGGTCTTCCCTGAGGCTAAGATTTCTACCCCTGTTGATCTCTACCCCTATTGATTGTGACCTCACCTATGTAATTGTTTTCCCCAATTCCTCTTGGAGAGAGATAAGGAGACAATAGATTGGGCAAGGGGGCAGAGGCAGAAGGAGAGGCAAGGAGAGACAGAGAGAGACAGGGGCAGAGACAGATGAGGAGAGAATCAGAATAAACTACGACTAATACCTACCAGCCTGGCCCTCATTCCTTCCTCCGCCTGACCATCGCCATCGACCTCTCCGGGGTGGGAGAAGGGTGAGACTACCGAACGCGCGTGGCGGGAGAGATAGAGCCACCGCCGCTGTGGGTGCCGTGCCCCCTATTTTGTGTGAGTTTACACACGGAACCAACATCTCATGTGTAAAATTCTACTTCACAGATCAGGGAGAAAGGGCTGCAAAGTTTAGGAAGAGAACTCCCAGAACGACCAGCAATTGGGAGCTCCTTGGCAGTATTGCTGCAACATGGGAAGATGTTGTCATTGACAACATTGAGAAGGAATACGATTAACTGGTTCAGCACCTCCATGATTATGTGAGGTACGCCGAGAGAGATTGCCACACAAAAAAATAAACGCCTGTCTTCAAAAACTCTTGAGCTTATTTGCCAAGGTGGTTTGGCGCATACCTCAGGCAACCGCAAGCAAATGTCTGAGCTTGCAAAGCCGTGCAGAGAAGCGATCAAGGAAGACCTCAAAGAGAGAAGATCAACAGTGCTGGTAGATGCAGCAGAAGCCGGGAAAAGTATTCATAATGCCCACCTGTTCTTCGCCAACTACAAGACCAAGATGACTGACCTCCGACGTCCTGCTGGATCTATCACATATTCCAGGAGGGCAATAGAGAAGATTATCCATGACTTCTACTCAAATCGCTTCTATAGCCATATCCATCTGCCGACATACCAAATTCCACAGGATGGATATGTCTTTCCCAATGTTCTCCCTACCAAAATCTGACATGCCAGAGCCTGACAAGCTAGCCGTGGCATACTCGATATGTCAAAAACAGTAACAATAACTGGTCCTCATTCCCGTTATCCTGAAGGAGCCCCCAATATGTCATCGGGCCACACTAGCACATGACAGGGATGAATGGAGATGTTACTGGGCCCGCTCAAGCAAATCGGTGAACAACAGGGTGATAGTGATAGTGATTTTCGCAGCAACTTGAGCAGGATCAATGGAATTGGAGCATCTTTGCACATGTTCATTTTTCTGCACCACTAGCCTGATCCCTGAGCACTATAGGAGAGACAGACAGAGTACACCCAGGGGTGGCTCCACAACTAAAAAACACAGAAAATCCATCTTTGAATAAAACAGTTTTTTCTAATGATTATGTAATCATTAGTTTAATTCAAAATTAGCCCGTTGCAATCATCACTGAGAGTGTAATTTTTAATAGGAAATTAGGGCTGGAGCGATAGCACAGCGGTAGGGCGTTTGCCTTGCACGCAGCCAGCATGGCCGATTCAAGTTCGATTCCTCCACCCCTCTCGGAGAGCCCGGCAAGCTACCGAGAGTATCTCGCCTGCACGGCAGAGCCTGGCAAGCTCCCCGTGATGTATTCGATATGCCAAACACAATAACAACAAAGTCTCCAATGGAGACGTTACTGGGCCCGCTCGAGCAAACCGATGATCAACGGGAAGGCCTTACCTTCAACATTAGTCTTTATTATTGACATTGATCCTTTAATATTCTTTCAATTCCCTAAGTTAAGAACTAATGGTGCACTTGTGATTTTAAAGAGGTGACTTTGGAAGATTCCCCAGAACAGGAGAGCTGCCCAGTGATGTCACTATGTGAGGGGAGGGAGGAATGTAGATTCTAATCTCCAGGTTACTCTGTCTTGGGAGGGCAGACAGGAAACTAAGGTTGATCTACAATGAGGAATTCATTAAGAGTAACATCTGCAATGGTCTCAATATGAAGCCTCAGTGTAAGGAAGACCCTTAGCCTCTGGGGTGTGGTGTTTCTGGGGGTGCCGGAGAGTGAGGGCTCAGCCCTGTGAAGGGGTCAGCGCTGCAGGTGTCACTGGACAGGTTTTCTGGTCTACAATGGCTGAGGGGTGAAGAAGGAATGGGGAACCTTGAATGCCCTTTTAGTGAGTGGACAAGGGACTAGAGGTCAGCCCATCCCTGAGAGCAGGACTCCCAGGGGTGGGGTGACCAGGTAGAGGCTACCTGAGTGGAGGTCAGAGGGTAGAGGTAAGTGGGCACAGAGTGTGTGCCTGAGAGCCAAAGGAAGGGTCCAGCACACAGTTGAGTGGACACCAGGATTTCTCTTTCTGATGAAGTGACTCCTGAGCATTGCCAGGTGTGAGCCAAAAATTAAAAAAAAAATGACCTGGGGGTGGAGCAAGGAAAGTGGATAGAGCCTTGCAGCAAACACCCTCCCCGCTGTGCTATCACTCCAGCCCCAGTCATTCATTCTCGAGTCCCTCTTTGTGCCCCAGACAGGTCGCGGTGGTCCTTCCCCTCTTGCCTTTGCTCTGTCTCAGCAAAGAAAGTGCCGGGAGGGCAAGTTTTGTTTCTCTGTGGGGTTGATGAAGATTGAGCATTTCAGTAAAGCCAGATGCAGTGCGGAGAGGAGGCGGGAGGACCTCACTCTCTGGGCGGCTCCTCTGTGGGGGATGGTGCCTCACTCCTCTACCCAGACCTGGGCCTCAATGGCCCTCTAATTCCTCTCATCTCTGCAGTCTGCCTCGGCACCCACATTTTCAGAGGCGCCATGGGTCACGGCACCCAGGCCTGCTCACCTAAAGGTCCATCTGCCCCTTGGGTGCTGGGGCGTCTGCTGATAAAGCCTCTTTCCCTTTCTCAGCCCGTGTTTGGGTGCGCTCCTTTTCTGTTTCTCGGGGAGCCAGTTCAGGCTCGCTCGGGAGATACTCCAGGCCGTGTGTCAGGGTTGGACCCGGGCCTCCTGGCCTACCAGCCTGTGTTCCTGCTGTGGAGCTCTGTGGCCTCTTTGGTTTGCGGAAGCTGTTCTCGAGCAATCGCTGACCAAGCCTTGCTAGGAGGAGCAGTTGGCACCGGAAAATGGGTGGAGGCAAGTGGCGGGTGCTTGCACGATGCGTCTGGCATTTCCCTCGGAGTCCTGAGGGATGACTGTCTTGCTCCTCATTCCCAGAGACCCTGGCAGCGTCCCAGATCCCCTACGCAGGACTCTGGCGTCTGTGCGTGTGTGTTCCGGCTCTCCTGGGCCCTGGGCCAGGCCCCTTTCTCTGGAATCTGGGCTCCTGATGCAGTGGGAAAAAAAGAAAAATCTTGGGACGTTGTTCTTGTTCTGTTCAGTTGCTTGATTTGTGTTTGGGAGCCACACTCAGGGTCCTCAGGGGCTACTTCCAGCTTGGTTATGTGGAGTCGCTCTCTGCAGTGATGGGGAGGTCATGGCATGTGCTGGAAACCGGCGCTGGGCTTCCTGTGTGCGAAGCCTGTGCGATGGTCCTTTGAGCTGTCTCCCTGGCAGTGCGACCCTTGTTCTTCTGGCTACAACCAGCTGTGTGCAGGACTGATTCCTGGCTCTACCCTCTTTGTTGTTGTTGTTTTTTGGGGGAGGGGGACACAACTGGGAGTAGCACTGTCCTCCTGTTGTTTATCGATTTGCTCAAGTGGGCCCAATAATGTCTCCATTTTGAGACTTGTTGTTACTGTATTTGGCATATTGAATATGTCACGGGTAGCTTGCCAGGCTTTGCCGTGCGGGTGAGATACTCTCAGTAGCTTTCTGGGCTCTCTGAGAGGGGCAGAGGAATCGAACCCAGCTCAAGCGGGCTGGCCGCATGCAAGGCAAATGCCCTACTGCTCTGCTATCGCTCCAGCCTGGGAGTGTTCAGGAGTTATTCCTGGCTCTGCACCTAGAAATTAATCCTGGTGATGTTCAGGGGAAGCCAGGGATTAAACCCCAGGTCATCCGCATGCAAGGCAAATGTCCTACCCAGTATAATATCTCGATGGCACCTTGGGTCACTGTTGGAGATGCTGGGGGACTGGAGGTGGTGACGGGGATCCAATCTGGGCCAGCTGCATGCAAGGCAAGTGCCTTCCCCACTGTACACTCTTCCTGATCCTAGACCCATTTTATTATTATTATTAATCATTAATTATTATTATTGCTACTACTATTATTATTATTACTACTACTCGATTCCTCTGCCCCTCTCGGAGAGCCTGGAAAGCTACCGAGAATGTCTCACCTGCACAGCAAAGCCTGGCAAACTCCCCGGGACGTATTCGGTATGCTAAACAACAGTAACAATAAGTCTCACAATGGAGACGTTACTGGTGCCCACTTGAGAAAATCGATGAACAACAGGAGGACAGTGCTACAGTGTTACAGATGAAGTGACTCCTACCAGGAGACCATGATAATCTCTACAGGGTAATTTTAATTTCTACAAGAGAATAATGTGCCCCTTAAGCCCCAGGGAAGTCATGGTACCATTAGTAAAAACTACAATCATGAGGCAAAGAGTGAGACAAACTCCTTCATACCCACAGTGGGGATGGAGGACTCAGAGCCACAACACACAGGACAAGGAACCCATGGGCCATCTGAGAGCTGAGAGACAGGCCGGTCTTGATCTCCACAGAAAGATGATTCATCTGGTCATTAGCAAATTTCCTCAGGAGAGAGTCCTCAGAGCACCCTGGAGGTCTGCACCCCTGAACCTCACCCTGCTTCCTATTGCAGATGGGTTGTGTCTGGGCCCAGAGGGCCTTCCCCTCACTGTGTCTCTTGCACAGTAGTACAGGGCCATGTCCTCCTCCCTCAGTTGGTTCATTTGCAGAGAGAGCGTGTTCTTACTGTTGTCTCTGGAGATGGTGAATTGGCCCTTGACAGAGTCGGCATAGCTTATATAACCACCACTATCACTAATGTATGAAATCCACTCTAGTCCCTTCCCTGGAGACTGGCGAACCCAGTCCATATAATAGCTTCCAAAATTGAATCCAGAGGCTGCACAGGAGAGTGTCAGAGACCCCCTGGGCCTCACCAAGTCTCCCCCAGACTCCACCAGCTGCACCTCACACTGGACCCCTGCAAACACAAAGATATCCTGGTCAGGAAACTCTTCTCACACAGAAGATCTTGCTCTAAAATCTTTCCCGTGCTCCGTGTCTCTGTCGCCCTTGAGTTACCTCCAAACACAGCCACCAGGAGAAGCCAGCTGAGCCCACAAGCCATGTTGGTTCTGTGTGAGTCAGGATGGAGCCCCTGGGAACACCTGAACTGACTCCTCTCCTGGAGCTGAGGCTGGGCTGGGCCGTTTTCATCATAGTAGGGAGAGGTTCATTTGCATATCCTCCTCCAATATATAAAACAGTGTATTGGAACCTAAAGAGTAAGTGTAGGTTCTGGGGGTGACTTGTGACCCAGAAAACATTCTGACATAGAATTATTATATGAGAACAAATTTAATTTGTGATATTTTGTCCTTGGGCTGGAGTGATAGCACAGCAGGTAGGGCGTTTGCCTTGCAAGCAGCCGACATGGCCGACCCGAATTTTATTCCTCCACCTCTCTCAGAGAGCCCGGCAAGCTACCGAGAGCATCTCCCCCTCATGGCAAAGCCTGGCAAGCTACCCGTGACATATTGGATATTCCAAACACAGCAAGTTTCACAATGTTACTGGGCTCGCTCAAGCAAGCCGATGAACAACGGGAATACAGTGACAGTGACAGTGATATTTTATCCTTATTTTTGATGTCTGTCATGTAATATCTACAGTCATACTTCTGTTTCGTGAACCATTTGTCACATAAAAGCTTAAATACTTTATACAATATTCTCATAACACATTGTAACAGTTGAACCCATTATTGAGACAAAAGTAATCCACTGAATGACACTGAGTTATGAATGAGTTGGGAACAAAGAACTAAAACGGAATCAGGAGTAAGGCAGAATGGCCGACAGCACCTGATATCTGGGAAATCTGAGGCAGGATACTGTGTCTGCTCTGGTCTCTGCCGTTTCTCTCAGAGGGAAACACAAACAACGAGTATCACCTCACATCTGTGTGAATGACATGTATCTCCCAAAACTGAAATCAACACATGTTAGTGTGAGTATGTCATATAGTTATACTCAGTGGATTTCTATGCAACCAAATGGAAAATAAAGTCATGCTGTTCGTTACACTTTGGATGGGGATGAAGGGCATGATGATGAGCTAAATAAGTCTGTGGACAAAAGGACAAATAGAGGATTATTTCAAATGTTTATGTAAAGAAACAAATAAGCAGGGTAGAAGAGGGTTGGGCATTTCCCTTGCTCTTGGCTGATACGTGTTGGACTCCCAGCACCACAAATGGTTCCCGGAGTCTATTCGGAGTGATCTCTCAGCCTAGAGAGCAAGAGGAAGCCTTGAGCACTGTTGTGTATGGATCTGAAACCAAAACACAAATATGTAAATAAATAATGAAAGAAACAAATCAAGTGAATGAACACTATCAATTGTTAATGCAGCTTCATAAGGAGATACAGTACTGAGAGTGCAGGTTTGGGGTGAGAGGAGAAAAGATGTTAAAGTGACCCAGGAATGATGACAGATGGTCTGGAGCACAGGGGTGGTGCTAAGGGAGGTGATAGTGTGCACTGAAACTGCAGCTGCTAATCAGGGTCGAATAAGGGGATAGAGGGAGGGAAGAGAGTGCAGGTCGCAGGTTCGGCTTGCGGGTTATGGGAACTTGAAAACCATAGTGTGCAGTAACTGTACACTAATACCATAAATTGACATTTAAAAAAATTCTATCACTTATGTTACAATTCACAAATTTTTTTTTAGAATTGCCATAAAGTCTGCACAGCGATCTTGTTTACAGCACTGGCACTGTCACCCATTGCCACAGAGCAGGAGTGATCGACTGTATCAGCATATTGAGCTTGTTTCTCCACGCATGGATGTGCATGTGGTATTTGCTCACTGCTTTACTGTTATAAGGATACTCAGTCTCACTCTGTAGATTTATAAGAAGACAAGTTGATAGCATTATGAAAAAAATAACATAATAATGTTAGGAAACATCTAAGAAACAAGAATATTCTCACAGAACTGAAGTGCCAAACTCAAAATAAAGGTGTGAAAATTCAGATGCTCTTTTAAATTACCACTAGAGAGCCAAAGACTATTGTGCATTTGTCCCCTCTCCTTCAGGGTGAGTCTCGAAAGGTAAGACAGACTGTGTGGCATGTCCTGGTTGCAAGTTATTCTCAAAAGTCTTGACCAAGGAAACAGCCTGAAAGTTTTTTAATTCATTTTTAAAAAATATGTGGTGGTGAGAGGGGCAGAAGTGGTGGGCCACAACTGATGGTGCTCAGGTTTTTTTCCTGACTCTGCCCAGAGAACCACTCTTTTGGGGCACAGGGTTTGTATGATGCAGGAGACAGAAATCATCTCCAGGTTCATAGGTCCAAATGTATTGGTAGGCCCTGCCCACTGTAACATGTCTCTTGCCCCAGTTTGGCCATTATTGAACACAAAATCTGCTCCAATAACCAAGTACCTTACTCCAGACACATTAACCATCACACGAATCACGAATCACGACCATCCTGTTATTCATCGATTGCCTTGAGCAGGCCCCAGTAACGTCTCCTTCATCCTAGCCCTGCGATTTTTAAGAAAGTGCTATATTCAAGGCGCTTTAGTAGAATGAGACCCATCATTGTTGCTGGTATTTGGCATATTGGGTACGCCACAGGGAGTTTGCCAGACTCTGCTGTGTGGGCAGGTTACATTCGGTAGCCTGCCAGTTTGTCCAAAGTAGGAATAAGATAATAAGATGTCATAATAAGATGTCGTGCGGCCAGCCGCACAGTTCCGGGAGCTGGTTTTTATAGTCTCTGAGTCTTGGCCGTTGATGGAATTACACGGCGACGGGGGGCCAGTTGGTGGGTGTGACCCCCGCCTACTGGAATTCAGAGGATCTAGGTGGAGGATGCTGAGCCCCGATCCTATTAGGCTTGGAGATCTCAGCCCAGGGACCCGCTTGCCTTTGTTCCTCTGATGGTACCTTCAGGTGTGTGGAGAGTGGTCTCAGCATGGTGGTGGCTGGTCCTGGAGGTCTTCGGCTTTAACCATTAACATTAACCATTATTTGCCTTAATATGTGGAAGCGTTAGAAAACTTAAAAGCAGGACTGGGATATTCACACAGCTGTGGCCATAGGGTGATCAGACAACCAGCAATTACACTTAAAACATGACACAGTGATGGTAATTTTCTACTTATTCTTGCCTGGAGCACAGCCCTGAGAGTTTTCTAATCTTGCCTGCTTTAGAAACCCTTTAGATAGTCTCAGAACACTCAATGGATCACCCTGACTTCGGGCTTATTATTAAGGGGACAGTATCACACTGGATGCCTGGAGGTGTGGAATTCTCCCTGGCACAGCCCCTTGACCACTAGAAGACATTGGACCTGTAGAGAGTTCCCCAAGCCCCATCATCTCAGACACTTCTAAGAATGATGTAGGTGAATTGGCCATGATTTGCTGGTGCCCAATGGCTCCAGACTTGGGAGAGAGATATATCTGGTGTCAGCAATACTTCAACCTTGCCTCTGCCACAGAGCATCAAAACCAGTGCTCCAGCAGCTTCTTCCAGTCATAACAATCCCCTGCTTCTCTCTGCCACCTGATACTTAGTGCACACAGGCATCCTCCCTCAGACTCTATGGACCACTGCTCTCCTAATAAACTGCCATATGACGAAGGGTCTATGGCCTATATGAGCAGCTATGTCTCATCCATGCTGCACTCATAAACCTTTGGGTATCTACTTCCCAAGACAGACAGACCATCTCCTTCTTCTCAGAGTCCCTGTGGTTACGAGATAACTACATGCAGGGACACGGGAGTCCAGGCATTTGATCAATGGCTTCTGCAAGGGGGACGTTTCCCCAGTCCCACGGAGAAGCTCCTCACTTCATGATGAAACCTCATCAGGGAAGACAGGGCATGGATCCAAGTAACTGGGAATTTTAACTCAAAACCTTTGAGAGGAGAGGATTTTCCTGAGACTCTAGAAAGGGCAGAAACATGTCCCCAGTGTCAGCCAAACTATTTCCTTTCTTCCTGTCATTTCGAATGTGAGCTCAGGGTCCACTGCCTAGATGTTGAACACAGGAGCCTGTGTGCCTTGGTCCTCCCCAAAACAGGAAACTGAAAGTATCCTCCAGGGACTGAGTGACGGGAACTGAAGTTCCTGTTTGTCCCAGGGCACAGAAACATGGTTAGATATTGGTCAGGCTAGGAGACTCCCCCACACTTCTGCTCACAAGGGAGCAATTCCTGTCCCAGTGCCCTGTCTGTGTGCATCTGGGACAACCATTCTGAGATCCTGAAACTTGATGCAGGGCCTGAGATATTGAACCAGGTTTAAGTCTTGGAGTTCACGGAATTGGATGTTGTGAGGATTTAGAGATTGAAATCAGGGTTAAAGCCCCTTCCCCCAAAACTCAACTGTGTGGATCAGTTCTCCTATTGCGCTGCTCTTAGTCTTTGTTGTTACTTTGTTGTGTATACTTTAAGCCCCATATTATGAGACAGATCATCTGTATCTCTCCCTTTTTTGCAGACTGGTTCACTCAGCATGATATCCTCTAGTTTTTACTATGTTTCAGAAAGTTGAGTGATTTTCAACTTAGTAGGTATGGTAAGGCTCACAGAGAGTATACAGGATTAGGACTCTTTCCAGGTCTTCCTCATGTATGTAAAATTCATGAGTAAAATGTCTTCAGAGCAATGCCCCAGACTTTCTGGATTCAGTTGGAAGTGTGTAGTGCTAGGAGAGTTGTAAAAAATCTCCGAGGGCGGCCAAGGGGTTGCCCCGACGGCTCTTCCCCTGGCTGCCCAGGATTCTGGGGGGCCCAGGCCACTCTCCCAGCCAGGGCGGCCCGGGCCATGGAGCAGATGGTGGATGAAGCAAGAGCCAAGCCGGTTGATTGATCAGATGCCTTTTTTCCATTCTCATCCCCGTTCACTCCAGTCTCTCTTTCGCCTTCTCTCCCAGGCCCCAATCTGAAATCACTGGTTCTTCTCGCTCTGGCTCTGGCTCTGATCCCCAGCCCACTCTTACAGTCTAGTTAAATCCCAAAACCATGTGGGGCTGGACTTACACATAGGTGTAATCACACCCAGTTGGGTTAAAGTTCTCTCCCTCAGGGGATGCTGCTCCTAGGACAGATTCTCTTTCAGCAGGAATCCCATGGGTATGTTTCTCCTCTCCTTGTCCAACAAACATATTAGCATTCATAATATTAATAATTTGTACGGAATCAGTAAGATATACATTAAGCTTATAGAATTGTTCTCCTGGGGTCATCCTGATCTAAGACTACAGTGCTCAGGCCAGATTAGTCTTTCCTATTTCTAGCAGTGTCCTAGTCTCGTCATTTTTTCCATAATCAAACTCTTAACTTATAGTTAAGAATTGTGTTACTTTCCCCCCTTTCCCAAGGGTAGCAGAGATTAGTACCAGGAATTTTGCTCCATGGCTTGAAGGCCAGCCACACATGCTAGGGGAAAAGGGAGATCAGATAGAGAAGGGAGCACCAAATAATGGGTGTTGAGAGGATCCTCCTAGGATGGGGGAAGCATGCTGAAAGTAGACTATAGACCAAACCTAATTTTCACTCAATGCCTCTTTTGCAAACCACAACACCCAAAAGGAGAGAGAGAACAAAAGGGAATGCCCTGCCACAGAGGCAGGGTGGCATCGGGGGCATGAGGGGGTGGGAGTGATACTGGGACCCGTGGTGATAGAAAATGGGCACTAGTGGAGGGATGGGTACTTGATCATTGTATAACTGAAACCCAAGCACAGAAATTTGTAAGTCTACAACTGTACCTCATGGTGTCTCACTAATAAAAATTAAAAATATAAAGTTACATAACAATTCAAAAAAATTGTGGTACTTTGTCCAGGCTCATTTCAATGCCAGGATAGCACATAGATTACCGCTTGCCCTGGTTCCATCCAGTCCCTCACTGGGACCCTGGTGCTAGGAAGTGAGGATAACTGAGGCTTAAATTGGGAAAGCAGATACCCGGGAATAAGTAATATTCAGAGCCAATTAAATTCCATGTTACAAAATCATAATATTAATTGTCTTCTTGTGTCTATGCAAAAGGACATTGCTTTAAAGTAAATTATTCAAAAGACATAAGGAGAGGAGAAAGGCAATATTAACTTACAAGTTCGGTGTCCTAGAAAGATCTGACCTTACAAATTAACAGAAACTGGTTAGTGGAATAAGCTGATTAACCGGTTGAAGAAGAGAGCATAGAGAAGTGGTTGCAGATAAACAAAAGAATGAGAGTGACTCGGGAGCACTGTAATGGTTATGGCCTGATAAACCCAAGAAACTTGTAGCAAGGGAAATCACTTAATCACTTAACATCCCATTAGTCGTCGATTTGCTCGAGCGGGCGCCAGTAACATCTCCATTTGTCCCTGTCGCGTGCTAGTGTAGCCCAATGGCATCTGTTCGCTCCAGGAACATGAAGGGCCTCAAACCGATCGTTCATGATCTTGACGAAGAAGTCTGACCATCTGGTAGGTGGGCGGCCATGCGGTCTTTTGACATCCCGTGGAATCCAGTCGGTACAGCTCTAGTCCAGCGGTCGTCTTTAAATCTCATTACATGACCAGCCCATCTGATTTTCGACACCTTGGCAAATGAGACAGCGTCCCTGATTCTTGATCGTCGATGGATGTCAGAACTCCGGATTCTTTCTCTCATTTGAGTGAAACGTGATATTCCAAGCATAGCTCTTTCTATTCTTCTTTGGGAGACCTGAATAGCGTTCTCATTTTGTTTGCGTAGGGCCCAGGTCTCTGAGGCATATGTTAATGCAGGAAGAACAGAGGAATCAAAGGGATGTGCCCGGAGCCGAGGTTCTTCGTCCTCTTAGCTATTTCTTCGACGTTCTTGAAGGCATTCCAAGCCACTCTCTTCCTCCTGCGCAGCTCAGGTGCCAGGTCATTTGTCATGTTGACCTCTCGACCTAGGTACACATAGCTATTGCATTCGGAGATGGTCGTTCCATTGAGAGCGAATGGGGCGTCAGGAACGAGGCTGTTTCTCATAAACATTGTCTTCATAAGATTCAGCTGTAGTCCTACCTTTCCACACTCACGGTCAAAGTCGGCCAGCATTTGTGCCGCTTGGCTGATGTTTGGTGTTATTAAAACAATGTCATCAGCAAAGCAGAGGTGGTGTAGTTGCCGACCATCTATCTTCACTCCCATTCCTTCCCATTCCAGCCGTCGCATGATGTTCTCGAGGGTGGGACTGAAGAGTTTCGGTGAAATGGTATCACCCTGTTGAACCCCTCTCTTGACATCAACGATCACTTCTTTGTAGAATGATGATATCCTGGTAGTGAATCTGCAATACAGCTTAGGGAGAATCCTGATGTATTGGGCTTGAATGCCCTGATTTGCTAAGGCTTCAATGACCGCTTCCATCTCAACAGAATCAAAGGCCTTCTTTAAATCAATGAACGTTAAACAGAGCGGCATCTTGAACTCCTGAGAAACCTCAATGAGCTTGGTTACCGTGTGGATATGGTCGATGGTGCTGAATCCTTTGCGGAACCTGGCTTGCTCACATGGTTGTCCTTCATCTAGTGTTCTGCCAATCCTATTTAGGATGACTCGGGTGAACAACTTGTAGATGACAGAAAATAGGCAGATTGGGCGATAGTTGCCAATGTCATGGATGTCTCCCTTCTTGAGCAGTAGTACGGTCCTGCTGGTTTTCCATTGGGACGTATCCTTGCATTCAGACAGGTAGTGAGTGAAGAGCCGAGCCAGTATTGATGAGTACTGATGGCAAGTTCTTCAGGTGTTCAGGTCTGACCTTGTCTGGGCCGGGTGCTGTTTGTTTCTTTACCAACGAAATGGCGTGTCAGATTTTGGAAGGGAGAAAGTTGGGAACGACATATCCATCTTGTGGAATTTGGTATGTCGGCAAGTGGACATGGCTATCCAAGAGATTTGAGTAGAAGTCATGGATAATCTTCTCCATTGCCGTTCTGGAGGATGTGATGGATCCATCAGGACGTCGGAGGGCAGTCATCTTGGCCTTGTAGTTGGCGAAGGACAGGTGGGCGTTACGAATACTTTTCCCGGCTTCTGCCACATCTACCAGTACTTCTGCTCTTCTCTCTTTGAGGTCTTCCTTGATCGCATCTCTGGACTGCTTTGCGAGCTCGGACATTAGCTTGCGGTTGCCTGAGGCATGCGCCAAACCACGCTGGCAAATTAGCTCAAGAGTTTTTGAAGATAGGCGATTTTTTGTGGCTATCTCTCTCTTGGTGTTCCTCGCACATTCATGGAGGTGCTGAACCAGTCGATCGTATTCCTCGTCAATGTTGTCAACAATAGCATCTTCCCATGTTGCCACAATAGTACCAAAGAGTTCCCAGTTGGTGGTCATTCTGGGAGTTCTCTTTTTGAACTTTGCAGCCCTTTCTCCCCGCTCTGTGAAATAGAATTTTGCACGAAGGAGACGGTGGTCCAATCCCATTCGAAATTTTGGGACAACAGCGACATCAGTCAGGCCAAACGGGTCGATTGAATATGATGTGGTCTATTTTGCTGTGGAATGTCCACCGGGAGACTCCCATGTCCATCGTTTAGATTCTGTCTTCTGGAACTGTGAGTTACCATGAATGGTCTTGGTCGACATGATGAACTCAGACAGTCTCTCACCCTGTTCCTTCCATTCTAGGCCATGGGTCACGATGTGAATTTCTTCAGCTGATCTTCTCGGTCCTATCTTGGCATTAAAATCACCCACAATGATCTTGTAGAAGCTGTGGTCTTCTTTATAGAACTTCTCCAGCTCCATGTAGAACTTCTCGATTTCTCTTTCCTCATAATGAGAAGTTGGTGCATAGACAACGAAGATAGAAACTGCAGGCAGTGAGCCACATGTATTCAAATGTAAACGTCCGATTCGGGTTGTTAGTCATTCGAATGAATTAATGCTCTTGGCCAAGTTTGTGTTGACAAGGACACTGACGCCTCTAACACCTATTTTATCGCATGTTCCAAGGAACCATTCTTCTCCAGTGTCGAAAACGGCATGGTGAGATTCGTGCCTTCTTGTCTCAGTCAGACCAATGATGTCATACTTGATCATTCGCCCTTGTACCATCAGGTCCTCGATGGATGCATCTGATGCTAGCATACGTGCATTTAAAGTTCAGACGATCATTTTTGTCTTCCTTCGTTGTGGCAGCCTAGGTCGGCCTTGAGATTTTGTCGGCCTCTCCTTTCTCATCCATCTCAGTGCTGCCATGTTGGTGAAGCCTTCAGGGTCAGGTGAATGAGACCAGTTGTAGTTACTGGTTTTGGCATATCGAATACACAGCGGATAGCTTGCCAGGCTCTTCCGTGCAGGTGGAATACTCTCGGTAGCTTGCCAGTCTTTCCGAGAGGGATAGAGGCTTTTGGGGCGACCTCTAATCACCCTTGTAGGTGTTACCATAGTTGAACCCTATCAAATACGGTACGACAATTCCGGAAGATGGATATTAATTTGTTATGATGTGTCGCACGGTCGCTTTGCGTTTGCGCATGTCCGGAAAGCGTCCTGGAGTGTGGCGACGGCTGGGTTGATCAACACTACTTCTACCACCCAGCCGTCAGCAAGGGAAAAAGGACAAAGAAATGCTATCTTACAGAGAGTGGTTGGTCATTTGAGAACGTGGCAATTCCAGGTGCCACTTGGACTTGTCACTACACAGAGAGAACAGTGGTAGACTGAGGGCAGTCTGACACTCCAGAACGTAGGTAGCAGTTCAGTCACCAAGGAGCCCCATCTAGGCGCCTTTTCTGTGCAGAGGCTGGAAGGGTACATTGAGAACAATCCTCGAAGTCTGATATCTGGACTTCTCTGTCTCTGTGATTTTCACTCTTCCACATGGACAATGCAGGCTGGCCTTCAGGTCGGACCCCTGCCTCTGTGCTCTGAATTGACCTCAGTTGGAACTTGCCACAATATTGTGCTATTGTGCCTTCAGGAATTGAAGGGTTGTCTTTATCACATATGTTTGATGTTCTCCTAGAGGAGGCAAAGAAAATACTTTCACATCCAATATGGGCATTTTCCCTGTCTTGGGAAGAGTACAAAAAAAAGTACAAAAGATCACTTTTTGTAATTTGAGAATTTTGATAAATTTGGTAATATAATTGAAAGTTCACATATGAGTCTTGGATTCTGCATAAGAAATAAAGGTCATAATCCAACTACCGAAGTACATATATTCCCTGTAATACTGTGGTCTGCATGACTGATAGCCAATCACAGAGTCATGCTCTCTGAGGCTTCCCAGTGGACATGAATAGGCGACATATATATGTATATGTATATACATAATATATATACATATATGTCTATATATGTATAAGTTGCTCTTTTCCACTCATCGAGTCTATGGTTTTGTGCATAGATATACATCCAAGGATATGTCCTGGATATCAATTGAAAGAAAGTGATTCATTTTGATTATTTATTCCCATGTTGAATGGCTGCAGAAAACTAATGTCTCATTCCATACCATATATTTCCCAAAATTATTTGTCAGTTGGTGACATCAGACCTGACGTAACTCAGCTCAGGTGCATGAGTCCTGGGGCAGAGAGAGCTGCAACTGAGGCCTCGCTCTAGATCCTGTCTGCTGGTCCATGCTACTGCCAGCCCTCCTGGGCACATCCCAGACTGTGTGTCTGTTCTGAGCTGGGCTGAGATGCCCCCAAAATAAGTGTTTCACAGACAACTGACCCCAACCATTTCCTTATCAGCATGTGATTATAGAAATGTGACCATGATCCCTTCCATGTAGAGTCATATCCTCCACTGTCTTTTGTCCAGTGTCAGGATTCCAGCTCAGAAATACAGAGATATGAAGATGTACAAAGGGGCACGTTTCCAGAGAAACTCAGGAAGGGAGTCTGGCCAACACCAGGATTTCTTCTCAAAGAAAAGGTTTCTTGCAGAGACAGAATTTCAAAGAAAATGTATAACATTGGGAGTCTGCCATGGGTAGACCTGTAGTTCAGGATCCTGCAATGACACCAGCCCAAACTTCCCTGCCGTTCTTCCAGTACCATCCGGTGTGCTCCACTACACAATCCTAGAAGAAAATATGAGTAACACCAGGTGTACTAGAGAGAAGCCAATTTCCTCTTGGCTGATTATGACAGACAAAGAAAGATCCTAAACCGTTTCCTCAAATGAAGCCTGGCCCTCTGAGCCCCATGCTGTGTCTCAGACCCTGACTCTCTGAGGAGGAAGTCAGGAGGATCAACGTCCCTGTCATCTCCTCACCCGGCACAGCTGCCTAGCCCTCAGGTTTCTGACAGACTCAGGTTGTGGTTGCCACACTGTGTCTCTCACACAGTAATACACGGCCATGTCCTCAGAGCTCAGCCTGCTCAGTTCCATGTAGGCTGTATCCTTGGACTTGTCTGCAGTGAGTGTGAGTCTGCCCTGGAACTTCGGTGCGTAGTTTGTGCCATCATTGTAAGGGTTTATCCATCCCATCCACTCTAGCCCTTGTCCTGGGGCCTGCCGCACCCAGCTCATCACATGTTCGGTGAAGGTGTGCCGGGACGCCTTGCAGGAGATCTTTACTGATGTCCCAGGTTTTCCCACCTCAGCCCCCGACTGCACCAGCTGCACCTGGGAGTTCATACCTGTGGACAGCAGACAGGAGTGTGTGGACTACGCTTGACTGGTCCCGTTCCCTCAGCCCAGGGCATGGGGACGCTTGCCTGCAGCCATTGCCACCAGGAAGAGAATTCTCCAGGTCCAGTCCATGGTGGGTAACTTATACTCAGGAGCTTCTGAAGGTGTGATTGTTTTTGCTGTGTGAGGTTGTCCAGTTACAGACACATCTGTATTTAACTAGTGTCTCTCGTGTAATTTGCATATTCATGAGGAGGTAAAATTCATAGCTGAAGTCCTAGTCCAACCTGAGAAGGCGCTGGTGGAAGCCACTGGGTTCATCTTCAGGGGGAGGGAAGAGGTCCACGTTCTGAGCCTTGTTTGAGGAGATGAGACCCTGCCCTGTCCAGGACTCTGTGCACACAGAGTTCCCCCTCCTGAGGGCCAAGCCCTTTCAGGATCTTCCCCTCAGCCCCCCCCCCCCCACATCTGTATGTCATGGACACGTCTCGACACACCAGGGCTCTGCGATTATTTCTGGGATCCTGTAACTCCCCAATGCATACTACAATGAGACTACAAAACCACCCTAATGCCCCAGAGGTTTCCATTGGGGATATTAAGAAGTTCAGAAACACCCCCTGCATACAGGTTTTACTGCCTTATCAGTATGATAAATGTTCCTCTCAAAATGGTTAAGTATGCACAATTTAACATTCTGTGTCCTATACTTATTTTTGTTTTGGTTTTCTCAACAAAGCAAAATTTAGTTTTCTGGGGTTTTTTAAAAGTTTTTTTTAATTATTAAATCTCTGTGGGATAGACCCTTACAAAACTGTTCGTGATTTGACTTCAGTCACATGGTGTTCCTGTTTTTGAAGAGAAACCCTTTTCATCTCTGCACCTCTTCTAGGCTGCAACTCGGTCCTCTTGGGACTTGGCACCCCTTGCAGCCCAGTCCCCACCCTGCAGAGAGAGTCTCTGTGCTCTCAGTGGCTTTAGCCTCTTGGTGTCTCTAATACAAGGATTGAATCCTGGGACTTCAATTCAAAAGACTTGTTCACGAGTCATATTCTTTTGTGGGCATTTTGTTTTGGATTTGAGCCACACCTAGCAGTTCTGAGGGCATACTTCTGGCTCTGTGCTCTGGAATTGCTCAGGTAGATGCATCCTAGGAAAATATTGGCAAGTCAAGTAGTTATATATCTAACAATTGAAAGGTGACACTGAGTGTTCTTTGCTGAGATTATGTAAAGTAATACAATAAACACTTAATTCACTCAAATAAAAATAGTAAAAACTATCAAAATTAAAGAGGATTTAAGTAAAGACTTTAATATAAACAAAGGTATATTAAACTGGTTAAATTTATGAAGACTTTTTCAAAACCCAGGCATAAGTCGAACACAGCAGCCAACAAGTTTATTTTATAACTGCATTAATAGAACAAATATAAGTAAATAAATGAATAGCACTGTGGCACTGTCTTCCCGTTGTTCATCGATTTGCTCAAGCGAGTCTAGTAATGTCCCATTGTGAGACTTGTTGTTACTGTTTTTGGCATATCAAATATGACACGGGGAGCTTGCCAGGCTTTGCCATGCGGGTGAGATACTCTAGGTAGCTTTCCAGGCTCTCTGAGAGGGACGGAAGAATCAAACCCGGGTCAGCCAGTGGGCCACGTGCAAGGCAAATGCCCTACTGATGTGCTATTGCTCCAGCCAACTCTCGCCCAAACAACCACGCAGTTTTATCCAGTAAAGTGCATGATCCGAGGTCTTGGGGGTGAAACGATGTCGACCTATTAGCCCAAGTAAGAATGAAACTCATCGTTGATGTATATTGGGCGTATAGCCGAGATAAGTACCAGGAGGTTTACTCCATGGCTTGGAGGCCAGCCACACATGCTAGGGGAAAAGGCAGCTCAGATAGAGAAGGGAGCACAAAATAAGAGGTGTTGGGAGGATCCTCCTAGGATGGGATATGTGTGCTTAGAGTAGATTATAGACCAAACATAATTGCCACTCAATGCCTCTTTTGCAAACCACAACACCCAAAAGGAGAGAAAGAGAAATGCCCTGCCACAAAGGCAGAGCGGAATGGGGGATGGGGGGTGGGAGGGATACTGGGATTGGTGGGGGTCGAGAATGGGCACTGGTGGAGAGATGGGCACTCTATCATTGTATAACTCCCCAGGGACAGCGCATCCTGCGCGAGCCCCAAGCCTGGCCCCTACGCGCTCCTGTCGAGCCGAGTGCGGAAATGCGCAGGCAGGACACGTGGTGCCCCACGTGCCCCACGGAGCCCATGGTCCCGCGGCCTGGCCGCAGCCTGCTATTGACCAGCGCTGTGGCCACACTGCGGGTCCTGCCCATGTGACCCCACGGGCAGGAGTCCCAGGCCCAGCTGCCAGTCCCCCCCGCCTCTGTCCCAGGCCTGGCCAAGGCTTGTCTCCCTGCCTGGTGGTGGTTCCAACCCTGCTCAGCCCAGAGGTACCGTCAGCCCATCCAGCCCTCTGGGTCCTTCCAACCTGCCTGCACAAACTGCCTTAACCTGGGGCATAGGAATGAATGTGATAAAATAGTTAAGTTTTATTGAACACATAACTTGAACTCTGACTTTTTCAGTGATGCACAAGAATATTCTTTGAAGAGATTTACTTAGAGAAATGCAAGGAGAGAGAGGGAGACAGAGAGAGACAGAGACACAGAGACAGAGAGAGGGAGAGAGAGACAGAGGGAGAGGGACAGACATTGAGAAAAAGAGGGAGAGAGATGGAGAGAGAGGGGGAGAGAGAGAGGGATAGAGAGAGGGAGAGATAGATGGAGAGAGGGGAGCACAGGATTGACAAAGACAACCCACATGCAGAATGTTGTCATTGTCACATGAATCATCCTTCTCCTTTATTGATCCCTTGGATCCTATACAGGTTCTATCTCTTTCTCTCTCTCTCTCCCCTTTCTCTCCTTTCTCTCCCTCTCCTCTATCTCTTTCACACTCTCTGGTGTCTATGGATTGCAATACAGACACTGAAAGGTTATCATGTATATTTTTTCCTACTTTCAACACTCAGTTCTTGTCCAGACTGACCATGTATAACTATGCCTGTCATACTGGTTCTTCTCTGTCATTTGCCTCCCACACACTTGGAGCAAGCTTCCAACCAGTGACCAGTCCTTCTGACCCCTGGGTTTCCTGGCATAGAATATTAATCTCATGCAAAAGTTTAAATCCCACAGAAGAATACAATTATTCTATATCTGTGCCACTCCTTCTGACTCATTGCTCTCAACCTGATACTCTTCATGTCCATCCATTTATAAGTGAATTTCTTGATTTAACTTTTTCCGGTAGCTGCATAGTACTCCATTGTGTAGATGTACTATATTTCATCGAGTTAACTATCCAGACACACGGGTTGTTTCAGATTTGGCTATTGTGAATACAATATTGTGACGTAGTAAACATGGGCCTGCAAATATATTTCCAAATTAATGTTTTGTGGCTTTGGGGGTCAATGTTAAGAAGGAATTTCTAGGTCAAATGGAAGCTCAATTCTTAGTCTATTGGGAAGTATCCAAGTTTTTTCCAACAAGGTCAATTTCATTGTTATTCCCACCAGCAGAGTATGATGATTGCATTTTCCACATATCTATGCTAACACAGAATATTTTAGTTCTTTGAGATTTATGTCCTTCTCCCTTGGTATGAGGTGACATCTCATAATTATTTTAATTTACATTTCTCTGAATAGTGTCAGGGAGAATTTACTTGTTCAGTTCTCTGAATCAAAGTCTACATTAAGGATGTATTTGTTTTAAATCCCCATTTTATATGGGGTTTATTTTTGGTGTAAGATCTACAAGTGCTTGATATATGTTTTATTTATCCTACATCAGATGAATTAAGCAGATATTTTCCTCAGGTTTTTTGTTGTTGTTGTCTTTTTATTCTGGCCATATTTTCATTTACAATGATTGAGTCATTAAAAACAGATAAACTAAAAACTAAAAGCATGAAATGGGTGAAAACTTTGGCTTCACATTTATCTGAAAATAATTAGATTACAGGAGAGAAATTGAATCAAGAAAACCTAGACCATGTGTTTGAGCTCAGTTGAGAGTAACCGGGTGTTGTTGACATGAAATATATGCCACAGGCTGACCATAATCACAAACAAAAAGTCTCCTTCAATGTTGGGTGCAAGAACAGTAGAGAGAGTCGGTGAGTCCTCAGGTGGAATTGTGATCAATGTGTGTGAAGCACTGCAGATTCAGAGTCTGGACAAACCTCACGTGCCTTCACAGTGCAGGGCCTCACTCAGCCTCTGTGCACACAGCAGGGTCCTAGAAAGTTGTTCCTCCTTCCACAAGCACAAGGTGAAACAAAATCGACTCTGTACTCATTGCCCACTGCCTTCTCAGAGAGTCACCAGGGCTCAGCACTTCCTCCTCAGACTAAGATGAGCCTCGGGTACTTTATGTGTCTCCTGGAAACCCAAAAGCATCAACTAGTGGAGATGATCATAGTGGTGTTCATGACAGCACCTAGTACAGTAGCCAAGATGCACACACATCACACAATCGCAGCGTTCATTTCTGTCTGTTTCCTCATTCAGCCGTGGAGTCCGTTCTTTCTCTCCTTCAACTCTGTTAGAAGGACAGTGATCATTGTTTCCTTACTTTTCTCCCTGAGACTCCTGAGTCTCCCTGACAGTGTTTTCTTCAAGTCAGAGAGCACTGAGAGGATTGTTGCTTTCTGAACACCCATAGATCATCGGATGTTGTGATGTTCTTACCTGAATTCACTTCACATCCATTAAACAATAGAATCATATTTTCATTGTTACTGGTGCTCTGTGGGAGCTAAGAGTGTAATTGGCCGGTGGTCTGGTGAATTTGGTAAAGTTCCTCACTCTATTCAACTAGGGCTGTGACTAGTATCTTCTGGCAGTCTACAAAGTCTGTGGTGTTTTCTCAGTGTGACTGGGAGTGCCAGAGGCCAGTTGATAGGAATAACGGTGGGTTCTGGTGCTGACAGGGCCTCACTGACACCTGAGACATTCCCTTGGGAACAGGTTTTCAATAATATCATAAAGCAAGAGAAATTAACCCGTGTGTTTCGGGAGTATAAACTCTCAGTCCAATATTATCAAATTGAGAGCCCAGAATAAATGTTTAGATTTTTACAGTGAATCTTTGGGAAAAGATTTCATTCTATGGACTGATGCAAGGAAAATCTCTTCAACAAATGCTGTTAGGTAAACAGCACCACATACAAAAACAACAAGAGAAGATAGACTTGGATCCATATGTCACATCAGATACAGAATTTAATGAAATGTGGGCTTATGGTCCAGCTTTGACAGCAGAATCCTTACAACACATAGAGAAAAAGCTTGGCCGGTCTCTTCATGACACCAATCTTAGAGGGCTCATCTATAGTTCCACTCCATTTGCAAAGAGATGGCAAACTAAAATCAATAGATTGGACTAAATCAATTAAAGATTTTACTATCAATGTAAATTTGACATTAAAATTAAGTTACCCTACTGAATGAGAGAAAACATGTACCCACCAAACATCATATCTAACCTAATATCTAAATTATTCATAGCACTCACAAAGTGCAACATCAGAACCAATCACCTATCAGAAAATTGTGTGGTAAATAAACAGATTCTTTCCTAAAGCAACATTCCTATGGGCTGTAGGCATATGAAATGTTGTTTATCAACACTAACTATGTGAGATATGTTGATATAAAGTACACTGAAGACTGTATCTCCCTGTGAGTATGGCTTATATGGAAAATACTGGAAACAACTAGTATTGGAAAGTTGCCAAAGGGAACAATGTTTCTATTTCTGTGGGAACATATCTATGGGAAACACTATGAGATTTCTCTAAAGAGTGAAACAGAATTTCAAGTTACATGTGATTCTATATTTGGTAACTTCACCTATGCATGAAAACAGTCATTAGAAAAAATACATGTAAACATATGTCAGTTGTAGAATTTAGAATAGTTGTCAGGGCTTGGCAACAATCCGAATGCTTAATGAGCGTCATGGATAAGAATTTGTGAAGTATACACACAATAGGATACTATGCAGCTATAAGAAACGACAAAATACCAGTGTTTTCTGAACCATGAGTGGAACTAGACAATAGCAGATTAAATGAAGTTGGTCAGAGGGAGAAGGACAAATCCAGACAATCTCATTCATCAGTGGTGCACAGAGAACAGAGTATCAGCATGGACGGGATCCAATGATTATGGCCCCTGCATCTAACCACACTCTGAGATTCCCGAGAGGAGTGGTGGGGGAAGAAGAGGCCAAGCATGGGGCCACAGCAAAGTGTGGGAATCTGTGGGGATTTGGTGCTGGGAGAAGCGCAGGGAGTTTGTCACCCACAAGCATCAACTCTTAGACTGTTGTCAATCCAATTCCTCAATGACATTAAAATAGGTAATTGTGAAAATCCTCCTTCTGTGAAGCAAATGATCGTAATAGGAAGGAAAATTAACCACACCTTACCTAACTGGAAATAAGTCTCTAGTGAAGCGTGTGGTATGAAGAGGAATAAACACATTTTTACTAGAATAAAATGTACTAATAAAATGTGTATACTTGGTTTATGAAATTTCTCTTTTATATTTCACTAAAGGAGAAAATAAAGCGACCCCCTGAGATCCCCTCACCCCCTTGCTCCTGGAGCGAAGCCCTGGAGTCCTGGGAGCAGGACTGGTGGTTACATGCACCCCTGCAACTCTCTGGTCTCCCTTATCAGGTTTGTGTCTGGGCTCTCAGAGACTTGCCCTCACTGTGTCTTGCACAATAATACACGGCTGTGTCCTCAGTTACTGAGTTGCTCAGTTTCAGGTAAACTTGGTTTTTGGAGGTGTCCCTGGTGATGCTGACTCGGGATTGAAGAGTTTGTTTGTTTGTTCCCCCACCAGTGGACATAACATAAATCCAATGAAGCCCCTTTCCAGGTGCCTAGCGGGCCCAGTGCCCATCATAGTTAGAGAGAATCCAGAGACAGATCAGTTAAGGGTCAGCATTTACGAGGACGTTAACTGACCAAGTCCCACTCCAGCAGCCATACCTGCAACAGGACACCTGGGGACAGAGACCCACAGTGAGTCACGGGCTAGGAGCTCCATGCCCAACTTGAAGCCTCTGTCCAGGGGATACTCACATCTGGGAGCTGCCACCAGAAAGAGGAGGAACCAGCTCTGATGCACATTCCTGCCCATGAGATCCATGATCTCAGACACCGTGACAGGGGAAAGGGAGCCCGAGTTGGGGTGAGTGTGAATGTGGTTTTAATCCTGGGTCCCAAGTGCAGATTTGCATGGAGGGCCTCTGTAGAGAAAGGAGGGGACCCGAGGGAGGCTGTTGTGTGGTCTCCCTTGGGAGGAGGTGCTGACTATGGCTCAGAGCACTCAGGCCTGTCCCTGGGGTCCTGTCAGAGCCGGGCCTCTTCCTCCAGCACAGTAGCTCTCAGGAAACAGGAATTGCGGAGGGGCAAACGGCAGCTGGTGAAGATAGTCCCTGTGTCTCAGGTTCCTGATGACCAAACCCAGACCCCCCAGGGCCTCTACCCTGTAGACAGACCCCTGCCCATTTGTGTCCCTGGGTGTTGGCTCCTGTTCTCCCACTGTGAATGAAAATTCTTCATCGTAACAGACAATGTCATTGTCTCATTTAATTCTTACTTGTTCTTTTCCAATCCTTATCAATCAAATTTCACACCATTTATTCACTTGCTAACCTTGGGCGAAAATCCTTTTTGTTGAGCAGCTTTACTCCTTTCTATTCAATGCACTTACTAGGCTGGATTTGTTCTTTTTACTGGTGCTAAGTCTATTTAGGGACAAAGAAGATGCCTCACCTAGTGACCTTCCTGGTTTGGTTGGCCAGGCCAGGAGGACCTTATCCCGCTCTGTCCTGTAACTCAGCACCCAGAAGATGACTGTGAACCTCAGGACCCTGTTATTGGGGTCATCACTGTGGAATACCAGTCCCATCAGATGCCTGAAAAGAGTTTGTGCAGAGTCCTCAGCCGAAAAATATTGGGCCTGGAATCTGGTCTTAGTGCTGAGACTCACATATTTCACAAGAGCACAAGTGTGCTGGCCCTGAAGAGCACCAGGCATGACCCTCCACCCCACTGCCAAATGCATGAAACCTAGACACAGGCTGTGTCACATACGTGTACCCTCCAATTCCTTGAAGCACCCAAGGGTTGAGTTCAATCTAAGGGTTCAGAAAATTGCTCTAAAATTTGATGTTTAAAAAGTCAGTATTAAGGATCAAAAGTAATCTTCCACACTCATCAGGGGCTACAAGATTCTGCTAGGTTAGACACAGAGACACACAAACACCAACTCAGGCAACGTGAGGATTGGGATGGAGGATGTCAAACCTCACGTACCAGTGGCTATAGGATTCATAACGAATCTCATGTTTAAGCATGTGACTCACTGTGTCTGTCCCCAGGTGTCCTGTCCCAGAGCTCCTGCAGGGCCAGGACAGTGAATCCTCACAGACATGACCCACCTGCGCTGTCTCTGTATCTCCACAGTCAGCAGTTTCCAGGGGAGCTGGACCCCCAGACTGTGGGAAGGATGCTGGAGTGCCTGGGGAATGTTGGGAATATTTCCTAAACCTGCTGCACCAAGAGCAACAGACATTTTCTTAAACTTATGAAAGCTGCTTTCACACACCAATATTAATTGTAGATTAACAATTTGTGTTTTACTTTAATCTTATTAAATGAGATATATCTCTTTTCCCTAACATTCTTGACTCAACTTGTGGCTGTTTCACTTCATCAAGTGTGGAATAATTAAAATATTTTGGTTTATATTTAGCAATGTATCAGAAACAGTGAAAAAACCAGTTTAGAAAGGAAAGAAAACCTAGAATATTCATTTCATATTTTATCGTTGTTAAAAAGTCCTGGTATGATAAAAAGTTTTTCTTTTTCACAACAGCTTGGGCAGGATCAATGGAATTGGAGCGTCTTTGCACAAGTTTGTTTTCTTTCACCAGTAGCCTGATCCCTAAGCACTACAAGGGAGCCAGCACACCGACAGGAAGTAAATGCAGGGTACAACCATTTGTGACCCCAAATCTAAAGGAAACACAGATTGTCGATATTTGAATAGTACAGTTCTTTATAATGATTATGCATCTATCAGTTTTATTCTAAATAAGCCATATTCAATCATGACTGGTAGTGTAATTTCTAATAAAAAATATACCTTCATCATTACTCTTTATTATTGATATTGAGAACACCAAATCCTAACCACTAGACTGAGTTTTTTCTTTCTTCTGGATTAATCAGATTTCATGTATTTAGTTTGGAAATGTTTTATCCTTTATTTTCTGGAAAAGTTTGTGTATTATTGGCCTTTTCTTCTTTTTTCTTTAAGAACTGGCTTTATTTTTTTACATTTTTATTAGTGAGACACAATGAGGTAAAGTTGTAGACTTACAAATTTTGTGCGTGGGTTTCAATTATACAATGATCAAATACCCATACCTCCACCAGTGCCCATTTCCCACCACCAAGGATCCCAGTATCCCTCCCACCCCCCCATCCTCTACATCCCACCCTGTCTCTGTAGCAGGGCATTCCCTTTTGTTCTCTCTCTCCTATTGAGTGTTGTGGTTTTCAACAGAGACAATGAGAGGCAATCATGTTTGGTCTATAGTCTACTTTCAGCATGCTTCTCCCATCCTGGGAGAATCCTCCCAACACCCTTTATTTGGTGCTCCCTTCTCTCTCTGAGCTGCCTTTCCCCCTAGCATGTGTGGCTGGGCTACAAACCATGGAGCAAAATTCCTTGTACTAATCTCGGCCATTCTTGGGTGTTAGTCTCCTATTTTGTTACTTTATGTTCCCCAGATGAATACAACCTTTCTATGTCTATCCCTCTCTTTCTGTGTCATTTCACTTAACATGATACTTTCCATGTAGCACTGGCTTTTTTAAAGTGCTTGTTGTAGTTCACCAGTGAATCCATTTATGTTACTATTATTATCATTGTCATTATTATTATTATTCATTTTTATTCCCTCTTCCTTCTTGCTTTGGGCTGGAGCAATAGTACAGTAGGTAGGGCGTTTGCATTCCACATGGCCAACTCGGTGTCGATTCCTCCATCCCTTTTGGGGAGCCCGGCAAGCTACCGAGAGTATTCCGCCCCCATGGCAGAGCCTGGCAAGCTCCCCGTGGCATATTTGATATGCCAAAAACAGTAACAAGTCTCACAATGGAGATGTTACTGGTGCCCGTTCGAGCAACTCGATATACAATGGGAGGACAGTGCTACAGTGCTATTGATATTGAACCTTTAAAACTCGTTGAGTTCCCTAAGTGAAGAATTAATGGTGCACTTGTGGTTTTAAAGAGGAGATTGTGGAAGGTCCCCAGAACAGGAGAGCTGCTTCAGTGGGGTCACCATGTGAGGGGAAGGAGGAATATAGATTCTAACTCCCAGGTTTCGCTGCCTCCAGAGGGCAGACAGGATATTGAGGTTGATACACAATGAGAAATTCGTTAAGAGTTATATCTGCAATGGTATCAGTATAGGGATTCAGTGCAAGGAGCATCCCTGAGCACTGGGATGTGGTGTATCTTGGGGTACCAGGAGAGTGAGGGCTCAGGGAGGGCATCAGTGCTCAGGGTCCTGCCTCTTGTACTGCAAATGCATAAGACCTGCTTTCTCCTCTATAAGTTAGAGGGGAGGAGAGGAAATGGGAAAACCTGAATGTCCATTTAGTGAGTGATGAAGGACTAGAGGTCAGCCCATCCCAGAGAGCAGGACTCCCAGGTGTAGGGTGACCAGGTGGAGGCTACCTGGCTGCAGGTTTGAGGGTAGAGATCAGTGGGCACAGAGTGTGTGTCTAAGGGCAGAAGGAAGGAGACACCACACAGCTGAGTGAATGCCAGGATTTCTCTTTCTGATGAAGACTCCCACCAGGAGACCAAGATAATCTCTAAAGGATGATTTTAATTTCTACAAGAGAATAATGTGCCCCTCAGGTCCCAGGGAAGTCATGGTAACATTAGTAAAACTACCTTCATGAGAGAGAGAGTGAGACAAACTGCTTCTCATCCACAGTGGGGATGGAGGACTCAGAGCCACAAACCACAGGACAAGGTACTTATGGGGTCATCTGAGAACTGAGGGGCAGGTCAAGCCTGATCTCCACAGAAAGATGATTCATCTGGTCATGAGCAACGTTTCCTCAGGAGTGAGTCCTGATAGCCTCCTGGGGGCTTGCACCCCTGAAACTCACCCTGCTTCCTCCTGCAGGTGGTTTATGTCAGGGCCCACAGGGCCTTCCCCTCACTGTGTCTCTCGCACAGTAGTAAAGGGCCGTGTCCTCCTCCCTCAGTTGGTTCATTTGCAGAGAGAGCGTGTTCTTGCTGTTGTCTCTGGAGATGATGAATCGGCCCTTCACAGAGTCCGCATAGGATGTACCACCACCAGTATTGATGCATGAGACCCACTCTAGGCCCTTCCCTGGAGCCTGGCGGACCCAGCTCATCCAAGTGTTGCCAAAATTGAATCCAGAGGCTGCACAGGAGAGTGTCAGAGACCCCCCGGGCTTCACCAAGTCTCCCCCAGACTCCACCAGCTGCACCTCACACTGGACCCCTGCAAACACAAAGACATCCTTGTCAGGAAACTCTCCTCACACAAAGGATCTGCCTCTCCCATCTCTCCCATGCTTCATGTCTCTGTCACCCATGAGTTACCTCCTATCACAGCCACCAGGAGAAGCCAGCTGAGCCCACAAGCCATGTTGGTCCTGTGTGAGTCAGGATGGAGTCCCTAGGAACCCCTGAACTGACTCCTCTCCTGGAGCTGAGGCTGGGCTGGGCTGTTTTCATCACTGTGGAGAGTCTTATTTGCATATCCTCCTTCTCTATAAAAAGATCTCTTTGAACTGGTGGAGAAAAGGGAGGACTCCAGAGCAGGTGTGTGGTTCTGGGGGTGCCTGTGACCAGATTCAGAAACTCTGCTACTCCAGTATGCAATTGTTACATAACAACCGATTTAATTGATATACTTTAATGTTTATTTTAATATAAATCCTATGATGTGTACAATATTACTTCTATTTATTGAGATAATAGGACACATAAAAGTTTAAATGATTTTTACAATGTCAAAATACTCGACTCCCTGGTGCGTGACATTTTACTGGGGCTGAAGCAATATCACAGCGGGTATGGCATTTGCCTTGCATGCAACCCACCCGGGTTTGATTCCTCTGTCCCTCTCAGAGAGCTTAGTAAGCTATCGAAAGTATCCTGCCTGCATGGCAGACCCTGGTATGCTACTCGTGGCGTATTCACTTTGCCAAAACCAATTACAAGTCTCACAATGGAGAAGATACTGGTGTCAGCTCAATCAAAATTGATGAACAACGGGAGGACAGTGCTACTACTACTCAAAATACATTTTAAGAGTTGGTCCCACTATCTAGACAAAAGAAATCCACTGAGTCACTCACAGTTGTCAATGTTTTGGGAACCAAGTGTTAAGACAGAATCAGGAGTAAGGCAGAATGGGCGGATAACAGGGCCCTCAGGTCTTGAATTCCACTGAAGCAAGCCCATCTGTTGGCTATTGGCTATTTTTGTACTTTATCTCAGAGGAAACACTTCTGGGATTAAAGGTATTTGTCCCAATTACTTTAGGGGCTCGGAGTGATAGCACAGTGGTAGGGTGTTTGCCTTGCGCGCAGCCGGCCCGGCCAAGCCGGGTTCGATTCCTCCGCCCCTCTCGGAGAGCCCAGCAAGCTACAGAGAGTGTCTCACCCGCACGGCAAAGCCTGGCAAGCTACCTGTGACGTATTCAATATGCTGTGGGAAGCTGGCCTTTAACTGACCAAGGGCCTATGTGCCTGTGCTATGTATGGTTATCTTGGCCTACATGACCCTGAACAAGCGGGTCCTGACTAGCGCAAATCTGGTACTGTGTCTGCTCTGACCGCAGCCTATGAGCTATGTATGGTTATCTAAAAGAAAACATTTGTCACAGCTAGCCCAAAAATAAGAAGTAACTGACACTGACTAATCAAGCACATGAAACATGTAGTTTTTGTAACTCTCCTAACAATATATGATATGACCTAGTGATGTAATTGCCTTCTGTTATGTAAGCATAGTTTCCTGCATCGCAAAGTATATAATACCCCTGCTGCCCTGAATAAGTCCTGTCCTGTCTGCTCTCCTGTCCTGTCCCTTTATCTCTGTTTCTAAACTGTACTCTGTCTCTTGTGTCTTGTGTCTTCACTCGGTTGGTCCCTCCTTGCACCTATGGATCCTAGGGCCACCTCCTCGGACTGGAGAGTGGTCTGGCGGGACCCCCGCAATATGCCAAACACAGTAACAACAAGTCTCATGATGGAGACATTACTGGGCCCACTCGAGCAAATCGATGAACAATGGGAGGACAGTGCTACACTGTAGTGCAACTTTAGACACTCAGATGTGTAAGAGCTAAGCCCAGATAGGCAAAGCTTGAAAATTGACCTAAGAATGTCATCTCCTGATGATTCCTGGCTCTAAGCAAGGATTCTCAATGTGTTGGACATTTGTAGCTCTCAGTCCACTAAGGACATAGTCCCCTGAGCAACACCCTTTTCCTCTTCAGTCTGTCTGTCTATTGATACTCATAGCATTTCAGGATTGATCCCCGTTTGCCAGGATCGGTCTCCAGTAATTAGAGATGCAGAGGCAGTAGAGGGGGAAGGTTCCTCCCTTCCATGTGGTTAATCAGGTTTATTCCCTGCACGTCATGTGGCTTCACATGCACCTACCAGGTGCGTTCCCTGAGTAGAGAGCCAGGAGTATACCCAAAGTGGCACAGGCAAAAAAATTAAACCAACAGGGACTTAGACATAGTATGGTGGTAGGGTCTTGCACACAGCTGGCCCAGGTTTGATCCCCTTTGTTCCATGTGGCCCCCCAAGCACCTTCCAGAGTATTTCCTGGGGACAGATCCAGGAAGAACCCTGAGAATCACTGGGTCTAGCCCTAAAACCAAAACCAAATAAGGAGAATAACAAAACCAAAAATATAAACAAAATATAGACTAAACAACTGTCAAGAACTTTGTCCGTATATTGAGAACAAATTATCTTTATTCTAAATTTGTGTTCACCTGGAGTATGTTGGAACTGGGGCACACGGAGGTCCATGGACTGTGACTCTTCACGTCAATTTTGGCCCCATCTCTCCTTTCCCTGTAAGCATTTGAGTCTGTGCCCTACACAGAGTACTGACTTATAGGACATTTATGTTTCATAGCACTGAAGTATAAAGGCAAACCTGTGCAGTGATAATCACACTCAAAAGAGTGAATGAACCCCTCACCCCAGTGTTTCCCTTGGCCCGTGGTATTCCTCCCTCCACGTCTCACCCCTCCCTCATGCTCTCTCCAGTGAATCCTGTTTGTTTAAGTGTGTGTAGGGTGTGATGATGGAGATTCACTCTCAATAACCTTCCACTCTAGGGTTATATTATGGGTTTTTACTCATGATTAAAGGCGTCTTGAATTACTCTCAGTCCTGGACCTTTAAAACAGGTCACAGGAGTTTTCTAGAAGGAGGGAGGAAAAATGAGGAAAAGCTGTTCTACATCTAATATAAGTATCAAAGAGAAAGCTATAAAAATAATAACAAACAGGAAAGTACCGATTAATACTCACCCTGACAGGCGTTGGAGTCCTGGGGGCCTGGTGGGGTGAGTGTGGGGGACAGGGAGGACAGATCACAGGGAGGGGTTTGGGAGTGTGAGGGTGTCACTGAGAGTGGAGCTGCTCTGGGAGCGACGGGGAAGGTCCTAGGAAAGACGCTGGAACTGGGAATGATGAATGGGAGTAGGTGGGGGTATTGGGGACTGAGTGTCTCTGCGTTGTAATAGAATATTGGCCAGTGTGGGCTTCTAGCACATGGTGACCCTCTTTGCCCCCTGGTGGGTATGAGGTGTTTTCTGAAGTGGCTCCCTAGTGCCCTCTGGTGGTCGTCAGAGCCACTGCAGCCCCTCCTGTGTTTGGTTGGTGGCCTTCAGAGTCCCATAATTCCCAAAGTGAATAGAGGAAGTGTGTCCTCAGCATCATCCAGGACAGGAAGTGTGAGCACTGAGAAATGAGTCCAGCCTGATTCACACCTGTTTCCCCAGGAATGTGTGTTCGTTCAGAGACAGCCCCATGGAGAAGGGAATCCTTCCCGGCCCCACGTCAAGGTCACTCATGCCAGAGACACATCACAGCTCACAGAGTCTTTAAACTAAATCTGGGTTACAGAGAAAGAGACAGTGAGGGGAAGTCCTGCAAAGGGAGAGTAAATGGTCACAGTACAAAGACAGAAATGGTGAGAAAGAAAAAATGAATCGTGGAAGTCAATATCACTTTCAGTAGATTATCTGGGTGTTTGATTCATAGGCCAGTAGAATTTGCAAGGGCCAGGAAGGATCAATATTCTTGAATATAGGCTGGGTATTTGATATCTTGTGAAAATTGGAATGATAAATGTCTGTAACAGAAATATAGCTTCTTGCAGATTCTTTGAATTCATTGACTTTGAATATCTGAACACTTTTTTTTTTCTCAAAGAAATAGATTTTTTTCTTTAAAGTGTGTCATATCCAGATCAATCAGGTTCCAAATGGACTAAAATAAGATGCACGAGGAATAAACTGTTATTCCACCTCCTTCTGTGCACCTCAGCTCATCTGCCCCATATCTAGGGCACATACCATGGGAGTCCTGGGTCTCAGGGCGCAGAATGAGAAGAAATTGATCCCCTGATTTCCTGGTTCCTGGCACGAGCAGGGCACAGCACGAGAATCATTAATCATCAGTGATGCATTTTTTTCAGATGATATTTTTGTTATCAATCAATGAGCATTCTAGCTACAGGATCAGTGTTTTTTTCCCCCAATATGTAATGTCTTTTTATTTATTTTTTTTAATTTTATGTATTTATTTGGCTGATGTTTGGTGTAATTAAAACAATGTCATCAGCAAAGTGGAGGTGGTGTAGTTGCCAACCATCTATCTTCACTCCCATTCCTTGCCATGCCAGTCATCACATGATGTTCTCGAGGGTGGCACTGAGGAGATTCGGTGAAATGGTATCACCCTGCCGAACCCCTCTCTTGACATCAATGATTACTTCTTTATAGAATGGTGAGATCCTGGTAGTGAATCCGCAGTACAGCTCACGGAGGATCTTGATGTATTGGGCTTGAATGCCCTGATTGGCTAGGGCTTCAATGACAGCTTCTGTCTCAACAGAATCAAAGGCCTTCTTTAAATCAATGAACGTTAGACAGAGTGGCATCTTGAACTCCTGAGAAACCTCAATGAGCTTGGTTATTGTGTGGATATGGTCAATGGTGCTGAATCCTTTGTGGAACCCAGCTTGCTCGCATGGTTGTCTTTCATCTAGTGTTCTGCCAATCCTATTTAGGATTACTCGAGCGAACAACTTGTAGATGACAGACAATAGGCAGATAGGGCGATAGTTGCCAATGTCATGGATGTCTCCCTTCTTGAACAGTAGTACGGTCCTGCTGGTTTTTCACTGGGATGGAACCTTGCATTCAGACAGGTAGCGTGTGAAGAGTCGAGCCAGTGTATTGATGAGTACTGACGGGAGTTTCTTCAGGTGTTCAGCTCTGACTTTGTCTGTGCCGGTTGCTGTTCGTTTCTTTACTGACGAAATGCCGTGTCAAATTTTGGAAGGGAGAACGTTGGAAACAACATATCTGTCCTGTGGAATTTGGTATGTCGGCAAGTGGACATGGCTATCGAAGAGATTTGAGTAGAAGTCATGGATAATCTTCTTCTAATAATTGCCGTTCTGTGATAGATCCATCAGGATGTCGGAGGGCAGTCATCTTGGTCTTGTAGTTGGCAAAGGACAGGCGGCCGTTACGAATATTTTTCCCGGCTTCTACCGCATCTACCAGAACTTCTTTTCTCTCTTTGAGGTCTTCCTTGATCCCATCTCTGCACTGCTTTGCAAGGTCGGACGTTAGCTTGCAGTTGCCTGAGGCATGCGCCATACGAGGTTGGCGAATAACCTCAAGAGTTTTCGAAGACAGGAGGTTTATTGTGGCTATCTCTCTCTTGGCATTCCTCGCACAATCATGGAGGTGCTGAACCAGTCGATCGTATTCCTCATCAATGTTATCAACAATGGCATCTTCCCATGTTGCTGCAATAGTGCCAAAGAGCTCCCACGTGGTGGTTGTTCTGGGAGTTCTCATCTTAAACTTTGCAGGCCTTTCTCCCCGCTCTGTGAAGTAGAATTTTGCACGAAGGAGACGGTGGTACGATCCCGTTCGAAATTTTGGGAAAACAGCGACATCGGTCAGGCAAAACCGTCGATTGAATATGGTGTGGTCTATTTCGTTGTGGAATCGTCCACCGGGAGACTCCCATGTCCATCGTTTAGATTCAGCCTTCTGCAACTGTGAGTTACCATGAATGGTCTTGGTCGACATGATGAACTCAGACAGTCTCTCACCCTGTTCGTTCCAATCTAGGCCATGGGTCCCGGTGTGAAGTTCTTCAGCTGATCTTCTTGGTCCTATCTTGGCATTAAAATCACCCTCAATGATCTTGTAGAAGGTGTGGTCTTCTTTATAGAACTTCTCCAGCTCCATGTAGAACTTCTCGATTTCTCTTTCATAATAATGAGATGTTGGTGCATAGACAACGAAGATAGAAACTGCAGGCAGTGAGCCACATCTATTCAAATGTAAATTTCCGATTAGGGTTGTTAGGCATTCAAATGAATCAATGCTCATCGCCAAGTTTGTGTTGACAAGGACACCGACTCCTCCGACACCTCTTTTATCGCATATTCCAAGGAACAATTCTCCTCCAGTGTCGAAAATGGCATGGTGAGATTTGTGCCTTCTTGTCTCGGTCAGACCAATGATGTCGTACTTGATCATTCGCCCTTGTACCATCATGTCCTTGATGGATGCATCTGATGCTAGCGTACATGCATTGAAAGTACAGATGATCATTTTTGTCTTCCTTCGTCGTGGCAGCCTAGTTCGGCCTTGAGATTTTATCGGCCTCTCTTTTCTCATCCTTTTCAATGCTGCCATGTCAGTGAAGCCTTCAGGTTCAGGTGAAAGAGACCCATTGTGATTACTAGTTTTAGCATATCAAATACACAATGGATAGCTTGCCAGGCTCTGCCGTGTCGGCTGAATACTCTCGGTAGCTTGATAGTCTTTCCGAGAGGGATAGAGGCTTTTGGGGCAACCTCTAATTGCCCTCGTAGGTGTTACCATATTTGAACCCCATCAAATATGGTATGGCAATAATGGAAGATGGGTATTTAGCGTATTATGATGTGGCGCGCAGCCCCAAAGTGGCCGCGTGAGTCCGGAAAGCATCCTGGAGTGTGGCAGCGGCTGGGTAGTGGAGATATTGTCGGTCAAGCCAAGCGGCACAAATGCTGGCCGACTTTGACCATGAGTGTGGAAAGGTAAGTCTACAGCTGAATCTTATGAAGACAATATTTATGACAAACAGCCTCATTCCTGACGCCCCATTCGCTCTCAATGGAATGACCATCTTCGAATGCAACAGCTATGTGTACCTAGGTCGAGAGGTCAACATGACAAATGACCTGGCAGCCGAGCTGTGCAGGAGGAAGAGAGTAGCTTGGAACGCCTTCAAGAGCATCGAAGAAATAGCTAAGAGGACGAAGAATCTCCGGCTCCGGGCACATCCCTTTGATTCCACTGTTCTTCCTGCATTAAGATATGCCTCAGAGACCTGGTCCCTACCAAAACAGGTTGAGAACGCTATTCAGGTCTCCCAAAGAAAATGAAGGAGTTATGCTTGGAATACCACCTTTCACTGAAATGAGAGAAAGAATCCGGAGTTCCGACATCCGTCGATGATCAAGAATCAGGGACGCTGTCTCGTTTGCCAAGGTGTCAAAAATCAGATGGGCTGGTCAAGTAATGAGATTTAAAGACGACCGCTGGACTAGAGCTGTTACCGACTGGATTCTACGGGATGTCAAAAGATTGCGTGGCCACCCACCTACCAGATGGTCACACTTCTTCATCAAGATCATGAACGATCGGTTTGAGGCTCTTCATGTTCCTCGAGCGAACAGACGCCATTGGGCTACATTAGCATGTGACAGGTAGCAGACAGGAGAGGAGTGTGCGGGATCACTGCGGGGAGTGTCAGAGACCTTCATCCCCATATGGCTGGGCGGAAACAGGGGGTGCAGGAAGTGTGAGATCCTGGAGGAAGTTGGTACAGAGATCCTTGTGGAAGATTTTAGAATGGGCCTGTCCTGAGAGTGAGTGATGGCAGGGCAGGCATCCTGTGTGACCCCGTAGTCATTCTGAGTCCAGTGTGGGTTAGTTACTGTTAGGATTCCCTGCTGTTAGGATTCCCTTTGTGGGCCTGACCCCTCCTGGTCCTTGTGCCCCTTTCAGCCCTGAGCGCCCTCTTGTGTTCCTGGAGAGCCCCGCAGGCCAGCCTGTCTCAGCAGTGTCTGGGCTCCCCCTGACTTCCCCTCACGGTGTCTCTAGCACAGTAATACATGGCTGTGTACTAGGGGGTCACTGAGCTCACTTTCAGGGAGAACCGGTTCTTGTTCATGTCTCTGGCGATGGAGACACGGCTTTCGAAGGACAGGTTGTAGTAGATGTTTCCACTAGCACATATATCCCCCAACCAGAGCAAGCCCTTCCCTGGGGGCTGGCGGATCCATTCCCAGCAGTAACCACTGCTTGTGATGGAGAATACCGCGACAGTGCAGGTGAGCGAGAGGGTCTGGGAGGGGGCCACCAGTGCTGGGCCCGACTTCTGCAGGGTCAGAGCAGACACAGCACCTGGGGACAAGGAGAATCAGTCACTGTCAGTCCCTGCAGTCACTCCCTCCCATAAACCCTGTCACATCTGAGACACTCACCCTGAGGGGCTGTCACCAGGCAGAGGAGAAGACCCCACAGAATCATCTTCTCGACCACAGCTCTGCTTTCCCCAGAGACTCAGCCCTGAGTGAGGAGACAGCTGTGAGCTCCACAGCCCAGAGAGCATTTGACCCCAGAGCCAGAGAAGGATTTGCATGAGGTGACCAAGTCTGTTATAAGGGGAAACTTTCTTACCTTGGGTCCCCTTGTCCCATTTGGTGCTGATCTCACAAACCCTGTCTGGTGGATATAGCACTGCTCAATGGGGCACATTAAAACAGGTCATAGGGGGATCATGAATTACTCATCTTCATAATCAGAGAAGATGAAAGGATCAAAATTCCCTAATTAGTTCACATTTTCTCTTTTCTACCTCTCATCAACTCTAAAATTATACTTTGTTTCCCTTAATTAAACACCGAGGTTTTCAAGTTGTTCCTAACGCAGATGTAATAAGTTTTTACCATTCCCATAACATTCCCACCTCTTAGTGACCTTCTTTCCTCAGTGTCCCCATTTCCCCAACCAGCACCACAAGCCTGCCCTTTCAGTAGGCACATAATGATTTATTCTAGGTTTACTTATTACAATCAAAAGACTAAGGGAATTATCAAATTACTTCAGTAAAAGAACATTTGTGCAATTGGTCTATCTCACCTCAGGGTTGTGGAGCGTTTGTCTGAGAATTTACTAAGCTGTTGGTCACTGGTTGAGCCGTCTATATTACTGTTTTATTGTTGAGTTTAGTTGGCTTCTATGTTACTTTCTCATCTAGTTTAGTGGCTGCAACTGGAACTTCGGTTCTGAAGAATCAGGAGTTGTCATTGAGTCCAGAAAGCCTAGCATGTGTAGGACTGGGATGAGTCTGAGAAGACTCTCATTGAAGCCCTGGAGTTAGACCTTGGGCAGTAGGTGTGTTGGGTCAGTGTTGGGGGTAGGTGCGGCTAATGGGCCCTCAGCAGGGTGGTGACAGGGCCCGTGCCCGTGTAGAGCGCCCTCTAGTGCTCAGCCGGGGTCGGTGTGTCTGGGAATTCCAGCTGCAGGGCTGCCCCTCCTGGGAGATTTAGGTGGGTGAGTGAGTGGGTATGAGGCAGCTGTGGGAATGGGTGCGGCTGCCTAATATTTATATCTAAGATTTGATTAAACCTCTCTTCCTGTCTGAGATGCCAAGACAAACCCAAAGGACAGATGTGTTCCTCTCAGCCCCCACTGCTTTCTAGGACAGAACTATGAAACTTCTGAGGAGCCATGAGACAGAGTGTATGGAGGGTTCAAACCCTTACTCTAGGATTGATGGTTTAGAGTTGGGGCCTGTCGGGCTTTTTCCTGGAGCAGACAACTGTTATAGATTATATTTCAACAAATTCCAACACATATCTTAAAATCGTTCTTCAGTTTCTAGTTTTCTTTAATCGTCTTAATCACACAAAAAATGTCAGAAGTCACAACTTTGACTGGAAATCGGTATGTTTCTGTTCGTTTTGTCTGTCGTGTTACCCTGAATTATCCATGCCTGAGTGTCCTGCTGTGCTCACCCTTGTCACCCTCCATAATGCCACCCTCCGTATTGCTGTTCTTCCATCAACTGCCTCTGACAATGTGTCAAAGTCTTTGTGGCATCTGAGGGGTTTTGAAGAACTATCAAGCAGGAATTCTATGGCCTGTAGATAGCCCCTGACCCTACCATCTCCCAGAGTCAGAGCAAACCCTCTTTTGAGTGTGTCCATTTTCCTCAGGACAGTACTGCATTCCTCTGAATGGCTGATCCTCAGGCAGGACACAGGAAACGTGAACTAGAAATCAGGGAGTGAGACTCAGCGTGCCTTCCTCCTCCTGTGTTGACCCTAGTGGGAATGGGCAGTTCCCACAGCCCTGAGCTTTCCCCAGAGTGTGAGAGAGGTCAGTCACTCTCAGGAAGTCCTAACCTTTGACTTTTTGTAGGATAATGTTGGTTTGTCATTTCTCCCTGGCCACAGGGAGCTTAGGATTGTTGGGTTATACCATTCACAATGCTTCCAAGGCACTCTCAATCTTTTACCCTCTTTTTTGTGCTTTCTTCTCCAACCAGTTAATCACCATTTTCCTCTAAGCAGTACCTGTGACTCGTGAAGTTAAATTCCTCAGAAATCTCTGATTTCTGATTTGCAAGTGAAATATTCGGTTCTCCTTCTCTTATGTCCTTTTGCATAGTTTGCTTCAGAGCAATGTCCTTTTTTTACAGGCACAAGAAGTTAGTTAATGTTATGCTTTTGTAACTTGGGAGTTAATTGACTTCGAATGATATTCACTCCTGGGAATCTCTTCTCTCGACTTAAGCCTCAGTTACCCCTACTTCCTAGCACCCCAAAAGTAGGGCCCGAAAAGGAAGTAGGGGTAACTGAGCATTTAAGTATGGCAAGCTGTGAGCAACCCTGGTATTGAAATGAGCCAGACCAAGTGCCATACTTAAATGCTAATTAAGAGCATGGTCATGGACAAATTCTATCATGATCCAAAGAGTAACAACTGGATAAGCACCCTGCTTAGCGTTTGAAAAGACTAATCTGGCCTGAGCACTGGAGTCTGAGATCTATAACTTAATGTATCTCTTACTGTGTCCATACAAAATGACTAATATGAAGAAGTAGAATTAAGATAAATGTTTCAATGGTTATTGGACTAAGGAAAGGAGAAGCACACCCGTAGGTGGTATTCCACCCTTGAGCAGATCTCCTGGATGCAGGAGATAAGGAAGTGTTTTCATATGTTGATTGCGCTACCTGGACCTAGGTGTGGTTGCTACCCCCAATGCTCAGAGGTTGATGCTAGATCTGGGCTACAAGACAGGAATGAGGGGCAGCATGAGACTGGAATGTGGAGCTTGGTAAGACTGGAACAGGTGCGTGGGGAAAAGGGAATAAATGGGAACTGATCACCAACAGGCTTGGCCCTCTTTCCTCCTTTTTCCGCCCATTGCCACTGGCCATCCTAAGAGGAGTAAACAGGCGAGACCACCAAATGCAGGTGAGAGAGAGCCACGGGATTTTTTTTTTTTGATTACACAACTTCTGACCAGGTCAAGAGCCCCTAAAGATTCTGCCTTTGAAACCCAAATAGGAAGCACTCCCATATTCCAGGGGGCCAGGGAGAATGGTCAGAGAATCTTGGATCTAAATAGTCCTCAAGGAACTCTAGATAAGGAGCTCTTTAACCTCCTTCTGCACCTGTTGCTCTGCTGACCCAGAATGCAGGGTGGGATTCAGGCCCAGGACCCTGCAAAGCAGCCCTCTGTCCCCCTGAGGAAGGCGTCTGTCTGAGATCCCACCCACTCCCAACCCTGGGTCCCACACACACAGCCCTGTGTCCTTGTGACCGCTGGGCTCAAGGCACAGAGGATGATGCCCTTGGCTGTGTCCCTGGGATGGGTCACTGTGGGGGTTGTGTGTAGTCTGACATTGAGCAGGACCAAAGGTACCGTCCACTCCAGCTGTTCCCTGGAGGTTGGTGATCAGGCCATGCCACAAGCAGAGGGTTTGCTGAGAACCCAGAGACAGGACATTGAGGGTGACGGTCTGCTTGGGATTCTCTCCTCCTGATCCATCTCTTCCACAGCCGGGGTCTGATTCTGAAGATTCTCGCGCTCAGGGGGGACAGTGGACACCCCGTCAGACAATCCCCCATGTGAAAACTTCCCAAAGATGCTCACAGCTGTAGCTGTCATCAAGAGAAGCTGCAGAGAAATTCAGCGTCTGTGGGGCTGAGCTTTGACTCTCAGAGACTGTCCCCAAGGGGGCCCTGCCCTGAGAGCAGAGGGGCTACATTTCCCAGGAGCCCAGTGGACCCACTGTGTTCACAGAGGGGCAAGAGTCCAAGGTTGGTCCCTCCCCTCTGGGCTCTGCTGCGAGGAGGCACTGGGTGGGTCCTGGTGGATGTGGGATCTGGGTTTCCTCCCCACGGGTCTCTCTTCTAGAGCAAGAGAGGCCGCGACAGAGCGTCCGAGGACACGGGGCTGTGACTGTCACCACAGCAGGACTCCTACTCTCCAGGGCGCTCTGTAAGCACTCTGCAGACATGGGTGTGAGCTCACCCTGCAGCGGGGCAGCCACTCCCTCTCCCATTCTGGCCCGAGTCCCGGCCTCTCCTGGGCCCCTGCTCAGCTTCTCTCTCTCGAGTTAGCCCTGGCCAACCCTGGGCACGCTGGGCTAAGCCCGGATCTAATGTTTCTCTTAGTCGCAGGATCAGAGTCACCTCACTCAGCAGGACTGAACAGAAGGCAGGGATCCCAGTCCACCCGCAGGAGCTCTCCACAATCACGACTGTGCTCAGAATTCGAGCTCCATGCATGGGGACTTGCCTTTTGCTATAGATGGTTTCACTGTTCATGTATCAGTTGTAAAATTCCAACAGAATTTGCCATGAATGTGTTCCTCAGCCTTTCAGTTCTTTCCAATGAACTCCCTCCTATCGTGTAATGGCATGAATGTGTGGATGAGGTTTCCCTTACAATTTATGAAACCTCCATTAATTTTTATGAACTGCATTCAGTCTAGTCTCAAATACCATGCTGCTTGCAAGAACTCTAAGTTTCTGTATTTCTCTTATCCCACATTCAATAACCAAAAGGAAACTCCTATCCACAATATAAGGTACAGGTCGAATTAAAAATCTTTAGTTTGACAGCCCGCCCCCAAGGGCCTGGGTTCCTCTCTGGGCACGCGCAGCTAGAAACAGCCCCTAGACAGCCGGTTTTCAACCCCTGATCCGCGTGGGACGGGCACAGAGGCCCAGCTCTAGGCAACAAAGCTGAACGGCTCCAATTACAAACAGGAGACATTCCCAACTCCTCGCTCAGTGCCAGGGACTCTTTCCGGAGCCGCTAGAAACACAGTTGCCAATAACTCATAAGCCTATCTTAAACTCACACTGCATATCAAGCAGAGTAGTAACACTGAACGTGAAGGACTAAACCACACCTCTCACAATGGTAAAGCAACGCAAAAGCCCACCAAACATTCATATTGAAGAGTCTAGCCCAGATGACACCAACAGTACTGTAGTGTTAGACAACTTCTCTGACAAGGAATTCAGAAGGGAGCTACTTAGGATGCTTAGGGAATTAAAAGAAACAATGGAAACCAATGCCAATAGAAGACAAGAGGATCTGAAGGCAGAAATGAGGAAAATGCAATCAGAAATGTCAGACCTGAAAAATCTCGTAGGCGAATTGAAAAGCTCAGTGGAAGGCCTCAGCAGCAGAGTAAGAGCGGCTGAGAACAGAATCAGTGAGCTCGAAGATGAAGTTCAGAGACTCTCCAGAAAAGAGCAGAAAATGGAAAAGAGACTCACAGTTCGGGAACAGATGGCAAGAGAAGATCGTGATGAAGCCAAGAGGGGTAACATAAGAATTATTGGAGTCCCAGAGGGACAGGAAGAAAACCTCGATGAAGAAGAAACTGTCAAAGACATCATTGCTTCAACATTTCCAGAGCTGAAGAAAACTTGTGACCACATTCAGGAGGCCCGAAGGGTACCAGCTAGAAGAAATCCGAATAAAAATACCCCAAGACACATTCTGATCAAAATGACCAAAACCTTAGACAGAGACAAAATTCTGAAAGCAGCAAGACCGAAGAAAGAAATCTCTTACAAAGGAGCATCCTTAAAATTCACAGCTGATTTTTCTGATGAAACCCTCATGGCCCGAAAACAGTGGTGGGACATAGTAAAAAAACTCAATGAAATAAATGCCTCCCCCAAAATACTTTTCCCAGCAAGACTCTCATTCATAATAGAAGGAACAACACACAGTTTCACAGACAAACAACAGCTCAGGAACTTCATAGACTCAAAACCATGGTTACAAGAACAACTAAATGGGCTACTTTAAGGCAAGAAAGGCCCCTCAAATACACCAAATTTTAACAGAACAATGGGACAAAATCCCATAACAATAATCTCTCTCAATGTCAATGGGCTAAACGCACCAATTAAAAGACATAGAGTGGCAGGATGGATTAGAAAATTGAACCCAACATTCTGCTGCCTGCAAGAAACGCATCTCAATAGTCAAAGCAAACACAGACTCAGAGTCAAAGGCTGGAAAACATCCTACAGGCAAACAGCTCCCATAAAAAAGCTGGGGTAGCCATCCTTATATCAGACCACATCGATTTCAGAGTGAGGAAGGTCATAAGAGACAGTGAAGGCCATTTCTTATTGATCAGAGGATCTGTACAACAGGAAGAACTTACAATAATAAATGTATATGCACCTAATGAGAGACCAGCAAAGTACTTAAAACAACTACTCATAGATTTGGAAAAAGACATCTATAGCAAACACATCTGACAAGGGGTTGATATCCAGGATATACAAAATACTGGTTAAACTCCACAAGAAGAAAACATCCAACCCCATCCAAAAATGGGGCAATGAAATGAACAGAAACTTTCTCAAAGAAGAAATCCGAATGGCAAAAAAGCACATGAGAAAATGCTCTACATCATTAATCATCAGGGAGATGCAGATCAAAACCACAATGAGATACCATCTCACACCTCAGAGACTGGCCCACATTCAAAAGAACAAAAGAAACCGATGCTGGTGTGGATGTGGCGAGAAAGGGACACTCCTTCACTGTTGGTGGGAATGTCCATTGGTTCAGCCCTTCTGGAAAACAGTATGGACGATTCTCAAAAAATTAGAAATTGAGCTCCCATTTGACCCAGCAATACCACTCCTGGGAATATATCCCAGAGAGGCAAAAATGTATAGTCGAAGTGACATCTGCACTTGTTTGTTCATTGCAGCACTCTTTACAATAGCCAGAAACTGGAAGAAACCTGAATGCCCAAGAACAGATGACTGGTTAAAGAAACTTTGGTACATCTACACAATGGAGTACTATGTAGCTCTTAGAAAAGATGAAGTCATGAAATTTACATATAAGTGGTACAATATGGAAAGTATCATGCTAAGCGAAATGAGTCAGAAAGAGAGGGATAGACATAGAAAGATTGCATTCATCTGGGGGATATAAAGTAACAAAGTATGAGATTAATACCCAAGAATAGCTGAGATCAGCACCAGGAGGATTACTCCATAACTTAGAGGCCAGCCGGGTATCCTAGAGGAAAGGGCTGTTCAGATAGAGAAGGGAGCACCAAATAAAGGATGTTTGGAGGATCCTCCCAAGAGGGGAGATGCATGTCGAAAGTAGACTATGGACTGAACATGTTTGCCACTCAATGCCTCTTTTGCAGACCACAACACCCAAAAGGAGAGAGAGAACACAGGGGATTGCCCTGCCACAGAGACAGGGGGGATGGGGGGATGGGGGTGGGAGGGATATTATCCATGGTGGTGGAAAATGGGCACTGGTGGAGGGATGGGTATCTGATCATTGTATAATTGAAATCAAAGCACAAAAAATTGTAAATCTACAACTTTAAAAAAAATAAAATAAAATAAAGGGAAAAAAAAATCTTTAGTTTTACAGAAACTATACTTTGTGTTTACCAGGAGGAAGAAGAAGCCGACTACAAATGACACAGCAGGTGTGAATGGTCCTTGGCAATGAGTTGCTGGTAGAAAGCACAGAAACTCTCTAAACCACAGATGGTCAGTAAGACAAATACATCTATATGTACACCAATTACAAAAGACTGAGAACGGAAAAACAAGACTTATTCCTCTGAAGGGCTGGAGCGATAGCACAACGGGTAATGTGTTTGCCTTGCATGCAATCGACATGGGTTTGATTCTTCTGCCCCTATTGGAGAGCCCAGCTAGCTACTGAGAGTATCTCGCCCACCCAGCAAAGCCTGGAAAGCTCGCCATGACATGTACGTTATGCCAAAAACAGTAACAACAGGTCTCACAATTTGTTGACACGTTTCTGGTGCTCACTCGAACAAATCGATGAACAACGGGAGAACAGTGCTATTCCTCTGAAAAGAATTTCTGTTCAGGAACACAGCGTACAACAGAGAGTATTTAGTAGTCTTCCAAAAAACGGCATTAAAAATTTATACTAGAGGATAAAAGACATATTTATGTATGCCTACTTATGTTGATTAAATATCCTTTATATGTTTAAACTTTAAAATAAAAATGGAGTTCTTTACAACCTACCCTCAGAGCCCAGCCTTTGTAGATCAGGAGAAGACCACCCCCTGGTGGTCACACGCATCCCTGCAGCTCCCCTGTCTCCCTCAGTAGGTTTGTGCCTGGGTTCACAGGGACTTGTCCTCACTGTGTGTCTTTTACACAATAATACACGGCTGTGTCCTCAGTTACTGAGTTGCTCAATTTTAGGTAAACTTGTTTCTTGGAGGTGTCCCAGGAGATGCTGACTCGGGACTTAAGACTTGGGTTATAATCTGTGCTTTCATTACGCCGTATAACACCAACCCAATCTAGCCCCTTTCCAGGGGCCTGGCGGACCCAGGTTACACCATAGCTGGTTACAGAGAATCCAGAGATGGAGCAAGTGAGGACAGCGTCTGCGAGGGCATTACCAGGTTTGGTCCTGACTCCTGCAGCTGTACCTGGGACAAGATAGTTGGGGACAGAGACCCTCAGTGAGTCACGGGCTCAGAAGCCCCATGCCCACCTTTGAGCCTCTGTCCAGGGATATTCACATCCAGGAGCTGCCACCAGAAAGAGGAGAAACCAGGGTGGATGCACGTTCTTGCCCACAAGGTCCATGATCTCAATTACCATGTCAGGGAGAAAGGGAGCCAGAGTTGGGGTGAGTGTGAACGTGGTTTTAACCCTGGGTCCCGAGTGCTGATTTGCATGGGGGGGCCTCTGTAGAGAAAGGAGGGGACCAGGGGAGGCTGGTGTGTGGGCTCCCTGGGAGGAGGTGCTGACTGTGGCTCAGAGCACTGAAACCTGTCTTTGAGCCCTGTCAGAGCCGGGCCTCTTCCTGCAGTACAGGAAACATGCTGAGGAGCTCTCAAGAAACAGGAATTGCTGAGGGGAAACATCAGGTGGGGAGCAGAGTCCCCGGATCTCAGGTCCCTGATGACCAAACCCAGCTGTTCTGTAAATAGGCCCCTTCCCCTCCGTGTCCCTCAGTGGTGGCTCCTATGCTCTCTCTGTCTGTGAAATATTTGTGGTAGAAATATGGTTGTAGCCAGGTTTATTCTTACAGTGAATTCTGATAAAAATTGGTTCAATCCAATGTCAGTCAAATATTACAGTCATTTCTTCTCACACTTACCTTGGATGAAAATTCCTTTTCCTGGAGCAGATTTACCCAAAATTATTTATTCAGTATCATTGTTAGGACGCATATGCTCCCTGATGATGGGTGACTTGCCTGGTGTGGTTGGCCTGGTAATAGCACCTGATCCTGCTCTGTCTGTCTATAACTCAGAGACAAGCATGAACCTCAGGAGCCTGTACTGGGTCATCACTGAGAAATCCTGCCCCTGTCAGGAGCATAGAAAGATCATGTGGAGGACCCTCAGCACACAATCTATTGGGCCTGGAACCTGGTCTTAGTGCTGAGACTCACACATTCTATAAGGGCACAGGTGTGCTGGCCCTGAGCAGCGCCAGGCATGACCCTCCACCCCCTCCCAAATGCACAGAACCTAGACATAGGCTGTGTCACATATGTGGGCCCCCTAATTCCATGAGGGACCAGAAGGTTGAGTTCATTCTAAGGGGCCAGATAATATGCTCTAAAATTTAATGTATAAAAAAGTCAGCATTAAGGATCAGAAGCGATCTACACACTCATTAGGGTCTACAAAATTCTGCCTAAGATAGACACAAAGACACACAAACACCAACTCAGGCAAAATGAGGATTGAGATGGATGACTTCAAACATCACGTACCAGTGGCTATAGAATTCATATCCATACTCGTATATAAGCACGTGACTCACGGTGTCTGTTCCCAGGTGTCCTGTCCCAGAGCTCCTGCAAGGGCAAGACAGCGAATCCTCACGGACATGACCCATCTGCGCTATCTCTGCATCTCCACAGGCAGCAGTTTCCAGGGGATCTTAACCCCCAGACCTCAGCAATGACGCTGGGGTGCCTGGGGAATGTTGGGACTATTTCCTAAAGCTCCTGCACCAAGAACAACAGGACACTTTCTTAAAAACTGCTTAAAAATTTGTTAAAAATGCCATAAAGTATGCACATTGATCTTGTTTACAGTACTGGATCTATGCAACCCTTGCCACAGAACAATGTACTCATCACTCACTCCAGTGATTTGTTGTCCCAGTAATTCCTCTTTCCCACCCTACCCAGGCTCCCACATGCTGCCAGACCATGTATACAGGTTAGATGGATCAGATAGACACTGATTCATTGCTGAGGAGTGATCCACTGTATCAACATATTGAGCTTGTTTCTCCACACATGAATGTGCACCTGAAATTTGCTCAGTGCCTGGCTGTTATAAAGACACGCAGCCTCACTCTGTAGATTTAGGGAGGTGAAGACGTGTTGATAGCATTATGGAAAAAAACATAACAGAAGAAAATTAGGGAGCAGCTAAGGAACAGGTATCTCTCACTTATCAGAGAACTGAAGTAATGTTGCCAAATTCAAAGTAGAAATGGGACAACTTAGATGCTGTTTTAATTTACTATTATAAAGCCAAAGACTTTGGTGACTTTGTTCTATGTCCCTCATGGTTAGTCTTAAAAGGTTAGACAGTCTCTGTAGCATGTCCTGTTTGCAAGTTATCCTCAACATACTTGACCAAGGAAATAGCCTGGAAAGTTTTTTAATTGATTTTTTCAAAAACATGTAGGGGGAGGAGGTGGACCACACTTGGTGGTAATCAGGGTTTCTTCCTGACTCTGTGCTCAGAGAATCACTGTTGTGGGCCTGAGGGTTTGTGTGTCTGGGGGGAGAGTGAGGGGTGGCAAATGATATCCATATTGATCAGGCCAAATGCAAGGCAAGGCCCTGCCCACTGTACCATCTCTCTGTCCCCAGTTAGGCCATTTATTGAACACAAAATCTGCTACACTACCCCCTGCATCTTGGCTCCCAACATTTGGGCCATTGTTTCCTTTAACAAATGGAAGAGATTGATAGCTTAAGAGCAGGACTGGGATGTTCACACAGCTGTGACCTTAGGGTGATTACACATCCAGCGATCATATTTAAAGCATGACACTATGATGGTAATTTCCTACTCTATTCTTTCCTGGAGCACAGCCCTGAGAGTTTTCTAATCTTGCCTGCTTTAGAATCCCTTTAGATAGTCCCAGAATACTCAGGGGACTATGGCAACATTAGGATTGCTATTAATGGGAAAATGTCCCACCAGTTGCCTGGAGGTTAGAAGTTCTCCCTGGCACAGCCCCTTGGCCAGTAGAGGACTCTACCTGTAGAGAGTTCCCCTGGCCCCAACTTCTCTGACATTTCTAAGTATAATGTAGATAATTTGGTCTTGATTTGTTGGTGCCCAATGGCTCGAGACTTGGGAAAGAGGAGCTCTGGTGTCAGAAATACTTCAACCTTGCCTCTGCCTTAGAGCGTCAAGGCCAGCGCTCCAGCTTCTCTCGTCATAACAATCCCCTGCTTCTCTCTGCCCCCTGCTCTTTAGTGCACACAGGCATTCTCCCTCAGCCCCTGTGGACCATTGCTCTACTAATAAACTGTCATATGAATAAGGGTCTAGGGCCCATGTGGGCGGCTATGTCTCGGCCATGCTGCACTCATAAATCTTTAAGCATATACTGCCCAAGACAGATAGAACATCTTCTTGTTCCCAGAATCCCTGTGGCAAGGAGGTAACTGCATTCAGGGAGACGGGGTCCAAGTATTTGATCAATGGCCTTTGCAAGAGGGACGTTTCCCCATTCCACGGAGATGCTTCTCACTTCATGCTAAGACCTTATCAGGGAAGATAGTGCATGGACAAATTATCTGGGATTTTTTAACTCAACACCTTTGAGAGGAGAGGATTTTCCTGAGACTATACAGAGGGCAGAAAACATGTGCCCAGTGTCAGCCAAAACATTTCCTTTCTAACTCTCATTTAGAATGTGAGCTGAGGGTCCCAGGAGGAGATGTTGAACACAGGAACCTGTGTGCCTTGGGTCTCCCCAGAACAGAAAACTGATAGTCTCCTCCAGGGACTGAGTGAGGGGAACTGAGGTTCTTGTCTGTCCCAAGACACAGGTGGATGATTAGAGCTGGGTCAGGCTAGGAGACTCCCCCACACCTCTGCTCACCAGGGAGCACTTCCTGTACCAGTGACCTGTCTGTGTGCAGCTGGGACAACCATTTTGAGGCCCTTGCACTTGGTGCGGGGCCAGGGAGATTGAAACAGGTTGAAGTCTTGGAGTTCAGGGAATAGGATGCTGTGAGGATTCAGAGATTGAAGTCAGGGTTAAAGCCTCTTGTCAAAAAAAAAAAAACACTCAACTGTGTGGATCAGTTCTCCTATTGGCTGCTCTTAGCCCTTGTTGCTACCTTGCTGTGGAAACTTTAAGCCCCATATTTCATGACAGCTTCCTCTGCTCATGAAAGCCAACAGATTCAACCCCAGGGAGGGATTTGGATGCAATTATGCTGAATAAAAGAAGCCAGGTTTGAGGGGAGCTGCGGGGGCTCCCAAGAATTGTCGAGGCACCCGCTGCCTGTCCTTCTTGGCCAGCAAGTCGAGGTTGTTCAGTGACCTGGCCCAGCCCCCTAACCCAGGGCTCACACAGGCCAGCATTTGCTCCAGGCCCACAAAGCAGCCCAGGCCTTTTGGATCACACCTGACGATGCTTAGGGGTTACTTCTGGCTCTGCACTCAGGAACTACTTCTGGTGGTGCTCGGGGGACCAATGGGATGCTAGGAATCGAACCTGGGTCGACCACATGCAAGGCAGCCACCCTAAGAACTGCGGTATCGCTCCAACTGGTAGGGCATTTGCCTTGCACGCGATCAACCCGGGTTCAATTCCTCCGTCCCTCTCGGAGAGCCCAACAAGCTGTCGAGAGTATCCTGCCTGTATGGCAGAGCCTGGCAAGCTACCCATGGTGTATTTGATATCCCAAAAACAGTAACAACAAGTTCATAATGGAGATGTTACTGGTGCCTGCTCTAGCAAATTGATGAACAATGGGATGACAGTGCTACATTGCTATTATGAAACAGATCATTTTGTATCTCTCCCTTTCCTGCTGATTGATTCACTCAGCATGATAGCCTCTAATTTTTTTCTATATTGTAGAAAGTTGAATTTTCAACTCAGTAAGCATGGTTAGGCCCGTAGAGGGTAGACAGGATCAGGACTCTTTCCAGGTGTTCCTCATGGATGTGAACTTTATGAGTAAAATATCTTCAGGGCAATACCCCCAGACTTTCTTTATTCAGTTAGAAGTGTGTACACTAGAGAATGGTTGGTCATTTGAGAAGGTGGCATTCCCAGTGTCACTTGGACTTGTCTCTACACACAGAGGACAGTGGGGAGATTGAGAATAGTCTGACACTCCACAACTGTAGATAGCAGTTCAGTCACCAAGGAGACCCATCCAGGTGCCTGCTCTGTGCAGAGGCAGGAAGGGTGCGTTGAGAACAATTCTCTAGGTCTGATTTCTGGACTGCCCTCTCCCAGGAATCTGTCTGTGCCTTTCTGCTCTATCACATTGACAATGCAGGCTTCTGTACTCTGCACTGACCTTGGTCGGAACTTTCGCCCATATTGTTCTCATCGTGCCTTCAGGAATTGAAGGGTTGTCCTGATTCATGTATGTTCAATGTTCTCCTAGGGGAGAGAATGAAAATACTCTCACATCAGATATGAGCATTCTCTTTGTCGTTGGGAAGGAAAGGTTTTGCTCACTATTTGTAAATTGGCCATTTTGATAAATTTGGGAACATTTTTCAAAGTGCGGGTATGAATCTTGGTTTCAACCTAAGAAGCAAACCCCATAGTCCAACTACAGAAGCACGAATATTTCCAGTAATACTCTGGTCTGCATGACGGATAGCCCATCATGTAGTCATGCTGTCTGAGACTTCCCAGTGGACACTAATAGGAGACATATATATGTGTATATATATAAACATACATATGCACATATATACATGCATTTCTGTTTTCCACTCACCTAGTCTTTACATATGTGCATGGATATACATTCATGTATATATTTCCTTGATATCAATTGAGAGAAAGTGATAAATTGTAATTATTTTTCCCAGATTGCAAACCATGCACGGAATTAATGTTCACTCAATACCATCTATTTCTCAGGAATATTGGTCAATTGGTGACGTCAGACCCCAGGTATACTCAGCTGGGATGCATGACCCTGGGGTGGAGGGAGCAGTCCCTGAGACCTCGCTCTACATCCTGTCTGGTGGTCCATGCTACTGCCAGCCCTCCTGGGCACACCCCAGACCTTGTGTCTCTCCTTTGGTGATGAACTTCCCCTGAGCTGTACTAAGAAGCCCCCAAAATAAGGACTTCACAGACCCTTATCCTGACCATTTCCTTACCACCACATGATAGGAGAAATGTGACCTTGGTCACATGAAAATATGTGGTCATCTCCTCCACTGGCTCTTTTGTAATGGCAGGATTCCAGCTCAGGAACAAAGAGATCTAAAGATGTACAATGGGGCAGGGCTGCACAAAAATTCCAGAAGGGACTCTGACCAACACCAGGATTTTATCTCAGAGAAAAGGCATTCTTGCAGATCACTTGATCAATTGACATCCTGTTACTCATCGATTTGCTCAAGCGGGCATAAGTAACGTCTCCATTCATTCGTCCCTGTCACGTGCTAGTGTAGCCCAATGACATCTGCCTGTTCTAGGAACAAGAAGAGCCAAAAAGCGATCATTCAGGGTCTTAATGAAGAAATCTGACCATCTCATAGGTGGGCGGCCAAGCGGTCTTTTGATGTCCCAGAGAAACCAGTCGGTAACGGCTCTGTTTCAGCGGTCATCTCCAAATCTCATTACATGTCCAGCCTATCTGATTTTCGATGCTTTCACAAATGAGACAGCATCCCTGATTCTTGACTGTCGATGGAGATCAGAACTCCGGATTCTTTCTCTCATTTGAGTGAACCGTGATACTCCAAGAATAGCTCTTTTGATTCCTCTTTGGGAGACCCAAATCACATTCTCATCCTGTTTCTGTAGGGCCCAGGTCTCTGAGGCATATGTTAATGCAGGAAGAACAGTGGAATTGAAGAGATGTGCCCGGAGCCGGAGGTTCTTTGTCCTCTTAGCTATTTCTTCAACGCTCTTGAAGGCATTCCAAGCTGCTCTCTTCCTACTGCGCAACTCAGGTGACTGGTCATTCGTCATCTTGACTTCTCAACCTAGGTACACATAAAAGTTGCCTCCATTCGGGAAGGTCGTTTTGTTGATAGCGAATGGAATGTCAGGAACGAGACTGTTTCTCATAAACATTGTCTTCATGAGATTCTGCTGTAATCCGACCTTCCCACAGTCACGGTCGAAGTTGGCTAGCATTTGTGCTGCTTGGCTAATGTTTGGTGTTATTAGACCGATGTCATCAGCAAAATGGAGGTGGTGTAGTTGTCGACCGTCTATCTTCACTACAATTCCTTCACAATTCAGTCATCGTATGACGTTCTCAAGGGTGGTGACATGGGAAAAAAAATCAGAAAGATCAATCAAACCAAGAGCTGGTTCTTCAAGAAAATAAATAAGAGTGATAAACCACTAGCAACACTCACAAAGAAAGAGAACCATAATAATCTGAATCAGAAATGAGAAGGGGGATATCACAACAGAAACCAAAGGAATTCAAAATATCATCAGAGACTACTTTGAAAGTCTTCATGCCACGAAACAAGAGAACCTAGAAGAAATAGATAAATTCCTGCATTCCTATAATCACTCTACGCTGAATCAAGAAATCTAGAGTACCTGAATAGACCTATTAACATCAAGTAAATTGAAACTGTAATCAAAAGTCTTCCCCAAAAGAAAAGCCCAGTTCCAGATGGATTCACTAGCGAATTTTTCCAAACATTGAAAGTGGACCTATTGCCAGTTCTTCTCAAGCTTTTCCAGGAAACTGAAGAAACAGAAATTCTCCCAGTTTCTATGAAGTCCATATCTCTCTAATACCAAAAGGAAACAAAGATACAACAAGAAAAGAAAACTACAGGCCGATATCCCCCATGAACACGGATGCGAAGATTCTCAACAAAATACTAGCAAATAGAATTTAACAACTCATCAAAAAGATCATACATCATGACCAAGTGGGATTCATCCCGGGGATGCAAGGATGGTTTAACATTCAGAAATCAATCAACATAATCCATCATATCAACAAAAGAAAAGATAAAACCATATGATCATATCAATAGATGCAGGGAAAGCATTTGACAAGATCCAGCAGCTGTTTATGATGAAAACCCTCACCAAAATGGGTATAGAGGGAACTTTCCTCAATATAGTTAAAGACATCTACCACAAGCCTACAGCAAGCATCATCGTCAATGGGGAAAAACTGAGAGCCTTCCCTCTAAGATCAGGGATGAGACAAGTATGCCCACTCTCTCCACTGCTGTTCAACATAGTACTGGAAGTACTTGCAATAGTGGTTAGGCAAGAGAAAGATATTAATAAGGGCATCCAGGTAGGAAAGGAAGAAATCAAGCTCTCACTATTCGCTGATGATATGATACTATACTTAGTGAACCCTAAAACCTCTACCAAGAAACTCCTAGAAACAATAGACCTGTATAGTAAAGTTGCAGGCTATAAAATCAATACCCCAAAGTCCATGGCTTTTCTATATGCAAATAGTGAGAAGAAGAAAATGACAAAAAAATCCCGTTCACAATTGTGCCCCAGAAAATCAAGTATCTAGAAATCAGCTTAACTAAGGAAGTAAAGGACCTGTACAAAAAATACAAAACAATACAGGAAGTAAAAGAGGACACGAGAAAATGAAAAGGTATCTCCTGCTCATGGATCGGGAGAATTAACATTGTCAAAACGGCAATACTTGCCAAAGCATTGTAAAAATTCAATGTGATTCCTACAATGATACCTATGACATTCTTCAAAGAAATGGAGCAAATACTCTTGAAATTCACATGGAACAATAAGCCCAAACTAATAGCTAAAGCAATTCTTGGGAAAAAGAAAATGGGAGGAATCAACCTCCCTAGCTGCAAACTCTACTACAAAGCAGTAACAATTAAAACAGCATGGTATTGGAACAAAAGTAGAACAGCAGACCAATGGAACAGAGTTGAATATACTGACATCTCCCCCCAAACATATGATCACCTAATCTTTGATAAAGGAGCAAGAAATGTGAAGTGGAGCAAGGAAAACCTCTTTAATAAATTGTACTGGCAAAACTGGACAGCTACATGCAAAAAAATGGGCTCATATCTCTGCCTAACACCATGTACAAAAGTAAGATCAAAATGGATTAAAGACCTCAACATCAGACCGGAATCCATAACGTACATTGAAGACAAAGTTGGCAAAACCCTCCATGACACTGAAGTGAACGGTACCTTCAAAGATGACACGCCACTGGCCAACCAAGTGAGAACAGAGATAGACAAATGGGATTATCTTAAACTAAGAAGCTTCTGCATCTCCAAAGAAACAGTGACCAAAATACAAAGAGAGTCTACAGAATGGGAAAGGGTATTTGACCAATACCCATCCAACAAGGGGTTAATATCAAAGATATACAAAGTACTGGTTAAACTCCACAAGAAGAAAACATCCAACTCCATCAAAAAATGGGGCAACAAATTGAACAGAAACATGCTCAAATAAGAAATCCAAAATGCTAAAAGGGTCTACATCATTAATCATCAGGGAGATGCAGATCAAAATAACAATGAGATGACATCTCACACCAAAGAGACTGGCCCTCATCCAAAAGAAAAATATCAACCGATGTTGGTGCATATGTGGCGAGAAAGGGACCCTCCTTCACTGCTGCTGGAAATGCCAACTGGTTTAGCTCTTTTGGAAAACAGTATGGATGATTCTCAAAGAAATAGAAATTCAGCTCCCATTTGACCCAGCAATACCACTCCTGAGAATATATCCCAGAAAGGCAAAAAAGTATAATTGAAGTGACATCTGCACATGTTTGTTCATTGCAGCACTGTTTTCAATAGCCAGAATCTGGAAAAAAACCTGAGTGTGCGAGAACAGATGACTGGTTGAAGAAACTTTGGTACATGTACACAATGGAGTACTATGTAACTGTTAGAAAAGATGAAATCATGAAATTTACATACAAGTGGTACTACATGGAACATATCATGCTAAGTGAAATGAGTCAGAAAGAGAGGGACAGATATAGGAAGATTGCATTCATTTGAGAAAAATAGAGTCAACAAAATAGGAGAATAACACCCAAGAATAGCCGAGATAAATACCAGGATGTTTACTCCATGGCTTGGAGGCCAGCCACACATGCTAGGGTGCGGAGGGCCCGCAAAACCACTCTCCAGCCCGCGGAGGTGGCCCTAGGATCCGTAGGTGCAGGGAAGGACCGACCGAATGAACACAAGACTCAAGAGACAGAGTACAGTTTATAAATAGAGAGAAAAAGGGACAGAACTTTATTGGGGGCTACAGGCTGTTTATATAGGGACGGGACAACCCAGTCAGGAGCAGAAACAATATAACCATACATGGTAAGGTCAGCAACAAGCCCTTTACCTAACATTCAAGGTAAACATTTGTACATCAAAGGGTCTTATGGAAGTAGGTGCATCCTGAGTTTTACATTTGTATATCAAAGGGTCTTAGGGCAGTAGATGCATCCTGGAGGTTATTATAGATAAGGCCAGATAAGATAACTGTCAGCCTGATGTTATATGGCTATAGATCAGGTATCTGCTGAGATCAGGAAGTCCTGGGAGACTGTCACCAATGTCTGTCCCAAGCAGTTCCTGACATGGAAACCATGGCCAGGGTCTATGAGAGGGCTCTTGGCTTCCCACAATAGGGGAAAGGCAGTTCAGATAGAGAAGGAAGCACCAAATAAAGGGTGTTGGTAGTATCTTCCCAGGATTTGAGATGCATGCTGAAAGTAGACTATAGACTGAACATGAATGACATTCAGTGCTTATTTGCAAACCACAGCACCCAAAAGGAGAGAAAGAACAAAAGGGAATGCCCTGCCACAGAGGCAGGGAGGGATGGAGGGGATGGGGGATGGGAGGGATACTGGGATCAGTGGTGGTGGAGAATGGCTTTGGTGGAGGGGTGGGTACTCGATCATTGTATAACCGAAACCCAAGCACAAAAATTTGTAAATCTACAACTGTACCTCATGGTGATTCACTAATAAAATTTTTTAAAAAATAAAATAAAATAAATGGCAAGGCCAGCTACACTGAAATAAAATGATAACAGATGAAAAGGGAAGAAATGTTTACACATCACACGTCATAATTCCGGCCCTAATATCTAAGATACTGATAGCACTCACAAAGCTCCACACCAGGAAATTCTGACTGTAAATCCCCCATCATAAAATGATGTGAGGACACACAGAGAGACTTCCCTGGAGGTGACGTCCCTGTGTACTGTAGGCATATACAGTGTTTATTAGCACTGACTGTCAGGGAAATGTCAATCAGAAAGACAGTGGTGGATCTTCTCATCCCAGCAGAATAGCCGATATCGAGACTGGAAACAACCAGTGTGGGCTGGGATGTCCCCAGAGAGGAATGTGGTTTCAAGGTTGGTTTGGAATGTCAATGTTTGGTTCGACTTCAATGAAAAATAGTACGGATATTTATAAAAAAATAGTTAAAACAAAGTTTACACAGTATGTATAGTTTTCTGACTTTGTGATTATTGGAGATTAAATAAAGATTTTAATAAAAAATAGTTTCTATATGACCAAGTGTTTTTGCTTGGATAACTACACCCAGACCTGAATAGCTTAATTTGAGAAGATATATTTGAACATGTGCTTGTTGTAGTGTTTAATGGCAGAACATGGAAACTATCCTAATTCTTCATGACAGTTAGGCTACCTGCATATGTTTCTAACTTGTTGGAATGTTGTCTCATTTATTGTCTATGAAAAATACTAGGAAATTTCTATAGAAAGTGAAAATAGACTTTCCATTGTAAGGGAGAAACTGACGCCATGACAGGTGGCAGAAATGAGAAAAATCAGGTTGACCTCAGGTTCAGTTCCTGGAACTATAACAGATTCAGTTTCCCAGCAATAAAACAATGCGAAACTAGTGAACTTGAACACCTGGGAATGTTCCTGAGCTCAGTAAGTGGTCTCAATTAATGAGTTCTCACAATGTTCCAGAAGTTGCTTTTTGCTAATCCTAAAGGGATAAGTCTATGTAATCATAAAATTGGTACTGATACTGGAAATTATTGTTTAATTGCTGCCTAACTACTGTTACCCTAGACATTTGCCAAAACACCTTTGTCTTGTAACTAATAAGGTTCTTTTTGAAACAATAAGGCATATACTGCTTATGTCATTAAACCTTTATAAACTTCTTGCTGCCTAAAGCCGTAGTCGTTATCAAGAAACCACCCTGTGGCTGAGATAGTTGAGCCCAGTATACTGGAATAAAATTTCGACTGCTTTTGCAATATCGTGTTCATGTCTCTGTCCATCCTTCCGCTTGGGCACCCAGAATCCTGAGCTTAACACCATGTAACCCAATGATTCCACTTTTAGCAAAATTGCAAAATGTAAAAACATCAATTTGAGAATATATAAAGAAACATAATTTCAGTGCAACATTTGATATACTGGCCAGGATATGGAAATAATACTAGTGCTTAATGTCAGCTTCATGGATAAGAAGTTGTGGTGTTTTTACAGTGGGTACTATGCAGCTACAGAAAAAAAGAATTATCACAGTTTGTTGCAACATGGATGGAAGTCAAAAATACCACATTAAATGAAGTAAGTCTGGGAGAAGGAAAAATGCGGATGACCTCATTCATCCCTGGTACACAGAGAACAGAGCGTCAGGATGGACAGGATCCAATGATAATGACCCCTGAATCCTAATCACACTCTGGGGTTCCTGAGAGGAGTCAGCTGGTGGCTCAGATCACTGGGAAGAGGAGGCCAGCACAGGGGCAACAGCAGAGTGTGGGGGTCTGTGGGGATTTGGTGCTGGGAGAAGTGCAGGGAGTTTGGGACCCACCAGCATCAACACTCAGACTATTGTCATTGTGTCCCCTCAGTGACAAAAAAGAAAGTAATGAGAGAAATCCCTTTTTGTGAAAAGTAATGACCTTTTTGAAGAAAAATTAACCACACCTGATGTAATGGGATATAACAGTCTCTAAGGTAATTTGAACACGAGATAGAATAAAAAACAATTTTGTACTAGAAATGAAAGTAATAAGTAAAATTAACATGCTTGGTCTATTAAAATTGTTTAACATATTTCAATAAAAAGAAAAGAAAATTACCTCCCAAAAAGGGGAAAAAAGAGTTGTAAAGGAATGAAGATTCAGAATCTTTACTGCAAACCACAATGCTGAGAGAGAGAGACAGAGATAGAGGCAGAGACAAAGACAGACAGAGACAAAGAGACAGAGAGAGAGAGAGAAAGAGAGAGAGAGAGAGAGACAGAGACAGAGACAGAGACAGAGACAGAGAAGAAAAGTGCCTGCCATAGGGGCCGGAGCTACAGTACAGCGGGTAGGGCGTTTTCCTTGCACGTGACTGACCCAGATTTGATTCCTGGCATCCCATAGGGTCCCCTAAGCACCGCCAGAAGTAATTCCTGAGTACAGAGCCAGGAGTAATCCCTGAGCATCGCTGGGTGTGGCGCAAAAAGCATTTTTTTAAAAGTCTGCCATAGAGGTAGGCAGCAGGGTGGAGGGGCTAAGGTATGGGCAGTGATGGGCGGGATACTGGAAATGTCCATGGTGGAGGGAAGGGTGTTCGAACACTGTATGACTAAAACCTGAGTATGAACATCTTTGCGAAGTGATACATCTCACAGTGATCATCTCACAGTGATACAAAAATAGCTATCATAAAGATAAAATTTAAAAAAGAAAGAAGAAATAAAAGAATGTAACCACTTTATTGACATATTTCAATAAAAAGAAAAGAAAATCATCTCCCAAAAAGAGGAAAAAAGTTGTAAAAGAATGAAGAGTCAGTACCTTTACTGCAAACCACAATGCCAAGAAAGAGAGACAGAGACAGAGAGAGACAGAGATACAGAGACAGAGACAAAGACAGAGAAAGAGAGTGATACAGTAGTAACTGTATCATGAAAAAAAATTTTATAAAAGAAAGAAGTGTCCCACCTGCTCATGGACACAGCCCAGGGGCAGAGTGCCCCCTGGTGGTCGCATGCACCCCTGCAGCTCCCCTGTCTCCCTCAGCAGGTTTGTGTCTGGGCTCACAGGGACTTGCCCTCATTGTGTCTCTTGTACAATAATACATGGCTGTGTCCTCAGTTACTGAGTTGCTCAGTTTTAGGTAAACCTGGTTCTTGGACGTGTCCCTGGTCATACTGAGTCGGGACTGAAGACTTGGCTTATAGTATGTGTTTCCATCATACCGTATACCACCAATCCAATCCAGGCCCTTTCCAGGGGCTTGGCGGACCCAGTTTATACTATAGTCTGTTAGCGAGAACCCAGCGACCGAGCAGGTGAGGGACAGCGTCTGCGAGGGCGTCACCAGGCTTGGTCCCGACTCCTGCATCTGTACCTGGGACAGGACACCTGGGGACAGAAATCCACAATGAGTTACGGGCTCAAAGGCCCCATGCCCAGCTTGGAGCCTCTGTCCAGGGGATACTCACATCCAGGAGCTGCCACCAGAAAGAAGAGGAACCAGCGCTGATGCACGTTCCTGGCCACTAGGTCCATGATCTCAGACACTGTGTCAGGAGGAGAGGGAGCCCGAAATGGGGTCAGTGTGAACGTGGTTTTAATCCTGGGTCCCGAGTACAGATTTGCATGGGGTAGCCTCTGTAGAGCAGAGCAGGCTGTTATGTTGGCTCCCTGGGAGGAGGTGCTGACTGTGCCTCAGAGCACTCAGGCCTGTCCCTGGGGCCCTGTGAGAGCCAGGCCTTTTCCTCCCGCACAAGAAACGTGCTGCCAAGCCTCAGGAAACAGGAATTGCTGAGGGGGTAATGGCATCTGGGGAAGAGAGTCCCCGTGTCTCAGGTCCCTGATGACCAAACCCATCTCTCCAGTGCCTCTACCCTGTAGACAGGCCGCTGCCTCTCCATGTTTCTCGGTGGTGGCTAATGTTCTTCCACTGCAGATGGAAAACCTGGGACCAAACAGGCAGTGTAACTGTCATAGGAAATTCTAACTTGGCTCCATCAAAACCATGGTTAACCAATTTTCACTCTATTTACTCTCTCATCTTCCATGAACATTCCTTCCCCTGAAGCAGCATCACTTTCTAATTTCAAGGTAGTTATTAGGGTGGATATTTTTTTCACTGTTAATGGTTTTGTAATGAGACAAGGAAGATGCTTCTGCCTAGGTGACCTTCCTGGTGTGGTTGGCCGGGACAATAGCACCTAAACCTGGCCAGTACTGTGTACATCTCAGTGTCCAAAAGATGATTTTGAACCTCAGGACCCTATTCTTGGGATTCATCACTGAAGAATCCAAACCCATGTTTGATGCTTAGAAACACCCACAAAAGGGTCCTCAGAACACAATCTATTGGGCCAGAGTTTTGGTCTTTGTGTAGAGACTCACACATGCTACAAATGTACAGTGTGCAAGCCCTGAATACTGACACATGAGGTCCTACTCTGCCCCCAAATGGATGAAACCTAGCCACATTCTGTGTCACATAAATGTACCCCTAATTCCATGGAGACCAGAGGGTTGAATTAAATCTAAGGAACCAGAAACTGTGCTTTATAATTGGATGTTTTAAAAAGTCAGCATTTGGGGCTAGAGCGATAGCACAGAGGGTAGGGCATTTGCCTTGCACTTAGTTGTCCTGGTTTCGATTCCCAGCATCCCATATGGTCTCCCAAGCAGTGGTAGGAGTAATTCCTGAGTGCATGAGCCAGGAGTAACACCAGTGCAACGCCAGATGCGACCCAAAAAGAAAAAAATAGCGTTAAACATCAAAAGTTATTAAAACACCCAGCAAGTTCAACAAAATTCTACCAAAAATAAACACGGAGATAGACAAACAAACTCAGGCAACATGTATATTGAGACAGATGAATATTCCACTTCATGTACATGATGGCTCTAACAGGATTAATAAACGTTCTCTAAATAAAGCCCATGGGTCACCATGGCTCTGTCCCAGAGCTCCTGCAAGCCCAGGAATGTGAATCCTCACAGATCTGACCCCACCTGCACTGTCTCGCCACCACTGGCAGCAGTTTTCAGGGGAGCTGGACCCCCAGACCTCAGATATAGTCTGGAGAGGATGAGGAGATGCTCAGTGATGGGACTAATTCCTAAAGATACAACACTAGACAACAGGGAACAGTCTTGAATCTATAAAAACTTGTTTCCAACCACCAACTTTGACTGTAGATTTTATAAATTTTTTAAAAATTTATTCTCAGCATATTAAGTAAGGTTCACTTCTATTTTAAATGCTTCTTGACAAATTTTGTAGGTGTTTCACTCTTAAAGATGTATACTAAAAACATCCTTATTTATCATTTGGAATTGATTAGAAAGATGGTAGTTGCCGACCATCTATCTTCACTCCCATTCCTTCCCATTCCAGTCGTCGCATGATGTTCTCGAGGGTGGCACTGAAGAGTTTCGGTGAAATGGTATCACCCTGCCGCACCCCTCTCTTGACATCAACGATCACTTCTTTGTAGAATGGTGAGATCCTGGTAGTGAATCCGCAATACAGCTCACGGAGGATCCTGATGTATTGGGCTTGAATGCCCTGATTGGCTAGGGCTTCAATGACCGCTTCCGTCTCAACAGAATCAAAGGCCTTCTTTAAATCAATGAACGTTAAGCAGAGCGGCATCTTGAACTCCCGAGAAACCTCAATGAGCTTGGTTACCGTGTGGATATGGTCGATGGTGCTGAATCCTTTGCGGAACCCTGCTTGCTCGCATGAAAGATGGTAAGAAGTTAATTAGAAATGAATGATAGCCCAGATCATCATTTTTTTGTTTTTTCATTGTTATACAATCATGGATGAAAGAGGTAGCTTTTAATTTTGTTCATAATAGCAATGTGGACAGGTTCATTGAAATGCTCTCCATGTAAGTGTTCCAAGATCATTTTCCAGGACCACTCATTGATACCTGAGCACTACAGGTGGAACCAGGACACAGATAGGAAGTAAACATATAGTACTTCAGGTGTGTTCCCCGAGTCAAAGAAAAATATAGATTTTCCATATTTGGATGATATCATTTTTACTTAATTATTAGATATCCTTCATTTTAAGAAAATTAAACTTATTTATTTTGAATTGAACCACAGTGAGATACACAATTAAAAAGTTGCTCATGATTGGTTTTTTCAAACATATGTTTCAACACCCATCCCTTAACCAGGGTACATTTACCACCACCAATGTGCCCAGTTTCTCTCTTGCCCTTCCTCACTCTAGCTGTCTCAATGGCAGGCACTATTCTACTCCCCTTCCTCTCTCTTTCTCTCTCTCTGTATGTCTCTCTGTGTCTGGGTATGTCTCATTGTGGAATTATGGTTTGCAAGAAAGATACTGAAAGGTTATAGGTATATCCCTTTAAAAGTAAAGGCCCTCCCGTTGATCGTCGATTTGCTCGAGCGGGCCCAGTAACGTCTCCATTGGAGACTTTGTTGTTACTGTGTCTGGCATATCCAATACTCTCTATATCTATATTACTATCTCTATAGTAGGTATATCCCTTTACCTACTTTAAATACTCAGTTCGTGCCCAAAGTGATCCATTCCATCTACTATTGTCCTACTGGTCTCTTCTCTATCCTAACTGCCCTTTGCCCCACACACACATTTGGTTGGCTTCAAACCATGAGGAAGTTCTTCTGGCTCCTGTTTTTCCTGGCTTGGATATTATCTCATGCTATTTTTCTTAATATCGCACAAATGAATGCAGTCATTCTATGTCTGTCCCTGGACTTCTGACTCATTCACACAGCAAGATACGGTCCATGTCCATCCATTTGCAAGCAAATTTCCTCACGTCAGTTTTCCTAGTGGCTGCATAGTATTCCATTGTGTAAATGTACCATGGTTTCCTTAACCAGTCATCTCTTCTCGGGCATTTGGGTTGTTTCCAGATTCTGGCTATTGTGAATAGTGCTGCAATGAACATAGAAATGCAGATGGCATTTCTGCTATGTGTTTTGGACCCCCAGGGTGATACTGTGGATCAAATCTAGTTTTTTGAGGAAAGTCCATACTGTTTTCCAAAAAGGCTCAACCAGTCGGCATTCCCATGATGAATGAGAACCCTTTTCTCCCCTCTCCCCACATCCATGCCAGAACTGGTTGTTCTTGTTCTTTTGGATGTGTGAAATTCTCTGTGTTGTGAGATTGTATCTCTTGTTCCTTGATTTGTATCTCCCGCATGATTGGTGATGTAGACTGCTGTTTCATGTGCCATTTGGCCATTTGAGTTTTTTCTTTGAGAAAGTTTTCTACTTATTTTTCCCCTCCCCATTTTTGATCAGATTGGATGACTTTTTTTGTAATGCTCTACAGTGCATTATATGCACTGTAGCACTGTCGTCCTGTTGTTCATCTATTTCCTCGAGCAGGCACCAGTAATGTCTACATTGTGAGACTTGTTACTGTTTGGGGCATATGGAATACGCCACAGGTAGCTTTCCAGGATCTACTTTGTGAGTGGGATACTCTCAGTAGCTTGCTGGGCTCTCCAAGGACGAAGGAATCGAAGCCGGGTCGGTCATGCGCAAGGCAAACAACCTACTTGCTGTGGTATTGCTTCAGCCCAGTGCATTATATATCTTTGCTATTAACCAGTTTTCAGATGGGCAATGCCTAAATATTTTTCTAATTCTGTGGTATGTCTCTGCATCTCGGGGCACAGTTTCTTTTTATGTGCAGAAAATTCTAGTTTAACGAAGTCCCATTTGTCTATCTCGGCTTCCACTTGCTTGGTCTGTGGTGTTTTATGTTTGAAGGTGCCTTTAGCTTCATGGTCATTGAGGCTTTTGCCTATGTTTTCCCCCATGTAACTTATGAATTCAAGTCTGAGGTTGAGGTTTTTAGTCCACTTTGATCTGACTTTTGTGCATGGTGTTAGAGAAAGGTCTGAGTTCTTTTTTATTTCTTTTTACATGTAGATGCCCAGTTTACCCAGCACCACTTCTTGAATCGGCTTTCCTTGCTCCAGTTCATATTTCTTACTCCTTACTCAGAGGTTAAATGATCATACATGTCAGGGTCTCTGTCCGGATTTTCATCTCTATATCATGGATCTGGGGTTTGCCTTTTTTCCATATCATACTCCTTTAATTCCTACGATTTTGTCCTACAGTTTGAAATTGGGGAAAGTGATGCTTCACATCTTTTACCGAATAATTGCTGTAATTAGTTGTAGGGTGTACTGTTTCATATGAATTTCGGAAGTGTTGGACCTATTTCTTTGTTATGGGTTCAGCTCCCTGCTAGTTCCCAACTGTCCTTATAATTGATTGGAACGGGGGTAGCCCAGAATATTAACCTGGTTAACACACGTGTTTTAACTCAGAAACAATGGCAGAGCCTCCTTACCCCAACCGCACAACCAGAAAATTTTTTAAATTAATTTTTAAATTATTTTTGTATTTATTTTTAATGTAACTTAATTTTTATAACTTTGTTCATAATAATTTATTAAATTTAATATTCCAACTCCATTCCCACCACCAGTAACCCTCCCACCACCATATTTTGAATGTTTCCATGCTGACCCCCAAAACCTGCCCTTAGAGCAGGACTTAAATCATTTATTTTATATTGCTTGTTATGAATAATCCACTAAAAGTGATCCAAAAAAGGTTTCATAGAGAACATGTGTAAAGATTGTTGTACTTTCCCCTGATTCATTATGCCCTTATATGAGATATAAGAGATTCCTAACATGTTATTTAAGGATGAAACTTGTGTACATATACGTTTGTGTATGTGTGTGTGTTTGTGTGTGTGTATTTTTCTCCACGAGAAAGGTTACCTTCTCTTTGCACTACATCCAATGTGGTGTGCTACTCTTGGTACATCAGTGCTGTAGAGTATGAAGTGTCACAGAGCCACAAATGTGGCCTGTATATCCCATGTGTCCCCCACCAGCACAATCAGGAAATTCATTATTTCATTAATACTCATCCTTTCCCCTGTATAACTTAGATGACTGCCCTGTTTACCGATATTAATCACCATTGCTACACTGAAAATACCTCTCAGTTTATCATTTGATCACTTGATATCCCGTTACTCATCGATTAGCTTGAGCGGGCACAGTAACGTCTCCATTCGTCCCTGTTCTCCAGGTGTTCAGGTTTGACCTTGTGTGGGCCAGGTGCTTTTTGTTTCTTTACCAACAAGATAATGCGTTGGATTTCGAAAGCAAGAACGTTGGGAACAACATATCCATTCTGTGGAATTTGGTATGTGGGCAGGTGGATGTGGCTATTAAAGAGATCTGTTGGAAGTCATGAATAATCTTCTTCGTTGCCTTTATGGAAGATGTGATAGATCCATCAGGACATCGGAGGGCAGTCATCTTGGTCTTGTACTTGGTGAAGGACAGGCGAGCATTATGAATGCTTTTCCTGACTTAGGCCGCATCTATCAACACTGCTGCTCTTCTCTCATTGAGGTCTTCCTTGATCGCTTCTCTGCACTGCTTTGTGAGTTTGGACGTTCGCTTTCGGTTGCTTGAGGCATGCGCCAAGCCACGTTGGTGAATAAGATCAAGAGTTTTCGAAGACAGGCTTTTTTTTTTTGTGGTTATCTCCCTCTTGGCATTCCTCGCACAATCATGGAGGTGCTGAACCAATCGATCATATTCCTCGTCAATGTTGTCAATGACAGCATCTTCCCAAGTTGCCACAACAGACCAAAGAGCTCCCAGTTGGTGGTCATTCTGGTAGTTCTCTTCTTAAACTTTGCATTCCTTTCTCCCCACTCTGTGAAGTAGAATTTTGCATGAAGGAGATGGTGGTCCGGTCCTGTTTGGAATTTTGGGATAACAGCGACATCAGTCAGGCAAAACCGTCAATTGTATGTTATATGGTCCATTTCATTGTGGAACCGTCCACCGGGAGACTCCCATGTCCAGTGTTTAGATTTGGCCTTCTGGAACTGCGACTTATGTGGTAATGGATGGTCTTGGTCGACATGATGAACTCTGTGTAGAAGTCATGAATAATCATGTCATGCTGTTTGCTCCAGTCTAGGCCATGGGTCCACATGTGGAGTTCTTCAGCTGATCTTCTAGGTCATATCTTGGCATTAAAATCACAGACAATGATCTCATTTTATAGAATTTCCAATTTTTATTATATAACTAGAAGTGATTTTAATATCTTGGATGGGTGTTTGTGGACTGATCTGTTTGAAGTAGAGAAATTTGAGATGGAACTGAATGGATTGAGAGACCTGAGTGATGGCAATTCTGAAGAACACCAAAGACTTGTTGGTGATGTTATTGACAGACGGGTTTGGAAGACGCAGAACAGAGACCATGGAGGAGTTGGAGGAGAGAGAGAGGGAGAAAGGCAGAGTCATACTGAGGGATTGGCTGATTATAGGTAAGGGGTGAGAGCGAGACACACGGGGTGACCGCTGCTGTGTGTCAAAAGGTAACCCATGAAGGCAGAGAGTATGTGCGTTAGAACTGAGACTGTGGAACACCAGGAGATTAGTAGATCTCAGAATGAGTCATAGGAATGGAGGAAAATGAGGTGAGAAATTGTGGTTCATGGGAACCTTGCTGGAATGTTCAGTGTTGACTGTGGGAGTGACTCTCTATTACCATGTGAGCTATTCACTGTTTCACTGTCATCCAGTTGTTTGTCGATTTACTGGAGCGGGCACCAGTAACATCTCTATAACTTCTCTATTCATCCAGCCCTGAGATTTTAGCAGCCTCTCCTTACTCATCCTTCTCAACGATTGGAGGCTCTTTCAGGGTCAGGGGAATGATACCTGTTACAGTTACTGGTTTTGGCATATCGAATACACCACGAGGAGCTTGCCAGGCTCTGCTCGGGCAGGCGGGATACTCTCGGTAGCTTGCTAGGCTCTCCGAGAGGTATATAATACATTTCTTTATGATTAGTTGCCTACTGTATAAACCCCATCAAACATGGTATGGTAATTATGGAAAATGGTTAGGATGTGTATTATGAAAGTGGTCAGAAAGCAGCCTGAAGAGTGGCGGTGGTTGGATAGTGGAGGTCGACTGCCAGGGCTGGATCCCTTGGGGCGGGGAGGGCCCTCGATCGGCCCTCTCTGGGTGCACAGAGTGAAAACAGGCTGGCATGGATTCCCATGAGCTATTTATTCACATCAAATGGTGGATATTTTAGCTTGCTACCTAGTACTGTTATTTTCTCTTTAATGCTGGTCTTTCTTCTACTGTTATTTTCTCTTTAATTCTGGTCTTTTTCAGGCCAGCAAAGTTAATGAAGGTATGCACTTTTATAGTGACCCTTGCCTTACCTGCATGCACACATGTTCACACACAAATATGTAGGAATTGAGATGCTGCTATTCCCAGCATGTATCTGGGATCTGCTATCATCACAGTAGGAAGCTGAGACGTTCCATTAACATTGGAGCCGGCAATGCCTGGTCCCCAGCCAAGAACAGCGAGTCCAGGTCCTGCTCCCTGGGGAGTCTGGGGACCCTTTTCTGATGTAAAGCCTCAGGCCCAGGACTGAGGAGGGCGCTGAGGAGCTCCAGGGTCCCTTATCAAGGATAAACCATGTTCATCTGAAATTCAGGACAAGGATTGTTACCTGTGACCAGTTGTGACCTAACTGGGTTTGATACTCTTCCTAGGTCACTCGAGGAGAGACTGCTCCCTGTGCAAGGATGCCACTGGGGGTTGCTTTTGTGCAGAATAATGTGTCAGTGGGAAAACCCATCATCATTGAAGATTGATAATTGGGCCCACGCTGTAATGGAACATCTCTCTCTCTTAACCTGTGCTTACATGGGACACTACTGCCATGTGTATCCCATGACTGGGAATTACTCACCTGGCCTATCTGTGGGATGGACCATGGGCTCATCATTTGTTGTGAAGTGGACTCTAAAAACAGAAGTGACCTCCTTTGTGATTTCTGGTGGAAAATACTGCAGACAAAAGGAGGCTACAGAGAAACCTATGGTGGATACATAGTGCTGAAGTGATGAAGAGAAGGAGGTAAATGAAGATGACCCGTTGCTCTGACCATTATAAACCTCATTTCTCAGCATGAAGAGCAAGTGCCCTCAGCACCCTGGGGACGTCATGTCTTAATCCATCTGTTGTCTTGTGAATACCAGGAGACACATGTATGGCTCATTGAATGGAAAACGTGTAAGCACATGTGATATAGAGAAAACCCCTCCAGGAAAGCAAAACAACAACAACAACAACAAAAGGAATAAAAAATAATACTTAACAGGCATGCTTATCTTGTGATTCCTAAGTTACAGTCTTTCTTTGGCATAGTCCAGTCAAGTAAATGTGCCTTATCAATTTTGGAGATATCAGTGGAAGGCGCAGAGTCAGGAACCTAGAAACTTTCCCTGGAGAGACCTTAGATGAGAGGCAGGAAACTAGTCACCCATCAGCTCCTGCTCCTCTGAGATGCTTTCTCTAGGCACCCCCTGCTGGCTGTGGTCTCTGCAGTCCACACTCTCCCAGCAGGGAGGTTTCTGTCTGGGCTTACCCTGACTTCCTCTCACTGTGCTTCTCGCACAGTAATACACGGCTGTGTCCTCGGGGGTCACTGAGCTCAGCTGCAAGGAGAACTGGTTCTTGGAGGTGTCAGCCGTGATGGAGATGCGCCCCTGGAACGCTGGGTTGTAGTTGGTACTACTACTATACCAGTACCCCATCCATTCCAACCCTTTCCCAGGGCGCTGGCGGATCCAATTCCAGATGTAACTGCTGGTGACAGAGCCCCCAGAGACAGAGCAGGTGAGGGAGAGGGTCTGGGAGGGCTTCACCAGGCCTGGGCCCGACTCCTGCAGGGTCAGAGCAGACACAGCACCTGGGAACAAGGGGAATCAGTCACTTTCAGTCCTTGCAGTCACTCCCTCCCCTAGACCCTGTCACATCTGGGACACTCACCAAGGGGGGCTGTCACCAGGCATAGGAGAAGACCCCACAGAATCATCTTCTTGACCACAGCTCTGCCTTCCCCAGACTCAGCCCTGAGTGAGGAGACAGCAGTGAGCTCCACAGCCCAGAGCGCATTTGTCCCCAGAGCCTGAGAGGTATTTGCATGAGGTTACCCAGTCTGTTATAAGGGGAAACTTTCTTACCTTGGACTCCTTGTCCCATTGGGGCACTGATCTCACACATTCTGTTTGGTGGATTGAACTCTTGGCAATGAAGCGCATTAAAACAGGTCATAGGAGGCTCCTCACTTATTTTAATAATCTGTCTTAGAGAAGTTAAAATTATCACAATCATTTCAATTACAACTTGCTAATGAAAATAGTTTGTATTGTTTATGTTTAAAAAATCTTTTTAATATAACTACCATTTAGAATATTTATAATCATAATTGTAGTTAACTTTGCTTCATATCTGTTTCTCTATAAAATAATATCCAAACAAAAACTGCCCTTCCCAGTACTCATTTCTTTCTTTTTTTTTAAAAAAATTTTATTAGTGAGACATCACGAGGTACAGTTGTAGACTCACAAATTTTTGTGCTTGGGCTTCAATTATACAATGATCAAATACCCATCCCTCCACCAGTGCCCATTTCCATAAAGAAATTATCACATAGTTGTGTATAGTGCCACCAGCAGTCAATCTGTACCTGTGAGGTGAGTACATCAGCAGCCTGATAGCACCTTCAGATGTCCAGACACCCCAAAATTGCTGCTGTGCCTTTGGCCAGACCAACAACCTGGGGCCAATTTTGCCAAGAAAGTAAACAGCTAAAAGTTAGGTATGTGGGAGACACAGTCACAAACCACCTCAGATATATTATTGGGAGCAAGACCTCTCTAGTTACTGATCGAACCGCTTAACGGCCATGATCCCAGAGACTCAGAGACAAATCTCAGAATCCAGCAGTTTTTGGCAGAGATGTGTCCTGTCCACAAAGTAGGTTACCAATGCCAGGTCACCCCAGGTGGAAAAGGGTGCTGTTCCTCTGCCTGCTCCCCCTTGGCCGCTCGGTGGCTGCCATCTTTGAGAAGCCGTTGTACAGTCAGGTTTGGGCCAGCATTGACAAGACACGGGGCCTCACGGTATAGAGTTGAAACCTGCCCTTTCTCCCTGCCCCAGTGAGACCCCAGGTTGCTGCCCATGAGTGGCCTCTCTGGCTTCTGATCAAGCTGCTTAACGGCCATGATCCCAGAGACTCAGGAACAAATCTCAGAATCCAGCAGTTTGGGGCAGAAATCCCTCCAGATTTAATTTTTAAAATTTCGGAATTCCAAAATTGCTCGGCCACTACAGTGTCTGTGTGACATCATATGTTATTCATAATCAGCAATAGAAAACAAATCGTCTAATGTTGCCTTTTTTCAGCAGATCTGAGTGTTGGGGTAAAATTCCAAATAATAATGGTGGGTCTGGTGTTGAATTATTGAATGTGAACAAAGTAGATAGAGTAACGTGGAAATTATCTGCCCCACAAGTAGAGGGAGTGTGTGGGATGGGGTGTAAACTGGGGTTTTTGGTGGTGGAAAATGGACACTTGTGAAGGGACGGGTGCTTCATCATTGTATGACGGAGACTTAAACCCGAAACCTTTGTAACTGCTTTCATGGTGATTCAATAAATTTATAATAAAGGGGGGAAAAATCAAGGTGATTATGCCCAATTCAATTAGCCTAATCAATGGCTGAATAAATAGCAATAATCCTACATTGAAAAAAAAGAAATTATGATATGGTTGCATCTGATAATTGTTTATAAAGTACATAGTTTATTGAAAATTCCTGTTGGAGTTTTATTTTTGTATTTTTGTTTTAGGGCCACAGTCAGTAATGCTTGGTGGTAACTCCGAGTTTTGCACTCAAGCATTATTTCAGTAATTGGCTGTTTCATTCGGGGCAACCCGAGTGGGGCGGGTGAGGTCCCAATGGATCCAGTTCCGGCAGCTGAAAATCTCTAGAATTCAATTCATGCTCAAAGCCACATCCCACACTCTTGGATGGTCCTCACCCAGGAGTGAATCTATTCCTGGATATTGCACAGTTTACACCACCAATATATCAGGAGTATCACACTAAATTTGATAAGGTTTAAAGTAAAAGGCAACCATCTCAGTGGGAAATATATTAATAAAAATGTTTATGTAAAGTATACAAGGCTCAACAGTCAACAACACATTACTAATGTATTATCACTTAATCACTTAATCACTTAACTTCCAGTTAGTCGTCAATTTGCTCTAGCGGGTGCCAGTAACGTCTCCATTTGTCCCTGTCGCGTGCTAGTGTAGCCCAATGGCATCTGTTCGCTCTGGGAACATGAAGGGCCTCAAACCGATCGTTCATGATCTTCACAAAGAAGTCTGACCATGTGGAAGGTGGGCGGCCACGCGGTCTTTTGACATCTCGTGGAATCCAGTCAGTAACAGCTCTAGTCCAGCGGTCGTCTTTAAATCTCATTACGTGACCAGCCCATCTGATTTTCGACACCTTGGCAAATGAGACAGCGTCCCTGATCCTTGATCGTCGACGGATGTCAGAACTCCGGATTCTTTCTCTCATTTGAGTGAAACGTGACATTCCAAGCATAGCTCTTTCTATTCTTCTTTGGGAGACCTGAATAGCGTTCTCATCTTGTTTGTGTAAGGCCCAGGTCTCTGAGGCATATGTTAATGCAGGAAGAACAGTGGAATCAAAGAGATGTGCCCGGAGCCGGAGGTTCTTCGTCCTCTTAGCTATTTCTTCGACGTTCTTGAAGGCATTCCAAGCCACTCTCTTCCTCCTGCGCAGCTCGGGTGCCAGGTCATTTGTCATGTTGACCTCTCGACCTAGGTACGCATAGCTGTTGCATTCGGAGATGGTCGTTCCATTAAGAGCGAATGGGGCGTCAGGAACAAGGCTGTTTCTCATAAACATTGTCTTCGTAAGATTCAGCTGTAGTCCTACCATTCCACACTCACGGTCAAAGTGCGCCAGCATTTGTGCCGCTTGGCTGATGTTTGGTGTTATTAAAACAATGTCATCAGTAAAGCGGAGGTGGTGTAGTTGCTGAACATCTATCTTCACTCCCATTCCTTCCCATTCCAGTCGTCGCATGATGTTCTCGAGGGTGGCACTGAAGAGTTTTGGTGAAATGGTATCACCCTGCCACACCCCTCTCTTGACATCAAAGATCACTTCTTTGTAGAATGGTGAGATCCTGGTAGTGAATCCGCAATACAGCTCACGAAGGATCCTGATGTATTGGGCTTGAATGCCCTGATTGGCTAGGGTTTCAATGACCGCTTCCGTCTCAACAGAATCAAAGGCCTTCTTTAAATCAATGAATGTTAAACAGAGCAGCATCTTGAACTCCCGAGAAACCTCAATGAGCTTGGTTATCGTGTGGATATGGTCGATGGTGCTGAATCCTTTGCGGAACCCAGTTTGCTCGCATGGTTGTCCTTCATCTAGTGTTCTGCCAATCCTATTTAGGATGACTCTAGTGAACAACTTGTAGATGACCGACAATATGTATGTCGGCAAGTGGACATGGCTATCGAAGAGATTTGAGTAGAAGTCATGGATAATCTTCTCCATCGCGGTTCTGGAGGATGTGATGGATCCATCAGGACGTCGGAGGGCAGTCATCTTGGTCTTATAGTTGGCGAAGGACAGGCGGGCGTTACGAATACTTTTCCCGGCTTCTGCCGCATCTACCAGTACTTCTGCTCTTATCTCTGAGGTCTTCCTTGATCGCATCTCTGCACTGCTTTGCAAGCTCGGACGTTAGCTTGCGGTTGCCTGAGGCATGCGCCAAACCACGCTGGCGAATTAGCTCAAGAGTTTTCGAAGATAGGCGACTTTTTGTGGCTATCTCTCTCTTGGCGTTCCTTGCACATTCATGGAGGTGCTGAACCAGTCGATCATATTCCTCGTCAATGTTGTCAACAATGGCATCTTCCCATGTTGCCGCAATAGTGCCAAAGAGTTCCCAGTTGGTGGTCATTCTGGGAGTTCTCTTTTTGAACTTTGCAGCCCTTTCTCCCCGCTCTGTGAAGTAGAATTTTGCACGAAGGAGACGGTGGTCCGATCCCGTTCGAAATTTTGAGACAACAGCGACATCAGTCAGGCAAAACCGTCGATTGAATATGATGTGGTCTATTTCATTGTGGAATCGTCCACCGAGAGACTCCCATGTCCATCGTTTAGATTCTGCCTTCTGGAACTGTGAGTTAACCATGAATAGTCTTGGTCGACATGATGAACTCAGACAGTCTCTCACCCTGTTCGTTCCATTCTAGGCCATGGGTCCCAATGTGAAGTTCTTCAGCTGATCTTCTCGGTCCTATCTTGGCATTAAAATCACCCACAATGATCTTGTAGAAGCTGTTGTCTTCTTTATAGAACTTCTTTAGCTCCATGTAGAACTTCTCGATTTCTCTTTCATCATAATGAGATGTTGGTGCGTAGACAACGAAGATAGAAACTGCAGGCAGTGAGCCACATCTATTCAAATGTATACATCCAATTCGGATTGTTAGGCATTCTAATGAATCAATGCTCTTGGCCAAGTTTGTGTTGACAAGGACACCGATGCCTCCAACACCTCTTTTATCACATGTTCCGAGGAACAATTCTTCTCCAGTGTCGAAAACGGCATGGTGAGATTCGTGCCTTCTTGTCTCGGTCAGACCAATGATGGCGTACTTGATCATTCTCGCTTGTACCATCAGGTCCTCGATGGATGTATCTGATGCTAGCGTACGTGCATTGAAAATACAGATGATCATTTTTGTCTTCCTTCGTTGTGGCAGCCTAGGTCGGCCTTGAGATTTTGTCGGCCTCTCCTTTCTCATCCTTCTCAGTGCTGCCATGTCGGTGAAGCCTTCAGGGTCAGGTGAATGAGACCAGTTGTAGTTACTGGTTTTGACATATCGAATGCACAGCGGATAGCTTGCCAGGCTCTTCCGTGTGGGCGGAATACTCTCGTTAGCTTGCCAGTCTTTCCGAGACGGATAGAGTCTCTTGGGGTGACCTCTAATCACCCTTGTAGGTGTTACCATATTTGAACCCTATCAAATATGGTGCGGCAATTCCAGAAGTTGGGTATTTAGTGTGTTATGATGTGTCGCACTGCCACAAGCGGCCACGCGGTCCGGAAAGCGTCCTGGAGTGTGGCGACGGCTGGGTAGTGGAAGTAGTTTCCGGGCTGGTGCGTGCAGCTGAGCCATGTCCACCACGCTGCTGTCCGCCTTCTGCAACCTGGACTTCCTGCACTCGGCCGAGCCGTCGCTGGGCAGCCTGAGCCCGGGCGTGCTGGACGCGACTGGCGGCAGGCTCGCCGGCGGGCAGCGCACCCGGCCCGCATTACAAGACGGAGCTGTGCCGTCCCTTAGAGGAGAGCGGCGCCTGCAGGTACGGCTACAAGTGCCAGTTCGCGCACGGAGGCCGCCAGCTCAGCCTGCTGGCGCGCCACCCCCTAATGTGCTTACTGAGTTGAAAACCACTTAACTTTCTGAAACATAGTAAAAACTAGAGGATATAATGCTGATTGAACCAGTCAGCAGGAAAGGGAGAGATACAGATGATCTGTCTCACAATATGGGGTTTAAAGAATCCACAGCAATGTAGCAACAAGGGCTAAGAGCAGCGCAATAGGAGAACTGATGCACACAGTTGAGTTTTGGGAAAAGTGGTGTTGGGATTGGGAGTTCCCTAGCCCTGGGAGGCGTGGAGAGACCAGATAGACACAATTCCTGCAGGAGTTAAAAAGGTAAAGGTAAAGGCCCTCCCGTTGATCGTCGATTTGCTCGAGCGGGCCCAGTAACGTCTCCATTGGAGACTTTGTTGTTACTGTGTCTGGCATATCGAATACTCTCGGCAGCTTGCCAGGCTCTCCGAGAGGGGCGGAGGAATCGAACTCGGGTCGGCCATGTTGGCCGCTTGTAAGGCGAACGCCCTACCCGCTGTGCTATCGCTCCAGCAGGAGTTAAAACGCGGTTTATTTAGACCAGCATGCTGGGGCTCCACAGCATACCCTAGAGTGGGAAGTGGCTGAGAACCCCCGAGCTTCTTCAAAGGGGATCTTATATAGGCCTTCACTGGCCGTTACAGCAAGGCCCGCACATTTCATAGCCAATAGATTTGTTACAACATATACTTTCTTAACCAATCCATTTAAAAGTACCTCACTCCTTAGCCTATAGATTCAAAGATCAGCATTTACATACATCAATTGTCAGCACAAGCAAGGTTATAGCCAGAATCATTAAGCCTTAGATAATCTCCCTTGACCATGCACATTTTGAGTTACCCAAGTCTGCAGGGTGCTTTAGTGAGACAATACACTCCAGGAAAGGGCAATTTCCCCCAACCACTGCATCCTGAGTTATCCTTTACCCAAGTCTGCAGGGTGCTTTACTGAGACAATACATTTCAGGAACAGTAAATACACCTGAATTCTGTCACACTTGGTTTAGAAAGAAGTTATGCCCTGTTCACTTTCCAAGTCCCCTCTCCCCCAGGCGCAAAGCAGCCAAGCAGTTTTACAGAAAGCAATGTTGCAAGTTAGCTGAAGCATGGAAAAATTTGATGCCCTAATATAGATTCTTTCAGTGGCTTTAACCCTGACTTCAATCTCGAAGTCCTCATGATATCCAATTCCCTGAACTCCAAGACATAAACTGTTTCAATCTCTCAGGCCCTGCACCAAGTTCCAGGAACTCAGAATGGTTGTCCCAGCTGCACAAAGACAGGGCACTGGGACAGGAAGTGCTCCCTGGTGAGCAGAAGTGTGAGGGAGTCTCCTAGCCTGACCCAGGTCTAGCCATCTGTCTGTGTCCTGGTGATGTCGGTGGGCCCAACGGATGACTTATGTGAAGTGGGGAGGAAAAAACGGTCACTATTTCCCCACGCGCCTCTGCCACCTGGGACCCAGGGTTACTGGGTTCTTGTTACGCCTCGCAGAAAGGAATTTCAGGAGTAGAAAAGCAGTGAAGTAAAAGATTTTATTTGGAGGATTTTTAAGGTGTGGAGGGGGAGAGAATGAGAGAGTAACGTGCTCAAGAGAGAACACAGGCTTCTCCAAGGGCGGAGAGAGACCCTACACACATCCTAGCATTAGACTGAAAAGCATGAAAGTACACATCTCAAGAGGGGAGATGCGGGCCACACATGTGCTCAGCCCACATGTGCTTGGCCACGTGGGCGCAAGCAACAATGAGCTCAGGCAGCATATGCACGCCCTTCCTTTGTTCAAGGTGGCCTTTATAGGGTTTCTCCAGCCTGCCCCCACGTGAAGCTTCTTCCCAGGTAAAAGTACATTGCTAAGGAGGTTACCAGGGAGGTTGGGAGTGGTGATGGTCTTCTTTGGACTGAATTACTAAGTTAACTGGATTAAAAGGGATGTCTAAAGAGAGGAACTTCGTGGGGAGGAGGCCTATATCCTCAGTTGCCCTCACTTCCTAGCACCCCAAGTGCTGGGTCCCGACGTGGGACAGGATGGAACCAGGGCAAGCCGGTAAGTTATGTGTTACGCTGGCATCTAGATGGGCCAGGCCAAGGTGCCACGATTCTTAACTATAAGTTAAGAGTTTGATCATAGGCAAACACTGTCATGATCCAAAAGTAACGACGAGACTCGAACCCTGCTGCTAGGAATAGGAAAGATATCTGGCCTGAGCATTGCAGTCTTAGATCGAGATGACCCTAGGAGAGCAATTCTATAAGCTTAAAATATTTCTTACTGTGTCCATACAAAATGATTTATATTATGTATGCTTATATGTTGGTTGGACAAGAAGATAAACACACCCAGGGAATTCTGCTGTAGGGTGGGTTGATCTGCTAAATGAGAATCTGCCCTAGAAGCTGCTTTCCCATGTGTCCTGACTAGTTTGGATGAGGCTGAACATTTCTCCCCTTCAAATTGCCTTCAGTAAATAATTTCAGTATATTGTAAGAGGCAGTTTCCCTTTTCTCTCAGTAATCTCAGGTGCTAGCCAGGCCTTTGGGATGTAGATTCCCCACTCTAGGCAGGCTAGTGTTTGGGATGCAAAGCTCAGGTACTTGTCTTTGGGATGTAGATTCCAAGCTCTACCAGACTGGTCTTTGGAATGCAAATCCAAGTGCTTGTAGCTTGTGAAAGGTTTCAGTCTTGGTTTTGTATCTTCTTTTCAGAGGCCTAAATTACTGGCCTGCAGATGTAAAGAAACAATGTATGTTTTGCCACCTCAATGTTGTTTATATAAATCCTTTTGATGACATCAGTGTATTGCGCCCTTTAGAAGTACCAAGTTCTATATAAGGAGATTTTCAGGGCTCTCTGGGGGAATAGTGCCTGAGAGAATGGGGAACACAGGATGAGAGAATCTGGGGAACAAGTGCCTGAGAGAAGGGGGTGTTGTGCTGAGAGAACCGAAGAGACAGGTCTGAGAGAATGGGGACAGAAGCTGAGAGAACAAGGGAGCACGTGCTTGAGAGATCCTGGGGCCTCCATGACGTACATTTCTTCCATGTAATAAATTGCTCCAAGACCAACCAGCCTGGCCCTCGTTTCCTTCCTTCACCTGACCATCGCCATTGACCTCCCTGGAGTGGAGAAACGACCTGAAACTACTGAACTCGGGCGGGGGGAGAGATAGGCCGCTGCCGTTGCTTTGCCCGCCCTTTTTGTGTGTTTACACAATATTAATCATTTTTTATGGACACAGTAAGAGATACATTAAGCTTATAGAATTGCTCTACTGGGGTCATCCCAATCTCAGACTACTGTGCTCAGGCCAGATTAGTCTTTTCTATCCCTAGCAGGATCCTAGTCTCCTCATTACTTTTGGATTATGAGAGCATTTATCCATAATCAAACTCTTAACTTGTAGTTAAGCATTGTGGCACTTTGTCCAGACCCATCTCGATGCCAGGGTAGCACATAACTTACCGTTTGCCCTGGATCCATCCAGTCCCTCGTTGAGACCCTGCTTTTGGGGGTGCTAGGAAGTGAGGGTAACTGAGCCTTAAATTGAGAAAGCAGATGCCCAGTAATAAATAATATTTGAAGCCAATTAAATCCCATGTTACAAAAGCATAATATTAATTGTCTTTTTGTTTCTATACAAAAGGACATTGTTTTAAAGTAAACTATTCAAAAGACATAAGGAGAGGAGAAAAGCAATATTAACTTACAAGTTCAGTGTCCTAGAATGATCTGACCTTACAAATTAACAAAAACTGGTTAGGGGAATAAGCTGATTAACTGGTTGGGGAAGAGAGCATAGAGAAGTGGTTGCAGATAAACAAAAGAATGGGAGTGACTCGGGAGCACTGTGATGGGTGTGACCCCATAAACCGAAGAACCTTGTGGCAAGGGAGAAAGGACAAAGCAATGTTATCCTTGAGAGAGTGGTTGGTGATTTGAGAACGTGGCATTCCTAGTGTCACTAGGAGTTGTCACTACACACAGAGGACAGTGGGGAGACTGAGGACAGTCTGACACTCCAGAACTGTAGGTAGCAGTTCAGTTACCAAGGACCCCCATCTAGGCGCCTGCTCTGTGCAGAGGCCTGAAGGGTACATTGAGAACAATCCTCGAGGTCTGATTTCTGGACTTACCTGTCCCAAAAATCTGTCTGCTCCTTTCTGCTCTACCACATTGACAATCCAGGCCGGCCTTCCGGTCGGGTCCCTGATTCTGTGCTCTGCATTGACCTCGGTGGGAACTTTTGCCCATATTGTGCTCTTTGTGTCTTAAGAAATTGAAGGTCATCCTGATTTGTATGTGTTCCATGTTATTCTAGGGAAGGGAATAAAAATACTCTTATATTAGATATGAGCATTTTTTTCTGTCACTGGGAAGGGTTTTGCTCAGTTTTTGTAGATTGATCATTTTGATAAATTTGTAACAGTTTTTTAAGTACAGGTATGAATTTTGGATTCTGCATAAGAGGTAAAGGTCATAGTACAGCTATGAAGGCCCATATATTCCCAGTAATATTGTGTCTGCATAAGAAGTTAAGGTCATAATCCAACTACGGAAGCACGTATATTCCCAGTAATACTGTGGTCTACATGAGCCATAGCCCCTCACCTTGTCAAGCTTTCTGAGGCTTCCCCATGGACACTGATAGGATATATATATATATATATATATATATATATATTTCTTTTTTCCACTCATATAGTCTATACATTTGTGCTTGGATATATGATCATGTATATATGTTCTCCGTATCAACGGAGAGAAAGTGATACATATTGATTATTTTCCCAGATTTCAAGGCATGCACAAAATTAATTTCTCACTCAATCACTGTCACTGTATCACTATTATCCCACTGTTCATCAATTTGCTCAGGCGGGGGAAAAAAACATCTCCATTCATCTCAGCCCTGAGATTTTACAAGCCTTTACTTATGCATCCTTCCCACCAGTACCATAATGGAGGCTCTTTCAGGGTCAGGGGAATAAGACCCGTTATCATTACTGTCTTTGGCATATCAAATACACCATGGGGAGCTTGCCAGGCTCTGCCATGTGATGTCTCACTCAATACTATATATTTCCCAGGAATAATTGTCAATTGGTAAGGTCAGTCCCAGGTAAACTCAGCTGGGATAGATGACCCTAGGGTGAAGGGAGCAGCCACCGAGGCCTCTCTCTATTTCATGTCTGGTGGTTCTTGCTACTGCCAGGCCTCCTGGGCACACCCCAGACTATGTATCTGTGTTTGGGTCAAGACCTTCCCCTGAACTGGGCTCAGATGCCCCCAACATCAGACTTCACAAACCCTGACCCTAATCATTTCCTTACCACCATGTGATAGGAGAAATATGATCATGGTCCCTTTCATAGAGGGTCATCTACTCCACTGTCCCTTCTCCATGGCAGGATGCCAGCTCAGGGATATGGAGATACAAACATGCACAGAGGGGCAGGGCTCCACAGCAACTCCAGAAGAGGCTTGAGGCCAACAGCAGGATTTGGTCTCAGAGAAAAGGATTTCTTGCTGAGACACAGAATTTAAAACAAATTGTGTAACAGTGGGATTCTGCCATGTGCAGACCTATAGTTCAGGAACCTACAATGATACCAGCCCAAACTTAGATATAGTTCTTCCTGTACCATCTGGGGCGCTCCACACAATTTCCTAGAATGAAATATGAATGACATCAGTTGTTCTAGAGAGAAGCCATCTTCATCTTGACTGTTGCTGAAGTACAGAGAGAGAACCCGAGCCTTTCCCTCAGATGAAGCCTGGCCCTGTGAACGCCATTCTGTGTCTCAGACCCTGATTCTCTGAGGAGGAAGTCAGGAGGATCAGCGTCCCTGTCATTTCCTCACCTGGCACAGCTGCCTCCCCTTCAGTTTTCTGACACATTCAGGATGTGGTTATCACACTGTGTTTCTCACACAGTAATACATGGCCGTGTCCTCAGTGCTGAGCCTGCTCAGTTCCGTTTAAGCTGTGTCCTTGGACGTGTCTAGAGTGAAGGTGACTTTGCCCTGGAACTTCGGTGCATAGCTTGGAGCACCAGTGTTAGTGTTTATCCATCCCATCCACTCAAGCCCTTGTCCCGGGGTCTGCCGCACCCAGTTGATCGGGTAGTTGGTGAAGGTATATCCGAACGCCTTGCAGGAGATCTTCACTGATGTCCCAGGTTTTCCCACCTCAGGCCCCGACTGCACCAGCTGTATCTGGGAGTTCACACCTGTGGACAGCAGACAGGAGTGGGTGGACTCCACTTGACTGGCCCCATTCTCTCAGCCCAAGGCATGGGGACGCTTACCTGCAGCTATTGCCACCAGGAAGAGAATTCTCCAGGTCCAGTCCATGCTGAGGACCGTGCACTCAGGGGCTTCTGAAGGTGTGGGTGTGCCTGTTGCAGTGCGAGGTTGTCAGGACACAGACACATCTGTATTTAACTCAGTGTCCCTCGTGTAATTTGCATATTCATGAGGAGGGAGAATTCATAGATGAAGGCCTGGTCCAACCTGAGAAGGGGCTGGTAGAAGCCCCCAGTCCATCCTCAAGGGGAGTGAAGTGGTCCACGTTCTGATCCTTGTGTGAGGAGATGAGACCCTGCCCTGTCCCAGGACTCTGTGCAAACAGAGCTCCCCCTCAGGAGTGCTAAGCCCTTTCAGGACCTCAGGGCCCCCAACATCTGTATGGCCTGGGCACATCTGCGCACAGCTGGGCTTTGAGGTTATTTCTGGGATCCTGGAACTCCCCAAGGGATACCACAATGACACTACAAAACCATCTTAATGCCCCAGTGGTTTCCACTGGAGATATTAAGAAGTCCAGAAATGCCCCCTGCATTCAGGTTTTACTGCTTATCAATATGTTAAGTGTTTTATCCTCAAGAAAAATATGCACAGTTTCGCCTTCTGTGTCCTACACTGATTTTAATTTCAGTTTTTCTGAGAAAGCAACATTTAGTTTTATTGAAGAAGGAAATCCTGTTTCTGAGAGATTTCTGCATATCTGCACCCATTTCTTCCATCTCTGCACCCCTTCTAGCCTGCAATTCTGTGCTGTAGGTACTTGGCGCCCCCTGCTGCCTGGTCCCCCCATGCAAGGAGAAACTCTGGGCTCACAGATGCATTAACTTGTCATGTCTCTAACACAGGATTGAATCCTGGCTGTTCACTTCAGAATCCTAATTCACGAATCATATTCTTTTATGGCCCTTTTGGTTTGGTATTGAGCCACATCGGGCGTTCTGAGGATTTACCCAGGGCTTGCACTCAGGAATCGCTCAGGTCAATGTATCCTCGAAAAAAAAAAAAAAATATATATATATATAAAACACTACTTGATTTGCCAATAATTATATATGTATATGTATATATATATCACTGTATCACTATCATCCCTTTGTTCATCGAATTGCTTGAGCGGGCGCCAGTAACGTCTACATTCATCCCTGTCACATCTAGGATATGGTCCTCATTTCCCTGACCATGAAATAGCCCCGAATATGCCTCTAGCTAGCTACACTAGCATATATATGTGTGTTTATATTTATATATATTAATTATAATATATTTTATATTTTAATTATATATATTAATTAAAAGGTGACACTGAGTTTTCTTTGCTAAGATTATGCAAAAGTGATACAATACATATTCAATTGACTCAAATAAAAAGAGTAAAAGCCACAAAATTAACAAGGAGCTAAATATTTAAGTAAAGACTTTAAGATAAACAAAAATTTTCTTAGCTAAGAAGACTTTTACAAAAAGCAAGCATGAGTCTAACATAGCTCTCAACAATTTTTTTCTATAGCAGTACTTGTGGAGAAAATAAAAGTAAATAAGAAATGACTAGGATAAAATTAATAAAATTTTATGGCACAGATGACTTGAACTCTGACATTTTCAGTGATACAGAATAGTATTATTTAAAGAAATTTACTTAGAGGAATGCAAGGGGAGAGAAAGAAAGAGCCTGTTCAGGACAACACAAGGGCTTCTCCAAATGGGAAATATCTTTGAGTTCTGATTTATGGCGAGACATGTTAGAAGTCTGGAAAACATCTTCCCACCCAGTATACGTGAAACCCTAAATAACTGAAAACCTGAACAAGTGAGATTCACTTTCTGTCTCTCTGTGAATACTAGGAAAAGGAAGATGGATGGATAGATAAGAAAAATAGTATTATTAAATAAATATACTTGATCACTTCACTTGATCACTTGACTTCCCGTTAATCTTCGATTTGCTCGAGCGGGCACCAGTAACGTCTCCATTTGTCCCTGTCGCATGCTAGTGTAGTCCAATGCAGATTGGGTGATAGTTACCAATGTCATGGATATCTCCCTTCTTGTACATCTCTTTGATTCCACTGTTCTTCCTGCATTAACATATGCCTCAGAGACCTGGGTCCTACGTAAACAGGATGAGAATGCTATTCGGGTCTCCCAAAGAGGAATTGAAAGAGCTATGCTTGGAATATCACGTTTCACTCAAATGAGAGAAAGAATCCGGAGTTCCAAGATCTGTCGACTATCAAGAATCAGGGACGCTGTCTCGTTTGCCAAGGTGTCAAAAATCAGATGGGCTGGTCACGTAATGAGATTTAAAGATGACCACTGGACTAGAGCTGTTACCGACTGGATCCCACGGGATGTCAAAAGACCGCGTGGCCGCCCACCTTCCAGATGGTCAGACTTCTTCATCAAGATCATGAACGATCGGTTTGAGGCTCTTCATGTTCCCAGAGCGAACAGATGCCATTGGGCTACACTGGCACGCGACAGGGACGAATGGAGACGTTACTGTCGCCCGCTCGAGCAAATCGACGACTAATGGGAAGTTAAGTGATTAAGTGATATTTCAACAAATCAGTAAAGTTGGAACCCCCTTAAAAGCTCGTGCCCATGCCCACCTGACCCAGGGGACAGCCCTGGAGTCCTGGGAGAAGAGCGGCCTCTGGTGGTCGGATGAAAACCCTGCAGCTCCCCTGTCTCCCTCAGCTGGTTTGTGATTGGGCCTCACTGTGTCTCTTGCACAATAATACACAGCTGTGTTCTCAGTTACTGAGTTGCTCAGTTTTAGGTAAACTTGGTTCTTGGCGGTGTCCCTGGTAATTCTGACTCGAGACTAAAGACTTGGGTTATAGTATGTGCTTCCAAAAAGATTTATAACACCAATCCAATCCAGCCCCTTTCCGGGGGCCTGGCAGACCCAGTGTACATTATAGTTGTTTAGAGAGAATACAGAGACAGAGCAGGGTGAGGGACAGCGTCTGCGAAGACGTCACCAGGCTTGGTCCCGACTCCTGCAGCTCTACCTTGGACAGGACACCTGGGGACAGAGACCCACAGTGAGTCAGGGCTCAGACGCCCCATGCCCACCTTGGAGCCTCTGTCCAGGGGATACTCACATCCGGGAGCTGCCACCAGAAAGAGGAGGAAGCAGCACTGATGCACGTTCCTGCCCATGAGGTCCATGATCCCAGACACCATGTCAGGGAGAGAAAGCCCGAGTTGAGGTGAGTGTGAACATGGTTTTAATCCTGGGTCCCAAGTGAATATTTGCATGGGGGAGCTTCTATAGAGGAAGATGGGGACCTAAGGGAGGACTGGTTTGTGGAGTCCCTGGGAGGAGGTGCTGACTATGGCTCAGAACACTCAAGCCTGTCCCTGCGGCCCTGTCAGAGTGGGCCTCTTCCTCTGTCACAGGAAATGTGTTGAGGAGTTCTCAGGAAACAGAAATTGCTCAGTGGGAAACACAGCTGGGGAGGAGAGTCCCTGTGTCTCAGGGTTCTAATGGCCAAACCAGGCCTAACAGGGCCTCTGCCTTGTAGACAGGCCCCTGCCACTCCATGTCCCTGTGTAGTCGCTCCTGTTCTCCCACTGTGAGTGCAAATTCTGGGGCCTAACAGATGGTGTCATTGTCCCTGTGAATTCTGACTTGGCTCCGTTCAATTCATGTCAATCAAATTTCACAGTGTTTTTTCATTCATTTATTTTGAATAAAAATCCCTTTTCCTTGAGCAGGTTCACTCTGAAATATTCAAGGCACTATTGGGATGGATTTATTCTTTCCCACTGATCTATTTAGGGACACGGAAGATACCCCTCGCCTAGTGACATTGCTGGTGTGTTTGGCCTGGTCAGGAGCACCTCAGCCTGCTCTGTCCTATATATAACTCAGTATCCAGAAGATGACCGTGAACCTCAGGACCCTGTTATGGGGGATCATCATTGAGTAATTTTAGCCCAGTCAGTTGCCTGAAAACAGCTCGTTTAGAGTCCTCAACACACAATCTATTAGGCCTTGAACCTAGTCTTAGTGCTCAGACTCACACATTTTAGAAGGGTACTAGTGTGCTAGCCCTGAATAATGCCAGGCATGGCCCTCCAACCCATCCCAAATGCTTGGAACCTAGACACAGGCTGTGTCACATACATGTACTCCCTAATTCCATAGAGCACAAGAGGATTGAGTTCAATCTAAGGAACCAGAAAATATGCTCTAAAATTTTTTGTTTACAAAGTCAGCATTAAGGATCAAAAATAATCTACATACTCACTAGGTTCTAAAAAATTCTGCTAAGATTGACACAGAGACACACAAACACCAACTCAGGCAATGTGAGGATTGAGATGGATGATGTCACAACTCAGGGACCAGGTGACTATAGGATTCACAAACACTCTCGTATATAAGCACGTGACTCACTGTGTCTGTGCCCAGGTGTCCTGTCCCAGAGCTACTGCAGGTCCGGGACAGTGAATCCTCGCAGACCTGACCCACATGTGCTATCTCTGTACTCTTCAAAGTCAGCCGTTTCCAGGGGATCTGTGCCCCCAGACCTCAGCAAGGACGCTGGAGTGCCTGGGGAATGTTGTGAGTATTTCCTAAAGCTGCTGCACCAAGACCAACAGGACACTTCCTCAAACTTAGGAAAGCTTGTTTTCAATAACCAAGGAACTGTAGATTAACAAGTTTTGTTTAATTTTCATCGTATTATATTAGACATATTTCATTATCTTAACCTTCTTGAATCATGATGTTTCTGTTTTACTCCTTCAGATGTAAAATAAATAAAATATTCTAGTTGTATAATTAGTAATGTATTAGAAAGAGTAAAAGACATAAATTAGAAAGGAAAGAAACCAGGAACAATCAGTTTTATTTTATCATTGTTAGAAAAACCTCACGTAACAGAAACTTTAAAATTTTGTTTTTCACAGAAACTTGGAAAGAATAAAATGAATTGGAGCGTTTTTGCACACGTTAGTTTTCCCTCACCACTAGCATGACACCTGAGCACTACAGGGGAGACCAGGACACAGACAGGAAGTAAAAACAGAGAACTCCCAGATATGACCCCAAAAATTGAAGAAAAAGCAGATTACCCATACTTCGATAGTACAGTTTTTCATGATTACATAATCATTATGTAATCATTATGTATCTATTAGTTTTATTCTAAACTAGGCATTTGCAATTATGACTGACAGTGTTGTTTCTAATCAGAAATATAGCTTCAACATTCACTTAAAATCACTTAACTTCCCGTTAGTCGTCGATTTGCTCTAGCGGGCGCCAGTAACGTCTCCATTTGTCCCTGTCACGTGCTAGTGTAGCCCAATGGCATCTGTTCGCTCCGGGAACATGAAGGGCCTCAAACCGATCGTTCATGATCTTGACGAAGAAGTCTGACCATCTGGAAGGTGGGCGGCCACGCGGTCTTTTGACATCCCTTTGAATCCAGTCGGTAACAGCTCTAGTCCAGCGGTCGTCTTTAAATCTCATTATGTGACCAGCCCATCTGATTTTCGACACCTTGGCATATGAGACAGCGTCCCTGATTCTTGATCGTCGACGGATGTCAGAACTCCGGATTCTCTCTCTCATTTGAGTGAAACGTGATATTCCAAGCATAGCTCTTTTTATTCTTCTTTGGGAGACCTGAATAGTGTTCTCATCTTGTTTGCCTAGGGCCCAGGTCTCTGAGGCATATGTTAATGCAGGAAGAACAGTGGAATCAAAGAAATGTGCCCAGAGCCAGAGGTTCTTCATCCTCTTAGCTATTTCTTTGACATTCTTGAAGGCGTTCCAAGTCGCTCTCTTCCTCCTGCGCAGCTCAGGTGCCAGGTCATTTGTCATGTTGACCTCTCGACCTAGGTACACATAGCTGTTGCATTTGGAGATGGTCGTTCCATTGAGAACGAATGGGGCGTCAGGAACAAGGCTGTTTCTCATAAACATTGTCTTCGTAAGATTCAGCTGTAGTCTTACCTTTCCACACTCACAGTCAAAGTCGGCCAGCATTTGTGCCGCTTGGCTGATGTTTGGTGTTACTAAAAAAATGTCATCAACAAAGCAGAGGTGGTGTAGTTGCCGACCATCCATCTTCACTCCCATTCCTTCCCATTCCAGTCGTCGCATGATGTTCTTGAGGGTGGCACTGAAGAGTTTTGGTGAAATGGTATCACCCTGCCGCACCCATCTCTTGACATCAACGATCACTTCTTTGTAGAATGGTGAGATCCTGGTAGTGAATCTGCAATACAGCTCACGGAGGATCCTAATGTATTGGGCTTGAATGCCCTGATTGGCCAGGGCTTCAATGACCGCTTCCATCTCAACAGAATCAAAGGCCTTCTTTAAATCAATGAACGTTAAACAGAGCGTCAACTTGAACTCCCGAGAAACCTCAATGAGCTTGGTTATCATGTGGATATGGTCGATGGTGCTGAATCCTTTGCGGAATCCGGCTTGCTCGCATGGTTGTCCTTCATCTAGTGTTCTGCCAATCCTATTTAGAATGACTCGAGTGAACAACTTGTAGATGACAGACAAGAGGCAGATCGGGCAATAGTTGCCAATGTCATGGATGTCTCCCTTCTTGAACAGTAGTGTGGTCCTGCTGGTTTTCCATTGGGACGGAACCTTGCATTCAGACAGGTAGCGAGTGAAGAGCCGAGCCAGTGTATTGATGAGTACTGACGGCAGGTACTTCAGGTGTTCAGGTCTGACGTTGTCTGGGCCGGGTGCTGTTTGTTTCTTTACCGACGAAATGGCATGTTGGATTTCGGAAGGGAGAATGTTGGGAACGACATATCCATCCTGTGGAATTTGGTATTTCGGCAAGTGGACATGGCTATCGAAGAGATTTGAGTAGAAGTCATTGATAATCTTCTCCATGTGATGGATCCATCAGGACGTCGGAGGGCAGTCATATTGGTCTTATAGTTGGCAAAAGACAGGCGGGCGTTACGAATACTTTTCCCGTTTTATGCCGCATCTACCAGTACTTCTGCTCTTCTCTCTTTGAGGTCTTCCTTGATCGCATCTCTGCACTGCTTTGCGAGCTCGGACGTTAGCTTGCGGTTGCCTGAGGCATGCGCCAAAACACGCTGGCGAATTAGCTCAAGAGTTTTCAAAGATAGGCGATTTTTTGTGGCTATCTCTCTCTTGGCGTTCCTCGCACATTCATGGAGGTGCTGAACCAGTTGATCGTATTCCTCGACAATGTTGTCAACAATGGCATCTTCCCATGTTGCCGCAATAGTACCAAAGAGTTCCCAATTGGTGGTCATTCTGGGAGTTCTCTTTTTGAACTTTGCAGCTCTTTCTCCCTGCTCTGTGAAATAGAATTTTACACAAAGGAGACGGTGGTCCGATCCCGTTCGAAATTTTGGGACAACAGCGACATCAGTCAGGCAAAACCGTCGATTGAATATGATGTGGTCTATTTCATTGTGGAATCGTCCACCGGGAGACTCCCATGTCCATCGTTTAGATTCTGCCTTCTGGAACTGTGAGTTACCATGAATGGTCTTGGTTGACATGATGAACTCCGACAGTCTCTCACCCTGTTCGTTCCATTCTAGGCCATGGGTCCCGATGTGAAGTTCTTCAGCTGATCTTCTCGGTCCTATCTTGGCATTAAAATCACCCACAATGATCTTGTAGAAGGTATGGTCTTCTTTATAGAACTTCTCTAGCTCCATGTAGAACTTCTCGATTTCTCTTTCATCATAATGAGATGTTGGTGCATAGAAATGAAGATAGAAACTGCAGGCAGTGAGCCACATCTATTCAAATGTAAACGTCTGTTTCGGGTTGTTAGGCATTCGAATGAATCAATGCTCTTGGCCAAGTTTGTGTTGACAAGGACACCGACGCCTCCAACACCTCTTTTATCACATGTTCCGAGGAACAATTCTTCTCCAGTGTCGAAAACGGCATGGTGAGATTCGTTCCTTCTTGTCTCAGTGAGACCAATGATGTCGTACTTGATCATTCTCGCTTGTACCATCAGGTCCTCGATGGATGTATCTGATGCTAGCGTACGTGCATTGAAAGTACAGACGATCATTTTTGTCTTCCTTCGTTGTGGCAGCCTAGGTCGGCCTTGAGATTTTGTCGGCCTCTCCTTTCTCATCCTTCTCAGTGCTGCCATGTCGGTGAAGCCTTCAGGGTCAGGTGAATGAGACCAGTTGTAGTTACTGGTTTTGGCATATCGAATACACAGCGGATACCTTCGATACCTTAAACATTACTCTTTATTATTGATATTGAACCTTTAAAACTCAGTTCACTACGTGAAGAATTAATGGTGCACTTGTGATTTTAAAGAAGTGACTTTGTAAGTTTACCAGAACAAGAATATTGCTTCAGTGGGTTCAGTATGTGAGGGGAGGGAGTAAGTTAGATTCTAATCCCAAGTTTGTCTGTCTCGGGAGGACAGACTGCAAACTGAGGTTGATGCACAGTGAGAAATTCAGTAAGAGTCACATCTGCAATGGTCTCCATATGGGGCCTCAGCATAAGGAGCGTCCCTGGCCTCTGGGGTGTGGTATATCTAGGGGTGCCAGTAGAGTCTCACTGTGAAGGAGTCAGCAAAGCTCATGTCACAGGACCTGGTCTCTCCTCTACAAGAGGTGAGACGTAGAGAGGGAATGGGGAAATATGAATGTGCATTTAGTGAGTGGGTGAGGGATCGGTGGTCAGCCCATCCCAGAGAGCAGGACTTTCAGGTGTGGGTGACAAAGTAGAGACTACCAGGGTGCAGGTAAGAGGGCACAGAGTGTGTGTGTGTGAGCAGAAGGAAGTTGCCAGAACACAGCTGAGTGTACACCAGGATTTCACTTTCTAATAAAGTAACCCTTACCATGAGACCACGATAATCTCTGTAGCGTCAGAGGTTAATTTTGACAAGAGAATCATGTGCACCACAAGCCCCAGAGAAGTCATGGTTCCACTAGTGAAAACTTAGATGAGAAAGAGTGAGGCAAACTCCTTTCCACCCTCAGAGGGGATGGAGAACTCAGAGCCAAAACCCACAGAACAAGGTGCCCTTGGGGTCATCTGAGAGCTGAGTGGCAGGTTTGGCCTGATCTCCTCAGAAACATGATTCATCTGGTCATGAGCAACGTTTCCTCAAGGAAGAGTCCTCAGAGCCTCCTGGGGGACTGCAGCCCTGAAGCTCACCCTGCTTCTTCCTGCAGGTGGTTTGTGTCTGGGCCCACAGGTTCTTCCTCTCACTGTGACTCTTGCACAGGGCTGTGTCATCCTCCCTCAGGCGGCTCATTTGCAGAGAGAGTGTGTTCTTGCTGTTGTCTCTGGAGATGGTGAATTGGCCCTTCACAGTGTCTGCATAGTATGTACTACCACCACCACTAATGTATGAGACCCACTGTAGGCCCTTCCCTGGAGACTGGCGAACCCAGTCCATATAATAGCTGCCAAAATTGAATCCAGAGGCTGCACAGGAGAGTGTAAGAGACCCCGGGCTTCACCAAGTCTCCCCCAGACTCCACGAACTGCACCTCACACTGGACCCCTGCAAACACAAAGACATCCTGGTCAGGAAACTCTCCCACACAGAGGATCTGCCTCTCCTATCTCTACCATGCTCCGTGTCTTTTTCACCCATGAATTACCTCCTAACACAGCCACCAGGAGAAGCCAGCTCAGCCCACACATCATGTTGGTTCTTTGTGAATCAGGATGGAGCCCCTGGGAACCCCTGAACTGACTCCTCTCCTGGAGCTGAGGCTGGCCTCGCCTGTTTTCATCATATCACAGAGAGGATCATTTGCGTATCCTCCTCCTACATAAATTCTGTGTGAACCTAAAGAGTAAGGAAAGGACTCCAGAGTAAGTGTCAGGTTCTGGGGGTGACTTGTGACCTGGCAAAGATTCTGTCATGCAATTATTATATGACAACAAATTTAATTTGATATATTTTGTCCTTATTTTTGATGACTATCATGTAATATCTACAGTCATACTTCTGTTTTATGCACCATTTGTAACTTAAAAACTTAAATACTTTATACCATATTCTCATAACACATTGTAAGAGTTGGTCCCATTATTGAGACAAAAGCAAACCACTGAATGACACCAAGTTATGAATGAGTTGGGAACCCAGAATTGAAACAGAATCAGAAGTAAGGCAGAATGGCCAGACAGCATAGCCCTGAAACCTGAGGCATGATCCTGTGTCTGCTCTATCTCTGCTGTTTCTCCCAGAGGAAACATCTCTGAGATTAAAGATGTTTGTCCTGATATCAAAGGTCCTCGGATGTGTAAAAGCTTAGCTCAGATAGACTAAGTCAGGCAGCTGACCTAAAAATGTAGTTTTTCTGATCATTCCTGGTTCTAAGTGATAACTCTCACTGAGTTTGGTCATTAGAAGCTCTCGGTTCACGAGCCTGTTAGTCCCTTGACCCCCACTCCTTCACTCTTAAATCTATCTTTAAAATACTCACAGCATCCCATGGTCTGTCCCTGTTCACCAGGATTGGTCCCCAATAACATGAGATATAGAGGCAACCGAAGTGTAAGCTTCTTCCCTTGCAGTGAATGATCAAGTTTCATTCCTTGCTCTTCATATGGTTTCCCGTGCCCCACCGGGAGCGACTCCTGAGTATCAAGCCATCAGTATAACCAGAGTGGCACAACAACAAATACAAGCCAACAGAGACTGAAGGATAGCACAGTGGCTGGGCACTTGCCTTGTACACTGCTGACCCAGCTTTGACTCTAGTTTCCCATATGCTTCTCCCTGCAATTTCAAGAGTAACTCCTGAGTGCAGAGTCAGGAGTAATCCCTGAGAAATGCCAGATATAGCCCCAAAACCAGACAATAACTCACAAATAAAGCCAAACAAAATATGGGCTAGCTGCTGTCAAGAACTTCTTCCCTGTAATCAGGCCCTCCCGTTGATCGTCGATTTGCTCGAGTGGGCCCAGTAACATCTCCATTGGAGACTTTGTTGTTACTGTGTTTGGCATATCAAATACTCTTGGTAGCTTGCAGGGCTCTCCGAGAGGGGCGGAGGAATCGAACTCGGGTCGGCCATGTCGGCCGCTTGTAAGGCGAACACCCTACCGCTGTGCTATCGCTCAGCAATGAGCTCTGTAATGAGAACCAATTGTATTTATTCTGAATTTCGCCTTTGCCTGGAGGATATTGGAGACTAGTGTGCATGGAGGTGCATGGGGTGTGACTCTTCACATCAGCCCAACCCCACATCTCCTTCTTACCATGTCAATATTTGATTAGCAGTAAAAACCACAGGAGGCCAAGCCCTACACAGAATACTGATTATAGATCATTAATGTTTCATGAGCACTGGTTTATATGGACACATGTGCAGTGATCATGACACCCAAAACAGTGGATGAATCCCTCACCCAGTGTTTCCCCGTGGCCCATGTTATTCCTCCCCCCACGCCTCACCCCTCCCTCATGTTCTCTGCAGTGCTTCCTGTTTGTGTAAGTGTATGTAGGGTGTGATGACGGAGATTCACTCTCAATAGTCTTCCACTCTTGGGATCTATTATGGGATTTTACCCATTGCTAAAGTCGTCATGGATTGCTTTCAATAGTGGTCCTTTAAATAGGTCACATGAACTTTCAAGAAAGAGAAAGAAAAATGAGGAAAAGCTGTTCTACATCTTACATGAATATCAAATAGAAAGCTATACAAATAATAACAAACAGGAAAGTACTGATTAATACTCACCCTGTCAGGCGTTGGAGTCCTGGGGTCTTGGCGGAATGAGTGTGATTTGGGAGTATGAGGGTTTCACTGAGAGTGGAGCTGCTCTGGGAGCGATGGGGTGGGGGGTCCCAGGAAAGACGCTGGAACTGGTCATGGATAGGAGTGGTGGAAGTTATGGAGGTTGAGTGTCTCTGTATTGTGACAGAATATTGGCCCATGTGGGTTTCTAGCACATGGTGACCCTCTGCCCCTAGTGGGGCAGAGGCCTTTCCCAGGTGGCTCCCGAGTGCCCTCTGGTGCTGCGCAGCGCCTCTGCAGCTGCTCCAGTGTCCCCTGCAGGAGTTGGTGTCTGGGCTCCCCTGACATACCCACAGTTCCCTGCAGAGTCACACCTCCAGGTTCACCTGCTCTCAGGCTGCTCCCCTGCAGGCAGATCACCGGGTTCCTGGGTCTCTGGAGACAGTGAATCAGCCCCCCGCAGAGAGTCAAGGGTTGATTGTCCTGCCACAGTCCTGCCCTTTCCCAGGTTCTGGTGATCAGGTCATCCAGGAGCTGCTGACTAGAGTCTGCACTGGAAAGACTTTGTCTCTGTCTCTGTCTATGTTTCTGTCTCTCTCTCTCTCCCTCTCTTTCTCCTTCCTCTGTCTCTGTCTCTCTCTGTCTCTCTCTCTGTCTCTCTCTCTGTCTCTCTCTGTCTCTCTGTCTCTCTGTCTCTCTCTCTGTCTCTCTCTCTCTCTGTCTCTCTCTCTGTCTCTCTCTCTCTCTCTCTCTCTCTCTCTCTCTCTCTCTCCAGGTTAGGCCTTCAATGATTATACCTTCTTAATTGAGATCGGAGCCTTCCACATTACTTCCCACCCATTGTCCAATTTTCTGTGCTAATCTTGTTTGATTGAGTTGTAGAGTTTTTGATAGTCACTCCAGGAAATCCACAGTTTTTAACGGGGAAATATAGCTGAAGTTAAATCTTTAACTGGTGGCGGCTTTGGGGCATGTGCGTGATTGCCTGGGCTTCCAGATGTACAGAAAGATGGCGAGGACGTAACGTAAATATAAATCAGAGGGACAATGAGAGATATCATGGCAAAAGACCTATATCAGGAAAAGACTCAAATGAACAAGAGTTGGGATGTTGTCAAAAGCAAATCTGTTTCCTCATTAGCTTGGAATGTTGTCTGATTTAATGTTTATGAAAAATAGAAGGAGATTTCTCTAAAAAGTGAAAATAGTTTCCATGTAACAAACTGATTCAAGTTAGATACCTTCACCTGTGTCACTGCCACTATCCTCCCACTGTTCATCTATTTTACTCGAGCGGGCCCAGTAACGTCTCCATTTTGAGACTTGTTGTTACTGTGTTTGTCATATTGAATACGTCACGGGTTCTGGAGCAATAGCATAGCGGTAGGGCCTTTGCTTTGCGTGCAGCCAGCCCTGCCGAGCCAGGTTCGATTCCTCCACCCACTCTTGGAGAGGTGGCAAGTTACCGAGAGTATCTCGCCCACACTGCAAAGCCTGGCAAGCTACCAAGCTTCACCTAAATGTGAATATATCAAATTAAGAAGTTATAAGAAAACATACACTGAAGCATTTCTTATACTGGCTAGGACATGGAAATGATCCTAATGCTTAATGTCAGGTTCATGGGTAAGAATCTCTGTGGTATATACAAAAAGGCCTACTGCGCAGTAGTTAAAATAAAAGACAAAATAGCAGCATTTTCTGCACCATCGATGGAACTAGAGAATATCAGACTAAATGAATTTTTTCAGAGGGAGAAGGATAAGTTCAGACAATCTCATTCAACTGTGGTACACAAAGAACAGAGCATTAGCATGGACAAGATCCAATGATAACTTCCCCTGCATCTTAACCACACTCTGGGGGTCCCGAGAGTAGTCGGGTGTGGGCTCAGATCACTAGGAAGCAGAAGCCGAGCACAGGGGTCACAGCACAGTGTGGGGGTCTGTGGGGATTTGGTGCTACGAGTAGCGCAGGGAGTTTGTGACCCACAAGCATCAACACCCAGACTATTGTCATTGTATTTCCTCAGTGAAAATTAAGTGTACAGTGGGAGAAGTCTCTTCTTTCTGTATACAGGAATGATCTTTATTGGAAGAAAAATCAACCTCACCTGACCTAGCAGGACAGACAGTCTCTAGTGGACTCTGAGGCAGGAAGAGGAAAACACTAATCTGTATTAGAAGAGAAAGAGCTAAAATGTATATACTTGTTTATTTTTTCAGTTTGTAAAAATATAATAAAGAGGAAAATGATTCCCCAAAAGAATGAATATATGAAAAACAAATGAAAAAGAAAAAAAAAAGAAAGTGACTTTTTACTGGCCCTTCTCCCCCTGCCCATGGCACAGCCCTGGATCACCTGGAGCAGAGCGCCCCCTGGTGGCCACTTTCACCCCTGCAGCTCCCCCGTCTCCCTCAACTGGTTTGTGTCTGGGCTCACAGGGACTTGTCCTCTCTGTGTATTTTCTGGCACAATAATACACGGCTGTGTCCTCAGTTACTGACTTGCTGAGTATTAGGTAAACCTGGTTCTTGGAGGTGTCCCTAGAGATGCTAAGTCGGGACTGATGACATGGCTTCTAGTATGTTCTTCCATCATACCCTAGAAACAACCCAATCTAGAATCTTTCCAGGGGTCTGGCAACTCAGTCCACATCATAGTCGATTAGAGAGTATCCAGAGACTGACGTAGCAGGTGAGGGACAGCGTCTGCGAGGGCGTCATCATGCTTTGTCCCGACTCCTGCAGCTGTACCTGGGACAGGACACCTGGGGACAGAGACCCACAGTGAGTCACGGGCTCAGAGACCCCATGCCCACCTTGAAGCCTCTGTCCAGGGGATTCTCACATCCGGGAGCTGCCACCACAAAGAGGAGGAAACAGCACTGATGCATGTCCCTGCCCACGAGGTCTATGATCTCAGACACCGTGTAAGAGGAGAGGGAGCCCAAGTTGGGATGAGTGTGAACGTGGTTTTAATCCTGGGTTCTGAGTGAGGATCTGCATGGGGGAGCCTCTGTACAGAAAGGAGAGGGCCTGGGAGAGGCTGATGTGTGAGCTCCCTGGAGGAGGTGCTGACTGTGGCTCAGAGCACTCAGGCCTGTCCCTGGGCCCTGTCAGAGCCGGGTCTCTTCCTCCAGCACAGGAAACATGCTGAGGAGCTCTCAGGAAACAGGAATTTCTCAGGGGGAGATGGAAGCTTGGTAGAAGAGTCCCCTTTTCTCAGGTCCCTGTTGACTAAACCCAGACCCCCAGGGCCTCTACTCTGTAGATAGTGTCCCTCGGTGGTGCCTCATTTTCTACAATGCAAATGGAAAACCTGGGACCAAACAAGCAGAGTAACTGGCACAGGAAATTCTGACTTAGCTCAGTCCAATTCATGGTTAATCAATTTTCACTCTATTTACTCTCATCTTCCATGAATATTCCTTCCCGTGGAACAGCATCACTCCCTAATTTCAAGTTCGTTATTAGGGTGGATTTTTTTTAAAATTTTCACTGTTAATGGTTTTGCGTTGAGACAAGGAAGATGCTTCTGCCTAGGTGACCTTCCTGGTGTGGTTGGACTGGACAATAGCACCTAAACCTGGCCAGTCCTGTGTACAACTCAGTGTTCAAAAGATGATCATTAACCTCAAAACCCTATTTTTGGGGTTCATCATTAAAGAATCCCAACCAATGTTTGATGCTTAGAAAGACCCAGTAAAGGGTTCTCAGCACACAATCTATTGGGCCACCCACAGGTTTGGTCTTTGTGTAAAGACTCACACATGCTAAAATGTACAGTGTGCAAGCCCTGAGTAGTGACGTTGAATCCCTACCCAAATGGATGGAACCTAGACACACTCTTTGTCACATAAGTGTACCCCTAATTCCATGGATAACCAGAGTGTTGAATTGAATCTAAGGAAGCAGAAACTGTGCTTTATAATTTGATGTTTTAAAAAGTCAGCATTTGGGGCTGGAGCAATAGCACAGCAGGTAAGGCATTTGCCTTGCTCTCAGCTGACCTGGGTTCAATTCCCAGCAGGCCATATGGTTTCCCAAGCAGCACCAGGATTAATTCCTGAGTGCATGAGCCAGGAGTAACCCCGGTGTATTTCCAGGTGTGACCCTAAAAGCAAAAAAAATTAGCATTAAATATCAAAAGTTATCAAAACACCCATCAAGTTAAACAAGATTTTACCAAAAATAAACACAGAGATAGACAAACAGCAACTCAGCGAACATGACTATTGAGAAGGATGAGTATTAAACCTCATGTACATGATGGATCTAACGGAATTAATAAACATTCTCTTATATAAAGCACATGACTTGCCATGACTCTGTCCCAGAGCACCTGCAAGCCCGGGACAGTGAACCCTCACAGATCCGACCCCACCTGCACTGTTTCTGCGAGTTCCACCACTGGCAACAGTTTCCAGGGGAGCTGGACCCCAGACCTCAGATGTAATCTGGAGAGGATGAGGAGATGCACAAAGATGGGACTGTTTCCTAAAGATGCAACACTAGACAATAGGGATAAATATTTTTTAGAATCTTTATTTTTAAATTTTATTGAATCACCATGAGATACTTACAAGTTTTCATGTTTGGGTTACAATTACACAATGATCAAACACCCCTCCACCAGTACACATTCCTCACCACCTATCTCCCCAGTATACTCCCCCTTCCCTGCCCTCCCCTTGCCTCCATGGTAGACGATATTCCCCACACATTCTCTCTCTAGTTTTGGACATTATGGTTTGCAATACAGGTACTGAGAGGTTATCATGTTTGGTCCAATCCCGACTGATACCTCAAGCCACCATTTTCTTAGTGATATCTTCTCTATTCCATCTGCCTTCTCCGCTCCGCTCATGAGGTGAGTTTCCAGCTATGGAGCAGTCCTTGTATCTACTGTCCTTGGGTGTCAGCCTCATGTTATGTTATTCTATATTCCAAAATGAGTGCAATCTGTCCCTCTCTTTCTGACTCATTTTACTTAGCATGATAATCTCCATGTTTATCCATTCATAAGCAAATTTCATGATTTCATCTCTCCTAACAGTTGCATAGTATTCCTTTGTGTAGATGCACCAAAGTTTCTTTAACCAGTCATCTTTTCTAGGGTACCTGGTTTGTTTCCAGATTTTGGCTACTGTGAACAGCTTTGCAATGAACATATAGGTACAGATGTAATTTCTACTGTGCTTTTCTTCATCTTTGGGATGTATTCCTAGAAGTGGTATTGTGGAGTCAAATTGAAGCTCAATTTCTAGATTTTGAAGGACTATCCATATTGTTTTTCAGAAAGGTTGATCTAGTCAGCATTCAATAGGGAACATTCTTTTTTTAAATTAATTAGTTTATTTTTTATAATTTTTATTAGTGAAACATTATGAGGTACAGTTGTAGACTTACAAAGTTTTGTGCTTGGGTTTCAGTTATACAATGATCGAGTACCCATCCCTCCACCAGTGCCCATTTTCCACCACCATGGATAATATCCCTCCAAACCCCATCCAACCCCAGCCCACCCTGCCTCTGTGGCAGGGCATTCCCTTTTGTTCTTTCTCTCCTTTTGGGTGTTATGGTTTGCAAAAGAGGCATTGAGTGGCAATCATGTTCGGTCTATATTCTACTTTCAGCATGCATCTCACATCAACAGAGAACATTCTTGAATCTATAAAAACTTGTTTCCAACCACCAACTTTGACTGTATATTTTATAAAATATTTAAAAATTTATTTTCAGCATATTAAATAAGATGCATTTCCATTTTCAATGCTTCTTGACACATTTTGTAGTTGTCTCACTCTTACAGATGTATACTAAAAATATCCTTGTTTATCACTTGGAATTTATTAGAAAAATGGTAAGAAGTCAATTAGAAATGAATAAAAGCCTAGATTATCATTTTGTGCTTTCTCATTGTTAGTCCTGGATGAAAGAGCTAGCTTTTAATTTTGTTCATAATAGCAATTTGAACAGATTCAATGACATGCTCTCCATGTAAATGTCCCAAGATCATATTCCAGGACCACTAATTGATACCTGAGCACTACAGGTGGAACCAGGACGCAGATAGGAAGTAAACACATAGTACTTCAGGTGTGCTCCCCAAGTCAAAGAAAAATATAGATTTTCCATCACTTGATCACTTGACTTCCCATTAATTGTCGATTTGCTTGAGCAGGCGCCAGTAACGTCTCCATTTTTCCCTGTCGCGTGCTAGTGTAGCCGAATGGCTTCTGCTCGTTCTAGGAACACGAAGAGCCTCAAACCGATCGTTCATGACTTTGATACAGAAGTCTGACTATCTGGTAGGTGGGCGACCACGCAGTCTTTTGACATCCTGTGGAATCCAGTTAGTAACAGCTCTAGTCCAGCGGTCGTCTCTAAATCTGATTACGTGACCAGACCATCTGATTTTTGGCACCTTGGCAAACGAGACAGCGTCCCTGATTCTTGATAGTCGACAGAGGTCGGAATTCTGGATTCTTTCTCTCATTTGAGTGAAACGTGATATTCCAAGCATAGCTCTTTCAATATAGATTTTCCATATTTGGATAATGTTATTTTTACATAATGACTAGATATCCATCATTTTAAGAAAATTAAACTTATTTATTTTGAATTGAACCATAGTGAGATACACAATTACAAAGTTGCTCATGACTAAGTTTCAAACATATAATGTTCCAACACCCATCCCTTCACCAGCGTACATTTACCACCACCAATGTGCCAAGTTTTTCTTTTGCTCTTCCTCACCCAAGCTGCCTCTATGGCAGGCAGGCACTGTTCTTCTCTCTCTCTCTCTCTCTCTCTCTCTCTCTCTCTCTCTCTCTCTCTCTCTCTCTCTCTCTCTCCCTCCATCCCTCTCTCTCTCTCTCTGTCTCTCTCTCTGTGTCTGGTATGTCTCATTGTGGAATTATGGTTTGCAAGACAGATACTGAAAGGTTATGGGTATATCCCTTTACCTACTTTCAATACTCAGTTTGTGCCCAAAGTGATCAATTCCAACTATTGTCATGTTGGTCCCTTCTCTATCTTAACCGCCCTTTGTTCAACACACACTTTTGGCTGGCTTCAAACCGTGTGCCAGTCCTTCTGGCTCCTGTTTTTCCTAGACTTAGATATTTGAAAAATGACTTTGAAAAATGTTACAAAAATTATTAAAATGGTCAATTTACAAAAAGGGAACAAAACCTTCCAAATGACAGGGAAAATGCTCATATCTGATGTGAGAGTTTTCATTCCCTCCTCTAGTAGAACATTGAACATACATGAAACCGGACGACCCTTCAATTCCTGAAGGCACAATAAGCAAAATATGGGCAAAGTTCCAACTGAGGTCAATGCAGAGCACAGAAGCAGGGGCACGACCTGAAGGCCATACTATTAAAAAAAAAAAAAAACTCAAGCTCATTGAGGTTTCTCAGGAATTCAAGATGCTGCTCTGCCTAGCGTTCATTGATCTAAAGAAGGCCTTTGATACTGTTGAGACTTTGATTCTATTGTCAATTCACACAGAGCACATGGGGAGACCAGAGAACAGTCTGACATTCCAGAACTGTAGGTAGCAGTTCAATCACCAAGGAGGCCCATCCAGGCACCTGCTCTGTGCAGAGGCAGAAATGTTGCATTGAGAACAACCCTCAAGTTCTGATTTCTGGACTGCCCTGTCACAGGAATCTGTTTACATCTTTCTGCTCTACCACACTGACTATTGAGGCTGGCCTTCAGGTCGTGCCCCTGCTTCTGTGCTCTGCATTGACCTCAGTTGGAACTTTCGTCCATATTGTGCTTATTGTGCCTTCAGGAATTGAAGGGTCGTCCGGTTTCATGTATGTTCAATGTTCTACTAGAGGAGGGAATGAAAACTCTCACATCAGATATGAACATTTTCCCTGTCATTTGGAAGGTTTTGTTCCCTTTTTGTAAATTGACCATTTTAATAATTTTTGTAACATTATTTCAAAGTGCAGCTATGAATTTTGGATCTGCATAAGAAGAAATGGCCATAGTCCAACTACAGAAGCACCTATATTCCCATCACTACTGTGGTCTGCATGACTGATAGCCCGTCAGGTAGTCATGCTGTCTCAGGCTTCTCTAGAGTGTGCATTTGTGCATGGATTTATGTCCTCGATATCAATTGAAAGTGATAAATTGTGATTATTTATTCCCAGATTTCAGGGCATGCACAAAATTAATGTCTCACTCAATATCATATATTTCCCAGGAATAGTGGTCAATTGGTGATGTCAGACGCAGGTAAGCTCAGCGGGGATGCATGACCCAGGGATAGAGGGAGCAGCTCCTGAGGTCTCTCTATATATTCTGTCTGATGGTCCATGCTACTGCCAGCCTTCCTGGGCACACCCCAGACCGTGTGTCTGTGCTTGAGTCACGACCTTCCCTTGAGGTGGGCTTAGGTGTCCCAAGATCAGGACTTCATAGACCCTGACCATTTCCTTATCACCACGTAAAGTAGAAAAGTGACTATAGTCCCTTTAATATAGGGTCATCTCCTCCACTGTTCGTTATCCAAGGCTGGATTCGGCTCAGAAAAATGGAGACACAAACATGCACAGAGAGGCAGGGTTTCACAGAAACTGCATATGAGGGTCATGCCAATGTCAAATTTCATTTTAGAGAAAAATAATATTTTTTGCTTAGATACAGATTTTTTGTTTGTTTTTTAGTTCACACCAGGCGTTGCATGGGGCTTACTCCTGTCTCATGCACTGTGGAATCACTCCTGGCGGTGCTTTGGGGACCATATGGGATGCTGGAAATCAAACCAGATTTGGCCGTGTGCAAGGCAAACGCCTTGACCACTGTGATATTGCTCCAGCCCCTTAGACACAGAATTTAAAATAAAATGTATGACAATAGTAGTCTGCCATTGGTAGATCTACAGTTTATGAATTTCAGTGCACCAGTCTAAACTTTTATATGGTTCTTCCTGTGCCATCAGGGGTTATCCACTGCAAAATTCTAAAAGAAAATACGAGTAACACCAGGTATTCTAGACAGAAGCCATCTTCCTCTGAGCTGTTGCTGAAGGACAGAAAGAGATCCTGAGCCTTTCCCTCATATGAAGCCTGACCCTGTGAGCCCCATTCCGTGTCTCAGACCCTGACTCTCTGAGGAGGAAGTCAGGAGGATCCGCGTCTCTGTCATCTCCTCACCCAGCACAGCTGCCTCCCCCTCAGTTTTCTGACACACTCAGGATGTGGTTGTCACACTGTGTATCTCGCACAGTAATACACGGCCGTGTCCTCAGTGCTCAGCCTGCTCAGTTCCATGTAGGCTGTGTCCTTGGAATTGTCTGCAGTGAGTGTGAGTCTGCCCTGCAACTTTGGTGCATAGTTTGTATTACCAATACCAGGATATATGTTTCCCATCCACTCGAGTCCTTGTCCCGGGGCCTGCCGCACCCATTGCATCCAGTGGCCGGTGAAGGTGTATCCAGATGCCTTGCAGGAGATCTTCACTGATGTCCCAGGTTTTCCCACCTCAGCCCCTGACTGCACCAGCTGCACCTGGGAGTTCACACCTGTGGACAGCAGACAGGAATGGGTGGACTCCACTTGACTGGCCCTGTTCCCTCAGCCTAAGGCATGTGGACGCTTACCTGCAGCCACTGCCACCAGGAAGAGAATTCTCCAGGACCAGTCCATGGTGAGGACCGTGCACTGAGGGGCTTCTGAAGGTGTGGGTGTGCCTGCTAGCAGTGCGAGGTTGTCAGGACACAGACACATCTGTATTTAACTCAGTGTTCCTTGTGTAATTTGCATATTCATGAAGAGGGAAAATTCATAGCTGAAGGCCTTACCCAAGCTGAGTAGGGGCTGGTGGGAGCCATCAAGTGCATCCTCAAGGGGAATCAAGTGGTCCATGTTCTGATCCTTGTTTGAGGAGATGACACCCTGCCCTGTCCCAGAACTCTGTGCCCACAAAACTCCCTCTAAGGGGGCCAAGCCCTTTTCAGGACCTTCCCCTCAGGGACCCATATCTGTATGGCCTGGACACATCGGGACACAAGTTAGCTTTGAGAATATTTCTGGGATCCTGTAACTGCCCAAGGGATACTACAATGAGACTACAAAATCATCCTAATGCTCCAGTGGTTTCCACTGGAGATATTAAGAAGTCCAGAAACACCACCTGCATGCAGGTTGTACTGCCTTATCAATATGTTAAGTGTTCTATCCTCAAGACAAATATGCACAATTCCACCTTCTGTGTCCTATACTGATTTTAATTTCGGTTTTCTTGAGAAAGCAAAATTTAGTTTTATTGAAGAAGGAAATCCCGTTTCTGAGAGATTTCTGCATATCTGCACCCATTTCTTCCAAACCTTCTAGCCTGCAATTCTGTGCTCTAGGGACGTGGCGCCCCCTGCAGCCCAGTCCCTCCATGCAGGGAGAGACTCTGGGTTCACAGGTGCATTACTTGTCATGTCTCTAACACAGGATTGAATCCTGACTGTTCACTTCAGAAGCCTTGTTCTTGAATCATATACTTTTATGGCCCTTTTGGTTTGGTATTGAGCCACACAGGATGTTCTGAGGGCTTACGCCTGGCTTGCACCTCGGAATCACTCAGGTCGATGTATCCTCGAAAATTATTGGCAAATCAAGTATATAAATATATATATATAAATACATATATATATTACTGTGTCACTCATCCCATTGTTCATCGATTTGCTTGAGCAGGTGCCAGTAACACCTCCATTCCTCCCTGTCACGTGCTAGTGTACGGTCCTCATTCCCCTGACCATCAAATAGCCCCAATACTCCACTGAGCTACACTAGCATATATGTGTATATATGTGTGTGTATATATATATAAATTAAAAGGTGACATTGAGTTTTCTTTGCTGAGATTATGTAAAAGTGATACAATACATATTTAATTCATTCAAATAAAAATGGTAAAAAACACAATATAAATGAGGAGTTAAATATTTAAGTAAAGACTTTAAGATAAACAAAATTTATATTAAATTTGCTTAGCTAAGAAGACTTTTCCAAAGAGCAAGCATGAGTCTAACAAAGCTTCCAACAAGTTTATTCTATAGCAGCATTTGTAGAGCAAATTTAAGTAAATAAGAAATGATTAGGATAAAATTAATAAAGTTTTATGGAACATATGACTTGAACTCTGACTTTTTTCAGTGACAAAGAATAGTATTATTTAAAGAATTATTCCTCGGAACATGCGATAAAAGAGGTGTTGAAGGTGTTGGTGTCCTTGTCAACACAAACTTGGCCAAGAGCATTGATTCATTAGAATGCCTAACAACCCGAATCGGACGTCTACATTTGAATAGATGTGGCTCACTGCCTGCAGTTTCTATCTTCGTTGTCTATGCACCAACATCTCATTATGATGAAAGAGAAATCGAGAAGTTCTACATGGAGCTAGAGAAGTTCTATAAAGAAGACCACACCTTCTACAAGATCATTGTGGGTGATTTTAATGCCAAGATAGGACCGAGAAGATCAGCTGAAGAACTTCACATTGGGACCCATGGCCTAGAATGGAACGAACAGGGTGAGAGACTGTCTGAGTTCATCATGTCGACCAAGACCATTCATGGTAACTCACAGTTCCAGAAGGCAGAATCTAAACGATGGACATGGGAGTCTCCCGGTGGACGATTCCACAACGAAATAGACCACATCATATTCAATCGATGGTTTTGCCTGACTGATGCCGCTGTTGTCCCAAAATTTCAAACGGGATCAGACCACCGTCTCCTTCGTGCAAAATTCTACTTCACAGATTGGGGAGAAAGGGCTGCAAAGTTTAGAAAGAGAACTCCCAGAATGACCACCAACTGGGAACTCTTTGGTACTATTGCGACAACATGGGAAGATGCCACTGTTGACAACATTGACGAGGAATACAATCAACTGGTTCAGCACCTCCATGAATGTGCGAGGAACGCCAAGAGAGAGATAGCCACAAAATTCGCCTATCTTTGAAAACTCTTGAGCTAATTCGCCAGCGTGGTTTGGCGTATGCCTCAGGCAACTGCAAGCTAACGTCCGAGCTCGCAAAGCAGTGCAGAGATGCGATCAAGGAAGACCTCAAAGAGAGAAGGCAGAAGTACATGTAGATGCGGCAGAAGCCGGGAAAAGTATTCATAATACCCGCCTGTCCTTCGCCAACTACAAGACCAAGATGACTGCCCTCCGACGTCCTGATGGATCCATGACATCCTCCAGAATGGCAATGGAGAAGATTATCCATGACTTCTACTCAAATCTCTTCGATATCCATATCCACTTGCCGACATACCAAATTCCACAGGATGGATATGTCGTTCCCAATGTTCTCCCTTCCGAAATCCTACACGCCATTTCGTCGGTAAAGAAACAAACAGCACCCGGCCCAGACAAGGTCAGACCTGAACACCTGAAGAACCTGCCGTCAGTACTCATCAATACACTGACTCGGCTCTTCACTCGCTACCTCTCTGAATGCAAGGTTCAGTCCCAGTGGAAAACCAGCAGGACTGTACTACTGTTCAAGAAAGGAGACATCCATGACATTGGCAACTATCGCCCGATCTGCCTATTGTCTGTCATCTACAAGTTGTTCACTCGAGTCATCCTGAATAGGATTGGCAGAACACTAGATGAAGGACAACCATGCGAGCAAGCCGGGTTCTGCAAAGGATTCAGCACCATCGAACATATCCACACGATAACCAAGCTCATTGAGGTTTCTCGGGAGTTCAAGTTGACGCTCTGTTTAACGTTCATTGAATTAAAGAAGGCCTTTGATTCTGTTGAGATGGAAGCGGTCATTGAAACCCTAGCCAATCAGGGCATTCAAGTCCAATACATCAGGATCCTCCGTGAGCTGTATTGCAGATTCACTACCAGGATCTCACCATTCTACAAAGAAGTGATTGTTGATGTCAAGATAGGGGTGCGGCAGGGTGATACCATTTCACCAAAACTCTTCAGTGCCACCCTCCAGAACATCATGCGACGACTGGAATGGGAAGAAATGGGAATGAAGATAGATGGCCGGCAACTACACCACTTCCGCTTTGCTGATGACATTGTTTTAATAACACCCCACATCAGCCAAGCGGCACAAATGCTGACCAACTTTGACCGTGAGTGTGGAAAGGTAGGACTACAGCTGAATCTTACGAAGACAATGTTTATGAAAAATAGCCTCGTTCCTGACGCCCCATTTGCTCTCAACGGAACGACCATCTCCGAATGCAACTGCTATGTGTACCTAGGTTGAGAGGTCAACATGACAAATGACCTGGCACCCGAGCTAGCAGGAGGAAGAGAGCAGCTTGGAACGCCTTCAAGAACGTCAACGAAATAGCTAAGAGGACGAAGAACCTCCGGCTCCGGGCACATCTCTTTGATTCCACTGTTCTTCCTGCATTAACATATGCCCCAGAGACCTGGGTCCTATGCAAACAAGATGAGAACACTATTCAGGTCTCCCAAAGAAGAATAGAAATAGCTATGTTTGAAATATCACGTTTCACTCAAATGAGAGAAAGAATCCGGAGTTTTGACATCCGTCGATGATCAAGAATCAGGGATGCTGTCTCATTTGCCAAGGTGTCGAAAATCAGATGGGCTGGTCAAGAAATGAGATTTAAAGACGACTGCTGAACTAGAGCTGTTACCGACTGGATTCCACGGGATGTCAAAAGACCGCGTGGCTGCCCACCTTCCGGATGGTCAGACTTCTTCGTCAAGATCATGAACGATCGGTTTGAGGCCCTTCATGTTCCCGGAGCGAACAGATGCCATTGGGCTACACTAGCACGTGACAGGGACAAACGGAGTCGTTACTGGCACCCGCTAGAGCAAATTGAAGACTAACGGGAAGTTAAGTGATCAAGTGATTAAGTGAAAGAAATTTACTTAGAGGTATGCAAGGGGAGAGACAAAGAGAGCCGTGATCATGAGAGAACATAGGCTTTTCCAAATGGGAAAAATCCTTGAGTCCTGATGGTCAGACATGTTGGAAGTCTTGAAAACTTCTTTCCGCCCAGCACACATGAAAACATGAACAAGTGAAAACTTGAACAAGTGAGATTAACTTTCTGTCTCTCTGTGATACTAGGAAAAGGAAGATAGAGAGATAAGTAAATGTATTATCTAAATAAATTTACTTACAAAATGAACTGTAGCGATAGCACAGCAGGTAGGGCGTTTGCCTTGCATGTGGCCTGGGTTCGATTCCTTTGCCCCTCTCAGAGAGCCCAGCAAGCTATCGAGAGTATCCTTCCCACGCAGCAGAGTCTGGCAAGCTCCTCGTGGCATGATCAGTATGCCAAAAACAGTAACAACAAGTCTCACAATGGAGATGTTACTGGTGTCTGTTCCAGCAAATTTATGAACAATGGGAGAACAGTGCTACAGTGTTAAAAAAGGCAAGAAGGGTGAGAGAGAGTGGGGATGGGGGGAGAGAGTAAGGGAGAGAAAGACAGAGAGACAGAGATGGCACAGGATTGTGACAGGAAGGACAGTCTAAACAGAGACTCTGAAAGCCATCATGTGAGCCATCATTCTCCTTTATTGATCTCTAGGATCCTGTATGGTTTTTCTCTCTCTTTCTTTCTCCCTCTCTCTCTGTCTCTCTCTTTCTTGCTCGCTCACTCTCTCTGGTATGGATTGCAATACACACACTGAAAGGTTATCATGTAAATCTCTTTTCCTACTTTCAATGCTCAGTTCTTTTCCAGAGTGACCATATCTACATATTCCTGTCATACTGGTCCTTCTCTGCCCTTCACCCCCCACACACTTAAAGCAAGCTTCCAACCCTTGATTGTCATTAAGGCCCCTGTGTTTCCTGGCACTGAATATTAATCTCTTAGAAAAGTATAAATCCCACGGAAGAGTGCAATTACTCTATATCTATCCCTTTCCTTCGGACTCATTTCACTCAGCCTGAAATCTCCAGGTCCACCCATTTAAAAGTGAATTTCATGATTTTATTTTCCCTGGTGGCCGTATAGTATTCCATTTTGTAGATTTACAGTATTTCATCCAGGTGTCTCTTCTAAAACACTGTGTTTGTTTCATATTTGGCTATTGTGATGCAGTAAACATAGACATGCAAATATATTTCCAAATTAGTGTTTTGGGTCCTTTGGGTTGATATAAACACTGTAATTTCTAGGTCATATGGAAGGTCAATTCTACATGTATTGGAAAATATCCAAGATTTTTCCAAAGAGGTCTATCCCTTTGATAAATTCCAACCAGCAGAGAATAAGGATTGCATTTCCCCCTCATCTATGTCAACACAGAATGTTTTAGTTCTTTGTATGCCCTTCTCCCTGGTATGAAGTTATATCTCATTATTATTTTAATTTGCATTTCTCTGATAAGAGCTGTGGAGAATTTGTTCATTCAATTATCTGCCTCAAAGTCTACTCTAAGGATGTTATCTGTTTAAAACTTCCATTTTTGATGGGGTTGATTTTTTTCTTGATAATTCCTATAAGTGCTTTATATATATTTTATTAATCTTACATCAGATGAGGCATGGGCAGATATTTTCCCCCAGGTTTTTGGTTATCTTTTGATTCTTATAATCATTTCATTTACATTGATTGTGTTATTTAAAAATTAGAGACTCAGAACCCAAAAAGTATGAAATGGGTGAAAACTTTGGCTCCACGTTGATTCCAAAATTATTAGGTTACATGAAGTAAAATGAAACAAGAATTCAGAGACCATATGTTTGAACTCAGCAGAGAGTAACTGCTTGTTGGCAACACAGAACGTTTTTGTCACCGGCTGACCATAATCACAAACACAAAGTCACCTTCAATGTTGGGTGCACAAACGGCCTAGAGTGTTGGTGAATCCTCAGGTGGAATTGTGATCAGTGTGGGTGAATCATTGCAGATCCAGAGTCGGGACACACCTCACATGTCTTCACAGAGAAGGGCCTCACTCAGCCTCTGTGCACACAGAGAAGTGCTAGGATGTGGTTCCTCCTTCCACAAGCACAAACGAAACAAGATCAGCTCTGGACTCACTCCCCACTGCCTTCTCAGAGAGTCGCCAGGGCTCAGCACTTCCCCATCAGACAAGATAAGCATTGGGTACTTTATGTGCCTCCTGGAAACCCAAAAGCATTAGCTAGTGGAGATGATCACAGTCTTGTTCACTGCAGTACAGTAGCCAAGATGTACACACAATACACAACTGCAGCGCTCAGTTCTGTCTGAGTTTCCTCACTCAGCTGTGGAGTACGTTCTTTCTCTCCTTCAGTTCCGATTGAGGGACAGTGGTTATTGTTTCCTTCCTTCTCTCCCTGAGAGTCCTGAGTCTCCCTGTTAGTGTTTTCTTCAAGTCAGAGAGCACTGAGAGGATTATTGCCGTCCGCACACCCACAGATCATCGGATGTTTTGATGTTCTTACCTGGATTCAGTCCATATTCATTAAACAATCAAATTGTTTTCATTGTTTCTGGTGCTATGTGGGAGATAAGGATGTAAGTGCCCGGTGGTCTGGGCATGGAGTGGGTGAAGTTCCTCACTCTACTCAGCTAAGGCTGTGACTCTAGGAACTTCTGGAAGTCACAAAGCCTGTGGTGTTTTCTCAGTGGACCTGAGAGGGCCAGAGGTCGGGTGGCAGAAATAACTGTGGGTTCTGGTGCTGACAGGGCCTCAGTGAGGCCTGTGACATTCTCCAGGGAACAATATCATGAAATTATAGAAATTAAACCCATGAGTTTCAGAATTATAAACTCTAAGTCCATGTGTATAGAATTGAGAGCCCAAATAAATCTTTAGATCTTTTATGGTGAAACTTTGGGAAAGGATTCCCTCCCAAGGAGTGAAGCCAGGAAAATCTCTTCAACAAATGGTGCTGGGAAAACAAAACCACATAAAAAAAACCATAGAAGACAGAATTGAATCCATCCCTAACACCAGATACAGAATTTAATTGAAAGTGGACTTATGGTCCAGCTTTGACAGCAGAATTTTTAACATACACAGAGGAAAAACCTCAGAAGTTCTCTCCATGAAACCAATCTTAGAAGGCTCATTTCACTCTATTGCAGAGATAAGAGCAATTAATATAAATAAATGGGACTTAATCAATTAAAAGATTTTAAGGACAATATAAATGACATTAAAATTCAGATACCCTACTGCTTCCGAAAAAATGTGTACCCAACAAACATCAGATCCAAACTAGTATCTAATATATTTATAGAAGTCACCAAGGTCAATTTTAGAACAAATCACCTAACATAAAATGGTGGTGGGAATAAACAGATACTTTCCTAAAGGAACACTCCTATGGCCTGTTTAGACATATGAAAAACTGTCTATCAATACTCATTCTGAGGGATATGTTAATATAAAGGACAATGAAATCACCTCTCCGCAGTGAGAATGGCTTATATCAAAATTACTGGAAACAACCAGTGTCAGAAAGTTGTCAATGGAAACACCATTTCTATGTTTGTGGGAGCCAATCTATGGAAAGCACTATGAGATTTCTCTAAAAAGTAAAAATAGAATTTCCAAGTTACAATTTATTCTATATTTGGCCCATTGAGCACACTGCAAACAAAAACAAACACAGTCCTCCCGTTGTTTATCAATTTTTGCTCGAGCGGGCCCAGTAACGTCTCCATTTTGAGACTTGTTGTTACTGTGTTTGGCATATTGAATACATCACGGGTAGCTTGCCAGGCTTTGCTGTGCGGGCAAGATACTCTCGATAGCTTGCCAGGCTCTCCAAGAGGGTGGAGGAATCGAACCCGGCTTGGCTGGGCTGGCTGTGCATAAGGCAAACACCCTACCACTGTGCTATCAATAAAAATATGAATTTGATAAAATATATGTAAACTTATGTCCATTATGGCATTTAGTATCATGGTCAGGGCATGGGAAAAATCCTAATGCCTAATGAAAGTTTCATGGATAAGAAGTTTTGGTGTATATGCACAATGGGATACTGTGCAGTTACAAGAAAAGTCAAAATATCAGCGTTTTCTGCACCATGAATTGAACTAGGGAATATCAGATTAAGCGAAGTTTGTCAGAGGGTAAGGACCAATTCAGACAATCTCATTAATTGTGGTACAGAAAGAACAAAGCGTCATGATGGACAGGATCCAATGATAACGGCCCCTGCACCCTAACCACATTCTGGGATTCCCTGAGGAGTCGGGTGGGGGCTTAGATCACTGGGAAGAAGAGACTGAGCACAGGGGCCATACTGGGAAGAAGAGACTGAGCACAGGGGCCACAGCATAGTGTGGGGGTCTGTGGGAATTTGGTGCTGGTGCTGGGAGAAGCGCATGGAGTTTGGAACCCACAAGAATCAATACTCAGACTATTGTCATCGTGTTCTCTCAGTGACAATAAAGAGCGTAACGGGAGAAATTTCTCCTTTATGTGAAAAGGAATGATCTTTATTGGAAGAAAAATCAACCTCACCTGACCTAGCAGGACATAACAGTCTCTAGTGGACTCTGAGACAGGAAGAGAATGAGCAAATCTGTAATAGGAAAGTAATGACTGAAACATTTATACATGAAATGTTAAATTTTTTCATATATTTCAACAAGGGCTGGAGCAATAGCACAGCGAGTAGGGCATTCGACCTGGGTTCGACTCCTTCATCCCTCTTGGAGAGCCCAGAAATCTACCGAGATATCCTGCCTCACAGAGGACCCTGGTAAGCTGTCAGTGAGGTATTCGATATGCCAAAAAGAGTATCAATGAATCTTATAATGAAGACGTTACTGGTGTCCACTCGAGCAATCAATGAACAACGGGAGGACAGTGCTACAGTGCTTTATTTCAACAAAACAGTAAAGTTGGTGCCCACTTGCTTCTGCTTCTGCCCCTGCCCACCTGCTCCTGGTGCGCAGCCCTGGAGTCGCAGAAGCAGAGCGCCCCCTGGTGGTCACACGCACCCCTAAAGCTCCCCTGTCTCTCTCAGCAGGTTTGTGTCTGGGTTCACAGGGACTTGACCTCACTGTGTATTTCTTGCACAATAATACACGGCTGTGTCCTCAGTTACTGAGTTGCTCAGTTTTAGGTAAACTTGATTCTTGGAGGTGTCCCTGGAGATGCTGAGTAGGGACTGAAGACTTGGGTTATAGTCTGTGCTTCCACCATACCATATAGCACCAATCCAATCCAGCCCCTTTCCAGGGGACTGGAGGACCCAGTGCATATCATAGTCTGTTAGAGCAAATCCAGAGACCGAGCAGGTGAGGGACAGCGTCTGTAAGGGCGTCACCAGGCTTGGCCCCGACTCCTGCGGCTGTACCTGGGACAGGACACCTGGAAACAGAGACCCACAGTGAGTCACAGGCTCAAAGGCTCCATGCCCACCTTGGAGCCTCTATCCAGGGGATACTTCACATTAGGGAGCGCCACCAGAAAGAAGAGGACCAGTGATGATGCATGTTCCTGCCCACGAGGTCCATAATCTCAGACGACGTGTCAGGCGGAGAGGGAACCCGAGTTGGTGTGAGTGTGAACGTGGTTTTAACCCCGAGTCCTGAGTGCATATTTGCATGCTGGAGCCTCAGTAGAGAAAAGGGGATCAGGGGGAGGCTGGTTTGCAGGCTCCTTGCGGGGGGAGGTGCTGACTGTGGATCAGGGCACTCAGGGTGTCCTTGGGGCCCTGTCAGAGCAGGGCCTCTTCTTCCAGCACAGAAAACATGCTGAGGAGCTCTCAGGAAACAGCAATTGCTGAGAGGGAAACGGCAGCTGGGGAGGAGAGTCCCAGTGTCTCAGGTCACTGACGACCAAACCCAGTCCCCCCAGGGCCTCTACCTGGTAGACAGGCCCCTCTCGCTCCATTTCCCTGTGGTCTCTCCTGTTCTCCCACTGTGAATGCAAATACTGGGACCTAACTGACTGTGTCGTTGTCCCTGTGAATTCTGACTTTGCCTGGTCCAATCCATGTCAATCAAATTTCACAGTTCTTTTTTCCCTATAACTCAGCCCTCAGCTGCTCTATGGAATTATGGGCTGAGTTTTTTCACACATTTATTTATTTATGCAAATTGCAGAAAAATCCATTTTCCTTAAGCAGCTTCACTCTGAAATATTCAAGGCAGTTATTAGGATGGATTAGTTCTTTCTCACTGGTGCTGAGTCTATTTAGGGACAGGGAAGATGCTTCACCTAGTGACCATCCTGGTGTCGTTGGCCTGGCGATCCTCAGCACCCTGTTATTGGGATCATCACTGCATAAGCTCAGCCCTATTATGTGCCTGCAAAAAGATCATGGAGAGTCCTCTCAAACCAAAAACTATTGGGCCAGGAACCTGGTCTTAGTGCTGAGACTCACACACTTTATTACAAGGGTACAAGTGTGCTGGCCCTGAGGAGAGGACTGCATTTTACCCACCTCCCAGATACATGGAACCTGAACTCTGTGTCCCATACGTGTACCTTGTAATTTCATGGAGCAACAGAGGGCTAAGTTCAATGTAAGGGGCCAGAAAATAAGCTCTAAAATTTGATGTTTAAAAAAGTCAGCATTAAGGATCAAAAGTAATGTACACACCCAGCAGGTTCTACAAAAATTCTGCTAAGATAGACACAAAGACACACAAACACCAACACATGCAACATGAGGATTGAGATGGATGATGTCACACCTCAGGGACCAGATGGCTACAGGATTCATAAACATTCTTGTGTATAAGCACGCGACTCACTGTGTCTGTCTCCATGTCTCCTGTCCCAGAGCTCCTGCAGGGCCAAGATAGCGAATCCTTACAGACCTGACCCACTTGTGCTGTGTCTGTATCTCCACAGTCAGAAGTTTCCAGGGGAGAGGGGCTCCTAGACCTCAGGAAGGACGCTGGAGTGCCTGGGGAATGTTGGGAATATTTCCTAAAGCTGATGCATCAAGATCAACAGGACACTTAATTAAATTTATGAAAGTTCATAGTCTCTGAGTCAGAGACTATAAAATCCAGCTCCCGGAATCGCGCGGCCGCATTTGCGGCCGCACGACGTCTTATCAGGACATCTTTTTATGACATCTTATTATCTCATTCCTGCTTTGGACAAACTTGCAGGCTATCGAATGTAGCCTGCCCACAGGGCAGAGTCTGGCAAACTCCCCGTGGCGTACCAAATATGCCAAATACCAGTAACAATGATGGGTCTCATTCTCCTAAAGAGCCTTGAATATAATCTCAGTGCTAGGATGAAAGATACATTACTGGGGCCTGCTCAAGGCAATCGACGAATAACAGGATGATGAAATGAAATGAAAGTATATTTTCACACCAATATTAACTGTAGCACTGTAGCTCTGTAGCACTGTCCTCCCGTTGTTCATCGATTTGCTGGAGCGGGCCCAGTAACGTCTCCATCATGAAACTTGGCATATTGAATATGTCACGGATAGCTTGCCAGGCTTTTCCTGCGGGCAAGATACTCTTGGTAGCTTGCCGGGCTCTCCGAAAGGGGCGGAGGAATTGAACCCAGCTCAGCTGGCCAGTTGCGTGCAAGGCAAATGCTCTTCCGCTGTGCTATAGCTACAGCCCAAATGTACAATATTTATTTCATATTTTATCATTGTTATACACTCCTGGCATGACAGAGACTAAAATTTTGTTTTTCACAGCAACTTGGGCAGGATCAATGGAATTGGAGTATCTTTGCACACGTTCATTTTCCTGTACCACTAACTTGATCCCTCAGCACTACAGGGGAGGCCAGGATACAGACAGAGTACTCTTATGGGTGGCTCCACAACTAAAAAAACACAGAATATCCAAATTTGAATAGTAAAATTTTTCATAATGTTTGTTTATCCACTAGTTTAACTCCAAATTGCCACTTGCAATCATCACTGAGAGTGTAATTTCTTTTCTTTTTCTTTTGAGACTCTAATTTCTAGTGGGAAATTTACCTTCAACATTGGTCTATATTATTGATACTGAACTTGCAAAATTCTTTGAGTTCCCTCAGTGAAGAACTAATGGTGCACTTGTGATTTTAAAGAGGTGACTTTGGAAGGTCCCCATAACAGGAGAGCTGCCCAGTGATGTCACCATGTGAGGGGAGGGAGGAACATAGATTTTATCTCCAGGTTTCTCTTTCTTGGGAGGGCAGACAGGAAATTAAGGTTGATCTACAACGAGTAATTCAATAAGAGTCATATCTGCAATGGTCTCTCTATGGAGCCTCAGTGTAAGGAAGGCCCTTAGGGTGACTCTGGGGTGTGGTGTATCTGGATGTTCTGGGAGAGTGGGAGCTCAGGGAGAGCATCGATGTTCTGGGTCTTTCCTCTGTCTCACTGTGAAGGGATCAGTGCTGCAGGTGTCACTGGACAGGGTTTCTGCTCTACAATGTCTGAGGGGTGGAGAGGGAATGGGGAAACCTGAATGTTCATTTGTGAGTGGATGAGGGATGGGAGGTAAGCCCAACTCAGAGAGCAAGACTCCCAGGTATAGGGTGACCAGGTAGAGGCTACCTGGGTGCAGATCAGAGGGTAGAGGTCAGTGGGCACAGACTGTGTGTCTGAGAGCAGAAGGAAGGAGCCAGCACAGAGCTGAGTGGACACCAGGATTTCTCTTTTTGATGAAGTGACTCCTGAGCATTGCCAGGTGTGACCCAAAAGGCCAAAAAAAAAAATGACCTAGGGGTGGAGCGAAGGAAAGTTTCCATCGCTCCAGCCCCAGATCATTCATTCTTTAATTTTTTTTTTTTTTTTACTTTTTTGGGTCACACCTGGCGATGCTTCTGGGTTACCACTGGCGGTGCTCGGGGGACCCTATGAGATGCTGGGAATAGAATCTGGGTTGGCCACTTGCAAGGCAAATACCCTCCCCTCTGTGCTATCGCTCCAGCCCCGGTCATTCATTATTGAGCCCCTCTTTGTGCCTCAGACAGGTCGAGGCGGCCCTCCCCGTTTTGTCTTTGGTCTGTCTCAGCAAAGAACGTGGCCAGAGGGCAAGTTTTGCTTCTCTGTTGGGTTGAGCGTTTCAGTAAAGCCAGATGCAGTGCAGAGAGGAGGCGGGAGGACCGCGCTCTCTGCCGGGGGGATGGTGCCTCCCTTGCCGGCCGTCTGGTTCTTCTCATCTCTGCTGTTTGCCCCCGCCTCCCATGCGCCCAAATTTTCAGCGGGGCCATGGGTCACGGCCCCCAGGCCTGCTCATCTGAAGCTTGGTGGCCCCTCAGATTTTGGGGAGCCTGCTGATAAGGCCTCTTCCCCTTTCCCGGCCCGGGATTGGGGAAGCTCCTTTTTTGTTTCCTGGGCAGCCAGACCTTGCTTGACTGGCGGCTACTCCAGGCCGTGGGTCAGGGTCGGACCCGGGCCTCCTGGCCTGCCCGCCTGTGCTCCAGCTGTCGAGCTCTGTGGCCCCTTGGTTTGGGGAAGCTGCTCTCGAGCAATCGCTGACCCAGCCTTGCTAGGAGGAGCAGTCCGCGCAGGAAACGGTTGGAGGCAAACGGCAGGTGCGTGCAAGCTGCATCTGGCCCTTCCCACGGGGTCCTGAGTAATGACTGCTGTCTGATTCCCAGAGCCCCTGGCAGCCTCTGAGACACCCCCCCTCCCCCGCGCAGGACTCTGGGGTCTGTGTGTGTGTTCTGGCTCTCCCAAAACTCCTTCCCACCCACAGAGTGGATGGAGAACTCAGAGCCAAAATTCACAGAACAAGGTGCCCTTGGAGTCATCTGAGAGCTGAGTGTCAGGTTAGGCCTGATCTCCTCAGAAACATGATTCATCTGGTAATGAGCAACGTTTCCTCAAGGGAGAGTCCTCAGACCCTCCTGGGGGACTGCAGCCCTGAAGCTCACCCTGCTTCCTCCTGCAGGTGGTTTGTGTCTCGGCCCCCATGGCCTTCCCCTCACTGTGTTTCTCGCACATTAGTACAGGGCCGTGTCCTCCTCCCTCAGGTGGTTCATTTGCAGAGAGAGCGTGTTCTTGCTGTTCTCTCTGGAGATGGTGAATCAGCCCTTCACAGAGTCCGCATACTATGTACTACCACCAGTATTTATGTATGAGACCCACTCTAGGCCCTTCCCTGGAGCCTGGCGAACCCAGTGCATCACATAGCTGCCAACATTGAATCCAGAGGCTGCACAGGAGAGTGTCAGAGACCCGCCGGGCTGCACCAGGTCTCCCCCAGACTCCACCAGCTGCATCTCACACTGGATCCCTGCAAACACAAAGACATCCTGGTCAGGAAACTCTCCTCACACAGAGGATCTGCTGCTCCCATCTCTCCCATCCTCTGTGTCTCTGTCACTCGTGATTTACCTCCTAACACACAGCCACCAGGAGAAGCCAACTCAGCCCACACGCCATGTTGGTTCTTTGTGAATCAGGATGGAACCCCTGGGAACCCCTGAACTGACTCCTCTCCTGGAGCTGAGGCTGGGCTGGCCTGTTTTCATCATAGCACGAAGAGGATCATTTGCATATTCTCCTCCTACATAAGTTCTGTTTGAACCTAAAGAGTAAGAGAAGGACTCCAGAGTATGTGTCATGTTCTGGGGGTGACTTGTGACCTGGAAAGATTCTGTCATGCAATTATATGACAACAAATTTAATTTGAGATATTTTGTCCTTATTTTTAATGACTATCATGTAATATCTACAGTCATACTTCAGTATAACCAGAGTGGCACAATAACAAATCCAAATCAACAGAGACTGAAGGATTGCACAGTGGTGGGGCACTTGCCTTGCACACGGCTGACCGAGGTTTGAACTCTAGTTTCCCATATGCTTCTCCCTGCAATTTCAAGAGTAATTGCTGAGTGTAGAGTCCTAAGTAATCCCTGAGAAACGCCAGGTATAGTCCCAAAACCAGAGAATAACTCACAAATAAAGCCAAGCAAAATATGGGCTAGCTGCTGTCAAGAACTTCTTCCCTGTAATGAGAACTAGTTGTAGTTATTCTGAATTTTGTCTTTACCTGGAGGATGTTGGAGACTAGTGTGCATGGAGGTGCATAGGGTGTGACTCTTCACATCAGCTTGACCCCACGTCTCCTTCTACCATGTCAATATTTGATTAGCAATAAAAACCACGGGAGCCCATGTCCTACACATAATATTGACTTAGAGATCATTAATGTTTCATGAGAAATGGCATATATGGACACCTGTGCAGTGATCATAAGACCCAAAACAGTGGATGAACCCCTCACCCAGTGTTTCCCCTTGGCCTATGGTATTCCTCCCCCCATATCTCACCCCTCCCTCATCTCTCTGCAGTGCTTCCTGTTTGTGTAAGTGTATGTAGGGTGTGATGACGGAAACTCACTCTCAATAGTCTTCCACTCTAGGGACATATTATGGGTTTTTAATCATGACTAAAGGCGTCTTGGATTACTCTCAGTCCTGGACCTTTACATATAGGTCACATGAGCTTTCAAGAAGGAGAAAGAAAAATGAGGAAAAGCTGTTCTACATCTGACATGATTATCAAAAAGAAAGCTATACAAATAATAACAAACAGGAAAGTACCGATTAATACTCACCCTGTTAGGCGTTGGAGTCCTGGGGGCTTTGTGGGGTGAGTGTGAGTTGGGAGAGTGAGGGATTCTGGGAGTGGAGCTACTCTGGGAACGATGGGGAGGGGTCCCAGGCTGGAACTGGGCATGGATAGGAGTGGTGGAAGTTATGGGGGCTGAGTGTCTCTGTATTTTGACAGAATATTGGCCCATGTGGGTTTCTAGCACATGGTGACCCTCTGCCCCTGGTGGGGCAGAGGCCTTTCCCAGGTGGCTCCCGAGTGCCCTGCAGCTGCTCCCTTGTCCCCTGCAGAAGTTGGTGTGTGGGATCCCCTGACATACCCACAGTTCCCTGCAGAGTCACACCTCCAGGTTCACCTGCTCTCAGGCTGCTCCCCTGCAGGCAGATCACTGGGTTCCTGGGTCTCTGGAGACAGTGAATCAGCCCCCCACAGAGAGTCAAGAGTTGATTGTCCAGCCACAGTCTTGCCCTTTCCCAGGGTCTGGTGATCAGGTCATCCAGGAGCTGCTGACTAGAGTCTGCACTGGAAAGACTTCGTCTCTGTCTCTGACTATGTCTCTCTCTCGCTCTCTCTCTCTCTCTCTCTCTCTCTCTCTCTCTCCAGGTTAGGCCTTCAGTGATTATACCTTCTTAATTGAGATCGGATGGGCTGGTCACATAATGAGATTTAAAGACGACCGCTGGACTAGAGCTGTTACCGACTGGATTCCACGGGATGTCAAAAGACCGCGTGGCAGCCCACCTACCAGATGGTCAGACTTCTTCATCAAGATCATGAACGATTGGTTTGAGGCTCTTCATGTTTTTAGAGTGAACAGACACCATTGGGCTACACTAGCACGCTACAGGGACAAATGGAGACGTTACTGGCGCCCGCTCGAGCAAATCGACGATTAACGGGAAGTTAAGTGATTAAGTGATTAAGTGAATTGAGATCGGACCCTTCCACATTACTTCCCACCCAATGTCCAATTTTCTGTGCTAATCCTGTTTGATTGAGTTGTAGAGTTTTTGATAGTCACTCCAGGAAATCCACAGTTTTTAACGGGGAAATATAGCTGAAGTTAAATCTTTAACTGGTGGCAGCTTTGGGGCATGTGCGTGAGTGTCTGGGCTTCCAGAAGTACAGAAAGATGGCAGAGATGTAACGTAAATATAAATCAGAGGGACAATGAGAGATATCATGGCGAAAGACCTATATCAGGAAAAAACTCAAAAGAACAAGAGTTGGGATGTTGTCAAAAGCAAATCTGTTTCCTCATTAGCTTGGAATGTTGTCTGATTTGATGTCTATGAAAAACTGATTCAAGTTACATACCTTCACCTAAAGGTGAAAATATCAAATTAAGAAGTTATAAGAAAACATACAATGAAGCATTTAATATACTGGCTAGGACACGGAAATGATCCTAATGCTTAATGTCAGGTTCATGGGTAAGAATTTGTGGGGTATATACAAAAAGGGATACTGAGCAGTAGATTAAAAAAAAAAAGACAAAAGAGCAGCATTTTCTGCACTATGAATGGAACTAGAGAACATTACATTAAATAAATTTTGTCAGAGGGAGAAGGACAAATTCAAAAATATCATTCAACTGTGATACACAGAGAACAGAGCGTCAGCATGGACAGTATGCAATGTTAATGGCCCCTGAACCCTAACCACAGTCTGGGGTTCCTGAGAGGACTATAGTGGGGTCTTAGATCACTGGGAAGAAGAGGCTGAGCACAGGGGCCACAGCAGAATGTGGGGGTCTGTGGGAATTTGGTGCTATGAATAGTGCAGGAAGCTTGTGACCCACAAGCATCAACACCCGGACTATTTGTCATCGTGTATCCTCAGTGACAATAAAGAATAGAGTGGGAGAAGTGTCTTCTTTCTGTATACAGAATGATCTTTATTGGAAGAAAAATCAACCACACCTGACCTAGCAGAACAGACAGTCTCTAGTGGACTCTGAGACAGGAAGAGGAAAACACTAATCTGTATTAGAAGAGGAAGAGCTAAAATGTATATACTTTTTTTAAGTTTGTAAAAATATAATAAAGAGGAAAATGATTCCTCCAAAAGAAGAATTATATGTAAAAACAAATGAAAAAGAAAAAAAAAAGTGACTTCTTACTGGCCCTTCTCCCCCTGCCCCTGGCACAGCCCTGGATCACCTGGAGCAGAGCACCCCCTGGTGGCCACTTTCACCCCTGCAGCTGCCCCGTCTCCCTCAACAGGTTTGTGTCTGGGCTCACAGAGCTTGCCCTCACTGTGTGTTTTCTGGCACAATAATACACGGCTGTGTCCTCAGTTACTGACTTGCTCAGTATTAGATAAACCTGGTTCTTGGAGGTGTTCCTAGAGCTGCTGAGTCAGGACTGATGACTTGGCTTATAGTATGTTCTTCCATCATACCCTAGCACCAACCCAATCCAGAACCTTTCCAGGGGTCTGGCGACTCAGTCCACATCATAGTCGGTTAGAGAGAATCCAGAGACCGACCTAGCAGGTGAGGAACAGCGTCTGTGAGGGCGTCACCAGGGTTGGTCCCGACTCCTGCAGCTGTACCTGGAACAGAACAGCAGCTGTACCTGGAAGAGGACTCCTGGGGACAGAGACCCACAGTGAGTCACTGGCTCAGAGGACCCATGCCCACCTTGGAGCCTCTGTCCAGGGGATACTCACATCCGGGAGTTGCTACCAGAAAGAGGAGGAAACAGCACTGAAGCATGTTCCTGCCCATGAGGTCCATGATCTCAGACACTGTGTCAGGGGCAAGGGAGTCCAAGTTGGGATGAGTGTGAACGTGGCTTTAATCCTGGGTCCCGAGTGCAGATTTGCATGGGGCAGCCTCTGTACAGAAAGGAGAGGGCCTGGGGGAGGCTGGTGTGTGAGCTCCCTGGAGAAGGTGCTGACTGTGGCTCAGAGCACTCAGGCCTGTCTCTGGGGCCCTGTCAGAGCTGGGCCTCTTCCTCCAGCACAGGAAACATGCTGAGGAGCTCTCAGGAAACAGGAATTTCTCAGGGGGATATGGCATCTTGATAGGAGAGTCCCCGTTTCTCAGGTCCCTGATGACTAAACTCAGACCCCCAGGGCCTCTACTCTGTAGACAGTGTCCCTTGGTGGTGCCTCATGTTCTCCTACTGCAAATGGAAAATCTGGACCAAACAGGCAGTGTAACTGGCACAGGAAATTCTGACTTAGCTTCGGTCAATCTATGGTAGTCAATTTTAACTATTTACTCTCTTATCTTTCATGAACATTCCTTCCCCTGAAGCAGCATCATTTCCTAATTTCAAGTTTGTTATTAGGGTGGATTTTTTTTTAAATTTTCACTGTTAATGGTTTTGAACTGGGACAAGGATGATGCTTCTGCCTAGGTGACCTTCCTGGTGTGGTTGGACTGGACAACAGCACCTAAACCTGACCAGTCCTGTGTACAACTCAGTGTCCAAAAGATGATCATGAACTTCAGGTCCCTATTCTCGGGGTTCATCACTGAAGAATATCAACCAATGTTTGATGCTTAGAAAGACCCAGTAAAGGGTCCTCAGCACACAATCTATTGGGCCAGAGGTTTGGTCTTTGTGTAAAGACTCACACATGCTACAAATGTACAGTGTACTAGCCCTGAGCAGTTACACGTGAGGCCGTACCTAAATGGATGGAACCTAGACACACTCTTTGTCACATAAGTGTACCCCTAATTCCATGAATAGCCAGAGCATTGAATTGAATCTAAGGAACCAGAAACTGTGCTTTATAATTTGATGTTTTAAAAAGTCAGCGTTTGGGGCTGGAGCAATAGCACAGCAGGTAAGGCATTTGCCTAGCACTCAGTTGACCTGGGTTCAATTCCCAGCAGGCCGTATGGTTTTCCAAGCAGCACCAGGATTAATTCCTGAGTGCATGAGCCAGGAGTAACCTCGGTGTATTGCCAGGTGTGACCATAAAACCAAAAAAAAATTAGCATTAAATATCAAAAGTTATCAAAACGCCCATCAAGATAAGTAAAATTCTACCAAAAATAAACACAGAGATAGACAAATAGCAACTCAAAGAATATGATTATTGAGAAGTATGAGTATTAAACCTCATGTACATGATGGCTCTAACAGAATTATTAACATTCTCTTATATAAAGCACATGACTAGCCGTGACTCTGTCCCAGAGCACCTACAAGCCCAGGACGGTGAACCCTCACAGATCCGACACCACCTGCACTGTTTCTCTGAGTTCCACCACTGGTAGAAGATTCCAGGGGAGCTGGACCCCAGACCTCATATATAGTCTGGAGAGGATTAGGAGATGCACAAAAATGGAACTGTTTCCTAAAGATGCAACATAGACTACAGGGAACATTCTTTTTTTAAAGAATCATTTATTTTTTAAATTTTATTGAATCACCATGAGCTACTTACAAGTTTTCATGTTTGGGTTACAATCACACAATGATCAAACACCCTTTCCTTCACCAATACACATTCCTCATCACCTATCTCGCCAGTATACTCCCCCTTCCCTGCCCTCCCCTTGCCTCCATGGCAGACGATATTCCCCATACTTTCTCTCTCTAGTTTTGGACATTATGGTTTGCAATACAGGTACTGAGAGGTTATCATGTTTGGTCCATTATCTACTTTCAGCACAAATCTCCCATCCGGACTGATTCCGCAAGCCACCATTTTCTTAGTGATCTCTTCTCTATTCCATCTGCCTTCTCCGCTCTAATCATGAGGTGGGTTTCCAGCTATGGAGCAATCCTCCTGGTCCTTGTATCTACTGTCCTTGGGTATCAGCCTCATGTTATGTTATTCTATACTCCAAAATGAGTGAAATCTGTCCCTCTCTTTCTGACTCATTTCACTTAGCATGATAATCATCCAAATCCAAGTAGGCTTGGAGATCTCAGCCCCGGAACCCGCGTGACTTTGTCCCTCTGCCAGTACCTTCATGTGTGCGGAGAGTGGTCTCAGCATGGTGGTGGCTGGTCCTGGAGATCTTTGGCTGCCGGAGCCCTGGTCGGGGCGGGGAGGAAAGCTCAACCCGCTCCCCTCCAAGGGGCCCCGGCAGCGAGGACAGTCAGGAGCGGGGGCAGGAGACTGCACTGTTCTTCTTCCGGGAGCTGGTTTTTATAGCCTCTGAGTCTTGGCCGCTGATGGAATTACATGGCGCCAGGGGGCCAGTTGGTGGGTGTGCCCCCCCCCGCGTACTGGAATTTGGAGGATCTGGGTGGAGGATGCTCGGCCCAGATCCTCCAAATTCCAGTAGGCCTGGGTCACACCCACCAACTGGCCCCCTGGCGCCATGTAATCCCATCAGCGGTCAAGACTCAGAGACTATAAAAACCAGCTCCTAGAACCACGCGGCCGCGAATATGATATCTTATTATCTCATTCCTACTTTGGACAAACTGGCAGGCTACCGATTGTGGGCAGGCAGAGTCTGGCAAACTCCCTGTGGCGTACCCAATATGTCAAATACCAGTAACAATGATGGGTCTCATTCTCCTAAAGGGCCTTGAATATAATCTCAGGGCTAGGATGAAGGAGACATTACTGGGGCCTGCTCGAGGCAATCGACAATTAACAGGATGATTTGATTTGTGATTTGTGATGATAATCTCCATGTTTTCCATTCATAAGCAAATTTCATGATTTCATCTCTCCTAACAATTGCATAGTATTTCATTGTGTAGATGCACCAAAGTTTCTTTAACCAGTCATCTTTTCTAAGGTACCTGGGTTGTTTCCAGATTTTGGCTACTGTGAACAGCTTTTCAATGAACATATAGGTACAGATGTAATTTCTACTGTGCTTTTTTTCATCTTTGGGATATATTCCTAGAAGTGGTATTGCGGGGTCATATTGAAGCTCAATTTCTAGATTTTGAAGGACTATCCATATTGTTTTTCAGAAAGGTTGATCCAGTCAGCATTCAACAGGGAACATTCTTTTTTTTAATTAATTAATTAGTTTATTTTTTAAAATTTTTATTAGTGAAACATCATGAGGTACAGTTGTAGACTTACAAAGTTTTGTTCTTTAGTTTCAGTTATACAATGATCAGTTATAAAGTTATACAGTTATACCCATCCCTACACCAGTGCCCATTCTCCACCACCAATGATCCCAGTAGCCCTCCCATCCCCCCATGCCCCCATCTCTCCCCGCCTCTGTGGCAGGGATTCCCTTTTGTTCTCTCTCCCCGTTTGGGTGCTGTGGTTTTCAAAAGAGGCATTGAGTGGCAATCATGTTCGGTCTATAATCTACTTTCAGCATGCATCTCCTATTAACAGGGAACATTCTTGAATCTATAAAAACTTGTTTCCAACAACCAACTTTGACTGTATATGTAATAAAATATTTAGAAATTTATTTTCAACATATTAAATAAGATGCATTTCCATTTTCAATGCTTCTTGACACATTTTGTAGTTGTCTCACCCTTACAGATGTATACTAAAAATATCCTTGTTTATCACTTGGAATTTATTAGAAAGATGATAAGAAGTCAATTATAAATGAATGAAAGCCTATATTATCATTTTGTATTTTCTCATTGTTAGTCCTAGATGAAAGAGTTAGCTTTTAATTTTGTTCATAATAGCAATTGGACAGATTCAATGAAATGCTCTCCATGTAAATGTCCCAAGATCATATTTCAGGACCACGAATTGACACCTGAGCACTACAGGTGGAACCAGGACACAGATAGGAAGTAAACACATAGTGTTTCAGGTGTGCTCCCCAAGTCAAAGAAAAATATAGATTTTCCGTCACTTGATCACTTGACTTCCCATTAATCATCGATTTGCTCGAGTGGGTGCCAGTAATGTCTCCATTTGTCCCTGTCGCATACTAGTGTAGCCCTATGGCGTCTGTTCGCTCTAGGAACACGAAGAGCCTCAAAACTGATCGTTTGTGATCTTGATGAAGAAGTCTGACCATCTGGTAGGTGAGCGGCCACACGTTCTTTGACATCCCGTGGAATACAGTCGTTAACAGCTCTAGTTCAGTGGTCGTCTCTAAATCTCATTACGTGACCAGCCCAACTGATTTTTGGCACCTTGGCAAAGGAGACAGCGTCCCTGATTCTTGATAGTCAACGGAGGTTGGAATTCCGGATTATTTCTCTTACTTGAGTGAAACGTGATATTCCAAGCATAGCTCTTTCAATATAGATTTTTCCATATTTGGATAATATTATTTTTACATAATGACTAGATATCCATCATTTTATGAAAATTAAACTTATTTATTGTGAATTGAACCACAGTGAGATGCACAATTACAAAGTTGTTCATGACTAAGTTTAAAACATATAATGTTCCAACACCCATCCCTTCACCAGCTTACACTTACCACCACCAATGTGCCAAGTTTTTCTCTTGCCCTTCCTCACCCCAGATGCCTCTATGGAAGGCAAGCACTATTCTTCTCTCTCTCTCTCTCTCTCTCTCTCTCCATTCCCCTCTCTCTCTGTCTCTCTCTCTGTGTCTGGTATGTCTCATTGTGGAATTATGGTTTGCAAGACAGATACTGAAAGGTTATAGGTATATCCCTTTACCTACTTTAAATACTCAGTTCGTGCCCAAAGTGATCAATTCCAACTATTGTCATGCTGGTCCCTTCTCTATCCTAACCACCCTTTGCCCAACACACACTTTTGGCTGGCTTCAAACCGTGTGCCAGTCTTTCTGGCTCCTGTTTTTCCTGGACTTAGATATTAGCTCATACTATTTTTGTTTAAAAAAAAATAAACTCAAGCTCATTGAGGTTTCTCGGGAGTTCAAGATGCTGCTCTGCCTAGCGTTCATTGATCTAAAGAAGGCCTTTGATACTGTTGAGGCTTTGATTCTATTGTCAATCCACACAGAGCACAGTGGGGAGACAGAAAACAGTCTGACACTCCAGAACTGTAGATAGAAGTTCAAGGAGCTCCTACCAAGAAGCCCCATCCAGGCGCCTGCTCTGTACAGAGGCAGGAAGCGTGCATTGAGAACAATCCTCCAGGTCTGCTTTCTGGACTGCCCTGTCCCAGGAATCTGTCTGTGCCTTTCTGCTCTACCACATTGACAATCCAGACTGGCCTTCAGGTCGGGCCCCTGTTTCTGTGCTCTGCACTGACCTCGGTCGAACTTTCGCCCATATTGTGCTCATCGTGCCTTCAGGAATTGAAGGGTTGTCCTGATTCATGCATGTTCAATGTTCTCCTAGGGGAGGGAATTAAAATACACTCACATCAGATATGAGCATTTTCTCTGTCATTGGGAAGGAAGGGTTTTGCTATTTGTAAATTGACCATTTTGATAAATTTGGGAACATTTTTCAAAGTGCAGGTATAAATCTTAATTTCAACCTAAGAAGCAAACCTCATAGTCCAACTACAGAAGCACAAATATTCCCAGTAATACTCTGGATTGCATGACGGATAGCCCGTCTGGTAGTCATGCTGTCTGAGACTTCTCTAGAGTGTGCATTTGTGCATGAATTTATGTCCTCGATATCAATTAAGAGAAAGTGATAAATTGTGATTATTTATTCCCATATTTCAAGGCATGCACAAAATTAATGTCTCAATCAATATCATATATTTCCCAGGAATATTGGTCAATTGGTGAGGTCCGACCCAGGTAAGCTCAGCTGGGATGCGTGACCCAGGGGTGGAGGGAGCAGCTCCTGAGGCCTCGCTCTATATTCTGTCTGCTGCTCCATACTACTGCCAGTCTTCCTGGGCACACCCCAGACCGTGTATCTGTGCTTGGGTCACAACCTTCCCCTGAGGTGGGCTTAGGTGTCCCAAGATCAGGACTTCACAGACCCTGACCATTTCCTTACCACCACGTAAAGTAGAAATGTGACTATGGTTTCTTTAATATAGGGTCATCTCCTCCACTGTTCCTTATCCATGGCTGGATTCGGCTCAGAAAAAATGGAGATACAAACATGCATAGAGGGGCAGGGCTTCACAGAAACTCCGTATGAGGGTCATACCAATGCTCAAATTTCATTTTAGGGAAAAACAATTTTTTTGCTTAGATACAGATATTTTTTTTCTTTTTAAGTCACACCCGGCGTTGCACGGGGCTTACTCCTGGCTGTAGAATCACTCCTGGCAGTGCTTTGGGGACCTTATGGGATGCTGGAAATCAAACCAGGTTTGACCGCATGCAAGGCAAATGCCCTACCCACTGTGCTATTGCTCCAGCCCCTTAGACACAGAATTTAAAATAAAATGTGTGACGATACTAGTCTGCCATTGGTAGATCTACAGTTCATGAATGCGCAGTGACACCAGTTTAAACTTTTATATGGTTCTTCCTGTGCCATCGGGGGCTATCCACTGGAAAATTCTAGAAGAAAATACGAGTGACACCAAGTGTTCTAGAGAGAAGCCGTCTTCCTCTGGGCTGTTGCTGAAGGACAGAGAGAGATCCTGAGCCTTTCTCTCAGATGAAGCCTGGCCCTGTGAGCCCCATTCTGTGTCTCAGACCCTGAGTCTCTGAGGAGGAAGTAAGGAAGATCTCCTCACCCTGCACAGCTGCCTCCCCCTCAGGTTTCTGATACACTCAGGATGTGGTTGTCACACTGTGTATCTTGCACAGTAATACACGGCCGTGTCCTCAGTGCTCAGCCTACTCAGTTCCATGTAGGCTGTGTCCTTGGACTTGTCTGCAGTGAGTGTGAGTCTGCCCTGCAACTTTGGTGCGTAGTTTGTATTACCAATACCAGGATATATGCTTCCCATCCACTCGAGTCCTTGTCCCGGGGCCTGCTGCACCCAGTACATATAGTAGCTGGTGAAGGTGTATCCGGATGCCTTGCAGGAGATCTTCACTGATGTCCCAGGTTTTCCCACCTCAGCCCCTGACTGCACCAGCTGCACCTGGGAGTTCACACCTGTGGACAGCAGACAGGAGTGGGTGGACTCCACTTGACTGGCCCCGTTCCCTCAGCCCAAGGCATGGGGACACTTACCTGCAGCCACTGCCACCATGTAGAGAATTCTCCAGGTCCAGTCCATGGTGAGGACCGTGCACTCAAGGGCTTCTGAAGGTGTGGGTGTGTCTGCTGTGTGAGTTTGTCAGGACACAGACTCATCTGTATTTAACTCAGTATCACTTGTATAATTTGCATATTCATGAGGAAGTAGAACTCATAGATGAAGGCCTGGTTCAACCTGAGAAGGGGCTGGTGGAAGCCACCGGGTCCATCCTCAAGGGGAGTGAAGAGGTCCATGGTCTGATCCTTGTTTGGGGAGATGAGATCCTGCCCTGTCCCAGGACTCTGTGCACACAGAGCTCCGCCTCCGGAGGGCCAAGCCCCTTTTAGGACCTTCCTCTCAGGGCCCCCCAAGTCTGTATGGCCTGAACACATCTGGACACACCTGGGCTTTGAGGTTATTTCTGGAATCTTTTCTCTATATGTCCTTCTCTCCCCAAGGGATACTTACCAAGAAAAAAATTCCCAAGGTATATTACAATGAGACTACAGAAACATCTTTATGCCCCAGTGGTTTCCATTGGTGATATTAAGAGTGCAGAAACACCACCTGCATAAAAATTTTACTGTCTTATGATATGAGAAATGTTCCTCCCAAAACATAAGTATGCACAATTTCATTGGGTGTCCTATACTTAATTTAATTTTGGTTATCTCAAGAAAGTAAAATTTAATTTTGGAGTTTTAAAATTTTATTATTATTTTTTAAATTAAACCACCATGAGATACATCATTCAAAAACTGTTCATGATTAGACTTTAGTCATACAGTATTTGTTTTTCTGAGGAGAAGCCCCTCTCATCTCTGCACCCCATCAAGCCTGCAGTTATGTGCTCTTGGGACTTGGCATTCCCTGCAGCTCGTCCCCCCCTGCACAGAGAGCCTCTGGGCTCTCAGTGGCATTAACCTCTTGGCATCGCTATCAGAGGATTGACTCCTGGGCCTTCACTTCAGAAGCTTGTTCACAAATGATATTCTTTTATGCATCTCGTTTGGGTTTTGAGCCATACCCAGAAGTCCTGAGGGCTTACTCCTTCCTCTTTGCTCAGGAATCCCTCACGTAGATGCATCCTAGTAAAATATTGGTAACTGAAATAGTTATGTTGTCATAGTTATGTTGCCAAGGAGTCAAAAATCAGATGGGCTGGTCACGTAATGAGATTTAGAGACGACCACTGGACTAGAGCCATTACCAACTGGATTCCACAAGACATCAAAAGACCGCGTGGCTGCCCACCTACCAGATGGTCAGACTTCTTTAACAAGATCATGAACGATGGGTTTGCGGCTATTCATGTTTCTAGAGCGAACAGACACCATTGGGCTGCACTAGAACGTGACAGGGACAAATGGAGACGTTACTGGCGCCCGCTAGAGCAACTCGACGATTAACGGGAAGTCAAGTGATCAAGTGATCAAATAATTATATACATATAAAAATTGAAGGAGACACTGAGTGTTTTTTGCTGAGATTATGTAAAAGTGATACACTGAATAATTCAGTAAAATAAAAATAATATAAACCATCAAACTAAGAGTATTTAAGTATTACATAAAGATCTTAAACACAAATTTTATATTAAATCCGCTGTTAATGAAGACCTCAAAAACGAGGCAAGAGTGTAACACAGCTGCCAACAAGTTTATTTTATAGCTGTATTAGTGGAACAAATATAAATAAAAAAGAAATGACTGGGATAAGATGAATAAAGCTTTATAGATTATATGTTTTGAACTCTGATTTTTTCAGTGACATAGAATAGTATTATTTAAAGAAAATTGCTTAGAGAAATGCAAGGGTAGAGAAAAAGAGAGAGTACATGGGCTTCTCCAACTGGGGAAAGTCATTGAGTTCTGATTTCTGGTCAGACATGCTGGAAATCTAGAAAACGTCTTTCTACCCAGCACAAGTGAAAATCTGAACAAGTGAAACTCGGAGATTCACTTTCTGTTTTTTAGTGAATACCAGGAAAAGAGAGATGGAGAGAGAAGTAAAATAATATTATCTAAAGAAATTTGCTTAGATAAATTCAAGGTTTATGTTCGTGTGTCAGAGAGAGAGAGAGAGAGACAGAGACAGAGACAGAGACAGAGACAGAGACAGTGAGACAGACATACAGAGAGAGAGAGAGAGATGGCACAGGATTAACAGAAAAGTTAAAGACAGCCTGGGCACACACAAAATCTGTTCATCTTCATGTGAGCCATCAGTCTCCTTTATAGATCCATAGTATTCATATACGGGTACGGGTTCTCTCTCTCTCTCTCTCTCTCTCTCTCTCTCTCTCTGATCTATGAATTGTAATACAGACACTGAAAGGTTATCATGTATATACCTTTCACTACTTTCAACACTCAGTTCTTGTCCAGAGTGATCACATCTAACTGTTCCTATCATACTGGTCCTTCTCTGTCCTTTGCCCCACACACAACACTTGTAGCAAGCTTCCATCCATTGACTAGTCCTTCTGGCCCCAGTGTTTTCTAGCCTCTTATTAATTTTATAAAAAAAAGTTTAAATCCCACATAAGAGTGCATTTATTCTATATCTGTTCCTATCCATCTGACCCATTTCACTTCGCCTGATACTTCCCATCTCCTTCCATTTATAAACAAATTTCATAACTTCATTTTTCTGGTGGCTACATAGTATTCAATTGTGTAGATGAACTCTATTTCATCCAGTTTTCTGTTCTAAGACACTCAGTTTGTTTTAGATTTGGTTATTGTGAATAAAATATTGTGATGTAGTAATTATAGGCATGCAAATATATTTTATTTAGTTTTGGGTACTTTGGAGTTAAAGACTATAGTGGAATTTCTGGGTCATACAGAAACATAATTCTTAGTATATTGGGCAATATCCTAGTTTTTTCCAAAGAGGTCAATCCCGTTGCTGTTCCTACCAGCAGAGAATGGGGATTGCCTTTCCCCCACACCTATGCTAATACAGAATGTTTTGGTTCTTTGTGATGTATGCCCTTCTCCCTGGTATGAGCTAACATCTCATTATTGTTTTGATTTGCATGTTTTTGATAAGTGATGGGGAAAATTTGTTCATACATTTTTCTGCCCCCAAGTCTACTTTAAGATGTATCTGTTTAAAATCCCAACTTTAGATGGGGTTTATTTTTTTGTTATTAGGTTTTACAAGAGCTTTATGTATGTTTTATTACTCTTACATCAGATGAGATGTGGACAGATATTTTTCCCCAGTTTTTTGGTTGTTTTTTGATTCTGGTCAGCATTTCATTGACATTTATTGGGCCATTTAAAACAAATAGACTAACAACAAGCATGAAATGGGTGAAAACTTTGGCTCCAGGTTGATCCCAAAATAATTAGTTTATAGGAGGGAGATTTAAAAAAGAAGGAAGAGAATCATGTGTTTGAACTCAACTGAGATTAACCACTTGCTGGCAACACAACACGTTTGTCACAGGCTGACCACAATCACTAACACAGTCACCTTCAATGTTGAGTGTACAAACAGCCAAGAGAGTTGGTGAGTCCTCAGGTGGAATTGTGATCAATGTGAGTGGATCATTGCAGGTCCAGAGTCAGGATACACCTCACGTGTCTTCACAGCGCAGGGCCTCACTCAGTCTCTGTGCACACTGCAAGGTCTTAGGATGTGGTTCCTCCTTCCACGAGCACAAGGTGAAACAAAATCAACTCTGAACTCACTCCCCACTGCCTTCTCCAAGACTCACCAGGGCTCAGCACTTCCCCTTCAGATTAAGATGAGCCTCGGGCACTTTATGTGTCTCCTGGAAACCCAAAAGCATTAACTAGTGGAGATGATCATAGTCGTGATCATGGCAGCACCAAGTACAGTAGCCAAGATGCACACACAACACACAACCGCAGCATTCAGTTCTGTCTGTGTCTCCTCATTCACCCTTGGAGTCCGTTCTTTCACTTTGCCAGTTCTGTTTGAAGGAGAGTGGTCATTGTTTCCTTCCTTCTCTCCCTGAGATTCCTGAGTCTCCCTGTCAGTGTTTTCTTCAAGTCAGAGAGCACTGAGAGGATTATTGCTCTCTGAACACCCACAGAGCACCGGATGTTCTGATGTTCTTACCTGGATTCAGTCCACATTCATTAACAATCAAATTATGTTTTCATTGTTCCTGGTGCTCTGTGGGAGCTGAGAATGTAAGTGCCTAGTGGTCTGGGCATGGATTGGGTGAAGTTCCTCACTCTATCTAGCTAGGTCTGTGACTCTAGTGACTTCTGGCAGCCAAACAGCCTGTGGTGTTTTCTCAGTGGGCCTGAGAGGGCCAGAGGTAGGTTGGCAGGAATAACTGTGGGTTATGGTGCTGATGGGGCCTCACTGAGACCTGTGCCATCCCCTGGGGAACAGGCTTTAAATAATATCATGAAGCTATGGGCTGGAGCGATAGCACAGCGGGTAGGGCGCTCGCCTTACAAGCGGCCAACATGGCTGACCCGAGTTCGATTCCTCCGCCCCTATCGGAGAGCCCGGCAAGCTACCGAGAGTATTCGATATGCCAGACACAGTAACAACAAAGTCTCCAATGGAGACGTTATTGGGCCCGCTCGAGCAAAATCGACGATCAACGGGAGGGCCAGATTATCGGGCCAGGCCAGATTATAGAAATTAACCTGGCGAGTTTCAGTACTATAAACTCTCAGTCCAATAGTGTCGAATTGAGAGCCCAGAATAAATCCTTAGATCTTTTACGGTGAAATCTTTGGGGAAAAAAATTCATCCTATGGAGTAAAGAAAGGAAAATCTTTTCAACAAATAATTTTGCAAAAACAACACCACATATAAAAATAACAATAGAAGATAGAATTGAATTCATATCTCACACCAGATGCAGAATTTAATGAAAGTGGAGTTATGGTCCATAGCAGAATCCTTAAAACGCACAGAGAAAATCTTGGCTGGTATCTTAATTACACTGATCTTAGAGGGCTCATCTATAATTTCATTCCATTGGCAGAGACAAGAGAAACTAAAATAAATAAATGTGACTAAATCAATTAAAAGATTAACAGCCATGTAAATGACATTAAAATTAATATACTCTACTGACTGGGAGTATCATGTACCCACCGAACATCAGAGCCCACCTAATGCCTAAATATTCATAGCACTCACCAAGCTCAACATCAGAAAAAAATCACCATTACAGTGGTGTGGAAAATAAACAGATACTTTCCTAGAGTAATATTTCTATGGGCTGTAGGCATATGAAAGGGTGTTGATCAACATTTACTATGAGTGAAATATTACTATAAAGGGTGAAATATTAATATAAAGGATAATGAAGATAATCTTTCCTCCTCACTGTGAGTGGCTTATAGCAAATATACTGGAAACAACCAGTTTGGAACATTGTCAAAGGGAATACTGTTTCTATGTTTGTGAGAACTTATCTATGGAAAACACTGTGAGATTTGTCTAAAAAGTGAAAATAGTGATTCTATTTTTGGTACCTTCAAACAGGCATGAAAACATTAATTTCAGAAAATCTATGTAAACATATGTCCATTGCAACATTTAGTATAGTGGCCAGGTATGGAAATAATCCTAATGTTTAATGACAGTTTCGTGGATAAGAAGTTGCGGTGTATATACAGAGTGGGATACTGTGCAGTTATAATAAACGACTAAATATCAGTGTTTTCTGCACCGTGGATGGAACCAGAGAATATCAGATTAAATCAAGTAAATCTCAGGAAGAAGGACAAATTCAGACAATCTTATTCACCTGTGGTACACAGAGAACAGAGCATCAGGATGGACAGGATCCAATGATTACGGTCCCTGCATCCTAACCACACTCTGGGGTTCCCGAGAGGAGTCAGGTGGGGACTCAGACCATTGGAAAGAAGAGGCCGAGCACAGGGCCACAGCAGATTGTGGGAATCTGTGGGGATTTGGTGCTGGGAGATGTGCAGGGAGTTTGTGACCCACCAGAATCAATACTCAGACTATTGTCATCGTGTTTCCTAACTGACAATATAAAAGATAATGGGAGAAATCTCTCATCTTTGAAAAGAAATTACCTTTATTGGAAGAAAAATCTACCTCACCTTACCTAGCAGGACATAAAAGACTCTAGTGGATTCTGAGACAAGAAGAGGAATAAACAATTTTATACTAGAACAGGAAATAATAACTAAAATGGACATACTTAGATTATTAAATTTGTTTTATATATTAGTGGATTCTGGGGCTGGAGTGATAGTACAGCGGTAGGGTGTTTGCCTTACAAGGGGCCAACATGGCCGAACCGAGTTCCATTCCTCCGCCCCTCTCGGAGAGCCCGGCAAGCTACCAAGAGTATCTCGCCCACACGGCAGAGCCTGGCAAGCTACCCGTGATGAATTCGATATACCAAACACAGTAACAACAAAGTCTCCAATGGAGACGTTACTGGGCCTGCTAGAGCAAATCGATGAACATCGGGAGGACAGTGCTACATTAGTGGATTCTGAGACAAGAAAAGGAATAAACAATTTTGTAAAAGAACAAGAAATAATAACTAAAATGGACATACTTGGATTATTAAATTTGTTTTATATATTTCAAGAAAAGAGAAAGCACCCCCCTTACAGGATCCTCTCACCCTGCCCTTGGCCAAAGCCCTGGAGTCCCAGGAGAAGAGCGCCCCCTGGTGGTCACACACCCATGCAGCTTCCCTGTCTTCCTCAGTTGTTTTCTGTCTTGGCTCATAGGGACTTGCCCTCACTGTGCCTCTTGCACAATAATACACTGCTGTGTCCTCAGTTACTGAGTTGCTCATTTTCAGGTAAACTTGGTTCTTTGAGGTGTCCCTGGAGATGCTGAGTCAGGACTGATGACTTGGGTTATAGTCTGTGCTTCCACTACCCCATATAATACCAATCCAATCCAGTCCCTTTCCAGGGACCTGGCAGACCCAGTAGACAGCATAGCTGGTTAGGGAGAATCCAGAGACCGAGCAGGTAAGGGACAGAATCTGAGAGGGTGTCACCAGGTTTGGTCCCGACTCCTGCAGCTGTACCTGGGACAGGACACCTGGGGACAGAGAACCACAGTGAGTCACGAACTCAGAGGCTCCATGCCCATCTTTGAGGGTCTGTCCAAGGGATACTCACATCCAGGAATTGCCACCAGAAAGAGGAGAAAGCAGCGCTGCTGCACGTTCCTGCCCTCAAGGTCCATGATCTCAGACAATGTGTCAGGGGGAGAGTGTCCGAGTCGGGGTGAGTGTGAACATGGTTTTAACCCTGGGTCCCCCATGCAAATCCCATGCAGATTTTCATGGGGGAGCCTAAATAGAGAAAGAAGGAGACCCGGGGAGGCTGGTGTGTGGTCTCTCTGGGAGGAGATTCTGCTTGTGGCCCAGAGTACTCAGGCCTGTCCCTGGGCCCTGTCAGAGCGGGGCCTTTTCCTCCAGCACAGGAAATGAGTTGAGGAGCTCTCAGGAAACAGGAATTGCTGAGGGAGAAATGGCAGCTGGGGAGGAGAGTCCCCATGTCTCACGTCCCTGATGACCAAACTCAGCTCCCCACTCTCAGGGCCTCTACCCTGAAGACAGTCCCATGACCCTCCTTGCCCCTGCGAATTTGCATTTATTCTCTCTCTGTTACCTCAAAATTTGGGGCAAACAATCATTGTCATTTCTTCAGACAGTTCAGACAGACCTAGGTCCAATCCTTGGTCTAAAAACACACAGAAGTTTATTCACTTACTCACCTTTGATGAAAATTCTTTCACTTATAGCTGCTTCCCTTTGAAACATACAAGGTGCTTATTGGGAGGATTTGTGCATTCTCTCTGGTGATGAGTCTGTGCTGGGACTAGGAAGAGCTTCTTCCTAGATGACCTTCTTCGGGTGTGCTTGGCCAGTCCAGGAGCACCTGAACCTGTTCTGACCTGTGTATAAATACCCACCCAAAAACTCAGAACCCTGTTCTTGGAGGCAATCACTGAGGGATTGTATCAGTTCTTGAAAGGGTTCTTGGTGTGTGTGTATCGGAGGGGGGTGTGGGGGGAGGCTCAGGACACAAACTGTTGAAACAAAATACTGTTTCTGTTTCTGAGATACACACATTTGACAAAGGTTCAAGTGTCATGAGCAGACAGGATGTGGCCCTACCCACTCCACACCAATGAATGGAGTCCATTAAGTGTGCTGTGTCCAATAGGTTTACCCCTAATTCCACAGAGTGTCAGAGGACTGAGATAATTATTCATTACCAGAAAATACACTCTAAAATTTTGGGGGGTTGGTCTTATTGTTAGTTTTGTGGGTGGATTACCATGACTTGCAACATTGTTCATGATTAAATTACATGCCTATATGTTCCAAGAATAATCTCTTCACTAGTATCCACGTCCACACACCAATTTCTTCAGACACTCAAACCCTGCCTCAATGCCAGGAAGTTATTTTCCTTTTAGGCATTTTTGGGTTAATTCTTGCCATCATACATAATCCCACACTTCTTTTTATTAAACACAGAGAGAAACCCAGTTACAAAGTTGTTCATGATTGGGTTTCAGTCATATCATGGTCCACAGCTGTTCCCACCACCAGTGTGCCCAGTTTCCCTCCTCACCCAGCCCCTGCCTGCTTCTCTAGTAGGTTTCCTCTTCTCTCTCTCTCTCTCTCTCTCTCTCTCTCTCTCTCTCTCTCTCTGTCTCTCTCTCTCCTCTCTCACTCTCGCTCTATCTCTGTCTTTTATTTTGGGCATTATGGTTTGCAATACAGATCTTATCAAATGCTTTCTCTGCATTCATTGATATGATCATATGCTTTTACTTTATAGTTTATTCATGTGGTGCATTATTTTTTTTGAGTTGTGAATGTTGAACCATTGTTGCATTCCATGATGGATTGTACTTGGTCATGGTGTATGACCTCTTTGGTGCGTGTTTGTATTCTCTTTGCTAAAATTTTGTTGAGAATCATTAAATCTGTGTTCATCAGGGATTTCAGTGTGTAATTTGTGTGTGTGTGTGTGTGTTTGTTTTCTATCTGCTTTTGATATCAGGATATTTGCCACATAGGATCTGTAAGGGAGTTTTTCTGTTTATTCAATTACTTGGAAAACTTTGAAAAAAATTTGAAAGAATTCACCAGTGAATGCATCTGGGCCTGGCTTTTTGTTGTGTGGAAGATTTATAATTACCATTTCAATTTCCTCAATAATGACAAATCTGTTCATGCATTCCAAATTTTCTTGTTTCAGCCTTGGTAGGTTATCCAAGAAAGTATCCATTTCTTTTAGGCTCACTTGTTCTGTGGCATAAAGATTCTCAAAGTAATGTCTGATGTTCCTTTGAATTTCTGTGGTTTCTTTTGTGATGTCCCCTCTTTCGTTTCTGATTCAGTTTATTAGGCTTCTCTCTGTGAATCTTGCTAGTGATTTATTGATCTTATTTACTTTTTCAAAGAACCAGTTCTTTCGTTCGTTGATGTTTTGGACTGTTTTGGGGATTCCAACTCATTAATTTTTCTTTAAGCTTTATTGTTTCCATCCTCCTGCCTTGTTTGGGGTTTTAGGCTTATTTTGTTGGCCATTTCCCAAGATCTAAAGTTGTGGTATTAAATTATTCATGTGGGCCCTTTCCTCCTTCCTGATGTGTGCTTGCAGAGCTATAAACTTTTGTCTTAACACTTTTACTGTGTCCCACAAGTGTTGATAGCTTGTATTCTCATTTTCATTTGTTTCCAGGAATCTTTAGACTTCCACTTTGATTTACTCTCTATTCCACTGATTGTTTACTAGTGAGCTGTTCAGTTTCCAGGTTAACTTTATTCTCCTTTTCTCTGTGTGATTTACTTTTATTTTCAGTGCAGTATGGTCTAAAAAAAAATGTTGATACAATTTCTATCCCCTTAATTTTGTGGAGATATGTTTTCTGTTCCAGCATGTGGTTTACCTGAAAAATATCCCATATGCTCGACGTAAAGGTAAAGGCCCTCCCGTTGATCTTCGATTTGCTCAAGCGGGCCCAGTAACGTCTCCATTGGAGACTTTGTTGTTACTGTGTCTGGCATATCAAATAAGTCACAGGGAGCTTGCTAGGCTCTGCCATGCAGGCGATATACTCTTGGTAGCTTGCCGGGCTCTCCAAGAGGGGCGGAGGAACTGAACTCGGGTCGACCATGTTGGCTGCGTGCAAGGCAAATGCCCTAGCACAGCGGGTAGGGCGTCTGCCTTGCACGCAGCCAACATGGCCGACCCGAGTTCGATTCCTCCGCCCCTCTCGGAGAGCCCGGCAAGCTACCGAGAGTATTCGATATGCCAGACACAGTAACAACAAAGTCTCCAATGGAGACGTTACTGGGCCCGCTCGAGCAAATTTTAATATTCCATATGCACTGGAAAAAAATTATATTTGACTTTTGAGGGATGAAAATCCCTGTGTATATATACTAGCCCCTTCTCTTCCATTTGTTCCTTTAAAGCCAGTGTTTCTTTGATAGTTTAGTCTAGTTGATCTATCAAGGAGTGACAAAGTATCATTGAAGTCTCCAACTACTATTGTGTTGTTACCAGTGTCCTCCTTTAAGGGCATCAACGATTGTTTTATATATTTTGTTAGTTGCCATTGGGTGCATATATGTTTAGGAGGATAATTTCTTCCTGATGTACATATCACTTAATTATTAAGAAATTACCTTCACTGTCACTTATAAACCTTCTAAGCCTGAAATCTATGCCATCAGATAACATGGCCACATCAGCCTGTTTGGATATGTTCTTTGCTTAAAGAATTATTTTCCAGCCTTTGACTCTGAGTCTGTTTTTTTCTCTGACTATTCAAATGTATTTCTTTCAGGCAGTTGAATGTTAGATTCTTTCGGATTCTATCTTTGGTTTCCATGTCATTGATTTCTGCTCTAAGTTTTATGATCTCTTTCCTTCTGCCTGACTTAGGCTCTTTCTGTTGATCCTTTCCTACGGTCTTGAGCTGTGAGGTCAAGTTGCTTATGTACATCCTTTCTTCTGTCCTGAGATATGCTTACAGAGCTATAAATTTCCCCCTTACTACGGTTTTCGCTGCATTCCATAAGTTCTGGTAGCTCATGTCTTCATTCTCATTGGTTTCCAGGTATTTTTAGATTTCGTCCTTGACTTCCTTCCTGACCCAGTCATTGTTCAGCATTCACTTAATCACTTAATCACTTAACTTCCCGTTAGTCGTCGATTTGCTCGAGCGGGCGCCAGTAACATCTCCATTTGTCCCTGTCGCGTGCTAGTGTAGCCCAATGGCATCTGTTCACTCAGGGAACATGAAGGGCCTCAAACCGATCGTTCATGATCTCGACGAAGAAGTCTGACCATCTGGTAGGTGGGCGGCCACGCGGTCTTTTGATATCCCGTGGAATCCAGTCAGTAACAGCTTTATTGCAACGGTCATCTTTAAATCTCATTACGTGACCAGCCCATCTGATTTTCGACACCTTGGCAAATGAGACAGTGACCCTGATCCTTGATCGTCGACGGATGTCAAAATTCCGGATTCTTTCTCTCATTTGAGTGAAACGTGATATTCCAAGCATAGCTCTTTCTATTCTTCTTTGGGAGACCTGAATAGCGTTCTCATCTTATTTGCGTAGGGCCCAGGTATCTGAGGCATATGTTAATGCAGGAAGAACAGTGGAGTCAAAGAGATGTGCCCGGAGCTGGAGGTTCTTCGTCCTCTTAGCTATTTCTTCAACGTTCTTGAATGCGTTCCAAGCTGCTCTCTTCCTCCTTTGCAGCTCGTGTGCCAGGTCATTTGTCATGTTGACCTCTCGACCTAAGTACACATAGCTGTTGCATTCGGAGATGGCCGTTTCATTGAGAGCAAATGGGGCATCAGGAACAAGGCTGTTTCTCATAAACATTGTCTTCGTAAGATTCAGCTGTAGACCTACCTTTCCACACTTACGGTCAAAGTCGGCCAGCATTTGTGCCGCTTGGCTGATGTTTGGTGTTATTAAAACAATGTCATAAGCAAAGCGGAGGTGGTGTAGTTGCCGACCATCTATCTTCACTCCCATTCCTTCCATTCCAGTCGTTGCATGATGTTCTCGAGGGTGGCAGTGAAGAGTTTCGGTGAAATGTTATCACCCTGCCGCACCCCTCTCTTGACATCAACGATCACTTCTTTGTTGAATGGTGAGATCATGGTAGTGAATCTGCAATACAGCTCACGGAGGATCCTGATGTATTGGGCTTGAATGCCCTGATTGGCTAGGGCTTCAATGACCGCTTCCGTCTCAACAGAATCAAAGGCCTTCTTTAAATCAATGAACGTTAAACAGAGCGGCATCTTGAACTCCCGAGAAACCTCAATGAGCTTGGTTATTGTGTGGATATGGTCGATGGTGCTGAATCCTTTGCGGAACCCTGCTTGCTCGCATGGTTGTCCTTCATCTAGTGTTCTGCCAATCCTATTCAGGATGACTCGAGTGAACAACTTGTAAATGACAGACAATAGGCAGATTGGGCGATAGTTGTCAATGTCATGGATGTCTCCCTTCTTGAACAGTAGTACGGTCCTGCTGGTTTTCCACTGGGACGGAACCTTGCATTCAGACAGGTAGCGAGTGAAGAGCCGAGCCAGTGTATTGATGAGTGCTGACGGGAGGTTCTTCAGGTGTTCAGGTCTGACCTTGTCTGGGCCGGGTGCTGTTTGTTTCTTTACCGACGAAATGGCGTGTCGGATTTAGGAAGGTAGAACATTGGGAACGACATATCCATCCTGTGGAATTTGGTATGTCAGCAAGTGGACATGGCTATCAAAGAGATTTGAGTAGAACTCATGGATAATCTTCTCCATTGCCGTTCTGGAGGATGTGATGGATCCATCAGGACTTCGGAGGGCAGTCATCTTGGTCTTATAGTTGGCGAAGGACAGGCGGGCGTTACGAATACTTTTCCTGGCTTCTGCCACATCTACCAGTACTTCTACTCTTCTCTCTTTGAGGTCTTCCTTGATCGCATCTCTGCACTCCTTTGCGAGCTCGGACATTAGCTTGCGGTTGCCTGAGGCATGCGCCAAACCACGCTGGCGAATTTGCTCAAGAGTTTTCGAAGATAGACGATTTTTTGTGGCTATCTCTCTCTTGGCGTGCCTCGCACATTCATGGAGGTGCTGAACCAGTCGATCGTATTCCTCGTCAATGTTGTCAACAATGGCATCTTCCCATGTTGCCGCAATAGTACCAAAGAGTTCCCAGTTGGTGGTCATTCTGGGAGTTCTCTTTTTGAACTTTGCAGCTCTTTCTCCCTGCTCTGTGAAATAGAATTTTACACAAAGGAGACGGTGGTCTGATCCCGTTCGAAATTTTGGGACAACAGCGACATCAGTCAGGCAAAACCGTCGATTGAATATGATGTGGTCTATTTCATTGTGGAATCGTCCACCGGGATACTCCCATGTCCATCGTTTATATTCTGATTTCTGGAACTGTGAGTTACTATGAATGGTCTTGGTCGACATGATGAACGCAGACAGTCTTTCACCCTGTTCGTTCCATTCTAGGCCATGGGTCCCGATGTGAATTTCTTCAGCTGATCTTCTTGGTCCTATATTGGGATTAAAATCAGCCACAATGATCTTGTAGAAGGTGTTGTCATCTTTATAGAACTTCTCTAGCTCCATGTAGAACTTCTCGATTTCTCTTTCATCATAATGAAATGTTGGTGCGTAGACAACGAAGATAGAAACTGCAGGCAGTGAGCCACATCTATTCAAATGTAAACATCAGATTTGGGTTGTTAGGCATTTGAATGAATCAATGCTCTTGGCCAAGTTTGTGTTGACAAGGACACCGAAGCCTCCAAGACCTCTTTTATCGCATGTTCCGAGGAACAATTCTTCTCCAGTGTTGAAAAAGGCATGGTGTGATTCGTGCCTTCTTGTCTCGGTCAGACCAATGATGTCGTACTTGATCATTCTTGCTTGTACCATCAGGTCCTCGATGGATGCATCTGATGCTAGCGTACATGCATTGAAAGTACAGACGATCATTTTTGTCTTCCTTCGTTGTGGCAGCCTAGGTCGGCCTTGAGATTTTGTCGGCCTCTCCTTTCTCATCCTTCTCAGTGCTGCCATGTCGGTGAAGCCTTCAGGGTCAGGTGAATGAGACCAGTTGTAGTTACTGGTTTTGGCATATCGAATACACAGCTGATAGCTTGTCAGGCTCTTCCGTGCGGGCGGAATACTCTCTGTAGCTTTCCAGTCTTTCCGAGAGGGATAGAGGCATTTGGGGCAACCTCTAATCACCCTTGTAGGTGTTACCATATTTGAACCCTATCAAATATGGTACGACAATTCCAGAAGTTGGGTATTTAGTGTCTTATGATCGTCGCACGGCCGCTTGCAGCCGCGCGGGTCCGGAAAGCGTCCTGGAGTGTGGCGACGGCTAGGTAGTGGAAGTAGTTTCGAGAGTGGAAGTCTGCCAGTGGGGTATTTATCTGGGTAGGGTGGGTCTCCTGTGCACAATTCGATCCCTGGGTGGTTGATGGAAGCAGACAGGGCAGGGTAGGGTGGGGCTCCTGATTAGAATCCCTTTGTCACCTGTGGTGGTGGGAGCAAGCAGAGAAGCTCTGTCCCTGGGTCCGCCGAGCCTGTAGTCCAAGGTCTAATTTCCAGATGTTTGATTTGGTTCTCCATGTCTGTGTGTGATTCACTTCTATCCTCAGTGCATCGTGGACTGAAAAGATGGTTTATTCTATTTCTATCTTCTTGGTTCTGTTGAGGTATGTTTTGTGGCCTAGCACATGTTCTATTTTGGAAAATGTTCTGTGTGCACTGGAGAAGAATGTGTATTCTTTCTTTTTGGGGTGTAAAGCCCTGTATAGGTCTATAAGCCCTTTCTCTTCTATTTCTTCTTTCAAAGCCAGTGATTCCTTGCTGAGTTTTGTTCTTGTTGATCTATCCAGAGGTGATAAGGCAATGCTAAAGTCTCCAACTACTATTGTGTTGCCAGCAATGTCCTCCTTAAAATCTGTTAGCAGTTGTTTTAAATATTTAGCTGTTCCCTCATTAGGTGCATAAACATTTAAGAGTGTGATTTCTTCCTGTTGTACGTATCCCTTGATGAAGAGAAAATAGCTTTTGCTGTCCCTTCTAATCTTTTTCAACGTGAAATTAATGTTGTCGAATACTAGTATGGCCACCCCAGCTTTTTTGAAGGAGCTGTTTTCTTGCAGGATTGTTTTCCTTCACTTCACTTTGAGTTGTGTTTGCTCTAACTGTTGATATGAGTTTCTTGTAGGCAGCAGAATGTTGAGTTCTATCTCTGTATCCATTTTGCCACTCTGTGTCTCTTAAATGGTGAATTTAGACCGTTGACATTGAGAGAGATTACTGTTATGGGGTTTTCTGTCATCTTTTTGTAAGGGTCTGTTGTGGTTGTAGGGCTTGTCTTCTCTTATAGTAGCCCCTTTAGCCCTTGTTTTAGGTTTGGTTTTGAGTCTATGAAGTTCCTGAACTGCTGATTATTTAGAAAATATTGTACCATTCCTTCGGTTTTGAGTGATAGTTTAGCCGGATAGACTATTCTTGGTGAAGCATTCATTTCAGTGAGTTTTTTCACTATATCTCGCCACTGCCTTCTGGCTTGGAGGGTTTCTTCTGATAGGTCTGCTGTGAATCTAAGGGGTGCTACTTTGTATGTGATTTCCTTCTTTGACCTTGCTGCTTGCAGTATTGTTTCTCTACCAGCAGCATTGATCATTCTAACTACGATATGTCTTGGAGTGTTTTTGTTAGGGTCTCTTTTAGCTGGCACCCTTTGTGCTCCTTGAATCTGAATGACTGCATTGTCCAGCTCTGGGAATTTTTCAGCGATGATTTGTTTAACCATGGCTTTTTCACTGGGATTGTTTCCCTGAGCTTCTGGTAGTCCAATGATTCTAATGTTATTTCTCTTGGAATCGTCTCCTAGGACTCTGATTCTCTGTAGAGCTATTTTGAGGTCCCTTGCCACTGTTTGTTGTTGCCTGTTGTTTTGGTGCAGGTGATCTTCCAGCTCACTGATTCTTTCCTCAGCTGTGGTCATTCTATTTTTGAGGGCACAGACTGAGTTTTTTATTTCATCTATGAAATCTTTGATTCGTGACATTTCTGTGCTTAACTTTCCAATTTCTGCTCTCATTTCTTCCTGCATTTTTTCTATTGTGCGATCCATTGTTTCTTTCACGTCCTCTTTCAATTTACTGGATATCTGTCTGAGTGCTTCATTGAGTTGATTGAACATCTTCATGACTTCATATTTGAATTTTTTCTCAGAGAGGTCCCATAGGTGGATATTACCTACTGAGGCATTTGGACTCTTGTCATCATCTTCTTCCTGTGGTGGGGATTTGCATTGTTTCTTCATGTTTGTGTATAGGTGTGGGGACTAGATTTCTTGGTATGACTAAACTACCTGCGGCAGCGTGAACCACGCCCACTTCTACAGATGCCACACCCACTTCTAAAGCGGCCCCACCCCCACAGGAACCGGTTGTGTGTGGGGGGAGTAAAGAATGGGTGGGGGAGAAGACCAGCTCAGCTTGGGGGACGAAAAGGAAGAGCAAAACCCAATTCTTTGGTGAAAACTTGTTTTCAACCACCAACTTTAACTTCAGGTATTGCTCACATTTTTGGCTCTTTTCTGCATAATTAAATAAAATGTATTTTTTTCGATCTTTCTTCACTCATTTATGTGCGTTTCATTTCTTATGTTATACACCATAAAAAAAATCCTGGCTCATAATTAGTAAGTTAGTAAAAACAATGGAAGAAATGAATCAGAGTGAGAGGTGGCTCCACGGGGGTCTCCGTGCTGGGCTGTGTGAGGGGATGCGAGTGACCGGCCACCAACGAGTTCCAGCTTCGCGTGGTTCGCGCCGGTGCCGGGCGTGAGCCCAGGCAGGGGCCACGGCCGCGGAGGTGGCCAAGCGGGAAGGGCCGCCGTTCATCAGTGAACCGGCCGTGCGCGGCAACGCAGCCGTCCTGGATTACTGCCGAGCCTTGGAGTCGGCACTGTTGGGGGTCACGGCCGGCACCCTGGGCCTCTCGGACCTGTACTGCTTCCTCTTCTACCTGCTTGCCTCCATCCTGGTCTCCCTGCTCCTCACCCTCAAGGTGGGGAGGAGGTGGAACAAGTATTTTAAGCCTTGGCGACCACTCTTTACCGAGGGACTCGTCGGCGGCCTCTTCACCTAAGTCCTCTTCTGGACCTTCTTCTACGGCTTGGTGCGCGTCTACTGACCCGGCTCCTGGCTGCGCCCAGGGAACAACCGTGCCCACAGAGTTTTCAAGTCCTCACCCTCACTGCTTCATCGGTCTCGTTATCATTTATATCAGAAGACAACGATCCTGTAATCGTTTTCAGATTAAATGAAGCGTCAGGCACTGTGTGAAGGGTTCTTCCTACTTGATGCATTAACCGCTCCATGCATCCCACCCCAACGTTGGCAAGAGGGCAGAATCACCAAGTTTTTGACCCCTGGAGTGCTGGGATTGGGCCTCTGAGTAACTTCCTGGGGTTTACGTAGAGATCAGCCAGGAAGAGCTTCCTAAGCCGACATGACCTGGTGTGGCAGTTCTGGCTTCTGTCTGGTAGGCAGTGCATCTTATCTTTCACACCCTTTTGTCCTTTCATTCCAGGAGTTGGGATTCTTGGTTGAGAGTGTCCTTTTATAGCCCTGCCTTTCCTCCCACTAACCATGACTTTCAGGTATGAAAGGTGCGACTTCAAGTCTTTTTTCACTATTTACGGCTGTCTTCATTAAAAAAAAGAAAAATCCTATTGAAGATGAACCCCACAGGATGTTAAGTATGGGGGTATGTATACTAAAACATCCTTCAAAAAGCTATGTATCCACCGTAATTCATGACAGCGCTTACTGCAATAACCTGGATACGTGGCCAGTGACAAATGGACGGTTCAAGAAGTTGTGGTATGTTTACAGGTATCACACATGCACTGTGAAACGTCATACAACTGTAAGAAAAAAATAGATCTTCTAGTTACCGGCAATTTGGAGGGAGCTGGAAGGTATCGTATTGAATAAAATAAGAGGGAGAGGAGCAAGTGCCAAATGATATCACTCCTCTGTGGTATATAAAGAAAATGAGAGTAGAGAGTATCAAATGATAACACACCCTTGACCCTGGATTACAGAACTGAGATCGCCAAGCAAGGCCCCTTTTGGAATGGGTAGGAATGGAATGAAGAAGTGGACTTGAAGTAGCATAGGGACATTGATGGAGGGTCATTTGTACTTTGGTGGGCATGAGGTGTGATAACTATATAAAAATCATAATTATTAATGCTGTTATAAACATGTAATCTAAACTATACATTTTTAAAAATTTCAATATTTGAAAATATCACACCAGGAAAAAATTGGGCTTGTATAGAGAGTAAATGCCTCTGTTGATTGGCTAATCTTGATCCTTTCTCATGAGGGATTACTTTAATAAAAATGCTTTAGAATTGCAAAAAAAAAAGAAATGAATTAAAAATGAACAAAACCCTAAATCATTCATTTTGTATTTCTCAGTATTAGATACTCCTAGCTCGACAGAAACCCTTTGACAATTTTATTCTTAATAGCACTTTGGGTAGGCGCCACGGAATGGCCTCATGCTTTGCCTGTGAGTGCCCCAAGTTCATTTTCCAGTGCGAATATCCTGATACCCTGAGTACTACAGAAAAGACCAGCACGCAGAAAGGAAGTAAACACGGAGTACTCTCAGGCATGGCCCCCAAAGCAAAGAAAACATCTATTGTCTGTATTTGGATAATAGCAGGTTTTTCTGATGATTAGATACTCATCATTTTTATCCCAATTTAGTCATGTGGTATTTTGGATGAGTGTGTGATTTCTAGTAAAACATACTTTCAATCTTTGTCTTTATTATTGACAATGAACATATAAAACTTTTCCAGTTCTCTAAGTAAAGAGGGCTGAATAATGCATCTGTGATGTTAAACAGGTGTCTTTGGAAAGTCACCAATATAGGAATGCGGCTCAGTGGGGTCACCACGTGACAGGAGGGTTGAATGTAGATTCTAATCTCTAAGCCTTCTCTGTCTTGGGAGGGAAGACATGAAATTGAGGTTGATCCAAAATGAGAAGTTCATTACAAGTCATATCTGCTATGGTCTCCATATGGAGACTCAGTGTAAGGAGGTTACCTGGGCTCTGGACTGTGGCATATCTAGGAGTGCCAGGAGAGTGGGGCCTCAGGGAGAGCATCGATGCTCTGGGTCCTGCCTCTTGTTCACTGTGAAGGTGTCAGCGCTGCCCATGTCACAGTACCTGTTCTCTCCTCTACAAGGGCTGAGGAGTGGAGAGGGAATGAGGAAAACTGAATGTCCATTGTGAGTGGATGAGGCACGGGAGGTCAGCCCTTCCCAGAGAGCAGGACTCCAAGGTTTAGGGTGACCAGGTAGAGGCTACCTGGTGCAGGTCAGAAGGTAGAGGTCAGTGGCCACAGAGTGTGTGTGTGAGAGCAGAAGGAAGGAACCAGAACAAAACTGAGTGGACACCAGGATTTCTCTTTCCGACAAGCAACCCTTCCCTTGAGACCATAATACCTACAGGGTGATTTTAATTTCTACAAGAGAATAATGTGCTCCTCAGGCCACAGGAAAGTCATGGTCCTATTAGTAAAAATACCATCATGAGTCAGAGAGTGAGAAAAACTTCTTCCTGCCATCAGTGGGGATGGAGGACTCAGGGCCACAACGCACAGGACAAGGAACCCATACAGTCATCTGAGAGCAGAGGGACAGGTCAGTCTTTATCTCCTCAGAAACATGATTCATCTGGTCATGAACTACGTTTCCTCAGGGGAGAGTCCTCAGATCCTCCTGGGGGCCTGCGCCACTGAAGCTCAGTCTGCTTCCTTCTGCAGGTGGTTTGTCTGGGCCCACAAGGCCTTTCCATCACTGTGTCTCGCACAGTAGTACAGGGCCGTGTCCTCCTCCTTCAAGTTGTTCATTTGCAGAGAAAGCGTGTTCTTGCTGTTGTCTCTGGAGATGGTGAATCGGCTCTTCACAGAGTCAGCATAGCCTATATAACTACTTTTACTACTTATGTTTGAGACCCACTCTAGTCCCTTCCCTGGAGCCTGGCGGACCCAGCTCATCCCATAGATGCCAAAGATGAATCCAGAGGCTGCACAAGAGAGTGTCAGGGATCCTCCCCAGGCTGCACCAATCTCCCCCAGACTCCAGTAGCTGCACTTCGCACTGGACCCCTGCAAACACAAAGACATCCTGTTCAGGAAAGTCTCCTCTCACAGAGGATCTGCCTCTTCCATCTCTCCCATACTCTGTGTCTCTGTCGCCCATGAATTACCTCCTAACACAGCCACCAGGAGAAGCCAGCTAAGCCCACACGCCATGTTGGTTCTGAGTCAGGGTGGAGCCCCTGTGAACCCCTGAACTGATGCCTCTCCCATAGCTGAGGCTGGGCTGGGCTGTTTCTATCACTTGGAGAGTCTTATTTGCATGTCCCCCTTCTCTATAAAAAGTTCTCTTTGAACTTGTAGAGAGAAGGAAGGGCTTCAGAGCAGGTGAGGGGTTCTGGGTGTGCCTGTGACCAGGAAAAGATTCAGAAACTCTATTATTCCAGTAGACAATTAATACACGACAACCAATTTAATTGATATTCTTTAATGTTTATTTTTAATACAAATCTTATGATGTGTACAGTATTACTTTTATTTAATGATATAATATGACACATAAAAGTTTAGATGGCTTTTACAATGTACTTAAAATACTCGACTCCCTGGCAGGCGTTTTACTGGGGCTGAAACGATAGCACAGTGTGTAGGGCATTTGCCTTACACGAAGCCCACCTGGGTTTGATTCCTCCATCCCTCTCAGAGAGCCTGCCCGCACTGCAGAGCCTGGCAAGCTCCTCTTGGCGTATTCAATATGTCAAAAACAGCAACAAGAAGTCTCAGAATTAAGACGTTACTGGTACCTGCTTGAGCAAAATCGATGAACAACGCGAGGACAATGCTGCTACTACTCAAAATACATTTTAAGAGTTGGTGCCACTATTTAGGCAAAAGGAATCCACTGAGACACTCACAGTTGTCAATGTTTTGGGAACCAAGTGTTAAGATAGAATCTTAAGGAGTAAGGCAGAATGGCCATGTAACAGGGTCCTGATGCCTTGAATTCCACTGTAGCAAGCCCATGTGTTGGTTGTTTTTGTACTTTATCTCAGAGGAAACTGTTCTGGGCTTAAATGTATTTGCCCCGATTACCTAAGACCCTCAGATGTATAAGAGCTAAGCCCAGAAAGATTAAGCTAGAAAATTGACCTAAGAATGTCGTCTCCTGATGATTCCTGGTTCTAAGCAGTAACTCTCAATGTGATGGGCATTTGTAGCTCTCAGTCCACTAGGGAGTTAGTCCCCTGAGAGACACCCTTTCTCTCTTCAGTCTGTCTGTTCATACTCACAGCATCCCACTGTTGGTCTCTGTTCATCAGGATCGTCTCTGTAACTAGAGATGCAGAGGCAATAGAGGAGGAAGTTTCTCCCCTGCATGTGGTTAATCAGGTTCATTCCCTGCACTTCATGTGGTTTCCCACGCACCTAACAGGACCACTGAGTGTAGAGCCAGCAGTATACCCAAAGTGGCACAAATGACAAAACTAAACCAACATGGACTTAGACATAGTATGGTGGTAGGGCACTTGCGTTGCACACGGTGGACCCAGGTTTGATCCCCTATGTTCCATGTGGTCCGCCAAGCACATTCAAGATCAGTTCCTGAGTATAGATCCAGGAAGAACCCTGAGCATCACTGGATCTAGACCTAAAACCAAAACCAAAGGAAGAGGAAAAACAAACCAACAACATAAACAAAATATAGACTATTTAACTCTCAAGAACTTGTTCCGTTTATTGAGAAAAAGTTGTCTTTATTCTAATTTTGTGTTCACCTGGAGTATGTTGGAACCAGGGTGCACGAAGGTACATGGAGTGTGATTCTTCACATAAATTTTGGCTTCATCTCTCTTTACTTTCTAAGCATTATTTTGAGTCTGCGCCCTACACAGAATAATGACTTATAGGACATTTATGTTTCAGAGCACTGATGTATATAGGCAAACCTGTGCAGTGATAATCACACTCAAAAAGTGGATGAACCCCTCACCCCAGTGTTTCCTCTTGACCCATGCTATTCCTCCTTCCATACCCGCCCCTTCCTCATACTCTAAACAGTGCCTCCTGTTTGTGTAAGTGTATGTAGGGTGTGATGATGGAGACTCACTCTCAATAGCCTTCCACTCTAGGGTTATATTATGTGTTTTTATTCATAACTAAAGGCGTCTTGGATTACTCTCAGTCCTAAACCTTTAAAATAGGTCACATGAGCTCCCGGAAGAGAACAGTGCAGTCTCCTGCCCCCGCGGCTGGCTGTCCTCACCGGGGCCCCTTGGAGGGGAGCGGGTTGAGCTTTTCTCCCCGCCCCGACCAGGACTCCGGCAGCCGAAGACCTCCAGGACCAGCCACCACCATGCTGAGACCACTCTCCGCACACATGAAGGTACTGGCAGAGGGACAAAGCCACGCGGGTTTTGGGGCCGAGATCTCCAAGCCTACTCGGATTGGGGCCGAGCATCCTCCACCCAGATCCTCCAAATTCCAGTAGGCGGGGGTCACACCCACCAACTGGCCCCCTGGCGCCATGTAATCCCATCAACGGCCAAGACTCAGAGACTATAAAAACCACCTCCCGGAAGAGAACAGTGCAGTCTCCTGACCCTGCGCCTGACTGTCCTCGCCACCGGGGCCCCTTGGAGAGTAGCGGGTTGAGCTTTTTTTGAAAACTTATTATGACATCTTATTATCTCATTCCTACTTTGGACAAACTGGCAGGTTACCGAATGTAGCCTGCCCACACGGCAGAGTCTGGCAAACTCCCCGTGGTATACCCAATATGCCAAATACCAGTAACAATGATGGGTCTCATTCTCCTAAAGAGCCTTGAATATAATCTCAGGGTTAAGATGAAGGAGACGTTACTGGGGCCTGCTCGAGGCAATAGACGAATAACAGTGTGATTTGTGATTTGATTTGTGATGAGCTTTCTAGAAGGAGGGAGAAAAATGAGGAAAATCTGTTCTACATCTTACATGAGTATCAAAGGGAAAGCTATAAAAATAATAAACAGGAAAGTACCGATTAATACTCACCGTGCTAGGCGTTGGAGTCCTGGGGGCTTGGTGGGGTGAATTTGGGGGTCAGGGAGGACAGATCACAGGGAGGCGGTTGGGAGTGTGAGGATGTCACTGAGAGTGGAGGTGCTCTGAGAGCGACGGGGAGGGCTCCCAGGAAAGACGCTGGAACTGAGCATGGATAGGAGTGGTGGAAGTGATGGGGGGTGAGTGTCTCTGCGTTGTGACAAAATATTGGTCCGTGTGGGCTTCTAGCCCGTGGTGATCCTTTTTGCCCCTGGTGGGGCTAAGGCCTCTTCTGAGGTGACTCCCGAGTGCCCTCTGGTGGTTGGCAGCACCCCTGCAGCCGCTCCTGCGTCCCCTCAGGAGTTGGTGGTGTCTGGGATCCCCTGACTGACCCAGAGTCCCCTGCACACTCACACCCCTGTGGTCACCTGCTCTCAGGCTGCTCCCCTGCAGGCAGGTCACAGGGTTCCTGGGTCTCTGGAGATGGTGAATCAGCCGGTCCCAGAGAGTCAGAGGTTGATTGTCCTGCTACAGTCCTGCCCTTTCCCGGGGTCTGGTGACCAGGTCATCCAGGCGTTGCTGACCAGAGTCTGCACAGGAGAGACTCTCTCTCTCTCCGCTGCCTCTCTCTCTCCTCTTTTCTCTCTCCATTTCTCCTTCTCTCTCTTCCTCCTTCTGCCATTTCTCCCTCCATCTCTGTCTGTCTCTGTCTGTCTCTGTCTGTCTCTGTCTGTCTCTGTCTCTGTCTCTGTCTCTCTCTCTCTCTCTCCAGATTAAGCCTTCAGTGATTATATCTTGTTAATTGAGATCGGACGCCTTCCACATGACATCCGATCCAATCTACAACCTCTGAGCTACTCCTGGTTTATCAGAATTGAACTATTTGAGATGTCACACCAGGAAATCCAGAATTTCTAAAGGGGCAATAAAGCAGAAGTTAAATTTTTAACTGGTGGCAGCTTTGGGGCCTGTGCATGACTGAATGGCTTCCAGAACTACAGGAAGTCAACAGGAATGTAAGGGAAATATAAATCAGAAGGAGAATGAGAGATATCAATGAAACAGACCTATATCAAAAAAAAAGACTCAAAACAAAAAGACTTGAATGTTGTCAGAAGGAAACCTTTTTCATCATTAATATGTTATATTGTCTGATTGGATGTCTGAAATCTCTAGGAGATTTCTCTAAAGGGAGAAAATAGAGTTATAATATAACCCATGGATTCAATCTAGATACCTTCACCCAAAAGTAAAAATATCAAATTAAGTAGTTATTAAAAAACATAGAGTGAAGCACTAGATATACTGGCCAGCACACAAAAAATTCTAATGCTTGATGACAGTTCGATGAATAAGAAGTCGTGGGGCATATACACAATGGGATATTAGGCAGTTAAAAGAAAAGACAAAATATCAGCGTTATCTGCACCATGGATTGAACTAGGAAATAACAGATTAAGAGAAGTTTGTAGAGGAAGAAGGACAAATTCAGACAATCTCATTCATCCGTGGTACAAAGAGAACAGAGCATCAGGATGGACGGATCTAGTGATAACGGCCTCTGCATCCTAACCACACTCTGGGGTTCCCTATAGGAGTCGGGTGGGAGCTCAGACCACTGGGAAGAAGAGGCACAGGGGCCACAGCAGAGTGTGGGGGTCTGTGGTGATTTTATTCTGGAAAAAGTGCAGGGCGTTTGGGACCCACCAGCATCAACACTCAGATTATTGTCACCATGTTCCCTCAGTGACAATAAAGAAGGTAACGGGAGAAATCTCTCCTTTATGTGAAAAGGAATAATCTTGATTGAAGAAAAATCGACCTCACTGACCTACCAGGATATCACAGTCTTTAGTGGACTCTGAGACAGGAAGAGGAATGAGCAAATATGTAATAGGAGAGAAAGTAACAACTAAAATGTATAAACATGAAATATAAAATGTTGTTTTCATAAATTTCAACAAAACAGTTAAGGTGGCGACCCCCTTCAAAGCTCATGCCCTTGCCCACCTGCTCCAGGTCACAGCCCTGGAGTCCTGGGAGAAGAGCGCCCTCCTGGTGGTCGAATGAAAACCCTGAAGCTCCCCTGTCTCCCTCAGCTGGTTTGTGTCAGGGCTCATAGGGACTTGCCCTCACTGTGTCTCTTGCACAATATTTACAATCATGATCATCCTGTTGTTCGTCGATTGCCTCGAGCAAGCCTCAGTAACGTCTCCTTTGTCCTAGCCCTGAGATTTTTTTTTTTAAAGTGCCATATTAAAAGCTCTTCTAGGGTTAAGAGAATGAGACCCATGATTGTTACTGGTATTTGGCACATTGGGTACACCACGAGGAGTTTTCCAGACTCTGCCATGTGAGCAGGTTACATTCGGTAGCTTGCCATTTTGTCCAAAGTAAGAATGAGATAATAAGGTGTCGCGTGGCCTCAAATAATCTTGATTGAAAAAAAATCAATGCGGCCGCGCCCTTCCGCGAGCTGGGTTTTAGAGTCTCTGGGTCTTCGCCATTGTTGATGGCATTACACAGTGCCAGGGGAACAGTTGGCGGGTGTGACCCCTCCCTACTGGAATTTGGAGGATCTGGGTGGAGGATGCTCAGTCCCAATTTGAGCAGGCTTGGAGATCTAAGCCCCAGGACCCGCATGCCTTTGTTCCTCTGCCGGTGCTTTCATGCGTGTGGAGAGTGGTCTCAGCATGGTGGTGGCTGGTTCTGGAGGTCTTCGGCTGGTGGAGCTCTGGTCGGAACGGGAGGGAAATTTAACCCGCTCCCCTCCAAGGGGCCCCAGCGAGGACAGTCAGGCGCGGGGGCAGGAGACTCTTGCACAATATTACACTGCTGTATCCTCAGTTACTGACTTTCTCAGTTTTAGGTAAACTTGGTTCTTGGCGGTATCCCTGGTAATGCTGACTTGAGACTGAAGACTTGGGTTATAGTAGGGGCTTCCAATATTATTTAAAACAACAATCCAATCCAGTCCCTTTCCAGAGGCTTGGTGGACCCAGTTTACACCATAGCTGTTTAGAGACAATCCAGAGACCGAGCAGGTGAGGGATAGAGTCTGCGAGGGCTTCACCAGGCTTGGTCCCGACTCCTGCAGCTGTACCTGGGACAGGACACCTGGGAACAGAGATCCACAGTGAGTCACGCTCTCAGAGGCCCATGCCCACCTTGGAGCCTCTGTCCAGGGGATACTCACATGCCGGAGCTGCCACCAGAAAGAGGAGGAACCAGCGCTGATGCATGTTCCTGCCCACGAGGTCCATGACCTCAGACACCATGTCAGGGGAGAGGAAGCCCGAGCTGGGGTGCGTGTGAACATGGTTTTAATCCTAGGTCCCGAGTGCAGATTTGCATGGGGAAGCCTCTCTAGAAGAAGGAGGGGACACAGGGGAGGCTTGTGTGTGGGCTCCCTGGGAGGAGGTGCTGACTGTGGCTCAGAGAATTCAGGCCTGTCCCTGCGGCCCTGTCAGAGCAGGGCCTCTTCCTCCATCACAGGAAAGGTGCTGAGGAGCCCTGAGGAAACAAAAATTGCTCAGTGGGAAGTGGCAGCTGGGGAGGAGAGGCCCCGTGTCTCAGGTTCCTGATGGCCAAACACAGCCCCAACAGGACCTCTACCCTGTAGACAGGCCCCTGCCCCTCCGTGTACCTGTGTAGTCGCTCCTGTTCTCTCACTGTGAGTGCAAATCATCGGGCCTAACAGACCGTGTCATTGTCCCTGTGAATTCTGACTTGGCCTGGTCCAATTCATGTCAATCAAATTTCGCAGTGTTTTTTCATTCATTTATCTTGAATAAAACCCCTTTTCCTTGAGCAGCTTCACTATGAAATATTCATGGCATTATTAGGATGGATTTATTCTTTCTTACTGGTCTATTTAGGGACATGGAAAATGCCTTGCCCAGTGACCTTTCTGGTGTGGTTGGCCTTGTCAGGAACACCTCAACCTGTTCTGTCCTGTATATAACTCGGTACCCAGAAGATGACCGTGATCCTCAGGACCCTGTTATTGGGGATCATCACTGAGGAATTTCAGCCCCATCAGTTGTCTGAAAACTGCTTGTTTAGAGTCCTCAGCACACAAACTATTGGGCCTGGAACCTGGTCTTAGTCCTCAGATTCACATATTTTATAAGGGTACTAGTGTGCTAGCCCTGAACAATGCCAGGCATGGCCCTTCACCCCCTCCCAAATGCTTGGAACCCAGACACAGGCTATGGCACATACATGTACCCCTTAATTCCATGGAGCACCAGAGGATTGAGTTCAATCTAAGGGGCCAGAAAATATGCTCTGAAATTTGATATTTAAAATGTCAGCATTAAGGATCAAAAATAATCTACATACGCAGCAGGTTCTACAAAATTCTGCTAAGATAGACACAGAGACACACAAGCACCAACTCAGGCAAAGTGAGGATTGAGATGGATGATGTCACACCTCAGGGACCAGGTGATTATAGGATTCACAAACACTCTCGTATATAAGCACGTGACTCACTGTGTCTGTCCCCAGGTGTTCTGTCCCAGAGCTTCCACAGGGGCAGGACAGTGAATAGTCACAGATATGACCCACCTGCTCTGTCTCTGTGTCTCCACGGTGAGCAGTTTCCAGGGGAGCTGGGCCCCCAGACCTCGGGAAGGTCACTGGAGTGCCTCGGGAATATTGGGAATATTTCCTAAACCTGCCGCACCAAGACCAACAGGACACTTTCTAAAGTTATGAAAGTTTATTTGCACACACCAATATTAACTGTAAATTAGAAATTTTTATTTTTATTTTCACTTAATCACTTAATCACTTAACTTCCCGTTAGTCATCGATTTGCTCGAGCGGGTGCCAGTAACGTCTCCATCCGTCCCTGTCGCGTGCTAGTGTAGCCCAATGGCATCTGTTCGCTCTGGGAACATGAAGAGCCTCAAACCAATCGTTCATGATCTTGACGAAGAAGTCTGACCATCTGGTAGGTGGGCGGCCACGCGGTCTTTTGACATCCCGTGGAATCCAGTCAGTAACAGCTCTAGTCCAGCGGTCGTCTTTAAATCTCATTATTTTTATTATTTTTATTTTCATCTTAATAAATTAGACTCATTTCTTTTCCCTTTCTTGCCTCATGTTGTAGCTGTTTCACTCTTTCAGATGGACAATAAATAAAATATTCTGGTGTATAATTAGTACTGTACTAGAAATAGTGTAAGAACCAAATTAGAAAGGAAAGAGACCTAGAATATTCATTTCCTATTTCATCATTGTTAGACACTGCTGGCATGAAAGAAACACGAAACTTTTGTTTTTCACAGCAACTCTGGCAGGATCAATGGAATTGAAACATCTTTGCACATGCTCATTTTCCTGAACCACTACCCTGATCCCTGAGCACTGCAGGGGAGACCAGGACACAGACAGAGTATTCCCAGAGGTGGCCCAAAACTAAAAAACACAGAATATCCATATTTGAATAGTACAGTTTTTCATAATGATTATGTACCCATTAGTTTAATTCCAAATTGGCCATTTGCAATCATCATAGAGTGTAATTTCTAATAGGAAATTTACCTCCAACATTAGTCTTTATTATTGATATTGAACCTTTAAAATTCTTTGAGTTCCCTAAATGAAGAACTAATGGTGCACTTGTGATTTTATCCCCAGAAAAGGAGAGCTTCCCTTTTTGATGTCACCCTGTGAGGGGAGGGAGGAACATAGATTCTGATCTCCAGCTTTCTCTGTTTTGGGAGGGCAGACAGGAAACTAACGTTTATCTACAATAAGAAATTCATTAAGAGTCACATCTGCAATGGTCTCAGTATGGAGTCTTAGTGTAAGGAAGACCCTTAAGCTCTGGGGTGTGGTGTATCTGCGGGTTCCGGGAGAGTGGGGGCTCAGGGAGAGCATCAATGTTCTGGGTCCTTCCTCTGTCGCACTGTGAAGGGTCAGCGCTGCAGGTGTCACTGGACAGGGTTTCTGCTCTACAATGGCTGAGGGGTGGAGAGAGAATGGGTAAACCCGAATGTCCATTTAGTGAGTGGAAGAGTGACTAGAGGTCAGCCCATACGAGAGAGCAGGACTCCCAGGTATGGGGTGACCAGGTAGAGGCTATCTATGCAGGTCAGAGGGCAGGGGTCAGTGGGCACAGATTGCGTGTCTGAGAGCTGAAGGAAGGAGCCAGCACACAGCTGAGTGGACGCCAGGATTTTTTTCTTTGATAAAGTGACTCCTGAGCATTGCCAGGTGTGACCTCCCTCCCCCCCCCCCCAAAAAAAAGACCTGGGTGTGGAGCGAAGGAAAGTGTATAGAGCCTTGCAGCCTTGGTCAGCTGCATGCAAGGCAAATGCTCTATCCACGTTCCTTCCATGCAGCCCCAGATCATTCATTCTTTATTTATTTATTTTTTTTTTACTTTTTTGAGTCACACCTGGTGATGTCTGGGGTTTCTCCGCAGTGCTGAGGAGGTCATGGCATATGCTGAAAACCGGCGCTGGGCTTCCTGTGCGATGGTCCTTTGAGCGGTCTCCCAGGCAGTGCGACCCTTTTTCTTCTGGCTACAGCCAGCTGTGTGCAGGACTGATTCCTGGCTCTGCTCTCTTTGTTGTTGGTTTTGTTCTTTTGGGACACACCGAGGAGTGCTCAGGAGTTATTCCTGGCTCTGTACTCAGAAATTACTCCTGGTGGTGCTCAGGGGAAGCCAAAAGTCAAACCGCAGGTCAGCCACATGCAAGTCAAATGCTCTACCCACTGTACTAACTCTCTGGCACCTTGGGTAACTTTTGGAGGTGCTGGGGAACTGGAGGTGGTGCTGGGTATCCAACCTGGGTCAGCTGCATGCAAGGCAAGTGACTTTCCCGCTGTACTCTCTCCCTGGTCCTATAATTAATAATAATAACAATAATAATAATAATAAAATAGACTATTATTATTATTATTATTATTATTATTATTATTATGTACTACTCAATTCCTTTGCTCCTATAAGAGAGCCTGGCAAGTTACCGAGAGTATCTCGTCCGCACAGCAAAACCTGGCAAGCTCCCCATGACGTATTTGATATACCAAAAACAGTAAGAGCAAGTCTCACAATGGAGACGTTACTGGTGCCCGTACGAGCAAATCAAAGAAAAACGGAGGACAGTGCTACAGTGCTACAGAAGAAATTACTCCTACTAGGAAACCATGATAATCTCTACAAGGTAAATTTAATTTCTACCAGAGAATAATGTGCCCCTCAGGATGCAGGGAAGTCATGGTCACATTATTAAAAACAACTATCATGAGGTAGAGAGTGAAACAAACTCCTTCCTGCCCACAGTGGGGATAGAGGACTCAGAGCCACAACCCACAGGACAAGGTGCCCTTGGGGTCATCTGAGAGCTCAGGGGCAGGTCAGGCCTGAACTCCACAGAAACATGATTCATCTGCTCATGAGTAATGTCTCCTCAGGGAGAGTTCTCAGAGCCTCCTGGGGCCTGCACTCCTGAAGCTCACCCTGCTTCCTCCTGCAGGTGGTTTGTGTCTGGGCCCACACGGCCTTCCTCTCACTGTGTCTCTCATACAGTAGTACAGGGCCGTGTCCTCCTCCCTCAGTTGGTTCATTTGCAGAGAGACCGTGTTCTTGCTGTTTTCTCAGGAGATGGTGAATCGGCCCTTCACAGAGTCCGCATAGTATGTATGACCATCATTAGTAATCTGTGAGACCCACTCTAGGCCCTTCTCTGGAGCCTGGCAGACCCAGTTTATTCAATAGTTGCCAAAATTCAATCCAGAGGCTGCACAAGAGAGTGTCAGGGTCCCCCCAGGCTTCACCAAGTCTCCCCCAGACTCCACAAGCTGCACCTCACATTGGACCCCTGCAAACACAAAGACATCCTGGTCAGGAAACTCTCCTCACACAGAGGATCTGCCTCTCCCATCTCTCCCATGCTCCGTGTCTCTGTTGCCCACTAGTTACCTCCTAACACAGCCACCAGGAGAAGCCAGCTCAGCCCACACACCATGTTGGTTGTGTGTGAGTCAGTATGGAGCCCCTGGGAACCCCTGAAGGGATGCCTCTCCTGGAGCTGAGGCTGGGCTGGGCCTTTTACATCATAGCAGGGAGAGGCTAATTTGCATATCCTCCTCCTACATAAAACGTTCTGTTTGAACCTAAAGTGTAAGTGAAGGACTCCAGAGCAAATGTCTGCTTCTGGGGGTGACTTGTGACCCGGAAAAAATTCTGTCATGAAATTGTTATATGACAATAAATTTAATTTGTGATATTTTGTCCTTATTTTTGATGACCATCATGTAATATCTATAGTCATACTTCTGTTTCATACTTCTGTTTCATGCATCAGTTGTCACAGAAAAGCTTACTTTATATAATATTCTCATAACACATTGTAAGAGTTGGTTCCATTATTGAGACAAAAGTAATACACTGAATGACATCGAGTTATGATTGAGTTGGAAACCAAGAATGAAAAGAGAATCAGGAGTAATGCAGAATGACCAGATAGCATAGCCCTGATATCTGGGAAACCTGAGGCAGGATCCTGTGTCTGCTCTGTCTCTGCTGTTTCTCCCAGAGGAAACATCCCCGAGGTTAAAAATGTTTGTCCTTATATTAAAGGCCCTCGGATGTGTAAAACCTTAGCTCATATAGACTAAGTCAGGTAGCTGACTTACGAATGGCATTCTTCTGATGATTCCTGGTTCTAAGTGAAAACTCTCACTGTGTTGGACATTAGGATCTCTCGGTCCATGAGCCGGTTTGTCCCCTGAGTCCCCACCCTTTCTCTCTTAAGTCTATCTTTAAAATACTCACTGCATTCCCTGGTTTTGCCCTGTGCACCAGGTTTGTTCCCCAGTAACAAGAGATGTAGAGATAGCAGAGGGATAAGCTTCCCTTGCATGAGGCAGATCAAAGTTCATTTCCTACACTTCATATGGCTTCCCATGCCCCCACCAGGAGTGATCCCTGAGTACAGAGCCAGCAGTATACCAAGAGTGGCACAATAACAAATCTCAAACAACTGGAGCTGAAGGATAGCACAGTGGCAGGACACTTGCCTTGCACATGGCTGACCCAGTTTTGAATACTAGTATCCCATATACTTCCCCCAGCAATTTCAAGAGTAACTTCTGAGTGCAGAGTCAGTAGTAATCCCTAAGCATAGCCAGGTATAGTCCCCAAACCAGACAAAAACTCACAAATAATACCAAACAAAATATGGGCTAGCGGCTGTCAATAACTTCTTCCCTGTAATGGCTGGAGCAATAGCACAGCAGTAGGGCGTTTGCCTTGCACGCAGTCAACATGGCCGACCCGAGTTCGATTCCTCCGCCCCTCTCGGAGAGCCTGGCAAGCTACCGAGAGTATCTCGTCCGCATGGCAGAGCCTGGCAAGCTCCCCGTGACGTATTCAATATGCCAGACACAGTAACAACAAAGTCTCCAATGGAGACATTACTGGGCCCGCTTGAGCAAATTGATAATCAATGGGAGGGCCTTTACTTTTACTTTACTTAATGAGAACAAATTGTATTTATTCTGAATTTTGCCTTTACCTGGAGGATGTTGGAGACTAGTGTGCATGGAGGTGCATGGGGTGTGACTCTTCACATCAGACCAACCCCACATCTCATTCTTACCATGTCAATATTTGATTAGCAGTTAAAACCACAGGAGGCCATGCTCTAAACAGAATACTGACTTATAGATCATTAATGTTTCATGAGCGCTGGCATGAATGAACACCTGTCCAGAGATCATCACACCCAAAACAGTAGATGAACCCCTCACCCCAGTGTTTCCCCTTGGTTCATGATATTCCTTCCCCCATGCTTCACCCCTCCCTCCTGCTCTCTGCATGCCTCCTGTTTATGTAAGTGTGTGTAGGGTGGGATAACGGAGATTGACTCTCAATATCCTCTCACTCTAGGGATATATTATGGGTTTTACTCATATCTAAAGGCGACATGTATAACTCTCAGTCCTGGGCCTTTAAAATGGGTCACACAAGCTTTCTAGAAGGAGGGAGAAAAATGAGGAAAAGCTGTTCTACATCTTACGTGATTGTCAAAGAGAAAGCTATGAAAATAATAACAAACAAGTACCGATTAATACTCACCCTGCCAGGCGTTGGAGTCCTGGGAACCTGGTGGGGGTGAATGTGAGGGACAGAGAGGACAGATCACAGGGAGGGGGTCAGGAGTGTGAGGGTGTCACTGAGAGTGGAGCTTCTCTGGGAGCGACGGGGAAGGGTCCTAGGAAAGACGCTGGAACTGGGCATTTATGGGAGTGGGTGGGGGTGATGAGGGCTGAGTGTCTCTGTGCTATGACAGAGTATTGGCCCCTGTGGTCTTCTAGCACATGGTGACCCTCTTTGTGCCCTGATTGGTCTGAAGCCTTTTCTGGAGTGGCTCCCTAGTGCCAGCAGAGCCCCTGCAGCCCCTCCTATGGTCTGGGGGGGGGTCCTTCAGAGTCCCACAATTCCCAGAGTGAATAGAGGAAGTGAATCCTCAGCACCCATCGGAGATAGGAAGTGTGAGCACTGGGAAATGAGTCCGGAATGATTCACACCAGTTTCCCCAGGGAGGTGTGTTCAGAGATAGCCCCATGGAGAAGGGAATCCTTCCTGCCTCCACGTGGAGGTACCTCATGCCTGAGTCACATCACAGCTCACAAAGACCTTAGAGGTGCTGGCCCAGGCCCTGCTCTGGTGCCTTCTGGAAAGCCAGAACAAAGCAGAACTCCCCGTGCAGGCAAAGGGGAGCAGAGAGAACATAGGGCGGCCGGGGTCTCCTGCGGGGTGGAGGAAAGGAGGAGAGCACAGGGGGAAACGGCGCCTCGGCTGAGCCCCAGGGCCCAGCACCTACACCTCGGTCCCTGAGCTCCAGGGGCCAAAGGAGAGGAGGGAGGAAGTTCACAAGGACTAAGGAGGAGAGGGTGGGAGAGAGAGGGAAAGAGAGAGAGAGAGAGAGAGAGAGAGAGAGAGAGAGAGAGATGTAGAGGGAAGGGTAGAGGGAGGAGCAGCCAGTATCTGTCGCAGGAGCCCTGAAAGGTTCTGGAACCGCTGCTCCTCTGCCGGCTCTCAGGAGCTGTTTCCGGGTCAGAGGGCAAAGGTCGGGCAGCCCCGCCCTGCCCCTCCTGCCCCTTCCGACAGACCCTCTCTAGGCCTAGCACCCCCAGACAGTCCATGTCGGGCGCGGCCGCTGAACGGGTCAGCAGGAGCCAGTGTCCATTCGGGCCTGTCCCGGGGCTCCATGTGTCCAAGCGGGGCTGCCAGTGGCCCCCCCCCCCCCAACCGCCTGGCCGAGCAGGACCAGGACCCGCGTCTGGATCAGGCTCATCCCGAGGTGCTCCTCAGAGCCCTGACGCTCCAGGTCCTTCTCCCAAAGGTCACCCCGAGCCTGCATCCATCGGACCTGACGGGAATGTCCTTGCGGGCGTCTTGTGGTCCCTGTCCCGCCTTCCCCTGGGGGTTCAGCGCAAGGGGGTCCCGCTAGCTTGTCCCGAGACCCCAGACGCTCAGCGCCGTGTGGGCTGCGCTGAGACGTGTCCAGTCAGGGGGACGCTACCTGGCCACTGCTGTGCTGAGCGCGTCCCCGTCATGCTGGGGTCTGTCCCATCCCCAAACCGAGTTTGGGTTGAGTCCACACACGCACAGAGACGCTGTCAGAGAGACAGGATGCCTCAGAGACCAACTCAGACACCCAGAGCCCCCCTCAGTCCACAGGGCACCTGCTGCGGCTGGGGGTGCTCCCCTGTGAGGGCACACGGGGCGTGGGTGTCCCCTGATGGCCCTGGCCCCCTCAGGCCAGGACAGGAGACCATCACCAAGAGCAGTTCTCATGGGAGACAATCATATAGGCCAGTCCAAGGTACGAGTTTGTGCAGGAGGTTTGTGGGGAGGGTCTCTTGGGGTAGGTTGAGGGTTATACTTTTGTAACCTGTTCTCAGGGAACACATTTGTATGTCTTAACTCAGTACATCTTCGTTGACGCCGATATTCATGAGGAGCAATAAGAGCTGAAGACCTGTCCATATCTGAGGGAGATCAGGTAGGTGATGCGGGGTCCATTGCCCACCGAGTGAGGAGTGTCCAAGTCCATAACGGTGCTTATTTGTGAGCGTGACCCCTGCCCTATCCCTGAACTCTGAGCAGACAGAGCTCCTCACCTGAGGGACAGTCCCACCAGTCCACTCCCCTCAGGTGACTGACCCTGAGGAGCACAGAAACCATGAGTCCTAACCTAGGGTTTACATCAGACTTTGGATACCTCCATGCCCCATGTTTGAGAGTTAGAATTCCCCCAATAAGAATTATTTCTATAAATAAATTAATCACATCACCAAGCTCTGTAAGCTTGTAGAGCCCCAAGCAGTACTTGAAATTGTCTTTGAATTATTGTCATTATATATTTTTGTTGTTGTTGCTTTTGTTTTGTTCTCCCAATATCAGGTATTTATGAACAGTTCAGCCTGCCATGCACATAGTCCCTGGGATAATTTCATTGTTTTAATTGAATCAGGGAAATGTAGGAACTGAGATAACATCCACTCACCTCGCTGTGCCTGTTGCTGGGCTGTAGCTTTTGTGGGGACCTGAGCGACCCTGCTGCTCAGTCTCCTTCCATTATTCCAGTGACCAATTGCCTTGGAATATCTGGATCTGAGGCTCCTTGAAGGGCTGCCACCAGATCACTGTCTCCACCTCATTCCTCTGTGTGCCCACAGCTCACCTCTGCTCTGAGCACCTGGAAACATATCCCTCCCTGCTCCTCGGGCTGAACCTGAGTGTAGTCCTGAGTTGGGATGGCCCTTCCTGGGGACTTTCTGGGACCTGTAGAGCTGCACGCACTGACTCCATTGCACCCTAACGGGGAATAGGCTCCCACTGTCCATCAACTGTCCGTCAGGGAGCTAAGCTGGTCCAAGCTCTGAAACGCAGTCACCATGACCAGGGAGAATAATCCAGATGTGAATATGATGAACTGTCAGGACCGAGTCCAGTCTGTCTAAAGCTTGAGCAAGTCAGGCCTCCGCGGGAAACTGTTTCTGCCCAGTCCTCACTCACGGTCCAGACAAGGGTTGTCCCAGAGGAAACTGTGACTCTAACACAGAATTTTCACACCCACAAGAAGGATATCAGGAATACATGAACAGTTAGTGTGTTGCAAATGGTTTAATATAAAAGTAAAAACCAAATAATTCATCTATGAAAGAATTTCATGTGTTTTTAATGTTTCTACTGTCATGGTAAATTTTTCCCAGTCATATCCCATATGATTTTGAACCTATAAAAATCCTGAATGTAGATATCTGGTGATACATTAACTAATTATATGCAAAACTATCATAACTATCATAATCTCTGACAAGGAAGTTTCTTTGATATATTATGCAGAGGAGAATTAACTTGGATCCATGACTTTATCATTATCAAATTTGTCATTGGAGTATTTAAGGTGGAATTGTCCATTGTTAGCAATGTGAAACCTGTATACCAGGACAATAATAATTCTGCAATATTTTACCAATTTTTCAGAGACTTCTTCCAGCTGTTGTCCCTGGAGTAAGTGTGAGAGACATTTCCTTCACTGTAGTCACTGCTTGGTACTCCTCTCTGCCAATGGCAGGAGGTACTGACTCTCTCCTGCCCTTACTGAGGTGGGTTTCCACTATGTGTCATTATGAAAATTTCCACCCTGTTGTTCAATTGCTCCAAACCAGCTTTGTGTTATTGACAAAATGTCTCCTAGGGAAATGTGTTTAGTATTCAGGAATAAGTAAGAACTTTAGGATAACGAGGTCAGTGGTTATTTCCTTGAGAACTTGGAAATTCCCAGGTGACATCTGAGATCAGCACCATGTACAGATAATAAGGGTAGACTGAGGCACTGCACCACAGTAAGCAGCAGCTTAATACCCAGTGACCCACATAGGAGTCTGTTCTTGGGCACAGACAAGAAAAGTGCATCAGGGACTGTTGGTGTCTCAGCAATTAGCCTGAGACTTGGACCAAATCCCCTGTCCCTGAAAGCAAGAGAAGGCTCTGTTTACATGGGCCCAGGATCTTGCTTCAGCACTTCACACACATAGGTACTCTTGTTGAGGATGAGGGTCATAACAGTTACGATTTGCCTGAGCTGATACACCCGGCCCTGAGAGTGGGAGATGTAAATCATTAACTAACATCTGTACTGAGCCTGATGAGGTAAATGTGATACACGTAGATGGCCCCTGAAATGTATGTATAAAAACCCCTGTGTGAGAGATAATAAACGGATTGCTGATTGACCACCAGCTCTTCCCCCTCCGCGTAGTTCTCTGAAGCTGCTGGAGTTTGCTGTGCGTGGAGGCCCAAGGCAGAGTCTTCTCTCCTGCCCACTCCCTCTCCTATAAGAGTAAGTCCGGTCACTGGGGGATTGTACTCCAGTGTGCCAGGGTCAACTGGCCAGGACCCTGACAAGGGAACATTACAGAAACTTCATTTCTGAACTTGACACACTGTGAATGTGCCTCTGCCCATCATAGATTTGTATTGGCACACATGTTCTTGAAACTCGCCCTCAGTTAGGGCCTTTGCCTTCTCGATCTTCCTTAGCCTTTGTTGGAGCAGATTTGTGCCCATATAAAGAACAAAATTCCAACGGATTATCTAAGCGTTAGTGGGGCTTTGGGCAGGCAATCTCCCCTTTGGGAAGGGAACCAAGTCTATCATTGTGTGGGCTCTGAGTTCACTCCCTGATTCATAAATTCTTGATCACCCTTATTAGTGTAATTTGGGGTTATTTTAAAGGAAACATTCAGCTGTTGGGGCAGCATAATAAGAAAAACTTCTACTACTTCTTCCTGCCCTAAAATGTCCAGGAAGACTGTGGGCAAACACACATGTGGCAGCCTACCTCGTGGCCTCTATCATGTCTGCATGGACACTCCATGGACACTAATAAGAGATGTAATTATTTCTCCAAGTACCAATTCTCTAGTTTTTAATATATGGGTTTTGTCAAATACTTTTCTCTAGGTTCTTTAAACTAGACATTGTTAATGGTAAATATTTCTGCATTTCTCCCTGGTTGTCTGTCCTTTCTGACGACAGATACCTAGTGGAAATGTTTGGCTATTCATCTCGCATCTCAAAGTACTTCAAAATCTGTCTCAATAAATGGCATTTATATCCTAGGAATTTTACCGCAGGTGAATTTAGAGGTGCCACCTCCCCTCAGCTGGAAGGGCTGAGTTTTGGCATTGCCAACAGGGTGCCCTGAACCTTGCTCAGGAACCGCTGCTGCTGTCGCTCCAGGAGCAGCCCCTCTGGACACATACCCTGGTGTCTCTGTATTCTCCAAGTGTAGCATCTCCTCATCACGAGCACAATGCCTCCAAGGTCAGGGTTCACAGGGACAAAGGGAGAGGCACGCGGGGTTCACGATACTGCATCATGGTCACAGAGGAAAGTCACAGGGAGGTTGGGACAGGACACAGACACGTTCTCACTACCCAACATCATTTGATCCTGGACTTCTGACCTTGGCCACTATTCTAGTGTCACCTTGTCCACTCCCCGTGTCTAGTGGTGAGATTCCAGCTCAGGGATACAGAGATGCAAATTTGAACACGGGGTAAGGCCCACAGCCTCTCAGAAGGGGTCTCCCAAACCCTGGATTCTATCTCAGAGAAAATGATTTCCTGTTGCCGCACAGCAGGTGAATATGTGCATATTTAGATGCTGGGGTGTTTTCTAGTATTATACATTAGTCCCAGGAATGTCCTTGTCTTCAGACACAAACCACAGAAAGGAGGTTAGGATATGAGGGGTAGACAGTCGCAGACGCTGATGCACCTGGGCCACTCCTCCACCACAGCTGTTGTCTGTGTCCCCGGGTCCTATCGAGTGCCATGACTGTGATGTTGAGAAGTGAAATTCCCAAAACATGTTGAATAATCAAGGATTTTCCTGGGGCTGGAGCTGTTGTCGTAAACCTGCAATGGTCCCAGCACACACTGACATGTGTTAGCTCCTGTGGCAACTGAAACACAAGGAGCTCAGCCATACAGGAAACAGAAAACTGTTCTAGAGGAAACAGTCCTCGGATCTGCAAAGTCCCCAGCACATTCTTTCAAGTGGTTCTTCCACTAGTGTCTTCAGGGCACAAGTGTACAATCCAAGAAGAATATATCAGTGACTTCAAATGTTCTAGGGAGAAGCCATCTTCCTCTTGGCTGTTGCTGAAGGACAGGGAGTGATCCTGAGGCTTTTCCTCAGATGAAGCCTGGCCCTGTGAGCCCGATTTGTGTCTCAGACCCTGACTCTCTGAGGAGGAAGTCAGGAGGATACGCGTCCCTGTCATCTCCTCAACTGATACAGCTGCCAGCTGCCTCCCCCTCGGTTTTCTGACACACTCAGGATGTGGTTGTCACACTGTATATCTCACACAGTAATACACGGCTGTGTCCTCAGTGCTCAGCTTGCTCAGCTCCATGTAGGCTGTGTCCTTGGATTTGTCTGCAGTGAGTGTGAGTCTGCCCTGGAGCTTTGTTGCATAGTCTGTACTACCATAGTAAGTGTTGATACCTTCCATCCACTCGAGGCCTTATTTTGGGACCTGCCGCACCCAGTGCATATTGTAGCTGGTGAAGGTGTATCCGGACGCCTTGCAGGAGATCTTCACTGATGTCCCAGGTTTTCCCACCTCAGGCCCCGACTGCACCAGCTGCACCTGGGAGTTCACACCTGTGGACAGCAGACAGGAGTGGGTGGACTCCACTTGACTGGCCCCATTCCCTCAGTCCAAGGCATGGGGACGCTTACCTGCAGCCACTGCCACCAGGAAGAGAATTCTCCAGGTCCAGTCCATGGTGGGGACCGTGCACTCAAGGGCTTCTGAAGGTGTGGGTGTGCCTGCTGTGTGATGTTTTCAGGACACAGAAACATCTGTATTTAACTCAGTGTCCCTCGCATAATTTGCATATTCATAAGGATGGAGAATTCATAGCTGAAGGCCTGGTGCAACCTTAAAAGGGGCTGTTGGAAGTCACCGGGTCCATTCTCAAGGGAAGTGGAGAGGTCCACGTTCTGATCCTTGTTAGAGGAGATGAGACCCTGACCTGTCTCAGGACACTGTACACACAGAGCTCCCCCTCCGGAGGGCCAAGCCCTATCAGGACCTTACCTCAGAGCCCCCACATCTGTATTACCTGGAGACATCTGGATACCTGGACTTTGAGGTTATTTTTGGCATCCTGTACCTCCTCCAAGGGATACTACAATGAGACTACAAAACCATCCCAATGCTCCACTGGTTTCCAGTGGAGATATTAAGAAGTCCAGAGACACCACCTGCATACAGGTTTTACTGCCTTATCAATATGTTAAGTGTTCCTCCCAAAGCAATAAGTATGCACAAATGAACCTTCGGTGTCCTATACGTATTTCTATTTTTGTTTTCTCAAGAAAGCAACATTTAGTTTTCTGTTTTTAAATTTTTTAAATTATTATTATATGTTTTTTATTAAATCGCTACTGGTTAGACCCTTATAAAGCTGTTCATGATTAGATTTCTCTCAGATAGTATTCCTGATTTTGAAGAGAATCCCCTCTTATGCCCCTTCTAGCCTGGACTAAGTGCTGCTGAGATTTGGCGCACCCTGCAGCTTGGTCTCCACACTGCAGGGAGAGCCGCTGGGCTCTCAGAGTTTAACCTTTTGGTGTCTCTACTACAGAACAGAAGCCTTGTTCACTAGTCATCTTCTTTTAGGGGCCTTTTGGTTTTGAGTCACATCTGGCACTACTGAGGGCTTAATTCTGGCTCTGTGTTTAAGGATCGCTCTGGTAGATGCATCCTAGAAAAATATTGACAAATCAAATTAATTTATATATAAAAATTAAAAGGTGATACTGAGTGTTCTTTTGTGAGATTCTGTAAAATAGATACAATAAATTATCCATTCAAATAAAAGTAACGTAAATGATCAAACTAAAATAGAATTTAAGTAATATTTTAAACAAAAATTTTATATTTAGGGGCTGGAGCAATAGCACAGCGGGTAGGGCGTTTGCCTTGCATGCGGCCGACCCGGGTTCAATTCCCAGCATCCCATATGGTCCTCTGAGCACCGCCAGGGGTAATTCCTGAGCGCAGAGTCAGGAGTAACCCCTGTGCCATTGCCGGGTGTGACCCAAAAATCAAAAAAAAAAGTTATATTTAATTTGCTAAGTTAATGACGACTTCAAAAACCAGGCATGCGTCAAACACAGCTGCCAACAAGTTTATTATATAGCAGTATTAGTGGAAAAAATATAAGTAAACACGAAATAAATAAAATAAAATAAAGTGTTGTGTGAATATTCTTTCCGTCGGGAGTGCAGAGATAGAACCTCGAGAAGAATTCTAAAAATGGCTGGAGGGCTGCTAGCTCACTCTGGCAGGGCAGCTGCGAAGAAGCGTCCCACAGTATCTTTTATTTACTATCCAACGTACATACTTCTAATGCACTCAGTACAAAGAAAGCATTAATGAGGAAAAGGGGTCACAGGAGGGACATCAGGACATCAAGGACATCAAGGCCACTTTGTTCTGTCACACCTGCAAGCCCAAGGGTCTCAGCCTCCAGAGAGGAATGCAAGGCCGAGCAGCCTGGCACCATGAGCTACATCCCCTTGAACCTGGAGTGATAGGGGATGTGAGAGAATGTCTGTATTCCAAAGCTAAGCCTGGTTAGGGATCTGTGAGAAAGGGAGAATTGCTTCTATGTGATCCTAAAAGCTAAAGAACTACAGCGGAAGAAATGTTAACCCTGTTCTGACCAGTCTGAACACACGAGTCATGGCTCGCCCATTTTCACGGGGTCTGTGCCCCTGCACGCTTGCGGGAGAGTCTCTATTGACTCATTCTAACAGTTCTAGTTAGGCACCAACATCTGCAGAGACAGAACACACAGTTTAACAGCATCTTAGCTAATCTTGTTTAGTCCCATGTTGAAAACTTCAATTTCCAATGTCTAAGAGCGCTCTAATAGAAGTCAGGATATTAGAACAATTCTGCAGATATAATTTAAAGGTAAAGGTAAAGGTAAAGGTAAGGTAAAGGCCCTCCCGTTGATCGTCGATTTGCTCGAGCGGGCCCAGTAGCGTCTCCATTGGAGACTTTGTTGTTACTGTGTCTGGCATATCGAATACTCTCGGTAGCTTGCCTGGCTCTCCGAGAGATAATTTAAAGGGTAAAGGGTTTTTATAACAAGATAGTTTTTGATCACAATTTCTTTCTTAAAACAGTACCTCAAACTTATGTATTTTTTATAGTCATTCTGTCCTGTTCTTCAAAACCAGTTTTACTCTAACAGGATTCTTTCCCTTTTTCCATCAATGATATCTTCATCCATCATTTTTCTTACTTAAAATTCACACTTATTTTCTTTCCTTAGAGTCATATCCCACAGGTTTTAACTTCCTTGTTTTACTGAACTTAATATAGCTTGATCTATCAAGAAATTTGGAAAGAAGTTTGCTAATAATTTTCTCAATTACTATACCTTAAGCTGTACTCTGCAATACTCTTTCAAAAGCATTACATATATTTTAAAAGGTTTACAATGCTCATAATTAAAAATATTATGATATAGAATTCCAAACTGTAGGAAAACATGGATTAAAAAGGATGAAAATACTCAAAGATTCATATATTTTATTTAACTATATATTCCCTCGGTCTTATCTTGGCATTAAAATCACCGACAATGATCTTGTAGAAGGTATGGTCTTCTTTATAGAACTTCTCCAGCTCCATGTAGAACTTCTCAATTCTGGAAGTTCTGACTCCTGTCCCAGAGTTGGGGGCTGAGCTGGGCTGGGTTTCCTCTGCAGAGGAAGGGTTGTATTTATTCTTTAGATTTAGCAAGTTCTGGGCTGGGAAATTTCTGGAATGTGTGAACTGGGCGAGTAAGGTATTCATGAAAACTTTCAACTATTATGATTTCTGAGTATTTGGTTATTTTATAATAAACCCTTCATTTAACCCAATAGTTTACTTTTCCCTATTTTCATAAACGTTATGTATTAATTTTGCTTCTTTTATATATGTAAACTATACTCAGAAGCACAAATGACTTTGTAATGCATTAAATATAGAGATTAGTGCAAATTAGCTTAAGAATTTAGACATAAATGGTCTCCAGAACTATCCTACATCAGAATTGTACTTGTGTGGGTGTGTGTATTTATAGTTTGTAAAATCTCCTCTATTTTTTAAATAGAATGTTACATGATTTTTCTGAATCTGTTAACCTGAAATTTGTTAGAGAAAAAAATCAGGGTCCACTCAGTTGCACTCAAATGATACACAACATTTACCTATCATCCAGCTTTTCCTACTTACCCATACAGGCAGTTGTTTGTAAGAAATGTATATATGTATGAGGAGATTTCTATATTAAACTGAGAAAAACATAGGCAAAATTCTCTAGAATCTGTATATCAAAGTATCTTCAATCATCTGTTTCCAATAGCCAAAAATAAGAGAAAAAAAATAAGCAGGTATAGGAAAACGAAAATTTCTTTTATGGCATAAGAAACTCTGGCAAAATGGAAAGTAACACAGCTGATTTGAAGTATATTTTCACTCCTAGTGCTTCAGATAAAAGATTAGCATCTAAGATCTATAATGCAGAGACTCAGCAATAGCTTCATCCAAAAATGGGAAGAAGAGACAGACATATCGTTCTGCAAAGGCATGTGGTGCTGAGGTAAAAGGCAGTTCAGATAGAGAAGGGACCACCAAGTAAAGGGTGTTTGGAGGGGGCCCGCTTGGGATGGGAGATGCATGCCAAAAGTAGACTATAGACCGAACATGACGGTCACTCAATACTTGCATTGCAGATAAAAACACCATAAAGGAAAGAGTAAAAGGAAATATGCCTGCCACAGAGGTTGGGGGTGAATGTGGGGGATGGGACAGATACTGGGAAGATTGGTGGTGAATGGGCACTGGTGGAGGGATGGGTACTCGATTATTGTATGAGTGAATCGTAAGCACTAAAGTTTGCAAGTCTGTAACTGTACCTCATGGTGATTCACTAAATAATAAAAATTTTCAAAATAAAGAAAATGCAGAAAGAAAGAAAGAAAGAAAGAAAGAAAGAAAGAAAGAAAGAGAAAGAAGGCATGTGGGTTGTTTATCAGCCAGTGGAAAAGTGATAGTTATAAACTATCACTTAATATCAGGGAAACACAAAGCAATGAGTATCGCCTCACATTTGTGGGAATCACATGTATCTCCCCAACCTGAAATCAACTGTTACTGTGAGCGTGGCACATAGTTATACTCAATGGAATTCTATGCAACCAAATGGAAAATAAATCATGCTATTTATAACATCTTTGAGGGAGATGGAGGAAATGATGATGAGCTAAATAATCCTGTGGAGAAAAGGTCAAATAGAGGGTAATTTCACTTCTTTATGCAAAGAAATCAGCGCAGCAGACAGAGGGTCAGGCACTTGCCTTGCTTGTGGCTGATGCAGGTTGGGTTTCAAGGACCACAAATGGTTGAATGAGTCTACCCAGAGTTATCTCTGAGCCTAGAGAACAGGAAGAAACCCTGAACACTATTGTGTGTGACCCTAAAACCAAAACACATAAATATAAAAAATAAATAATGAAAGAAACAAATCAAGAGAATGAACACTATCAATCTTTAATGCACCTTCATAAGGAAATACAGGCCTGAGAGTGCAGATTTGTGGTGAAGGGAGCAAAGAGGCTGACTGGAAGTGACCCAGGGAAGAGGACAGAGAATCTCAGGTACAAGGGTGGTGCTAAGGGTAGTGACAGTGTGCACGGAAACTGTAGTTGCCAATCAGGGAAGGATGAGGGGATGGAGAGAGGGAAGAAAGTGCAGGTCACAGATGAAATAGGGTCGGACTTGTGGGATACAGGAACTTGGTATCCGTGGTGTTTAGTAACTGTACACTGATAACAGAAAATGACACTATTTTTTTTTTTTACTTTAGTGAATCACCATGAGATAGTTACAAGCTTTCATGTTTGGGTTACAATCACACAATGATCAAAAACCCATCCCTATACCAGTGCACATTCCACAACACCAATGTCTCCAGTATACCCATCATTTCCCATTCTCTCCCTGCCTCCATGGCAGACGATTTTCCCCATAACTCTCTCTCTACTTTTGAGCGTTATGGATTCAATAAAGAAACTGAGAGGTTATCATCACTTGATCAGTTGACTTTCTGTTAATCGTTGATTTGCTTGCGTGGGTGCCAGTAACGTCACCATTTGTTCCTGTCAAGTGCTAGTGTAGCCCAATGGCATATGTTCGCTCTAAGAACAGGAAGAGCCTCAAACTGATTGTTCAATATCTTGATGAAGAAGTCTGACCATCTGGTAGGTGGGTGGCCATGCGGTCTTTTGATATCCCCTGGAATCCAGTCGGTAACAGCTCTAGTCCAGTGGTCGTCTTTAAATCACATTACGTGACCAGCCCAGCTGATTTTGGAAACCTTGGCAAAAGAGACATCATCCCTGATTCTTGATCGTCGATGGATGTTGGAACTCCAGATTCTTTCTCTCATTTGAGTGAAACGTGATATTCCAAGCATAGCTCTTTCAATTTCTCTTTGGGAGACCCGAATAGCATTCTAACCCTGAGTGCGTAGGGCCCAGGTCTCTGAGGCATATGTTAATGCAGGAAGAAAAGTGGATTCAGAGATGTGCCTGGAGCTGGAAGGTTTTCGTCCTCTTAACTATTTCTTCGACGTTATTGAAGGCATTCCAAGCCGCTCTCTTCCTCCTGCACAGCTCGGGTGCCAGGTCATTTGTCATGTTGACTTCTCGACCTAGGTACACATAGCTGTAGCATTCAGAGATGGTTGTTCCGTTGAGAGTGAATGGGGCGTCAGGAACGAGGCTGTTTCTCATAAACATTGTCTTTGTAAGATTCAGCTGTAGACCGACCTTTCCACACTCACGGTCGAAGTCGGACAGCATTTGTGCCATTTCGCTGATGTTTGGTGTTATTAAAAAAATGTCATCAGCAAAGTGGAGGTGGTGTAGTTGCCGACCATCTCTCTACACTCCCATTCCTTCCCATTCCAGTCATCGCATGATGTTCTCGAGGGTGGCACTGAAGAGCTTCGATGAAATGGTATCACCCTGCCGAACCCCTCTCTTGACATTGATGATTACTTCTTTGTAGAATGGTGAGATCCTAATAGTAAATCTGCAATACAGCTCACGGAGGATCTTGATGTATTGAACTTGAATGCCCTGATTGGCTAGGGCTTCAGTGATTGCTTCTGTCTCAACAGAATCAAAGGCCTTCTTTAAATCAATGAACGTTAGACAGAACTAACTCCCGAGAAACCTCAATGAGCTTGGTTGTCGTGTGGATATGGTCGATGGTGCTAAATCTTTTGCGGAACCCGGCTTGCTCACAAGGTTGTCCTTCATCTAGTGTTCTGCCAATCCTATTTAGGATGACTCGAGTGAACAACTTGTAGATGACAGACAATAAGCAGATCGGGCGATAGTTGCCAATGTCATGGATGTCTCCTTTCTTGAACAGTAGTACAGTCTTGCTGGTTTTCCATTGGGATGGAAACTTGCATTCAGACAGGTAGCATGTGAAGAACCGAGCCAGTGTATTGATGAGTACTGATGGCAGGTTCTTCAGGTGTTCAGGTCTGACCTTGTCTGGGCCGGGTGCTCTTCGTTTCTTTACTGACAAAATAGCATGTCAGATTTTGGAAGGGAGAACATTGGGAACGACATATCCATCCTGTTGAATTTGGTATGTCAGCAAGTGGACATGGCTATTGAAGAGATTTGAGTAGAAGTCATGGATAATCTTCTCCATTGCCATTCTGGTGGATGTGATAGATCCATCAGAACATCAGAGGGCAGTCATCTTGGTCTTGTAGTTGGCGAAGTATAGACAGGTGTTACCAATACTTTTTCCAGTTTCTGCCGCATCTAACAGCAATTCTGCTCTTCTCTCTGAGGTCTTCCTTGATCGCATCTCTGCACTGCTTTGCAAGCTCGGATGTTCCCTTGCAGTTGCCTGAGGCATGCGCCAAACCACGTTGGCGAATAAGCTCAAGAGTTTTCGAAGACATGCATTTTTTTGTGGCTATCTCTCTCTTGGCGTTCCTTGCACAACCATGGAGGTGCTGAACCAGTCGATCGATCGTATTCCTCGTCAATGTTGTCCACAATGGCATCTTCCCATGTTGCCGCAAAAGTGCCAAAGAGCTCCCAGTTGGTGGTCGTTCTGGGAGTTCTCTTTTTAAACTTTGCAGCCCTTTCTCCCCGCTGTGTAGAATTTTGCACGAAGGAGACGGTGATCCAATCCCATTCGGAATTTTGGGACAACAGCGGCATCGGTCAGGCAAAACCTTCAATTGAATATGATGTGGTCTATTTCATTGTGGAATCGTCCACTCGGAGACTCCCATGTCTAACGTTTAGATTCAGCCTTCTGGAACTGGGAGTTACCATGGATGGTCTTGGTCAACATGATGAACTCAGACAGTCTCTCACCCTGTTCGTTCCATTCTAGGCCATGGGTCCCAATGTGAAGTTCTTCAGTTGATCCTCTCGGTCCTATCTTGGCATTAAAATCACCCACAATGATCTTATAGAAGGTGTGGTCTTCTTTATAGAATTTCTGTAGCTCCATGTAGAACTTCTCAATTTCTCCTTTATCATAATTAGATTTTGGTGCGTAAACAACGAAGATAGAAATTGCCAGCAATGAGCCACATCTATTCAAATGTAAACGTCATATTTGGGTTGTTAGACATTCGAATGAATCAATGCTCATGGCCAAGTTTGTGTTGACAAGGACACCGACGCCTCTGACACCCTTTTTATCACATGGTCCGAGGAACAGTTCTTCTCCAGTGTGGAAGAGATTCTCTGCTAGTTCCCACCAACCACAGGTGACAAAGGGATTATAATCAGGAGCCCCACCCTACCCTGCCCTGTCTGCTTCCACCAACCACCAGAGACCCAGGGATCAGATTGTGCACAGAAGACCCACCCTACCCCTACCGGGACCAGATAAATACCCCACTGGATGACCTCCACTACCTCCACTACCCAGCCCGCCGCCACACTCCAGGACGCCTTCCGGACCCATGCGGCCGCTTTGCGACCGCACAACACATCATAAGACATTAAATACCCATCTTCTGGAATTGCCCTACCATATTTGATAGGGTTCAAATATGGTAACACCTACGAGGGCGATTACAGGCCGCCCCAAAAGCCCCTATCTCTCTCGGAAAGACTGGCAAGCTACCGAGATTATTCCACCCACACGGCAGAGCCTGGCAAGCTATCCGTTGTGTATTTGATATGCCAAAACCAGTAATTACAATGGGTCTCATTCACCTGACCCTGAAGACTTCACCAACATGGCAGCACTGAGAAGGATGAGAAAGGAGAGGCCGATAAAATCTCAAGGCCGAACTAGGCTGCCACAACGAAGGAAGACAAAAATGATCGTCCGTATTTTCAAAGCACGTACGCTAGCATCAGATACATCCATCGAGAACCTGATTGTACAAGCACGAAAGATCAAGTACGACATCATTGGTCTGACCGAGACAAGAAGGCACCAATCTCATCATGCCATTTTCGACACTGGAGAAGAGGTTATCATGTTTGGTCCTTTATCTACTTTCAGCACACATCTCCCATCCTGACTGATTCCTCAAGCCATTGTTTTCTTAGTGATCCCTTCTCTATTCCAGCTGCCTTCTCCCCTCCACTTATGAAGCAGGCTTCCAGCTATGGAGCAATCTTCCTGTCCCATGTATCTAATATCCTTAGTTGTCAGCTTTATTTTATGTTGTTTTATACTCCACAAATGAGTGCAGTCCTTCTATGTCTGTCCCTCTCTTTCTGACTCATTTCACTCAGCATGATACTCTCTAAGTTTATCCATTTATAAGCAAATTTCATGACTTCATCTCTCCTAAAAGATGCATAGTATTCCATTGTGTAGATGTACCAAAGTTCCTTTAACAAGCCATCTGTTCTAGGGCACTTGGGTTGTTTCCATATTTTGGCTATTGTGAACAGTGCTACACTGAATATATAGGCACAGATGTAATTCATACTGTGCTTTTTTTCATCCTCGTGATACATTCCCAGAACTGGTATTGTGGGGTCATATGGAAGCTCAATTTCTAGTTTTTTCCATATTGTTTTCCAGAAAGGCTAGACTAGTGGGCATTCCCACCAACAGTGAAAGAGTGTTCCTTTTCTCTCACATCCAATCCAACACTAGTTGCTTTTGTTCTTTTGAACGTGTGCCAGTCTCTGTGGTGTGAGATGATATCTCATTGTTGTTTTGATTTTCATCTGCCCGATGGCTAGCGATGTCGAGCATTTTTTCATATGCCTTTTGGCCATTTGTATTTCTTTTTTGAGGAAACTTCTGTTCATTTCTTCTCCCCATTTTTTGATGGGGTTGGAAGTTTTTTTCTTGTACAATTCTACTAGTGTCTTGTATATCCTGGATATTAATCCTTTATCAGATGGATCACTTGATCACTTGACATCCTGATACTCACCTATTTGCTGAAGCAGGCACCAGTAATGCCTCTATTCATCCCTGTCGCTTGCTAGTGTAGCCCAATGGCATCTGGTCGATATAGGAGCGCGAAGAGTCTCAAACGATTGTTCAGGGTCTTCACAAAGTAGTCTACCTATCTCGTTGGTGGGCGGCCACGAGGTCTTTTGATGTCCCGTGGAATCCAGTCTGTAACGGCTATAGTCCAGCGGTCATCTCCAAATCTCATTACGTGTCCAGCCCAACTGATTTTCGAAGCCTTGGCAAATGAGACAGCATCCCTGATTCTTGACCGTTGACAGAAGTCAGAACTTTGAATTCTTTCTCTCATTTGAGGGAAGCGTGATACTCCAAGCATAGCTCTTTCAATTCCTCTTTGGGAGACCTGAATTGCGTTCTCATCCTCTGGCCCAGGTCTCTGAGGCATATGTTAATGCAGGAAGAACAGTGGAATTGAAGAGATGGGCTCAAAACCATTGATTCTTTTACTTCCTAGCTCTTTCTTTGACACTCCTGAAGACGTTCCAAGCTGCTCTCTTCCTCCTTCGCAACTCAGGTGCCAGGTCATTTGTCATGTTGACTTCTCGACCTAGGTACACATAACTGTTGCATTCAGAGATGTTTGTTCCATTGAGAGTGAATGAAGCGTCAGGAATGAGATCATTTCCCATAAATATTGTCTTCGTGAGATTCAGCTGTAGTCTGACCTTTCCACACTCACGGTTGAAGTCGGCCAGCATTTGTGCCACTTGGCTAATGTTTGGTGTTATTAAAACGATGTCATCTGCAAAGCAGAGGTGGTGTAATTGCTGACCATGTATCTTCACTCCCATTCCTTCCCATTCCAGTCGTTGCATGACGTTCTTGAGGGTGGCACTGAAGAGTTTCAGTGAAATGGTATCGCCCTGCCAAACACCTGTTGTGACATCAATGATCACTTCTTTGTAGAATAGTGAGATCCTGGAAGTGAATCCGTAATATGGCTCACAGAGGATCCTGATGTATTGAGTTCGCACGCTCTGTTTGGCTTGGACTTCTATGACTGCTGCAGTCTCAACAGAATCAAAGGCCACCTCCACTACCTCCACTACCCAGTTGCTGCCACACTCCAGGATGCTTTCCGAATTCCTGGGCTGAGACTCACACATGAGTGAAGCCCCACAGAACCAGATAAGCAGAACTCTGTGACACATTATAAGACACTTAATATCCGTCTTCCTGGATTACCTCACCATATTTGATAGGGTTCAAATATGGTTTCAACCATGGGAACACCTGTACGGGCTATTAGAGGCCGCCCTATAAAAGCCTCTATCCCTCTTGGAGATCCTGGCAAGCTACCGAGAATATCCCACCCACATGGCAGAGCCTGGCAAGCTATCTATGTCATATTCTATATTCCAAAACCAGTAAATACAATGGGTCTTATCAGACAGGTATTGGGTAAATATTCTTTCCCATTCTGTGGACTCTTTCTGTATTTTGGTCACTGTTTATTTTGAAGTGCAGAAGCTTCTTAGTTTGATGTAGTCCCATTTGTTTATGCTTGCTTCCACTTGCATGGCCAGTGCTGTTTCACCCTTAAAGATGCTTTTAGCTTCAATGTCATGGGGTGGGGGGGGTTCTATCCATATTTTCCTTTATGTCCCTTATGGATTCATGTGTGATATTGAGGTCCTTAATCCACTTTGATCTGACTTTTGTGCCTGTCATTAGGCAGAGGTCAGAGTTCATTTTTTTGCAGACATCTATCCAGTTTTCCCAGCACCACTTGTTGAAGAGGCTTTCCTTGTTCCACTTCATGTTTCTTGCTCCTTTGCCAAAGATTCAAGGTAAAGGCCCTCCCGTTGATCGTCGATTTGCTCGAGCGGGCCCAGTAACGTCTCCATTGGAGACTTTGTTGTTACTGTGTCTGGCATATCCAATACTCTCGGTAGCTTGCCAGGCTCTCCGAGAGGGGCGGAGGAATTGAACTCGGGTCGGCCATGTTGGCCGCTTGTAAGGCGAACACCCTACCCGCTGTGCTATCGCTCCAGCCCAAAGTGGTCATATATTTGGGGGTCTGTGACAGAATATTCAGCTCTGTTCCATTGGTCTGTGAGTCTGTTTCTAGCCCGATACCATGGTGTTTTAATTACTACTGCTTTTTTGTAGAGTTTGAAGTTGGGGAAGGTGATGCCACCCATCTTCTCTTTCCCAAGGATTGCTTTAGCTATTCGTGGAGGTTTATTGTTCCATATGAATTTTAGGAGTGTTTTGTCTATTTCTTTGAAAAATGTCATGGATATCCTAAAAAAAAAAATAGGGAGCGCATTAAATTTGTATAGTGCTTTGGGCAGTATTGCCATTTTGATAATGTTAATTCTCCCTCTCCATGAGCAGGGGATGTGTTTCCATTTCCTAGTGTCCTCTTCTATTTCTTAAAGTAGTGTTTTGAAATTTTCCTTGTATAGGTCCTTCACTTCTTTGGTTAAGCTGATTCCGAGGTACTTGATTTTCTGAGGTACTATTGTGAACGGGATCATTTTTTTAACGTTTCTTTCTTCTCTTTTGTCATTTGTATATAAGAAAACCATGGACATTTGGGTGTTGATTTTGTAGCCTGCCACTTTGTTATACCGACCTATTGTTTCTTGGATCTTTTCTGTAGAGTCTTTAGGGTTTTCTAAGTATAGTATCATGTCGTCTGCAAATAGTGATGGCTTGACCTCTTCCTTTCCTATCTGTATGCCCTACATTTCTTTTTCTTACCCAACCACTACGGCCAGGAGTCCAGTACTATATTGAATAGGAGTGGTGAAAGCGGGCAACTTTGTCTTATTCCTGATCTTAGAGGGAATGTGTTTAGTTTTTCCTCATTGAGAATGATACTTGCCATGGACTTGTGGTAGATGGCTTTGACTATATTGAGGAAATTTCCTTCGATGCCCATTTTGCTGAAGGTTTTCATCATAAACGGGTGCTGGATTTTGTCAAATGCTTTCTCTGAGTCTATTGATATGATCATATGGTTTTTCTCATTTCTTTTATTTTTATGATTAATTATGTTATTTGACTTGTGAATATTAAGCCATTCTTGTATCTCTGGGATAAATCCTACTTGCTCGTGGTGTATGATCTTTTCAATGAGTCGTTGGATTCCATTGGCTAATATTTCATTGAGGATCGTTGTGTCTGTGTTCATCAGGGATATCGGCCTTTCTTTGTGGTATCTCTGTCTACTTTTTGTATTAGGGTGATATTTGCTTCATAGAAACTGTTTGGAAGTGTTTCTGATACTTCAATTTTGTGGAAAAGCTTAAAGAGTATTGGGAGTAATTCCTCTTTAAAGATTTGGAAGAATTCACTAGTGAATCCATCTGGGCCAGGACTTTTGTGATTGATGAGACTTTTTATTACCATTTCAATTTCCTTGATGGTGTTAGGTCTGTTCATGTATTCCAGGTCTTCTTGGTTCAGCCTTGGGAGGCTACAGGAATCTAGGAATTTATCCATTTTCTCGAGGTTTTCTTGTTTCGTGGCGTAAAGATTCTCAAAGAAATCTCTGAGGATCCTTTGAATTCCTATAGTTTCTGTCGTGATGACCCCCTTTTCATTTCTGATTGGGTTTATTAGGGTTTTCTCTCTCCCTTTTTTTGTGAGTCTTACTAGAGTTTTATTGATCTTGTTTATTTTCTCAAAAAAAAGTTCTTGTTTTCCTTGATCTTTCGGATCGGTTTTTAGGTTTCCATCTCATTTATTTCTATTCCAAGCTTTATTATTTCCTTCCTACTGCCTGGGTTGGGCTTCTTTTGTTGGTCCTTCTCCAAGCTCTTGAGCTGTGAGGTCAGGCTATTTATGTGGGCTCGCTCTTCCTTCCTGAGGAATGCTGGTAGAACCATAAACTTTCCTCTTAACACAGCTTTTGCCATGTCCCAATAAGTTTTGGTAACTCATGTCCTCATTTTCGTTCGTTTCCAGGAATCTTTTGATTGCCTTTTTGATTTCCTTTCTAAGCCCATTGTTGTCCAATAGTGAGCTGTTTAATTTCCAGGTGTTTGATTAGATTTTCTGTTTGTGTGTGTGATTTACTTCTATTTTCAGTGCATCATGGTCTGAGAAGTTCGTTGATACTACCTCTATTTCTTAATTTTATGGAGGTGTGTTTTGTGGCTCAGTATGTGGTCTATCTTGGAGAATGTTCCATGCTCACTTGAGAAGAATGTGTATTCAGCTTTTTGAGGATGAAGTGACCTGTATATATCTACTAAGTCCCTTTCTTGCATTTCTTCCCTCAGATAAAGTATGTCCTTATTAATTTTGAGTCTGGTTGATCTATGGAGAGGTGATAATGCAGTGTTGCTATCAATGTCTTTCTTCAAGTCTATGTGTAGTTGTTTTAAGTACTTCGCTGATCCCTTGTTACATGGATAAACTTACACTTAGAAGTATAAGTTCTTCCTGCTGTACAGATTCTTTGATTCATAAGAAATGACCTTCACTGTCTCTTATGACCTTCTTCAGTCAGAAATTAATGTGGTCTGATACCAGAATGGCCACCCCTGCTTTTTTTTTAATTTTATTATTTTTTTTACAGTTGTAGATTTACAATTTTTTGTGCTTGGGTTTCAATTATACAATGATCAGATACCCATCCCTCCACCAGTGCCCGTTTTTCACCACCATGGATAATATCCCTCCCACCCCCATCCCCCCATCCCCCCCTGCCTCTGTGGCAGGGCAATCCCCTGTGTTCTCTCTCTCCGTTTGGGTGTTGTGGTCTGCAAAAGAGGCATTGAGTGGCAAACATGTTCAGTCCATAGTCTACTTTCGACATGCATATCCCCTCCTGGGAGGATCCTCCAAACATCCTTTATTTGGTGCTCCCTTCTCTATCTGAACTGCCCTTTCCTCTAGGATACCCGGCTGGCCTCTAAGTTATGGAGTAATCCTCCTGGTGCTGATCTCAGCTGTTCTTGGGTATTAATCTCATACTTTGTTACTTTATATCCCCCAGATGAATGCAATCTTTCTATGTCTATCCCTCTCTTTCTGACTCATTTCGCTTAGCATGATACTTTCCATATTGTACCACTTGTATGTAAATTTCATGACTTCATCTTTTCTAAGAGCTACATAGTACTCCATTGTGTAGATGTACCAAAGTTTCTTTAACCAGTCATCTGTTCTTGGGCATTCAGGTTTCTTCCAGTTTCTGGCTATTGTAAAGAGTGCTGCAATGAACAAACAAGTGCAGATGTCACTTCGACTATACATTTTTGCCTCCCTGGGATATATTCCCAGGAGTGGTATTGCTGGGTCAAATGGGAGCTCAATTTCTAATTTTTTGAGAATCGTCCATACTGTTGTCCAGAAGGGCTGAACCAGTGGACATTCCCACCAACAGTGAAGGAGTGTCCCTTTCTCGCCACATCCACGCCAGCATTGGTTGCTTTTGTTCTTTTGAATGTGGGCCAGTCTCTGAGGTGTGAGATGGTATCTCATTGTGGTTTTGATCTGCATCTCCCTGATGATTAATGATGTAGAGCATTTTCTCATGTGCTTTTTTGCCATTCGGATTTCTTCTTTGAGAAAGTTTCTGTTCATTTCATTGCCCCATTTTTGGATGGGGTTGGATGTTTTCTTCTTGTGGAGTTTAACCAGTATTTTGTATATCCTGGATATCAACCCCTTGTCAGATGTGTATTCGGTGAATATCCTTTCCCATTCTGTAGACTGTCTTTGTATTTTGGTCACTGCTTCTTTGGATGTGTAGAAGCTTCTTAGTTTAAGATAGTCCCATTTATCTATCTCTGTTTTCACTTGCTTGGCCAGTGGCGTGGCATCTTTGAAGATACCATTAGCTTCAATATCATGGAGGGTTTTGCCAACTTTATCTTCAATGTACCTTATGGTTTCTGGTCTGATGTTGAGGTCTTTAATCCATTTTGATCTTAATTTTGTACATGGTGTTAGGCAGAGTTCTGAGCCTATTTTTTGCATGTAGCCGTCCAATGATGCCAACACAATTTATTAAAGAGGCTTTCCTTACTCCACTTCACATTACTTGCACCTTTATCAAAGATTAGATGATCATATGATTGAGGGGAGATGTCAGTGTATTCAACCCTGTTCCATTGGTCTGCAGTTCTGCCTTTCTTCCAGTACCATGCTGTTTTAATTATTACTGCTTTGTAATACAGTTTGAAGTTAGGGAGGTTGATTCCTCCCATTTTCTTTTTCCCAAGAATTGCTTTAGCTATTCGTGGGGGCTTATTGTTCCATATAAATTTCAGGAGTGTTTGCTCCCTTTCTTTGAAGAATGTCATGGGTATCCTTATAGGGATTGCATTGAATTTATACAATGCTTTCGGTAGTATTGCCATTTTGACAATGCTAAGTCTCCCGACCCATGAGCAGGGGATATCTTTCCATTTCCTCATGTCCTCTTTTATTTCCTGAAGTAGCGTTTTGTAGTTTTCTCTGTACAGGTCCTTTACTTCCTTAGTTAAGCTGATTCCTAGGTACTTGATTTTCTGGGGCTCAATTGTGAACGGGATTGTTTTTTTCATGTTGCTTTCTTCTCTCTCACTGTTTGCGTATAGGAAAGCCATGGACTTTTGGGTATTGATTAAATAGCCTGCAACTTTACTATACGAGTCTATTGTTTCTAGGAGTTTTTTGGTGGAGGTTATTGGGTTCTCTAAGTAGAGTATCATATCATCTGCGAATAGTGAGAGCTTGATTTCTTCCTTTCCTACCTGAATGCCCTTAATATCTTTTTCTTGCCTAATCGCTATTGCAAGTACTTCCAGTACCATATTGAACAGAAGTGGAGAGAGTGGGCATCCCTGTCTCATCCCTGATCTTAGAGGGAAGGCTCTCAGTTTTTCCCCATTGAGGATGATGCTTGCTGTAGGCTTGTGGTAGATGGCTTTAATTATGTTGAGGAAGGTCCCCTCTATACCCATTTTGGCTAGGGTTTTCATCATAAAGGGGTGCTGGATCTTGTCAAATGCTTTCTCTGCATCTATTGATATAATCATATGCTTTTTATCTTTTATTTTGTTGATATGATGGATTATGTTGATTGATTTTCCAATGTTAAACCATCCTTGCATCCCTGGGATGAATCCTACTTGGTCATGGTGTATGATCTTTTTGATGAGTAGTTGGATTCTATTTGCTAGTACTTTGTTGAGGATCTTTGCATCTATGTTCATCAGGGCACCCCTGCTTTTTATGGGAGTTATTTGCCTTTAGTATTTTTTTTCCAGTCTTTGAGTTTGAGTCTGTGTTTGCTCGGACTGTTGAGATATGTTTCTTGCAGGCAGCAGAATGTTGGGTTCAATTTTCTGATCCATCCTGTCACTCTGTCTTTTAATTGGTGCATTTAGCCCATTGACGTTGAGTGAGATTACTGTTACGTGGTTTTGTCCTATCTTTCTGCCAAAATTTGGTGTATTTGAGGGGCTTTTCTTGACTTAAAGTAGCCCATTTAGTTGTTCTTGTAGCCATGATTTTCAGTCTATGAAGTTCCTGAGCTGTTGTTTGTCTGTGAAACTGTGTGTTGTTCCTTTTGTCATGAATGAGAGACTAGCTGGGTAATAAATTTTTGGTGAGGCATTAATTTGATTGAGTTTTTTCACTATATCCCACCACTGTTTTTGGGCCCTGAGGGTTTTATCAAATAAGTCGGCTGTGAATCTTAAGGATGCTCCATTATAGGCAGTTTCTTTCTTTTATCTTGCTGCTTTCACAATTTTGTCTCTGTATAAGATTTTCATCATTTTTATCAAGATGTGTCTTGCGGTATTTTTATTGGAATTTCTTCTGGCTGGTCCACTTCAAGTCTCCTAAATGTGGTCGCGTGTGTTCTTCAGCTCTGGGAATGTTGTAGCAATGATGTCTTTGTTGTAGCAATGGTTTCTTCTTCGTCAGGGTTTTCTTCCTGTCCGTTTGAGACTCCTATAATTCTTATGTTATTTCCTCTTGGCTTCATCCCGATCTTCTCTTGATATCTCTTCCCAGAGAGTGAGTCTCTTTTCCATTTTCTTCTGTTGTCTGGAGAGTCTCTGCACTTTGTCTTCCAGCTCACTGATTCTGTCCTCAGCCTCTCTTTTTCTGCTACTGAGGCCATCCACTGAGTTTTTCAATTCGCCTATCAGGTTTTTCAAATCTGATATTTTCGTTTGTAATTTTGTTTGCATTTTCCTCATTTTGACTTTCAAATCCTCTTGCATTGTATTGCTGGTGCGTTCCATTGCTTCTTTTTATCTCCCTATGCATCCTCATTAGCTCCCTTCTAAATTGAGTTTCAGAGAGGTTGTCTAGTGCTTCATTACTATTGGGGTGTTCTGGGTTAGACTCTTCACAAAGTAAGCTTGGTAGGCTTCTGCATTGCTTTACTATTGTGAATTGTATGGTTTAGACCTCCATGCACCCTTTTTAGTTTTCGGTTTGGGTGTAGTCTTAAGTGAGGTGGGGCTAATGACTTATTGGCTTAATGTGTTTCTGGTGGTTAAGGTGACTTAATGAAAGTTCCTCCTAAGAGGATAATTTATGGTTCTAACAGGATATAGAGGGGGAAAATAATTCGCTGCTGAATTAGTAGCCAGAGCTCCAGTAAAGAACCCATCTGCCCGGGGGTACCTGGGTGGATGCGGAAAGAAGTTCCCCGGAACTTGGAGCTATAGATGCACATTGTGTGCCTTGGTTCCCATTCCCCACAGCTCCAGGTGAAAAACCGGCCGGGAGGGGCTGCTTGGACACACGCAACCACAGCTCCGGGGAAACTGACACTTTTTAAAATTCTATTACCTATGTTATAACTAACTTTAAAAAATTTGTTAGAAAAAAATTGTTAGAAATGCCATAAAGTCTGCACATAGATCTTGTTTACAGCACTGGCACTGTGCAAGCGTTGCCACAGAATTCAATCACTCACACTAGGAGCTTTCTGTTGTCCCAGTAATTCCTCTTTCCCACCCTACACAGCCTCCTACACGCTGCCAGACCATGCATGCAGGTTAGAAGCGTCAGATAGACATTGATTGATTGCTGAGGATTGATCCACTGTATCAACATATTGAGTTTGTTTCTCCACACATGGATGTGCATCTGAAATTTGCTTAGTGCCTGGCTGTTATAAATATACTTAGTCTCACTCTGTAGATTTGGGAGAAGACAGGTTGAAAGCATTATGAAAAAAATAATAAAATAAAGTTAGATAGCAGCAAAAGAACAAATAACTCTCACTTCTCAGAGAACTGAAATCATGGTGCCAAACACAAAGTAGAGATGGGAAAACTCAGACCCTCTTCTAATTTACCACTGTAGAATCAAAGACTATGGTGCCTTTTTCCTGTCCCTCAGGGTCAGTCTCAAAAGGTGAGACAGACTCTCTGTCACGTCCTGGTTGCAAGTTATTCTCAAAAGCCTTGACCAAGGAAATAGCCTGAAAGTTTTTTAATTGATTTTTTAAAAAATATGCGACAGCGAGGAGAGGTCAGAGGTGATGGGCCACTCCTGGTGGTGCTCAGGCATTATTCCTGACTCTTTGTGCAGAGAATCACTCTTGTGGGGATCAGGGTTTGTGTGTTGGTGGGACAGCTATCTTAACAGATTGCTCAGGCCAAATGCAAGGCAAGGCCCTGCCCACTGTGCCATCTCTCTGGCCCCAGTATGACCACTTAATGAACACAAAATCTGCTCCACTACCCAAGAAACTTAGCTCCAAACACACGAACCACTGTTTCCCTCAATATGTTTAAGAGTTAGATAGCTTAAGAGCAGGATTGGGATATTCACACGGCTGTGGCCATAGGGTGATCACACAATCAGCAATCACGTTTAAAGCATGACACAGTGATGGTAATTTCCTACTCTATTCTTGCATGGAGCACAGCCCTGAGAGTTTTCTAATCTTTCCTGCCTTAGAATCCCTTTAGAGAGTCCCAGAATACTCAGGGGACCACCATCAACTTTGGGCTCATTATTAAGGGGACAGTGTTCACTGGATGAGTGGAGGTGTTGGAGTTCTCCTTGGCACAGCCCCTTGGCCACTAGAGGACATTGGACCTTAGAGAGTTTCCCAAGCCCCATCTTCTTTGACATTTCTAATAATAATGTAGATTAATGGGTCTTGATTTGCTTATGACCAGTGGGAAAGAGACATTTCTGGTGTCAGCAATAGTTCAAACTTGCCTCTGCCTTGGAGCATCAAGGCCAGTGCTCCAGCAGCTTCTTCAAGGCATAACAATCCCCTGCTTCTCTCTGCCACCTGCTTCTTAGTGCACACAGGCATTCTCCCTCAGTCTCTATAGACCCACAGCTCTCATAATAATCTGTCATATGACTGAGGGTCAATGACCCATGTGGGCGACTATGTCTCAGCCAAGCTGCACTCATAAACCTTTGAGCGTCTACTGCCCAAGACAGAAGGACCAACTCCTTGTTCCCAGATTCTGTGTACTTATGAGATAACTACGTGCAGGGAGATGGGGGTCCAAGCATTTGATCAATGGCCTCTGCAAGGGGGACGTTTCCCCAGTCCCACGGAGACTTCAAACTTCATGATGAAACCTCATCAGGGAAGACAGGGCATGGATCGGACTCTCTGGGATTTTTGAACTCAACACCTTTAAGAGGAGAGGATTTTCCTGAGACTCTAGAAAGGGCAGAAAACGTGCCCACACTGTCAGCCAAAACATTTCTTTTCTTCCTGTCATTTCGCATGTGAGCGGAGGGCCCCCTGCCTAGATGTTGAACACAGGAGCCTGTGTGCCTTGGGCCTCCCCAAAACAGGAAACTGAAAGTCTCCTCCAGGGACTGAGTGAGGGAAACTGAGGTTCCTGTTTGTCCAAGGACACAGAAAGATGATTACACATTGGTCAGGCGAGGAGACTCCCCCACACCTCTGTTCACCAGGGAGCACTTCCTGTCCCAGTGCCCTGTCTGTGTGCAGCTGGGACAACCATTCTGAGCCCCTGGCACTTGGTGCAGGGCCTGAGAGATTTAAACAAGTTCAAGTCTTGGAGTTCAGGGAATAAGATGTTGTGAGGATTCAGAGATTGAAGTCAGGGTTAAAGCTCCTTCCCCCAAAACTCAACTGTGTGGATCAGTTCTCCTATTGCGCTGCTTTTAGCCATTGTTGTTACCTTGTTGTGTATCCTTTAAGCCCATATTATGAGACAGATGATTCTTTATCTTTCCCTTTTCTGCTATCTGGTTCACTCAGCATGATATCCTCTAGTTTTTTCTATGTTTCAGAAAGTTGAGTGATTTTCAACTCAGTAAGTACGGTAAGGCCCACAGAGGGTAGACAGGATTAGGGTTCTTTCCAGGTGTTTCTCATGTATGTAAATTGATGAGTAAAATGTCTTCAGAGCAATGCCCCAGACTTTCTGGATTCAGTTGGAGGTGTTTTACACTAGGAGAGTTGTAAAAAATCTCCGAGGGTGGCGAGGGGGTGGCCCCGACCCTCTTCCCATGGCCGTCCAGGATTCTGGGTGGGCCCGGGCCACTCTCCCAGCCCAGGCCATGGGGCAGACCGTGGATAAAGCGAGGGTCAAGCTGGTTGATTGATCAGATGTTGTGTATTCCATTCTCATCCCCGTTCACTCCTGTCTCTCTCTCTCCATCTCTCATGGGCCCCAATCTGGAACCCCCATTCCTTCTCGCTCCGCTCTGTCTCTGATCCCCCAGCCCACTCTTACAGTCTAGTTAAATCCCCAAACCATGCGGGGCTGAACTTCCACATAGGTGTGGTCACACTCAATAGGGTTAAAGTTCTCTCCCTCAGGGGATGCTGCTTCTAGGAAAGGGTCTCTTTAAGCAGGAATCCCAAGCGTGTGTTTCTTCTCTTGATGGCAAACAAACGTAGAAGCATTCATAATGTTAATCGTTTTGTATGGACACAGTAAGAGATGCATTAAGCTTATAGAATTGCTCTCCTGGAGTCTTCCCGATCTCAGACTACAGTGATCAGACCAGATTAGTCTTTCAAATCCCTAGCAGGGTCCTAGTCTCATGATTACTTTTGGATCATGACAGCATTTGTCCATGATTAAACTCTTATAGTTAAGAATTATGGCACTGTTGCTGGAGCAATAGCACAGTGGGTATGGCATTTAACTTGTACACGGCTGACCCAGGTTCGATTACCAGAATCCCATATGGTCCTCCAAGCACTTCCAGGAGTGATTCCTGAGTACAGAGCCAGGAGTAACCCCTGAGCATCGACTGAGTATGACCCAAAAAGGAAAAAAAAAAAAGAATTATGGCACTTTGGCCAGGCCCATCTCGATGCCAGGTTAGCACATAGCTTACCACTTGTCCTGATTCCATCCAGTTCCTTGTTGGGACCCTGCTTTTGGGGGCACTAGTAAGTGAGTGTAACTGAGGCCTAAGGTGAGAAAGCAGATGCTCGGGAATGAAAGATATTCGAAGCCAATTAAATCCAATGTTAGAATAGCGTCAAATTAATTGTCTTCTTGTGTCTATACAAAAGGAGATTGCTTTAAAGTAAACTATTCAAAAAGACATAAGGAGGGGAGAAAGGCATTATTAACTTAAAATACAGGTTCAGTGTCCTAGAAGGATCTGACCTTACAAATTAACAGAATCTGATTAGGGGGAAAAGATGATTAACTGGTTGGGGAAGAAAGCATAGATAAGTATTACAGATAAACAAAGAAATGGGAGTGACTCATGAGCACTATGATGGGTGTGACCTGATAAACCTAAGCACCTTGTGGCAAGGGAGAAAGGACAAAGCAATGTTATCCTGAAGAGAGTGGTTGGCGATTTGAGAATGTGCTATTCCCAGTGTCACTTGGAGTTGTCACTACACACAGAGGACAGTGGGGAGACTGAAAAAAGTCTGACACTCCAGAACTGTAGGTGGCAGTTCAGTCACCAAGAAGCCCCATCTAGGCACCTGCTCTGTGCAGAGGTCTGAAGGGTACATTGAGACAATCCTCAAGGTCTGATTTCTGGACTGCCCTGTCCCCATAATCTGTCTGCGTCTCTCTGCTCTACCACACTGACAGTCCAGGCTGGCCCTCAGGTCGGGCCCCTACTTCTGTGCTCTGCATTGACCTCGGTCGGAACTTTCACCCATATGGTGCTCTTTGTGTCTTAAGGAATTGAAGGACATCCTGATTTGTATGTGTTCAATGTTCTTCTAGGGGAGGGAATAAAAATACTCTCATATCAGATATGAGCATTTTTTTCTTGTCATTGGGAAGGGTTTGCTCATTTTTTGTATATTGACCATTTTGATAAATTTGTAAGTTTTTAAAGTACAGGTATGAATTTTAATGCTGCATAAGAAGTAAAGGTCATAATCCAATTATGGAATTATGGAAGCATGTAATTCCCAGTAATACTATGGTCTACATGAATCATAACCTATCACTTTGTCAAGCTTTCTGAGGCTTACCCGTGGACACTGATAGGATATATATATATTTTTTTCCACTCATATAGTCTATAAATTTGTGCATGGATATATGATCAGGTATATAATATTCTCAATATCAAGTAAGAGAAAGTGATACGTTGTGATTACTTTTTCCCAGATTGCAAGGCATGCACAAAATTAATACCTCACTCAATCACTGTCACGGTATCACTGGTATCCCATTGATCATCTGTTTGCTCGAGCGGGGGCCAGTAATGTCTCCATTCGTTCCAGCCCTGAGATGTTAACAGTCTCTCCTTACGCGTCCTTCCCATATTGGAGGCTCTTTCAGGGTCAGGCGAATAAGACCCATTATTGTTACTGTTTTTGGCATATAGTCTCTGAGTCTTGGCCGCTGATGGGATTACACGGCGCCAGGGGGCCAGGTGGTGGGTATGACCCCCGCCTACTGGAATTTGGAGGATCTGGGTGGAAGATGCTCGACTCCAATTCCAGTAGGCGTGAAGGTCTCGGCCCCGGAACCCGCGTGGCTGTGTCCCTCTGCCAGTACCTTCATGGGTGCGGAGAGTGGTCTCAGCATGGTGGTGGCTGGTCCTGGAGGTCTTCGGCTGCCGTAGCCCTGGTCGGGGCGGGGAGGAAAGCTCAACCCGCTCCCCTCCAAGGGACTCCGGGAAGGAACACCCAGGCGCGGGGGCAGATCCCGGACGAGAGCAGTGCAGTCTCTGCCCCCGCGCCTGGGTGTTCCTTCCCGGAGTTCCTTGGAGGGGAGCGGGTTGAGCTTTCCTCCCCGCCCCGACCAGGGCTACGGCAGCCAAAGACCTCCAGGACCAGCCACCACCATGCTGAGACCACTCTCCGCACCCATGAAGGTACTGGCAGAGGGACACAGCCACGCGGGTTCTGGGGCCGAGACCTCCACGCCTACTGGAATTGGAGTCGAGCATCTTCCACCCAGATCCTCCAAATTCCAGTAGGCGAGGGTCACACCCACCACCTGGCCCCCTGGCGCCGTGTAATCCCATCAGCGGCCAAGACTCAGAGACTATAAAATCCAGATCCCGGAACCGCGCGGCCGACATCTTAACAGAACTTTTTTTATGACATCTTATTGTCTTATTTCTACTTTGGACAAACTTGCAGGCTATCGAATGTAGCCTGCCCACAGGGCAGAGTCTGGCAAACTCCCCGTGGCGTACCAAATATGCCAAATACCAGTAACAATGATGGGTCTCACTTTCCTAAATAGCCTTGAATATAATCTCAGGGCTAGGATGAAAGAGACGTTACTGGGGCCTGCTCGAGGCAATCGACGAATAACAGGATGATGAAATGAAATGAAATGTTTTTGGCATATCGAATACACCACGGGGAGCTTGCCAGGATCTACCATGCGATGTCTCTCTCAATACCATATATTGCCAGGAATATTGATCATTTGGTGACGTCACACACACCCCAGGTAAGCTCAGCTGGATTGCATGACCCTGTGGTCGAAGGAGCAGCACCTGAGGCCTCGCTCTATATTCTGTCTACAGGTCCATGCTACTGCCAGCCTCCTGGGCATACCCCAAACCATGTGTCTGTGCTTGGGTTACAACCTTCCCCTGAACTGGGCTGAGATGCCCCCAACATCAGACCTTCACAGACCCTGAAACTGACCATTTCCTTACCACCACTTGATAGAAGAGATGTGGCACTGATCCCTTTCATATACGGGCATCTCCTCCTCTGTCTCTTGTCCAATGGTATGATTCCAGCTCAGAAATATAAAGATATGAAGATGTACAAAGGGGCAGGGTGGCACAGAAACTCCAGAATGGGGTCTGGCCACCACAAGGAATTAATCGTAGAGAAAAAGGATTTCATGCAGAGACAGAATTTCAAACAAAATGTGTAACACTGGCTTTCTGCCATGGATAGACCTAAAGTTCAAAACCCTGACCCCAGCCCAAAGTTCCATGTGGTTCTTCCTGTATCATCTGGGGTGCTCCACACAAAGTCCAAAAGGAATTATGAATAACACCAGGTGTTCTAGAGAGAGGCCATCTTCCTCCTGGCTGTTGCTGAAGGACAGATAGATCCTGAGCCTTTCCCTCAGATGAATCCTGGCCCCGTGAGCCTCATTCTGTGTCTCAGACCCTGACTCTATGAGGAGGAAGTGAGGAGGATCAGCGTCCCTGTCATCTTACCCGGCACAGCTGCCTCCCCCTTGGTTTCCTGACACATTCAGGATGTGGTTGTCACACTGTGTGTTTTGCACAGTAATACACGGCCGTGTCCTCAGTGCTCAGCCTGCTCAGTTCCATGTAGGCTGTGTCCTTGGACTTGTCTGCAGTGAGTGTGAGTCTGCCCTGGAACTTTGATGCGTAGTATGTAGTACCATTACCAGGATATATGTCTCCCATCCACTCAAGTCCTTGTCCCGGGGTCTGCTGCACCCAGTGCATCCAGTAGTCAATGAAGGTTTATCCAGACGCCTTGCAGGAGATCTTCACTGATGCCACAGGTTTTCCCACCTCAGTCCCTGACTGCACCTGCTACACCTGGGAGTTCACACCTGTGGACACAGACAGAAGTGGGTGGACTCCACTTGACTGGCCCCATTCCCTCAGCCTAGGGCATTGGGACACTTATCTGCAGCCACTGAAACCAGGAAGAAAATTCTCCAGGTCCAGTCCATGGTGGGGAACATGCACTCAGGGGTTTCTGAAGGTGTGAGTGTCTCTGCTGTTTGAGGTTTTCAGGACACAAACACATCTGTATTTAACTCATTGTCCCTCGCATAATTTGTATATTCATGAGGCGGGAGAACTCATAGTTGAAGGCCTGGTCCAACCTGAGAATGGGCTGGGGGAAGACACTCGTTCTATTCTCAGGGGGAGTGAAGAGATCCACTTTCTGACCCTTGTTTGAGGAAATGAGACCATGTCTTGTCCCAGGACTCTGTTCACACAGAGCTCCCCCTCTGGAGGGCCAAGCGCTTTCAGGATCTTCCCCTCAGGGGTCCACATCTGTATGGCTTGGACACATCTGGGCACACTGGGGCTGTAAGTTTATTTCTGGGATCCTGTAACTCCCCAAGGGATACTAAAATGAAACTACAAAATCATTCTAATGCCCCAGAGATTTCCATTGGGGATATTAAGAAGTCCAGAAACGCCCCTGCATACAGGTTTTACTGCCTTATTAATATGATAAATGTTCCTCCGCAAACGGTTAAGTATGCACAATTTAACCTTCTGTGTCCTATACTTATTTTTGTTTTGATTTTTTCAATAAAGCAAAATTAGTTTTCTGGTATTTAAAAAGGGTTTTATTTTTTTTTTTTTATTAAATCTCTGTGAGATAGAACGTTACAAAGCTGTTCGTGATTTGATTTCAGTCAAAGAGTATTCCTGTTTTTGAAAAGAAACTCTTTTCATCACTACACCCCTTCAGGCCTGCATCTCTTGTCTTGGGTCTTGGAACCCCCTACAGTCCGGTCCTCACCCTGCAGGGAGAGTCTCTGCTCTCAGGGGCTTTAGCGTCTTGGTGTCTCTAACACAGGATTGAATCCAGGGACTTCAACTCAGAAGACATGTTCACGAGTCATATTCTTTTCTGGGCATTTTGTTTTGGTTTTGAGCCACACCTGGCAGTTCTGAGGGCATACTTCTGGCTCTGTGCTCTGGAATTGCTCAGGTAGATGCATCCTAGGAAAATATTGGCAAATCAAGTAGTAATATATCTAACAATTGAAAGGTGACACTGAGTGTTCTTTGCTGAAATTATGTAAATTAATAATAATAATAACACCTCTATTATCGGAACATGCGATAAAAGAGGTGTTGGAGGCATCGGTGTCCTTGTCAGCACAAACTTGGCGAAGAGCACTGATTCATTCGAATGCCTAACAACCCGAATCGGACGTTTACATTTGAATAGGTGTGGCTCACTGCCCGTAGTTTCTATCTTCATTGTCTACACACCAACATCTCATTATGAAGAAAGAGAAATCGAGAAGTTCTACATAGAGCTAGAGAAGTTCTATAAAGAAGACCACACCTTCTACAAGATCATTGTGGGTGATTTTAATGCCAAGATAAAACCGAGAAGATCAGCTGAAGAACTTCACATTGGGACCCATGGCCTAGAATGGAACAAACAGGGTGAGAGACTCTCTGAGTTCATCATGTCGACCAAGACCATCCATGGTAACTCACAATTCCAGAAGGCGGAATCTAAACGATGGACATGGGAGTCTCCCGGTGGACGATTCCACAACGAAATAGACCACATCATATTCAATCGATGGTTTTGCCTGACCGATGTCGCTGTTTTCCCAAAATTTCGAACGGGATCGGACCACCGTCTCCTTTGTGCAAAATTCTACTTCACAGAGTGGGGAGAAAGGGCTGCAAAGTTCAAAAAGAGAACTCCCAGAATGACCACCAACTGGGAACTCTGGTACTACTGCAGCAACATGGGAAGATGCCATTGTTGACAACATTGTCGAGGAATACGATCGACTGGTTCAGCACCTCCATGAATGTGCGAGGAACGCCAAGAGAGAGATAGCCACAAAAAATCGCCTATCTTCGAAAACTCTTGAGCTAATTCGCCAGCGTGGTTTGGTGCATGCCTCAGGCAACCGCAAGCTAACGTCCGAGCTTGCAAAGCAGTGCAGAGATGCGATAAAGGAAGACCTCAAAGAGAAAAGAGCAGAAGTACTGGCAGATGCGGCAGAAGCTGGGAAAAGTATTTGTTATGCCCACCTGTCCTTCGCCAACTACAAGACCAAGATGACTGCCCTCCGACGTCCTGATGGATCCATCACATCCTCCAGAATGGCAATGGAGAAGATTATCCATGACTTCTACTCAAATCTCTTCGATAGACATGTCCACTTGCCGACATACCAAATTCCACAGGATGGATATGTCGTTTCCAACGTTCCACCTTCCGAAATCCAACACGCCATTTCGTCGGTAAAGAAACAAACAGCACCCGGCCCAGACAAGGTCAGACCTGAACACCTGAAGAACCTGCCGTCAGTACTCATCAATACACTGGCTCGGCTCTTCACTCGCTACCTGTCTGAATGCAAGGTTCTGTCCCAATGGAAAACCAGCAGGACCGTACTACTGTTCAAGAAGGGAGACATCCATGACATTGGCAACTATCGCCCGATCTGCCTATTGTCTGTTATCTACAAGTTGTTCACTCGAGTCATCATAAATAGGATTGGCAGAACACTAGATGAAGGACAACCATGCGAGCAAGCTTGGTTCCGCAAAGGATTCAGCACCATTGACCATATCCACACGATAACCAAACTCATTGAGGTTTCTCGGGAGTTCAAGATGCCTCTCTGTTTAACGTTCATTGATTTAAAGAAGGCCTTTGATTCTGTTGAGATGGAAGCGGTCATTGAAGCCCTAGCCAATCAGGGCATTCAAGCCCAATACATCAGGATCTCCCATGAGCTGTATTGCAGATTCACTAGCAGAATCTCACCATTCTACAAAGAAGTGATCATTGATGTCAAGAGAGGGGTGCGGCAGGGTGATACCATTTCACCGAAACTCTTCAGTGCCACCCTCGAGAACATCATGCGATGACTGGAATGGGAAGGAATGGGAGTGAAGATAGATGGTCGGCAAGTACACCACCTCTGCTTGCTGATGAAATTGTTTTAATAAAACCAAACATCAGCCAAGCGGCACAAATGCTGGCTGACTTTGACCGTGAGTGTGGAAAGGTAGGACTACAGCTGAATCTTATGAAGACAATGTTTATGAGAAACAGCCTCGTTCCTGACGCCCCATTCGCTCTCAACGGTACGACCATCTCCGAATGCAACAGCTATGTGTACCTAGGTCAAGAGGTCAACATGACAAATGACCTGGCACCCGAGCTGCGCAGGAGGAAGAGAGCGGCTTGGAACGCCTTCAAGAACGTTGAAGAAATATCTAAAAGGACGAAGAACCTCTGGCTCCCGGCACATCTCTTTAATTCCACTGTTCTTCCTGCATTAACATATGCCTCAGAGACCTGGGCCCTACTCAAACAAGATGAGAACGCTATTCAGGTCTCCCAAAGAAGAATAGAAAGAGCTATGCTTGGAATATCACGTTTCACTCAAATGAGAGAAAGAATCCGGAGTTCTGACATCCGTCGACAATCAAGAATCAGGGACGCTGTCTCATTTGCCAAGGTGTCAAAAATCAGATGGGCTGGTCAAGTAATGAGATTTAAAGATGACCGCTGGACTAGAGCTGTTACCGACTAGATTCCACGGGATATCAAAAGACCGCGTGGCTGTCCACCTACCAGATGGTCAGACTTCTTCGTCAAGATCATGAACGATCAGTTTTAGGCCCTTCATGTTCCCGGAGCGAACAGATGCCATTGGGCTACACTAGCACGCGACAGGGACAAATGGAGACATTACTGGCGCCCGTTCGAGCAAATCGACGACTAACGGGAAGTTAAGTGATTAAGTGATTAAGTGGTGTAAAAGTAATATAATAAATACTTAATTCACTCAAATAAAAATAGTAGAAAGTATCAAAATAAAAGAGTATTTAAGTCTTTAATAAAGAGTTTAATATAAACAACAATATATTAAACTGGTTAATTTTATGAAGACTTTTTCAAAACACCAAGCGATAGCACAGCGGTAGGGCATTTGCCTTGCACGCAGCCAACATGGCCGACCCGAGTTCGATTCCTCCACCCCTCTTGGAGTGTCTGGAAGCTACCGAGAGTATCTCGCCCACACAGCAGAGCCTGGCAAGCCATTCATGATGTATTCGATATGCCAAACACAGTAACAACAAAATCTCCAATGGAGACGTTACTGGCCCCGCTCGAGCAAATCGATGAACAATGGGAGGGCCTTTACTTTACTTTTACTTTTACTTTTCAAAACACAGGCATAAGTCAAACACAGTGGCCAACAAGTTTATTTTATCACTGCATTAATAGGACAAATATAAGTAAATAAATGAATAGCACTGTGGCATTTTCTTCCTATTGTTCATCGATTTGCTCAAGAGGGCCCAGTAACCTCCCATTGTGAGACTCATTTTTACTGTTTTTGGCATATCAAATATGACAGGGTAGCTTGCCAGGCTTTGCCATGTTGGTGAGATACTCTCGGTAGCTCAACAGGTTTTCCTAGAGGAATGGAGCGCAGTGGGCAGCATGTAAGGCAAACACCCTATTGCTGTGCTATCGCTCCAGCCAACTCTTGCCCGACCACCCACGTAGTTTCATCAGGTAAAGCTATAATCTGAGGTCTTGGGTAGAAACGATGTCAACCTATTCACCCAAGTAAGAATGAAACTCATCTCAAAGTCGCACTTAGGGTCTGAAATTGTAGGGCAGGGTCAGCATGGAGCTGCTTCCCCCTCTGGCCCCTCCAGTATTTACTCACTGGCCAGGCGCCCTGTAGCATCCAGGGTTGACACCCACCAGGGGTCGGGCAGTATCTGGGGGTGCGGGGCGAGCATCCCCCGGTCTGATCTCTGGCCCTGGGCCCCCGAGTTCAGGCGTGTGTCCTCTGGCCATGGCGGGGCGGCTGCTCGTGCGGCAAGACCCCATGGATGGTCCCTGTGCAACACGGCTGGTGGGGGGTCCCTCTGCACGCTCAGGGAGGAGACTGGCCTGGTGTGGGTCCCTGTCCCCCGCCTCCACGGCAGTTGTGGTTGCTCTCGGTCTCCAGGGACAGCATGTCCAGTGCAAGCTCCGGGTCTGGCCCCCATGCACTCCCTGTGAGCCAAAGTGCGAAAGGGCATGTGCAGGACATGTGGATCCCCACGCGCCCCATGCACCCCGCGCCCCTGCGACCCGGCTGCTGCCTGCTGTAGACCAGCTCTGTGGCCGCGCTGCGGGTCCTGCCCGTGCGACCCCGGGGGCTGGAGGCCCAGACCCAGCCTCTGGCCACCCCAGCCTCTGTCCCAGGCCTGGCCGCTCCGCATCTCCCCTCCCCGGTGGTTCCAGCCCTGCTTGGCCCAGAGGTACCTGCGGCCTATCCAGCCCCTCCTCGTCCTTCCCACCCGCTCGCACCAACTGCCTGGGCATGGGCATAGGAATGAATACGATAAAATAGTTAAGCTTTATTGGACACATGACTTGAACTCTGAATTTTTCAGTAATGCACAAGAATATTCTGTGCATTATAAAATAAAGAGATTTACTTAGAGAAATGCAAGGGGGGAGAGAGAGAGAGGGAAAGAGAGATGTGGGGGGAGGGTAGAAGGGGGGAGCAGCCGGTAACTGACTCAGAAGCCTCGGAATGTTCTGGAACCTCGGCTCCTGCCGCTGGCCCTCAGGAGCTGTTTCAGGGTCAGGGGGCAAAGGTCCAACAGCCCCACCCAGCCCGGCCCCTCCAGTTCCTTCCAAAGACTCTCTTTGAACCCGGTGCTCCCAGACAGCCCGAGTCAGGCACGGCCACTGGACGGGTCAGCGGGAACCAGCGTCTACTCGGACCTGTCCCAGGGCTCCCTGTGTCCACACTGGGTGGCGGGGCCATGTGGGCAGTGCTGCCGGTGGCCACCCCGGCCCGGCCATGCAGGACCCGGACCCGCATCTGGATCAGGCTCTTCCCCAAGGTTCTCTCCGATGCCCCGATGCTCTGGGTCCTTCTCCCTAACGGTTACCCGAGCCGGCCTCCCTTCGACCCGATGTGAGTGTCCTCGGGGGCGTCCGGTGGTTACTGTCCCGCCTCCCCACGGGTGTCCCGAGGCCTGGGGGTGCCCCTGGCCCGTCCCGAGACCCCAGTCTCTCAGCTTCGTGTGGGCTGTGCTGAGGCGTGTCCAGTCAGGGGAACGCTGCCTGGCCACTGCTGTGCTGACTGGGTCCCCGTCATCAGAGGGATCTGTCCCGTCCCCAAACCGGGTCTGTGCTGAGTCCACATGTGCACAGAGATGCCTGCGGAGGGACCAGGATACTTCAGAGACCCTCTCAGACTCCCAGAGTCCCCCTCAGCCCGCAGGGTACCTGCTGCGCCTGGGGGTGCTAACCTGTGAGGGGACACGGGGCATGGGAGTCCCCTGAGGGCCCTGGTCCCCTCAGCCAGGACAGGAGACGTTCACCAAGAACCGTTCTCATGGGAGCCAATCATATAGGTCCGTCCCAGGTGCGGGTTCGTGTAGGAGGTTTGTGGGGAGGGTCTCTGGGGTAGGCAGGGGGGTCATACATTTGTGACCTGTTCTCAGGGAACACATTTGTCTGTATTAACTCTGTGTATCTTGGTTGATGTTGATATTCATGAGGAGGAATCAGAGCTGAAGACCTGTCCCAATCTGAGGGAGATCAGGTGGGTGACGCAGGGTCCAGTGCTCACGGAGTGAGGAGTGTCCAAGTCCATGACGGTGCTTATTTGTGAGCCTGACCCATGCCCTGTCCCTGAACTCTGATCAGACAGAGCTCCTCCCCTGAGGGACAGTCGCGCCAGGCCACTCCCCTCAGGTGACTTACCTCTGAGGAGCACAGAAATCAAGAGACCTGACCAAGAGTTTATATCAGAGTTTGGTTAACTCCATTCACCATGTTTGAAAGTTAATTTCCCCGCATTGGCAATAATTTTAATCAATAAATTAATCACATCCCCACTTAATCACTTAATCACTTAACTTCCCGTTAGTCGTCGATTTGCTCGAGCGGGCGCCAGTAACGTCTCCATTTGTCCCTGTCGTGTGCTAGTGTAGCCCAATGGCATCTGTTCGCTCCGGGAACATGAAGGGCCTCAAACCGATCATTCATGATCTTGACAAAGAAGTCTGACCATCTGGTAGGTGGGCGGAAAGACTGGCAAGCTACCGAGAGTATTCCGCCCGCACGGAAGAGCCTGGCAAGCTATCCGTTGTGTATTCGATATGCCAAAACCAGTAACTACAACTGGTCTCAATCACATCACCAAGCTCTGTAAATTTGTAGAGCCTCAAGCAATTTTCTCAGTCATCTCACATATGATTTTGAACCTCTAAAAATCCTGAATGTAGGTATCAAGCAGATACATTAGCTGATTACACACAAGTAAGTTTCTTTGATGTATTATGCAGAGGAGAATTTAACTTTGATCCATGAATTTGATTACCATTATCAACATTGTCATTTGAGTAATTAAGGTGGGATAGTTCGTTGTTAGCAACATGAAACCAGTACACCAGGGTAATAATAATTCCGAGATATTTTCCCAACTTTGCAGAGGCCTCTCCTAGCTGATTCCATAGTATGAGAGAGATTCCCTTCACTGTAGTCAGCCCTTGGCATCCCTCTCTGCCAAAGGCTGGGGGTCTTTTCTCTCTCCTGCCCTTACTGAGGTGGGTTTCCACTATGTCATTATGGAAATTTCCACCCCATCATCTAGTTGCTCCAGTCCAGCACTGTGTTATTGACATAGTGTTTCCCAGGGAAATGTATTCCATGACTAGGAATAAGTAAGAACTTTAAGATGATGAGGATAGTGGTTGTTGCCTTGAGAACTTGGGAAATTCCGGGTGACATCTGAGATTGGCTCCATGTACAGAGAAAGAAATGAAGGTAGACTGAGATACTGCACCATAGTAAGCAGCAGCTTAATATCCAGGGACCCACATAGGTGTCTGTTTGGGGACACAGACAGGAAAAGTGCCATCATAGAAGCTTCATTTGCGGACTTGACCTCCTGTGAAAGTTCCTCTGCCTGTCATAGATTTGTGTTGGCACACATGTTCTTGAAGTTGGCCCTCAGGGCCTTTGTCTTCTTGATCTTCCTTGGCCTCTGTTGGAGCAGATTTGTGCCCATACTTGGAACAAAATTCTAACAGGGTTGTTTAAGAATCAGTAGGGCTGTGGGTGGGCAATGTTCCCCTTGGGGAGGGAACAAAGGGTGTCATTGTGGGGTCTCTGAGCTCAGTTCCCTGATTCATAAATTGTTAATTCACCACTACTAATGTAATTTGGGGATATTTCAAAGGGAAATATTGAGATGTTGGGACAGCATAATAAGTAAAACTAATACTACATCTTCTGCTTCCCCCAGATGTCCAGGAAGACTGTGGGCAAACACACATGTGGCAGCCCGTCCCGTGGCCTCTCTCATATCTGAATGGAGACTCTATGGGCTAATGGAAGATGTGCTTATTTCTCCAAGTACCGATTCTCTAGGTTATTTTGTTTGTTTGTTTGTTTTTGCTTTTTGAGTCACACCCGGCTATACACAGGGGTTATGCCTGGCGCATACACTCAGGAATTACTCCTGGTGGTGCTTGGGGGACCATATGGGATGTTGAAAATGGAACCTGGGTCGGCCACGTGCAAGACAAATTCTCTACCCTCTGTGCTATCACTCCACTCCCCGATTCTCTAGTTTTTATTTCTGGGTTTTGTCACTTTTCTCTAGGTTCTTAAAACCAGGCTCATTTTTAATGTTAAATGTCCAGGCATTTCTCCCTCAATATTTGTCCTCTCTGCCAACAGATACCAAGTGGAATGATTTGGTTATTCATTTTGCATCTCAAAATACTTCCAAATCTGGGTCAATAAATGGCATTCATTTCCTAGGAATTTTACGGCAGGTGAATTAAGGCGCCACCTCCCCTTAGATGGAAGCGCTGAGTTCTGGCATTGCCAACAGGGTCTCCTTAACCTTGCTCAGGAACCGCTGCTGCTGTCCCTCGGGGTTCAGTCCCTCTGCACACATCCCCCTGGTGTCTCTGCACTCTCCGAGTGAAGCTTCTCCTCAGCACAGACATGACACTTCCAAGGTCAGAGGTCACAAGGACAGATGGAGAGGCACGCAGGTTTCACGCTACTGCATCATGGTCACAGAGGAAAGTCACAGCAAGGTTGCGAAAGGACACGGACAAGCTCTCATTACACAAAACCATGTGGCCCTCGACTTCTGACCGTGACCACTATCCTAGTGTCACCTTCTCCACTCCCAGTGTCCAGTGGCGAGATTCCAGATCAGGGATACAGAGATGCAAATACGCACGCGGGGCCTCACCCACAGTTTCTCAGAAAGGATCTCCCAATACCTGGATTCCATCGTAGAGAAAAGGATTTTCTGCTGGCCCATAGCAGGTGAATATGTGCATATTTAGAGGCTCGGATTATTTCTATTTTACACATTAGTCCCAGGAATATCCCTGTCTTTTCAGGCGCAAACCACAGAAAGGAGGTCAGGAAATGAGGGATAGACAGGCACAGATGCTGATGCACCTGGGTCACTCCTCTCCACAGCTGGTATCCTGTGTCCCATATCCTGCCAAGTGCCACCTCTGTGATGTTGAGAAGAGGAAATTAAGTTCAGCACCAAATTCTGTCTACTTAAATTTTCCAAAGAACAACTTTCTTTTGCCCTAAAATGTAGAATAATCAAAGATATTCCTGGAGCTGGAGCTATGGTCCCAAATCTACAATGGTCCCACCACACACTGACATGTGATAGCTCCTGTGACAAGTGTGAAACACAAGGAGCTCAGCCACACATGAAATAGGAGTGAATGACTGTTCTTGAGGAAACAGTCCAAGAACCTGCTAAGCCCCCAGCATATACTTAAAAGTGATTCTTCCACTAGGGACTGGGAAGCACCAGTGTACAATCCAACAAGAATATAGGAGTAACTGAAGGTATTCTAAAGAGAAGCCATCTTCCTCTTGGCTGTTGCTGAAGGACAGAGAGATCCTGAGCCTTTCCCTCAGATGGAGCCTGGCCCTGTGAGCCCCATTCTGTGTCTCAGACCCTGACTCTCTGAGGAGGAAGTCAGGAAGATCAGCATCTCTGTCGTCTCCTCACCCGGCACAGCTGTCTCCCCCTCAGGTTTCTGACACACTCAGGATGTGGTTGTCACACTGTGTCTCTCGCACAGTAATACACGGCCATGTCTTCAGTGCTCAACCTGTTCAGTTCTATGTAGGCTGTGTCCTGGGACTTGTCTGTAGTGAGTGTGAGTGTGCCCTGGAACTTCGGTGCATAGTATGTAGCACCAGAGTTAGGGTAAATCCTTCCCATCCATTCGAGCCCTTCTCCCGAGGTCTGCCACACCCAGTCCATCCAGTAGCTGGTGAAGGTGTATCCAGACGCCTTGCAGGAGATCTTCACTGATGTCCCACGTTTCCCAACCAGCTGCACCGGGGAGTTCACACCTGTGGACAGCAGACAGGAGTGAGTGGACTCCACTTGACTAGTCCCATTCCCTCAGCCCAAGGCATGGGGACACTTACCTGCAGCCACTGCCACCAGGAAGAGAATTCTTCATGTCCAGTCCATGGTGAGGACCGGGCACTGAGGGGCTTCTGAAGGTGTGACTGTGTCTGCTGTATGAGGTTGTCAGGACACATACACATATGTATTTAACTCAGTGTCCCTTGTGTAATTTGCATATTCATGAGGATGGAGAATTCATAGATGAAGACCTGGTCCAATCTTAAAAGGGGCTGTTGGAAGCCACCGGGTCCATTCTCAAGGGGAGTGAAGAGGTCCACGTTCTGATCCTTGTTTGAGGAGATGAGACTCTACCCTGTCCCAAGACTCTGTGCACACAGAGCTCCCCCTCCAGAGAGCCAAGCTCTTTCAGGACCTTTTCTTCATGGCACCCCACATCTGTATGGCCTGGACACATCTGGACACACCTGGGCTTTAAAGTTATTTCTGAGATCCTGTTACTCCCCAAGGGATGCCACAATGAGACTACAAAATCATCCTAATGCCCCAGTGTTTTCCACTGGAGATACTAAGAAGTCCAGAAACAACCCTGCATACAGGTTTTTACTGCCTTGTCAATATGATAATTGTTCTTCAAAACTGATATGTGGGCACAATTTAATCTTCTCTGTCGTACATGTATTTTAATTTTTGTTTTCTTGAGAAAAAGTTTAGTTTTAGTGAAGAAGGAAATCCATACTTAGGAGATTTCTGCCTCTCTGCACCTATTTCCCCCATATCTGCACCCTTTTTAGCCTGCAACTCTGTACTCTTGAGACTTGGTGCCCCCTTCAGCCCGGTCCCCACCCTGCAGGGAGAGCCTCTGGGCTCTCAGGGGCTTCAACCTCTTGACATCTCTAACTCAGGGTTGAATCTTGGGACTTCACTTCAGAAGCTTTGTTCAGGAGTCATATTATTTTATGGACTTTTTGATTTGGTTCTGAGCCACACCAAGCAATTCTGAGGTCTTATTCCTGGCTCTGTGTCCAAAAATTGCTCAGGTAGGTGCATCGCAGGAAAGTATTGACAAATCAAGTAGTTGTATATATAAAAATTAAAAGGTGACGCTGAATATTCTTAACTGAGATTATGTAGAAGTAAAGGTAAAGGCCCTCCTGTTGTTCATCGATTTGCTCGAGCGGGCCCAGTAACGTCTCCATTGGAGATTTTGTTGTTACTGTGTCTGGCATATTGAATACTCTCGGTAGCTGGCCGGGCTCTCCGAGAGGGGCAGAGGAATCAAACTAGGGTCAGCCATGTTGGCTGCATGCAAGGCAAACGCCCTACCGCTGTGCTATCGCTCCAATAAATAATTAATTCACTATATAAAAATAGTAAAAGCCATCAAACTAAAAAAGGATTTATGCCTTTAAGTAAAGATTTTAATAGCACTGTCCTCCCGTTGTTCATCGATTTTCTCAAGGGGGCCCAGTAATGTCTCCATTGTAAGACTTATTGTTACTGTCTTTGGCATATCAAATATGTCACTGGAAGCTTTCCAGGAGTTTCTGTGTGGGCAGAATTCTCTCGGAAGCTTGCCTGATCCTCCAAGAGGGTTGAAGGAATCGAGCTCAGGTTGGCCGCGTGCAAGGCCAACACTCTACCTGCTCTGCTATCGCTCTGGCCCAAAGAATTTAATAGAAACAAAAAAAATATTAAATTTGTTAAATTAATAAAGAACTTTTCAAAAACCAGAAGTGAGTCTAACACAGATGCTAACATGTTTATTCTATAACTGTACTAGTAGGGAAACTATAAGTAAATAAGTAATGAATATGATCAAATTAATAAAGTTTTATGAAACATATGGCTTGAACTGTAACTTTTTCAGTGATGCAGAATAGCATTATTTAAAGAAATTTTCTTAGAGAAATGCAAGTGGAGAGAAAGAGAGATCCGTGTTCAAGAGAGCACATGGGCTTCTCCAAATGGAAAAAATCCTTGAGTTCTGATTTCTGGTCATACATGTTAAAAGTCTGGAAAACATCTTTCCACCCAGCAGGAGGGAAAACCTGACCAAGTGTAACTCAGATACTCACTACTTTCAGTTTCTCTGTGAATAGTAAGAAAGGGGAGATGGACAGAGAAGTAAATTAGGATTGTCTAAAGAAATGTACTTAGAGATATGCAAGGAGAGAGAGAGGGGAGGGGAGGCACAGGGTTATAACAGGAAGGACAAAGACAGCCCAACTACAGAATCTGGTCATCATCACGTGAGCCATCCTTCTCCTTTATTGATCCCTAGGAGCCTGTATGGGTTCTCTGTCTCTCTCTGTCTCTCTGTCTGTCTCCCTCTTAGGTGTATTGATTTCAATACAGACACTGAAATGTTATTGTGTATATCCCTTTTCCAACTGTCTACATTTAGTTCTTATCCATTAATCATATCTAACTATTCCTGTCATATTGATCCTTCTCTGTCCTTCACAAATCACACACGTGTAGCAAGCTTTCAACCATTGATCCGTCCCACTGTCCCCTGTTACCTGACACTGAATATCAATCTCATACTAAAGTTTATATCCCACAGAAGAGTGCATTTATTCTATATCTGTCCCTTTCCTTCTGAATCATTTCACTCAGCCTGATACTCTCCATGAACTTATAGAAATTATCCCACGAGTCTCAGGAATGTAAATTCTCAGTCCAATTGTATAGAATTAAGAGCCCAGAACAAATCCTTGCATCGTTTATGGTAAATCTTTGGGAAAGGATTCATCTCCTGGAGTAGAGCAAGGAAAATCTCTCCTGTGTAATCTCTGGGCAGCTAAGGAAGCCCCATGGGCTCTCCCCTTCACTGGCTAAGTTGGAAGCGGCTTGGGTCTCTCCCCCACCCTGGGCGGTCCATGTCCAGGGTTCATGGAGGAGCAAATGTGGGCCAACCCGGTTGATTGATCAGTTGCCTTTTATTCCAGTCTCCCCACGCGCCTGTTCCACTCTCTCTGAGCCCCCCATTCTAGTCTCACCTTGGCCCTCATTCCTGTTTCTTCCTGATTCTCCCACTCTTATCTCCACACTCCATCTCGCAGCCAGGTCTCTCTCTCTCCAGGCACCTGCTCCTGTATTCTTCTACATTCTTCTCCCTCTGTCCCCTTTGCTAGTCTCTCTATGCTCTATCTTGCTGTCCTGCTCTCTGTCTCTCCAACTCTCTCGCTTCTCCAGTTCCCCAGCACTGGGGGTAGCCACCACACTCTTTCAGTAGCAAGATCAACATAAGGAAACCCTTCCTGATCATCCATCAAGCTCAAGGGCTGAAACACCATTTAGGGGTGTTCCTCTTCCCTTAGTCCAGTAACTTAATTAACACCTTCATTAACATCATAATCCTACTTCTTAATATTAATTATTTTGTATGGACACAGTAAGAGTTACAATGAGCTTGCAGTGTGGCTCTCCCAGAAACATCTTGCCAAGGACTCAGATTACAGTGCTCAGGCCAGATTAATCTTTACTAACCCTAGGAGGGACAGAATATAGTTATTACTGTTTTGATAATGACAGAATTTGTCCATCACTATGCTCTTAACTTATAGTAATGTATTATGACACTTTGGCCAGGCCCATTTCGTGCCAGGGTAGCACATAGCTCACAGCTTGCCCTGGGCCCATCCAGTCCCTCGTCGGAACCCTGATTTTGGGGTGCTAAGAAGTAAGGGCAAATGAGGCTTAAGTAGAGAGAACAGATCTCCAGGAAGTAAAAATTATTCAGGGTCAGTTAACTCCCAAGTTACTAAAGCATAGCATTAACTGTCTTCTTGTGTCCATACAAAAAGGACATTGCTTTGAATTTACTATGCAAAGGACTTAAGAAGAGAAAAACAATATTTTCAAGTCAACAGAGCACAAAGAAAGAAGGTGCAAATAAAAGCAGAGGAATGGGAGTACTGTGATGGGAGCAACTCAATAAACCTAAGCTCTCTGCGGCAAGACAGAAAGGACAAACCAATGTTATCCTATACTCTACAATAAATGGTCTAATGAGAAAACAACACCACACACAAAGACAACAATAGTAGATAGACTGGATCCATATCTCACAGAAGATGCAGAATTTCATTAAAAGTTTACTTATGGTTCAGCTTTGACAGAAGAATCCTTAAAATACACAGAGGAAAACCTTGACCAGTCTCTCCATGACACTAATCTTTCAAGGGCTCATCTATAGTTTCATTCCATTGGCAAAGAGAAGAGAAACTGAAAAAAATAAATAAATGGAACTAAATCAGTTAAAAGATTTTAATGAGAATGTAAATGATATTAAAATTGAAGTAACCAATTAACTAGAAGAAAATGTGTACCTACCAAACAGATATTCATAGCACTCAGCAAACTCAACATCAGAACAAATAGCACTGTAACACTGTAGCACTGTCCTCTTGTTGTTCATCAATTTGCTCGAGGAGCACCAGTAACATCTCCCAACAAATTGTGAGACTTGTTGTTACTGTTTTTGGCATCGAATACATCACGGGTAGCTTGCCAGGCTTTGCCATATGGGCGAGAAGCTCTCAGTAACATGCCGGGCTCTCTGAGAGGGGCGGAGGAATTGAAACCGGGTCAGCCGTGTGTGAGGCAAACACACTACCCTCTATGCATCACTTCAGCCCAACAGAACAAATAACACACAATACAATGGTGTGGAAATAGATTATTTACCAAAGCAACATTTATGTAGGCTGTAGACATATGAAAAGGTGTTTATCAACGCTATAAAGAAAATGTTAATACAAAGGACAATGAAACCATCTCTTCCCAGTGAGAATAGCTTATATCAAAAATACTGAAAACAAACAATTTTGGAAGGTTGCCAAAGAAAACACCGTTTCTATGTTTGTGTGAGCTTATCTAAGGAAAACACTATAAGATTTATCTAACAAGTGAAAATAGAATCTCCAAGTTACAACTGATTCTATTTTTGGTAGCTTCACCCTAGCTTGAAAACAGTCACAGATCACAGATCACAGATCATCCTGTTATTCGTCGATTGCCTTGAACAGGCCCCAGTAATGTCTCCTTCATCCTAGCCCTGAGATTATATTCAAGGCTCTTTAAGAGAATGAGACCCATCATTGTTACTGGTATTTGGCATATTGGGTACGACACGGGGAGTTTGCCAGACTCTGCCGTGTGGGCAGGTTACATTCGGTAGCCTGCCAGTTTGTCAAAGTGGGAATGAGATGTCATAATAAGATGTCTATAAAAAAGAGACTATAAAAACCAGATCCCGGAGGGAGAACAGTGCAGTCTTGAAAACAGTCATTTGATAAAATACATGTAGACATATGTTTATTGCAGCGTTTAGAATTGTTGCCAAGGCATGGAAATAATCCTAATGCTCAATGACATCTTCATGGATAAAGAGTTGTGGTGTATATACACAATGGGATACTGTGCAGTTATAAGCAAAGACAAAATAGCAGCGTTTTCTGCACCATGGATGGAACTAGAGGATATCAAATTAAGTGAAGTTAGTCAGAGGGAGAAGAACAAAGTGAGACAATCTTATTCACCTGTGGTACACAGAGAACAGAGCATCACGATGGACAGGATCCAATGATAACTCCCCCTGCATCCTAACCACAATCTGGGGTTCCCGAGAGGAGTCAGGCGGGGGCTCAGATTCCTGGGAAGGAGAGGCCGAGCACAGGGGCCACAGCAGAGTGTGGGAGTCTTGGGGATTTGTTGCTGGGAGAAGCGCAGGGATTTTGTGACCCACCAGCATCAACACTCAGGCTATTGTCATCGTGTTCCCTCAGTGACAGTAAGAAGGGAAGGAGAGAAATACCTCCATTCTGTGAAAAGTAATGATCTTGATTAAAGAAAAATCAACTACACCCGATCTAGCAGGACATAGCAGTCTCTAATGGACTCTGAGAAAGGACGAGAGATAAGCAAATTGTAATAGGAGAAAAAGCAATTATTAAAATGTACTAAAATGTATATAGATGATATATTTAATTTTATTCATATATTTCAACTAAAGAGTAAAGAGCCCCCCGCCCCCCCCAGCCTCCCTCCCCTCTCTCCCCTTGCCTTTGGAGCACAGCCCTGGAATCCCTGGATCACAGCACCCCCTCCTGGTCACAAACACCCGTGCAACTCTCCTGTCTCCCTCAGCAGGTTTGTGTCTGGGCTCGCAGGGACTTGCCCTCACTGTGTGTATTTTGCACAATAATACACAGCTGTGTCCTCAGTTACTGAGTTACTAAGTTTTAGATAAACTTGGTTCTTGTAGGTGTCCCTAAAGATGCTGACTTGAGACTGAAGACTCGGTTCATACTATGTACTTCCATCACTCCATATACCACCAATCCAATTCAGTCCCTTTCCAGGGGTCTGGCCAGCCTATTGTACATCATAGCTGGCTAGAGAGGATTCGGAGACTGAGCAGGTGAGGGACAGCATTTGCCAGGGCATCAACAGGCTTAGTCCTGACTCCTGCAGCTCTACCTGGGACAGGACAACTGGGGACAGAGACCCACAGTGAGTCACGGTCAGAAGCCCCATGCCCTGCCCACCTTGGAGCCTCTGTCCAGGAGACACTCATATCCGGGAGCTGCCACCAAAAATAGGAGGAACCAGTGCTGAGGCACGTTCCTACCCACGAGGTCCATGATCTCAGACACCGTGCAGGGGGAGAGGGAGTCCGTGTTGGGGTGAGTGTGAACGTGGTTTTAATCCTGGGTCCTGAGTGCAGATTTGCATAGAGGATCCTCTTTAGAGAAAGGAGGGGACCCGGGGGAGGATGTTGTGTGGGGTTTCTGGGAGGAGGTGCTGAGTGTGGCTCAGAGCACTCAGGTTTGTTCCTGGGGCCCTGTCAGAGCCGGGCCTCTTCCTCCAGCACAGGAAACGTGCTGAGGAGCTCTCCGGAAACAAGAGTTGCTCAGGGGGAAACGGCAGGTGGGGAGGAGAGTTCCCCTTGTCTCGGGTCCCTGATGACCAAACCCAAGCCCCCAGGGCCTCTACCCCTTAGACAGGTCCCTGCCCCTCCTTGTCCCTGTGTTGGCTCCTGTTCTACCACTGCACATGGAAAACCTGGGGCCTTAAAGGCAGTGGAATTGTCCCTGTGAATTATGACTTGGCCTGTTCTAATCCATGTCAATCAAATTTCACATTTTTTAAAACTCGGCCCTCAGATGCTCCATGGAATTATGAGCTGAGTTTTTTTCACACATTTATTTATTCATGTACCTTGGATAAAAATCCATTTTACTTGAGCAGCTACACTCTGAAGTATTCAAGGCAGTTATCAGGGTGGATTTGTTCTTTCTCACTGGTGCTGAGCCTATTTAAGGACAAGGAAGATGCCTCGCCTAGTGACCTTTCTGGTATGGTTAGCGGGCCAGGAGCACCTCATCCCCTCTGTCCTCTATGTAACTCACACCAGAAGATAACCATGAACCTCAGGACCCTGTTATTGGGGTCATCACTACATAATCTCAGTCCCATCAGGTGCCTGTAAAGAGTACATGGTGAGCCCTCAACCCCAAACTATTATACCTGGAACCTGGTCTTAGTGCTCAGACTAACACATTTTACAAGGGCACAAGCATGCTGGCCCTGAGGAGCGGATTGCCCTCTACCCAGTTCCCAAATGCATGGAACCTGGACGCAGGCTGTGCCACATACTTATGCCCCGTAATTCCATGGAGCACCCATGAAACTAAGCACCAACATCCAATTATGATGATGAAGAAATTGAGAAATTCTACAAGGAGCTGAAGAAGTTCTATAAAGAAGACCACACCTTCTACAAGATCATTGTTAGTGATTTTAATGCCAAGAGAGGACCAAGAAGATCAGCAGAAGAACTCCACATTGGGACTCATGACCTAGAATGGAATGAACAGGGTGAGAGACTGTCTGAGTTCATCATGTCTATTAAGACCATCCATAGTAACACACAGTTCCAGAAGGCAGAATCTAAATGTTAAACATGATAGTCTCCCGGTGGATGGTTCCACAAGAAATTGATCACATCATATTGAATCGATGGTTTTGAGTGACCAATGTTGTCTTGTCCCAAAATTCCAAATGGGATCGGAATCACTGTCTCCTTTGTGTAAAGTTCTACTTCACAAATCGGGGAGAAAGGGCTGCAAAGTTTAAAAAGAGAACTCCCAGAACGACCAGCAATTGGGAGCTCCTTGGCAGTATTGCTACAACATGGGAAGATGTTGTCATTGACAACATTGACGAGGAATACGATCGACTGGTTCAGCATGTCCATGATTGTGTGAGGTACACCAAGAGAGAGATAGCCACACAAAAAAATGCCTGTCTTCAAAAACTCTTGAGCTTATTTGCTAAGGTGGCTTGGCGCATGCCTCAGGCAACTGCAAGGGAATGTCTGAGCTTGCAAAGCCGTGCAGAGAAGCGATCAAGGGAGACCTCAAAGAGAGAAGAGCAGAAGTGCTGGTAGATGTGGCAGAAGCCAGAAAAAGTATTCATAACGCCCACCTGTCCTTCGCCAACTACAAGACTAAGATGAGTGCCTTCCGACGTCCTGATGGATCTATCACATCTTCCAGAACTGCAATGGAAAAGATTATCCATGACTTCTACTCAAATATCTTTGATAGCCACGTCCACCTGCCAACATACCAAATTCCACAGGATGGATATGTCGTTCCCAGTGTTCTCCCTTCTGAAATCTGACACGCCAGAGCCTGAGAAGCTAGCCGTGGCGTACTCGATATGTCAAAAATAGTAACAATGAATGGCCTTCATTCCCCTGATCCCGAAGGAGCCCCCAGAATATCATCGGGCCACACTAGCACACGACAGGGATGAATGGAGATGGTACTGGTCCTGCTCGAGTGAATCGGTGAACAATGGGGTGACAGTGATAGTGATTTTCACAGCAACTTGAGCAGGATCAATGGAATTGGAGCATCTTTGCACATGTTCATTTTTCTGCACCACTAGCCTGATCCCTGAGCACTATAGAGGAGAGAGACAGCGTACTCCCAGGGGTGGCTCCACAACTAAAAAACACAGAAAATCCATCTTTGAATAATACAGTTTTTCATAATGATTATGTAATCATTGGTTTAATTCAAAATTAGCCAGTTGCAATCATCACTGAGAGTGTAATTTTTAATAGGAAATTTACCTTCAACATTAGTCTTTATTATTGACATTGATCCTTTAATATTCTTTGAATTCCCTAAGTGAAGAACTAATGGTGCACTTGTGATTTTAAAGAGGTGACTTTGGAAGATTCCCCAGAACAGGAGAGCTGCTCAGTGATGTCACTATGTGAAGGGAGGGCAGAATGTAGATTCTAATCTCCTGGTTACTCTGTCTTGGGAGGGCAGACAGGAAACTAGGGTTGAGCTGCAATGAGGAATTCATTAAGAGTCACATCTACAATGGTCTCAGTATGGAGCCTCAGTGTAAGGAAGACCCTTAGGCTCTGAGGTGTGGTGTTTCTGGGGGTGCCAGAGAGTGGGGGCTCAGGGAGAGCATCGATGTTCTGGGTCCTCTGTCTCACTGTGAAGGGGTCAGCGCTGCAAATGTCATTGGACAGCTTTTCTGGTCTACAATGGCTGAGGAGTGAAGAAGGAATGGGGATCCTTGAATGCCCTTTTAGTGAGTGGATGAGCGACTAGAGGTCAGCCCATCTGACAGGTGTGGGGGGACCAGGTAGAGGCTACCTAGGTGCAGATCAGAGGGTAGAGGTCATTCGGTACAGAGTGTGTGTCTGAGAGCAGAAGGAAGGAGCCAGCACACAGCTGAGTGGACACCAGAATTTCTCTTTCTGATGAAGTGACTCCTGAGCATTGCCAGGTGTGACCCAAAAATAAAAAAAAAATGACCTGGGGGTGGAGCGAAGGAAAGTGGATAGAACCTTGCAGCAAACACCCTCCCCTCTGTGCTATCACTCCAGCCTCAGTCATTCATTCTCGAGTCCCTCTTTGTGTCCCAGACAGGTTGTGACGGCGCTTCCCCTCTTGCCTTTGCTCTGTCTCAGCGAAGAAAGTGCCGGGAGGGCAAGTTTTGTTTCTCTGTGGGGTTGATGAAAATGGAGTGTTTCAGTAAAGCCAGATGCACTGTGGAGAGGAGGCGGGAGGACCTCGCTCTCTGCCCGGCTCCTCTGTGGGGGATGGTGCCTCACTCCTCTACCGAGGTCCGGGCCTCAATGGCCCTCTAGTTCCTATTATTTCTGCTGTCTGCCTTCGCCCCCCATGCCCCCACATTTTCAACTGGGCCATGGGTCACGGAACCCAGGCCTGCTCACCTGAAGGTCCATCTGCCCCTTGGGTTCTGGGGCGCCTGCTGATAAGGCCTCTTTCGCTTTCCCAGCCTTTGTTTGGGCGCGTTCCTTTTCTGTTTCTTGGGGAGCCAGTCCAGGCTTGCTCGGGGGATACTCCAGGACGTGTGTCAGGGTCAGACCCGGACCTCCTGGCCTACCCGCCTGTGCTCTGGCTGTGGAGCTCTGTGACCTCTGTGGTTTGGGGAAGCTGTTCTCGAGCAATCTCTGACCAAGCCTTTCTAGGGGGAGTGGTCGGGAAAATGAGTGGAGGCAAGCGGCGGGTGCTTGCACGATGCGTCTGGCACTTCCCACGGAGTCCTGAGGGATGACTGTCTTGCTCCTGACTCCCAGAGCCCCTGGCACCCTCCAAGACCCCGTGCACAGGACTCTGGGGTCTGTGTGTGTGTGTTCCGGCTCTCCCCGGCCCTGGGCCAGGCCCCTTTCTCTGGAATCTGGGCTCCTGATGCAGTGGTAAAAAAGAAAAATCTTGGGACGTTGTTTTTGTTCTGTTCAATTGCTTGATTTGTGTTTGGGGTCCTCAGGGGCTACTTCCAGCTTGGTTATGTGGAGTTGCTCTCCGCAGTGATGGGGAGGTCATGGCATATGCTGGAAACTGGCGCTGGACTTCCTGCGTGCGAAGCCTGTGAGGCGGTACTTTGAGCTGTCTCCCTGGCAGTGCGACCCTTTTCCTTCTGGCTACAGCCAGCTGTGTGCAGGACTGATTCCTGGCTTTACCCTCATTGTTGTTGTTGTTGTTGTTTTGGGGGGAGGGGGACACAAGTGGGAGTAGCACTGTCCTCCTTTTGTTCATTGATTTGCTCAAGCGGGCCCAATAACGTCTCCATTTTGAGACTTGTTGTTACTGTATTTGGCATATTGAATATGTCACAGCTTGCAAGGCTTTGCCGTACAGGTGAGATACTCTCTGTAGCTTGCTGGGCTCTCCAAGAGGGGTGAAGGAATCAAACCCAGCTCAGCCAGGCTGGTCGCGTGCAAGGCAAATGCCTTACCGCTGTGCTATTGCTCCAGCCTGGGAGTGCTCAGGAGTTATTCCTGGCTCTGCACTCAGAAATTACTCCTGGTGGTGTTCAGGGGAAGCCAGGGATTAAACCCAGGGTCAGCCACATGCAAGGCAAATGTCCTACCCACTATAATCTCTTTTGCACCTTGGGTCACTCTTGGAGGTGCTGAGGGACTGGAGGTGGTGCCGGGGATCCAATCTGGGCCAGCTGCATGCAAGGCAAGTGCCTTCCCCACTGTACACTCTTCCTGATCCTAGACCCATTTTTTTATTATTATTATTAATCATTAATTATTATTATTATTATTTTAGTTGCTACTACCATTATTATTATTACTACTACTCGATTCTTCTGCCCCTCTCAGAGAGCCTGTCAAGCTACTGAGAATATCTTACTTGCATGGCAAAGCCTGGCAAGCTACCCGGGACGTATTTGGTATGCCAAACACGTAACAACAAGTCTCACAATGGAGACGTTACTGATGCCCACTTGAGAAAATCGATGAACCCAATGGGAGGACAGTGTTACAGTGCTACAGATGAAGTGACTCCTATTAGGAGACCATGATAATCTCTACAGGGCAATTTTAATTTCTACAAGAGAATAATGTGCCCCTGAAGTCCCAGGGAAGTCATGGTCCCATTAGTAAAACTACCATTATGAGGCAAAGAGTGAGACAAACTCCTTCATACCCACAGTGGGGATGGAGGACTCAGAGTCACAAACCACAGGAGAAGGAGCCCGCCCATGGGCCATATGAGAGCTGAGAGACAGGTCCGTCTTGATCTTCACAGAAAGATGATTCATCTGGTCATGAGCAAGTTTCCTCAGAGGAGAGTCCTCAGAACACCCTGGAGGTCTGCTCCCCTGAAGCTCACCCTGCTTCCTCTTGCAGGTGGTTTGTGTCTGGACCCACAGGGTCTTCCCCTAACTGTGTCTCTCGCACAGTAGTACAGGGCCGTGTCCTCCTCCCTCAAGTTGATCATTTGCAGAGAAAGCATGTTCTTGCTGTTGTCTCTGGAAGTGGTGAATCGGCCCTTCGCAGAGTCGGCATAGTATTTAGTACCACCATCATAACTAATGGTTGCAACCCACTCTAGGCCCTCCCTGGAGCCTGGCAAACACAATTCAAGTCATATTTTCTAAAGTCGAATCCAGAGGCTACATAGGAGAGTGCTAGGGACTCCCCCGGCCGCACCAAGTCTCCCCCAGACTCCACCAGCTGCACCTCTCGCTGGACCCCTGCAAATGCAAAGACATCCTGGTCAGGAAACTCTCCTCATACAGAGGATCTGCCACTCGATCTTTCACGTGCTCCGTGTCTCTGTTGCCCATGAGTTACCTCCTAACATAGCCACCGGAGGAAGCCAGCTCAGCCCACAAGCCATGTTGGTTCTGTGTGAGTCAGTATGGAGCCCCTGGTACCCCTGAACTGACTCCTCTCCTGTAGCTGAGGCTGGGCTGGGCCGTTTTCATCATAGTAGGAAGAGGCTCATTTGCATATCCTCCTCCAGTATATAAAATGGTCTATTGGAACCTAAAGAGTAAGTGTAGAACTCCAGAGCAAGTGTCAGGTTCTGGGGGTGACTTGTGACCCAGAAAACATTCTGACATGGAATTATTATATGACAACAAATTTAATTTGTGATATTTTGTCCTTGGGCTGGAGTAATAGCACAGCGGGTAGGGCGTTTGCCTTACACGCAGCCAACATGGCTGACCTGAGTTCGATTCTTCTGCCCCTCTTGGAGAGCCCGACAAGCTACCGAGAGTATCTCGCCCTCACGGCAAAGCCTGGCAAGCTCTCCGTGATGTATTTGATATGCAAAATACAGTAACAAGTCTCCAATGTTACTGGGCTCGCTCAAGCAAACCGATGAGCAACATGAGTACAGTGACAGTGACAGTGATATTTTATCCTCATTTTTGATGTCTATCATGTAATATTTACAGTCATACTTCTGTTTCATGCACCATTTGTCACATAAAAGCTTAAGTATACAATATTCTCATAACACATTATAACAGTTGAACCCATTATTGAGACAAAAGGAATCCACTGAATGACACTGAGTTATGAATGAGTTGGGAACCAAGAACTAAAACAAAATCACAAGTAAGGCAGAATGGCTGACAGCACAGCCCTGATATCTGGGAAATCTGAGGCAGGATCCTGTGTCTGCTCTTGTCTCTGCCGTTTCTCCCAGAGGGAAACACAAGCAACGAGTATCACCTCACATCTGTGTGAATGACATGTATCTCCCAAAACTGAAATCAACACATGTTAGTGTAAGTGTGGCATATAGTGGATTTCTATGCAAGCAAATGGAAAATAAAGTCATGCTGTTCATTACACCTTGGATGGGGAAGAATGGCATGATGATGAGCTAAATAAATCTGTGGAGAAAAAGACAAATAGAGGATAATTTCACTTGTTTATGTAAAGAAACAAATCAGCAGGGCAGAAGGGGGTTGGGCATTTGCCTTGCTCTTGGCTGATACGGGTTGGATTCCCACAGAAATGGTTCCCTGACTCTATCTGGAGTGATCTCTCAGCCTAGAGAGCAGGAGGAAGCATTGAGCACTGTTGTGTGTGGACCTGAAACATATATAAATAATGACAGAAAAAAAATGAAGGCAATGAACACTATCAATTGTTAATGCACCTTTATAAGGAGATAATGCACCTTCATAAGGAGATAAATACTCCACTGGCAGACCTTCACTATACCTCCACTACCCAGCTGCCACCACACTCCAGGCCACTTTCCAGACCCGCGTGGCAGCTCCAGCCGAGACTCACTCACGACTGAAGACCCACAGAACAGGATAAGCGGAACCCTCTGAGACCTTGGACTCCAGGCTCAACGGACCCAGGGACAGAGATTCTCTGCTTGCTCCCACCAACTACAGGTGACAAAGGGATTTTAATCAGGACCCCCACCCTACCCTGCCCTGTCTGCTTCCACCAACCACCAGAAACCCAGGAATCAGATTGTGTACATAAACTCACCCTATCCCTATGTGGACCAGATAAATACCCCACTGGCAGACCTCCACTACCAACACCACCTCCAATACCCAGCCGCCGCCACACTCCAGGACGCTTTCCGGACGCGCATGGCTGCGACACATTATAAGGCACTAAATACCCATCTTCCGTAATTGCCGTACCATATTTGATAGGGATCAAATATGGTAATACCTAAAAGGACGATTAGAGGTCGCCCCAAAAGCCTCTATCCCTCTCGGAAAGACTGGTAAGCTGCCGAGAGTATTCCGCCTGCAAGGCAGAGCCTGGCAAGCTATCCGTTGTGTATTCGATATGCCAAAACCGATAAATACAATGGGTTTCATTCACCTGACTCTGAAGGCTTCACCAACATGGCAGCACTGAGAAGAATGAGAAAAGAGAGGCAGATAAAATCTCAAGGCAGAACTAGGCTGCCACAACGAAGGAAGACAAAAATGATCGTCTGTACTTTCAATGCACGTACACTAGCATCAGATGCATCCAGCGAGGACCTGATGGTACAAGCGCGAAATAACAAGTACGACATCATTGGTCTGACCGAGACAAGAAGGTACCAATCTCATCATACCATTTTCGACACTGGAGAAGAATTGATCCTCGGAACATGTGATAAAAAAGGTGTCAGAGGCGTCGGTGTTCTTGTCAACACAAACGTGGCCATGAACATTGATTCATTCGAATGCCTAACAACCCGAATCAGACGTTTACGTTTGAATAGATGTGGCTCACTGCCGGCAGTTTCTATCTTCGTTGTCTACGCACCACCATCTAATTATGATGAAGGAGAAATTGAGAAGTTCTACATGGAGGTGGAGAAGTTCTATAAGGACCACACCTTCTACAAGATCATTGTGGGTGATTTTATTTCCAAGATAGGACCGAGAAGAACAGCTGAAGAACTTCACATCCTGACACATGGCCTAGAATGGAATGAACAGGGTGAGAGACTGTCTGAGTTCATCATGTCGACCAAGACCATCCATGCTCGAGCGGGCCCAGTAACGTCTCCATTGGAGACTTTGTTGTTACTGTGTTTGGCATATCGAGTACTCTCGGTAGCTTGCCGGGCTCTCCGAGAGGGGCGGAGGAATCGAACTCGGGTCGGCATGTTGGCCGCTTGTAAGGCAAACGCCCTACCCGGTGTGCTATTGCTCCAGCCCATTATCTGTCACCCCATTGATTGCCAGGGTTGATTCGGCTGATCTGGCTGGCTAAGCGGGTGTCCCCTTCCTCCCTCACCGCTCCATGTGCGTCCCTCCTGAAACTGCGCGCTCGGTTGAAGAGGACGGCCTTCCCTGATAGAGACGGACCGGTCTTCGGTCAAGGGTATACGAGTAGCTGCGCTCCCCTGCTAGAACCTCCAAACAAGACCATCCATAGTAACACACAATTCCAGAAGGCAGAATCTAAATGTTGGACATGATAGTTTCCTGGTGGACGGTTCCACAACAAAATTGATCACATCATATTGAATCAACGGTTTTGACTGACCAATGTCGCTCTTATCCCAAAATTTCAAATGGGATCGGAATCACCGTCTCCTTTGTGTAAAATTCTATTTCACAGATTGGGGAGAAAGGGCTGCAAAGTTTAAAAAGAGAACTCCCAGAACGACCAGAAATTGGGAGTTCCTTGGTAGTATTGCTGCAACATGGGAAGATGTTGTCATTGACAACATTGATGAGGAATACAATCGACTGGTTCAGCACCTCCATGATTGTGCGAGGAATGCCAGGAGACAGATAGCCACAAAAAACCGCCTATCTTCGAAATCACTAGAGCTTATTCACCAACGTGGTTTGGCGCATGCCTCAGGCAACCGCAAGTGAACATCTGACCTCGCAAAGCAGTGCAGAGATGCGATCAAGGAAGACCTCAAAGAGAGAAGAGCAGAAGTGCTTGTAGATGCGGCAGAAGCCGGGAAAAGTATTTGCAATGCCCGCCTGTCCTTCGCCAACTACAAGACCAAGATGACTGCCCTCCAACGTCCTGATGGATCTATCACATCCTCCAGAAAGGCAATGGAGAAGATTATCCATAACTTCTACTCAAATCTCTTCAATAGCCATGTCCACTTGCTGACATACCAAATTACACAGGATGGATATGTCGTTCCCAATGTTCTCCCTTCCTAAATCCGACACGCCATTTCATCAGTAAAGAAACGAACAGCACCTGGCCCAGACAAGGTCAGACCTGAACACCTGAAGCACCGTCAGTACTCATCAATACACTGGCTCGGCTCCTCACATGCTACATATCTGAATGCAAGGTTCCGTCCCAATGGAAAACCAGCAGGACTTTACAACTGTTCAAGAAGGGAGACATCCATGACATTGGCAACTATCACCTGATCTGCCTATTGTCTCTCATCTACAAGTTGTTCACTCGTGTTATCCTAAATAGGTTTGGCAGAACACTAGATGAAGGATAACCATGAGAGCAAGCAGGGTTCCGCAAAGAATTCATCACCAAAGACCATATCCACACTAAAACAAAGCTCATTGAGGTTTCTCAGGAGTTCAAGATGCCGCTCTGTGTGACGTTCATTGATTTAAAGAAGGCCTTTGATTCTGTTGAGACAGAAGCGGTCATTGAAGCCCTAGCCAATCAGGGCATTCAAGCTCAATACATCAAGATCCTCCGTGAGCTGTATTGCAGATTCAGTACCAGGATCTCACCATTCTACAAAGAAGTAATCATCAATGCCAAGAGAGGGGTTCGACAGGGTGATACCATTTCATCGAAACACTTCAGTGACACCCTCGAGAACATCATGCGACGACTGGAATGGGAAGGAATGGGAGTGAAGATAGATGGTCGGCAACTATACCACCTCCGCTTTGCTGATGATATTATTTTAATAACACCAAACACCAACCAAGCGGCACAAATGCTGGCCGACTTCGATCGTAAGTATGGAAAGGTCGGTCTACAACTGAATCTTACGAAGACAATGTTTATGAGAAACAGCTTCGTTCCAGATTCCCCATTCACTCTCAACGGAACGACCATCTCTGAATGCAACAGCTATGTGCACATAGGTCGAGAAGTTATCATGACAAACGACCTGTCACCCGAGCTGTGCAGGAGGAAGAGAGCGGCTTGGAACACCTTCAAGAGCGTCAAAGAAATAGGTAAGAGTACGAAGAACCTTCAGCTCTGGGCACATCTCTTTGATTCCACTATTCTTCCTGCTTTAACATATGCCTTAGAGACCTGGGCCCTACGCAAATAGGATGAGAACGCTATTTGGGTCTCCCAAAGTGGAATTGAAAGAGCTATGCTTGTTATATCACGTTTCACTCAAATGAGAGAAAGGATCCAGAGTTCCGACATCCATCGATGATCAAGAATCAGGGACACTTTCTCGTTTGCCAAGGTGTCAAAAATCAGATGGGCTGGTCAAGTAATGAGATTTAAAGACGACCGCTGGACTAGAGCTGTTACCGACTGGATTCCACGGGATATCAAAAAACTGCGTGGCCGCCCTCCTACCAGATGGTCAGACTTCTTCATCAAGATCATGTATGATCGGTTTGAGGCTCTTCATGTCCCTAGAGCAAACAGATGCCATTGGGCTACACTAGCACGCGACAGGGACAAATGGAGACGTTACTTGTGCCCGCTCGAGCAAATCGACGATTAACAGGAAGTCAAGTGATCAAGTGAGAAGGAGATACAGTACTGTGAGTGCAGGTTTGGGGTGAGAGGAGCAAAGATGTTGAAGTGACCCACAGACGAGAACAGATGGTCTGGAGCACAGGGGTGGTGCTAAGGGAGGTGCAGTGTGGAAGAAAACTGCAGCTGCCAATCAAGGTCTAATAAGGGGATGGAGGGTTGGAAAAGAGTGCAGGTGGAAGATGAAATTGAGTTGGGCTTGAGGAGTATTGGAACTTGAAAACCGTTGTGTGCAGTAACTGTACACTTTTACCGTAAACTGACATTTTTAAAAAATTCTATCACCTATGCTACAACTCACAAATTTTTTGTTACAAATGCCATAAAGTCTGCACAGAGATCTTGTTTACAGCAGTGGCACTGTGCACCCGTTGCCACAGAGCAGGAGTGAGCGGCTGTATGTATCAGCATATTGAGCTTGTTTCTCCATGCATGGATGTTCATCTGGAATTTGCTGAGTGCCTGACTGTTATAAGGATACTCAGTCTCACTCTGTAGATTTAGAAGAAGAATAGTTGATAGCATTATGAAAAAAATAACAGAATAATGTTATGAAACATCTAAGAAACAAGTATCTTCTCATAGAACTAAAGTACCAAACTCAAAATAAAGGGGTGAATATTCAGATGCTCTTTTTAACTTACCACTATAGAGCAAAAGACTATTGTGTCTTTGTTCTCTGTCTTTCACAGTGAGTCTCTAAAGGTAATACAGACTTGTGTATATGTCCTGGGTTTCAAGTTATACTCAAAAGTCTTCACCAAGGAAATAGCCTGAAAGTTTTTTAATTCATTTTTTAAAAATATGTGGCAGCGAGAGGGCTAGAGGTGGTGGGCCACAACTGATGGTGCTCAGGCCTTATTCCTGACTCTGTGCCCAGAGAATCACTTTTGTGGGGCAGAGGGTTTGTGTATTGCAGGAGACAGAAATCATCTCCAGGTTGATTGGTCCAAATGTACAGGTAGGCCCTGCCCACTGTATCATGTCTCTTGCCCCAGTTTGGCCATTATTGAACACAAAATCTGCTCCACTAACCCAGTACCTTGCTCCAGACACAATAACCATCGTTTGCCTTAATATGTAGAAGAGTTAGATAGCTTAAAAGCAGTACTGGAATATTCACACAGCTGTGGCCATAGGGTGATCAGACAACCAGCAATTATACTTGAAGTATGACACAGTGATGGTAATTTTCCACTTATTCCTGCCTGAAGCACAGCCCTGAGAGTTTTCTAATCTTGCCTGCTTTAGAAACCCTTTAGATAGTCTCAGAACACTCAGTGGATCACCCCGACTTTGGACTCATTATTAAAGGGACAGTATCCCACTGGATGCCTGGAGTTGTGGAGTTCTCCCTGGCACAGCCCCTTGACCACTAGAGGATATTGGACCTGTAGAGAGTTCCCCGAGCCCCATCTTCTCGGACACTTCTACGAATAACATAGATGAATTGGCCTCGATTTGCTGGTGCCCAATGGCTCCAGAATTGGGAGAGAGATATATCTGGTGTTAGCAATATTTCAACCTTGCTCTGCCATAGAGCATTAGGGCCAGGGCTCCAGAAGCTTCTTCCAGTCATAACAATCCCCTGCTACTCTCTGCCACCTGATCCATAGTGCACACAGGCATCCTCCCTCAGCCTCCATGGACCACATTTCTCCTAATAAACTTCCATATGACGAAGGGTCTATGGCCCATATGGGCGGCTATGTCTCAGCCATGCTGCACTCATAAACCTTTGAGCATCTACTTCCCAAGACAGACTGACCATCTCCTTGTTCTCAGAGTCCCTGTGGTTACGATATAACTACATGTAGGGACACAGGAGTCCAAGCATTTGATCAATGACTTCTGCAAAAGTGACGTTTCCCCAGTCCCATGGAGAAGCTTCTCACTTCATGATGAAACCTCATCAGGGAAGAAAAGGCATGTATTGAACTATTCAGGATTTTTAACTCAACACCTTTGAGAGGAGAGGATTTTCCTGAGACACTAGAAAGGGAAGAAACATTTCCCCAGTGTCAGTCAAAATATTTCCTTTCTTGCTGTCATTTCACATGTGAGCTGAGCGCCCCCTGCCTAGATGTTGAACACAGGAGACTGTGTACGTTGACCTCCTCAAAACAGGAAACTGAAAGTCTCCTCCCAGGACTGAGTGAGGGGAACTGAGGTTCCTGTTTGTCCCAGTACACAGACAGATGGTTAGACCTTGGTCAGTCTAGGAGACTCCCCCACACCTCTGCTCACCAGGAAGAAATTCCTGTCCCAGTGCCCTGTCTGAGTGCATCTGGGACAACCATGCTGAGATCCTGGAACTTGATGCAGGGCCTGAGAGTTTGAAACAAGTTCAAGTCTGGAGTTCAGGGAATCGGATGTTGTGAGAATTCAGAGATTGAAGTCAGAGTTAAAGTCCCTTTTCACAAAACTCAACTGTGTGGATCAATTCTCCTATTGTGCTGGTCTTAGCCCTTGTTGCTACCTTGCTGTGTATCTTTTAAGCCCATATTATGAGACAGATGATTCTTTATCTCTCCCTTTTCTGCTGACTGGTGCACTCAGCCTGATATCCTCATGTTTTTTCTATGTTTCGGAAAGTTGAGTGATTTTCAACTCAGTAAGCACGGTAAGGCTCACAGAGGGTAGACAGGATTAGGACTCTTTCCAAGTGTTTCTCATGTATGTAAATTTATGAGTAAAATGTCTTCAGAGTAATGCCCCAGACTTTCTGGATTCAGTTGGAAGTATGTAGCACTAGGAGAGTTGTAAAAAATCTCCGAGGGCGGCCAGGGGGTGGCCCCGACGGCTCTTCCCCTAGCTGCCCAGGATTCTGGGCGGGCACGGGCCACTCTCCCAGCCCAGGCCATGGGGCAGACAGTGGATGAAGCGAGGGCCAAGCTGGTTGATTGATCAGATGCTGTTTATTTCATTCTCATCCCCGTTCAATACTGTCTCTCTCTCCCCATCTCTCCCGGGCCCCAATCTGGAACCCGCTGTTCCTTCTCACTCTGCTCTCTCTCTGATACCCCAGTCCACTCTTACAGTCTAATTAAATCCCAAAACTATGCGGAGCTGTACTTCCACATAGGTGTGGTCACACACAATAGGATAAAACTTCTCTACCTCAGGGGATGCTGCTTCTAGGACAGGGTCTCTTTCAGCAGGAATCCTATGGGTGTGTTTCTTCTCTCCATGTCCAACAAACATATAAGCATTCATAATATTAATCGTTTTGTATGGACACAGTAAGAGAGGCATTAAGCTTATATAATTGCTCTCTTGGGGTCATGCTGATCTCAGACTACAGATCTCACACCAGATTAGTCTTTCTTATCCCTAGCATGGTTCTAGTCTCTTCGTGACTTTTGGATCATGACAGCATTTGTCCAGGATTAAACTCTTAACTTATAGTTAAGAATTATGGCACTGGGGCTGGAGCAATAGCACAGTGGGTATGGCGTTTGCCTTGCACATGGCTGACCTGGGTTCGATTCCCAGCAACCCATATGGTCCTCCAAGCACTGCCAGGAGTGACTTCTGAGTGCAGAGCCAGGAGTAACCCCCAAAAATCGGCTGGGTATGACCCGAAAAGAAAAAGAAAAACAAAGAATTATGGCACTTTGGCCAGGCCCATCTCAATGCCAGATTGGTACATAGCTTACCATTTGCCCTGGTTCCATCCAGTTCCTTGTTGGGACCCTGCTTTTTGGGGGCGCTAGTAAGTGAGTGTAACTGAGGACTAAGTTGAGAAAGCAGATGCCCGGGAATTAATAATATTCAAAGCCAATTAAATCCCATGTTAGGAAAGCATCATATTAATTGTCTTCTTGTTTCTATACAAAAGGAGATTGCTTTAAAGTAAACTATTCAAAAGACATAAGGAGGGGAGAAAGGCATTATTAACTTAAAATACAAGTTCAGTGTCCTAGAAGGATCTGACCTTACAAATTTACAGAGTCTTATTAGGGGGAAAAGATGATGTATTGGTTGGGGAAGAGAGCATAGAGAAGTGATTACAGATAGACAAAGAAATGGGAGTGACTCATGAGCACTATGATCAGTGTGTCCCGATAAACCTAAGCACCTTGTGGCAAGGGATAAAGGACAAAGCAATGTTATCCTACAGAGAGTTGTTGGTGATTTGAGAATGTGGCATTCCCAGTGTCACTTGGAGTTGTCACTACACACAGAGGATAGTGGGGAGACTGAGGAATGTCTGACACTCCAGAACTGTAGGTGGCAGTTCAGTCACCAAGGAGCCCCATCTAGGCACCTGCTCTGTGCAGAGATCTGAATGGTACATTGAGAACAATCCTAGAGGTCTGAATTCTGGACTGCCCTGTCCCCATAATCTGTCTGCTCCTTTCTGCTCTACCACACTGACAATCCAGGCTGGTCCTCAGGTCAGACCCCTGCTTCTGTGCTCTGCATTGACCTCTGTCGGAACTTTTGCCCATATTGTGCTCTTTGTGACTTAAGGAATTGAAGGTCATCCTAATTTGTATGTGTTCAATGTTCTTCTAGGGGAGGGAATGAAAATACTCTTATATAAGATATGAGCATTTTTTCCTGTCATTGGGAAGGGTTTTGCTCATTTTTTGTATATTGACCATTTTGATAAATTTGTAATAGTTTTTAAAGTACAGGTATGAATTTTGATGCTGCGTAAGAAGTCAAGGTCATAATCCAATTACGGAAGCACGTATATTTCCAGTAATACTGTGGTCTACACGACTCATAGCCCCTCACTTTGTCAAGCTTTCTGAGGCTTCCCGGTGGAAACTGATAGGAGATATACGTACATATATATATATATTTCTGTTTTCCACTGATATAGTCTATACATCTGTGCATGGATATATGATCATGTATATCATATTCTCAATATCAACTGAGAGAAAATGATACATTATGATTACTTTTTCCCAGATTGCAAGGCATACACAAAATTAATGCCTCACTCAATCACTATCACAGTTTCACTGGTATCCCATTGTTCATCTGTTTGCTCGAGCGGGGGCCAGTAACGTCTCCATTCGTTCCAGCCCTAAGATTTTAGCAGTCTCTCCTTAAGCGTCCTTCCCATATTGGAGGCTCTTTCAGGGTCAGGGGAATAAGACCTATTATTGTTACTGTTTTGGCATATTGAATACACCGCGGGGAGCTTGCCAGGTTCTGCCATGCGATGTCTCACTCAATATCATATATTGCTCGGGAATATTGGTCATTTGGTGACGTCATACCCCAGGTAAGCTCAGCTGGGATGCATGACCCTATGGTGGAAAGAGCAGCTACTGAGGCCTCATTCTAGATCCTGTCTGTTGGTTCATTCTACTGCCAACCCTCCTGGGTACACCCAGTGTGTCTGTGCTTGGGTAATGACCTTCCCCTGAGCTGGGCTGAGATGCCCCCAACATCAGACCTTCACAGACCCTGAAACTGACCATTTCCTTACCACCATGTGATAGAAGAAATGTGGTTCTGATCCCTTTCATATACGGTCATCTCCTTCACTGTCTCTTGTCCAATGGCAGGATTCCAACTCAGGAATATAGAGATATTAAGATGTACAAAGGGGCAGGGCTGCACAGAAACTCCAGAATGGGGTCTGGCCACAACAAGGAATTCATCTCAGAGAATAGGATTTCTTGCAGAGACAGAATTTCAAACAAAATGTAGAACATTGTGGTTCTGCCATGGATAGACCTAAAGTTCAGAAACCTGCAATGATCCCAACCCAAACTTCCACGTGGTTATTCCTGTATTATCTGGGGTGCTCCACACAAAATCCTAGAAGAAAATATGAATAACACCAGTTATTCTAGAGAGAGGCCATCTTCCTCTTGGCTGTTGCTGAAGGACAGAGAGATCCTGAGCCTTTCGCTCAGATGAAGCCTGGCCCTGTGAGCCCCATTCTGTGTCTGAGACCCTGACTCTCTGAGGAGGAATCAGGAGGATCAGCGTCCCTGTCATCTCCCCACCCGGCACAGCTGCCTCCCCCTCGGTTTTCTGACACACTCAGGATGTGATTGTCACACTGTGTATCTCGCACAGTAATACACGGCCGTGTCCTCAGTACTCAGCCTGCTCAGTTCCATGTAGGCTGTGTCATTGGACTTGTCTGCAGTGAGTGTGAGTCTGCCCTGGAACTTCTGTAGTAGTTTGTACCACCATTGTTAGGGTATATGTAACCCATCCACTCGAGCTCTTGTCCCGGGGCCTGCCACAGCCAGAATACATAGTAGGTGGTGAAGGTGTATCCGGACGCCTTGCAGGAGATCTTCACTGATGTCCCAGGTTTTCCCACCTCAGCCCCTGACTGCACCAGCTGCACCTGGGAGTTCACACCTGTGGACAGCAGACAGGAGTGGGTAGACTCCACTTGACTGGCCCCATTCCCTCAGCCCAAGGCATGGGGACGCTTACCTGCAGCCAATGCCACCAGGAAGAGAATTGTCCAGGTCCAGTCCATGGTAGGGACCATGCACTCAGGGGCTTCTGAAGGTGTGGCTGTGCCTACTGTGTGAGATTGTCAGGACACAGACACATCTGTATTTAACTCAGTGTCCCTCACATAATTTGCATATTCTTAAGTAGGGAGAAGTCATAGCTGAAGGCCTGGTCCAACCTGAGAAGGGGCTTGTGGAAACCATTGGGTCCATCCTCAAGGGGAGTGAAGAGATCCATGTTCTGACCCTTGTTTGAGAAGATGAGAACCTGCCCTGTCCCAGCACACAGAGCTCCCCGTCCGGAGGGTCAAGTCCTTGCAGGACCTTCCCCTCAGGGCCCCCACATCTGTATGGCCTGGACACATCTGGACACACCGGGGCTCTGAGGTTATTTCTGGGATCCTGTAACCCCCCAAGGGATACTACAATGAGACTACAAAACCATTCTAATGCCCCAGACGTTTCCATTGAGGATATTAAGAAGTCCAGAAATGTCCCCTGCATACAGGTTTTACTTATCAATATGATAAATGTTCCTCCCAAAATGGTTAAGTATGCACAAGTTAACCTTATGTGTCCTATACTTATTGCTGTTTTGGTTTTCTCAACAAAGTAAAATTTAGTTCTCTGAGTTTTTAAAAATTTTTATTATTTTTTTTTTTATTAAATCTCTGTGAGATAGACCTTTACAAAGCTGTCCGTGATTTGACTTCAGTCACACAGAAGAGAAACCCTTTTCAACTCTGCACCCCTTCAGGCCTGCAAGTCTGGTCTTGGGTTTGGCACTGCCTGCATCCCGGTCTCCACCCTGCAGGGACAGTCTCTGAGCTCTCAAGTGATTTAGCCTCTTTTTTTAAAAATTTTTATTAGTGAAACAGCATGAGGTACAATTGTAGATTTACAAATTTTTGTGCTTGTGTTTCAATTATACAATGATCAGGGCTTTAGCCTCTTGCTGTCTCTAATACAGGATTGAATCCTGAGATTTCAGTTCAGAGGCCATGTTCATGAGTCATATTCTTTCCTGGGTATTTTGTTTTGGTTTTGAGCCACACCGACAGCTCTGAGGGCATATTTCTGGCTCTGTGCTCTGGAATTGCTCAGGTAGATGCATCTTAGGAAAATATTGGCAAATGAAGTAGTTATATATGTAACAATTAAAAATTACATATATAACCGAGTGTTCTTTGCTGAGATTATGTAAAAGTAATACAATAAATTGCCGTACCATATTTGATAGGGTTCAAATATGGTAACACCTACAAAGGCGATTAGAGGTAGCCCCAAAAGCCGCTATCCCTCTCAGAGAGCCTGGCAAGCTACCGAGAGTATTCCACCCGCACAGCAGAGCCTCGCAAGCTATCCGTTGTGTATTCAATATGCCAAAACCAGTAATTACAATGGGTCTCATTCCCCTGACCCTGAAGGATTCACCAATACAGAAGAATTTTGAAGGATGAGAAAGGAGAGGCCGATAAAATCTCAAGGCCAAACTATGCTGCAACAACGAAGGAAGACAAAAATGAGCATCTGTACTTTCAATGCAAGTATACTAGCATCAGATGCATCCATCGAGGATCTGATGGTACAAGCACAAAAGATCAAGTACGACATCATTGGTCTGACCGAGACAAGAAGGCACCAATCTCATAATGCCATTTTCGACACTGGAGAAGGATTGTTCCTAGGAACATGGGATAAAAGAGGTGTCGGAGGCGTCAGTGTCCTTGTCAACACAAAACTGACCATGAGCATTGATTCATTTGAATGCCTAAAAACCCAAATCAGACATTTACATTTGAATAGATGTGGCTCACTGCTGGCAGTTTCTATTTTGTTGTCTATGCACCAACTTAAATCACTTAATCACTTAACTTCCCGTTAGTCATAGATTTGTTCGAGCGGGCACCAGTAACGTCTCCATTTGTCCCTGTCGCGTGCTAGTGTAGCCCAATGGCATCTGTTCGCTCCGGGAACATGAAAGGCCTCAAACCGATCATTCATGATCTTGACGAAGAAGTCTGACCATAGGGTAGGTGGGCGGCCACGCGGTCTCTTGACATCCCGTGGAATCCAGTCGGTAACAGGTCTAGTCCAGCAGTGGTCTTTAAATCTCATTACGTGACCAGCCCATCTGATTTTCGACACCTTGGCAAATGAGACAGCGTCCCTGATTCTTGATCGTCGACGGATGTCAGAACTCCAGATTCTTTCTCTTATTTGAGTGAAATGTGATATTCCAAGCATAACTCTTTCTATTCTTCTTTGGGATACCTGAATGGCGTTCTCATCTTGTTTGCGTAGGGCCCAGGTCTCTGAGGCATATGTTAATGCAGGAAGAACAGTGGAATCAAAGAGATGTGCCCGGAGCCGGAGGTTCTTCGTCCTCGTAGCTATTTCTTCGACGTTCTTGAAGGCGTTCCAAGCCGCTCTCTTCCTCCTGCGCAGCTCGGGTGCCAAGAAATTTGTCATGTTGACCTCTCGACCTAGGTACACATGGCTGTTGCATTCGGACATGGTCGTTCTGTTGAGAGCGAATTGGGCGTCAGGAACGAGGCTGTTTCTCATAAACATTGTCTTCGTAAGATTCAGCTGTAGTCCTACCTTTCCAAACTCACGGTCAAAGTCAGCCAGCATTTGTGCCGCTTGGCTGATGTTTGGTGTTATTAAAACAATGACATCAGCAAAGCGGAGGTGGTGTAGTTGCTGACCATCTATCTTCACTCCCATTCCTTCCCATTCCAGTCATCGCATGATGTTCTCGAGGGTGGCACTGAAGAGTTTCCGTGAAATGGTATCACCCTGCCGCACCCCTCTCTTGACATCAACGATCACTTCTTTGTAGAATGGTGAGATCCTGGTAGTGAATCCACAATACAGCTCACGGAGGATTCTAATGTATTGGGCTTGAATGCCATGATTGGCTAGGGCTTCAATGACCGCTTCCATCTCAACAGAATCAAAGGCCTTCTTCAAATCAATGAACGTTAAACAGAGCAGCATCTTGAACTTCCGAAAAACCTCAATGAGCTTGGTTATCGTGTGGATATGGTAGATGGTGCTGAATCCTTTGCAGAACCCGGCTTGCTCGCATGGTTTTCCATCATCTAGTGTTCTGCCAATCCTATTTAGGATGACTCGAGTGAAAAACTTGTAGATGACAGACAATAGGCAGATCGGGCGATAGTTGCCAATGTCATGGATGTCTCCCTTCTTGAACAGTAGTACGGTCCTGCTGGTTTTCCATTGGGATGGAACCTTGCATTCAGACAGGTAGGGAGTGAAGAGCCGAGCCAGTGTATTGATGAGTACTGACGGCAGGTTCTTCAGGTGTTCAGGTCTTACCTTGTCTGGGCTGAGTGCTGTTTGCTTCTTTACCGACGAAATGGCGTGTCGGATTTCTGAAGGGAGAACTTTGGGAACGTCATATTCATTCTGTGGAATTTGGTATGTCGGCAAGTGGACATGGCTATCGAAGAGATTTGAGTAGAAGTCATGGATAATCTTCTCCATTGCCATTCTGGAGGATGTGATGGATCCATCAGGAGGTCGGAGGGCAGTCATCTTGGTCTTGTAGTTGGTGAAGGACAGGCGGGCGTTACGAATACTTTTCCCGGCTTCTGCCGCATCTACCAGTACTTCTGCTCTTCTCTCTTTGAGGTCTTCCTTGATCGCATCTCTGCACTGCTTTGCGAGCTCGGACGTTAGCTTGCGGTTGCCTGAGGCATGCACCAAACCACGCTGGCGAATTAGCTCGAGTTTTCGAAGATAGGCGATTTTTTGTGGCTATCTCTCTCTTGGCGTTCCTTGCACATTCATGGAGGTGCTGAACCAGTCGATCGTATTCCTCGACAATGTTGTCAACAATGGCATCTTCCTATGTTGCCGCAATAGTACAAAAGAGTTCCCAGTTGGTGGTCATTCTGGGAGTTCTCTTTTTGAACTTTGCAGCCCTTTCTCCCCGCTCTGTTAAGTAGAATTTTGCACGAAGGAGACGGTGGTCCGATCCCATTCGAAATTTTGGGACAACAGCGACATCGGTCAGGCAAAACTGTCGATTGAATATGATGTGGTCTATTTCGTTGTGGAATCGTCCACCGGGAGACTCCCATGTCCATCGTTTAGATTCTGCCTTCTGGAACTGTGAGTTACCATGAATGGTCTTGGTCGACATGATGAACTCAGACAGTCTCTCACCCTGTTCGTTCCATTCTAGGCCATGGGTCCCGACGTGAAGTTCTTCAGCTGATCTTCTCGGTCCTATCTTGGCATTAAAATCACCCACAATGATCTTGTAGAAGGTGTGGTCTTCTTTATAGAACTTCTCTAGCTCCATGTAGAAGTTCTCGGTTTCTCTTTCATCATAATGAGATGTTGGTGCATAGCCAACGAAGATAGAAACTGCAGGCAGTGAGCCACATCTATTCATATGTAAACGTTCGATTAGGGTTGTTAGGCATTCGAATGAATCAATGCTCTTGGCCAAGTTTGTGTTGACAAGGACACCGATGCCTCCAACACCTCTTTTATCGCATGTTCCGAGGAACAATTCTTCTCCAATGTCGAAAACGGCACGGTGAGATTCGTGCCTTCTTGTCTCGGTCAGACCAATGATGTCGTACTTGATCATTCGCGCTTGTACCATCAGGTCCTCGATGGATGCATCTGATGCTAGTATACGTGCATTGAAAGTACAGACGATCATTTTTGTTTTCCTTCGTTGTGGCAGCCTAGGTCGGCCTTGAGACTTTGTCAGCCTCTCCTTTCTCATCCTTCTCAGTGATGTCATGTTGGTGAAGCCTTCAGGGTCAGGTGAATGAGACCAGTTGTAGTTACTGGTTTTGGCATATCGAATACACAACGGATAGCTTGCCAGGCTCTCCATGCGGGCAGAATACTCTCGGTAGCTTGCCAGTCTTTCCGAGAGGGATAGAGGTTTTGGGGGCGACCTCTAATCACCCTTGTAGGTGTTACCATATTTGAACCCTATCAAATACGGTACAACAATTCCGGAAGATGGGTATTTAGTGTTTTATGATGTGTCGCGCCGCCGGAAAGCGTCCTGAAGTGTGGCGACGGTTGGGTAGTGGAAGTAGTGTCGATAGTGGAAGTCTGCCAGTGGTGTATTTATCTGGGTAGGGTGGGTCTCCTGTGCGCAATTCGATCCCTGGGTGGTTGATGGAAGGAAGCAGACAGGGCAGGGTAGGGTGGGGCTCCTGATAAGAATCCCTTTGTCACCTGTGGTTGGTATACTTCAAAGAAAAACCGAATTTCCTTGAAGTACGCACCAACATCTAATTATAATGAAGGAGAAATCGAGAAGTTCTACATGTAGCTGGAGACGTTCTATAAAGAAGACCACACCTTCTACAGGATCATCGTGGGTTATTTTAATGCCAAGATTGGACCGAGAAGATCAGCCAAAGAACTTCACATCAGGACCCATGGCCAAGAATGGAACGATCAGGCTGAAAGATTGTCTGAGTTCATCCTGTTGACCAAGACCATCCATAGTAACTCAAAATTCCAGAAGGCCAAATCTAAACGTTAGACATGGGAGTCTCCCGGTGGACGATTCCACAACGAAATAGACCACATCATATTCAATTGATGGTTTTGCCTGACCGATGTTGCTCTTGTCCCAAAATTCCAAACGTGATCGGACCACCGTCTCCTTCGTGCAAAATTCTACTTCACAGAGCAGGTAGAAAGGGCTGAAAAGTTTAAAAAGACAACTCCCAGAATGACCACCAACTGGGAGATCTTTGGCACTATTGTGGCGACATGGCAAAATGCTATTGTTGGCATTGACGAGGAATACAATCGACTGGTTCAGCACCTCCAAGATTTTGTGAGGAACATCAAGAGAGACATAGCCACAAAAAAGCGCCTGTTTTTGAAAACTCTTCAGCTTATTTGCCAAAGTGGTTTGGCGCATGCCTCAGGCAACCGCAAGCTAACGTCCGAGCTTGCAAAGCAGTGCAGAGATGCGATCAAGGAAGACCTCAAAGAGAGAAGAGCAGAAGTGCTGGTAGATGCGTCAGAAGCCAGGGAAAGTATTCGTAATGCCTGCATGTCCTTCGCCAACTACAAGACCAAGATGACTGCCCTCCGACGTCCTGATGGATCTATCACATCCTCCAGAATGGCAATGGAGAAGATTATCCATGACTTCTACTCAAATCTCTTTGATAGCCATGTCCACCTGCCCACATACCAAATTCCACAGGATGGATATGTCATTCCCAATGTTCTCCCTTCCGAAATCTGACATGCCATTTCGTCAGTAAAGAAACGAACAGCACCCAGCCTAGACAAGGTCAGACCTGAACACCTGAAGAAACTGCCGTCAGTACTCATCAGTACACTGGCTCGGCTCTTCACTCTACCTGTTTAAATGCAAGGTTCCGTCCCAATGGAAAACCAGCAGGACTGTCCTACTGTACAAGAAGGGAGACATCCATGACATTGGCAACTATCGCCCGATCTACCTATTTTCTGTCATCTACAAGTTGTTCACTCGAGTCATCCTGAATAGGATTGACAGAACACTAGATGAAGGACAACCACGTGAGCAAGCGGGGTTCTGCAAAGAATTTAGCACCATCAACCATATCCACACGATAACCAAGCTCATTGAGGTTTTTCGGGAGCTCAAGATGCCACTCTGTCTAACATTCATTGATTTAAAGAAGACCTTTGTTTCTGTTGAGTTGGAAGTGGTCATTGAAGCCCTAGCCAATTAGGGCATTCAAGCTCAATACATCAAGATTCTCCGTGAGCTGTATTACAGATTCACTACCAGGATGTCACAATTCTACAAAGAAGTAATCATTGATGTCAAGAGAGGGGTTCGGCAGGGTGATACCATTTCACTGAAACTCTTCAGTGCCACCCTCGAGAATGTCATGTGACGACTGGAATGAGAAGGAGTGGGAGTGATGATAGACGATTGGCAACTACACCACCTCCGCTTCTCTAATGACATTGTTCTTACAACACCAAACATCAACCAAGCAGCACAAAAGCTGGCCAACTTTGACCATGAGTGTGGAAAGGTCGTACTATCCTGAGAATCGCTAGGTGCAGCCGAAGAACAAACACAAATTCCATATCCCCCATTTAATCCTCGCACTGTGAGACTACATGATAACAAATGATTAGGAGTAAGAATAAAAATTTACCTGGTTATTCGCAAAACTAACATTATATATGACCATTCCATTTTCTGTTATATGACTTGCAACACAATTTTTAATTTAATTTGACTTGATTTTCATTACTAGTTGCTTGGGTAAGGGAATTTGGGATGTTCGTTGTTAGCAACAAGACACTTGTTCAGTACATGCCATGTGGTTGTGGCATCGTCCAGTTCCCTTCCAAAGCAATCACTGATGGAGCAATATCCACCACGCTCCCAAGAGAATCTGCCCTTGATCACATACAGAACATTGCATTGGGGCACTCGTCCACATTGGCTGTAGTGTGTTCTTCCTGGTTTTCGAATATCTGGAGTCCCCATCTCCTTCCTGAGCTGACTGAGGGGGTTTCCATTGTGTCATTTATCTAGATTTATACCCAGCCACTCGTTCCCTTGGACCATAATTCTGTCATCGGAGGATAATGTCTACCAGGGCAAAGCCTCCAGGCTTTCAGGATTCAGTTGGGACTGTGTAACACGGAGCCAGTGGTTGGTGATGGAGAACACTGGCATTCCCAGGTGTAACTTGCAGTTATCACCACACGCAGAGGATAGGGAGTCTGACCACTCCAGCAATGTAGACAACAGTTTGATAACAAAGGGGAACCTTATACGTGTCAGTTCTTGTGCACACCAAAAAGGGTGCATTGACAATAACCCTAGAGGTCTGATTTCTGGACTTCCCTGTCACAGAAATCTGTCTGCGCCTTTCATCTCTACCCACATAGGTCTCCAGGCTGGGTAGAGTAGGGATTCTGTTTCAGTGCTCCACAGTGACCTCGGTTGGAATTTTGGCCCACATTTGTGCTTGTTTTGCCAGAAAGAGTGGATTAAGTGTCATTCTGACACATGGATGTGTGATGCTCCCTGGGGAAGGGAACAAAGATATTCTCGAATCAGGTGTGAGTGTTCTTCATGTCATGGGGCAAGGGTTTGATTCACTTTTTGTATGTTGTTCATTTTTATATATTCTAAAGCATTTTTCCAAGAGCAGAAATAAACCTTGGAGGCAGCTTTGAGGGAAATTCATAGACCTGATGAACCCATATATTCAGTATTAGTGCATTGATTAACCCATCATGTGGTCTCTGTTACGTCTGCTTGGGGCATCTCATTGGCACTAATCACTGTATCACTGTCATCTCGTCGTTCATTGATTTCCTTGAGCAGGCACCAGTCCCATCTCCATTTCTCCTAGCCCTCATATTTTAGCGAGTGCCACATTGGAGGCTCTTTCAGGGTCAGGGGGATGAGACCCATCATTGTTACTGGATTTTGGCCTATTGAATACGCCCACAGGGAGCTTGCCAGACTCTGCCATATGGGCAGGATATTCTCCGTAGCCTGCCAGGTTCTCTGAGAGCAAGAACTAGACAGTAAGATGTCACGAGGCCGTGAATTCCTCATGTTGACACTAATAAGAGAGATTAATGATCTTTGCATGTTCCACTTCTCTAGTTTTTGATTTCAGGTATTTCCCCAATATTTCCTTCTGAGTTTCAGGAAAAATCAACTCAACCGTGGACTCTTTTGTTACTAGTCAATGTCCATGCATTTGCCCATAGGGTGTTTGTTCTCTAAATCAAGTGAAAAAAAAGTGAAAATTCTTGGCTATTAATTTTTGAACTACAAAGGAGTCCCAAATGTAGTGGCTTAATTACCAGCCTTTATTTCCTAGTGAAATTGAGGAAGGTAAAGCCAAACCCCATGTAATCTCAGCTTGGGTGCATGAGTCATGGGGACGGAGGGAGTAGCAGGAGCATCTGAGGCCTAGATCAGGAGACGCTGTGTCGGTCCATGCTGCTGTCGGCTTTCCTAGGTTCATCCCAGATTGTGTGTCTGCCTGGGCAATGAACTTCCCCTAATAATGATGCCTCAAGATCAAGATTACGCAGGAGGAGAGGGAGAGGTATAAGGGGCTACATATGCTGCCTTTTGCTGATAACAGAAAACATGTGAGAGATAACAGAAAATATGTGAGAGTTGAGATAGGAACACTGACACTATTCATTCACACCAGGCCATATTGGAAAAGAGACTGTGGGCACTTTGATAACATGTCAATCTCCTACTCTCTCCTTATCTAATGGCTGGGTTCTTTATGGAATGTGGAGAAACAAATATGCACATAGGGGAACGGTTCCACAATATCTGTAGCAAGAGATCTTGCCATCACCTGGATTTTATCTGAGAGAAAATTATTTGCTGATGAAGTGAATTTCCAAGAAATGTGCATAGATACCATTTTGCACAGTAGTTAGAGAATGTCATAAGCCCATATTTTAATTTCACATTCTATCATCTATGCCTATGCTGATCTCTGCTCTTTGAGCACCAGCTCTATTCCAATGGCAGGGATGGTTAAAGGAGACTGCTGTGGGCAGTGTTCCTTCAGGCACTCACCATAGAAGAAAGAACTAAAAGAATGGGCTTCAGACATAGCCCAAATGCACCTGCCTCTCATGCCACCTAGAGCTGGTTTCCTGTGTCTGTTCTTTTGCCATAAGTGGAAATTAATTCATCACTGGCATTCGTTTCTTTACATTTCCTTAAAGACATGATCAGATTGCAAAACATGGGTCGTTTGGAGTTTCCAATAATAGAGCAACAGTCCAAGGACCTTCTATGGCACCAGAACCTATTGACAATCATACCTTTCTCTAACATCTGGAGAGCACCCGCACACAATCCTAAAAGAAAAAAATGTATCACGACTAGAATTCTAGAGAGAAGTCATCTTCCTCTTGGCTGTTGCTGAAGGACAGAGAGAAATCCTGAGCTTTTATCTGAAATGAAGCCTGGGCCTATGAGCCCCATTCTGTGTCTCAGACCCTGACTCTTTGAGGAGGAAGTCAGGAGAATCAGCGTCCCTGTCATCTCCTCACCCGGCACAGCTGTCGCTCCCATAGGTTTCTGACATACTCAGGATGTGGTTGTCACACTGTGTCTCTGTGTCTCTCGCACAAAAATACACGGCCGTGTCCTCAGTGCTCAGCCTGCTCAGTTCCATGTAGGCTGTGTCCTTGGACTTGTCTGCAGTGACTGTGAGTCTGCCCTGGAACTTCCGTGCATAGATTGTATCACTATTACCAGGGTATATCCTTCCCATCCACTCAAGGCCCTGTTCAGGGCTCTGCCGCACCCAGTGCATAAAGTAGTCAGTGAAGGTGTATCCAGACGCCTTGCAGGAGATCTTCACTGATGTCCCAGGTTTTCCTACCTCAGCCCCTGACTGCACCAGCTGCACCTGGGAGTTCACACCTGTGGACAGCAGACAGGAGTGGGTGGACTCCACTTGACTGGCCCCTTTCCCTTAGCCCAAGGCATGGGGATGCTTACGTGCAGCCACTGCCACCAGGAAGAGAATTCTCCAGGTCCAGTCCATGGTGCAGACCCTGCACTCAGAGGCTTCTGACGGTGTGAGTGTGCCTGCTGTGTGAAGTTGTCAGGACACAGACACATCTGTATTTAACTCAGTTTCCCTCGTGTAATTTGCGTATTCATGAGGAGGGAGAATTCATAGCTGAAGGCCTGGTCCAACCTGAGAAGGGGCTGGTGGAAGCCACTAGGTCCATCCTCAAGGGGAGTGAAGAGGCCCACGTTCTGACCGTTATTTGCGATGAGACCTTGCCCTATCCCAGAACTCTTTGCAGACAGAGCTCCCCCTCTGGAGGGTCAAGTTGTTTCAGCACCTTCCCTTCAGGGCCCCCACATCTGTATGGCCTGGAGTCATCTGGACACACCTGGACTTTGAGGTTATTTCTCAGAACCTGGAACTCCCCAAGGGATGCCACAGTGAGACTACAAAGCCATCTCAATGCTCCAGTGGTTTCCATTGTAGATATTAAGTCCAGAAACACCACCTGCATACAGGTTCTACTGCCTTATCAATATGATAAATGTTCCACCCAAAACAGTTAAGTATGCACAATTTAACCTTCTGTGTCCTGTCCTATACTTATTTTTGTTGTGGTTTTCTCAACAAAACAAAATTTAGTTTTCTGAGTTTTTTAAATTTTTTATTTTTTTTATTAAATCACTGTGAGATAGATCCTTACAAAGCTGTTCGTGATTTGACTTCAGTCATAAAATATTCCTGTTTCTGAAGAGAAAACTTTTCCATCTCTGCATCCCTTGTAGCCTGCAACTCGGTGCTCTTGGGACATGGCGCCCCGTGTAGTCCATTCCCCACCCTACAGGGAGAGTCTCTGGGCTCCCAGGGACTTCAACCCCTTGGTGTCTCTAACACAGGATTGAATCCTGGGACTTCACTTCAGAAGCCTTGTTCAGGAGTCAGATTCTTTCTGGGCCTTTTGTTTTTGTTTTGAGCCACACCAGGCAGTTCTGAGGGCTTACTCTTGGCACTGTGCTCTGGAATTGCTTAGGTAGATGCATCCTAGAAAATATTGACAAATTAAGTAGTTATATGTCTAACAATTGATAGGTGACACTGAGTGTTCTTTGCTGAGATTATGTAAAAGTAATACAATAAACACAATTCACTCAAATAAAAATAGTAAAAACTATCAAAATAAAAGAGGATTTAAGTCCCCTTAGCACTGTCCTCCCGTTGTTCATCAATTTGCTTGAGTGGGCCCAGTAAAGTCTCCATTGTGAGACTTGTTGTGACTGTGTTTGGCATATCAAATGCGGCACGGGGAGCTTGCCAGGCTCTGCCATGCAGATGGTGTACTCTTCGTAGCTTGCTGGGCTCTCTGAGAGGGACGAAGGAATCAAACCCGGGTAAGCCCAGTGAGCCAAGTGCAAGGCAAATGGCCTACCACTGTGCTAGTGCTCCAGCCAACTCTTGCCCAACCACCCACGCAGTTTTATCGAGTAAAGCACATGATCGAGGTCTTGGGGCGAAACGATGCCAACCTATTAGCCCAAGTAAGAATGAAACTCTTGGCAAAGCCTCACTTAGGGTCTGAAATTGTAGGGCAGAGTTGGCCGCCACCCCCCCCCTCTGGTTCTCCAGTATTTACTCACCAGATGGGGGCATGGCAGTGCCCAGGGCTGATGCCCACCGGGGGTCGGGGGGCATCTGCCGGGTGTGGGCAAGCGTCTCCCAGGTCTGATATCTCCCCTGGGCCCCCGGGGTTCCTGCGTGGTGTCCTCTGGCTGTGGCAGGGTGCTGCATGCGCCGTGAGGCCCGCGGGTGGTCCCAGTGCTCCCCTCGCCGGGGACTCCCTCGGCAGCATGCAGGGAGGAGACTTGCCTGGCGCTGGCCGTTGCCCTCAACCTCCGTGGCGGTCAAGGTCTCTCTGGCTCCCCAGGGACAACGCGTGCAGCACGAGCCCTGGGCCTGGCCCCCACGCGCTCCTGGCGAGCCAAAGTGGGAAGGGCTCTGGAGGGACACGCACCCCCCCACGCGCCCCTCGGCCTGGCCACTGCCTGCTGTCGGCATGCGCTGTGGTCACACTGCGGGTCCTGCCCTTGCGACCCCGTGGTTGGGAGGCCCAGGAACAGCCCCGGCCACCCCCGCCTCCGTCCCAGGCGTGGCTGCTGCTCATCTCCCCGCCCGACTGAGGTTCCTACCCTGCTAGACCCAGAGGTACCAACAGCCCATCCAGCCCCGCTGCATCTTTCCCATTCACCTGCACCAACGGCCTGGGCCTGGGCGTAGGAATGAATACGATAAAATAGTAAAGTTTTATTGGATACATCACTTGAACGATGACTTTTTCAGTAATGCATAAGAATATTCTTTAAAGAGATTTACTTAGAGAAATGCAAGGAGAGAGAGAGGGTTAATGAGAATCCAGAGACTGAGCAGGTGACGGACAGTGTCTGCGAGGGCATCACCAGGTTTGGTCCTAACTCCTGCAGCTCTATCTGGGACAGACACCTGGAAAAAAAGACCCAGAGTGAGTCACGGGCTCAAAGGCCCCATGGTAACCTATGAACCTCTGAACAGGGGATACTCACATCCAGGAGCTGCCACCAGAAAGAGGAGGAACCAGCGCTGATGCATGTTCCTGCCCATGAGCCCATGATCCCAGACATCATGTCAGGAGAGAGGGAGCCCAAGTTGGGGTGAGTGTGAATGTGGTTTTAATCCCTGAGTCCTGAGTGCAGATTTGCATGGGGGGAGCCTCTGTAGAGAAAGGAGGGGATCCGGGGGAGGCTGGTGTGTGGGCTCCCTAGGAGGACGTGCTGACTGTGGCTCAGAGCACTCAGGCCTGTTCCTGGGGCCCTGTGGGAAACGTGCCTCTTCCTCCAGCACAGGAAAAGAGCTGAGGAGCTCTCAGTAAACAGGAATTGCTGAGGGGGAAACAACAGCTGTGGAGGAGAGTCCCCGTGTCTCAGGTCCCTGATGACCAAACCTGTCACCCCCAGGGCCTCAGTAGGTTTTGGCAAGATATTCCTCCAGATTTAATGTTAAAATTTCGAAATTTCAAAATCGCACTGCCACTGCTGCAGCCACGTGACATCATATGTTATTCATAACCAGCAATAGAAAACAAATTGTCTACTGTTGACTTTTTGGCAGATCTGAGTGTTGGGGTAAAATCCCAAATAATAATAGTGGATGTGGTGTCAAAATATTGAATGTAATCAAAGTATAGAGATAGTTATTTGGAAGTCATCTGCCCCACAGGTAGGGGGAGGGTGTGGGATAGGGGTATACTGGGGTTTTTGGTGGTGAAGAATGGGCAAGGTTGAAGGTACAGGTGTTTCATTGTGTGATTGAGACTTAAACCTGAAAGCTTTGTAACTGCTCTCACAGTGATTCAATAAATAAAATTATAAAAAATGGGGGAAAAAGTAAGGTGGAGTTCATGCACAATTCAATCAGCCTAATCAGTGGCTGAATAAATAGCAGTACTCCCACATAAAAAAAAAGAATTTGTGAAGTATACACTCAATGGGATACTGTGAGGCTATAAGAAATGCTTTCTGAACTATGAATGGAACTAGACAATACCAGATTAAGTGAAGTTTGTCAGAGGGAGAGGGACAAATTCAGACAATCTCATTTATCTGTGGTACACAGAGAACAGACAATCAGCATGGACATGATCCAATGATATCAGCCCATGTGTCCTAATCACACGCTGGGGTTCCCCAGAGGAGTTGGGTGGGGGAAAGAAGAGACTGAGCACAGGAACCACAGCAGACTGTGCGGATTTACTGCTGGGAGAAGCACAGGAAGTTTGTGACCCACAAGCATCAACACTCAGACCATTTTCAACCTAATTCCTCAATTACAATAAAATAGGTAATTACTGAGGGGGAAACAGCAGCTGTGGAGGATAGTCCCCGTGTCTCAGGTCCCTGATGACCAAACCCGTCACCCCCAGGGCCTCAACCCTGTGTACAGGTCCCTGCCCTTCCATGTCCATGGGTATTGGTTCCTATTCTTCCAATTTGAGGGCAAAAATTCAAACATTCAGTTTTATTACTATATTAATTTATTTTTTGTGCCTTTCTTGTTTCCAACCCAGGGTCAATCAATTTTCCTGGTAGTTTATTCATATACTTACTTTGGATGAAATTCCCTTAGCTGGAGAAGATTCTTCTAACTATTCAAAGTAGTTATTAGAACGTTAATTCTCACTAGTTTTGGTTTGCATTGGGTCAAGGTATAGATTATGCCCTGGTGTAGGGGGCCTGGCAACATCTCCTCACCCTGCACTGTCTGTCTATAGGTGAGTGTCTGTAAGACACCAGGAATCTCAAGATCCCTGTTCTTGGGGGTAATTTCTGAGGAATAATTTTTTGTTTATAATTATAATGAATTACTGTGAGATACAATTACAGACAAACAAACTTTTGTGATTACATTTCAGTCATACTGAATGAACATTTCAGTTCAGGTAACCATCCCTCAGCCAGAGCCTGTTCTCCACCACTAATGTTCCCAGTATCCCTCCTGCTTCAACCCCTGTCAGATGCATAAATACCACTCACAGAAGTTCCTCAGTATGAGGTCTGGGAACCTAGTCTTAGTGCTCGGACTCAGACATTTTAGTGTACAACCTGAGCACTGCAGGTATCACTTGACATCCCTTTACTTATCAATTTGCTCGAGCGGGCACCAGTATCGTCTCCATGCATCCCTGTCACATGTAAGTGTTCCCCAATGGCGTCTGCTCATTCTACGAACACAAAGAGCCTCAAAACAATTGTTCAGTGTCTTGACAACAAAGTCTCACCATATTGAGGTGGGCAGCACGCAGTCTTTTGACGTCCCATGGGATCCAGTCAGTATCAGCTCTAGTCCAGCGTCATCTAAAAAATCTCACTATGTGTCCAGCCTATCTGATTTTCGATGTTTGGCAATGGAGACAGCGTCCCTGATTTTTGACCATTGAGGGAGGTCGGAACTCCAGATTCTTTCTCTCATTTGAGTGAAGCGTGATACTCCAAGCATAGCTCTTTCGATTCCTCTTTGGCAGACACAAATAGTGTTCTCATCCTATTTCTGTAGGACCCAGGTCTCTGAGGTTTATGTTAATGCAGGAGGAAGAGTGGAATCGAAGAGGTGTGCCCAGAGCCTGAGGTTCTTCGTCCTCTTAGCTATTTCTTCGATGCTTTTGAAGACGTTCCAAGATGCTCTCTTCCTCCTGCGCAACTCAGGTGTAAGGTCACTCGTCCTGTTGACTTCTCGACCTAGTTACACATAACTGTTGCATTAGGAGATAGTCATTTCGTTGAGAATGAATAGAATGTCAGGAATGAGACTGTTTCTCATAAACATTGTCTTTGTTAGATTCAGCTGGAGTTCGACCTTTCCACACTCACGGTCGAAGTAGGCCAGCATTTGTGCCGCTTGGCTAATACTTGGTGATATTAGAACGATGTCTTCAGCAAAGTGGAGGTGGTGTAGTTGCCGACCATCAATCTTCACTCCCATTCCTTCCCATTCTAGTCGTCACATGATGTTCTCGATGGTGGCACTGAAAAGGTTCGGTGAAATGCTATCAGCCCGCTGAACCCCTCTCTTGACATGAATGATTACTTCTTTGTAGAATGGTGAGATCCTGGTAGCGAATCCATAACACAGCTCATGGAGGATCCTGATGTATTGAGTTTAAATGCCCTGACTGGCTTTGGCTTTGATGACTGCTTCCATCTCAACAGAATAAGAGGCCTTTTTAAAATCAATGATCATTAGACATAGTGGCATCTTGAACTCCCAGGATACCTCAATGAGCTTGGTTATTGTGTGGATATGGTTGATCATACTGAATCCTTTGTGGAACCCGGCTGCTTGCATGGTTATCCTTCATCTAGTGTTCTGCCAATCCTATTTAGGATGACTCGAGTGAACAGCTTGTAGATGACAGAAAATAGGCAGATTGGGTGATAGTTACCAATGTCGTGGATGTCTCCCTACTTGTACAGTAGTACAGTCCTGCTGGTTTTCCATTGGCACAGAACCTTGCATTCAGACAGCTAGTGTGTGAAGAGCCGAGCCAGTGTATTGATGAGTACTGATGGCAGGTTCTTCAGATGTTCAGGTCTGGCCTTGTCTGGGCCAGTTGCTGTTCGTTTCTTTACTAACAAAATGGCGTGTCGGATTTCGGAAGGGAGAACATTGGGAACGACTTATCCATCCTTTGGAATTTGGTATGTGGGCAGGTGGACATGGCTATCGAAGAGATCTGAGTAGAAGTCATGGATAATCTTCTACATTGCCATTCTGGAGGATGTAATAGATCCATCAGGACGTCGGAGGCCAGTCATCTTGGTGGTGTAGTTGGCGAAGGACAGGCTGGCATTGTGAATGCTTTTACTGTCTTGTGCAGCATCTACCAGCTCTGCTGCTATTCTCTCTTTGAGTTCTTTCCCCATCACTTCTCTGAACTGCTTTGCAAGCTCAGACGTTCGCATGCAGTTCCCTGAGGCTTGCGCCAAGCCACGTTGGTGAATAAGCTCAAGAGTTTTCTAAAAAAAAAAGAAATGAGTTTTCTAAGACAGGCGTTTTGTGTGTGTGTGTTTGTGTGTGTGTGTGTGTGTGTGTGTATCTCTTGGCTTTCCTCGCACAATGATGGAGGTACTGAACAAGTCAATCTATTCCTCATCAATGTTTTCAATGCCTCCATCTTCCCATGTTGCCGCAGTAGTGCCAAGGAGCTCCCAGTTGGTGGTTGTTCTGGGAGTTCTCGTCTTAAACTTTGCAGCTCTTTCTCCCTGCTCTGTATAGTTTAATTTTGCATGAAGGAGTCTGTGGTCAGATCCCATTTGGAATTTTGGGACAACAGCGACTTCGGTTAGGGAAAATTGTCAATTGAATATGATTTTCATTTCATTTCATTTCATTTTATTTCATTTCATCACCCTGTTATTCGTCGATTGCCTCGAGCAGGCCCCAGTAACGTTGAATACGATGACAGCGACAAATGGAGACGTTACTGGCGCCCGCTCGAGCAAATCGACGACTAACGGGAAGTTAAGTGATTAAGTGATTATGATGTGGTCAATTTAATTGTGGAACCATTCACTGGGAGACTCCCATGTCCAACGTTAAGATTTGGCCCTCTAGAACTGTGAGTTACTATACATGGTCTTGGTTGACATGATGAACTCAGAGGGTCTCTTACCCTGTTTGTGCCATTCTAGGCCATGGGGCCCTATGTGGAGTTCTCAGCTGATCATCTCGGTTCTATCTTGGCATTAAAATCACCAACAATGATCTAGTAGAAGGTGTGGTCTTCTTTATAGAACTTCTCCAGCTCCATGTAGAACTTCTCAATTTCTCCTTCATCATAATTGGATGTTGGTGTGTAGACAACAAAGATAGAAACTGCCAGCAGTGAGCCACATCTATTCAAGTGTAATCGTCCGATTCGGGTTGTTAAGCATTTGGATGAATCAATGCTCATGGCCAAGTTCGTGTTGACAAGGACACTGACACCTCCAACGCCTCTTTTGTTGCATGTTTTGAGGAAAAATTCTTCTCCAGTGTCGAAAACAGCATGATGCGATTGATGCCTTCTTGTCTCGGTCAGACCAATGATGTCGTACTTGATCTCTCGCACTTGTACCATAAGGTCCTTAATGGATGCATCTGATGCCAGAATCCATGCACTGAAAGTACAGACAATCATTTTTGTCTTCATTCGTTTTGGCAGTATAGTTTGGCCTTGAGATTTTATCAGCCTCTCCTTCCTAATCCTTCTTTTTTTTAAATTTATTTATTGAATCACTGTGGGAAAAGTTACAAAGCTTTCAGGTTTAGGTCTCAATCATGCAAATATCAAACACAGTTCCCTTTACCAATACTTATTTTTTACCATGAAGAACCCCAATAAAACCCCACTCCCCACCCCTCCCAGTCCCTGTGAGGCAGATGAATTCTAGTTAACACTCTATCTGCTTTGATTAGATTCATTGTTTCAATAAAAGATTCACCACTATTATTTAGAGTTTACCCCCCCCCCCTCAAATCAGACATGCTGAAAAAGCATTGTGAAGTGATTTGCTTTCTACAGCTGGGTTCAAGAATTAAATGTTGGTTTTGGATTTCTGCTATTTTACTTATTAACCCTGGAAGTATTTCTACTGAAAGTCAGATAATTAAGATATTGGTTTCTGTGCTCTGGAGTCGTGGCTGTGCCGGAGAGCCGCTCGCGGGGGGCAACTGGTGACCTCGGTAGGGCGTGAAGGGCGGACCAAAACGCCCACCTTCCCATGAGGTTTTAGTCGCCCCCACACCCCCGGCTCATAACTGCTGTCCACAAGGCTCCCATGCGGCCGCCATCTGTGCTGTATTGGTATCTCTTTCAGGGTCAGGGGAATGAGACTCATTGTATTTACTGGTTTTGTCATATGAAATACACCATGGATAGCTTGCCAGGCTCTACTGGAGACATATGTGTATATATATATATATATATATATATATATATATATATATATATATATTCTTCTGTTTTCCAATCCACTACTGTATACATTTGTGCATGGATATATGTCCATAAATACATATCCTCAATATCAATTGAAAGAAAGTGATAAATTGTGATCAGTTATTCTCAGATTTCAAGGCATGCACAAAATTTCTGTCTCACTCAATGCCATTTATTTCCCAGGAATATTGGTCAATTGATGAGGTCAGACCCAGGTAAACTCATCTGAGATGCATGACTATGGAGTGGAGAGAGCAGCACCTGGGGCCTCGCTCTAGATCCTGTCTGCTGGTCCATGCTACTGCCAGCTCTTCTGGGCACACCCCAGATAGTGTGTCTGTGCTTGTGATATGACTTTCTCCAGAGCTGGGATGATATGCCCTCAACATCAGGACTTCACAGAACCTGACCCTGACCATTTTCTTAACACCACGTGATAGTAGAAATGTGACCTTGGTCCCATTCATAGAGGGTCATCTCCTATACTGTCCCTTGTCCAGTGGCAGGTTTCCATCTCAGGAATATATAGATATGAAGAAGTACAAAGGGGGAGGTCTGCACAGAAACTCCAGAATGGGGTCTGACCATTACAAAGAATTAATCTCAGAGAAAACGATTTCTTGCAGAGACAGAATTTCAAACTTAATGTGTAACATTGGGAGTCTGCCATGGGTAGACCTACAGTTTAGGATCCTGCAATGACACTAGCCCAAACTTCCATGTGGTTCTTCCTGTACCATCTGGTCACTTCAAACAAAATCCTGGAAGAAAATATGAGGGACACCAGGTGTTCTCCAGAGAAGCCATCTTCCTCTGGGTTCTTGCTGAAGGACAGAAAGAGAGAGAGAGAGAGAGAGAGAGAGAGAGAGAGAGAGAGAGAGAGAGAGAGATCCTGAGCCTTTCTCTCAAATGAAGCCTGACCCTGTGAGCCCCATTCTGTGTTTCAGACCCTGACTCTCTGAGGAGGTAGTCAGGAGGATCAGGCCTGTCCCTGGGGTCCTGTCAGAGAAGGGCCTCTTCCTCTAGCACAGGGAACGTGCTGAGGAGCTCTCAGGAAAAAGGACTTGATCAGGGGGTAACGGCAGCTGGGGATGAGAGTCCCCATGTCTCAGATCTCTGATGACCAAACCCAGCCCCCCCAGGGCCTCTACCCTATAGAAAAGCCCCTGCCTCTCCGTGTTCCTGTGTGTTTGCTCCTGTTCTTCCACTGTTTGTCCAAATTTTGGTTTCAAACAGTCAGATTTATTATTACAGTGAATTCTGACAGAGTTTGTTTCAACCCAAAGTCAATCAAATTTTGCATTAGTTTTGTCACACACTTATCTTCGATGAAAATACCCTTGCCTGAAATAGAGCCAAGGTGGTTCTTAGAATGATCATTGTCACTGTTGTAGGGTTTATATATGGGCAAGAAAGAGTCTCTGTCTGGTTACCTGACTGGTGTGGTTGTCCTGGAAACAGCGCCTGACCCTGCTCTGTTCTGTCTATAACTCTGTCCTTAGACCAGCATGAACCTCAGGACCCTATACTGGGGTCATCACTGAGGATGCCTGACCCTGTCAGGAGCATAGAAAAAGCTCATGGAGACCATTAGCACACAATCTATTGGGCAGGGAGCCTGATCTTAGTACTCAAACTCACACAGCAACAAGGGTACAAGTACACAAGCCCTGATCACTGCCAGATATGACCCACCCCACTCCGCATATGAATAGAGCCTAGACACAGACTGTGTCACATATTGTACCTCCTATTTCTATGCATTTCAGGAGTTGAGATAAATACAAGAAGCCAGAATATATAGTCTAAAATATGGTTTAAAAATAATTCAGCATTAAGAGTCAAGAGTGAAAAATTTGCCCCATGAATTCAACCAAATTCGACTGAAATAAATACAAATGCACAAACAAGTCAGACAGTGTTAGGATTGCAGATGGGTGAGTCTTCCAGTCACGTCCATGATAGCTTTAATGTGGCCCCTGAGTTCTCCTGAGCTCAATGAGAGCCCTCGGAGCCAAATAGGAGACATGGACAAGAAGTGTCACTTGTCTTTCCATCACTGAATCTTGGGGCAGGGCCTCTTACCTCCACCAAGGACCCCAAGACTCCTATCGGATTTATTCTTCAAAACTACATCCCATCATGTATTTAAGAGCAGATTAGATAAACTCTTATGTTTCGTTATTAAAAAAAAACAGTAAAAGAGACAACTGCTTCACATCTTAACTAGATGTGTATTCAAGATATGTGGTGCATCTGGGGGTGCTGAGAGAGTGGGGGTTCAGGGAAAGCATCGATGCTCTGGGTCCTGCCTCTTGTCTCACTGTGAAGGGGTCGGCGCTGCCTGTGTCACAGCACCTGGTCTCTCATCTGCAAGGGCTGAGGGGTGTGGAGAGGTAATGGGAAAACCTGAATTTCCATTTTTGAGTGAATGAGGCATGGGAGACCAGCCCACTCCAGAAAGCAGGACTCCCAGGTGTAAGGTGACCATGTAGAGGTTACCTGGTGCAGGTCAGAAGGTAGAGAGGTCAGTGTGCACAGAGTGTGTGCGTGAGAGCAGAAGGAAGGAACCAGCACACAGCTGAGTGGACACCAGAATTTCTCTTTCTGATGAAGCGACCATTCCTTGAGACCATGATAATCCCTAAAGGGTCATTTTAATTTCTACAAGGGAATGCTGTGCCCCTCAGGCCCCAGGGAAGTCATGGTTCTATTAGTGAAAACTTCCATCATGAGACAGAGAGTGAGACAAACTCCTTCTCGCCCACAGTGGGGATCGGGCACTCAGAGCCACAACCCACAGGACAAGGTGTCCATGGGGCCATCTGAGAGCTGAGGGGCAGATCAGGCCTGATCTCCACAGAAACATGATTCATCTGGTCATGAGCAACTTTTCCTCAGGGGAGAGTCCTCAGAGCCTCCTGGGGGCCTGTATCCCTGAAGTTCACCCTGCTTCCTTCTGCAGGTGGTTTTTTTCTGGGCCCACAGGGCTTTCCCCTCACTGTGTCTCTCACACAGTAGTACAGGGCCGTGTCCTCCTCCCTCAGGCGGCTCATTTTCAGAGAAACCGTGTTCTTGCTGTTTTCTCGGGAGATGGTGAATCAGCCCTTCACAGAGTCCACATAGTTTGTAATACTATCATACTTAATGCTTGAGACCCATTCTAGGCCCTTCCCTGGTGCCTAGCGAACCCAGTTCATAGCAGGGCTGCCAAAATTGAATCCAGAGGCTGCACAGGAGAGTGTCAGGGTCCCCCCGGGCTGAACCAAGTTTCCCCCAGACTCCACCAGCTGCACCTCACACTGGACCCTGCAAACACAAAGACATCCCGGTCAGGAAACTCTCCTCACACAGAGGATCTGCCTCTTCCATCTCTCCCATGCTCCGTGTCTCTGTCGCCCATGAGTTACCTCCTAACACAGCCACCAGGAGAAGCCAGCTCAGCCCACACGCCATGTTGGTTCAGTCTGAGTCAGGATGGAGCCCCTGGGAACTTCTGAACTGACTCCTCTCCTTGAGCTGAGGCTGGCCGGGATATTTTTATCACTGAGGAGAGAGCCTTATTTGTATGTCGTCCTTCTCTATAAAAAGTCATCTTTGAACAGTAGAGAGAAGGGAGGACTCCAGAGCAGGTGAGGGGTTCTGGGGGTGCCTGAAACCAGGATAAGATTCAGAAAAAATATGCATTTTCCAGTATGCATTATTACATGGCAACCAATTAATTGATGTTCTTTAACATTTATTTTACATAAATCCTGCAATATCTATAGTATTACTTCTATTTCATAATATAATATGACACATACAAGCTAAAATGGTTTGTGAAATATACTCAAAATACATTTTAAGAGTTGTTCCCACTACCTAGATAAAAATAATCCACTGAGTCACTCACAGTTATCAATGTTTTGGGAACCAAGTGTTAAGATAGAATCAGTAGAAAGGCAGACTGGCCAGGTAACAGGCCGTGATATCTGTAATGCCAGTGAGGCAGGCTCCTGTGTCTGCTAGAGAAACATCTCAGTGGTTAAATGCATTTACACCAAAGTCCTAAGGCCCTAGAATGTGCAAGTAAGAGCTTAACTCAGACAGACCAAGTTAGAAAAAAGATCTAAGAATGCCATCTCCTGACGATTCCTGATTCTAAGCAATAACTCTCAATTTGTTGGACATTTGGAGCTCTCAGTCCACTAGGGAGTTAGTCCCCAGAGCAACACCTTTTCTCTCTTCAGTCTGTATGTCTCTTCATACTCACGGCATCCCACAGTGGTCCCTGTTCACCAGGATCATCCCTGTAAGTAGAGATGCAGAGGCAGTAGAGGGGGAAGGTTCCTCCCCTGCATGTGGCTATTCAGGTTGATTACTGCCCTTTGCATGGTTTCCCATGTCCCTACCAGGAGTGATCCCTGAGCACAGAGTCAGAAGTATACCAAGAAAGGCAGAGATAACACAACCAAATCAGTAAGAACTGAGAGATAGTCCAGTGGTAGGGCACTTGAGTTGCATACCACCGACCCAGGTTCTATCCCCTATATTCCATGAGGTATCTGAGCACCTTTAAGAGTAATTCTCAAATACAGAACCAGGATGAACCTCTGAGGATGAACGGGTCTGGCCCCAAAACGAAAACAAAATGAACAATGAACCCAAACCAGCAATATAAATAAAATATGGGCTAGATAGCTGTCAAGAACTTTTTTCCCTGTAATGAGAACAGGATGTCTTTATTGTGTGTTCACCTGGAGTATGTTAGAAACCAGGGTGCATGGAGGTGCATGGAGTGTGACTCTTCACATCAATTTTGGCTCCGTCTTTCCTTCTTACCCTGTAAGCATTTGATTAGCAATAAAATTCACAACTGGCCATGACCTAAACAGAATACTGGTTTTAGATCATTAATGTTTTATGAGTACTCACATATATGGATGTGCAATGATCATCACACCCAAAACAGTGGACGAACCCCTCATCCCAGTGTTTCCCCTTGGCCCATGGTATTCCTCCCCCCATGTCTCATCCCTCCCTCATGCTCTCTGCAGTGACTCCTGTTTGTGTAAGTGTGTGTAGGGTGTGATGATGAAGACTCACTCTCAATAGCCTTCCACCCTAGGAATATATTGTGGGTTTTTACTCCTGACTAAAGGCGTCTTGGATTACTCTTAGTCTAAGTATTTAAACCTTGGACTATTAAAACCTTTAAAATAGGTCACATGAGCTTTCTAAAAGAAGGGAGAATAATGAGTAAATGCTGTTCTGTATCTTACATGAGTATCAAAGAGAACACTATACAAGTAATAACAAACCAGGAAAGCACCGATTAATACTAACCCTGCCAGGCGTTGGAGTCCTGGGGGCGTGTTAGGGTGAGTATGGGGAACAGGGAGGACAGATCACAGAGAAGGGGGTGGGAGTGTGAGGGTATCAATGAGAGTGGAGTTGCTCTGGGAGCTATGGGGAGGGGTCCCGGGAAAGACGCTGGAACTGGGCATGGATGGGAGTGGGTGGGGGCGATGGAGGCTGAGTGTCTCTGTGTTGTGACAGAATATTGGCCCCTGTGGACTTCTAGCACATGGTGACCCTCTTTGATCCCTGGTGGGCTGAGGCCTTTTCAGAGGTGGCTCCCAAGTGCCCTCTGGTGGTTGGTAGCGCCCTTGCAGCCCCTTCCTCATGGAAAAGGTGCATGGAGTGTGAGTCTTCACACTTCCTGCCCCCACGTGGGGGGTCACTCATGCCTGAATCACATCGCAGCTCACAGAGACCTTAGAGCAAGTCTGGGTTACAGAGAAAGGGCAGGAGAGGGGAAGTCGTGCGAAGGGAGAGCAAAGGGTCACAGAGCAAAGAGAGAAATGCTGAGAATGAAAATGACTTGTGAAAATCAATGTCACTGTCAGTAGTTTACAATGGATGTTTGATTCATAGACCAGTATAACTTGTAAGTCCAGGTAAGTATCAGTATTCTGGAATACAGTCAAGAAATTTGACATCTTGTGAAAATGTGAATGACAAATCTGTGAACAGAAATACTCCTTCTGGTGTCTTTGTATTCACTGTCTTTGAATAATATCTGAACATATTTTTCTCAAGAAAATGAATTTTTCTATAAATGTGACACCATCCAGGCTATTCAGGTTCCAAATGGACTAAAATCAGATGCAGAAGGAAGGAACTGTTACTCCTGCCTCCTTCTGGGCATCTCAACTCATCTACCCCCTGTCTGGGGGACACACACTGAGGGCTCTGGGTCTTAGGGTGCAGAATGAGAAGGAATCGTTCGCCTGATTTCCTGGTTCCCAGCACGCAGAGGGCACAGCATGAGAATAACTAATCATCATTGACGCAAGTTTTTCAGATGATAGTTTTGTTGGCAATCAATAAGCATTCTAGCTAACAGGATCAGTGTTTTAATTTGATCCAGTTCAGTTGTTAAGCCCACAGCATCTTCCTGACCTTAGACACTAGTGAGTGACGGGGACCCTTTCTGAAGGCCCTGCAGGCGTGTTCCAAGGAGTGAGCTGAAGGGTATGGGCTGGAGCTCCCCCCACCAGTCCTCCTGAAGCCCCTACCTTATCCCTGCACAGAGGACACAGCACATTGAGGAAGAAGAGGAAGCTCAGGGGCCACAGGTGGTTCTTCAAGTGACCAGGCTCCCCCTGACAGAAGAGTCGGCTGAGCCCATCTCCGGGCATCCCTGAGCACGGAGTGAGACTCTCCAGGGAGCAGACAGGAGGGGAGTGTGCGAGGTCACGGCGGGGAGGGTCAGAGACCTTTACCCCCATATGGTTGGTAGGAAGCAGGGGTTGCAGGAAGTAGGGGTTGCAGGAAGTGTGAGACCCTGGAGGAAGTTCGCACAGAGATTTGCGGGAGATTTGAGAATGGGCTTGTCCTGAGAGTGAGTGATGTCCAGACAGGGGTCCCTGTGCGACCCCGCAGTCACTCTGAGTACAGTGTGGGTTAGTTACTGTGCTGTTAGGATTCCCTTTGTGGGCCTGTCCCCTCCTGGTCTCTGTGCCCCTCTCAGTTCTGTGCGCCCTCTGGTGGCCCTAGAGAGACCTGCAGCCCAGGTTGTCTCAGCAGGTTTGTGTCTGGGCTCCCCTTGACTTCCCCTCACTCTGCGTCACTGTGTCTCTTGCACAGTAATACACAGCTGTGTCCTCGGGCGTCTCTGAGCTCAGTTGCAAGGAGAACTGGTTCTTGTTCGTGTCTCTGGTGATGGAGACGCGGCTCTTGCTGTAGCTGGTGCTTCCATTCCAACATATACGCCCCAACCAGAGCAGACCCTTCCCTGGGGGCTGACGTAACCAGTCCCAGCAGTAACCATAGGTTGTGATGGAGAATCCAGAGACAAAGCATGTGAGGGAGAGGGTCTGGGAGGGGGCCACCAGGCCTGGGCCCGACTCCTGCAGCTGCACCTGGTACAGGACACCTGGCGACAAAGAGAATCAGTCACTGTCAGTCCCTGCAGTCACTCCCTCCTCTTAACCCTGTCACATCTGGGACACTCACCCAGGGGGGCTGTCCCCAGGCAGAGGAGAGGACCCCACAGAAGCATCTTCTCGACCACAGCTCTGCCTTCCACAGAGACTCAGCCCTGAGTGAGGAGACAGCTGTGAGCTCCACAGTCCAGAGAGCATTTGACCACAGAGCTAGAGAGGAATTTGCATGCAGTTACCTACTCTGTCATTAGCTGATAGCTCTGACATCGGGTTCCTTTTGTTCCATTGGGTGCTGAACTCACACACCCTGTCTGGTGGATTGAGCACTGGTCTATGGGGCACATTGAAACAGGTTATAGGAGGGTCCTGATTTATTCATCTTCATACTCAGAGAAGATGAAAGGATCAAAATTCTCTCAATATTACAGGGTTTGCATATGTACATAAAATAGTTCATGTTTTTCCCCCGTCTCTTACCAACTCTAGAATTAACCCTTTTGCCTTTATTTAAACACCGTGCTCTGCAAAATTGTTCCTAACGCAGATGTAATGAGCTTTAGACGTTCCCACACCAATCCCACCTCCAAGTGACCTTCCTTCCTCAATGTTCCCATTTCCCCAACCAGCCCCACTAGCCTCCCCATTCAGCGGGCACACAGTGATTACTTCTATGTTACTTGTTACAATCAATTGACCAAAGGATTACGAAAATTACTTCAGTAAAAGGGGCTTGGGCGATGCACAGTGGGTAGGGCCTTTGCCTTCCACCAGCCAACCCAGGTTTCATTCTTCCATCCCTCTCGGAGAGCCCGGCAAGCTACCGAGAGTGTCCCTCATGCACAGCCAAGCCTGGAAAGCTCCACGTGACATATTCAATATGCCAAAAAACAGTAACAACAAATCTCACAGTGGAGACGTTTTTACTAGTGCCTGCTCGAGCAAATTGATGAAGAATGGGATGACAGTGCTACAATGCTACTTCACTAAAACAACATCTGTGAAATAGCTCCATCTCACCACGGGTTTGTTGAACGCTTTGTTTGAGGATTTATAGCTATTGGTTGCTGATTGAGCCTTTGGTATCTTTCTTTTGATTTGTTGAGTTTAGTTAGCTTCTATGCTGCTTTCTCATCTAGTTTGGTGAGCTCCCACTGGAACTTCAGTTCTGTGAAATGAGGAAGTGTTGGTCCATCCAGAAACTTTAGGATGTGTAGGACTGGGATGAGTATGAGGAGACTCTCTGTGCAGCCCTGGAGTTAGGCCTTGGGCAGTAGGTGTGGTGGGTCAGTGGGGGTGGATGAGGCTACTGGGCCTTCAACAGGGAAGGGACAGGGCCTGTGGCCCCTCTAGAGCACCCTCTAGTGCTCAGCCGGGGTCAGTGTGTCTGTGAATTCCAGCTGTTCGGCCTCCTGGGAGATTTAGGTGGAATCTGAGGAGCAGGGTTGGTGGGTGAGTGGGCATGAGGCAGCTGTGGTGGTGGGCGTGGCTGCCCTAATATGCATATCTATCACTGTCACTGTCCCCCTCATTGTTCATTAATTTCCTCGAGCTGGCCCAGTAACACAAAGTGTCCATTGTGACACTTGTTACTGTGTTTGGCATATTGAATACATCACAGGTAGCTTGCCAGGTTTTGCCGTGCAGACAAGATACTCTCGGTATCAGAGAAGGGTGAAGGAATACAACTCGGGAAAGCCATGTTGGCTGCTTGCAAGGCAAACACCCTACCTGCTGTACTATCACTCCAGCATATCTCACACAAATCACAAATTACAACCATCGTGTTATTCGTCAATTGCCTTGAGCAGGCTCCAGTAACGTCTCTTCGTCCTAGCCCTGAGATTTTTTTTAGAAAGTGCCATATTCAAGGCTCTTTCAGAGTTAGGAGAATGAGACCCTTCATTGTTACTGGTATTTGGCATATTGGGTACGCCACGGGGAGTTTGCCAGACTCTGCCGTGTGGGCAGGTTAAATTCCGTAGTCTGCCAGTTTGTCTAAAGTAGGAATGAGCTTCTGGGAGCTGGGTTTTATCGTCTCTGAATCTTGGCCGTTGATGGAATTACATGGTGCCAGGGGGAAAGTTGGTGGGTGTGACCCCCGCCTACTGGAATTTGGAGGATCTGAGTGGAGGATGCTCACCCCCAATTGGAGATCTCAGCCCCGAAACCCGCGTGACTTTGTCTCTCTGCCGGTACCTTCATGTGTGTGGAGAGTGGTCTCAGCATGGTGGTGGCTGGTTCTGGAGGTCTTCGGCTGCCAGAGCCCTGGTCGGGGTGGGGAGGAAAACTCAACCCGCTCCCCTCCAAGGGGTCCCGGCGAGGACAGCCAGGCGAGGGGGGCAGGAGACTCTGTGCTGTTCTCTTCCGGGAGCTGGGTTTTATAGCATATCTAAGATGTTATTAAAACTCTCATTGTGTCTGAGATGCCAGGACAAACCCAAAGGACAGACGTGTTCCTCTCAGCCCCCACTGCTTTCTAGGACAAAACTAGGGTGACTTCCAACGAGCCACGAGACATAGAGATTGGAGGTTCAAACCCTGACTCTAGGATTGATGATTTAGAGTTGGGGCCTGCCGGGCTTTGTTCTGGAGCACAGAATTGTTATAGATTATATTTCAACTACTTCCAGCATATATTTAAAAATCGATTTTCAGTGTCTTCTTTTCTTTAATTTTATTTTTTTATGAAAAACATCACTTTTATTCTATTTTTTTTAATTTTTATTAGTGAAACACCATGAGGTAAAGTTGTAGACTTACAAAATTTTGTGCTTGGGTTTCAGTTATACAATGATAGAATACTCTCCCTCCACCAGTGCCTATTCTCCACCACCAATGATTCCAGTATCCCTTTCACCCAACATGTCCCCTGTCCCACCCTACCTCTGTGGCAGGGCATTCCCTTTTGTTCTATCTCCCTTTTGGGTGCTGTGGTTTGCAAAAGACGCATTGAGTGGCAACCATGTTTGGTCTACAGTCTACTCTCAGCACGCATCTCCCATCCTGGGAGGATCCTCCCAACGCCCTTCATTTGGTGCTCCCTTCTCTATCTGAGCTGCCTTTCCCCCTAGCTTGTGCAGCTAGGCTCAAGCCATTGAGTAAACTTCCTAGTACTTATCTCGGCTATTCTTGGGCGTTAGTCTCCTATTTAGTTACTTTTTGTTTCCCAGATGAGTGCAATCTTTCTATGTCTGTCCTCTCTTTCTGACTCATTTCGCTTAGCATGATACTTTCCATGTAGTACCACTTGTATGTAAATTTCATGACTTCATCTTTTCTAACAGCTACATACTAGTCCATTATGTAGATTTACAAAAGTTTCTTTAACCAGTCATCTGTTCTTGGGCACTCCGGTTTTTTTTCCAGATTCTCGCTATTGTAAACAGTGCTGCAATGAACAAAAAAATGCAGACATCACTTCGACTATACTTTTTGCCTCTCTGGGATATATTCCCAGGAGTGGTATTGCTGGGTCAAATGGGAGCTAAATTTCTAATTTTTTGAGAATTGTCCATACTGTTTTCCAAAAGGGCTGATTTTTGGATATTGATTTTATAGCCTGCAATTTTACTATATAAGTCTATTGTTTCTAGAAGTTTCTTGGTAGAGGTTTTAGGGTTCTCTAAGTATAGTATCATATCATCTGCGAATAGTGAGAGCTTGATTTCTTCCTTTCCTACATGGATGCCCTTAATATCTTTTTCTTGCCTAATCGCTATTGCAAGTACTTCCAGTACTATATTGAACAGCAGTGGAGAGAGTGGGCATCCTTGTTTTATCCCTGATCTTAGGGGGAAGGCTCTCAGTTTTTCCCCATTGAGGATGATGCTTGCTGTAGGCTTGTGGTAGATGTCTTTAACTATATTGAGGAAAGTCCTCTCTATACCCATTTTGGCAAGGGTTTTCATCATAAACAGGTGCTGGATCTTGTCAAATGCTTTCTCTGCATCTATTGATATGATCATATGTTTTCATCTTTTCTTTTGTTGATATGATGGATTATGTTGATTGATTTTTGAATGTTAAACTATCTTGAATCCCTGGGTTGAATCCCACTTGATCATTGTGTATGATCTTTTTGATGAGTTGTTGAATTCGATTTGCTTGCATTTTGTTAAGAATCTTTGCATCCATGTTCATCAGGGATATTGGCCTGCAGTTTTCTTTTCTTGTGGTGTGTTTGTTTCCTTTTGGTATGAGAGAGATATGGGCTTCCAAGAAACTGTTTGGGAGAGTTTATGTTTTTTCAATTTCCTGGAAAAGCTTGAGAAGAACTGGCAAAATTTCTTCTAAATGTTTGGAAAAATTCGCTGGTGAATCCATCTGGACCTGGGCTTTTGCTTTTGGGAAGACTTTTGATTACAATTTCTATTTCCTTGATATTAATAGACTAGGCATTCTATATCTTAATTCAGCCTTGGAAGATTATAGCAATCCAGGAATTTATTCATTACTTCTAGGTTCCCTTGTTTTGTGGCATACAGACTTCCAAAGTAGTCTCTGATAATATTTTGAATTTCTTTGGTTTCTGTTGTGATATCCCCCTTCTCATTTCTGATTCGTTTTATTAGGGTTCTCTCTCTTTCTTTGTGAATGTTGATAGTGGATTATCTATCTTATTTATTTTCTTGAAAAACTAGCTCTTGGTTTCATTGATCTTTCGGATTGTTTCTTTGGTTTCCATCTCATTGTTTTCTGCTCTAAGTTTTGTGATCTCTTTCCTTCTGCCTGGTTTGGGCTCCTTTTCTTGATCCTTTTCTAAGATCTTGAGCTGTGAAGTCAACTTGTTCATGTGGGCCCTTTCTTCCTTCCGCAGAAATGCTTGCAGAGATATAAATTTTCCCCTTAACACATATTTAGCTGCATTCTATAGGTTCTGGTAGCTCGTGTCTTCATTCTCATTTGTTTCGAGGTATCTTTTGGTTCCATCCTTTACTACCTTCCTGACCCACTCATTGTTCAGCATTGAGTTGTTCAATTTCCAGGTATTTGATTTGTTTCTCCGTGTCTGTGTGTGATTCACTTCTATTCTCATTGCATTGTGGTCTGAAAAGATTGTTGATACTATTTCTATCTCCCTGATTCTACTGAGGTATGTTTTGTGTCCTACACATGGTCTTTTTGGAAAATGTTCCATGTGCACTGGAGAAGAATGAGTGCTCTTTCTTTTTGGAGTGTAAAGCCCTGTATAGCTCTATAAGCCTATAGACTTATTTTTCTTCTTTCTATTTCTTCTTTCAGAGCCAATGTTTCCTTGCTGAGTTTTGTTCTTTTTGATCTATATCCAGAGATGATAAGGCAATGTTGAAATCTCCAACTATTATTATGTTGCTAGCAATGTCCTCCTTAAGATATGTTAGCAGTTGTTTTAAATATTTAGCTGTTCCCTCATTAGGTGCGTATACATTGAAGGGTGTGATTTCTTCCTGTTGTACATATCCCTTGATGTATAGAAAATAGCCTTCGCTCTCCCTTCTAATCTTTTTCAACCTGAAATTGATATTGTCCGATACTAATATGGCCACACCAGCATTTATGAGAGAGCTGTTTGCTTGCAGGATTGTTCTCCATCCTTTAATTTTGAGTCTGTGTTTGCTCTGACTGCTGAGATGAGTTTCTTGTAGGCAGCAGAATGTTGGGTTCTGTCTCTGAATCCATTTTGCCACTCTATGTCTCTTTCTTGGTGAATTTAGACCATTGACGTTGAGAGAGATTACTGTTATGGGGTTTTATGCCATCTTTCTGTAAGGGTCTGTTGTACTTGTAGGGTTTGTCTTATCTTATAGCAGCCCCTTTAGCGTTTCTTTTAGGTTTGGTTTTGAGTCTGTGAAGTTCCTAAGCTGCTGTTTATCTAGAAAATAGTATACCGTTCCTTCGATTTTTAGTCAAGTTTAGCCGGGTAGAGTATTTTTGGTGAAGCATTCATTTCAGTGAGTTTTTTCACTATATTTCACCATTGCCTTCGGGCTTGGAGCGTTTCCTCTGATAGGTCTGCTGTGAATCGAAGGCATGCGCCTTTGTATGTGATTTCCTTCTTTGACCTTGCAACTTGCAGTATTGTGTCTCGATCTGCGGCATCCTTGATTCTAACTATACCATGTCTTGGAGCTTTTTTTCTTAGGGTCTCTTTTAGCTGGCACCCTTCGGGCTCCTTGAATCTGAATGGGTGCATTGTCCAGCTCTGGGAATTTTTCATCAATGACTTGTTTAACCATGGCTTTTTCATTGGGATTGTTTTCCTGAGTGTCTGGTACTCCAATGATTCTAAAGTTTTTCCTCTTGGAATCGTCTCCTAGGACTCTGATTTGCTCTATAGATATTTTGAGGTCTCCTGCCATTATATGTTGTTGTCTGTTGGCTTGGTGCAGCTGATCTTCCAGCTCACTGATTCTGTCTTCAACTGTGGTCATTCTACTATTTTGGGCACAGACTGCGTTTTTTATTTCATTTATGAAATCTATTATTCGTGACATTTCTGATCTCATTTCTTCCCGTAATTTGTCGGCTGTTTCTGTTATGTTACTGGATATATGTCTGACTGTTTCATTGAGTTGATAGAACATCTTCATGACTTCCTATTTGAATTCTTTCTCAGAGAGGTCCTTTAGGTGAGTAGAGCCTACTGAGGCTTCTGGACTCTTCATCTTCGTCCCCACGTGATGGGGATTTGCGATGTTTCTTCATGTTGGTGTGCAGGTATGGGAACTGAGATGTTACACTAGATTTCTTGGTATGATAAAACTACCTGTGGCCATGCGAGCGTCTGCTGACCCGAAATTAGGCCAAACCCTAAAGAAGCCACGCCCACTTCAGAAAAGACCACTCCCCCACGGGAACCTGGTATGTGGAGAGGATAAAGGGTGGGTGGGAAAGAAGACCAGCACAGTGTTGTGGACGAAGAGGAAGAGGCTCAGGGGTGCTTTTGTCCCAGTGTCTTAGAGGATGTCTGGGGTTTTGCACAGTGAAAGCCAAGTCCCGCGTTCAAATACTGCTGGACAAACTGACTTGGGTGGAAAAGAAGACCGGCACAGCATTTTGAACGATCTTTAATTTTCTTAATTACACAAAAAATTTCAGACATCACAACATTGACTGGAAATTGGTCTGTTTCTATTAAGGTCTTCTCATTCTGTCATGGTACCCTGAATTATCCATGACTGACTGTCCTGCTGTGCTCACAATTTTCACCCTACATAATGCCAAAGTCCTGCATCAAGTGCCTCTGACAAAGTGTCAAAGTCTTTGTGGTATCTGAGGGGTATTGAAGAAGTATCACCAGGAATTTTCTGGCCAGTAGATGGCCCCTGACCCCACCCCCTCCAGAGTCAGAGAAAATCCTCCCTAAGTGTGTCCATTTTCCACAGTATAGTACTCATTCCTCTGAATGGCTGATCCTCAGGCAGGACACAGGAACCGTGAGCTAGGAACAGTGGACACCCCCTCAGACTGTCCCCCATGTGAAAATTTCCTGAAGCCCAAAGACTGTAGCTATCATCACGAGAAGCTACAGAGAAATTCAGCTTCTGTCAGGCTGAGCTTTGACTCTCAGACGTTGTCCCTGAGGGAGTCCTGCTGTGAGAGCAGAGGGGCTGCATTTCCCAGGGGTCAGAGGTGAGCAGCAGTGGACACACTGTGTGCAGGGAGGGGCAGGTGTCCACAGCTGCTCCCTCCCTCTCTGGGCTCTGCTGGGAGCAAGCGCTGGGTGGGTTCTGGTGGACATGAGTTCTGGGTTTCCTCCCCAAGGGTCTCCTCTAGAGCAGCAGAGGCTGTGACAGGGCATCAGAGGACACGGGACTGTGGCCGTCAGCACAGCAGGACTCATGCTCTCCAGGATACTCCGTGAGCACTCTGCATACATGGGTGCGAGCTCACCCTGCAGCTGGGCAGCTTCTCCCTTTCCCCTCCCGGCCCCAGTCACATCCCCTCCTGGGCCCCTGCGCAGCTTCTGTCTCTCCTGTCAGCCATGGACTCTCTGGTCTGAGCCCGGATCTGCTGTTTCTCTTAGTCCCAGGATCAGAGTCACCTCACTCAGCAGGACTGACCAGAGGGCGAAGAGCCCAGTACACCCACAGGAGCTCTCCTACCCTCAGTCACGACTTTGCTCAGGATTCGAACTCCATACATGGAGAATTGCCGTCTAGCTGTAGATGGTTTCACTGTTCCTTTATCAATGTAAATTTCCAACAGAACTTGCCATAAATGTGTCCCTCAACCTTTCAATTCTTGCAATGAACTTCCTCCTATCATGTAAAGGTCTTAAAGTGTGGATAAGGTTTGTTTTACAATTATTCTGCCTTCATCAATTGTAATGATCTGCATATTAGTCTAGGTCTCAAGTACCATGCTGCCAGTAAGCAATTCTAAGTTTCTGTATTTCTTTTGATTTCACATTTAATAACGACCAGAAAACGAATATTCATAATTCACAGTGCCATAAAATATTTATTTTTTCAAAAACTACACTCTGATTTTACCAGAAGTAAGAAGAGGCCGACTAAAAATGACACGGCCGGTTTAGATGGTCCTTTACAATGATGCTGGTGAAAAGTGCTGTAACTCAAAAACCACAAATGGACAGTAAGACAAATGCAACAATATGTATGCCAATTACAGAAAAATCAAATAGAATCAAAACTTATTTCTAGTAAAAGAATATGTATTCAGGAACACAGCATACAACATGCTTTGTAAAACAATATTTTTGTACTTGGGAATCTTCCACAAGTGGATTAAAAATTTATACTAGAGGAGGAAAGACGATATTGATGTATACTAAATTGGATTTGTCATATTTCCTTTATATATTTTAATTTTAAAATAAAGGAAACGAGTCCAATACAACCACATGTTCCTGGAACCCAGCCCTGGAGTCCTGGGAGCAGAGTACCCCCTCCTGGTCAAGTTCACCCTTGCAGCTCTCGCATCTCCCTCAGCTGGTTTGTGTCTGAACTCACAGGTACTTGCCCTCACTGTGTCTCTTGCACAATAATACACGGCTGTATAATTAGTTACTGAGTTGCTCAGTTTTACTTAAACTTGATTTTTAGAAGTGTCCCTGGAGATGCTGAGCCGGGACTGAAGACTTGGGTTATAATATATGACTCCAGTACTCCCGTTACCACCAGTGCATTGCAGCTAATTTCCAGGGAACTGGCGGACCCAGTGTACACGATTGCTGGTTATAAAGAATCCAGACACTGAGCAGGTGAGGGACAGAATCTGCGAGGGCGTCACCAGGCTGGTCGCGACTCCTGCAGCTGTGCCTGGGACAAGACACCTGGGGACAGAGACCCACAATGAGTCACGGGCTCAGATGCTCCATGCCCACCTTAGAACCTCTGTCCAGGGTATACTCACATGTAGGAGCTGCCACCAAAAAGAGGAGGAACAACCGCTGATGCACGTTCCTGCCCACGAGGTCCATCATCTCAAATACCGTGTCAGGGGGAGAGGGAACCCGAGTTGGGGTTAGTGTGAATGTGGTTTTAACTCTGGGTCCCGAGTGTAGATTTGGATGGTGGGGCCTCTGTAGAGAAAGGAGGGGACCTGGGGTAGGCTGGTGTGTGGGCTCCCTGGGAGGAGGTGCTGACTGTGGCTCAGAGCATTTAGGCCTGTCCCTGGGGTCCTGTGAGAGCAGGTCTCTTCCTCCAGCACAGGAAACGTGCTGAGGAGCTCTCAGGAAACAGGAATTGCTGAGGTGGAAACAGTAGATGGGGAGAAGAGTACCCGTGTCTCAGGTGTCTGAGGACCAAACCCAGCCCCCCCCCCCCCCCCGCCCCAGGGCCTCTACCCTGTGGACAGGCCCCTGCTCCTCCGTGTTCCTGTGTGGTGGCTATTCTTCTCCAAATGTCTGTGGAAAATTTGTGTTTGGACAGCCAGGTTTATTGTTACAGTGAATTCTGAATTAGCTGGGTTGAACCCAAAGACAATAAAATTTTACAGTGGTGTCTTCTCACATTTATCTTGGATAAAAATTCCTTCTTCTGAAGAAGATTTACCCTTAACTATTCAAAGTAGTTTTAAAAACGGTCATTATCACTGATGATGGACTTAATTGGAACAAGGAAGAGCCTCTGCCCCATGACCTGCCTGGTGTGGTTGGCCTGGTAACAGCACCTGATACTGCTCTGTCCTGTCTATAACTCGGTGTCCATAGACCAGCATGAATCTCAGGACCCTGTATTGGGGTCATCACTGAGGAAGTCGACCCTGTCAGGAACATAGATAGAGTTCATGGAGGACATTCAGCACACAATCTATTTGGCAGGGAGCCTGGTCTTATTGTTCAGACTCATACATTTGACAAGGGTACAAGCATACAAGCCCTGAGCACTTCCAGGTGTGGCCCAACCACAGCCCCCAGATGGATAGAGCCTAGACACATGATGTGTCACTTATTGTACCTCCTATTTCCAGGAAGCACCAGAGGGTTGTGATAAATCCAAGGTACCAGAAAATATGTTCTAAAATTTAATTTAAAAAAATTCAGCATTGGGGCTGGAGCGATAGTACAGTGGGCAGAGTGTTTGCCTTGCACGCGGCCAACCTGGGTTTGATTCTCAGCATCCCATATGGTTTTCCGAGAACCTCCAGCAGTAAATTATGAGTGCAGAGCCAGGAGTAATTCCTGTGCATCTCCGGGTGTGACCCGAAAAAGAAAAAAAGAAAAAAATTCAGCATTAAGGGTCAAAAATAATCAATCTATCCAAATTATTCAAAAATACAACTAAAATAAATACAGATCTCCCCAAAAGTCAGGCACTGTGAGTATTTGAGGTGGGTGAGTTTCCCCTTCACACACATGGTAGCTGTATTGTGACACCCAAGTTATCCTGAGCTCAGTGAGAGCCCCTTTAGGCAAATAGGAGATGAACAAGAAGTGTTACTTGTCTTTCCATCACTGCAGTTTGGGTCAGGGTCTCTAACCTCCACCAGAAACCCCAACACTCCTGTCAGATTCATACCTCAAAACTACATTCCGTTGTGTAACTTGAAGCAGATAAGATGAACTCTTGTCTGTACTGAAACAAATATTGCCTCACAGCCTGACAAGATGTAAAGGGAACAAGGTATGTTTTTGTCATATGAGCAAATAGGAGAAACCAATTTCCTTTACACAGCTTAGGGTCAGGGCACGCTTTCCTGTACCCTGTAGGGAGCCAATCCAGGTGGTGCTGAAGAAGTGCAGGGGCGAGTTTTGACCGTTCCCAAAAAATTAGAAATTGAGCTCCCATTTGACCCAGCAATACCTCTCCTGGGAATATATTCTGGAGAGCAAAAAAAAAAGTATGGTCAAAATGACATCTGCATTTGTATGTTCATTGCTTCACTGTTCACAATAGCCAAAATATGGAAAAAACCTGAGTGCCCGAGAACAGATGACTGGCTAAAGAATCTTTGGTACATCTAGACAAAGGAATACTATGCACCTATTAGAAATGATGAAGTCATGAAAATTGAAAACAAGTTGTTCTACATGAACAGTACCATGCTAAGTGAAATGAATCAGAAAGAGAGGGACAGACATAGACTGCACTCATATGAGGAATATAAAGTAACAGAAAGGGAGATGAACACTCAAGAATAGTTGAGATAAGTACTAGGAGGTCTGCTCCACGACCTGAAAGCCAGCAGCACATTCTGGGGGAAAAGGCAGCTCATATAGAGAAGGGAACACTAAGTAAAGGGTGTCTGGAAGACTTGCTCGGGATATGAGATGCGTGCTGAAAGTAGACTAAAGGCCAAACACGATGGCCACTCAAAATCTCTATTGCAAACCACAACACCCTAAAGGAGAGAGCAAAAGGGAATGCCCTGCCACAGAGGTGGGGCAGGGTGGGGGGTTAGGGAATGGGAGGGCTACTGGGTTCATTGGTGGTGAAGAATGGACAGTGCTGGAGGGATGAGTACTTGATCATTGTATAGCTGAAACCCAAGCATGAAATTTTGTAAGTCTACAACTGTACCTAATTGTGTTTCACTAATAAAAATTTTTTAAAGGATTTGAGAAAATTTACTACCAATGTCTTTCTTTAAGTATATTATCATTTCCTTTATGTATTTTCCTGATCAGTCATTGGGTGCATATAAGTTTTGAGTGTACTTTTTTCCTTATGTAGATATTCCTTGATTATTAACATGAACTTCACTGTTTCTGGCAACCTTGTTAAGCCTGAAATCTATACCATTGGACACTAGTATGAACACTGTAAAACTATAAAAACTTTAAAAACTATATCTTTCCTTCTTTGATCTTGCGGTTCTCGATATTGATCTCGATTTATGGTGCTGGTCCTTATTAGGATCACTTGATCTCATGACTTCCTGTTAATCGTTGATTTGCTCGAGCGGGCGCCAGTAACGTCTCCATTTGTCCCTGTCGCATGCTAGTGTAGCCCAATGGCGTCTGTTCGCTCGAGGAACATGAAGAGCCTCAAACCGATATCATATTAAAGATATTCTTTACTAAAAGAATTGTTTTCCATCATTTGAGTTTGAGTCTCTGTTTGCTCAAAACAGTTAAATTTGTTTCTTTTAGGCAGAAGAATGCTACAGTCAATGTTACAATTGATTTTGCCAACCTGTGACTCTAAATTGATGCAATTAGACCATTAATATTGAGAATGATTTGTGTCATAGGGTTTTGTGCCATCTTTTTTTAGAGAATTATTGTGTTCATCTTGCCTTATCACTTAATCACTTAATCACTTAACTTCCCGTTAGTCGTCGATTTCCTCGAGCGGGCGCCAGTAACGTCTCCATTTGTCCCTGTCGCGTGCTAGTGTAGCCCAATGGCATCTCTTCGCTCCGGGAACATGGAGGGCCTCAAACCGATCGTTCATGACCTTGACAAAGAAGTCTGACCATCTGGTAGGTGGGCGGCCACGCGGTCTCTTGACATCCCGTGGAATCCAATCAGTAACAGCTCTAGTCCAACGGTCGTCTTTAAATCTCATTACGTGACCAGCCCATCTGATTTTCGACACCTTGGCAAATGAGACAGCGTCCCTGATCCTTGATCGTCGACGGATGTCAGAACTCCGGATTCGTTCTCTCATTTGAGTGAAACGTGATATTCCAAGCATAGCTCTTTCTATTCTTCTTTGGGAGACCTGAATGGCGTTCTCATCTTGTTTGCGTAGGGCCCAGGTCTCTGAGGCATATGTTAATGCAGGAAGAACAGTGGAATCAAAGAGATGTGCCCGGAGCCGGAGGTTCTTCGTCCTCTTAGCTATTTCTTCGACGTTCTTGAAGGCGTTCCAAGCCGCTCTCTTCCTCCTGCGCAGCTCGGGTGCCAGGTCATTTGTCATGTTGACCTCTCGACCTAGGTACACATAGCTGTTGCATTCGGAGATGGTCGTTCCATTGAGAGCGAATGGGGCGTCAGGAACAAGGCTGTTTCTCATGAACATTGTCTTCGTAAGATTCAGCTGTAGTCCTACCTTTCCACACTCACGGTCAAAGTCGGCCAGCATTTGTGCCGCTTGGCTGATGTTTGGTGTTATTAAAACAATGTCATCAGCAAAGCGGAGGTGGTGTAGTTGCCGACCATCTATCTTCACTCCCATTCCTTCCCATTCCAGTCGTCGCATGATGTTCTCGAGGGTGGCACTGAAGAGTTTTGGTGAAATGGTATCACCCTGCCGCACCCCTCTCTTGACATCAACGATCACTTCTTTGTAGAATGGTGAGATCCTGGTAGTGAATCCGCAATACAGCTCACGGAGGATCCTGATGTATTGGGCTTGAATGCCCTGATTGGCTAGGGCTTCAATGACCGCTTCCGTCTCAACAGAATCAAAGGCCTTCTTTAAATCAATGAACGTTAAGCAGAGCGGCATCTTGAACTCCCGAGAAACCTCAATGAGTTTGGTTATCGTGTGGATATGGTCGATGGTGCTGAATCCTTTGCGGAACCCTGCTTGCTCACATGGTTGTCCTTCATCTAGTGTTCTGCCAATCCTATTCAGGATGACTCGAGTGAACAACTTGTAGATGACAGACAATAGGCAGATCGGGCGATAGTTGCCAATGTCATGGATGTCTCCCTTCTTGAACAGTAGTACGGTCCTGCTGGTTTTCCATTGAGATAGAACCTTGCATTCAGACAGGTAGCGAGTGAAGAGCCGAGCCAGTGTATTGATGAGTACTGACAGCAGGTTCTTCAGGTGTTCAGGTCTGACCTTGTCTGGGCCGGGTGCTGTTTGCTTCTTTACTGACGAAATGGCGTGTCGGATTTCGGAAGGGAGAACGTTGGGAACGACATACCCATCCTGTGGAATTTGGTATGTCGGCAAGTGGACATGGCTATCGAAGAGATTTGAGTAGAAGTCATGGATAATCTTCTCCATTGCCATTCTGGAGGATGTGATGGATCCATCAGGACGTCGGAGGGCAGTCATCTTGGTCTTATAGTTGGCGAAGGACAGGCGGGCGTTACGAATACTTTTCCCGGCTTCTGCCGCATCTACCAGTACTTCTGCTCTTCTCTCTTTGAGGTCTTCCTTGATCGCATCTCTGCACTGCTTTGCAAGCTCGGACGTTAGCTTGCGGTTGCCTGAGGCATGCGCCAAACCACGCTGGCGAATTAGCTCAAGAGTTTTCGAAGATAGACGACTTTTTGTGGCTATCTCTCTCTTGGCGTTCCTCGCACATTCATGGAGGTGCTGAACCAGTCGATCGTATTCCTCGTCAATGTTGTCAACAATGGCATCTTCCCATATAGCTGCAATAATACCAAAGAGTTCCCAGTTGGTGGTCGTTCTGGGAGTTCTCTTTTTGAACTTTGCAGCCCTTTCTCCCCGCTCTGTGAAGTAGAATTTTGCACGAAGGAGACGGTGGTCCGATCCCGTTCGAAATTTTGGGACAACAGCGACATCAGTCAGGCAAAACCGTCGAGTGAATATGATGTAGTCTATTTCGTTGTGGAATCGTCCACCGGGAGACTCCCATGTCCATCGTTTAGATTCTGCCTTCTGGAACTGTGAGTTACCATGAATGGTCTTGGTCGACATGATGAACTCAGACAGTCTCTCACCCTGTTCGTTCCATTCTAGGCCATGGGTTCCGATGTGAAGTTCTTCAGCTGATCTTCTCGGTCCTATCTTGGCATTAAAATCACCCACAATGATCTTGTAGAAGGTGTGGTCTTCTTTATAGAACTTCTCTAGCTCCATGTAGAACTTCTCGATTTCTCTTTCATCATAATGAGATGTTGGTGCGTAGACAACGAAGATAGAAACTGCACGCAGTGAGCCACATCTATTCAAATGTAAACGTCCGATTCGGGATGTTAGGCATTCAAATGAATCAATGCTCTTGGCCAAGTTTGTGTTGACAAGGACACCGACGCCTCCAACACCTCTTTTATCGCATGTTCCGAGGAACAATTCTTCTCCAGTGTCGAAAACGGCATGGTGAGATTCGTGTCTTTTTGTCTCGGTCAGACCAATGATGTCGTACTTGATCATTCGCGCTTGTACCATCAGGTCCTCGATGGATGCATCTGATGTTAGCGTACGTGCATTGAAAGTACAGACGATCATTTTTGTCTTCCTTCGTTGTGGCAGCCTAGGTCGGCCTTGAGATTTTATCGGCCTCTCCTTTCTCATCCTTCTCAGTGCTGCCATGTCGGTGAAGCCTTCAGGGTCAGGTGAATGAGACCAGTTGTAGTTACTGGTTTTGGCATATCGAATACACAGCGGATAGCTTGCCTGGCTCTTCCGTGCGGGCGGAATACTCTCGGTAGCTTGCCAGTTTTTCCCAGAGGTATAGAGGCTTTTGGGGTGACCTCTAATCACCCTTTTAGGTGTTACCATATTTGAACCCTATCAAATATGGTACGACAATTCCAGAAGACGGGTATTTAGTGTCTTATGATGTGTCGCGCAGCCGCTTGCGGCCGCGCGGGTCCGGAAAGCGTCCTGGAGTGTGGCGATGGCTGGGTAGTGGAAGTAGTGTCGAGAGTGGAAGTCTGCCAGTGGGATATTTATCTGGGTAGGGTGGGTCTCCTGTGCACAATTCGATCCCTGGGTGGTTGATGGAAGCAGACAGGGCAGGGTAGGGTGGGGCTCCTGATTAGAATCCCTTTGTCACCTGTGGTGGTGGGAGCAAGCAGAGAAGCTCTGTCCCTGGGTCCGCCGAGCCTGGAGTCCAAGGTCTCAGAGAGTTCCACTTATCTTGTTCTGTGGGTCTTCAGTTGTGCGTGGGTCTCGGCCGGAGCTGCCGCGCGGGTCCGGAAAGCGTCCTGGAGTGTGGCGACGGCTGGGTAGTGGAAGTAGCCTTATAGTCGGACCTTAAGCTTTTCTTTCAATATTAATTTGAGTCCTTGAAGTTTCTGGGATATTGTTTGTCCATGAATAAGAGTGTCTTTCTTTTGAATATGAATGAGAGTCTACTGGGTAAAGTATTCTTGGTGAAGCTCCATTTTGCTAATTTTTAAAAACTATATCCCAGGTGTGTGGGACCCGGGGCTGAGATCTCCAAGCCTGCACGGTTTGGGACTGGACCTGTCAGTAGCTAGACAGTTACACCCTCCAACTACTGTGTAACCCCAACAACGGCCAGGATCCAGAGTTTATCACAACAAGTTCCCGGGAGCACTTTTGCGGCCGTGCGACTATTTATTTACTTTTCTCTAAGTTTTCAGGGTACCTTAAATATCCAACCCGCACGGCAGAGCCTGGCAAGCTATCCGTGGTCTATGCCAAATAGACCAAATTGATATGCCAAATCCAGTAATAAATGGATCTCATTTCCCTAACCCTGAATATGCAGAGTCGAGAAGGATATGGAAGGAGAGGCTGATAAAACACCAAGGCAGACATAGGCTGCCAAAACGCAGAAAAACAAAAATGATTGTCTGTACTTTTAATGCTCGTACGCTGGCATCTGCTGCATCCATTGAAGACCTTATGGTACAAGCGCAAAAGATCAAGTACGACATCATTGGTCTGATCGAAACGAGAAGACATCAATCCCATCATGCTGTTTTCGACACTGGAGAAGAACTGTTCCTTAGAACATGTGATAAAAGAGGCGTCGGTGGTGTCGGTATCCTTGTCAACACAAACTTAGTCACGAGCATTGATTCATTCGAAAGCCTAACAACCCGAATCGGACGATTACACTTGAATAAATGTGGCTCACTACCGGCAGTTTCTATCTTTGTTGTCTATACACCAACATCCAGTTATGGTGAAAGAGAAACAGAGAAATTCTACATGGAGCTGGAGAAGTTCTATAAAGAAGATCACACCTTCTACAAGATTATTGTCGGTGATTTTAATGCCAAGATAGGACCAAGAAGATCAGTCGATGAACTCCACATCGGAACCCGTGGCCTGGAATGGAACGAACAGGGTGACAGACTGTCTGAGTTCATCATGTCAACCAAAACCTTCCATGGTAACTCACAATTCCAAAAGGCTGAATCTAAACGTTGGACATGGGAGTCTCCCGATGGACGGTTCCACAATGAAATAGACCACATCATATTCAATCGGCTGTTTTGCCTAACCGATGTTGCTGTTGTCCCAAAATTCCAAACGAGATCAGACCACCGTCTTCTTCGTGCAAAATTCTACCTCACAGAACGAGGAGAAAAGAATGCAAGGATTAAGAAGAGGACTCCCAGAACAACCACCAACTGGGAGCTCTTTGGCTCTATTGCGGCAACATGGGAAGATGCCGACATTGACAACATTGATGAGGAATACGATCGAATGATTCAGCACCTCCATGATTGTGCAAGGAATGCCAAGAGAGAGATAACCACCAAAAACCGTCTTTCTTTGAACACTCTTGAACTTATTCGCCAACGTGGCTTGGCACATGCCTCAGGCAACCACAAACGAACATCTGAACTGGCAAAACAGTGCAGAGAAGCCATCAAGGATGACCTCAAAAACAGGAGAGCAGCAGTACTGGTAGATGCAGCAGAAGCTGGGAAAAACATTCGTAATGCCCGCCTGTCCTTCATCAACTACAAAACCAAGATGACTGCCCTCCGACATCATGATGGATCTATCACATCTTCCAGAAGGGCAATGGAGAAGATTATTCATGACTTCTACTCAAATCTCTTCGATAGCCATGTCCACTTGCCCACATACCACATACCACATGATGGATATGTCGTTCCCAATGTTCTCCCTTCCAAAATCCAACATGCCATCTCGTCGGTAAAGAAACCAAGAGCACCTGGCCCAGACAAGATCAGACCTGAACACCTGAAGAACTTACCATCAGTACTCATCAATATATTGGCTCGACTCTTCACACACTACCTGTCTGAATGCAAGGTTCCATCCCAATGGAAAACCAGCAGGACTGTACTACTATACAAGAAAGGAGACATCCACGACATTGGCAACTATCGCCCAATCTGCCTATTGTCTGTCATCTACAAACTATTCACTCGAGTCATCCTGAATAGGATTAGCGGAACACTAGATGAAGGACAACCATGTGAACAAGCTGGATTCCGAAAAGGATTCAGTACCATCGACCATATCCACACAATAATCAAGCTCATTGAGGTATCTCGGGAGTTCAAGATGCCGCTCTGTCTAACGTTCATTGATTTAAAGAGGGCCTTTGATTCTGTTGAGATGGAAGTGGTCATGGAAGCCCTAGCCAATCAGGGCGTACAAACTCAATACATCAGGATCCTTCGTGAGCTCTATTGCGGATTCACTACCAAGATCTCACCATTCTACAAAGAAGTAATCATCCATATCAAGAGAGGGGTTCGGCAGGGTGATACCCTTTCACCAAAACTCTTCAGTGCCACCCTCGAGAACATCATGCGACGACTGGAATGGGAAAACATGGGAGTGAAGATAGATGGTCGGCAACTACACCACCTCCGCTTTGCTGATGACATCGTTTTAATAACACCAAACATCAGCCAAGCGGCACAAATGCTGAACGACTTTGACCATGAATGTGGAAAGGTCGGACTACAGCTGAATCTTACGAAGACAATGTTTATGAGAAACAGCCTTGTTCTTGACGCTCCATTCGTTCTCAATGGAACCACCATCTCCGAATGCAACAGTTATATATACCTAGGTCGAGAAATCAACATGATGAATGACCTGGCACCTGAGTTGCACAGGAGGAAGAGCGCGGCTTGGAATGCCTTCAAGAGCATTTAAGAAATAACTAAAAGGACAAAGAACCTCCAGCTACGAGCACATCTCTTTGATTCCACTATTCTTCCTGCATTAACATATGCCTCAGAGACCTGGACCCTACGAAAACAGGATGAGAACGCTATTCGGGTCTCTCAAAGAGGAATCGAAAGAACTATGCTTGGAATATCATGATTCACTCAAATGAGAGATAGAATCCGGAGTTCTGATCTTCGTCAACGCTCAAGAATCAGGGACGCTGTCTCATTTGCCAAGACATCAAAAATCAGATGGGCTGGACACGTAATGAGGTTTACAGACAACCGCTGGACTAGAGCCATTACTGATTGGATTCCAAGGGACATCAAAAGATCACGTGGACGCCCACCTATAAGATGGTCAGACTTCTTCGTCAAGACCCTAAATGATCGGTTTGAGACTCTGCATGTTCCTAGAACAAACAGATACCATTGGGCTACGCTAGCACGCAACCGGGATGAATGGAGACGTTACTGGCACCCGCTCGAATAAATCGATGAATAACGGGGATTAAGTGATTAAGTGATATCTATCCATAGTCTTAGGACCCAGAGGATTCATTTGATAGCTCTGCTGTAAATCTGAGGATACTCCTTTTTATGTACTTTCCTTCTTTGATCTTGCTGTTCTTGATATTGATCTCGATTTATGGTGCTGGTCCTTCTTATTAGGATCACTTGATCACATGACTTCCTGTTAATCGTCGATTTGCTCGAGCGGGCGCCAGTAACGTCTACATTTGTCCCTGTCCCATGGTAGTGTAGCCCAATGGCGTCTGTTCGCTCGAGGAACATGAAGAGCCTCAAACCGATCGTTCATGATCTTGATGAAGAAGTCTGACCATCTGATAGGTGGGCAGCCATGCGGTCTTTTGACATCCCGTCAAATCCAGTCGGTAACAGCTCTAGTCCAGCGGTCGTCTTTAAATCTCATTACGTGACCAGCCCATCTTATTTTTGACACCTTGGCAAACAATACAGCCTCAGTGATTCTTGATCGTTGACAGATGTCGAAACTCCGGATTCTTTCTCTCATTTGAGTGAAACATGATATTCCAAGCATAGCTCTTTCAATTCCTCTTTGTGAGACCCGAATAGCAATCTCATCCTGTTTGCATAGGGCCTAGGCCTCTGAGGCATATGTTAATGCAGGAAGAACAGTGGAATCAAAGAGATGTGCCTGGAGCCAGAGGATCTTCGTCCTCTTAGCTCTGTCTTCGATGCTCTTGAAGGCGTTCCAAGCCTCTCTCTTCCTCCTGCGCAGCTCGGGTGCCAGGTCATGTTGACTTCTTATCCTAGGTACGCATAGCTGTTGCATTTGGAGATGGTCATTTCGTTGAAAGCGAATGGGGTGTCAGGAACGATGCTGTTTCTCATAAACATTGTCTTCGTAAGATTCAGCTGTAGGCCGACCTTTCCACACTCACGGTTGAAGTCAGGCAGCATTTTTGCCGCTTGGCTGATGTTTGGTGTTATTAGAACGATGTCATCAGCAAAGCAGATGTGGTGTAGTTGCCGACCATCTATCTTCACTCCCATTCCTTCCCATTCCAGTCATTGCATGATGTTCTCGAGGGTGGCACTGAAAAGTTTCGGTGAAATGGTATCACCCTGCCAAACCGCTCTCTTGTCATCGTTGATTACCTCTTTGTAGAACGGTGAGATCCTGGTAGTGAATCCGCAATACAGCTCAAGGAGGATCTTGATGTATTGAGCTTGAATGCCCTGATTGGCTAGGGCTTCAATGACCGCTTCCGTCTCAACAGAATAAAAGGCCTTCTTTAAATCAATGAATGTTAGACAGAGGGGCATCTTGAACTCCTGAGAAACCTCAATGAGCTTGGTTATTGTGTGAATATGGTCGATGGTGCTGAATTCTTTGCGGAACCCGGCTTGCTCGCATGGTTGTCCTTCATCTAGTGTTCTGCCAATCCTATTTGGGATGATTTGAGTAAACAACTTGTAGATGACAGACAATAGTCAGATCGGGCGATAGTTGCCAATGTTATGGATGTCTCTATTCTTGAACAGTAGTACAGTCCTGCTGGTTTTCCATTGGGATGGAACCTTGCATTCAGACAGGTAGCTTGTGAAGAGCCGAGCCAGTGTATTGATGAGTACTGACGGCAGGTTCTCAGGTGTTCAGGTTTGACCTTAACTGGGCCTGGTGCTGTTTGTTTCTTTACTGACAAAATGGCGTGTTGGATTTCGGAAGGGAGAATATTGGGAACGACATATCTATCCTGTGGAATTTGGTATGTCGGCAAGTGGACATGGTTATTGAAGAGATTTGAGTAGAAGTCATGGATAATCTTCTCCATTGCCGTTCTGGAGGATGTGATAGATCCATTAGGACGTTGGAGGGCAGTCATTAGGATATGTCTCGAATCTTTTGATTAGAGTCTATTTCAGCTGGTACACGCTGGGCTTCTTGGGTCTAGGTGCCTGTGATGTCCAGCTCGGAGAAGTTTTAAGCAATAATGTCTTTAACTATTACTATTTCATTGAAGTTACCTCCTTATATTTATGTGAGTCTGATAATTCTTATGTTGTTTCACTTAAAAATGATTCTTTTTCTAGTTTGTCTTTGAGCTATTTTGAGGTCTTTTACCAAGTTTTGTTGTTGCATGGAGTTTTTCTGCATTTCCTCCTTAAGGTCACTGAGACTGTTCTCCACTGTTGTTACTCTACTGTTGAGGGCACAAATTTAGTTTTTAACTTCATCTACCGAACATTTTATTAATTCCATTTCTGTTTGTCATGTCAGCCTGGTTTTCCGGAAGGTAAATCATTTGTTTATTCTACTCTGTCCACCTTGTGGTTATGAAAGCATCGAGTGAAGTTACCACACAATGCATGTATTTCTTAAGTATTGTTGTTTCACAAATATTTCTTATTTCACAAGCAGACATGACAATTAGAGGAAGAGGGAGAGTTCTGGCCATTTCTGGGACCTCATGACAGTAAAAGCAGGATGGAAGCTGAGGAGCCGGCTGGAAAGGGGCTCGTGCACCTTGACCCAGACCCTACCTGTCTCATGTCGCCCAAGGGCTCAGCTCCCTGCTAGGGCCCAAACTCTCTTGATAATTGGCCAGACTTGGGACACGCCTTGTTCACACATACGTCAACTCATAAGCAGCAGTCAATCCTCCTGTCCCATGGCAGATTGGACACAGCCATGGAGATGATCCACTCAAGCTGTCAATATGGGCCCTACCTCTAAGCCACAATGGGACCTCAGCCTCAGCCAGCTTGGTGGACAGAGCCTGTGCTCACAGGGACAGAGAGAAGAGGTGTGAGGAGATCCTGAGTCTGCACCTAACTCAACCGAACTCCTCCTTCCCAACAGGGAGCTGGTTGGGGAGCAGCGAGATGAGTCTCCACACAATGCCCAGGATTCTCTGTGTCCACACAGAAGCTGAGGGGTTTGAATGCAGTGACACATTCCTGTACCCCTCACTCCTCTTCCTATATGAAGTGGAAGTACCCATTACTAGGCACATCCAGTTGGGGAGAGGGCAGTGCAATGAGGTCGACAGAAAGTGGGGCAGGGAGATATTTGCAGGGACGACACTTTCTCTCATTCTAAGAACAAGAGGACTGGCCCGGGCAGGCGGCCAGTGACAAGCGGTTTTGGCTGAGGCCCTGCTTTGATGTGTTCCAGAAAATAAAAGCAAAGCAGAACTCCTACAGGCTGAGGGGTGCAGAGAATTCATAAGGTAATGTGGGTCTCCCTCAGGGCTTGGGGAAGGAGGAAAGCACAGGGAGAGACAGCGCCTCAGTTGAGCCCCAGTGCTCAGCACCCAGAACTTGGTCTCTCAGAGAAGCTCCAGGGGCCAAGGGAGAGGAGGGATGGAAGGACACAAGGACAGGGCGGGGGGGGGGAGAGAAAGAGGGAGAGGGAGAGATAGGGAGAGAGTGGAGAGAGAGGGATAGAGAGGGAGTGAGAGAGAGAGAAGAGGGAGAAAGAGAGGGAGGGAGAGAGAGAGGAGAGAGGGAGAGAGAGAAAGGAGAGGAAGAGAGAAGGAGGGAGAGAGAGGGAAAGGGAGAGAGGGAGGGAGGGAGGGAGAGAGAGAAAGAAGTAGAGGGAGAGAGAGAAGGAGGGAGAGAGAGGGAAAGGGAGAGAGGGAGGGAGGGAGGGAGAGGGACAGAGAGAGAGAAGAGAGAGAGGGAGAGATGTAGGGGGGAGGGTAGAAGGGGGAGCAGCCTGTATCTGGCACAGGAGCTCTGTAAGGTTCGGGACCTGCTACTCCCTGTTGCCAGCCCTCAGGAGCTGTTTCTGGGTCAGGGAGCAAAGGTCGGGCAGCCCGCGCCTGCCCTTCCCGCCCCTTCCAACCACCCACCCTCTCTGGGCCAGGCAACCCGGACAGCCTGAGTCGGTCCTGGCCACTAGACATGTCAGCGGGAGCTCAGGTCTGTCCCGGGGTTCCCTGTGTCCACAAGGGGTCGTGGGGCTGCATGGGCAGCGCTGCCTGTGGCCTCCCCCATTGAGCTCAGCACCCCTTCCCGTGTCCCCGCGGAGGGCGGTCAGCGCGGAGGGCCTCGGGGACCCCCAGAGGGACTGGGCAGACCCAGGGTCCCAGAGGAAGGACCCCTGTGGCCCCATAGCTCGGGGCTCCTGCAGACGGACAGTGAGTCCCACATGCACGGTCCCAGGTCCGGGGCCCTCTAGGAACTCGGACCCCACGACCCTGGGGAGAAGGCATCCCCTACACGCACAGCTTCCCTGGGGACTGTGCAGGGGGAGGGAAGGTTTGCACTGACGTCAGCTTCTCCCATCGATAGTGCTATCAATACTCATCAATTGGGAAGTTTCAGTGTTTCCCTAAAATGACTCAGAGTCCAGGAAACTGCGTTTGTGCCAAACCCCCAGTCATGGGCTGTTGGGGCCTGTGTCAGGGCCTGGGGCCAGGGCAGGGCTGGTGTGGAGGGAGCATGAGAGAGGGTTCCATGAGGGGAGTCTGTGGGAGAGGAGAGGAGGCAGCTGTTGCCTGATCCCCACCCAAATGCCAAAGTGGCAAGTTTTACAAATTTCCTTCATTAATTTTCTCAACTACACTGAGGTGCACTGTACTAGATCCACTGTACTGTCCTCCCCGTTGTTCATCAATTTGCTCGAGTGGGCCGAGTTTCTGTGTTTGTCATATTGAACACTCAGGGGTAGCTTGCCAGGCTTTGCCGTGTAGGCGAGATAATCTTGGTAGCTTGCCAGGCTCTCTGAGAGGGGTAGAAGAATTGAACCCGGATCAGCAGGGCCGGCCTCGTGCAAGGCAAAATGCCCTACTGCTGTGGTATCTCTCCAACCCATGGTGAATCAATAAAAAAGGGGGAAATAGCTTTCATATGACAAAGTGATTTCACCCGGATAACTATACCCAAACCTGAAAACATTAATTTGGGAAGTTATATATAAACATATGATTGTTGTAGTGTTTAGTATAGTGGCAGAGACATGGAAACTATCCTAATTCTTCTTGGCAGTTATGCTACCTGCTTATGTTTCTAAATTGTTGGAATGTTGTCCGATTTAGTACCCATGCTAAGCTCTAGGAAATTTATCTAAAAAGAGAAAATAGAGTATCCATATAATGCAGTGATTTCACTTTTGGCAATATTGCCCAAATGTGAAAACATCAATATGAGAAGATATATATATATACACATAATTTCAGTGCAACATCTATGGCCAGGACATAGAAATAGTCCTAATGCTTAATGACTATTTCATGAAAAATAATTTGTGGTGTATATTCACAATGGGTACTATGCTGCTACAAGAAAAGACAATATCACAATTTGCCGCATCATGCATGGAATTGAAAAAAATCAGATTAAATGAAGTAAGTCTCAGGAAGAAGGATAAATTCAGAAGATCTAATTCGTCTGTGGTACACATAGAACAGAGCGTCAGGATGCGCAGGATCCAATGATAACGGTGCCTACATCCTAACCACACTCTGGGTTTTCTGAAAGGAATAGAGTGGGGGCTTAGATCACTGGGAAGAAGTGCCTGAGCACAGGGGTCACAGCAGTGTGTGTGTGTTTGGGGGGTCTATGGAAATTTGGTGCTGGTAGAAGTGCAGGGAGTTTGGAACACAGAATCATTCACACTCATATTATTGTCATCATATTTCTACAGTGATGACATGAAGGTCTTTTTGTGAGAAGGAATGATATTTTCTTGAATTAAAATCAACCACATAAAATCTAACGGGATATAACAGTCTTTTTTGGACTCTGATACAGAAAGAGGAATACATAAATTTGTGGTAGAAGAGGAGATGCATTGTAGCACTATTGTCCAGTTATTCATCAATTTGCTCAAGGGGGCACCAGTAACATCTCACAACAAATCGTGAGATTTGTTACTGCTTTTGGCATATCGAATACGTCATGGTAGCCTTCCAGGCTTTGCTGTGTGGGCAAGATACTCTCAGTAGCTTGCCGGGCTCTCCGAAAGGGGCAGAGGAATCAAACACAGTCAGCCAGGTGCAAGGCAAACGCCCTACCCGCATTGCTATGACTCCAGCACAAACAGGAGATGATTTAATTAAAATTTTCATGATCACGATCACGACCATCCTGTTATTCATCGATTGCCTTGAGCAGGCCCCAGTAACGTCTCATTCGTCCTAGCCCTGAGGATATTCAAGGCTCTTTCAGAGTTAGGGGAATGAGACCCATCATTGTTACTGGTATTTGGCATATTGGGTACGCCAAGGGGAGTTTGCCAGACTCTGCCATGTGAGAAGGTTACATTCGGTAGCCTACCAGTTTGTCCAAAGTAGGAATGAGATAATAAGATGTTATTATGCGGCCACGAGCTTCTGGGAGCTGGGTTTTATAGTCTTTGAGTCTCAGCATGGTGGTGGCTGGTTCTGGAGGTCTTCGGCTGCCAAAGCCTTGGTCCGGGCGGGGAGGGAAACTCAACCCGCTCCCCACCAAGGGGCCCCAGCAAGGACAGCCAGGTGCGGGGACAGGAGACTCTGCACTGTTCTCTTCCGGGAGCTGGGTTTTATAGTCTCTGAGTCTTTAATTATAAAATTAAAATTTTATACTTGATTTATTAAATTTGAATAGCACAGCGGGTAGGGCGTTCGCCTTACAAGCGGCCAACATGGCCGACCCGAGTTTGATTCCTCCGCCCCTCTCAGAGAGCCCGGCAAGCTACTGAGAGTATTCGATATGCCAAACACAGTAACAACAAAGTCTCCAATGGAGACGTTACTGGGCCCGCTCGAGCAAATCGACGATCAACAGGAGGGCCTTTACCTTTACCTTATTTTATAATAAAAAGAAAATAAGTAAGTAAAGTAAAGGCCCTCCCGTTGATCGTCAATTTGCTCGAGCGGGCCCAGTAACATCTCCATTGGAGACTTTTGTTGTTACTGTGTCTGGCATATCGAATACTCTCGGTAGCTTGCCGGGCTCTCCGAAAATGATCCCTAAAAATAAGGTTAAAAGAATTGTAAACAAAATGCAGAAGAAAGAATAGAAAGCGCCCCTCCCCCTACAATCACCCCCCCACCCCGCCCCCCCCTCACCCCTGGGCACAGCCTTGGAGTTCATAAAGCAGCACGCCCCCTGGTGGTCACACCCTTGAACCTCCCCTGTCTCCCTCAATGGGTTTGTGTCTGGGCTCAAAGGGACTTGCCCTCAATGTGCGCTTCTTGCACAATAATACACGGCTGTGTCCTCAGTTACTGAGTTGCTCATTTTTAAGGAAACTTGGTTCTTGGAGGTGTCCCTGGAGATGCTGAGCCTAGACTGAAGACTTGGGTTATAGAATGTACTTCCAAAACGATTTATAACACCAATCCAATCCAGCCCCTTTCCAGGGGCGTTGCGGACCCAGTGCACATCACAGCTGGTAAGAGAGAATCCAGAGACCGAGCAGGTGAGGGACAGTGTCTGCGAGGGCGTCACCAGGCTTGGTCCTGACTCCTGCAGCTGTACCTGGGACAGGACACCTGGGACAGAGACCCACAGTGCATCATGGGCTCAGAGGCTCAATGCCTGCCTTGGAGCCTCTGTCCAGGGGATACTCACATCTGGGAGCTGCCACCAGAAAGAGAAGGAACCAGCGCTGATGCAAGTTCCTGCCCACGAGGTCCATGATCTCAGACACTGTGTGAGAGGGAGAGGGAGCCCAAGTTGGGATGAGTGTGAACGTGGTTTTAATGCTGGGTCCCGAGTTTATATTTGAATGGGGAAATCTCTGTAGAGAAATAAGGGGACCCGGGCGGAGTCTGGTGTGTAGGGTTCCTGGGAGGAGGTGCTGACTGTGGCTAGAGCACTCAGACCTGTCCCTGGGGTCCTGTGAGAGCTGGCCTCTACCTCCAGCACTGGGAACATGGTGAGGAGCTCTCAGAAAACAGGAATTGATCAGGCGGAAACGGCAGCTGAGGAGGAGAGTCCCTGAATCTCAGGTCCCTGATGACCAAACCTAGCCACCCCCCCCAGGGCCTCTACCCTGTAGACAGGTCCCTGCCCCTCTGTGTCCCTGTGGTGACTCCTGTTCTCCCACTGTCTGTGCAAAATTTGGGTTTGAACATCCAGGTTTATTGTTGCAATGAATTCTGACAGACCTGGGTTCAACCCAAAGTCAATCAAATTTTAACAATAGTTTCTTTTCACACTTATCTTGGATGAAAATTCCTTTGCCCGAAGCAGATTTACCCTTAAATATTAAAGGTAATTGTGAGAATGATCATTGTCACTGATGATTGGCTTAATTGGGACAAGGAAGAGCCTCTGCCGCACCTGTATGGTGCGGTTGACCTGGTAACAACACCTAATCGTGCTCTGTCCTGACTATAACTCAGCGTCCATAGAACACCATGAACCTCAGGACTCTGTATGAGGGTCATCACTGAGGCATTCTGACCCTGTCAGGAGCATAGTAAGAGCTCATGGAGAACCTCACCACACAATCTATTGGGCACAGGGCCTGGTCTTAGTACTCAGACTCACACAACAACAAGGGTACAAATACACATGCCCTGAGCACTTCCAGGTGTGGCCCAGCCCCAGTACTCTAATGAATAGAACCTTGACACAGTCTGTGTCACTTATTTTTCCTCCTGTTTCCACAAAGCACCAGAGGGTTAGGATAAATCCAAGGAACCAGAAAATTAGGTGTAAAATTTAATTTGCTTGTGGATTGAATTCATTTGGGTAACATAAAGTAACAAACAAGAGACTAACCCCCAAGAACAGCTGTGATAAATACCAGGAGGTTCACTCCATGACTTTGAGGCCAGCCGCACACTCTAGGGGTAAAGGCATCTAGATGGAGATGGGAGCACCAAATAAAGTGTGCTGGTAAGATCCTCCCAGGACGGGAGATGCATGCTGAAAGTAGACTCTAGACTGAACATGATTGCCACCCAATGCCTCTTCTACAAACCACAGCACCCAAAAGGAGAGAACAAAAGCGAGTGCCCTGCCACAGAGGCAGGGTGGGATGGGGGACAGGGAGGTGGGAGGGATACTGGGATTGGTAGGGGTGGGGAATGGGCACTGGTAGTGGTATGGGTACTCGATCATTGTATAAATGAAACCCAAGCCCAAAAATTTGTAAGTCTACAACTGTATCTCATGGTGTTTCACTAATAAAAAATAATAAATAAATAAAAATAAAAATATCCAGCATTAAGGGTCAAAAATAATCAATGTGTCCAACAAATTTTTTAAAAAATCAATTAAAATAAACACAGATGCCCCCAAAATTAGGCAGTGTGAGGATTGGGGGTGGGTGAGTCGCCCCTCATATCCATGGGAGCTCTAATGTGGCACCCGAGGTCTCCTGAGTTCAGTGAGCACCCTCGAAGCCAATAGGAAAGATAGACAAGAAGCGTCACTTGTCTTCCCATCACTGTACTGTGGGTCAGGGTCCCTAACCTCCACCAATGATCCCAAGACTCCTATCAGATTTATACCTCAAAACTACATTCCAATGTGTAACTTGGAGAAGACAAGATGAACTCGTGTCTGTAGGGAAATAAAACATTGCCTCCCATCCTGATAAGAAGTGAGGGAACAAGGTGCGTTTGCAGTCATATGAGCAAATGGGAAGAACCAATTTCCTTGACGTCAAGGCATGCTTTCCCATACTCTGTAGGGAGCCAGTCCTGGTGGTGCTGGAGAAGTGCAGGGTCCATCCAGGAGTTAGAGACAGCACAGAGATGAAAAGTGGGCACACACGGGTGATCCGGAATCTCGGGGATAAACTTGTAACCCTGACTTCACCTGTGCTGTCTCCCCATGCTCCACCCAGGTTTCCAGGGAGTCTGGACCCGAGAGCTCAGGAAGGACCTGGAATGAACAGATTTTATTAACATTTTTTTTGCTCTATTTTAAGTTTGTAGATGACAGACAACGGGGAGATCGGGCGATAGTTGCCAATGTCCTGGATGTCCCCCTTCTTGTACAGTAGTATAGTCCTGCTGGTTTTCTGTTGGAATGGAACTTTGCATTCAGACAGGTAGCATGTAAAGAGCTGAACCAGTGTATTGATGTGTACTGACTGCAGATTCTTCAGGTGTTCTGGTCTGACCTTGTCTGGGCCTGGTGCTGTTCGCTTCTTTACCTATGAAACGGCATGTTAGATTTCGGAAGGGAGAACGTTAGGAACAACATATCCATCCTGCAGAATTTGGTATCAGACTAAATGAAGGAAATTAAATGGAGAAGGACAAATTTAGACAATCTCATTCATCTGTGGTACACAGAGAACAGAGTGTCAGGATTGACAGAATTCAATGATAATGGCCCCTACATCATAACCAAACTCTGCAGTTCCAAGAGGAGTTGTGGAGGGGGAGCGTCAAAGATCACTAGGAAGAAGCAGCTGAGCACAGGGGCCACAGCATAGAGTGGGGGTCTGTGGGGATTTGGTGCTGGGAGATGCGCAGGGAGTATGGGACACATAAGCACCAACACTATTGGTGCTATCAGACTATTGTCATCATGTTCCATCAGTGACAATAAAGAAGGTAATGGGAGAAATCCCTCTTTTCTGTGAAAATAGGGATGGTCTTTTTATGAAGGAAAATCAATTACACCTTAGCTAACAGGATATAACAGTCCCCAGTGCACCCCGAGACAGGAAGATAATGAATTTATATTCAAAGAGGAAGTAATAACTAAAATTTATAGACTTGGTGTATTAAACCAGCCACAGCCATGCTGAGACCACTCTCATGAGGGAACCAGCGGAGGAGCGCAGGCGTGCGGGTCCTGGGGCTGAGATTTTCAAGCCTAATTGGACCGGGACTGGGCCTCTTCCACCCAGATCCCCCATCTTCCAGTAGGTAGGTGTCACACCCACCAACTGCCCCTTATGCCAGGTAATCCCATCAACGGCCATGACCCAGAGACTATAAAACCCAGCTCCCAGGTTTTATAGTCTTACTATCTAGTTTTTATTATTTTATTATCTAGTTCTTACTCTGGAAAACCCAGTAGGCTACAGAAAGCATCCTCCCCTGGCAGCAAAGTCTGGCAAACTCCCCATGACGTACTTGCCAAAAAATATGCCAAAAACCAGTAACAATGATGGATCTCATTCTCCTGTCCCTGAAAGAGCCTTGAATATGGCACTTTCTAAAATCTCAAGGGCTAGGATGAAGGAGACTTACTGGTGCCTGCTCGAGGAAATCAATGGACAACAGGATGATAATGATCGTGATCGGTGTATTAAATTCGGTTTAATTACTTAACTTTCCGTTAGTCGTCGATTTGCTCTTTTTTATAGTATTTGGTTTAAATACTATAAAAAAGAAAATTATCCCCCAAATAGGAAAGATGTGTAAAAACAAATGAAAGGGAAAGAAAAGAAAGTGCCCCACATTCAGCCCCTCTCCGCCTGTCCATGAGCACAGCCCGGGTGGTCACACGCACCCCTGCAGCTCCCCTGTCTCCCTCAGACGATATGAGTTTGTACTCACAGGGACTTGCCCTCATTGTGTCTCTTGCACAATACTACACGGCTGTGTCCTCAGTTACTGAGTTGCTTAGTTTTAGGTAAACTTGGGTTATATCCTGTGCTTCCAAGACTATTTATACCACCAATCCAATCCAGGCTCTTTCCAGAGTTGTGGCGGACCCAGTTCACAGCTTAGCTGTTTACAGAGAATCCAGAGACTGAGCAGGTGAGTGACATTGTTTTCTAGAGCGTTACTAGGCTTGACTCCAACATAGGAATATATATATGGGACGGCACAGCTATGTATAAAAACATACAGTAAGTCAAGGGCTCAGAGACCCCATGCCCACCTTGGAGCCTCTGTCCAGGGGATACTCACATCCAGGAGCTGCCACCAGAAAAAGGAGGAACCAGCGCTGATGCACTTTCCTGCCCACGAGGTCCATGATCTCAGACACCGTGTCGGGGGAGAAGGAGCCTGAGTTGGGGTGAGTGTGTACATGGTTTTACTCCTAGGTCCTGAGTGCAGATTTGCATGGGGGAGCCTCTGTAGAGAAAGGAGGGGACGCAGGGGAGGCTGGCTTGTGGGATCCCTGGCAGGAGGTGCTTACTGTGGCTCAGAGCACTCAGACCTGTCCCTGGGGCCCTGTGAGAGCTGGGCCTCTTCCTCCAGCCCAGGAAATGTGCTGAGGAGCTGTCAGGAAACAGGAATTGCTGAGGGGAAATGGCAGCCTGGGAGGAGAGTCCCCGTGTCTCAGGTCCCTGATGACCAAACCCAGCCCCACCAAGGCCTCTACCCTGTAGACAGACCCCTTCCCCTCCATGTTCCTGTGTAGTGGCTCTTGTTCTCTCAGTGTGTATGAAAACCTGGGGCCTAACAGGCAGTGTAATTGTCACAATAAATTGAAAGTTGTCTTGGTCTTATCCATGGTTAATCAATTTTCACTCTATTTACTCGTTCATCTTCCACAAACATTCCTTCATGGTGCAGCTTCATTCCTTAATATTCAAGGTGGTTATTAGAAAAATCAGATGGGCTGGACATGTAATAAGATTTGGAGACAACCACTGGACTAGAGCCATTACCAACTGGATTCCATGGGATGTCAAAAAACCACTTGGTTGCCCATCTACAAGATGGTCAAACTTCTTCGTCAAGACCCTGAATGATCAGTTTGAGGCTCTTTGTGTTGCTAGAATGAGCAGACGCCATTGGGCTACACTAGCACGCAACAGGGATGGATGGAGACTTTACTGGCGCCCACTCGAGCAAATCAATGAGTAACAGAATGTCAAGTGCTCAAATGCTCAAGTTATTAGAGTGAATTTGCTTATTCTCTTTTTTAATGTAGCAGTACTGCTATTTATTCAGCCACTGATTAGCTGATTGAATTTGCTTGAACTCCAACCTTACTTTTTTTCTCCATTACTTTATAATTTTATTTATTAAAATCACTGTTAGAGCAGTTACAAAGCTTTTGGGTTTAACTCTCAGTCATACAATGAAACACCAATACCTTCACCAGTGCCCATTCTCCACCACCAAAACCCCCAGTATGCCCTCATCCCACACTCTACCTGTGGAGCTATAGAATCACTGTGGGAAAAGTTACAAAGCTTTCAGGTTTAAGTCTCGGTTATACAATGATCAAATACCTCTCCCTTCACCAGTACACATTTTTCACCACCAAGAACCCCAATATACACCCGTCCCGCCCCTCCCAATGCCTGTGTGGCAGATGATTTCTACTTAACTCTCTCTCTACTTTGATTAAATTCATTATTTAAACAAAAGATGCACCATTATTGTTAAGAATTTCCCCCCAACAATCAGAATTGCTGAAAAGGCATTTTCAAATAATCTGATGTCTATAGCTGGTTATGAGAATCATATGATGTCACCCGGCCACTTTGCAGCTGCGCGATTTTGGATTTCTGATATTTTACTAGGTAAGTCTGGAGGAATTTCTGCAAAGAGCCAGAATAATTACGAGATTTTTTTTTTGTGCGTCTGGTGTTATGGCCTTCAGGGTCAGGTGAATGAGACCAGTTGTAGTTACTGGTTATGAGAAACAGCCTCGTTCCTGATGCCCCATTCGCTCTTAACGGAACGACCAACTCCGAATGCAACAGCTATGTGTACCTAGGTCGAGAGGTCAACATGACAAATGACCTGGCACCCGAGTTGTGCAGGAGGAAGAGAGCGGCTTGGAACGCCTTCAAGAACGTCAAAGAAATGGCTAAGAGGATGAAGAAACTCCGGCTCCGGGCACATCTCTTTGATTCCACTGTTCTTCCTGCATTAACATATGCCTCAGAGACCTGGGCCCTACGCAAACAAGATGAGAACGCTATTCAGGTCTCCCAAAGAAGAATAGAAAGAGCTATGCATGGAATATCACGTTTCACGCAAATGAGAGAAAGAATCCGGATTTCTGACATCCGTCGACGATCAAGAATCAGGGACGCTGTCTCATTTGCCAAGGTGTCGAAAATCAGATGGGCTGGTCACGTAATGAGATTTAAAGGTGACCGCTGGACTAGAGCTGTTACCGACTGGATTCCACAGGATGTCAAAAGACTGTGTGGCTGCCCACCTACCAGATGGTCAGACTTTTCGTCAACATCATGAATGATCGGTTTGAGGCCCTTCATGTACCCGGAGCGAACAGATGCCATTGGGCTACACTAGCATGCGACCTGGAGAAATGGAGATGTTGCTGGCACCCGCTCGAGCAAATCGAAGACTAACAGGAAGTTAAGTGATTAAGTTAAGTGGTGTTATGGCTGTGCCGCAGAGCAGCTTGTAGGGGGCAACTCGTGACCTCTGTAAGGTGTGAAGGATGAGCCGGTTCTGCCCCTCTTCCCATGAGACTGCAGTTGCCCCATCACTGCCAGCTCATACCTGGCTTTCCAATAAGCTCTGAGGCGGCAGCCACCCTGCTGGCGGGGGTGGGAGGAGGGGAAGGCGGAAGGGACAGACACCCTTTCCCTCCCTGGGAGGCATGGCGCCATAGGTTAACGCATGGTCCATTCACTTTTCTGCCACACGCTGCTGGGCTCTAGATTAAGTCATTTTGCCTCTGGAGCCACAGCCCTGCTGAAGAGCAGCTTGTGAGGGGCAACCCGTGAGCTCGGTAGGGCATTAAGGGCAAGCCGGTACCGCCCGTCTTGCCATGAGATGAAATTCCAAAGTTTTAACACTTAAATCTGGAGGGATTTCTGCCAAAACCTGCTGGGTTCTGAGACTTGTTCCTGAGTCTCTGGGTTCATGGCCCTTAAGCAGCTTGATCAGGAGCCAGAGAGGCCATTTGTGGGCGATAACTTGGGGTATTGTTGAGACAGCGAGGAAAGGGCCAGCTCCACCCCCATCCCGTGAGGCCCTGCGTGCCTCATCACTTCAGGTCCAAACCTGACTCTTCAGTGGCCTCTGGAGGATGGCAGCCACCGGGCCGCCAGGGAGAACAAGCCAAGGCACAAAACCTATTCCCACCTGGGTTGGCCCAGCACCAACCAGGTAACCTACTGCAGGGATCGGACGCATTTCTGCCAAAAGTCCTTGGGTTTCAAGATTTGTTTCTGAGTCCCTGGGATCATGGCCGTTAAGCAGTTCGATCAGGAACCCGAGAGGCCATGCCTCAAATTATATAGCTGAGCCTGAAGTGGTTTGTTGGTGTGTCTCCCACATACCTAACTTTTGGCCATTTACTTTCTTGGTAAACTTTTTCCCAAGATTTTGGGGTCTGGCCAAAGGCACAGCACGAATTTTGGGGTTTCTGGAAGTCTGATACACCATCAGGCTGCTGATGCACTAAACTCACAAATACAGATTGAGCTGCTGGCGGCACCATACACCCTTAGTCTCTTTTTTATTGGGACAAGGAAGATACTTCTGCCCAGGTCACCTTCCTGGTGTGACTGGCCTGGCCAACAGCAACTAAATGTTCTGTATACAGCTCAGTGTCCAAAAGATGATCATGGACCTCAGGACCCTCTTCTTCAGGTCCGCACTGAAGGAATGTTGCATAGGTCGTCCCAGTAAAGGGTCCTCAGCACACAATCTATTGACCCAGAGTTTTGGTCTTTGTGCAAAGACTCACACATTCTACAAATATACAGAGTGCAATTCCTGAGCAGTGACATGTAGGGCCTACCCTGAACACATGCATGGACCCAGGCATAGCCTGTGTCACATAAGATGTTTGCCTGTAATGTACACTTGTTCCATGGAGCACCAGAGGTTTGAGTTAAATCTAAGGGAATAGAAAATGTGCTTTATGATTTGTTATTTTTAAAAGTCAGCATTAATCCTCATAATCAAAACATATCTCTTTCTTCTCTATAATTTTTTCATATATGAAAGCCAGGGACTTTTGGATATTGATTTTTATAATTTGCCATTTTAATGTACTGTAGCACTGTTGCACTGTCCTCTTATTGTTCATCGATTTACTCGAGTGGACCCAGTAACATCTCCATTGTGAGACTTGTTGCTACTGTTCTTGGCATATGGAATACGTCACAGGTAACGTGGCAGGCTTTACCCTTCGGGCGAGATACTCTCAGTAGCTTGCCAGGCTCTCTGGGAGGAATGAAGAAATTGAACCCGAGTCGGCCAAGCTGGCCGCTTGCAAGACAAGCGCCCTATCACTGGGCTATCGCTCCGAAATACAAAAAAATAAAAAATCCAAAGAGTAAAGTTAAAGGGATACTATGATTGAAAACATTGGGAGAGAGATGTTTAGTCTTTAAGCAGGCATTACAAATTAAAATTTGTGATAAGCCACAATTAATACTCAACAATTGACAAAAATTAATATACAAATTTTAATATACATTTTAATATACAAATCTTTCATTTCCAGAGTTTTTATGTAGAATCTTTAGGATTTTTTAAGTATGGTATCATGTCTTTTGCATGGTAAAAGCTTGACATCTTCTTTTCCTTGATATCTCTTTCTTGTTTGACTGCTATAGAAGATTCCAGTATTATATTGAATATGAGGGGTGCAAGTAGGCATCTTCGTGCCTGATCTTAGAGGGAAGGCCTTAATTTTATCTCCATTGAGCATAATACTTGGTGTATGCTTGTGGTCCATGGATTTGACTCTATGAAGGAACATTCCTTCAACTTCATTTATTGAGCTTATTTTTTTTTTATCATGCATAGGTGCTGGAACTTCTTAATGATTTTTCTGCTTCTGTTGATATGATTATATATTTTCTTTTATTGATATATTGTATTGCATTGATTGACTTGTGAATGTTTAATAATTCTTATATGCTGGGATATAAGTATCCAAAAGTATCCTGCCCGCACGGCAGAGTCTGGCAAAGTTCCCGTGTTGTACTCAATATGCCAAATACCAGTGACAATGATGGGTCTCTTTCTCCTAATCCTGAAAGAGCATTTAAATGGCTCTTTTAAAATCTCAGGACTAGGAAGAAGGAGACGTTACTGGTGCCTGCTCGAGGAAATCGATGAACAACAGGATGATCGTGATCGTGATATGCCAGGATGAAATTTACTTGGTTATGGTACATGATCTTTTTGAAAAATTGTTGGATTATATTTGATAGAATTTCGTTGAAGAGCTTTTCATCTGTGTTCATCAGAGATGTTGGCTTTTAATTTACTTTTTTCGTGGTGTCTCTCTATGCTTTTGGTGTCAGGGTGATACGTGTATCGTAGAAACTGTTTGGGAGTGTTTCTGTTTTCAATTTCCTGGAAAAGCTTGAAAAGGATTGGCAGTAAGTCCCCTTAAAGGTTTGAAAGAATTCACTAATGAATCCTGGTGGGATTGGGCTTTTTTCTTTGATATATGTTTGATCACAAGTTCAGTTTCCGCGATAGTGACAGATATGATCAGGTATTCCAAAACTTCTTGGTTCAGCCTTTGGAGGATCTAGGAATCCAGAAATTTATCCACTTTTTTTAGACCAATCTGTTGTGGCATGAAGATTCTCAAAGTACTCTTTGATGTTGCTTTGAATTTCTCTGGTTTCTGTTTTGTTATACCCTCTTTCTGATCCAGTCTAATGGGGTTCTCTCTTTATTTGTAAGTCTTGCTAATGGTTTATCAGTCTTATTTTGTTTTTTTCCCAAGAACAAGCTCTTTGTTTTATTAATCTCTTGGAATTATTTTGATTCCAGCTAGTTAATTTCTTCTCTATGTTTTATTATTTCCTTCCTCCTTCCTGGTTTGGGCTCCTTCTGTTGGCCATTTTCTAAGATCTTAAGCTGGGAGGTCAGTACTTTTACATTGTTCCTTCTTCCATGTACATTTAGGACTATAAATTCTTTCTAATATATGTATTTCAAGATTATTTTATTATTTTTAGTATATATATATATTTAGTCAATAACTGTGAGGTACAGTTACAGACTTATCAACTTTTCTGCTTACGTTTCAGTCATACAGTGATTGAAACTGTATCCCTCCGCCAGTGCCCATTCTCCAGCACCAATGTTCCCAGTATCACTCAAACCACCCCCACACTTCCCCCCAACCCCCCCCACCTCTGTGGCAGTCACATTCCCTTTTATTCTCTCTCTCTCTCTCTCTCTCTCTCTCTCTCTCTCTCTCTCTCTCTCTCTCTCCTTTTTGGTGTTTTGGTTTGCAATACAGGTATTAAGTGGCCATCATGTTCGGTCTATAGTCTACTTTCAGCACACATCTCCCATCCCAAGCAGGCCCTCCAAGCCTCCTTTACTTGATGATCGTTTCTCTATCTCCGCTGCCTTTCCCCCCAGCATGTGAGGCCAGTTTCCAAGCTGTGGAGAAAACCTCCTGGTCTTTATCTATACTCTCCCTTGATTATTAAAAAATGACCTTTGCTGTCTCTTGTAACCTTTTTCAGTCTGAAATTTTTGTCATCGGATACTAGTTTGGTGATGCTGACCTTCTGGAACAAGTTGTTTGCTTGAAGAATTGTTCTCCAGAGTTTGACTTTGAGTCTGTATCTCCTCCGAATATTCAAATGTGTTTCTTGTAGGCAGCAGAACATTGGGATCATGTTTTCAATCCAATTTACCAACCTGTGTCTCTTACTTGGTGCCTTGAGACCATTGACCTTGAGTGAGATCATTGTTATGGGGGGGGTTCGCGCCATCTTCCTTTAGAGGATTATTTACTTTGTGGGGGTTGTCTTGCCTTACAGGAGTCTCTTGAATGTTTCTATCAGAATTGGTTTTGATTATATGAAGTTCCTGATCTTTTGTTTATCCTGAAATTAATTTGTGTATAATTCGTTGGAATATGAATGAGAGTTTACCTGGGTAAATTATTCTTTGTGAAGCCTCCATTTCATTGTTTTTTTTTTTAACTATATCCCACCATTGACTATTAACCTCAGGCAAGAAGGTTTCATTCCATCAGTCTCCTATAAATCTAAGTACTGATCCTCTCTTTGTAATTTCCTTCTTTGATCTTGCTATTCTCAGTATCTTATCTTTGTCTATGGTGTTCGTCATTCTGATTGGGAGATGTCTTGGAGTCTTTTTGTTAGGGCTCCTTTTAGCAGGTACCCTTTGGGCTTCTTGGATCTGGATGCCTGTCATTATGGACTCTGTGAACTGTTCAGCAATGATGTCTGTAATTGTTATTACCTCATTGGGGTTGCCTCCCTGTCTCTCTGTGCCGCAGACTTGCTTGGTCGAAGACCACCAGACTGAGGGGAGACCAGGCGAAGGTGCACAGGAAAGCAGGAGATTCGGCGCGTTGGACAGACAGACACCAACACAAGAGAGGTTGAGTGCTGCTGCGGTTTATTGCATCCAGAGTTCTTCTTTTTATACAGTTACAGAAACAACGTGGCAAAGCACACATTACATCAGACCATGGGTCATGTTCCCAAGACAACAGGGGGCACGTATACATTCTGTTTTAAGATTAGGGCAAAAGATCCACTTGTTCCAATAAAATATGTGAGTGAAATATTCTTCACTTAATCACTTAACTTCCCGTTAGTCGTCGATTTGCTCGAGCGGGCGCCAGTAACGTCTCCATTTGTCCCTGTCGCGTGCTAGTGTAGCCCAATGGCATCTCTTCGCTCCGGGAACATGGAGGGCCTCAAACCGATCGTTCATGACCTTGACAAAGAAGGCTGACCATCTGGTAGGTGGGCGGCCACGCGGTCTCTTGACATCCCGTGGAATCCAATCAGTAACAGCTCTAGTCCAACGGTAGTCTTTAAATCTCATTACGTGACCAGCCCATCTGATTTTCGACACCTTGGCAAATGAGACAGCGTCCCTGATCCTTGATCGTCGACGGATGTCAGAACTCCGGATTCGTTCTCTCATTTGAGTGAAACGTGACATTCCAAGCATAGCTCTTTCTATTCTTCTTTGGGAGACCTGAATGGCGTTCTCATCTTGTTTGCGTAGGGCCCAGGTCTCTGAGGCATATGTTAATGCAGGAAGAACAGTGGAATCAAAGAGATGTGCCCGGAGCCGGAGGTTCTTCGTCCTCTTAGCTATTTCTTCGACGTTCTTGAAGGCGTTCCAAGCCGCTCTCTTCCTCCTGCGCAGCTCGGGTGCCAGGTCATTTGTCATGTTGACCTCTCGACCTAGGTACACATAGCTGTTGCATTCGGAGATGGTCATTCCATTGAGAGCGAATGGGGCGTCAGGAACAAGGCTGTTTCTCATGAACATTGTCTTCGTAAGATTCAGCTGTAGTCCTACCTTTCCACACTCACGGTCAAAGTCGGCCAGCATTTGTGCCGCTTGGCTGATGTTTGGTGTTATTAAAACAATGTCATCAGCAAAGCGGAGGTGGTGTAGTTGCCGACCATCTATCTTCACTCCCATTCCTTCCCATTCCAGTCGTCGCATGATGTTCTCGAGGGTGGCACTGAAGAGTTTTGGTGAAATGGTATCACCCTGCCGCACCCCTCTCTTGACATCAACGATCACTTCTTTGTAGAATGGTGAGATCCTGGTAGTGAAACCTGATGGTACAAGCGCGAATGATCAAGTACGACATCATTGGTCTGACCGAGACAAGAAGACACGAATCTCACCATGCCGTTTTCGACACTGGAGAAGAATTGTTCCTCGGAACATGCGATAAAAGAGGTGTTGGAGGCGTCGGTGTCCTTATCAACACAAACTTGGCCAAGAGCATTGATTCATTCGAATGCCTAACAACCCGAATCGGACGTTTACATTTGAATAGATGTGGCTCACTGCCTGCAGTTTCTATCTTCGTTGTCTACGCACCAACATCTCATTATGATGAAAGAGAAATCAAAAAGTTCTACATGGAGCTAGAGAAATTCTATAAAGAAGACCACACCTTCTACAAGATCATTGTGGGTGATTTTAATGCCAAGATAGGACCGAGAAGATCAGCTGAAGAACTTCACATCGGAACCCATGGCCTAGAATGGAACGAACAGGGTGAGAGACTGTCTGAGTTCATCATGTCGACCAAGACCATTCATGGTAACTCACAGTTCCAGAAGGCAGAATCTAAACGATGGACATGGGAGTCTCCCGGTGGACGATTCCACAACGAAATAGACCACATCATATTCAATCGACGGTTTTGCCTGACTGATGTCGCTGTTGTCCCAAAATTTCGAACGGGATCGGACCACCGTCTCCTTCGTGCAAAATTCTACTTCACAGAGCGGGGAGAAAGGGCTGCAAAGTTCAAAAAGAGAACTCCCAGAACGACCACCAACTGGGAACTCTTTGGCACTATTGCGGCAACATGGGAAGATGCCATTGTTGACAACATTGACGAGGAATATGATCGACTGGTTCAGCACCTCCATGAATGTGCGAGGAACGCCAAGAGAGAGATAGCCACAAAAAGTCGCCTATCTTCGAAAACTCTTGAGCTAATTCGCCAGCATGGTTTGGCGCATGCCTCAGGCAACCGCAAGCTAACGTCCGAGCTTGCAAAGCAGTGCAGAGATGCGATCAAGGAAGACCTCAAAGAGAGAAGAGCAGAAGTACTGGTAGATGCGGCAGAAGCCGGGAAAAGTATTCGTAACGCCCGCCTGTCCTTCACCAACTATAAGACCAAGATGACTGCCCTCCGACGTCCTGATGGATCCATCACATCCTCCAGAACGGCAATGGAGAAGATTATCCATGACTTCTACTCAAATCTCTTCGATAGCCATGTCCACTTGCCGACATACCAAATTCCACAGGATGGGTATGTCGTTCCCAACGTTCTCCCTTCCGAAATCCGACACGCCATTTCGTCAGTAAAGAAGCAAACAGCACCCGGCCCAGACAAGGTCAGACCTGAACACCTGAAGAACCTGCCGTCAGTACTCATCAATACACTGGCTCGGCTCTTCACTCGCTACCTGTCTGAATGCAAGGTTCTATCTCAATGGAAAACCAGCAGGACCGTACTACTGTTCAAGAAGGGAGACATCCATGACATTGGCAACTATCGCCCGATCTGCCTATTGTCTGTCATCTACAAGTTGTTCACTCGAGTCATCCTGAATAGGATTGGCAGAACACTAGATGAAGGACAACCATGTGAGCAAGCAGGGTTCCGCAAAGGATTCAGCACCATCGACCATATCCACACGATAACCAAACTCATTGAGGTTTCTCGGGAGTTCAAGATGCCGCTCTGCTTAACGTTCATTGATTTAAAGAAGGCCTTTGATTCTGTTGAGACGGAAGCGGTCATTGAAGCCCTAGCCAATCAGGGCATTCAAGCCCAATACATCAGGATCCTCCGTGAGCTCTATTGCGGATTCACTACCAGGAGTGAAATATTATGTTCCTTATAATTCCTTAATTGTCTACTTTTGCTGACATTAAGTTTTTATTTCCCTAAAAACACCTACCCATAAACTAAAGAAAATACCAGGACTTTATAAGAGCTAATATTAAGTCTACTTTACTAGCAGGCATGTAAAAATCAGAACTTTGCAAAAACTAATATTAACTCTACTAACAAGCATCTTTCCAAGGCCAAAAGTTAAATCAAGATATTTAACAAGTAGGCTCCTATTCCCACAGAATGGCAAGTGAAGACTGCATGTCAGAGGCGCCTAGAAAACAGTGAAAGGGGGCTGCCGGAGGCCTATTCCCACAGAATGGCAAGTGAAGACTGCATGTCAGAGGCACCTAGAAAACAGTGAAAGGGGGCTGCCGGAGGCATAAACCCGTAGGTCACGAACTTTCCCTTCCCAGGGACCCAGGCCCTTGCCTGAGCCCCTTTGCAGCATGTTGCTACGTGGGCGACGCCGTTACCGGCGTGGCAATTCCTCCCTTTTTATTTTTTAGACGCATGGCATTCATGTCAACCCAAACCTTCTGCGTAGGACGAAGCATGTTTCGGAATGCTACGTCGACGCCGGTACCGGCGTGACATCTCTGGAACTCTGCGGATTCTTATATTCCTTCTCCTTAATTCATCCTAGTCTTTATCTTTCTCTGTTCTGCCTTTAAGTTATTTTGAGGATTTTCATTGTAGTTGTAGTTGTCTGGATCTCTGGATTTTCTGGATCTTGCCCTCAAGCTCACTAATTTTGTCTTTGCCTGTTGTTTCACTGATGTTGAGATCACCCACTCAATTTTTCATTTTGCATACTGAAATTTTTATCAATCCCCTTTCTGTTGTAGTGTCATCTGGGTTACCCAAATGTAAATGAATTGGTTTGTTTTTATTTTTCCTTATTGGATATATGAGCAGGTCATTTGAAAGCATCAGATGATGCGACCACACAATGCATGCTTTCCTGAAGTATTGGTGTTACACAAATGGTTCTAATTTCAGGAGCAGTGGTGACAGGTAGGAGGAAGAAGAGTGTGAGTTCTCTACATTGCTGGGAGAGAGATAGCAGGAGGGAAGCCAAGGGGGCAGGCAGAAAGGGGCCTCAGCCACCTACTCTGCCATGCATTCTCTACCCGTCATGCTATTCAAGTGTTCGGCTCCCTGCTAAGGTCCAGTGCTCCTTATAACTGACTTGGTCTGGGGTAGCTCAGAATATTGACATGGTTTACACCTGTACGTAAACTCAGAAGCAGTAGTGGAGATTCCTGGTCCTGACCAGCAAAACCAGGAAAATATTTTTTAATATTTTAAAAATTATTTTTGGGGCTGGAGCGATAGCACAGCAGGTAGGGCCTTTACCTTGCACGCAGCCAACATGGCCAACACAGGTTCAATTCCCAGCATCCCATATGGTCCCCCGAGCACCGACAGGAGCAATTCCTGAGTGCATGAGCCAGGAGTAACCTCTGGGCATCGCTGGGTGTGACCCAAAAAGCAAAAAAAAATTTGTATTCATTTTTAATTTAATTTTTATAAAGACATTCACAGGAATTTATTACATTTAATACTCCAACATCAATTCCACTATCACTGGACCTTCTCACCACCATATTTTGAATGTTTATACCCTGACCCAAACTCTTTCCAAAGCAGGACCTAAATAATTCATTTTGTATTGCTTGTTATGATTAATCCACTAAAAATGGCCCAAAAAATTTCCTCGGAGAAAGTGTGTGAAATTGTGCCATTAATTCCTTTTATAAGACATTACTACATTTTGTTCAAGGTTGAGTCTTGGTTGCATATATATGTACCTTTTCTTACTCCACGAGAAAGGTTACCGTCTACTTTGCACCCCATCCAATGTGGTGTGCTATTCTTGGTACATCAGTGCAGGAGATTATGAGGTGTTGCAGCCACTTATGTGGCCTGTATACCTGTATACACCTTGTATGTCTGTGAGTTTCCCATCAGCATAACCAGGAAGATGATTATTTCACTAATTATCATCCTTTCTCCTGTGTAACTTAGATCACTGCCCTGATTACCAAAATTAATCACCGTTGCTACACTGAAAATAGGTCTTAGTTTAGAGAATTTCCAAAATTTTATTATCTATCTAGAATTTATTTTAATATCTAGGATTGGGTGGTTGTTGGTTGATCTGTTTTAAGGTAAAGGTAAAGGTAAAGGCCCTCCCGTTGATCGTCGATTTGCTCGAGCGGGCCCAGTAACGTCTCCATTGGAGATTTTGTTGTTACTGTGTCTGGCATATCGAATACTCTCGGTAGCTTGCCGGGCTCTCCGAGAGGGGCGGAGGAATCGAACTCGGGTAGGCCATGTTGGCTGCGTGTAAGGCGAACGCCCTACCCGCTGTGCTATCGCTCCAACCCACAATCTGTTTTAAGTAGAGAAATTTGAGATGAACCTGAATGGATTGAGAAGTGTAAGTGACGGAAATTCTGAAGAACGCCAAAAACATGCTGGTGATGTTAATGACAGACGGGTTTGGAGGACGCAGAGCAGAGACCATGGAGGGACTGAAGGAGAGACGGAGGGAGAGAGGCAGAGTCACACTGAGGGATTGGCTGATTACAGGTGAGGGGTGAGAGTGAGACAGATGGGGTGATCTTAGCTGTGTGTCAATAGGTAACACATGAAGAGAGAGTGTGCGTTAGAACTGGGACTGTGGAACACCAGGGAATTAGTAGATCTAGAATGGACTGGGGAGTCATAGGAATGGAGGAAAGTAAGTTGAGAAATTGTGGCTCATGGGAATCCTGCTGCTATGTTCACTGTTCACTATGGGAAAGATTCTCTATTACTATGTGAGGTATTCATTCACATCAAATAATGGATATTTTAGCTTACTCCCTAGCACTGCTATTTTATGTTTAATGTTGGTCTTTTTTAGGCCAGCTAAGTTAATGAAGGAATGCACTTTAATGGTGACCCGTCCCTTCCCTGCATGCACACATATTCACACAGAGACATGTAGGAATTGAGATGCTGCTATTTCCAGCAGGTATCTGGGGTCTGTGCGCACCACAGTAGGAAGCTGAGATGCTCCATAAACATTGGTGAGGGCAATGCCTGTTCCCTACTCAGGAGAGAGTCCAGGTCATGCTCCCCAGGAAGTTGGGGAACCCTTTTCTGACGTGAAGCCTCAGGCCCAGGACTGAGGAGGGAGATGAAGAGCCTCAGGGGCCCCTTATCAAGGATAAACCGTGTTCATCTGAGATGACTCTTACCCGTAGCCAGTTGTTGTGACCTAACTGGGCTTAAATCTCTTCCTCAGGTCACTCTGGAAGAGAATGCTCCCTGTGCAATGCTTGTCCCTCGGAGTTGTTTGTGTGAAGAATAGAGTATCAATGGGAAAAGTCACCAGCATTAAAGATTGATCACTGGGCCTACACACTAAGGGAATGTCTCTCTGAAACCCTAGGATACACGGGATGCTGTTGTCATGCAAATTCCATGACTGGGTGTCACCCACCTCACCCACCTGTGGGATGGATGACCATGGGGGCTCATCGTCTGTTGTGAAGGGGACTCTAACCATAAAACTGACCTCCTTTGTGATTTATGACAGAAAATAAACCAGAAGAAAGAGGGCCGCAGAAAAACCCTATGGTGAATATAGTGATAAAGTGATGAAGAGAAGGAGGTGGATGAAGATGAGCCGGTGCTCTGACCATCATAAACCTCATTTTTTAGCATGAAGAATAAGTGCCCTCAGCAACCTGAGGACGTCATGTCTTAATCCATCTGTAGTCCTGAGGATTCCAGGAGACTGACTTTTGGCTCATTGGAGGGATAAACCTCTATGTACTCGTAATGCAGAGAGATCCTGTCCTGTAAAACAAAACAAAGGAATAAAAATTGGTTATTAGCAGGCTTGCTTCTCTTTGATTCCTAAGGTACGGGCTTTCTTTGATATAGCTCTGTGAAGTAAACGTGCCGTATCAAATTCGGGGACAACAGTGGAAAACGCAGAGTCAGAATGCTAGAAAGGACTTTAGATAAGAGGCAGAAAACCAGTCAGCCATCAGCTCCTGCTCTTCTGAGATGTTTCCTCTAGGTAGGGGCCGTAGCGCCACCTGCTGGCCATGATCTCCTGCAGTCCACACTCTCCCAGCAGGGAGGTTTGTGTCTGGGCTAGCTCTGACTTCCCCTCACTGTGCCTCTGGCACAGTAATACACGGCTGTGTCCTCGGGGGTCACTGAGCTCAGCTTCAGGGATAACTGGTTCTTGGAGGTGTCCGCCGTGATGGAGATGCGCCTCTGGAACGCTGGGTTGTAGTTGGTACCACCTGACCAGTACCCCATCCATTCCAACCCTTTCCCAGGGCGCTGGCGGATCCAATTCCACCAGTAACTGCTGGTGACAGAGCCCCCAGAGACGGAGCAGGTGAGGGAGAGGGTCTGGGAGGGTTTCACCAGTCCTGGGCCCGACTCCTGCAGGGTCAGAGCAGACACAGCACCTGGGGACAAGGAGAATCAGTCACTGTCAGTCCTTGCAGTCACTCCCTCCCATAAACCCTGTCACATCTGAGACACTCACCGTGAGGGACTGTCACCAGGCAGAGGAGAAGACCCCACAGAATCATCTTCTCGACTACAGCTCTGCCTTCCCCAGAGACTCAGCCCCGAGTGAGGAGACAGCTGTGAGCTCCACAGCCCAGAGAGCATTTGACCCCAGAGCCTGAGAAGGATTTGCATGAGGTGACCAAGTCTATTATAAGGGGAAACTTTCTTACCTTGGATTTCCTTTTCCCATTGGGGCGCTTAACTCACACACTTTGGCTGGTGGATTGACGACTTGAGAATGAAGCATTGAAACAGATCATAGGAGGCTCCTCACTTATTTCAATAATCTGTCTCAGCAAGTTAAAATGATCACAATTATTTCAATTTCAAGTTGCTAATGAAAATAGTTTGCATTGTTTATGGTTCAAAAAACTTTTTAATATAACCACTGTTTAGAATGCTTATAATCATAATCATACTTAAATTTGTTTCATATCTGTGTCTCTACAAGTAATTCTCAAATGAAAATCATCCTTCCCAGTACTTATTTCTTTCCATAAAAAATTATGACATAGTTATATCTTATAATTCTTTACAAAGTACATAGTTAATAGAAAATTTCTTTTTGTGTTTTATTTTTGCTTTTTGTTTTGTGTCACACTCAGTGATGCTTGGTGGTAACTCATAGTTTTGCACTCAAGAATTACTCCTGGCAATGGCTTTTTCATTTGGGGCAACCCAGGGGGTTCGGGTGAGGCCCGTCTTACCCCAACGAAGCCAGCCCCAATAGCCAAAAACCTCCAGAACTCAACTGCCGCCCTGCTCACAGCCACTCTCTACACTCTTGGACTGATCTCATTTGGGAGTGAGTCTTTTCTTGGACATCACACACTTTACAACACAATGTACCAAGAGTAGCACACCACATTTGATGGGGTATAAGTAGAAGGCAACCATCTCAGTGGGAAATATATTTATACAGATGTATATATAATCATACAAGGCTTAATCTTTAACAACTTGTTACTAATCTATTATAGAAGGGTTTCATGACTGGGTGAAATACAACAATCTTCACACACTTTCTTCTTAAAAAATCTTTTCTTTATTTTTAGTGGACTATTCATAACAAGCAATACAAAATAAATTATTATGGTTTTGCTTTGAGGGCAGGGTTTGGGATTTGGGATGGAAAATATGGTAGTGGGAAGGTAAAATGGTGGTGGGATTGGTGTTCGAATATTGAATGTAATCAAATATTGTGAACAACTTTATAAAAATAAAATTAAATTAAGAAAACAGAATTACTCCTCATAGTGGTCAGGAGAACCATATGGGACATTGAGGATGACCCTTGTTGGTGAGGGCAAGAAAAGCACCCTACGAATTGTATTATCACTCTGACTCTCTGATTTTTGCATTTTGGAGTTGGAGTCTACTGTGCATTCTCTTGTGGTAGAAATTTATTTTAGATTATATTTAAAGAGTTCCATATGCTTCTTTTAAATTTTTCATGGAATCTGTAGTTTTTCTAACTTTCAAAAATTTATCCACAACTGCCCTCTCTCAGTGTTACCACTGAAGTCACTCTGCTTCTGTCCGTATCTGCGCATCTTTCATCTCTATCAGAGTTGGGTGTCCCTGCTCAGGGGTCCTGCTGTTCCCACCCTTGTCACCCTCCACCAGGGCCATGGGCGGTTCTTTTGCTCCAGTAGGTGCCTCTGCCATCTAACATTAAATGACACTGAAGTGGAACAAGTGTCCCAGGAGGAGTGAATTTCTGGAGATGACTGAAGGGCATCTGACAGACCCTTTCTCCAAATCCCCTTGTCAGTGCAGACCCGGCACGAGCTCAGTCTGAACTGACCTGTTCATACTCGGTCACTGATGAAAATACTGTCCTCTCTGTCTGTCTGTCTGTCCATCTGTCTTTCTCCTTTCTTACTTTAAACACTGTGATTTAGGAAGTTCTTCACAATACAGTTGCTTCAGGTATTCAGCATGCCAGCACCAGTCCCACCACCCATGTGCTCTTTCCTCCACCAACGGCCCCAGTTCCCTACCCCCCAAGCCGGCGCCCTGAGCAGGAACTAATTAATTGACTTTACACTGTTTGTTACAGCATCTGTCTCCTAATGGTGTTGCTACAATCCCGGCCTGAGGATTTCTTGAACTGTTAGGTGCACTTGGTCCATCTGCGGTAGTGTTTCACTCATGATCCCAGTGGGATTCCACTCAATGTTCCCATCTAGTTTCTACATTTCTCCTGGCATGGCAGCCCTGTAAAGATTGGGGCTGTTACACAGCTGCATACATGGCAGAAGGCCTCAAGACTTTGAGCTGGGACACTCAAGTGCAGGTGATTCTCTGGCCTCTCTGAGATCAACCCTGAAGAAGAGCCATTTTTCTGCCTGGGGCGAGAACCAGATGCAGGTGGGGGAGTGCTGGGCCTTGGGCAGGGCAGGGACTTGGTCTGTCGCCCTCCCACCCAGGGTCAAGAGACCTCGTCTGGGGGCAATTTGTCTTCCTGGGATAAGTCAGTTGCCAATGTCTCTCCAAAACGCTGTCACCTCAAGCAGATGGGGGGGGGGTGTGAGATCCTGGTGTTGGGAAGGGGAAACTCTTCCGGGACACGTGCTTGACAGGACTGACCCTCCTCCTGTCCCCCTGTCCCCAGTTGTCACCAGATTTGGTGTGATATCCCCTGGGTATTGTAAGGTGAGTTAGAGAAGCCCCCAGAGTGATGCTGACCTTGTTCCTCCCCACTCTGACCCCAGAGCTTCAGAGCCTGAGCTCAGGGGCCAGTGCTCCTGGGAAGAGTGTTGGCACCAGCCACGTCATAACCCCAAGAGAAGCCACTGCTGTCCTGGGCTGGAGGGTCAGGAGGGAGGGGAGTCAGAGATCAGTGGTGACATTCATCAAACGACGGGTGCCCTCGAGGGGAAAGCAAGTATCTAGTAGCACTTTCCCTACAGACCCAAAGCTTCTGTCTACATGTCAGAAACGCATGTCAGGAGGAGCAGCATGCAGGCCTAGGGAGAGAGATATTAGTGAATCATGTGTCTTGCTGCACTTGGAGTGTGTGTTGTTGGATATCCACAATGCTTGTCCCGTGCTGACCACACACACAAAACCAAAGTCACCTTCCGTATTGGGTGCAAACGCATTCTAGATTGTCGGTGAATTCTCAGATATGGAACTGTGCAGAATGCTAATCATGGAGCATTTGGAGTCAGGACATTCCCCTTCCATGTCTTCACAGTGCGTGTTGCTCTCCTCTCAGCTTCTCTGTGCAAACAGCATAGTCTGGGGTGTGGTTCCAACTTCCACAGCACAAAAGCCAACGGAACTGACACTGATCTCATCATAACCCCCACTGACTTCTCAGGTGATTCTCCGGGTTAGAGACCTTCAGACTTACCCTCCACACTAAGATGAGCCTTGGGTACTGGAACAGAAAGCATTAACCTGAGAGTTGTTTTTGTGATTGTGCTCACTACAGCACGAGGCACAGCAAAAGATGCACACACAGTGCTCGAACTTCTGCCCTCAATTGCATTTTTTGCCTCCTTCCATTCCCCTTCAAGTCCATTTTAGTTGGGATGCCTTTAGTTGGGATGACATTTTGTTTGATTGTTTTTTTCATTTTTGTTCTGGAGCCACAACCACTTCAAGGCTTAATCCTGGCTTTGTACTCAGAGGTAGGCTCTGGCGGGCATGGGGACCATATGGGATGCCAGAATCAAACCCTGGCCAGCCGTGTGTAAGGAAAGCATCCTGCCCACTGTACCATCCGTCCAGCCCTGAAATGATCATTTTATTAACTCCTTCATTCCTTCACCGAGATTTTTGAGCCTTCCTGTCAGTGTTTTCTTAGGCTCAGTGACCACTGAGATAAGTGTTACTCTCAGATCTTCCACAGAGAGCATTGAATGTTCTGATGCACCTGGGTGTTTACCTGATTCGGTCCCCACCCATTGAAATCATAGTATTCCTTTGTTTTTCATTATTCCTGGTGCTTCATGCGACATAGGGGTGTAGGTGCTGGGCGATCTGGACATGGATTGTGCTCTAATCACAATATCTCACAAGTGCTGAGACTCTAGAACTTCAGGCAGCCACAGGTGCCTGTGACATAATCTTAGTGGGACTGAGAGGGATGGAACTAGGTTGGAATGAGCAGTATGGGTTCTGTTGCTGGCCAGGGACTCATAGACTCTTGTGCAAACTACGTGCTTGTTATAAGAATATACATAAATGATTACACAATGGAATGAAACCTGTAGCCCAGAGATAATTTCTTACATCTCCCACAGTAATTGTCAGCAAGGTGTTGCTTGAATGTTTAAACAGAGCAAGGAAAATGCATAAATGAAGAATAAAGAGCAACTGAATCCATTTCTCACTTCATCTAAAGAATTTTATTTAAATCACTTAATAACTTAACTTCCCGTTAGTCGTCGATTTGCTCGAGAGGGCGCCAGTAACATCTCCATTTGTCCCTGTCGCGTGCTAGTGTAGCCCAATGGCATCTGTTCGCTCATGGAAACCGATCGTTCATGATCTTGATGAAGAAGTCTGACCATCGGGTAGGTGGGCGGCCACGCGGTCTCTTGACCTCCCGTGAAATCCAGTCGGTAACAGCTCTAGTCCAGCGGTCGCCTTTAAATCTCATTACGTGCCAGCCCATCTGATTTTCGACACCTTGGCAAATGAGACAGAGTACCTGATCCTTGATCGTCGACAGATGTCAGAACTCCGGATTCTTTCTCTCATTTGAGTGAAACGTGATATTCCAAGCATAGCTCTTTCTATTCTTCTTTGGGAGACCTGAATGGCGTTCTCATCTTGTTTGCGTAGGGCCCAGGTCTCTGAGGCATATGTTAATGCAGGAAGAACAGTGGAATCAAAGAGATGTGCCCAGAGCCGGAGGTTCTTCGTCCTCTTAGCTATTTCTTCGACGTTCTTGAAGGCGTTGCAAGCCGCTCTCTTCCTCCTGCGCAGCTCGGGTGCCAGGTCATTTGTCATGTTGACTTCTTGACCTAGGTACACATAGCTGTTGCATTCGGAGATGGTCGTTCCATGGAGAGCGAATGGGGCATCAGGAACAAGACTGTTTCTCATAAACATTGTCTTCGTAAGATTCAGCTTTAGTCCTACCTTTCCACACTCACGGTCAAAGTCGGCCAGCATTTGTGCCGCTTGGCTGATGTTTGGTGTTATTAAAACAATGTCATCAGCAAAGCGGAGGTGGTGTAGTTGCCGACCATCTATCTTCACTTCCATTCCTTCCCATTCCAGTCGTCGCATGATGTTCTCTAGGGTGGCAATGAAGAGTTTCGGTGAAATGGTATCACCCTGCCGCACCCCTCTCTTGACATCAACAATCACTTCTTTGTAGAATGGTGAGATCCTGGTAGTGAATCCGCAATACAGCTCACGTAGGATCCTGATGTATTGGGCTTGAATGCCCTGATTGACTAGGGCTTCAATGACCGCTTCCGTCTCAACAGAATCAAAGGCCTTCTTTAATTCAATGAATGTTAAACAGAGCGGCATCTTGAACTCCCGAGAAACCTCAATGAGATTGATTATGGTGTGGATATGGTCAATGGTGCTGAATCCTTTGCGGAACCCGGTTTGCTCGCATGGTTTTCCTTCATATAGTGTTCTGCCAATCCTATTTAGGATGACTCGAGTGAAAAACTTGTAGAGGACAGACAATAGGCAGATCAGGCGATAGTTGTCAATGTAATGGATGTCTCCCTTCTTGAACAGTAGTACGGTCCTGCTGGTTTTCCATTGGGACGGAACCTTGCATTCAGACAGGTAGCGAGTGAAGAGCCGAGCCAGTGTATTGATGAGTACTGATGGCAGGTTCTTCAGGTGTTCAGGTCTGACCTTGTCTGGGCCGGGTGCTGTTTATTTCTTTACTGACGAAATGGCGTGCCGGATTTCAGAGGGGAGAACGTTGGGAACTACATACGCATCCTGTGGAATTTGGTATGTCGGCAAGTGGACATGGCTATCGAAGAGATTTGAGTAGAAGTCATGGATAATCTTCTCCATTGCCGTTCTGGAGGATGTGATGGATCCATCAGGACGTCGGAGGGCAGTCATCTTGGTCTTATAGTTGGCGAAGGACAGGCGGGCGTTACGAATACTTTTCCCGGCTTCTGCCGCATCTACCATTACTTCTGCTCTTCTCTCTTTGAGGTCTTCCTTGATCGAATCTCTGCACTGCTTTGCGAGCTGGGACGTTAGCTTGCGGTTGCCTGAGGCATGCGCCAAACCACGCTGGCGAATTAGCTCAAGAGTCTTCGAAGATAGGCGACTTTTTGTGGCTATCTCTCTCTTGGCGTTCCTCGCACATTCATGGAGGTGCTGAACCAGTCGATCATATTCCTCGTCAATGTTGTCAACAATGGCATCTTCCCATTTGCCGCAATTGTCCCAAAGAGTTCCCAGTTGGTGGTCATTCTGGGAGTTCTCTTTTTGAACTTTGCAGCCCTTTCTCCCCGCTCTGTGAAGTAGAATTTTGCACGAAGGAGACGGTGGTCCGATCCCGTTCGAAATTTTGGGACAACAGCGACATCGGTCAGGCAAAACCATCGATTGAATATGATGTGGTCTATTTCGTTGTGGAATCGTTCACCGGGAGACTCCCATGTCCATCGTTTAGATTCCGCCTTCTGGAATTGTGAGTTACCATGGATGGTCTTGGTCGACATGATGAACTCAGACAGTCTCTCACTCTGTTTGTTCCATTCTAGGCCATGGATCCCGATGTGAAGTTCTTCAGCTGATCTTCTCGGTCCTATCTTGGCATTAAAATCACCCACAATGATCTTGTAGAAGGTGTGGTCTTCTTTATGGAACTTCTCTAGCTCTATGTAAAACTTCTCGATTTCTCTTTCTTCATAATGAGATGTTGGTGTGTAGACAACGAAGATAGAAACTGCAGGCAGTGAGCCACATCTATTCAAATGTAAATGTCCGATTCGGGTTGTTAGGCATTCGAATGAATCAATGCTCTTGGCCAAGTTTGTGTTGACAAGGACACCGACGCCTCCAACACCTCTTTTATCGCATGTTCCGAGGAACAATTCTTCTCCAGTGTCGAAAACGGCATGGTGAGATTCGTGACTTCTTGTCTCGGTCAGACCAATGATGTTGTACTTGATCATTCGTGCTTGTACCATCAGGTCCTCGATGGATGCATCTAATGCTAGCGTACGTGCATTGAAAGTACAGACGATCATTTTTGTCTTCCTTCGTTGTGGCAGCCTAGGTAGGCCTTGAGATTTTGTCGGTCTCTCCTTTCTCATCCTTCTCAGTGCTGCCATGTCGGTGAAGCCTTCAGGGTCAGGTGAATGAGACCAGTTGTAGTTACTGGTTTTGGCATATTGAATACACAGCGGATAGGTTGCCAGGCTCTTCCGTGCGGGCAGAATACTCTCGGTAGCTTGCCAGTCTTTCCGAGAAGGATAGAGGCTTTTGGGGTGACCTCTAATTACCCTTGTAGGTGTTACCATATTTGAACCCTATCAAATATGGTACGGCAATTCCGGAAGATGTGTATTTAGTGTCTTACGATGTGTCACGTGGCCGCAAAGCAGCCGCGCGGGTCCGGAAAGCATCCTGGAGTGTGGCGACGGCTGGGTATTGGAAGTAGTGTCGAGAGTGGAAGTCTGCCAGTGGGGTATTTATCTGGGTAGGGTGGGTCTCCTGTGCACAATTCGATCCCTGGGTGGTTGATGGAAGCAGAGAGGGTAGGGTAGGGTGGGGCTCCTGATTAGAATCCCTTTGTCACCTGTGGTGGTGGGAGCAAGCAGAGAAGCTCTGTCCCTGGGTCCGCTGAGCCTGGAGTCCAAGGTCTCAGAGAGTTCCGCTTATCTTGTTCTGTGGGTCTTCAGTTGTGCGTGGGTCTCGGCCCGAGCTGCCGCGCGGGTCCGGAAAGCGTCCTGGAGTGTGGCGACGGCTGGGTAGTGGAAGTAGTGTTGAGAGTGGAAGTCTGCCAGTGGGATATTTATCTGGGTAGGGTGGGTCTCCTGTGCACAATTCGATCCCTGGGTGGTTGATGGAAGCAGACAGGGCAGGGTAGGGTGGGGCTCCTGATTAGAATCCCTTTGTCACCTGTGGTGGTGGGAGCAAGCAGAGAAGCTCTGTCCCTGGGTCCGCTGAGCCTGGAGTCCAAGGTCTCAGAGAGTTCCGCTTATCTTGTTCTGTGGGTCTTCAGTTGTGCGTGGGTCCTGGCCGGAGCTGCCGCGCGGGTCCGGAAGGCGTCCTGGAGTGTGGCGACGGCTGGGTAGTGGAAGTAGTGAGAGTAGTAGTAGAGAATTTTATTTAAGGTTCACTTAATTTTATTTAAGGTATATTGGGTCAAGTCCTTAAGAATATTGAGGAAAATGTAGGCAGAACTCTCAGTACTGATCTAAGAGGTATAATTAATAGTTTGATTCTGATTGGAAATCACATCTAAAATTAAAATCAAATAATCACTTAATCACTTAACTTACCTTCCCGTTAGTCGTCGATTTGCTTGAGCGGGAGCCAGTAATGTCTCCATTTGTCCCTGTCGCGTGCTAGTGTAGCCCAATGGCATCTGTTCGCTCCAGTAACATGAAGGGCCTCAAACCGATCGTTCATGATCTTGATGAAGAAATCTGACCATCTGGTAGGTGGGCAGCCACGCGGTCTTTTGACATCCCGTGGAATCCAGTCGGTAACAGCTCTAAAATCAAATAAACAAACCAAAGAAATCAGTTAAAATGATTTTACATGGCAAGCAAACTACATTAAGATAAAATGATAAACAGGTGAAAAGCGAGGAAATATTTGCCTATCACACATCACCATTGTGGCCCTAATATTTAAGATACTGATAGCACTCACAAAGCTCCACAGCAGGAAATCACTGACTGTAAATACCCCAGCATAAAATGGTGTGGGGACATGCACAGTGACTTCCCTAGAGGCGACATCCCCGTGGGCTGTAGGCATAGAAAGTGTTTATCAGTAGTGACTGTCACGGAAATGTCAATCAGAAGGACAGTGGTGGATCGTCTTAGCACTGAGAATGGCCGATATCAAGACTGGAAACAATCAGTAAGGGCTGGGATGTCCCCAAAATGAACGCAGTTCAAGGTTGGTTTGAATGTCAGTGTTCAGTTCTATAAAAAATAGTAAGGAAATTTCTGAAAAAAATTGAAAACAGTCCCAAAATATGAACAGTTTCATAAGTTTGTGATTAATAGTGATTAACTAAATATTTTAATTCAAAAAATTTCCATTCCAGGTCTCCCGGGATGGGGAGTATTGATCCTTCTTACCCCAAGGCCAATGTGACTCTGATAATACACTCACACCCGGCCACCGTCTACTTAAGCTCCCACATGGCCATGACCAAATGAAGTTGGGACCTGAGCAACTCTCTGCAGAGGTGGCTCTGGACTTTGTAATAGGCCTTTTTTGCCAGGCCACTCCAGTTGGGGGCAGGTGCTATCCCTCCACCTGCCCTCTGGGAATCCTGGCAGCTGACATCTTCTAGAACACAGCAAAAAGCTTCAGGAATGCGTGGTGGTGGCGGGAAATGCCAGGCCTCACGGGACAGGGGAGGAGTTGGTCCTTCACCTTCCCCCAGCTCCGATGGGACTCAGAATACGCTCATACTTGGCCACGTCTACTTAAGCTCCCAAATGGCCACGATTAAGAAAGACACACAAACAAATGTTAAACCCAAGAAACTTGCTGCAGCAATCTCTTTAGACCATAATTATTAAAACTTGAGAATTCTTAGAGCACGTAGCTTCTCTTGTAGCCATGTGACATTATATTGCATCCATAACAAGCAATACAAAACACATTGTCTAGCATTGCATTTTTGGCAGGTATGAGTGGTGGTGGGACTGGGCTCAAATATCCAAGGTAAGCAAAGGAGAGAGAGTATTGTGCAAATTGTCTGCCACACAGGTAGGGGTAGGTGTGGGATGGAGGAGGGGATTCTGGGGATTTGGGTGGTGGAAAACGTGCAATGGTGAAGGGATGGGTGTTTGATGGTTGTACGATCGAAGCTCAAACATAAAAACTCTGTTACTGTATCTCATGATAAGTCAATAAAAGCACTGTTGCACTGTAGCACTGTCCTCCCGTTGTTTATTGATTTGCTCGAGGGGGCCCAGTAATGCCTACATTGTGAGACTTGTTACTGGTTTGGCATACCGAATACATCACAGGTAGCTTGCTAGGCTTTGCTGTGTGAGTGAGATAATCTCGGTAGCTTGCCAGGCTCTCTGAGAGGGGCGGAGAAATTGAACCGGGTCAGCCAGCAGGCCGTGTGCAAGGTAAAACGCCCTATGGCTGTGCTATCACTCCAGCCCATGGTGAATCAATAAAAAGGCGGGGGGAATAACTTCCACATGACAAAGAGATTTCACCCGGATAGCTACAACAAAACCTGAAAACTTTAATTTGGGAAGGCATATGTAAACATATGCTTGTTGTAGTGTTTAGTATAATGGCAGGGACATGGAAACTATCCTAATTCTTCATGACAGTTACGCTACCTGCTTATGTTTCTAACTTGTGGAATGTTGTCCAATTTAGAGTCTATGCTAGGCTCTAGGAAAATTCTCTAAAAAGTGAAGATAGAGTTTCCACATAACGCAGTGATTTCACTTTTGGCAACATTGCCCAAATGTGAATACATCAATATGAGAAGATATATGTAAACATAATTTCAGTGCAACATTTGATATACTGGCCAGGGCATAGAAATAATCCTAATGCTTAATGACCATTTCATGGAAAATAATTTGTGGTGTATATTCACAATGGGTGAGTGTGAACGTGGTTTTAATCCTGGGTCCCGAATGCATGGGGGAGTCTCTGTAGAGAAATAAGGGGACCTGGGGGGAGTCTGGTGTGTGGGCTCCCTGGGAGGAGGTGCTGACTGTGACTCAGAGCGCTCAGGTCTGTCCCTGGGGCCCTGTCAGAGTTGGGTTTCTTCCTTAAGCCCAGGAAATATGCTGAGGAGGCCTCAGGAAACAGGAATTGCTCAGGGGAAAACGGCAGGTGGGGAGGAGAGGTAGGCAGGTCCCTGCCCCTCCATGCCCCTGTGTTGTGGCTCCTGTTCTCACACTGTCTGTGCAAAATTTGGGTTTGAACATCCAGATTTATTGTTACAGTAAATTCTGACAGAGCTGGGTTCAACCCAAAGTCAATCAAATTTTACAATAGTTTCTTTTCACACTTATCTTGAATAAAAATTCCTTTGCCTGAAGCAGATTTACACTTAACTATTAAAGGTAGTTGTGAGAATGGTCATGGTCACTGATGATTAGATTAACTGGGACAAGGAAGGGCCCCTGCCCCGTGACCTGCTTGGTGTGGTTGGCTTGGTAACAGCACCTAATCCTGCTCTGTCCTGACTATAACTCAGTGTCCATAGACCAACATAAACCTCAGGACACTGTACCGGGGTCATCACTGAGGAATTCTGACCCTGTCAGGAGCATAGAAAGAGCACATGGAGACCCTCAGCACACAATCTATTGGGAATGGAGCCTGGTCTTAGTACTAAGACTCACACAACAACAAGGGTACAAGTACACAAGTCCTGAGCACTGCCAGGTATGGCCCAACCCCAGCACTCTAATGAATAGAACCTAGACACAGGCTGTGTTTTTTATTGTTCCTCCTATTTCCATGAAGCACCAGATTGTTAGGATAAATCCAAGGAACCAGAAAATGTGGTCTAAAATTTAATTTAAAAATATTCAACATTAAGGTTAAAAAATAATCAATGTATCCAACAATTTTTTTTTAAAAATCAACTAAAATAAACACAGATGGCCCCAAAAGTCAGGCAGTGTGAGGATTGGGGGCGGGTGAGTCACCCCTCATGTCCATGGTAGCTCTAAACTGGCGCCCGAGGTCTCCTGAGCTCAGTGAGTGCCCTCGGACCCAATAGGAGAGATGAACAAGAAGCATCACTTGTTTTCCCATCACTGCACTGTGGATCACGGCCCTTAACCTCCTCCAATGACCCCAAGATTTATACCTCAAAACTGCATTCTAATTCTATACCTCAAAGCTGCATTCTAATGTGTAACTCGGAGAAGACAACATGAACTCTTGTCTGTAGGGAAATAAAACATTGCCTCCCATCCTGACAAGATGTGAGGGAACAAGGTGTGTTTGCAGTTATGTGAGAAAATGGGAGGAACCAATTTTCTTTACACGGCTCAGGGTTAAGGCACACTTTCCCATACCCTGTAGGGAGCCAGTCCCGGTGGTGCTGGAGAAGTGCAGGGGCCAGCCAGGAGTTAGAGACGGCATGAAGATGAAGAGTGGGCACACACGGGTGATCGGGAATCTCGGGGACAAACTTGTAACCCTTGTGTGGCCCAACGGGGCACAGTATGTGGTTAAAGTTCTGTTTGCCAATTCAATATTATTGCAGTCTCCCCAAAACAGGGTACAATGCTAAGATGATTTATCGACTCTCTAGTGTACAAAGCACACGACTCGCTGTAGCTTTGTCCTGGGGGTCCTGTCCCAGCACAGCTGCAGGTCAAGGACCCAGAATCCTCACAGCCCTGCCCTCTCCTGTGCTGTCTCCCCATGCTCCACCCAAACTGGCAGTTTCCAGGGAGTCTGGACCCCAGAACTCAGGAAGGACCTGGAGAGAACAGGTTTTATTAACAGTTTTTGTTCTATTTTCAGCACATTAAAGTAGATTTATTTCTTTTTTGAGTCATTCTCTTCACAGTATCACGGTCACCCTGTTGTTCATCGATTTCCTCCAGCAGGTACCAGTAACGTCTCCTTCGTCCTAACTCTGAGATTTTAGAAAGTGCCATATTCAAGTATCTTTTGGGGTCAGGAGAATGAGACCCAACATTGTTACAAGTTTTTGGCATATTGAGTATACCACAGGGAGTTTGCCAGACTCTGCCGTGAGGGCAGGATACATTTGGTAGCCTGCGGGGTTCTCCAGAGTAAGAACTAGATATTAAGATGTCACGCAGCCGCAAACACAGGAGCTGGGTTTTATAGTCTCTGGGTCTTGGCCGTTGATGAGATTACCTGGTGCCGGGGCAGTTGTGGGTGTGATGCCTACCTACTGGAAGATGGGGTATCTAGGTGGAGGAGGCCCAGTCCCGATCCGAGCAGGCTTGACGATCTCAGCCCTGGGACCTGCATGCCTGGGTTCCTCTACCGGTTCCTTCATGCTTGAGACTTGTCATTCTTGATTCCTTTTATTTGGGTTTCATTCCTTATGAATGTAGGTTAAATGAATCAACCTGGATCATGATTAGTAACTGAGTAAAAACAATGAAAGGAATGAATGGAACATGAAAAAACCCTAAATCATTCATTTTGTATTTTCTCAGTGTTAGGTACTCCTGGCGTTCCAGAAGTACTTTTATAATTTTGTTCTTAACAGCAATTTTGGTAGCCCAATGAAGTGGGCACAAGCTTTACACATGAGAATTCTAAGTTCATTTTCCAATACCACTAGCCTAATCCCTGAGCGTTACAGGTGGGAACAGGACATGTACAGGGAAGTAAACGTGAGTACTGCCAGTTGTTGCCCCCAAACCAAAGAAAACTTCCACTTCTGTATTTGGACAATATGAGTTTTTCATAATGATTAGATATCCACCAATTTTATCCTAATTTCATCGTGTGGTATCTTGGCTGATCATGTGATTTTTAGTAAGAAATATACCTTCACTATTTCTCTTTAATATTGACTTTGAATTGATAAAATTCTTTCTGAGAACTTAATGGTGCATTTGTTATGTTAAAGAGGAGGTTTAAATGGAATGTCATCAGAATAGAGCGCTCCTTCAGTGGTCATCACATGGAGTCAGTCATGTGAGAGAGGGGAGGGATTTAGATTCCAATCCCCAAGTTTCAGTTTCTCAGGAGGGGTGAACAGAGATTGAGGTGAATCCACAATGAGAAATTCATTAAGAGTCATATCTGCCACTGTTGGATAGCATTGGGTTGTCCTGCTCCACCCACAGGGAACTTAGGTTTATTGAGCTACTCCCACAACAGTGCCCCTGAGGCACACCCAATTCCATCAAGCACTAATAATCCTATATTGCTTTTCTCTTTTCTCTAGGCCATGTCCTTTTTCTATAGACACAGGAAGGGAGCTCGTGCTATGCTTTGCAACATGGGAGTTAATTGGCTCCAAAATAATATTTACTCCACATCCATATTTAAAGGCCCTCCCGTTCGGAGAGCCCGGCAAGCTACCGAGAGTATTCGATATGCCAGACACAGTAACAACAAAGTCTCCAATGGAGACGTTACTGGGCCCGCTCGAGCAAATCGACGATCAACGGGAGGGCCTTTACCTTTTACCTTTACCTCCATATTTACTTGACTTAAGCTTCAGTTGCCCTTAGTTCCTAGCATTACAAAAGCAGTGTCCTGACAAATGGGCTGGATGGACCCACGGCAAGCTGTAAGCTGCCTTGGCATAGAAAGGAGACAGCTAAGCACCATAAGTATAATAAGTTAAGAACACGGTCATGGACAAATTCTGTCAAGAGCCAGAAAGAAGTAGCTGAGTTAGGACCCTGCTGGGGTTAGGAAAGAGTAACCTGACCTGAGAACTATAGTCTGAAATACAAAGTGAGAAGTCCCCAGGAAGAGTCAACCTTTAAGTTTAATAAATCTCTGTGTTCATCCAAAATGACACTGCTAGAAATATTATAAGAAGTAAATTTACTGACAACATGGAGGGCGGGATCCACAGATCCCGAAGAAAAAAAAAAACAGGTTCCAAAAAGAGCCAAGATCATCGGGAAGCCCCCGATGGGTTAGGTACCGCATCCCGCCTCCCCCAGATGGAACCCCGGTGACCAGAAGCCTCTACAACCACAGCTCGAGTATGCGGGAACTTGGACTTTTCCTCAAATCTGCCGGGACTACAACTCCCAGGTAACCTCAGATTCCAGAAGTCATGCCCACAGCCCGCCCACCAGCGCCATATTTACAGCATTCAGCCGAAGAGAAGGACAACATGGAGGGCGGGATCCACAGATCCCGAAGGGGAAAAAAAAAAAACAGGTTCCAAAAAGAGCCGAGATCATCGGGAAGCCCCAGATGGGGTAGGTACCGCATCCCGCCTCCCCCAGATGGAACCCCGGTGACCAGAAGCCTCTACAAACACAGCTCAAGTATGCGGGAACTAGGACTTTTCCTCAAAACTGCGCGGCCGCTCATGCGGCCGCGCGACATCTCTCTCTATACCAAGTGATCAATGGGAAGTAAACCACCCAACGTTTCTCTCTGAAAATCATAGTTAAGTTTGGAGCACGGCCACCGCCCCAGAAACACAAGGACCCAATGCATAACCCAGCAGCTTAGAGCAGAAAAGTGAACGGGCTATGCGTTAATCCAGGCCATCATGACTGTCCGGAGGGGAAAGGGTGTTGGTCCCTTCCGCCCTCCTCCCTCTGGAAAGAAAGATGGCGGCCACATGGGAGCCTTGTGGACAGCAGGTATGAGCCGGGGGTGTGGGGGTGACTAAAACCTCATGGGAAGGGGGGCGTTCCTGTCCATCCTTCACGCCCTACCGAGGTCACCAGTTGCCCCCCACGAGCGGCTCTCCAGCACGGCCACAGCCCCAGAAGCACAAGGACTTAATGCAGAACCCGGCAGCTTGGAGCAGAAAAGTGAACAGACCATGCGTTAATTCAGGCCATCAAGTCTGCCGGAGGAGAAAGGGCGTTGCCCCATTCGCCCTCTCTTCCTTGGAAAGAAGGATGGCGGCTGCATGGGAGCCTTGTGGACAGCGGGTATGAGCCGGGGGAGTGGGGGCGACTAAAACCTCATGGGAAGGGGGGCGTTTCGGTCCGTCCTTCACGCCCTACCGAGGTCACCAGTTGCCCCCCACGAGCAGCTCTCCAGCACGGCCATGGCCCCAGAAGCACAAGGACTTAATGCAGAACCCAGCAGCTTGGAGCAGAAAAGTGAACGGACCATGCGTTAATCCAGGCCATCAAGTCTGCCAGAGGAGAAAGGGCGTTGCCCCATTCGCCCTCTCTTCCTTGGAAAGAAGGATGGCGGCTGCATGGGAGCCTTGTGGACAGCGGGTATGAGCCGGGGGAGTGGGGGCGACTAAAACCTCATGGGAAGGAGGGCGTTTCTGTCCGTCCTTCACGCCCTACCGAGGTCACCAGTTGCCCCCCACGAGCAGCTCTCCAGCACGGCCACGGCCCCAGAAGCACAAGGACTTAATGCATAACCTGACAGCTTGGAGCAGAAAAGTGAACGGACTATGCGTTAATCCAGGCCATCAGGTCTGTCCAGAGGGGAAAGGGTGTTGCCCCAGTCGCCTTCTCCTCTCTGGAAAGAAAGATGGCGGCCGCATGGGAGCCTTGTGGAGAGCAGGTATGAGCTGGGGGAGTGGGGGTGACTAAAACCTCATGGGAAGGAGGGCGTTCCGGTCCGTCCTTCACGTCCTACCGAGGTCACCAGGTGCCCCCCATGAGCGGCTCTCCAGCACGGCCACAGCCCGAGAAGCACAAGGACTTAATGCAGAACCCGGCAGCTTGGAGCAGAAAAGTGAACGGACTATGCGTTAATCCAGGCCATCAGGTCTGTCCGGAGGGGAAAGGGTGTTGCCCCAGTCGCCTTCTCCTCTCTGGAAAGAAAGATGGCGGCCGCATGGGAGCCTTGTGGACAGCAGGTATGAGCTGGGGGACTGGGGGCGACTAAAACCTCATGGGAAGGGGGGCGTTTCGGTCCGCCCTTCACGCCCTACCGAGGCCACCAGTTGTCCCCCACTAGCGGCTCTCCAGCGCGGCCATGACTCCAGAGCACAGAAACCAATTTCTTAACTATCTGACTTTCAGTAGAAATACTTCCAGGGTCAATAAGTAAAATAGCAGAAATCCAAAACCAACATATAATTCTTGAACCCAGCTGTAGAAAGCAAATCACTTCACAATGCTTTGTCAGCATGTCTGATTTGGGGGTGGGGGGGTAAACTCTAAATAATAGTGGTGAATCTTTTATTGAAACAATGAATCTAATCAAAGCAGATAGAGTGTTGACTAGAATTCATCTGCCCCACAGGAACTGGGAGGGGTGGGGGGTGGGGTTTTATTGGGGTTCTTCATGGTAAAAAATACGTTTTGGTAAAGGGAAATGTGCTTGATATTTGCATGACTGAGACCTAAACCTGAAAGCTTTGTAATCTTTCCAATGGTGATTCAATAAATAAATAAATAAATTTTATTAGAGAAGTTCTATAAAGAAGACCACACCTTCTACAAGATCATTGTGGGTGATTTTAATGCCAAGATAGGACCGAGAAGATCAGCTGAAGAACTTCACATCGGGACCCATGGCCTAGAATGGAACGAACAGGGTGAGAGACTGTCAGAGTTCATCATGTCGACCAAGACCATCCATGGTAACTCACAGTTCCAGAAGGCAGAATCTAAACGATGGACATGGGAGTCTCCCGGTGGACGATTCCACAACGAAATAGACCACATCATATTCAATCGACGGTTTTGCCTGACTGATGTCGCTGTTGTCCCAAAATTTCGAACGGGATCGGACCACCGTCTCCTTCGTGCAAAATTCTACTTCACAGAGCGGGGAGAAAGGGCTGCAAAGTTCAAAAAGAGAACTCCCAGAATGACCACCAACTGGGAACTCTTTGGTACTATTGCGGCAACATGGGAAGATGCCATTGTTGACAACATTGACGAGGAATACGATCGACTGGTTCAGCACCTCCATGAATGTGCGAGGAACGCCAAGAGAGAGATAGCCACAAAAAGTCGCCTATCTTCGAAAACTCTTGAGCTAATTCGCCAGCGTGGTTTGGCGCATGCCTCAGGCAACCGCAAGCTAATGTCCGAGCTTGCAAAGCAGTGCAGAGATGCGATCAAGGAAGACCTCAAAGAGAGAAGAGCAGAAGTACTGGTAGATGCGGCAGAAGCCGGGAAAAGTATTCGTAAGGCCCGCCTGTCCTTCGCCAACTATAAGAGCAAGATGACTGCCCTCCGACGTCCTGATGGATCCATCACATCCTCCAGAACGGCAATGGAGAAGATTATCCATGACTTCTAATCAAATCTCTTCGATAGCCATGTCCACTTGCCAACATACCAAATTCCACAGGATGGGTATGTCGTTCCTAACGTTCTCCCTTCCGAAATCCGACACGCCATTTCGTTGGTAAAGAAGCAAACAGCACCCGGCCCAGACAAGGTCAGACCCAAACACCTGAAGAACCTGCCGTCAGTACTCATCAATACACTGGCTCGGCTCTTCACTCGCTACCTGTCTGAATGCAAGGTTCCGTCCCAATGGAAAACCAGCAGGACCGTACTACTGTTCAAGAAGGGAGAGATCCATGACATTGGCAACTATCGCCCGATCTGCCTATTGTCTGTCATCTACAAGCTGTTCACTCGAGTCATCCTGAATAGGATTGGCAGAACACTAGATGAAGGACAACCATGCGAGCAAGCAGGGTTCCGCAAAGGATTCAGCACCATCGACCATATCCACACGGTAACCAAGCACATTGAGGTTTCTCGGGAGTTCAAGATGCCGCTCTGCTTAACGTTCATTGATTTAAAGAAGGCCTTTGATTCTGTTGAGACGGAAGCGGTCATTGAAGCCCTAGACAATCAGGGCATTCAAGCCCAATACATCAGGATCCTCCGTGAGCTCTATTGCGGATTCACTACCAGGATCTCACCATTCTACAAAGAAGTGATCTTTGATGTCAAGAGAGGGGTGCGGCAGGGTGATACCATTTCACCGAAACTCTTCAGTGCCACCCTCGAGAACATCATGCGACGACTGAAATGGGAAGGAATGGGAGTGAAGATAGATGGTCGGCAACTACACCACCTCCGCTTTGCTGATGACATTGTTTTAATAACACCAAACATTAGCCAAGCGGCACAAATGCTGGCTGACTTTGACCGTGAGTGTGGAAAGGTAGGACTACAGCTGAATCTTTTTTTTTTTTCCCCTTTATTTTATTTTATTTTTTTTAAAGTTGTAGGTTTACAATTTTTTGTGCTTTGGTTTCAATTATACAATGATCAGATACCCATCCCTCCACCAGTGCCCATTTTCCACCACCATGGATAATATCCCTCCCACCCCCATCCCCCCATCCCCCCGTCTCTGTGGCAGGGCAATCCCCTGTGTTCTCTCGCTCCTTTTGGGTGTTGTGGTCTGCAAAAGAGGCATTGAGTGGCAAACATGTTCAGTCCATAGTCTACTTTCCACATGCATCTCCCCTCCTGGGAGGATCCTCCAAACATCCTTTATTTGGTGCTCCCTTCTCTATCTGAATAGCCTTTTCCTCTAGGATACCCGGCTGGCCTCTAAGTTATGGAGTAATCCTCCTGGTGCTGATCTCAGCTATTCTTGGGTATTAATCTCATACTTTGTTACTTTATATCCCCCAGATGAATGCAATCTTTCTATGTCTATCCCTCTCTTTCTGACTCATTTCGCTTAGCATGATACTTTCCATATTGTACCACTTGTATGTAAATTTCATGACTTCATCTTTTCTAAGAGCTACATAGTACTCCATTGTGTAGATGTACCAAAGTTTCTTTAACCAGTCATCTGTTCTTGGGCATTCAGGTTTCTTCCAGTTTCTAGCTATTGTAAAGAGGGCTGCAATGAACAAACAAGTGCAGATGTCACTTCGACTATACATTTTTGCCTCTCTGGGATATATTCCCAGGAGTGGTATTGCTGGGTCAAATGGGAGCTCAATTTCTAATTTTTTGAGAATCGTCCATACTGTTTTCCAGAAGGGCTGAACCAGTGGACATTCCCACCAACAGTGAAGGAGTGTCCCTTTCTCGCCACATCCACGCCAGCATCGGTTGCTTTTGTTCTTTTGAATGTGGGCCAGTCTCTGAGGTGTGAGATGGTATCTCATTGTGGTTTTGATCTGCATCTCCCTGATGATTAATGATGTAGAGCATTTTCTCATGTGCTTTTTTGCCATTCGGATTTCTTCTTTGAGAAATTTTCTGTTCATTTCATTGCCCCATTTTTGGATGGGGTTGGATGTTTTCTTCTTGTGGAGTTTAACCAGTATTTTGTATATCCTGGATATCAACCCCTTGTCAGATGTGTATTCGGTGAATATCCTTTCCCATTCTGTAGACTGTCTTTGTATTTTGGTCACTGTTTCTTTGGAGGTGCAGAAGCTTCTTAGTTTAAGATAGTCCCATTTATCTATCTCTGTTTTCACTTGCTCGGCCAGTGGCGTGGCATCTTTGAAGATACCATTAGCTTCAATGTCATGGAGGGTTTTGCCAACTTTATCTTCAATGTACCTTATGGTTTCTGGTCTGATGTTGAGGTCTTTAATCCATTTTGATCTTACTTTTGTACATGGTGTTAGGCAGAGTTCTGAGCCTATTTTTTTGCATGTAGCCGTCCAGTGATGCCAACACAATTTATTAAAGAGGCTTTCCTTACTCCACTTCACATTACTTGCACATTTATCAAAGATTAGATGAGCATATGATTGAGGAGAGATGTCAGTGTATTCAACCCTGTTCCATTGGTCTGCAGTTCTGCCTTTGTTCCAGTACCATGCTGTTTTAATTATTACTGCTTTGTAGTACAGTTTGAAGTTCGGGAGGTTGATTCCTCCCATTTTCTTTTTCCCAAGAATTGCTTTAGCTATTCGTGGGGGCTTATTGTTCCATATAAATTTCAAGAGTGTTTGCTCCATTTCTTTGAAGAATGTCATGGGTATCCTTATAGGGATTGCATTGAATTTATACAATGCTTTCGGTAGTATTGCCATTTTGACAATGTTAAGTCTCCCGACCCATGAGCAGGGGATATCTTTCCATTTCCTCATGTCCTCTTTTATTTCCTGAAGTAGCGTTTTGTAGTTTTCTTTGTACAGGTCCTTTACTTCCTTAGTTAAGCTTATTCCTAGGTACTTGATTTTCTGGGCCACAATTGTGAATGGGATTGTTTTTTTCATGTTGCTTTCTTCTCTCTCACTGTTTGCGTATAGGAAAGCCATGGACTTTTGGGTATTGATTTTATAACCTGCAACTTTACTATAAGAGTCTATTGTTTCTAAGAGTTTTTTGGTGGAAGTTATTGGGTTCTCTAAGTAGAGTATCATATCATCTGCGAATAGTGAGAGCTTGATTTCTTCCTTTCCTACCTGAATGCCCTTAATATCTTTTTCCTGCCGAATCGCTATTGCAAGTACTTCCAGTACTATATTGAACAGCAGTGGAGAGAGTGGGCATCCCTGTCTCGTCCCTGATCTTAGAGGGAAGGCTCTCAGTTTTTCCCCATTGAGGATGATGCTTGCTGTAGGCTTGTGGTAGATGGCTTTAATTATGTTGAGGAAGGTCCCCTCTATACCCATTTTGGCTAGGGTTTTCATCATAAAGGGGTGCTGGATCTTATCAAATGCTTTCTCTGCATCTATTGATATGATCATATGCTTTTTATCTTTTCTTTTGTTGATATGGTGGATTATGTTGATTGATTTCCGAATGTTGAACCATCCTTGCATCCCTGGGATGAATCCTACTTGGTCATGGTGTATGATCTTTTTGATGAGTAGTTGGATTCTATTTGCTAGTAGTTTGTTGAGGATCTTTGCATCTGTGTTCATCAGGGATATTGGCCTGTAATTCTCTTTCTTTGTGGTATCTCTGTCTGCTTTTGGTATCAGTGTGATATTTGCTTCGTAGAAACTGTTTGGAAGTGTTTTTGATATTTCAATTTCGTGGAAAAGCTTAAAGAGCATTGGGAGTAAGTCCTCTTTAAAGATTTGGAAGAATTCACTAGTGAATCCATCCGGGCCAGGACTTTTGTGCTTGGGGAGACTTTTTATTACCATTTCAATTTCCTTGATGGTGATAGGTCTGTTCAGGTATTCCAGGTCTTCTTGGTTCAGCCTTGGGAGTCTGTAGGAGTCTAGGAATTTATCCATTTCCTCGAGGTTTTGATGTTCCGTGGCATAAAGCTTCTCAAAGTACTCCCTGAGGATCCTCTGAATTTCTGTGGTTTCTGTTGTAATGACCCCCTTTTCATTTCTGATTCGGTTTATTAGGGTTTTCTCTCTCCCTTTCTTTGTGAGTTTTGCTAGAGGCTTATCGATCTTGTTAATTTTCTCAAAGAACCAGCTCTTGGTTTCATTGATCTTTCGGATTGTTTTTTGGGTTTCCATCTCGTTAATCTCTGCTCTGAGTTTTATTATTTCCTTTCTCCTGTTCGGGTTGTGCTCCTTTTTTTGGTCCTTCTCCAAGCTCTTAAGCTGTGAGGTTAGGTTACTTATGTGTGCTCGCTCCTCCTTCCTGAGGAATGCTTGTAGAGCTATAAACTTTCCTCTTAACACAGCCTTTGCTGTGTCCCATAAGTTTTGGTAACTCGTGTTCTCATTTTCATTCGTTTCTAGGAATCTTTTGATTTCCTCTTTGATTTCCTGTCTAATCCACTCGTTGTTCAATAGTGCACCTACAGCTGAATCTTACGAAGACAATGTTTATGAGAAACAGCCTTGTTCCTGACGCCCCATTCGCTCTCAATAGAACGACCATCTCCGAATGCAACAGCTATGTGTACCTAGGTCGAGAGGTCAACATGAGAAATGACCTGGCACCCGAGCTGCGCAGGAGGAAGAGAGCGGCTTGGAACGCCTTCAAGAACGTCGAAGAAATAGCTAAGAGGACGAAGAACCTCCGGCTCCGGGCACATCTCTTTGATTCCACTGTTCGTCCTGCATTAACATATGCCTCAGAGGCCTGGGCCCTACGCAAACAAGATGAGAACGCCATTCAGGTCTCCCAAAGAAGAATAGAAAGAGCTATGCTTGGAATAACACGTTTCACTCAAATGAGAGAACGAATCCAGAGTTCTGACATCCGTCGACGATCAAGGATCAGGGACGCTGTCTCATATGCCAAGGTGTCGAAAATCAGATGGGCTGGTCACGTAATGAGATTTAAAGACGACCGTTGGACTAGAGCTGTTACTGATTGGATTCCACGGGATGTCAAGAGACCGCGTGGCCGCCCACCTACCAGATGGTCAGACTTCTTTGTCAAGATCATGAACGATCGGTTTGAGGCCCTCCATGTTCCCGGAGCGAAGAGATGCCATTGGGCTACACTAGCACGAGACAGGAACAAATGGAGACGTTACTGGCGCCCGCTCGAACAAATCGACGACTAACGGGAAGTTAAGTGATTAAGTGATTAAATTTTTAAAAAAATTTAAAAAAAAGAAGTAAATTTACTATGATTGTTTAAATGGATTTCTAGCTGAGGAAAGGAGAAAACAATATACCCTGGATGGAATTCTGCCCTTGAGCAGATCTCCTGATAATCTGGAGTACTGAGCCCTCAGATGAGATTTTGTCCTTGAGTTCATCTCCTAGAACTTCCCCTGAAGGAGTGACTTTACCTCTGTTGTTATTACTATGTTCAATTCCATCTTTGTGTATCGCCACCTTTTATGATTTCTATATAACACTGCTCTAAGGGGAAAGAGGGAGGAGAAAGACATAGACTACATGACTGTAATTACTGGAGATAGAGGACTAAGACTATGACAAGACGAGGAAGAAGATATAACAAAGAGGAAGACTTTGAGGTCTATGAGGAGACAAGGATGATGGAACTATGATGACTGGGACAACTACCCAGACTAAGACTATGATTATGCAGAAAGGGGAGAGATCAGATTAAACTGGGGAGAAGAAAAAATAAACTGACTACTGACTACCTGAGCCCAGTCCCTGTTCATTTGTTTCTCCAGCTCTTCGTCTGTCCTTTGCCATAGACTGGACTGGGGAAATGGTTCTCAGCCACTGAATGCTCGAGTCCCGCGTGCCCCTGAATTTTCCATTGGAAACTCACATGCAACAGTCTCCATAGAGATCCTCCGTTTAAGGAGGTTCCCTACAGTCTGGGGTGTGGTGTATCTGGGCATGCCGGGAGAGTGGGGCTCAGGGACAGCATCGGTGTTATGGATCCTGCCTCACTCTTTGGCCTGTGCATCTCTTCCTTCTACTCATCTTAAGTTCCGCATTTGGAAAATAAATTGGCATGAATCATACCAAAAATACACTTCCTAAGATCTAAGAGCAAGTTGATTCCAAGAATCTGACAAAGAATGAAGAATGCTTGTCCAGTAGCAGGGTGAAGCCTGTGGGGTCTTCCCACACTGAGATGAAACCTGGGTGTGATGCTTCTCCAGGGAGTTTCAGAGTCAGGATCTGTAGGGCTCTAGCTTATGGTCTGAGGGTTGCTTGGTGGTATGGGGATGAACTCAGTGATAGAATTGGTGTCCATTGCGATTATAACCCGGTACAAGATTCTACCGAGGAGGCCTGTCTGCAGAGTTCACTGTGTGATGGGGACCAACTATCAAGTTAGATGGTCACTCAGACCCTAGGAGCATGATCCCTGAGACCTATCTTTTTTCTTTTTTAAAAATATTTTATAAAGTTGTTCATAATAATTCATTACATTTAATATTCAAACTTCAATTCCACCACTATGCACCTTTCCATGACCAAAAGAAGAATGAATGTGAGGATTGTTGTATTTTATCCTGGAGCCATTTAAGCCCTTGTATGAGAGATTACAAGAATGTTCGTTAAACCCAAACCAATCTTAAACCCAAACTACTTTAGGTACATCAGTGGGCTAGAGTATGAGAATTCTTGGAATTTTGAAATTTACAATATGATTATTGAGCAGATTCATTCATGAGTAAGGCCTATGTCACTCTCTTCTTGGCTATAAATGAGATGGCACCCGCGTATATGGCACCCGCAAGGCAGTTTCTGGATGTGATTGCCAAGCTACTGGAAAACTGGGAGCTGTGGGGAAAAGGCCCAATCCTGCTCTGAGCGAACTTGGAGATCTCAGTCAAGGGTCCCACATATCTGGGTTTTTATGCAGGTTCCCTCATGAGCGATGCTTGTCCAAGCCTGTGGAGTGGCCTTGAGCATGGCTGAGGTTGTGTTTCAGGGATTTTAAGCTGCTGGGATTCTGCTGGGGCAGACAGGAAAACTCAGCCTGGCTCCCTCCAAGTTGCCCTTTCTTCCAGTGAAGACAGCCTGGAATGGGGTCAGATCGTTCTATGAATGTCGAGTATACTAGGAGCTTTATTTCAGAGCTTGAGATGTATCTTTGAATCAAGACCCACCAGGTCTTCAGCTATAAAGTTTCCTGCCTCGACTTTGAAAATAATTGTGTTGGGTTGTGTCAAACACCAACCAGTTAGTGCACTAAGAATCTGACCTGGTGACCCCACCTGCTCCTACAATAGTGCTGGATAGCAGAGTTCTAAATGGCTGGGACCTGAGAATTCCTAACTCGTGGCTGCATTATAGATCAGGGCACATTTGTGAGGGTGAGAACAGTCCCCCAGCCCTGACACCTCCTTGGGTTCCCACTCCAACTTCCACCTGGCTCATTGTGGGGTTGAACAGAGAAAACTCAGGCCCTGAGAAGGTCCTCTAAGACTCTAGAATCTATCCAGGTGCTACAGGGTCCTTGACATAGCAAACAACAGGGGACAGAGACCCCCATGGTGGGTTGTGAGATTCTTCCAGTGTATGTGACTCCCTGTGACCCTGAGAGACACCATGAAGTCCCCTCTGAGCACAGTATACAGAGCATTGAGCAGTCTGAGGTCTGAGCGCACGAACTTTTGGGAATATAGATAAAGGAGATGGACTGGATGGCTAGTTAGTTCATGGGACCTTTTAATCTAGAGTGCTGGCCCCAGAGAATGAACACGCCCTGTGGGGGTCCTGTATCTGCTCTATCGCGCTACGTCACCTGGGAGAGTTTCCCCTGGAGAAAGCCCTTGACAAAGTGTTGATACAGTAAACAACATATCCAGATAACGTAAAATCCAACCCAGATCGAGCAAGATTTTTAGGCATCTGACCCGATGTTCTTCCTGTTTTTGGTTTCTACTGGTTACTGGTTCTAGGCAATAAATAACTGAATGTGGAGGACAGTTGAGGCTCTTAGTCCAGGAGCTGTCACCCCCTGACCCCATGAATTGTCTCTCTTCTTTATCTTCTCTTAACCCTCAAAAACCCTGCTTCGGGCCTCAAAAACTCAGAGCTGGTCCCGGCAAAGGCCGTGCTTGACTGTGGGAGACACACACAGTGTGAGGAGCCCAGTCCTGAGACTGTCAGACCCCCTGAGGAGAGGCAGCTGGTCCCATGGTTCAGGGCGTCTCCCGGTGGGCGCTGGAAGCCCATGTCAGGACTCATCCAGGGCTTCTGCGGGGCCCCAAGACTCCCTTAGGGTGGGATGGGGTTTGCCATAAGATCTGTCTCTTGTCTCACTGAGGAAGTGTCACAGCTGCACGTGCTACAGGACCTGGTTTCTCCAACAATGGCCAAGGGATGCAGAGGGAATGGGAAATCTTGAATGTCAATCTTGAGAGTGGAGGAGGGGACAAAGTTCAATTCATCCCGAATAGCAGGACTCCAGGTACAGGATGAGCAGGTAAAGACTGCCAGGGCGAGGCTCTGAGGAGAAAACTTAGAAGGGACAGAGTGTGTGTCTGAGAGCAGAGGGACAGGACAAGAACCCAGCTAAGTACAGGCCAACAGGCCATTGCTTCACTTTGTGCAGTGACTCTTCCCGGGGGCGGATTAAAATCCTTATAGGGTGATTTTACTTTAGGCAAGAGAATAATGGGCTTCTCAGAAAAGTCATGGTCCCTCCACTAGAAACTTCCATCAGGAGGCAGAGGGTGTGACAAACTTTCCTGCTCAAAATCGGGATGGAGGACTTAGAACCACAACCCACAAGACAAGGTACCCATGGGGCCATCTGTGAGCTGAGGGGCAGGTCAGTCCTGATCTCCACATAAACATGATTCATCTGGTCATGAGCAATGTTTCCTCAGGGGGAAGTCCTCAGAGCCTCCTGGGGGCATGCGCCCCTGAAGCTCACCTTGCTTCCTCGTGCAGGTGGTTTGTGTCTGGGCCCATGGGGCCTTCCCCTCACTGTGTCTCTCACACAGTAGTACAGGGCCATGTCCTTCTCCCTCAGGCGTCTCATTTTAAGAGAGAGCATGTTCTTCATGTTTTCTCTGGAGATGGTGAATCAGCCCTTCACAGACTCAGCATAATATGTACTGGCGCCACCATTACTGATGCGTGAGACCCACTCTAGGCCCTTCCCTGGAGCCTGGCGGACCCAGCTCATATAATAGCTGCCAAAGTTGAATCCAGAGATTTCACAGGAGAGTGTCAAGGACCCCCCCCCCCCCCGGGCTGCACCAAGTTTCACCCAGACTCCACCAGCTGCTCCTTACACTGGGCCCCTGGAAACACAAAGACATCCTGCTCACACAGAACATCTGCCTCTCCCAACTTTCCCATGCTCTGTGTCTCTGTCGCCCATGAATTACCTCCTAACAGGCACCAAGAGAAGCCAGCTAAGCCCACACGCCATGTTGGTTCTGTGTGAGTCAGGATGGAGCTCCTGTGAACCCCTGAACTGACTCCTCTCCAGGAGCTGAGGCTGGGCTAGGCTGTTTTCATCATACCAGGGAGAGACTCATTTGCATTTCCTTATCCTTTATTAAAGCATTTGTATTTGAACAAGTAGAGAGAAGGTAGGACTCCAGAGTGGGTGTGGTATCCTGGAGGTGTTTTTTCACCAGAAAAATATTCTGAAAACTATGATCTTATTGCATGAAATTGTTATTTGATAGTAAATTTAAATGATATGGATTCTCCTTATCCGTCCGAGCTCGCAAATCAGTGCAGAGATGCGATCAAGGAAGACCTCAAAGAGAGAAGAGCAGGAGTACTGGTAGATGTGGCAGAAGCAGGGAAAAGTATTCGTAACGCCCGCCTGTCCTTCGCCAACTACAAGACCAATATGACGGCCCTCCGACGTCCTGATGGATCCATCACATCCTCCAAAATGGCAATGGAGAAGATTATCCATGACTTCTACTCAAATCTCTTCGATAGCCATGTCCACTTGCCGACATACCAAATTCCACAGGATGGATATGTCGTTCCCAACGTTCTCCCTTCCAAAATCCGACACGCCATTTCGTCGGTAAAGAAACGATCAGCACCCGACCCAGACAAGGTCAGACCCAAACACCTGAAGAACCTGCCGTCAGTACTCATCAATACACTGGCTCGGCTCTTCACTCGCTACCTGTCTGAATGCAAGGTTCCGTCCCAATGGAAAACCAGCAGGACCGTACTACTGTTCAAGAAGGGAGACATCCATTACATTGACAACTATCGCCTGATCTGCCTATTGTCTGTCCTCTACAAGGTTTTCACTCGAGTCATCCTAAATAGGATTGGCAGAACACTAGATGAAGGAAAACCATGCGAGCAAACCGGGTTCCGCAAAGGATTCAGCACCATTGACCATATCCACACCATAATCAAGCTCATTGAGGTTTCTTGGGAGTTCAAGATGCCGCTCTGTTTAACGTTCATTGACTTAAAGAAGGCCTTTGATTCTGTTGAGACGGAAGCGGTCATTGAAGCCCTAGCCGATCAGGGCATTCAAGCTCAATACATCAGGATCCTCCGTGAGCTGTATTGCGGATTCACTACCAGGATCTCACCATTCTACAAAGAAGTGATCGTTGATGTCAAGAGAGGGGTGCGGCAGGGTGATACCATTTCACGGAAACTCTTCAGTGCCACCCTAGAGAACATCATGCGACAACTGGAATGGGAAGGAATGGAAGTGAAGATAGATGGTCGGCAACTACACCACCTCCGCTTTGCTGATGACATTGTTTTAATAACACCAAACATCAGCCAAGCGGCACAAATGCTGGCCGACTTTGACCGTGAGTGTGGAAAGGTAGGACTAAAGCTGAATCTTACGAAGACAATGTTCATGAGAAACAGTCTTGTTCCTGATGCCCCATTCGCTCTCCATGGAACGACCATCTCCGAATGCAACAGCTATGTGTACCTAGGTCAAGAAGTCAACATGACAAATGACCTGGCACCCGAGCTGCGCAGGAGGAAGAGAGTGGCTTGGAACGCCTTCAAGAACGTCGAAGAAATAACTAAGAGGACGAAAAACCTCCGGATCCGGGCACATCTCTTTGATTCCACTGTTCTTCCTGCATTAACATATGCCTGGGAGACCTGGGCCCTACACAAACAAGATGAGAACACTATTCAGGTCTCCCAAAGAAGAATAGAAAGAGCTATGCTTGGAATATCATGTTTCACTCAAATGAGAGAAAGAATCCGGAGTTCTGACATCTGTCAACGATCAAGAATCAGGGACGCTGTCTCATTTGCCAAGGTGTCAAAAATCAGATGGGCTGGTCACGTAATGAGCTTTAAAGACGACCGCTGGACTAGAGCTGTTACCGACGGGATTCCATGGGATGTCAAAAGACCGTGTGGCCACCCACCTACTTCTTCGTCAAGATCATGAATGATTGGTTTGAGGCTCTTCATGTTCCCAGAGCGAACAGATGCCATTGGGCTACACTAGCACGCGACAGGGACAAATGGAGACGTTACTGGCGCCCGCTCGAGCAAATCGACGACTAACGGGAAGTTAAGTGATTAAGTGATTTAGTGATGGATTCTCCTTATATATTGGGATAAGTCATGCAATGTACTTAATTTCACTCCTATTGCACAGATATAAAGTGACACAGAAAAGCTTCAGTGGTTTGTACAGTGTTCTGAGAGCATGTACCTAGTAAGAATAAGCCCCAGCATCTAGACAGGAGTATCCACTGACACCCCAGCTAACAATTGGATTGGAGTGTAGAGGCAGTGCCTGACTCAGGTACTTGACTTGCATGAGACTGACTGAGTTCAATCCCCAACTCTGCTTACTATCTGCCAACCAATAGCCAGGAAGTTATCTCTGAGCACAGATCCACAAAGAATCCTGACATAGCTCAGTGCCACCCCAAAACCAAATGAAAAACTCAAACCTGACAAAACAATAGGCAAAACAATAGAACAAGAATTCTAGGAAATTTTCCTCATATGAGAACAAGTTGCGTTTGTTGAAAATTCAGCTTTAACCTTGAGGAATTTGACAACAAGGTGCATGGAGGGGCATGGAGGGTGGCATTAGCCTTGGCTCCATCTGCTCCATCTCTCCTTCTTTCCCTGGCAGCGTTTTAATAGTGGTATAAATGACATAAGGCCGTGCCCGACCCAGAATACTGACATATAGAGCATTTGTGTTTCATGAGCACTGACATATAAGGACACCTGTGCAGTGGGCACCATACCCCAAACAGTGGAAGGACCCCTCAACCCAGTGTTTCCTCTTGGCCCATATTGATTCTCCCTCTGATCCTCTCCCCTCCCTCAGCAATGAACCCTGTGTATATTGTCAGACACAGACTAACCCTCAGTTGTCTTCCACTGTGGATAGATTCTCTTGGCTCATTCAGGGAAGTGGGTTTGGGATTACTCTCCATCCTGGGCCTTTCCAAAAAGGGTGACACTAGCTTTGTAGAATGAGACAGGTGAGAAAATCTCTTCTTTATGATACACGAATCTCACCAATAAAAACCCAGAAACAGCAAATATGAATACGTCCTTAACACATCAGGGAATTAAAATCCTTGGGTTCCACCATAGCAGAAATATTGTCCTATGTCAGGAGCAGTGTGAGTTTCCAAGTTCCTGGCCTTGTCAGGAAAGGCTGCAGCTGAGTCCGCACTGTCTGTCCTCCATGTCCTTCTACAGCTGTTTTAGAGTGTCATACCCCAGTGTTCAACAACCCAGAGGACAGTGACACAGTCGGTGTGTGGAGGGACTGAGCTGGCATTGGAGGGAGCCTGAGCCTGAATCTGTGAAGATTTCAGGGACTTTGTCTCAGGGACTCAGACCTCCCAGATGGAGGGTGAGGATAGTGTATGTCCACTCCACATTCCTGAGCAGGACATAGTGTGCTGCAAAGATTCAAATATCTGTGACCCTGCATGCAAAGCAAAGCTGTTCTAGGTGCTAATTGACACATGGAGAATCAGAGATCACCTCATCAGGAGATTCCTTCAGTTCACAGTTCCCTGAACCACCAGAGACGCACACCGGGCAACACAGCAATTATCGTGAATGGGAAGTGGCCTGACTCCAGGAGCGAGCACCATCCCAATAGAGTCTCATCTGGGACGTGAGGGAAGGGCCTGTCCCACGGCTCAGGGCACAGGTTGGAAGGCCCCGTGGGAGCCCCTGAGCCCCTCAGAGAGTGGCCCTTGTGGGAGGCACTTCCTATGTCTCCCTGAGGGGCAGGGAAAGAGCTGGTTCCTGGAGGGGCTGCAGAGACTTTCTCTCAGCAACACTTCTCCCTCAGGCCACAGTCCGTCGTCTCAGACAGGGAAGGGGTGGGCATGCTCATGCAGTGCAGAAGGCCTGTCCAGGCCTACCCAAGCTATGACATTTCTCAAGAAAGAACAACCAGTTTTTCTATGAGTCTAAATTATACGGTTTGTTGAGGGCAAATGTTCCAGTAGGGCCCCACAATCTGCCTGAGAAGAGAAGACTCTCTGTCGAGTTCTTAGAGTTCCCTTCCCTCAGAGCAGGATGGATTCAGAGTGGGCAGGTGCGCTGGTGTGCGCTGAGCAAAGCTTTGTAATTTCAAGGTCAGGGTATCAAGACCACGGGAATATGACCCTGTGTCGGATTCACGGATCTTGGAACGTGCAAATAGATCAGGATCCTGAGTTTGAAAGTTGCAGCCAATACTTATGGGCCAATTAAAAGGAGCCCCACAATACTAATAAGACAAACTAAGAACCATCCACTATGACAGGAAATGCAACATCATGTGTGAACCCAGGCCACCTCCTGCTCGGCAAAGGGAAGGGAGAGGCCTTGGGACAGCCCCACCAGGAGTCTCAGAGGTGAAGGACCCTTAGGTATTTGTATCTGGAAAGTTCACCTGACATTACACTCTCCTTCAGAGCTTGGAGGGATCACACTTTACACACAGGAACTTGACTTGACTGGACCTCCCTGACACTCGAGCTGAAGGAACTTAGGTGAAAGCTGAGATTCCTGAGCCGTAATGAAGACCAAGGATGGCGCAGTGCAGGCGATGTGATGGGAACAGAAAGGGGCAAGTATGGAGACAAAAGCAGAGAGAGACAGAAACAGCTCAAGAAATGCTGGGCTGAGACTGTGTGGTGGATGACAGATGAGCGGGAGTGTGTGGGTCAGTGAGGGTGATGTCGGCAGGTAGATAGGGAAAGGCCCTGGGCAATGAAACAGGTCAGCAAAAGTTCTGGGGGGGGGAATTCCAATGCTGATCCACTTTGTGCATAAGGATGAGACCTTGAGCAGCAGACCTGAGGAGATCACACCCTTCGCTATGAAGGAGATTTCTCAAATTCCCTCGGACCTCTCCTCAATCTGATTAACTTTAGTGATTCAGCTCAAAAAAAGACCATCACCACTCCCAACATCCCTGGTAACCTCCTTAGCAACGAATTTTTACCTGGGAAGAAGCCCCACATGGGGGCAGTTTGGAGAAACCCTATAAAGACCACCTTGAACAAAGTAAGGGTGCACATATGCTGCCCGAGCTCAAGTGCTGCTTGTGCTCACGTGGCCGAGCACATGTGACACCCGCATCTCCCCTCTTGAGATGTGTACTTTCATGCTTTTGTGTCTAATGCTAGGATGTGTGTAGGGGCTCTCTCTACCCGTGGAGATGCCGTTTTCTCTCTTGAATACGTTACTATCTCTATCTCTCTCACTCTCTCCCCTTCCACACCTTAAAAACCCACCAAATAAAATATATATGATTCACTGCTTGTCTACTCCTGAAATTCCTTTCTACGAGGTAAGAACCCAGTAATCCTGGGTCCTGGGTGGCAGAGGCGGTTGGGGAGAAAATGACCATCTTTCTCCTCCTCATATCACATAAGTCACCCGTGGGGCCCACCGACATCAAGGGGAGAGAGGCAGCTGCATGAATCAGCTCTGGGAGTGTTTAATGAGGCTGAATGTTGGGGGAAGAGGGAGAGGAACTGAGATGTGAGGGTGTCACTGAACATGGAGCCACTCTGAGGTAGCGATGGGGAAATGGGTTGCAGGAAGTGAGATCCTGATGAAGCTGGTACAAAGGTGCTTGCACAATATTTGAGAATAGACCTGTCCTAAGAGTGAGTGATGGCAGGACAGGGACCCCTGTGTGACCCCGCGGTCACTCTGATTCCAGTGTGGGTTAGTTGCTGTGCTGTTAGGATTCCCTTTGTGGGGCTGACCCCCTCCTGGTCCTTGTGCCCCTCTCAGTTCTTGTGCCCTCTAACTCCTGAGCGCCCTCTGGTGGCCCTAGAGAGCCCTGCAGCCCAGCCTGTCTCAGCAGGTTTGCATCTGGGCTCACCCTGACTTCCCCTGACTGTGCCTCTCAGACAGTAATACACAGCTGTGTCCTCAGGGGTCACTGAGCTCAGCTGCAGGAAGAACTGGTTCTTGCTAGCGTCTCTGGTGATGGAGACGCGGCTTTTGAGAGATGGGCTGTAGTAAGTGTCTCCATTATAACATATGCGCCCCAACCAGAGCAGGCCCTTCCCTGGGGGCTGACGGATCCAGTGCCAGCAGGAACCAGAGGAGATGGAGTAACCAGACACAGAGCAGGTGAGAGAGAGGGTCTGGGAGGGGGCCACCAGTCCTGGGCCCGACTCCTGCAGCTGCACTTGGGACAGGACACCTGGGGACAAGGAGAATCAGTCACTGTCAGTCCCTGCAGTCACTCCCTCCCCCAGACCCTGTCACATCTGGGACACTCACCCAGAGAGGCTGTCCCCAGGCAGAGGAGAAGACCCCACAGAATCATTTTCTCGACCACAGCTCTGCCTTTCCCAGAGACTCAGCCCTGAGTGAGAAGACAGCTGTGAGCTCCACAGCCCAGACAGTATTTGACCCTGGAGCCTGAGAGGGATTTGCATGAGGTGAACAAATCTATTATAGGAGAAAATTTCTAATCTTGGTTCCCCTTTTGCCCATTGGGCAGCTGAAATCGCACACCATGTGTGATGTATTGAGAATTCAGTCTATGGGGCACCTTGAAAGAGCTTATAGGGGAGTCCTGAACTAGTCTACATAATAATCAGTGTCAGTGTCATTGACAACTTCACAATTCCTTCCGTTTGACTGTCTTGAAATATATAATAAAAGTAGTTCACATTTCCCCGTGTTCAATACTCTAAGAAACTCTAAAACTAACCCTCTTCTACAATGCTGTAACTGTGATTTCATTTAAACTATGATTCATTTGAAATATTCTCAGTGTCTCTGTCTCTGTCTCTCTGTATCTTTCTCTCACTGTATGAATCTGTATTTTGCTCCCCAAAGTGTCTTGAAATTACAATAATAAAGGTTTTTGCAATGTTCTCTTCAAATAGATATTCACCTGAGAGTCTGTGCTATGTTTGCCTGACCCAGTTTTAGCTAGAAAACCTTGAACTCATATTAATAAAATTTCTCTCGCTGCACATCTGGGCATCCTCTGGAGTCGACCACCTCCATGGCTTCCTCCATTCCCCAGGTCGTGTCTGCTCATACTCCCTTCATCAAGAAGCCTAGAATCAGCCCCTCAGGATCACCTCAGCCAGGTGACTCCCCTCCTCTGAGCCTGCTTATCCTTTTCTGATGTTTAACACAAATCACAGCATGCACATGCAGTGTTTCAGGTTGATTCATATTTTCAAGGATGCATAAATTTTACAGCAAGAAGTTTGTTCTTTTGCGATGTGACTGATGTTTGAAGCATTAGCCTCAGTCTCACAGTCAAGGGCACTGGCATTCCTGCCTCAGCGGTCCTCATCTCTCACCTGACAGTCTCCTAATCTGACTCACAAAGCTCTGACATGGGTGTGCTAGCCAGTCTCTCTGCACTACGCACGGGGACATTGAAAACAGGGACATTGAGGATTCACAGTATCAAACAGGTGAAAAATTCAGGTTCAAATTGATCCGCAAATACTTTGCTTGCTTGAGGAAAGCTGAATCAATAGGGTAGAAACCATGTGTCTTAATCAGCTGGGAATATATGCTTGTCGGCCGCTCAGCATGCTGGTCACAATCACAAAGACAAAGACATTTTTACCGTTGTGTGTAAATAAGTTCTAGAGAGTCTTTGAATTCCTAGATACAAAACTGAACAATGAGGCCCTTTGAACATCCATCTCAGGATGCTCAACTCACATCTGCACGGTGAATGCTGCACAGCTCTCAGCCTGTTTGTGCAAACACAGCCCTGTGACATGGTTCCTCCTTCCACAAGTATAGCAGCAAAACAGACCTGACTAGATTCAAGGTCCCCACTGCCTTCCTGGGAGATGCACCATGTTTATTTATTTCAGGCTCAGCCTCAAGATGAGCCTCGAGTACTCCCAGAAGCTCAAAATATGGCTCCCAGAAGCACAAAATACATTATCGTGTAGCAACATCTGTGTGATTATGTCATTGCAACACTAAATGATGTAGGAAGATCTGCACAAGCTCCAGTGTTGACTCTGTTTTTGTTTCTCTGTTCAGCCGTGGAGTCCACTACTTACCTCCTTAATTTCTGTTTCAAGGACATTTTTATAATTACTTCCTTCAATAATTTTATATAGTCAAAACTTTCATTGTTGTTTTCAGTGATGCTTGAGTGGATGGTGCTCTGAGGTGATTCTCAGAAAGCATCGAATGTTCTGAAGTACTTGGGATCTTTCCAGACTTTTATCCCCATTCATTAAAGCCATTATAATTCTTTTCTCATTCAATATTACTGGTGCTTTGGCAACTCCTTGTGTAACTCTAAGTGGTCTGTGTGGTGCTCTGGTGATTGTACTCACACTGGTTGGCTGGTGCTGTGATGGAGTCATTCCAGGCTGCCACTATTATTTTTTTACAATTTAATTTAATTTTATAAAAGGGTTCACAGTGTTTATTACATTCAATATTACAATACCAATCCCACCACCATTACAACTTCCCACAACCATTATTTCCTATTTTCCTAATCACCACTGAAGCCTACCCCAAGAGAAGGCCCTAAATGATTGTTTTTTTTTATTGCTTGATATGATCAGTTCACTAAAAATGATCAAAAACATTTTTTAGAAGAAAGTGTGTGGAAGATTGCTGTGTGACCCTGGAGCTGTTAGGTTCCTGTATAGGAGATGTCTAACCTTGTGAAAGAGATTACAGGTTAAGCCTTGTGTATTACTATTTACTTCATCGAGATGGGTTGCCTTCCACTTTACATCCCATCCAATATGCTGTGCTACTCCTGGCATATCAGTGATGTAGAATCGGTGATGTCACTCCAGGAATTCTATGTTGATGGTGTGACATAAGTGGGGTTAAACTTTAAACTGGCAGGTGACTTTGGAGTCCAGAAGCATCTTTACAGCTTGGTGATCTCTTTCGAGATTTCTTTATGAGCCTCTGAATCATGGCCAGTTAATGAGCTTATTCATCACCCAGGTCCAAATCATTCATGGGTGTGATGTCCAGGCTCCCAGAACAATAGAAAGATGGGGGAGGCCACCCTACCGGACCCTGTTGGAGTCTGTAACTTTCAGTCACAAAACCTGCATTCCTGAGTTTTACGATAGATTCATTCATGAATGAGGTTCAGCTGAGTATATGGAATCCAGCCTTGATCTGGGTGGCGATTGGGTTCTGGAGGGTTTCAGCTGCTCAGATTCTATAAAGGGGATGGAGGGGCTCACCCATCCCCTCCGAGGGACCCTGAATCTGAAATTCAGCCTGGTGCAGGTTCTGGAGGCATCTCTGCAGCTGGCTTATCTTTTTCAAGATTTATTTTTCAGTCCCTGGATCATGGCTGGTTAATGAGCTTATTCAGGGCCAGAAAGCAGCCATTGCTCTATTCCTTCTGGAGCTCTCTCAGGGACTGGCAGAGCTTGTTAGGAGCTCTAACTATATGACTTCTTTTACTGTACAGGGCCTTACCAAGTCCTGCAGGCTCACATGGGTTCACCGTCATAGTCATCCTGTTGTTCATTGATTTCCTCGAGCAGGCACCAGTAACATCTCCTTCGTCCTAGCACTGAGATTTTAGAAAGTGCCATATTCAAGGCTCTTTCAGGGTCAGGAGAATGAGACCCATCATTGTTACTGGTTTTTGGCATATTGAGTACATCATGGGGAGTTTGCCAGACTCTGCCATGCAGGCAGGATACTTTCAGTAGCCTGTCGGGTTCTCCAGAGTAAGAACTGAATAATAAAATGTTGCGCAACCTTCTGGAAGGTTGGGGATCTGGTTGGAGGAGGCCCAGTCCCGATCCCAGCAGGCTTCGAGATCTCAGCCCCTGGACCTGCATGTGTGGGTTCCTCTGCTGGTTCCTTCATGCAAGAGGCTTGTCTGAACTTGTGGAGAGTGGTCTCAGCATGGCTGTAGATGGTTGCAGAGGTCTTTGGCTGCTGAGGCTCTGATTGGGTCAGGAACTGTCTTAAATTGCACTATGAGTTATGGAAATCAAAACTATAGTTATGGAATTGAAGGAGAATCTCAAAAAAAAGCGTTAGAATATCTATCCATCTATCTATCATCTATCTATCTGTCCTCTCAGACTAAAGGCTTAGAATATAGGTAGATGCTCAGATCAATGGATTAGAGTATTGCTTGACGTTCTGACCAATGAATTAAAATCAAGTTCCCTGGATAAATCCTCTAATTTATGACAGTTAATCTATCAAGACTGACTGCAAAAGTGCAGCAAGGAAAGCCTCTTGAACACTGGTGTCAGGAAAACTGGAAAACAGACAAAAAGAAAAAAGAAACTGGATCCTATCTCAAACTAAATATAGAAGAAGTTAATTCATGAGGATAGTGTCATAGCCAGCAGGCAGGGTGTTTGCCATGTATGTGGAGTATCCTAGTTGGGTCCCTGGATTCCTTAAGGTCCCCAAAGAACTGGGATAATTCCAGGAATGACTTGATCACTTGACATCCTGTTACTCATGGATTTTCTCGAGCAATGGCCAGTAATGTTTCCATTGGTCCCTGTTATCTACTAGTGTAGCCCAATGACCTCTGCTTGTTCTAGGAAAACAAAGAGCCTCAAACCGGTAGTTCAGGATCTTGATGAAGAAGTCTGACCATCTCGTAGATGGGTGCCCACGCGATCATTTGATGCCCCGTAGAATCCAGTCAGTAATGGCTCTAGTCCAGCGGTCATCTCCAAATCTCATTACTTGTTCAGCCCATCTGATTTTCGACACCTTGAGACAGCTGACCTGATTCTTGATCGTCAATGGAGGTCAGAACTCCGGATTCTTTCTCTCATTTGAGTGAAGCGTGATATTCCAAGCATAGCTCTTTTGATTCCTCTTAGGGAGATCCGAATAGCATTCTCATCCTGTTATTGTAGGATCTAGGTCTCTTAGGCGCATGGTAATGCAGGAAGAACAGTGGAATCAAAGAGATGTGCCCAGAGACGGAGGTTCTTCGTCCTCTTAGCTATTTCTTTAACGTTCTTGAAGGCGTTCCAAGCTGCTCTTTTCCTCCTGCACAACTCAGGTGCTGGTCATTCTTCATGTTGACTTCTCAACTAGGTACACATAACTGTTGCATCCGGAGATGTTTGTTCCATTGAGAGCGAATGGAATGTCAGGAACGAGACTGATTCTCATAAACATTGTCTTCGTGAGATTCAGCTGTAGTCTGACCTTTCCACACTCATGGTCGAAGCCGGCGATAATTTGTGCTGCTTGGCTAATACTTGGTGTTATTAGAACGATGTCATCAGCAAAGAGTAGGTGGTGTAGTTGTCGACCGTCTATCTTCACTCCCATTCCTTCCCATTCCAGTGATTACATGACGTTCTTGAAGGTGGCACTAAAGAGTTTCAGTGAAATAGTATCACCCTGCCTAACCCCTCTCTTGACATGGATGATCACTTCCTTGTATAATGGTGAGATCCTGGTAGTGAATCCATAATACAGCTCAAGAATCAGAGGATTTCACTTGAAAAGATGTGGCTCATTGCCAGAAGTTTCTATCTTTGTTGCCTATACACAAACATACAATTATGATGAAGGAGAAATTGAGAAGTTCTACATGGAGCTGGAGAAGTTCTAAAAAAAAAGACCACACCTGCTACAAGATCATTGTCAGTGTTTTAAATACTAAGATAAAACCGAGAAGATCAGCAGAAGAACTCCACATTGGGACCCAGGGCCTAGAATGGAACCAACAGGGTGAGAGACTGTCTGAGTTCATCATGTTGACCAAGACCATCCATGGTAACTCATAGTTCCAGAAGTCTGAATCTAAACGTTGGACATGGGAGTCTTCCGGTAGATGGTTCCACATGAAATTGACCACATCTTATTCAATCCATGGTTTTGCCTGACTAATGTCGCTGTTGTCCCAAAATTCCAACTGGGATTGGACCACCATCTCCTTCGTGCAAAATTCTACTTCACAGAGCGGGGGAAAAAAAGGGCTGAAAAGTTTAAGAAGAGAACTCTCAGAATGACCACCAACTTTGACAACATTGCAGCAATATGGGAAGGTGCCATCGTTGACAACATTGACAAGGAATATGATGAACTTTTTCAGCACCTCCATAATTGTGCGAGGAACACCAAGAGAGAGAGATAGCCACAAAAAGATGCATGTCTTCAAAAACTCTCGAACTCATTCCCTAATGTGGCTTGGCGCAAGCCTCATACAACTGCAAGTGAACATCTGAGCTTGCAAAACAGTGCAGAGAAGCGATAAAAGAATATCTCAAAAAGAGAAGAGCAGCAGTGCTGGCAAATGTGGAAGAAGCCAGAAAAGCATTTGCAACACCCACAGTCCTTCGCCAACTACAAGACCAAGATGACTGCCCTCCGACGTCCTCATGGCTCTATCTTCCAGAAGAGAATGGAGAAGATTATCCATGACTTCTACTCGGATCTCTTCGATAGCCACGTTTACCTGCCCACACACCAAATTCCGCAGGATGGATACATCATTCCCAACGTTACCCTTCCTAAATTTGACACACCATATCGTTGGTAAAGAAGTGAACAGCACCTGGCCTAGACAAGGTCAGACAAGAACACCTGAAAAAACAGCCATCGGTACTCATCAATACACTGGCTCAGCTCTTCACATGCTACCTGTCTGAAAGCAAGTTTCTGTCCAATAGAAAACCAGCAGGACTGTACTACTGTAAAAGAATGGAGACATCCATGGCATTGGCAACTATTGCCCAATCTGCCTGTTGCCTGTCATCTACAAGCTGTTCACTTGAGTCGTCCTGAATAGGATTGGCAGAACACTAGATGAAGCGTAACCATGCCAACAAGCCAGTTTCCGAAAAGGATTCAGCATGATTGACTATATCTGCATGATAACTATGCTCATTGAGGTTTTTCGGGAGTTCAAGGTGCCTCTCTGTCTAATGTGCATTGATTTAAAGAAGGCCTTTGATTCTCTTTAGAAGGAAGTGGTCATGGAAGCCCTAGCCAAACAGTGCGTTCAAACTCAAGACACCAGGATCTTCCATGAGCTTTATTACGAATTCACTTCCAAGTTCTCACCATTCTACAAGGAAGTGATCATCCATGTCAATAAAGGGGTTCGGCAGGGTGATATCATTTCACTGAAACTCTATAGTGCCACCCTCGTGAACGTCATGCAATGACCATAATGGGAAGGAATGGGAGTGAAGATAGACAGTCAGCAACTACACCACCTCCGCTTCCCTGATGACATCGTTCTAATAACACCAAGCATTAGCCAAGTGGCACAAATGCTGGATGACTTCGACACAATGAGTGTGAAAAGGTCGGACTACAGCTGAATCTAATGAAGACAATGTTTATGAGAATCGGTCTCATTCCTGACATTCCATTCACTTTCAATGGAACAAACATCTCCGGATGCAACAGTTATGTGTACCTAAGTCGAGAAGTCAACAAGAATAATGACCTGGCACCTGAGTTGCGCAGGAGGAAGAGAGCATCTTGGAACGCTTTCAAGAACATCAAAGAAATAGCTAACAGGACAAAGAACCTCTGGCTTCGGGCACATCTCTTTGATTCCAATGTTCTTCCTGCATTAGCATGTGCCTAACAGACCTGGATCCTATGATAACAGGATGAGAACACTATTCGGGTCTCCCTAAGAGGAATCAAAAGAGCTATGCTTGGAGTATCACGCTTCACTCAAATGAGAGAATGAATCTGGAGTTCTGACCTCCATCAACAGTCAAGAATCAGGGATGCTGTTTTGTTTGCCAAGATGTCGAAAATCAGATGGGCTTGACATTTAATTAGATTTGGAGATGACCGCAGGACTAGAGCCATTACCGACAGGATTCCAAGGGACGTCAAATGATCGAGTGGCCGCCCGACTACGAGCTGGTCAGACTTCTTCGTCAAGGCCCTGAATGATCTGTTTGAGGCTCTTCATGTTCCTAGAATGAGCAGAAGTCACGGGGCTACACTAACACGTGACAGGGACGAATGGAGACATTACTGGCACCCGCTTGAGCAAATCGATGAGTAAAGGAATGTCAAGTGATCAATGATCAAGTGACCATGAATATCATGAGATGTTGGAATTCCAAGATTGTATATGGTTGGTGTCCAGAGACATCCCTGCAGTAAGCCAATCCATTTTGGGATTCATCTGGGAGTCTCTGGATCAAGGCTGCTGATGCGCTGCGATTGCTCCAAGAGGCAATAATGGGTGTGACAGCCAGGACACAAAATGGGCAGGGATATGGGGAAGGACCCCTCACAATATTAATAAGACAAAGTAAGAACCATCCTCAATGACAGGATATGCAATGCCATTTGTGAACCCAGGCTGCCCCTCCTGGACCTACGAGATGAGAGAGGCAATGGGACAGCCCTACCAGGAGGAGTCCCAGAGATGAAGGACCCTGTGGCATTTGTATCTGGATAGTTCACCTGACATCACACTCTCCTAGAGACACGGAGGGATCATACTTTACACACAGGAACCTTACCTGACTGGGACTCACTGAGACCCCAGATGAAGAAACTTAGGTGACAGCTGAGATTCCTTACCCGTAATGAAGACCAAGGATGATGCAGTGCAGGCGATGTGATGGAAATAACAGAAAGAGGCAAGGATAGAGACAAAAGCAGAGAGAGACAGAAACAGCTCAAGTAGTAATGGGCTAACTGGTGTTTGCGTGGATGTGGAGAGAAAGGGACACTCCTTCACTGCTGGTGGGAATGCCGACTGGGAATTCCCTTTTGGTAAACAGTATGGATGATTCTCAAAAAATTCGAAATTGAACTCCCATTTGACCCAGCAATACCACTCCTGGGAATATATACCAGAAAAGCAAAAAAAAAGTATAGTCGAAATGACATCTGCACTTCTATGTTTATTGCTGCACGGTTCACAATACCAAATTCTGGAAAAAGCCCGAGTGTGCAAGAACAGATTACTGGCTAAAGAAACTTTGGTACATCTACACAATGGAGTACTACGCAGCTGTTAGAAAAGATGTAGTCATGAAATTTACATACAAGTGGTACAACATAAAAAGTTCATGCTATGTGAAATGAGTCAGAGAGAGAGGGACAGAAATAGAAAGATTGCATTCATCTGTGGAATATAAAGTAAAAAAATAGAAGACTAACACCCAAGAGTAGCCGAGATAAGTACCAAGAGATTTACTCCATGTCTTGGAGGCCAGCCACATATGCTAGGGGAAAAGGCAGCTCAGATAGAGAAGGGAGCACCAAGTAAAGGGTGTTGGGAGGATCCTCCCAGTATGGGAGATGCATGCTAAAAGTAAACTATAGACCGAACAGGATTGCCACTCAATGCCTCTTTTGAAAACCACAGCACTCAAAAGGAGAGATAAAACAAAAGGGAATGCCCTGCCACAGAGGTGAGGTGGGATGGGGGGGGATGGGGGGGTAGGAGGAATCCTGGAATCATTGGTGGTGGAGAATGGGCACTCGTGGAGTCAATCATTGTATAACTGAAACCCAAGCACAACAATTTGTAAGTCTACAAATGTACCTCATGGTGTTTCACTAATAAAAATTAAAAATAAAATAAAATAACAGTGGGGGAAAAAAAAGAAGTGCTGGTCTGAGTTTATGTGGTGGACGGACAGAGGAGCTGGAGCGTTTGGGTCAGTGAGGGACAGAGGCAGTTGCATGAACCAACTTTGGGAAGGTCTGATGGGGATGAGTGATGGAGGAAGAGGGACAGGGACTGTGATCTGAGGGTGTCATTGAATATGGAGCCGCTCTGGGAGCAATTGGGAATGGTTCTGGTAAAGAAGCTGGATCCGGACCTGCCTCTCATTAAGCCTGGGTGCTGACAGGTTGCAGGAAGTGTGAGATGCTTGATCAAAGTTGGTACAATGATACTTGCAGGGGGCTTGCAAACGGACCTGCCCTACAACTTAGTAATGGCAGAACAGGGACCCGAGTTCCCTCCGACTACATCACGGATCATTTTCTATTGTGTTCTGATTCTCCTGATGGATTGTACTCCCTCCTCATTCCTGTGCCATGTTCAGTCCTGATCGCCCTCTGGTGGCCCTAGAGACCCCTGCAGCCCAGCATGTCTCAGCAGGTTTGTGTCTGGGCTCACCCTGACTTCTCCTCACTGTGTCCCTGGCACAGTAATACACAGCTGTGTCCTCGGGGGTCACTGAGCTCAGCTGCAGGGAGAACTGGTTCTTGTTCATGTCTCTGGTGATGGAGACGTGGCTCTTGATGGACGGGCTGTAGTAAGTGTTTCCATCCCAACATATGCGCCCCAAACAGAGCAGGCCCTTCCCTGGGGGCTGGCGGATCCAGTACCAGCAGTAATAGCTGGTTGTGATGGAGAATCTGGAGACAGAGCAGGTGAGGGAGAGGGTCTGGGAGGGGGTCACCAGTCCAGGGCCCGACTCCTGCTGTTGCACCTGTGACAGGACACCTGGGGACAAGGAGAATCAGTCACTGTCAGTTCCTGCAGTCACTCCCTCCTCTAGACCCTGTCACATCTGGGATACTCACCCAGGGGGGCTGTCACCAAGCAGAGGAGAAGACCCCACAGTCTCATCTTCTTCTCTACCACAGCTCTACCTTCCCCAATGACTCAGCCCTGAGTGAGGAGACAGCTGAGAGCTCCACAGCCCAGACAGCATTTGACCCTGGAGCCTGAGACGGATTTGCATGAGGCGACCAAGTGAGTTAAAAGGGGAAACTTAATTGCCCTGAGTCTCCTTGTCACATTGGGGCGCTGAACTCACACACCCTGTGTGGTGTATTGAGAATTCAGTCCATGGGGTACCTTGAAAGAGTTTCTATGAGGGTCCTGACCCAGTCTACATAATAATCAGTGTCAATGACATTGACAACATTACAACTCCTTCCGTTTGACCGTCTTGAAATATATGATGAAAATTCTTTACATTTTCCCATTTTTAATAATCAAAGAAACTCCAATTCTAACCCTCTTTTACAATGGTGTAACTGATTTCATTTAAGCTATGATTCATTCGGAATATTCTCAGTATCTCTGCCTGTATATATATATATATATATATATATATCTTTTTTTCATTATATGAATCCGGTTTTGCTTCCCAAAGTGTCTTGACCTTACCTTAATCAAGGTTTTTGCAATGTTCTCTTCAAATAGATATTCACCTGAGAATATGCTATGTTTTCATGATCCAGTTTTAGCAAGAAACCTTTGAACTCATACTAATGAAATTTCTCTCCCTGGACATCTAGGAATCCTCTGGAGTTGACCACCTCCGTGGTTCCCTCCATTCCCCAGGTCTTGTCTGCTCATCCTCCCTTCAGCAAGAAGTCCTGAGTCAGCCCTTTAGGATCACCTCAGCCTGGGGACTCCCCTCCTCTGAGCCTGCTCATCCCTTTCTGGTGTTTAACCACAAATCACTGGACATACATGCAGTGTTACGGGTTGATTCAGACTTTCAAGGATGCATAACTTTTACAGCAAGGAGTTTGTTCTTTTGTGATGTGACTGATGTTTGAAGCATTAGCCTCAGTCTCACAGCCAAGGGCACTGGCATTCTTGCCTCAATGGCCCTCATCTCTCACCTGACAGTCTCCTAATCTGACTCACAAAGCTCTGAAATGGGTGTGCTAGCCAGTCCCTCTGCACTACGCACATGGACATTGAAAACAGGGACATTGAGGATGCACAACATCAAAGAGGTCAAAAGTTTGGTCCAAATGGACCCCCACTTTTATTGCTTGAGGAAAATCTGAATAAAGAGGGTATAAACCATGTGTCTCAACTCATGATCACGACCATCCTGTTGTTCGTCGATTGCCTCAAGCAGGCCCCAGTAACGTCTCCTTCATCCTAGCCCAGAGCATTTTTTTTAAAAAGTGCCTTATTCAAGACTCTTTCAGGATTAGGAGAATGAGACCCATCATTGTTACTGGTATTTGGCATATTGGATACGCCACGAGGAGTTTGCCAGACTCTGTCGTATGGGCAGATTACATTTGGTAGCCTGCCAGTTTGTCCAAGGTAAGAATGAGATAATAAGATGTCGCACAGCCACAAATGAGGTGGCGCGCTTCCGTGATCTGGATCTTATAGTCTCTTGGTCTTGGCCGTTGATGGGATTACATGGCACCAGGAGGCCAGGTGGTGGGTGTGACCCCTGCCTACTGTAATATGAAGGATCTGGGTGGAGGATGCTCAGCCCTGATCCAAGCAGGCTGTGTCTCAACTCAGTCATGAATATATGCTTGTTAACAGCTCAACATGCTGGGCACAATCCCAAAGACAAAGTCACTTTTACTGTTAGGTGTAAATACGTTCTAGAGAATCTGTGAATTACCTGCTATGAAACTGAACAATGAGGCCCTTTGAACATCTCACAGGACACTCAACTCATGTCTGCACTATATATGCTGCACAACTCTCAGCCTCATTGTGCAAAGACAGCCCTGTGACATGGTTCCTCATTTCAGAATTATAGCAGCAAAACAGAACTGACCTGACTCAAGAATCCCACAGCCTTCCCAGGAGTTACTCCATGTTAAATTATTTCAGGCTCAGTTTCAAGATGAGCATCGAGTACCTGTATGTGTCTTCCAGAAACACAAAATACATAATCGTGTTGCGATGTGTGTGTGATCCTGTCAATGCAACACTAAGTGTTGTAGGAAGCTGTGCACAAGCCCCACTGTTGACTTTTTGCTTCTCTGTTCAGCCATGGAGTCCGTTATTTATCTCCTTAATTTCTGTTTTAAGGACATTTTTATAATTATCTCCTTCAATCACTATAGATATTTGAAACTATCACTGTTGTTTTCAGTTCAGTGATCATTGAGTGGATTAGTGCTCAGAGGTGATTCTCAGAAAGCATTGGATGTTCTGATGTACTTGAGATCTTTCCCAAACTTTTGTCCCTATTTATTAAAGCCATTATAGTTCTTTTCTCTTTCACTATTCCGGGTGCTTTGGAAACTCCTTGTGTAACTCTAATTGGTCTGTGTGGAGATTTGGTGATTGTGCTCACACTGGTAGGCTACTGCTGTGATGGAGTCATTTTTGAAAGCCATTGTTTTTTAAATTTAATTTTATTTTTACAAAATTGTTCATAATGATTTATTATATTCAATATTACAACACAAATCCCACCACTATTACAACTTCCCAACACCATTATTTCCTATTTTCCCAACCACCACAGAAGCCTCCCTGAAGAGCAAGACTGAAATGATTTATTTTGTATTACTTGTTAAGATTAATTCACCAAAAATGATAAAGATTTTCTTAGAGGAAAGTGTGTGACGATTGTTCTGTCCCGCCCTGGAGCCAATAAGCTCTCATATACAAGATTATTAACCTGTGTTACAGGTTAAGACTTGTGTTTTATTATTTTCTTCAGTGAGATGGGTTGCCTTTTACTTTACATCCCAATGTGGCATGCTAATCCTAGTATATCATGATGCAGAGTAGATGTCACACCAGGAATTTTAAAATGTTTTGTGTGGGGTGATACAACTCAGGTTAAATTTTAAACAGGTCGGTGACTTTGAAGTTCAGAAGCATCTCTACAGCTCAGTGATCTCTTTTGAGATTTCTTTATGTTAGATCATTTATTGTCCATAGTTCATTTTGAATATCTTGGGTGCGCAACCACACACTTCTGGAATCCTAGATTGTAAATGGTTGGGTTCCAGAGACATTTCTGTAGGGCACTAATCGATGGGGATTCAGTTGGACGTCTCTGGACCAGGGCTGTTGGTGCGCTAAGATGGTGCTCGGAGGCACATTTTGGAGGCAACAGCCAGGCTGACAAGTGGCCAGGGAGCTGGGGAGAGACATTCCGGTGCCTCTTCTGCCATGCAGCATGGAGATTTAGTCCTGGAACCCTCATACCTGGGCCTTGTTTGTGGAAGCTCTTCATCCCCGGGTTCCATCTGGAGTAGGCTGGGAGACTGTACCTGCTCCATCTGGGATATCCCAGTGAAATGGACTCAACATGGGGTCTGGAGATGTCTCTGGCTCTGGGGTGACTTACAGGACTCACTACTGTATCTTTGGGCTTTGATCTCTTTCAAGATTTATTTATGGGTCCCTGAAACAAAGTCAGTAATAGAGTTCACAGAGTGGCACTGGCGTTTCTTTGTGGGGGTGACTGCCAGTGCTTCCAGGTGTATTGGGAAGTGGGTGGAGGTTTCCCAAGACAACTCTGTGAAAGCTTGGAGATTTCTGTCACAAAACCCGCATACCCGAATTTTCAGCACACAGTACCTTAGTGAGGTCCATCCTGAGACAGTGGAGTCAGGCCATGGATATGGCAGCGATTTTGGACTGTATAAGTGAGCGGGTGCTGGGGAATCTGCCTGGGCAGGCACAGGTCAAACTGCCCCGCTTTATCCAGTGTGTTCAGCCATGTGCGGGTCTGAGATTAACTGTAGCTTTTGATCTCTTTCCAGATTTATTTACGGGCCTCTACAATAAGACCAATAAATGAGCTTCTATAGCAGAGTCAGAGGTCTTTTGTGGGTGTGGCTCCCACATACATGACTTTTGGCTGTTTAATTTCTTGGCAAACTTGGTCCCAAGTTGTTGTGGTCCGTCCAAAGGTACAGCTGTAATTTTGAGTTGTCAGGAAGCCTGATGGGACCATCAGGCTGCTGATGCACTCAATCCCACAGTTACAGGTTGACCTGATGGCAGCACCATACACTATACAGTGCTTTCTCTTTGTAGAATTTTATGTAGGGTAGGATTAATGTAGGCAGGTAGATAGGGAAAGGCCCTTTGCAATGAAACGAAGTTTCATGGAAGAAAAATTCTAGGAATGACCCACCTTGTGGATACAGAAAACAAAGCCCTGATAAGACCATCCAAGATCATCTGCAGACCCTGAGGATATAGACCTCCTCCCCATGAAATTCCTCTTTTTGGACCTCCCTGGTAACCTCCTTAGCAATGGACTTTTACCTGGGAAGAAGCTTCACGTGGGGACAGGCTGGAGAAACTCTATAAAGGCCACCTTGAGCAAAGGAAGGGCGCCCATATGCTGCCCAAGCCCATGTGCTGCTAGTGCCCACATGGGCGAACACATGTGCTGCCCGAGCACATGTGTCGCCCGCATCTCCCCTCTTGAGATGTGTACTTTCATGCTTTCGTGTCTAATGCTAGGATGTGTGTAGGGGCTCTCTCCACCCTTGGAGAAGCCCATGTTCTCTCTGGACGTGTTACTCTCTCTCTTACTCTCCATTCCCCCGCTTACCTGCTATCCCTTTTTCTCCCTCTCCAAAAGCCTCCAAATAAAATCTATTTATTTCATTGCTTGTCTACTTCTGAAATTCCTTTCTGCGATGTGAGACAAGAACCCAGTAACCCTGGGTTCCGGGTGGCAGAGGTGGGTGGGGAGAAAGTGACCGTCTTTCTCCTCCCCGCTTCACGTAAGTCACCCGTGGGCCCGCTGACATCACGATGAGGGACACTCACTCTCAGTAGCCTTCCACTCTAGGGATATATTATGGGTTTTTATTCAGGCATAAAGGCGTCTTGGGTTACTCTCAGTCCTGGACCTTTAAAATAGATCACACTCACTTTCTAGGAAGAAGGAGAAAAATGAGAAAAAGCTGTTCTATATCTTACATAAATAGCAAGGAGAAAACTATACAAATAATAATAATAAAAAAAAACAGGAAAGTACCGATTAATACTCACCCTGCCAGGCGTTGGAGTCCTGGGGGCCTGGTGGGGGTGAGTGTGAGGGACAGGGAGAACAGATCACAGGGAGGGGCTTGGGAGTGTGAGGTGTCACTGAAATTTGAGCTGCTCTGGGAGAGAAGGGGAAGTGTCCTAGGAAAGACGCTGGAACTGGGCATGGATGGGAGTGGGTGGGGGTGATTAGGGCTGAGCCTCTGTGTTGTGACAGAATATTGACTTGTGTGACTTTCTAGTACATGGTGACCCTCTTTGCACCCTGGTGGGACTGAGGCATTTTCCGAGGTGGCCCCTGAGTGCCCTCTGGTGGTGAGAAGCGCCCCTGCAGCCCCTCCAGTGTCCCTGCAGGAGTTGGTGTCTGGGTGACATGACTGACCCACAGCCCCCTGCAGAGTCACACCCCTGGTGTCACCTGCTTCCAGGCTGCTCCCCTGCAGGCAGATCACAGGGTTCCTGGGTCTCTGGAGATGATGAATCAGCCCCCCCCAGAGAGTAAAGGGGTGATTGTCCTGCCACAGTCCTGCCCTTTCCCGGGTCATCCAAGTTATCCAGGAGCTCATGACAGAAATCTGCACAGAGGAGTCTCTCTCTTATCCCCCTCCCCCTCCCTATCTCCCTCTTTCTTTCCCTGCCTCTCTCTCCATTTATCCCTCTCTCTTCCTCCCTCTCTCTTTTCCTCCCTCCCTCCCTCTCCCTCTCCCTTCCCCCCCCCTCCAGGTTAAGCCTTCAATGATTATATGTTGTTAATTGGGATTGGACACCTTCCACATTACATCCCATTCAATCTCCAATCTGGTGTAATACTCCTGTTTTATCAGAGTTGTAGTGTTTGATATGTTCCTCTAGGAAACCCAGAATTTTTAACGGAGTAATATAGCTGAAGTTAAATTTTAAACTGAGTGGCAGCTTTGAGGTCTTTGTGTGTCTGCCTGGGCTTCCTGGGGTACACAAAGATGGCAGGATTGTAAGTGAAATAGAAATCAGAAGGATAATGAGAGATATCAGTGAGAAAGACCTGTATAAAAAAGGCTTAAAACAACAAGAGTTGGGGTGTGGTCAAAAGAAAACCTGTTTCTTCATTACAAAAGACACCAGGAGACTTCCCTAAATAGTGAAAATAGAGTTTCCATATAACCCAGTAATTCATCTAGACGCCGTCACCTAAATGTGAAAATAATAAATTAAGAAGTCATAAAGAAACAGACACTGACACATCTGATATAAAGACCAGGACATGGAAATAACACTAACACTATATGAGAGTTTCATGGAGAAGAAAAACTCACCTGTGCCCCCTGACAACAGACAGTCAGATGAGGATCAGCAGAATTAGTCTCCACATAATGCCCAGGGCACGCTCTGTCCACATAGAAGTCAATGGGTTTCAGCATTCTGCCAACTTCCCTGCACTCCACATCCCTCTTCCTGCCTGAAGTGGGAGTGCCCATTCTGCTATGCTCATCCATCTGGGGAGAGGCCAGTCGGGCGAAGGTTACAGAAAGCAGGACAGGGAGACATTTTCAGGGACCACAGACACTTTCTCCTTGCTATGGAAACAGGGGCCTGACCTGGGAGGGCGGCCAGTTGTAAGATATCTGCCTCTTCTCTGGTGCCTTCGGGAGAGCCAGATCAAAGCAGAACTCCCCATGCAGACAGAGGGGCGCAGAGAGAACAGAGGGTGGCTGGGGTCTCCCTCGGGGCAGAGGAAAGGAGGAAATCACAGGGGTAGAAGGCGCCTCAGCTGAGCCCCAGGGCCTAGCACCCACACAACGGTCCCTCAGAGAAGCTCCGGGGGCCAAGGGAGCGGAGGGAGGGAAGGACACAAGGACGAGGGTGAGAGAGAGAGAGGGAGGAAGAAAGGGGGAGAGAAGGAGAGGAAGGGGGAGAGAGGTGGGGGGTAGAAGGGGAAGCAGCGGGTACCTGGTACAGGAGCCCTGGAATGTTCTGGAACCCCCGCTCTCATTGCCTTAGCTCAGGAGCTGTTTCCGGGTCAGGGGGCAAAGGTTGGCAGCCCGGCCCCACCCAACCCTCTCTGGGCCTGTGGCCCCCTGACAGCCCGAGTCCAGCGCAGCCGCTAGACGGGTCAGCGGGAGCCGGTGTCTGCTCGGGCCTGTCCTTGGGCTCCCTGTGTCCACGAGGGGCACGGGGCCAAGTGGGCAGCTTTACCCATGGCTTCCACCCACCCGACTGATCAGGACCCGGACTCGCGTCTGGATCAGGCTCATCCCCGAGGTGCTCCCCGGGGCCCAACACTCTGAGTCCTTCTCCCTAATGGTCACCCCCGAGCCTGCGTCCCTTCGACCTGATGGGACTGTCCTCAGGAGCGTCCGGTGATCACTGTCCCTCCTCCCCCCTAGGTGTCCAGCGCTTGGTGGTCCCTCTGGCCTGCCCCGAGACCCCAGACACTCAACGCCACATGGGCTGCGCTGAGACGTATCCATTCAGGGGGATGCTGCCCGGCCACTGCTGTGCTGACCGAGTCCCTGTCATCAGGAGGGTCTGTCCCATCCCCAAACTGGGTCTGGGCTGAGTTCACACTCGCACAGAGATGCTGGCGGAGGGACCAGGAAGCCTCAGAGACCCTCTCAGCCGCCCAGAGTCCCCTCAGCCCACAGGGCACCTGCTGCTCCTGGTGGTTCTCCTCTGTGTGGGGACACGGAGTGTGGGCGTCTCCTGAGGGCCCTGGTCCCCTTAGGCAAGAACAGGAGACCTTCACCGAGAGCCATTCTCAGTGGGAGACAATCATATAGGCTCGTCTAGGGTGCGGTTTTGTGTAGGAGAGTTGTGGGGAGGGTCTCTGGGGAAGGTAGGAGGGTCGTATTTTTGTAACCTGTTCTCAGGGATCACAGTTGTCTGTATTAACTCAGTGTACCTTGGTTGATTGGGCTGGAACGATAGCACAGCGGGTAGGGAGTTTGCCTTAGGTGCAGCCGGCCCAGCCAAGTCGGGTTTGATTCCTCCGCCCCTCTCAGAGAGCCCAGTAAGCTACCGAGAGTATCTCACCCACATGGCAAAGCCTGGCAAGCTACCCATGATGTATTCAATATGCCAAATACAGTAACAAGTCTCACAATGGAGATGTTACTGGGCCTGCTCAAGCAAATTGATGAACATCGGGAGGACCGTGACCATGACTTTGGTCGATGTTGATATTCATGAGTAGGAATCAGTTAGAGCTGAAGATCTGTCCCAATCTGAGGGAGATCAGGTGGGTGACATGGGGTGCAGTGCTCACCGAGTGAGGAGTGTCCAAGTCCTCGATGGTGCTTATTTGTGAGCCTGAGCTCTGCCATATCCCTGAACTCTGAGCAGACAGAGATCCTCCCCTGAGGGACAGTTCCACCAGGCCACTCCCCTCAGGTGACCCACCTCTGAGGAGCACAGAAACCACAAGTCTTTTTTTTAGTAGATGTACTCTATTTGTATGTATGTTTTTTTTTAATTTTTATTAATAAAACACCATGTGGTACAGTTGTAGACCTACAAATCTCTGTGCTTGGGTTTCAATTATACAATGATCAAATACCCATTCCTCCACCAGTGCCCATTTTCCACCACCACGGGTCCTAGTATCCCTCCCACCTCCCCATCCCCCCCATCCCACCTTGCCTCTGTGGCAGGGCATTCCCTTTTGTTTTCTCGCTCTCCTTTTGGGTGTTGAGAAACTACGAATACTGACCGAAGGTTTATATCAGTGTTTGGATACTTCCATGTCCCGTGTTTGAGTGTTAGATTTCCTCGTTATTCATTTATTAATTGTAATCAATAAATTAATCTCATCTGTCAGCTTGTAGAATCAAGCAATACTAGAAACTGCCTTTGAATCATTGTAATTTCCTTGTTTTATTTGCTTTATTCTACCAATAATATCAGGTATAATAATATTTTATACCAGGCTGTTTTCAATTAGGGTATCTCAGAGTGGGGTGGGCAAGAGCCCTCGCAACCTCAAGGGACGCAGTACCAGCAGCCAACCGACCTCCACTACCCAACTGCCGCCGTGTTCTAGGCCGCTTTCTGGACCATGAACGCATGACAAATTTTAAGATACTTCCTACACATATTTGATAATTGCCAACGATATCTGATGGGGTTAAGATATTAGGCAACGAATTATATATATATATATATATATATATATATATATATATATTTCCAGGCTCCTGCAGCAAGTACTGGCTCCCCCCTTCTACCCTCTGCACCTACATCTTTCTCTCTCTCCCTTTCTCTCTCCCTCTCTCCTCCTCCTCTCTCCCCCTCTCTCCTCCTTTCTGTCCTTCCCCCTCTCTCCCTCTCTCTCCCTCTATCTCCATCTCCCTCTCTCTCCCTCCCTCCCTTTCTCTCTGTGTCTCTCCCCCCCTCCCCCAGTCCTTCTGTCCTTCCATCCCTCCTCTCCCTTAGCCCCTGGAGCTTCTCTGAGGGACTGAGGTGTGGGTGCTGGGCACTGGGGCTTAGTTGAGGCGCCATCTCCCCCTGTGCTTTGCTCCTTTCCTCCGCCCCGCGGGAGACCCCAGCCGCCCTATGTTCTCTCTGAGTCCCTCTGCCTGACCGGGGAGTTCTGCTTTGCTCTGGCTTTCCGGAAGGCACCAGAGCAGGGATGGGCCAGAATCTCTTGTGACTGGCCAATCTCAGGGGCAGGACCCGTTTGGAATGGCCACCCTCCCGCACCATAACCCATGTTCCCAAAACAAGGAGGAAGTTCCATGGTCTCTGTATTTGTCTCCCCATCCCGCTTTCTATGGCCCTTGCTCTGCTACCCTCTTCTCGGATGAATGGACTGAGCTGAATGGGTGCTCCCACTTCAGACAGCAAGAGAGATGTTGGGTTCAGGGACGTGAATTCTATGCAGCCACTACGTGTTCTGGGCATGCTCAAACTCACCCTGCTGATCCCCTACTGGTTCCCCATTGTAGGGGCTGGGAGTGTGTGCCTCAGTGGAGTACAAACCCATAGTGCCACCGGACTGCTTCTGTCTGCCCCTGCACATGCGGGGCTCCATCCTCCCCCAAACTGGCCCAAAGTGGGACCCCGTTGGTCTCAGAGATTGGGGTCATTCAGTGGATTATCTCCATGGTATTGAGTGAATCATCTCTGTGGCACCTGCCAGGGAGCAGGAGGCTTGGCTACTGCTTCTGAGTTAACACAGGACTATAAATATTCTGAGGTATTCCAGGGCTTGTCAGTTCTGGTGGAGAGTCTGGGTCCTAGCAGGGTGCTGAGCATTTGGGCAACATCAGGGAAGGAGGGTGTGGAGCAGGATGCAGGGTCAGAGCTCCTCTCAAGCAGGCCCTTCAGCTTCCCTCATGCCATCTCTGTCACAAGTTCCCAGCAATATCCAGAACTCTCCCTCTTCTGCGTGTCATGTCTGCATCTGAAATAAGAAAGCTTTGTGTAACAGCAATACTTAAGGAAGACATACATTGTGTGGGCTCTTTAAACACTGGCTTCAGATCACCTACTTATATCTCCCACATGGCAAAGCCTGGCAAGCTACCCGTGGCATATTCGATATGCCAAAAACAGTAACAACAACTCTCACAATTTGTTGTAAGACGTTACTGGTGCCCGCTTGAGAAAAACGATGAACAACGGGAGGACAGTAGACAGTGCTACTCCCGGCAAGCTACTGAGAATATCCTGCCTACACTATCCTGGTGAGCTCCCTGTGGCATATTCAATATGCCAAAACCAGTAACTATAACAGGTATCATTCCCTGACCCTGAAAGAGTCTCCAATCATTGGGAAAGACGAGTAAGCAGAGGCTGCTAAAATCTCAGGGCTGGGACGAATAGAGACGTTACTGGCGCCTGCTAGAGTAAATCGACCAACAATGGGATGACAGTGATACGGTGATGATAATATTTTGATTTCTGGACTTGACACCCTGTGAAGTTTGCTCTGCCTGTCATAGATTTGTGTTAGCACACATGTCCTCGAAGCTGGCTCTCAGTTAGGGCCTTCACTTTCTTGTTTTTCCTTGGCTTCTGTTGGAGCACATTTGTGTCCATATTTGTATCAAAATTCCAAGAGGGTCGTCTAAGTGTCAGTGGGCTGTGGGTGGGCAATATTCCCCTTGGGGAAGGAAACAAGGGTGTCATCGTGTTGGCACTGAGCTCAGTCCCTGATTCATAAATTCTTAATATACCAATATTGTTGTAATTTGGGGGTATTTTCAAGGGAAAAATGAGCTGTTGGGGCAGCGTAATAGGAAAAGTTCACACTGCATATTTTGTTGACCCCAGATGTCCAGGAAAACTTCAGGTAAACATGCATGTGGCAGACCATCCCGTGGCCCCTATCATGTCTGCGTGGAGACTTCATGGTCACTAATGGGAGATGTGCTTATCTCTCCAAGTACCAATTCCCTAGTTTTTAATTTCTGTCAACATCTTTTCTCTAGGTTAAAACTAGGATCACTTTTTTTTTGCTTTTTGAGTCACACCTGGCGATGCTCAGGTGTTACTCCTGGCTCTGAACTCAGGAATTACTCCTGGCGTGCTAGGGGGACCATATGGGATGCTGGGAATCAAACTCAGGTTGGCCGCATGCAAGGCAAACGCCCCACCCGCTGTGCTATCTCTCCAGCCCTAAAACTAGGGTCATTGTAAATGGTAAGTGCCCATAAATTTCTCCCTGGGTGTCTGACCTCTCTGCCTACAGATACCTAGTAGAGTTGTTTGGTTATTCCTTTTACATCTCAAAATACTTCCAAATCTGTCTCAATAAATGACATTTATTTCTTAGGAACTTTACGGCAGGTGAATTAAGGTGCCACCTTCCCTCAGCTGGAAGTGCTGAGGTCTGGCATTGACAACAGGGTGCCCTGAACCTTGCTCAGGATCCGCTGCTGCTGCTGCTCAGGGATCAGCCCCTCCACACACATCCCCCTGGTGTCTCTGCCCTCTCTGAGTGAAACATCTCCTCAGCACGGGCATGATGCCTCCAAGGTCAGGGGTCACAGATTCAAAGGGAAAGGCATGCGGGGTTCACTCTACTGCATCATGGTCACTGAAGAAAGTCACATTGATGTTGGGACAGGATATGGACACCACTCTTTACCCAACACCACGTGATCCTGGACTTTTGACCATGACCACTATCAGTGTGTCACCTTCTCCACGCCCCATGTCTAGTGGCGGGATTCCAGCTAAGGGATACTGAAATGCAAAAACGCACACGGGGCGGGGCCCACAGCCTCTCAGAAGGGGTCTCCCAACACCTGGATTCCATCTCAGAGAAAAAGTTTTCCTGCTGGCCCACAGCAGGTGAATATGTGCATATTTAGATGCTTTGATGTTTTCTAGTTTTACACATTAGTCCCAGGAATGATCATACCTGTCCTTTCAGGAAAAAATCACAGAAAGGAGGTCAGGAAATCAGGGGTATACAGGCACAGACGCTGATGCACCTGGTGACTCCTCTACCACAGCTGGTGTCTGTGTCCCATGTCCTGGCCAGTGCCACATGTGTGTTGCTGAGAAGAGGAAATGAAGCTCAGCTACGATTTCTGTCTATTTCCATTTAATAAAGAACATGGTCTATTTGCCAAAAACACTGTAGAATAATCAAGGATTTTTCTGGGGCTGGAGCTATTGTACCAAACCTGCAATGGTCCCAGTGCACATTGACATGTGTTAGCTCCTGTAGTAAGTGTGAAGCACAAGGACCTCAGCCATTCAGGAAATATGTGTGAATGATTATTCTAGAGGAAACAATTCAAAAAACTGCAAAGCCCCCCAAATACTTCCAAGTGGTTCTTCTGCTAGCTTCAGGGAAGTGCAAAATTCAATCCAAGAATTAGATGAGTGACGGCAGGTGTTCTCGAGAGAAGCCATCTTCCTCTTGGCTGTGGACAGAGAGAGAAGGACAGAGAGAGATCCTGAGCCTTTCCCCAAAATGAAGCCTGGCCCTGTGAGCCCCATGCTGTGTCTCAGTCCCTGACTCTCAGGGGAGGAAGTCAGGAGGATCAGCGTCCCTGCCGTCTTCTCACCCGGCACAGCTGCCTCCCCCTCAGTTTTCTGACACACTCAGGATGTGGTTGTCACACTGTGTCGCTCGCACAGTAATACACGGCCGTGTCCTCAGTGCTTAGCTTGCTCAGTTCCATGTAGGCTGTGTCCTTGGACGTGTCTGCAGTGAGTGTGAGTCTGCCCTGGAACTTCATTGCATAGTCTGTTTCACTATCTTCAGGGTCTATCCATCCCATCCACTCGAGACCTTGTCCTGGGGACTGCCGCACCCAGCTCATCATATATTCTGTGAAGGTGTATCCAGATGCCTTGCAGGAGATCTTCACTGATGTCTCAGGTTTTCCCACCTCAGCCCCTGACTGCACCAGCTGTACCTGGGAATTCACACCTGTGGACAGCAGACAGGAGTGGGTGGACTCCACTTGATTCGCCCCGTTCCTCAGACCAAGGCACGGGGGCGCTTACCTGCAGTCACTGCCACCAGGAAGAGAATTGTCCAGGTGCTGTCCATGGTGAGGACCGTGCACTCAGGGGCTCCTGAATGTGTAGGTCTGCCTGCTGTGTGAAGTTGTCAGGTCACAGACACATCTGTATTTAACTCAGTATCCCTCGTGCAATTTGCATATTCATGAGGACTTAGAATTCATAGCTGCAGGCCTGATCCAACCTGAGAAGGGGCTGGTGGAAGCCATCGGGTCCATACTCAAAGGGAGTGAAGAGGTCCACATTCTGATCCTTGTTTGAGGAGATGAGATGCTGCCCTGTCCCAGAGCTCCCCCTCATGAGACCAAGACCTTTCAGGACGTTCCCCTCAGGGCCCCCACATCTGTATGGCCTGGAGACATCTGGGCAGATGTCTCAGAAATTCATTCTGAGATTTCTGCGTCTCTTCACTGATTTCTCTCACCTCTGCATCCATTTCAGGCCTGCAACCTGGTGCTCTTTGAGGTTATTTCTGGGATCCTGTAACTCCCCAAGGATAGTACAATGAGACTACAAAACCATCCTAATGTCCCTGTGGTTTCCATTGGAGATAATAAGAATTCAGAAACACCACCTGCGTACTGGTTCTACTGCCTTATGTTCCTCCCCAAACGATAAGTGTGCACAATTTAACTTTCTGTGTCATACGTATTTTAATTTTGGTTTTCTTGAGAAAGCAAAATTTAGTTTTATTGAAGAAGGAAATCCATTCTGAGATTTCTGCGTCTCTGCACCAATTTCTCTCACCTCTGCATCCACTTCAGGCCTGCAACCTGGTGCTCTTGAAACCTGGCGCCCCCTACAGTCCAGACCCCACCTTGCAGGGAGAGCCTCTGGGCTCTCAGGGGCATTAACTTGTTGGCATCTCTAATGCAGGATTAAATCCTGGGACTTCATTTCAGAAGCCTTGTTCAGGAGCCATATTCTTTAATGGGCCTTTTGATTTCATTTTGAGCCATACCCAGTAGTTCTGAGGACTTACTCCTGGATCTCTGCTTAGGGATCGTTCAGGTAGATGCATCCTAGGAAAATATTGGCAAATCAAGTTGTTATATGTATAAAAATTAAAAAATGACACTGATGGTTCTTTGCTGAGACTATGTAAAAGTAATGCAATAAATAATTCACTCAAATAAAAATAGTAAAAACCATCAAACTAAAACAGGATTTAAGTCTTTAAAACTTTAATAGCACTGTCCTCCTATCGTTCATCGATTACCTCGAGCGGGCACCAGTAACATCTCCATTGAGAAACTTGTTGTTACTGTGTTTGGCATATCGAATACATCGCGGGTAGCTTTCCAGGCTCTGCAATGCAGATGAGATACTCCTGGTAGCTTGCCAGGATCTCCAAGAGGGGCGGATGAATCAAACCCAGGTCAGACACGTGCAAGGCAAATGTCCTACCTGCTATGCTATAGGTCCAGCCCAAAGACTTTAATAGAAACAAAAACATATTAAATTTGTTAAATTAATAGAATTTTTGAAAAACCACAGATGGGTCTAACATAGCTGCTAACAAGTTTATTTTATAACTGTATTAGTAGGACAAATATAAGTAAATACCAAATGAATATGATGAAATTAATAAAGTTTTTATCGCTGCGATAGCACAGCGGTAGGGCGTTCGCCTTACAAGCGGCCAACATGGCCGATCCGAGTTCGATTCCTCCGCCCCTCTCGGAGAGCCCGGGCAAGCTACCGAGAGTATTCGATATGCCAGACACAGTAACAACAAAGTCTCCAATGGAGACGTTACTGGGCCCACTCGAGCAAATCGACGATCAACGGGAGGGCCTTTACCTTTACCTTTTAATAAAGTTTTATGGATCATATATGACTTGAAATCTTACTTTTTCAGTGACACAGAATAGCATTATTTAAAGAAATCTTCTTAGAGAAAGTCAAAGGGAGAAAAAGAGAGAGCCATCTTCAAGAGACCACATGGGTTTCTCCAAATGGGAAAACTCTTTGAATTCTGATTTCTGGTCAGACATGTTAAAAATCTGGAAAAAATGCAAGAATAGATGGGGGAACGGAGGCACAGGATTGTGATAGGAAGGACAAAGGCAGCCCAAGTACAGAATCTGGTCATCATCACGTGAGCCATCCTTCTCCTTTATTGATGCCTAGGGTCCTGTATGGGTTCTCTGTCTCCCTGTCTGTCTCTCTCTCTCAGATTTATTGATTTCAATACAGACACAAATGTTATTGTGTATATCTCTTTTCCAACATTCAACATTTAGTTCTTGTCCAGTGATAATATCTAACTATTCCTGTCATACTGGCCCTTCTCTGTCAATCACAAACCAAACACTGGTAGCAGGCTTACAACCTTGGATCCATCCCACTTGCCCCGGTGTTTCCTGACACTGAATATTAATCTCATACCAAAGTTTATATCCACAGAAGAGTGCATTTATTCTATATCTGTCTCTTTCCTTCTGACTCATTTCACTCAGCCTGATAATCTCCATTTCCCTCCTTTTATAAGTGAACTTCATGATTTCATTTTTTCCCAGTGACTGTATAGTATTCCACGTGTAGATATGCTATATTTCATCCAGTCATCTGTTCTCAGATACTTGGGTTGTTTCAGAATTAGCTCTTGTGAATAAAATATTGTGATGCAGTAAACATAGACATATCCATTTAAGCAATTTGTAAATATATTTCAAAATTAGTGTTTTGGATCCTTTGGGTCAATGCCAAGAGTGGAATTTCTGGGTCACATAGAAGCTAAATTTTTAGGATATTGTGCGCTTTTAAAATTTTTCCAAAGAGTTAGACTCTGTTGATATTTTTACCAGCAGAGAATGAGAATTGCATTTCCACCACATCTATGCCAACACAGAATGTTTTGGTTCTTTGTGATGTGTGCCCTACCCCCTGGTGTGAGGTGATATTTTAATATTGTTTAAATTTGCATTTTTTTTCTGATAAGTGATGTAGAAAATTTGTTCATAGAGTTCTCTGCCTTAAATTATACTTTAAGAATACGTCCATTTGAAACCCCATTTTTAGATCACTTAATCACTTAATCACTTAACTTCCCGTTAGTCGTCGATTTGCTCGAGCGGGGGCCAGTAACGTCTCCATTTGTACCTATCGCGTGCTAGTGTAGCCCAATGGCATCTGTTCGCTCCGGGAACATGAAGGGCCTCAAACCGATCGTTCATGATCTTGACGAAGAAGTCTGACCATCTGGTAGGTGGGCGGCCACGCAGTCTTTTGACATTCCGTGGAATCCAATCAGTAACAGCTCTAGTCCAACGGTCGTCTTTAAATCTCATTACGTGACCAGCCCATCTGATTTTCGACACATTGGCAAATGAGACAGCGTCCCTGATCCTTGATCGTTGATGGATGTCAGAACTCCGGATTCGTTCTCTCATTTGAGTGAAACGTGATATTCCAAGCATAGCTCTTTCTATTCTTCTTTGGGAGACCTGAATAGCATTCTCATCCTGTTTGCGTAGGGCCCAGGTCTCTGAGGCATATGTTAATGCAGGAAGAACAGTGGAATCAAAGAGATGTGCCCGGAGCCGGAGGTTCTTCGTCCTCTTAGCTATTTCTTCAACGTTCTTGAAGGCGTTCCAAGCCGCTCTCTTCCTCCTGCGCAGCTCGGGTGCCAGATCATTTGTCATGTTGACCTCTCGACCTAGGTACACATAGCTGTTGCATTCGGACATGGTCGTTCCATTGAGAGCGAATGGGGCATCAGGAACAAGGCTGTTTCTCATAAACATTGTCTTCGTGAGATTCAGCTGTAGTCCTACCTTTCCACACTCACGGTCAAAGTCGGCCAGCATTTGTGCCGCTTGGCTGATGTTCGGTGTTATTAAAACAATGTCATCAGCAAAGCGGAGGTGGTGTAGTTGCCGACCATCTATCTTCACTTCCATTCCTTCCCATTCCAGTCATCGCATGATGTTCTCGAGGGTGGCACTGAAGAGTTTCGGTGAAATGGTATCACCCTGCCGCACCCCTCTCTTGACATCAACGATCACTTCTTTGTAGAATGGTGAGATCCTGGTAGTGAATCCGCAATACAGCTCACGGAGGATCCTGATGTATTGGGCTTGAATGCCCTGATTGGCTAGGGCTTCAATGACCACTTCCGTTTCAACAGAATCAAAGACCTTCTTTAAATCAATGAACGTTAAACAGAGCGGCATCTTGAACTCCCGAGAAACCTCAATGAGCTTGGTTATTGTGTGGATATGGTCGATGGTGCTGAATCCTTTGCGGAACCCTGATTGCTCACATGCCTGTCCTTCATCTAGTGTTCTGCCAATCCTATTTAGGATGACTCGAGTGAACAACTTGTAGATGAGAGACAATAGGCAGATCGGGCGATAGTTGCCAATGTCATGGATGTCTCCCTTCTTGAACAGTAATACCGTCCTGCTGGTTTTCCATTGGGACGGAACCTTGCATTCAGATAGGTAGCGAGTGAAGAGCCGAGCCAGTGTATTGATGAGTACTGACGGCAGGTTCTTCAGGGGTTCAGGTCTGACCTTGTCTGGGCCGGGTGCTGTTTGTTTCTTTACCGACGAAATGGCATGTCGGATTTTGGAAGGGAGAACGTTGGGAACGACATATCCATCCTGTGGAATTTGGTATGTCGGCAAGTGGACATGGCTATCGAAGAGATTTGAGTTGAAGTCATAGATAATCTTCTCCATTGCCGTTCTGGAGGATGTGATGGATCCATCAGGACGTCGGAGAGCAGTCATCTTGGTCTTATAGTTGGCGAAGGACAGGCGGGCCTTATGAATACTTTTCCCGGCTTCTGCCGCATCTACCAGTACTTCTGCTCTTCTCTCTTTGAGGTCTTCCTTGATCGCATCTCTGCACTGCTTTGCGAGCTCGGACATTAGCTTGAGGTTGCCTGAGGCATGCGCCAAACCACGCTGGCGAATTAGCTCAAGAGTTTTCGAAGATAGGAGATTTTTTGTGGCTATCGCTCTCTCTCGGTGGCTCTCTGCCGTGAGGATCGGGACCGTCGTTCCCCCGGGTGCGTGTGGGATGGTCGGGGCCTGTCTTGAGGACTTCCTCCCTGGCCTCCCGCCGCTCGAGCCGCCCGCCTGGGCCCTGTGCGCCGGCTCTCGTGGGGGCTGGAGCGGTAGCACAGCGGGTAGGGCGTTCGCCTTACAAGCGGCCAACATGGCCGACCCGAGTTCGATTCCTCCGCCCCTCTCGGAGAGCCCGGCAAGCTACCGAGAGTATTCGATATGCCAGACACAGTAACAACAAAGTCTCCAATGGAGACGTTACTGGGCCCGCTCGAGCAAATCGACGATCAACGGGAGGGCCTTTACCTTTACCTTACCTTTCTCTCTCTTGGCGTTCCTCGCACATTCATGGAGGTGCTGAACCAGTCGATCATATTCCTCGTCAATGTTGTCAACAATGGCATCTTCCCATGTTGCCGCAATAGTACCAAAGAGTTCCCAGTTGGTGGTCATTCTGGGAGTTCTCTTTTTGAACTTTGCAGCCCTTTCTCCCCGCTCTGTGAAGTAGAATTTTGCACGAAGGAGACGGTGGTCCGATCCCGTTCGAAATTTTGGGACAACAGCGACATCAGTCAGGCAAAACCGTCGATTGAATATGATGTGGTCTATTTCGTTGTGGAATTGTCCACCGGGAGATTTCCATGTCCATCGTTTAGATTCTGGAACTGTGAGTTACCATGAATGGTCTTGGTCGACATGATGAACTCAGACATGATGATTCATTCGAATGCCTAACAACCCGAATCGAACGTTTACATTTGAATAGATGTGGCTCACTGCCTGCAGTTTCTATCTCCGTTGTCTACGCACCAACATCTCATTATGATGAAAGAGAAATCGAGAAGTTCTACATGAAGCTAGAGAAGTTCTATAAAGAAGACCACACCTTCTACAAGATCATTGTGGGTGATTTTAATGCCAAGATAGGACCGAGAAGATTAGCTGAAGAACTTCACATCGGGACCCATGGCCTAGAATGGAACGAACAGGGTGAGAGACTGTCTGAGTTCATCATTTTTAGATAGGGTTTATTTTTCTCTTAAGTTTTTCAAGTGTTTTATATAAGTTTTATTAATCCCACATAAGATAATTAGTGATTTTTATTAATTCTACTTCAGATGAATAGTGAGTAAATATTTTTCCCCATTTTGGGGGTTGTCCTTTGATGCTGCTCATCATTTCATTTACTATGACAGGTCCATTTAAAAAGGTAGACTGACAACTCAAAGCATGAAATGAACGAACACTGACTCCACATTGATTAAAAATTATTAGTTGATGGGAGGGAAATTGAAACAAGAATACAGAGACCACGTGTTTGAACTCAGGTGGAACACAAAACATTTGTCATGGGCTGATCACAATCACAAATCAAAATCACCTTCACTGTTGGGTGCAGAAACAGCCTAGAGAGACAGTGACCCCGCAGATGGAATTGTGACCAATGTGGGTGGGTCATTGTAGGTTCAGAGTCAGGACACAACTCATGTGTCTTCACAGTTCAGGGCATCACTCTGCCCCTCTGCACACAGCAAGGTTGTAGTATGTGGTTTCTCCTTCCACAAATGTAAGTTGAAACAAAATCGGCTCTGGACTCACTACCCACTGGCTCCTCAGAGAGTCGCAGGGCTCAGCAATTCCTTCTCAGACTAAGATGAGCGTCGGGTACTTTCTGTGTCTCCTGGAACCCAATAGCATTAACTAGTGGAGTCGAGCATCCTCCACCCAGATCCTCCAAATTCCAGTAGTCAGGGTCACACCCACCACCTGGCTCCCTGGCGCCGTGCAATCCCATCAATGGCCAAGACTCAGGGACTATAAAATCCAGATCCCAGACGAGAGCAGTGCAGTCTGCTGCCCCTGCGCCTGGCTGTTCCTTGCCGGGATCCCTTGGATGCGAGCGGGTTGAGCTTTCCTCCCTGCCCCGACCAGGGCTCCGGCAGCCGAAGACCTCCAGGACCAGCCACCACCATGCTGAGGCCACTCTCCGCACACATGAAGGTACTGGCAGAGGAACAAAGCCACGCGGGTTCCGGGGCCGAGATCTCCAAGCCTACTCGGATTGGAGTCGAGCATCCTCCACCCAGATCCTCCAAATTCCAGTAGTCGGGGTCACACCCACCACCTGGCACCCTGGCGCCGTGTAATCCCATCAATGGCCAAGACTCAGAGACTATAAAATTCAGCTCCCCGAATCACGCAGCCGCATTTGTGGCCGCATGACATCTTATCAAGACATATTTTTATGACATCTTATTATCTCATTCCTACTTTGGACAAACTTGCAGGCTATCGAATGTAGCCTGCCCACAGGGCAGAGTCTGGCAAACTCCCCGTGGCGTACCAAATATGCCAAATACCCGTAACAATGATGGGTCTCATTCTCCTAAAGAACCTTGAATATAATCTCAGGGCTAGGATGAAAGAGACGTTACTGGGGCCTGCTCGAGGCAATCGACGAATAACAGGATGATGAATGAATGAATGAATGAATGAGTGAACGTATCATAGTCAAGTTCACACAGCACCAAGTACAGTAGCCAAGATGCACACACAACACACAACCGCATTGTTCAGTTCTGTCTGTTTCCTCATTCAGCTGTGGAGTCCATTCTTTCTATCCATCAGTTCTGTTTGAGGGACAGTGATCATTGTTTCCTTCCTTTTCTGAGACTCCCAAGTCTCCCTGTCCGTGTTTTCTTCAGGTCAGAGAGCACTGAGAGGATTGTTGCTCTCTGCACGCTCTCTGTGTGAGCTGAGTGTGTAAATGTCTGGTAGTGTGGGTATGGATTGGGTGAAGTTCTGCTCAAATAAACACTCACATTCAGCTAGGGCTGTAACTCTAGTAATTTCTGGCAGCCACAAAGCCTGTGATGTTTTCTCAGTGGGTTGGAGGGCCAGAGGTCAGGTAGCAGAAATAACTGTGGGTGCTGGTGCTTACGGGGACTTTCTGAGACCTGTCACATCCTTTGGGGAACAGCCTTTAAAAATATCATGAATTCATAGAAATTAACCCATGAGTCTCAGGAATATAAACTCACAGTCCAACTGTATAGAATTTGGAGCCCAGAACAAATCCTTGCATCTTTTATGGTGAATCTTTGGGAAAGGATTCAATTCCTGGAGTGGAGCAAAGAAAATCTCTCCTGTATAATCTCCGGGCAGCTAGGGAAGTCCCGGCGGCTCTTCCCTTCACTGCCCGAGTTGGAGTGGGTTTGGGCCACAACCCCACCCGGGCTTTCCATGTCCTGGGTGGACAGAGGAGGAAATGAGGGCCAACCTGGTTGATTTATCAGTTGCCACTTATTCCATTCTCCCCATGGACCTACATTCTTCTTCCTCTGTCCCCCTTGCTAGTCTCTCTGCACTCCATCTTGCTGTCCTGCTCTATCTCTTTCCAACTCTCTTGCTTCTCCAATTCACCAGCACTAGGGGTAGCACCACACTTTGTCAATACCAAGATGAACATAAGAAAACCCTTCCTGACCTCCCATCAGGCTCAAGGGCTGAAACACCACTTAGGGGTGTTCCTTTCTCCTTAGTCCAGTAACTTAATCAACATATTAATCCTACTTCTTTTTTTTCTAGTCATAAAAGTATAGTTCTTTGTTTTTTTTTAAATTTTTATTAGTGAAACACCATGAGGTAGAGTTGTAGACTTACAAATTTTTGTGCTTGGGTTTCAGTTATACAATGATCAAACACCTATCCCTCCACCAAAGCCCATTCTCCACCACCACTAATCCCAGTATCCCTCCGACCCCCCACCCTCCCCATCCCACCCTGCCTCTGTGGCAGGACATTTCCTTTTGTTCTCTCTCTCCTTTTGGGTGCTGTGATTTGCAAAAGAGGCATTGAGTGGCAATCATGTTCTGTCTAGAGTCTACTTTCAACATGCTTCTTCCATCCTGAGAGGATCCTCCCAAACACTCTTTATTTGGTGCTCCCTTCTCTATCTGAGCTGCCTTTTCCCTAGCATATGCTGCTGGCCTCCAAGTCATGGAGTAAACCTCCTGGTACTTATCTCGGCTATTCTTGGGTGTTAGTCTCCTATTTTGTTATTTTATTTTCCCAAGATGAATACAATCTTTCTATGTCTGTTCCTCTCTTTCTGACTCATTTCACTTGGCATGATACTTTCCATGTAGTACCACTTATATGCAAATTTCATGGCTTCATCTTTTCTAACAGCTACATAGTACCCCATTGTGTAGATGTACCAAAGTTTCTTTAACCAGTCATATGTTCTCAGGCACTCAGGCTTTTTCCAGATTCTGGCTATAATAAACAGTGCTGCAATGAACAAACATGAACAGATGTCACTTTGACTATACTTTTTTGCTTCTCTGGGATATATTCCCAGGAGAGGTATCGCTGGGTCAAATGGGAGCTCAATTTCTAATCTTTCGAGAATCGTCCATACTGTTTTCCAAAAGGGCTGAACCAGTCGGCATTCCCACCAGCAGTGAAGGAGGGTCTCTTTCTCGCCACATCCGAGCCAGCACCGGTTGCTTTTGTTCTTTTGGATGTAGTCCTGGACCTTTAAAATAGGTCACACGAGCTTTCTAGAAGGAGGGAGAAAAATGAGGAAAAGCTGTTCTACATCTAACATGAATATCAAAGAGAATGATATAAAAATAATAAGAAACCAGAAAAACACCGAATAATACTCACCCTGCCAGGCGTTGGAGTCCTGGGGGCCTGGTGGGATGAGTGTGGGCAACAAGGAGGACAGATCACAGGGAAGGGGTTGGGAGTGTGAGGGTATCACTGAGAGTGGAGCTGCTCTGGAAGTGACAGGGAAGGGTCCTAGGAAAGACGCTGGAACTGGGCATGGATCGGAGTATGTAGGTTGATGGGGGCTGAGTGTCTCTATGTTGTGACAGAATATTGGCAAGTGTGGACTTCTAGCACATGGTGACCCTCTTTTGCCCCCTGTTGGGTCTGAGACCCTTTCCCAGGTGGCTCCCCAGTGCCCTCTGGTGGTCATCAGCGCCCCTGCAGTCCCTCCTGTGGTCTGGGGGTCCTTTAGAGTCCCCGAATTCCCAGTGTGTATAGAGAAGAGCGTTTCAGCACCATCGGGGACAGGAAGTGTGAGCACTAGGAAATGAGCCCAGCCTGATTCACACCGGTTTCCCCAGGGAGGTTTGTTCAGAGACAGCCCATGGAAATGGGAATACTTCCTGCCTGCACGTGGAGGTCACTTATGCTTGAGTCACATCACAGCTCACAGTGACCATAGAGTAAGTATGGTATACAGAAAAAGGGCCGGATAGGGAAAGTCCTGCAAAGGGAGAGTAAAGGGTCACAGTACAAACACAGAAATGTTGAGAAAGAAAAAACTAACTTGTGAAAGAGTCTCTGGGTCTTGGCCTTGATGGGATTACCTGGCGCCGGGGGCAATTGGTGGGTGTGAGCCCTGCCTACTGGAAGATGGAGGATCTGGATGGAGGATGCTCAGCGCCGATCCGAGGAGGCTTGGAGATCTCAGCCCCGAGACCCGCATGCCTGTGTTCCTCGGCAGGTTCCTTCATGCATGTGGAGAGTGGTCTCAGCATGGTTGTAGCTGGTTCTGGAGGACTTCGGCTGCCAGGGCTCTACTCGGTGAGGGGAGGGAAACTCAACCCGCCCCCCTTCAAGAGGCCCCAGCGAGTATAGTCAGGCACGGGGCCAGGAGACCCTTCCCAGAGACTATAAAACCCAGCTCCCAAAAGAGAACAGTGCAGAGTCTCCTACCCCCGATCCTGGCTGTCCTCACCAGGGCAACCTTGCAGGGGGGAGGGTTTAGTTTCCCTCCCTGCCCCTAGCAGAGCCCTGGCATCCAAAGACCTCCAGAATCAGCCACAACAATGCTGAGAGCACTTTCCACATGCATGAAGGAACCGGCTGAAGAACACAGGCATGCGGGTCCCGGGGCTGAGTTCTCCAAGCCTGCTTGGACCGGGACTGAGCATCCTTCACCAAGATCCTCCATATTCCAGTAGGCAGGGGTCACACCCACCAACTGCCCTCGGTACCAGGTAATCCCATCAACTGCCAAGACCCAGAGACTATGAAATCCAGCTCCCGGAAGTTCAAGGCCTTGAATAGTAACAATGATGGGTCTTATTCTCCTAACCCTGAAAGAGCATTGAATATGGCACTTTTTAAAATCTCAGGGCTAGGACGAAGGAGACGTTACTGGTGCCTGCTCAATGCAGTCGACGAACAACAGGATGATCATGATAGTGTACTTGTGAAAATCAATATCACTGTCAGCATATTACTCTGGGTAATTCATATTTGATTCATAGACCAGTAAAATTTCCAAGTCCCACTAAGGATCAGTATCTTTTAATATAGGCTGGGTATTTTATATCTTGTGAAAATTTGAAGGATAAATGTCTGTGAACAGAAATATAGCTTCTTGCAGTGTCGTTGAATTCAGTGACTTTGAATATTTTCTGAACATTTTTTTCTAGGAAATAGATTTTTTTTCTTTAAAGTGTGTCATATCCATTCCAATCAGGTTTCAAAAGGACTAAAATCAGATGCAGGGCAAATGAACTGTTATTACTGCCTCCTTCTGGGCACCTCAGCTCATCTGCCCCCTGTCTGGGGGACACACCCTGGTGGTCCTGGACATTTGAAAATGGACCTGTCCTAAGGGTGAGTGATGGCAGGGCAGGAATCCAAGGTCACTTCGACTACAGGACGGATTAGTTATTATGGTGTTCTGATTCTCTGATGGACCTTACGCCCTCCTGGCTTCAGTACCCCTTTCAGTCCTGAGCGCCCTTTGTTGGCCCTGGAGAGCCCTGCAGCCCAGCATGTATCTGGGCTCATCCTGACTTCCCCTCACTGTAATCACAGCTGTGTCCTGGGGCGGGGGGGTCACTGAGCTGCAGGGAGAACTGGTTCCTGTTCGTGTCTCTGGTGATGGAGATGCAGCTCTTGAGAGATGGGCTGTAGTGTTTCCATCATTACATATGTGCCCCCAAAAGAGCAGCAGTTTCCCTGGTGGCTGGCGGATCTAGCCCCAGCAGTAACCACTGGTTGTGATGGAGAATCAGGAGACAGAGCAGGTGAGGGAGAAGGCCTGAGAGGGGGCCACCAGGCCTGGGCACTACTCCTGCAGGGTTAGATCAGACACAGAACCTGGGTACACGGGGAATCAGTCACTGTCAGTTCCTGCAGTCACTCCCTCCCCTAGACCCTGTCACATCTGGAAGACTCATCCAAGGTGGCTGTCCCCAAGCAGAGGAGAAGACCCCACAGATTCATCTTCTTGACCACAGCTCTACCTTCCCCAGAGACTCAGCCCTGAGTGAGGAGACAGCTGGGATCTCCACAGCCCAGAGAACATTTGACCCCAGAGACTGATAGGGATTTGCAGGAAGTGACCTCCTCGGTTATTAGTGTAGACCTCTGACCTTGGGTCCCCATTGTCCATTGGGGCGCCGAATTCACACACCCTGTCTGGTGGATTGAGCACTGGTCAAAGGGGCGCATTGAAGCAGGTCATAGGAGGGTCCTGACTTACTCAACTTCATAATCAGAGAAGATGAAAGGATCAAAATTCCCTCAATATGACAGGTCTTTCATATATACATAAAACAGTTCACGTTTTCCCCCGTCTCTTACCAACTCTAGAATTAACCCTTTTGCCTTTATTTAAATACCGTGTTTTGCGAAGTTGTTCCTAATGCAGATGCAATGGATTTTTGATATTCCCACACCAATCCCACCTCCTAATGACCTTTCTTCCTCATTGTCCCCATTTCCCCAACCACTCCTGCTACCCTGCCCTTTCAGTGGGCATACAGTGGTTATTTCTCTTACTTGTTGCAATCAAATGACTAGAAGAATTACCAAAATTACTTCAGTAAAAGGGGCTGAAGTGATAGCACAGCGGGTAGGACCTTTGCCTTGCATGCGGTTGACCAGGGTTTGATTCCTCCGTCCCTCTCAGAGAGCCAGGCAAGCTACCCGTGACGTATTCAATATGCCAAAAACAGTAACAATAAATCTCACAATGGAACAATAAATCTCACAATGGAGACGTTGCTGGTGCCCACTCGAGCTGCAGGGTGAGCTCACACCCGTGTCTGCAGGTTGCTCGCAGAGCGCCCTGGAGAACAAGAGTCCTGCTGTGCTGATGGCCACAGCCCCGTGTCCTCGGATGCCCTGTCACGGCCTCTCCTGCAGCCGGGAAGCCTCTCCCTCTCCCCTCCCGGCCCGAGTCCCAACCCCTCCTGGACCCCTGCTCAGCTTCTCTCTCTCCTGTCAGTCCTAGACACTCTGAGCTGAGCCCGGATCTGCTGTTTCTCTTTGTCCCAGGATCAAAGTCACCTCACTCAGCAGGACTGACCAGAGGGCGGGGAGCCCAGTCCACCCTCAGGGACTCTCCCACCCTCAGTCACGATTATGCTCAGGATTGGAGCGTTCATGCATGGGGAGTTGCCTTCTAGCTGTAGATGGTTTTACCGTTCATGTAGCAGCTGTAAAATTCCAACAGATTTTTGTCATGAATGTGTTCCTAAACCTTTCTGTTTTTTCCAGTGAACTTCTTACTATCATGTAATTGTAGGAATGTGTGGATGAGGTTTCCAATCATGCAGCCTTCATCAACTTTAATGAGCTGCATATTAGTCTAGATCTCAAGGACTATGCTGCTAGCTAGTAACTCTAGGCTTCTTTCTCTTGATACCATATGCAATAATCAACAGGAAACTTGTATTCATAATATAAGACACAGTTCCATTTAAAAATATTTATTTTTTCAAAAACTGCAGTTTGTGTTTACAGGAGAAATAAGAGGCTAACGACAAATGACACAGCAGATGTAGACGGTCCCTGGCAATGAGTTGATGTTAGATACCGCAGTAACTCTGTAAACCACAGATGGACAGTAAGACAAATGCAACTATACGTACACCAATTACAAAAAATCACAATAGAATAAAAACCTATTCTTATTAAAAGAATCTGTTCAGGAACAGAGCATGCAACGTACTTTGTAAAATGGAATTTAACACTGCATTTGGTAGACTCTTCCACAACAAGTGGATTAAAAATTCAAACTAGAGGAGGAAAGAACATATTGAAGTATGCCTACTTGAGTTTATTATATTTCCTTTATATTATTTAACTTTAAAATAACTGAAACCAGCCCTTTACAACCTCCCCCATGACTGGAACCCAGCCCTGGAGTCCCAGGAGCAGAGCGCCTCCAGGTGATCACATGCATCTCTGCAGATCCCAAGTTTCCCTAAGCAGGTTTGTGTCTGGGCTCACAGGGACTTGCCCTCACTGTGCTCTCACTGTGCGTCTTGCACAATAATACACTGCTGTGTCCTCAGTTACTGAGTTGCTCAGTTTTAGGTAAACTTGGTTCTTGGAAGTATCTCTGGAGATGCTGACACGGAACTGAAGACCTGGGTTATAGTATATGTTTCCAGTACTCCCCATAGCACCAATCCAATCCAGCCCCTTTCCAGGGTCCTAAGCGGACCCAAGAATCCAGAGACCGAGCAAGTGAGGAACAGCATTTGCGAGGGTATCACCAGGCTTGGTCCCGACTCCTGCAACTGTACCTGGAGACAGAGACCCATAGTGACTCAAGGCTTCATAGGCTCCATGCTCACCTTGGAGCCTCTGTCCAGGGAATACTCACATCCAGGAGCTGCCACCAGAAAGAGGAGGAACCAGCGCTGATGCACATTCCTGCCCACGAGGTCCATGATCTCAGACACCGTGTCAGGGGAAAGGGAGCCCGAGATGGGGTGAGTGTGAACATGATTTTAATCCTGCGTCCTGAGTGCAGATTTGCATAGGGGAACCTCTGTAGAGAAAGGAGGGGACCCGGGGGAGGCTGGTATGTGGGGTCCCTGAGAAGAGGTGCTGACTGTGGCTCAGAGCACTCAAGCCTGTCCCTGGGGTCCTGTTAGAGCCGGGCCTCTTCCTTCAGCACAGGAAACATTCTGGGGAGCTCTCAGGAGACAGGACTTGCTGAAGGGCAAATGGAAGCTGGGGAGGAGACACCCCATGTCTCAGGTCCCTGATGACCAAAGCCAACGCCCCCTGGGCCTCTACTCTGTAGACAGTCCACTGCCCCTCCGTTTCCCTGTGTGGTGGCTCCTGTTCTCTCACTGCAGATGGAAAACCTGGGGCCTAACAGACAGTATAACTGTCACAGGAAATTCTGACTTGATTTTCTGACCAATTCATGGGCATACAATTGCCACTCTATTTACTCTCTCATTCTGCATGAACATCCTTCACCTGGAGAAGTTTCACTCCTTAATATCCAAGAAAGTTGTTAGTTTGGCTTTGTTTATTCTCTTTTGTATTGGGACAAAGAAAAGGCTTCTGCTTAGGTGACCTTCTTGGTGTGGTTGGCCTCGCCAACAGCACCTCAACCTGGTCTGTCCTGTGTACAACTCAGTGTCCAAAAGATGATCATGAACCTAAGGACCCTGTTCTTGGGGGCCATTTCTGAAGAATTCCAACACTGTAAGGTGCTTAGAAAGACTAAGGAAAGGGTCGTTAGCACACTATCTATTGGGCCAGAGTTTTGGTCTCTGTGTGAAGGATCACACATTCTCCAGATGTACATTGTGCAAGCCCTGAGCAGTGACACGTGAGGCCCTACACTACCCTCACATGCATGGAACCTAGACACAGTCAGTGTCACATAAGTGTAGCCCTAATTCCATGGAGCACCTGTGGGTTCAGTTAAATCTAAGGGACCATAAAATGTGATTTGTGACTATATCACTGTCATCCTCTTGTTCGTTGATTTCCTTGATCAGGCACCAGTTGTGTCTCCTTCGTCCTAGCCCTGACATTTTAGAAAGTGCCACTTTCGAGGCTCTTTCAGGGTCAGGTGAATGAGACCCATCATTGTCAGTGAGTTTTGGCATATTGTATATGCCACAGGGAGTTTGTCAGACTGTGCTGTACAGGCAGGATACTCTTGGTAGCCTTCTGGGTTCTCCAAGAGTAAGAACTAGATAAGAAGATGTTCCGCAGCCCGCAAATGCGGCCTGCACTTCGGGAGCTGGGATTTATAGTCTCTGGGTCTTGGCTGTTGATGGGATAACAGGGCGCTGGGGACAGTTGGTGGGTGTAATGCCTACCTACTAGAAGATGGGGGATCTGGGTGGAGGAGGCACAGACTCTATCCGAGCAGGTTTGAAGATCTCAGTCCCGGGTCCCGTATGCCTGGGTCCCTCTGCTGGTTCCTTCATGCGTAAGCCTCGTCCGAACATGTGAAGAGTGGTCTTAAGCATGGCTGTGGCTGGTTCCAGAGGTCCTCAGATGTGGGGCTTCTCTCGGAGTGGGGAGCGAAACTCCACCTTCCCCCCTTCCAAGGGGCCCCGGTGAGGACAGCCAGGCGTGGGGGAGGAGACTCTGCCATGATTTATCAATTGATGTTTTAAAAAGTCATCCTTAAGCATCAAAAGTAATAAAAAAAACGCTTAGCAAGTTCAATAAAATTCTACTAAAAATAAACACAGAGATAGACAAACAGCAACTCAGGCTACATGATTATTGAAAACAATGGATATTGCACCTCATGTACAAGGTGGCTCTAGTTGGATTAAGAAACATTCTCATATAGAAAACACATGACTCTCTGTGGCTCTGCAAGCCCAGGACAATGAATCCTCAAAGATCCGACCACATCTGCACTGTCTCTGTGAACTCCACCCTTGAAAGCAGTTTCCATGGAATCTGGAACCCCAAACCTTAGATACAATCTGGAGAGGACAGGAAGATGCACAATGATGGCACCATTTCCTAAAGCTACTTCACCAGACAACAGGTATCTTGATTCTATGAAAACTTGATTCCAAACACCAACTTTTACTGTAGATTTTACAAAATATTTTAAAAATTACTTTCAGCATAATAAATAGGGCTGGAGTGATAGCACAGCGGTAGGGCGTTTGCCTTGCACGCAGCCAACATGGCCAACTTGAGTTCAATTCCTCCGCCCCTCTCGGAGAACCTGGCAAGCTACCGAGAGTATCTCGCCCGTACAGCAAAGCCTGGCACGCTACCAGTGACATATTCAATATGCCAAACACAGTAACAACAAAGTCTCAAATGGAGATGTTACTGGGCCCACTGGAGCAAATTGATAATAAATAAGATGAATTTATTTTTTCAGTGCTTCTTGGCCCATTTTCTGTGTGTTTCATTCTTAGAGATGAGAAAATATCCTTATCATTAGATGAGAAAATGTCCTTATCATTAGCAATGTATTAGAAAGAAGGTAAGAAATCAGTTAGAAATTAGTGAAAGTCTAGATCATTCATTTTGCTTTTTCTCATTATTAAACACTCCTGTCTGAAAAAAGAATTTTAATATTGTTCATAATAGCAATTTGGGTAGGTTCAATGAAGTTCTTTTCTCGTGTGTGTCCCAAGATAATTTTCCAAGACCACTAATGATACCTGGCAACTACAGATAGGACCAGGGCACAGGAAATAAACGCAGAGTACTTCAGGTGTTTCCCAAGCCAAAGAAAAACATAGATTGCCCATATTTAGATAACATCATTTTTACATTATGATTATATATGTCATTTATAAAAATTAACCTTATTCGTTTTTAATTTAACCACAGTGAGAAATAGTTACAAAGTTGTTCATGATTGGGTTTCATTCATATAATGTTCCAACAACCGTGCCATCACCATTATATATTTCCCACCACCAATGTCCCCAGTTTCCCTCCGAACTAATTTCCCCAGTTGCCTGCCTGTCTCTATGTAAGGCACTTTAGAAAAAAAGACAAACGTTTTAATTGAATGACCATGATTGCATTACAGAGCTGTTTATGATTGGATTTCAGTCATACAGTATTCCAACACCCATCCCTCCACCAGTGCACATTTCCCAGAACCAGTGTTCCCAGGTTCCCTACCCAAACCCCCCACCCCTCATCCCCTGCCTGCCTCTGTGGCAGGCGCTTTTCTTTTATCTCTCTATCTCTCTATTTTTGAACATTGTGGTTTGCAATATTGATACTAAAAGGTTATCCAGAATATCCCTTACCTACTTTTAACCCTCAGATTTTGTCCAGTGTGATCATTCCCAGCTATTATTTTTATAGTGGTCTCTTCTCTATCTTACCTACCCTCAGCCCCACACACACTTGTGGTTAGTTCCGACTACTAACCAGTTCCTCATCCCCTGAATTCTTTTTTTAATTATTCTTCTAATATATCTATATGCATATATATTTTGATATAGCAGAAATGAATGCTGTCATTCTTTATCTGTCTCTCTTCTTCTGACTCATTTCACTCAGTATGATACTCTCCACGTTCATACTTTTCTAGGCAAATTCCATGACTTCATTTTTCCTGACAGCTGCATGGTATTCTATTGTGTAGATATGCCATAGTTTCTTTATCCACTCTTCAATTCTTAGGCACTAAGGCTGTTCCCAGATTCTGGCTATGGTGAACAGTGGCGCAATGAACATATGAGTACAGATTGTTTGTCTGCTTTGTTTTTGGGTCCCCAGGGTATATTCCCAGAAGTATTGCAGGGTTAAACGGGAGCTCAATAGTATTAGCGGGCACCTTCTCTCTCTTTCTCTCTCTCTCTCTCTCTCTCTGTCTGTCTCTTTCTCTCTCTCTCTCTCTCTTATTTTGGGCATTAAAGTTTGCAATACAAATACTGAAAGGTTATTATGTTCATTGCTTTACTAGCTAACAACACTCAGTGATTGTCCAGAGTGATCATTTCTCACTGTCATTTTCATACTGGGCTCTTCTCTATACTAACTGACCTTTGCCCCCACATACTGGTGGCCAGTTTCTATCTGTTGAAAACTCCTTTTGCCCCTGTGTTTTCTGACCTTGGAGATTAGTCAATACTACGTTTTTATATCCCACAAATGAGTGCAGTCATTTTGGCTCTGTCTCTCTACTTCTGACACATTTGTCTCAGTATGATTACTCTTCATGCCATCCATTTATAGGCAATTTTAATGACTTCATTTTTCCTAAGAGATGTGCAGTATTTCATTGCGTTGATGTACCATCATTTCTTTATCCAGGTGTGTATTCTCAGGAACTCGGGTTGTTTTCATATTCTGGTCATTGTGAACAACGCTGCAAAAAACATACGAGTGCAGAAGGTATTTCTACTGTGTGTTGTGGAGACCCCAGAGTATATTCCCAGTAGTGGTATTGCTGGATCAAATGGGAGTTCAGTTTCTAGTCTATAGAGGACTGTCCACATTGTTTCCCAAAAGGCTGACCAGTAGGCATTTCCACAAAAAAAAGAGGAAAATTCTCTTCCTCCCGCATCCACACTAGCACTGGTTCTTCCTGTTCTTTTGTATGTGTGCCAGTCTCTGTGGTGTGAGATGATATCTCTTGGTTGTTTTCATTTGCATCTCCCTGCTAATTCGGAAGATTGAGTATGATTTCATGAGCCTGAGCCTTTGGCCCTTCATCTTTGAGTAATTTTTTATATATTTCTGCTTCACATTTTTGATGGAGTTGGATTTTTTAAGAAGTTTTTTTTTTAATTTTTATTAGTGAAACACCATGAGGTACAGTTGTAGACTTACAAATGTTTGTGCTTGGGTTTCAGTTAAACAATGATAGAACACCCATCCCTCCACCAGTGCCCATTCTCCACCACCACTGATCCCAGTATCCCTCCCACCCCCCAACCCCCCACCCCACCCTGCTCCTGTGGCAGAGCATTCCCTTTTGTTTTCTCTCTCCTTTAGGGTGCTGTGGTTTGTAAAAGAGGCATTGAGTGGCAATCATGTTCGGTCTATAGTCTACTCTCAGCATGCATCTTCCATCCTGGGAGAATCCTCCCAACACTCTTTATTTGGTGCTCCCTTCTCTATCTGGGTTGCCTTTTCCCCTAGCGTGTGAATCACTGGTAGAAATTTACCTAAAAACATGGCTTGGAGTTGGATTTTTTAGGTAAATTTCTACCAGTGATTTATGTGACTTTGTTCATAACCCTTTATCAGATAGGTATTGGGTAAATAATTTGTTCCATTCCTCGGGATGTCTTTGTATCTTGGCCGCCATTTCTTTTGAGGTTCAGAACGTTCTTAGTTTGATGTAGTTCCATTTGTTTATTTTGCTTTCACATTCTTGGTCAGTGTTATTCATCTTTGAAGATGCCTTTAGCTTCAATATCATGGAGGGATTTGCCTATGTTTTCCTCCATGAATCTTATGGATTCAGATTAACTGTTGAAGTCATTTATCCATTTGATCTGACTTTTATGCATGGCATTAGATAGAGTTCTAAGTTCTTTTTCTTCTTATTATTTTTTTCCATGCTGGCTGCCTGTAAGGCAAACGCCCTATCTGCTGTGCTATTGCTCCAGCCCCCATTCGTACTTTATCTCATTCCTACTTTGGACAAACTGGCAGGCTACCGAATGTAGCCTGCCCACAGGGCAGAGTCTGGCAAACTCCCCGTGTCGTACCAAATATGCCAAATACCAGTAACAATGATGGGTCTCATTCTCCTAAAGCGCCTTGAATATAATCTCAGGACTAGGATGAAGGAGACGTTACTGGGGCCTGCTCGAGGCAATCGATGAATAACAGGATGATTTGTGATTTGTGATTATTTTTTTAAATGTAGGAGTACTGCTATTTATTCAGCCACTGATTAGCTGATTAAATTGGGCATGAACTCCACCTTATTCTTTTTTTTACATGTAGCTGCCCAGTTTTTCCAGCACCACCTGTTGAATAGCATTCCTTGCTCAAATTATACTTCTCTCCCTTTATCAAAGAGTAAATGATTGTATTTTTGAGGATGTGTGTCAGGATATTCAACTCTATTCCATTGATGTTCCTGTCTGTCTCTATTCCACTACCAGCCTGCTTTAATTACTACCACCTCTGAGTACAGGTTGAATTTGGGGAAGATAATGTCCCCCATCTTATTTTAGTCTAGAAAATCTTTAGCTATTCACAAGTATTTATTTTTCCATACGAGTTTCAGGAGTTTTTGATCTATTATTTTTTAAAAAATGGCATGGGTATCCTTATAGCGACTGTGTTGAATATGTACAATGCTTGGGAGAGTGTTGTCATTTTAACAATGTTAATCCTCCCAATCCATGAGCAGGGAATGTGTTTCCATTTTCTTGTATGTTCTTTTATTTCGTGATATAATATTTTTTTATAGTTTTCTTTGTATAGACCATGAACCTCTATAGTTAAGCTGATTTGAGATACTGGATTTTGCTAGTCACTACTGTGAACAGGATTTTAAAAAAATTCTCATTTCTCTCTTTCATTATTTACATATAGGAAAGCTATGGACTTTTGGGTGTTTATTATTTAAACTGCCTCTTTACTGTACAAATAGTTTACTAGGAGCTTTTTTTGTACTATTAAGTATATCCTGAGTATAGTATGGTGTCATCTGAAGATGTTGAAAGCTTCCTTCTTCCTTCCCTCACTGGATTCCCTTGGTATCTTTTCTTCCCTAATTGCGATGGCAAGTACTTCTAGAACTTTAGTGAATAGAAATGGAGAGAGAGGGCACATTTATCTTGTTCCTGATCTTAGAGGGAAGGCTTTATTTTTTCAAATTGATAATAATGCTTGCTGTATGTCTGTGGTAGATGGCTTTGACTACACTGAGGAAGGTTCCTTCAACTCCAACATTGATGACAGATTTTTTTTTATCATGAATGTGTGCTGGATCATATCAAATGCTTTCTCTGCATCTATTGATATGATCACGTGTTTTTTATTTTTTATTTTATTAATATGGTACGAAGAAGACAGTGGTCTGATCCCGTTTGGAATTTTGGGACAACAGCAACATCGGTTAGGCAAAACCGCCGATTGAATATGATGTGGTCTATTTCATTGTGGAACCGTCCATCGGGAGACTCCCATGTCCAACGTTTAGATTCAGTCTTTTGGAATAGTGAGTTACCATGGAAGGTTTTGGTTGACATGATGAACTCAGACAGTCTGTCACCCTGTTCGTCCCATTCCAGGCCATGGGTTCCGATGTGGAGTTCATCGACTGATCTTCTTGGTCCTATCTTGGCATTAAAATCACCGACAATGATCTTGTAGAAGGTGTGATCTTCTTTATAGAAGATCTCCAGCTCCATGTAGAATTTCTCAGTTTCTCTTTCACCATAACTGGATGTTGGTGTATAGACAACAAAGATAGAAACTACCGGTAGTGAGTCACATTTATTCAAGTGTAATCGTCCGATTCGGGTTGTTAGGCATTCGAATGAATCAATGCTCGTGAAAAAGTTTGTGTTGACAAGGATACCAACACCACCGATGCCTCTTTTATCACATGTTCCAAGGAACAGTTCTGCAGTGTCGAAAACAGCATGATGGGATTGATGTCTTCTCGTTTCGGTTAGACCAATGATGTTGTACTTGATCTTTCACGCTTGTACCATAAGGTCTTCAATGGATGCAGCAGATGCCAGCGTACGAGCATTAAAAGTACAGACAATCATTTTTGTTTTTCTGCGTTTTGGCAGCCTATGTCTGCCTTGGTGTTTTATCAGCCTCTCCTTCCATATCCTTCTCGACTGGGCTGGACACGTAATGAGGTTTACAGACAACCGCTGGACTAGAGCCATTACTGATTGGATTCCACGGGACATCAAAAGATCACATGGACGCCCACCTATAAGATGGTCAGACTTCTTCGTCAAGACCCTAAATGATCAGTTTGAGGCTCTGCATGTTCCTAGAATGAACAGATACCATTGGGCTATGCTAGCACGCAACCGGGATGAATGGAGATGTTACTGGCACCCGCTCGAATAAATCGATGAATAACGGGGATTAAGTGATTAAGTGATTAAGTGATTAATATGGTATATTGTATTGATTAACTTGTGAATATTAAACCATCTTTGCATTCTGGGTGAATCCTACTTGATTGTATGATCAAGTAGGACTTACTTGTATGTATGTGTATGATCTCTTCGGTGAGTGGATTCCCTTTGATAGAATTTTGTTTAGCCTCTTTGTTCATCAGGGATATCAGTCTTTACTGTGTGTGTGTGTGTGTGTTTGTGTGTGTGGTTCCTGTCTGCTTTTTATATCGGGATGATATTTGCCATATGGAATTTGCATGGGTGTTTTTGTGTTTAATTTCTAGGAAAAGATGGAAAAGCACTTGAAAAAATTTATTAGTTAATGCATTCGGGCCTGAGTTTTGTTTTGGGAAAGAGTTATAATTACCATTTCAATTTCCTCAATGGTGGTAAATCCATTCGTGCTTTCCAAATATTCTTGGTTCAACATTGGTAGATTATTCAAGAATGTATCCTTTTCTTCTAGGTTCACTTGTTTCATGGCATGAAGATTCTCAAAGTAATGTCTGATTATCTTTTGAGTTTCTGTGGTTTCTGTTGTGATGTTCCCTCTTTCATTTCTGACTCAGTTTATTAGCGTTCCATCTCTTTGTGATTTACTCTTTGCTACTGATTTACTGATCTTGTTTATTTTTTCAAAGAACCAGTTCTTGTTTTCATTGATCTTCTGGATTCTTTCTGGGATTCCAACTCATTGATTTCTGCTCTAACTTTTATTAGTTCCTTATTCCTGCCTGTTTTGGGCTTCTTTTGTTGGTCATTTTCCAAGATTATAAGTCGTGGAATTAAATTATTTATGTAGGTCTTTTCTTCTTACCTGATATATGCTTGCAGAACTATACTCTTTTTTCTTAACACTTTTTTATTGTGTCCTACAAGTGTTAGTATCTCGTGACCTCATTCTCATTTGTTTCCATGGACATTTAGACTTCCACTTTGATTTCCTCTCTATCCCACTGGTTGTTTAGCAACGAGCTGCTCGATTTCCACGTGGTTGGTTTGATTCTCCTTTTCTCTGTGTGATTTGATTTTATTTTCAGTGCATTATGGTCTGAAAAGATTGTTGATACAATTTCTATCCTCTTAATTTTATGGAGCAATGTCTTGTGTCCCCGCATGTGGTCTATCCAGAAAATGTCCCTTGTGCACTGGAAAAGAATCTGTATTTTGAATTTTGGGGGTGAAACACTGTATGTATCCACTAACCCCTTCTCTTCCATTTGTTACATTAAAGCCAATATTTCCTTGCTAAGTTTTAGTCTGGTTGATCTATCAAGGAGTGACAAAGCATCATTGAAATCTCCAACTACTATTGTGTCTTACAAATGTCCTCATTTAAATGCATCACACGTTTTATATATGTTGCTGGCTGACATTGGGTACATATACGTTTAAGAGTATAATTTCTTCCTGATGTACATATCACTTGATTATTAGAAATGACCTTTGCTCTCTCTTATAACCTTTCTCAGTCTGCAATCTATGACAGCAGATACTAGTATGGCCACCCCAGCCTTTTAAAAAGGATTCTTTACTTAAATAATTGTTTTTTCAGCCTTTGATTTTGAATCTCTTTTGCTCTGAATTTTCAAACATGTTTCTTTTAGGCAACAGAATGTAGGATTCAATTTTTCAATACATTTTGTCACCCTGGGCCTCTTAGATGCTCTATTTAGATCATTGACATTGAGAAAGATTATTGTCATGTGATTTTGTGCCATCTTTCTTTAGAATATGATTGCATTTGTCTTGCCTAACAGTAGCTTCTTGAGGTTTTCTTTCAATATTGTTTTTGAATCTATGAGGTTTCTGAACTGTTGTTTATTCATGAATTAGTGTATCTTTCTTTCGATTGTGAATAAGAGTTACTGGTTGAAGTATTCTTTGTGAAGCTCTAGTTTGCTAAATTTTTTAACTCTGCCCCAACATATTCCTAGGACCCAGAGTATTCATTAGATAGGTCTGCTGTAAATTTAAAAACACCTCTTTGAATAGAATTTCCTTCTTTTTTCTTTCTCTTTTCAGAATTATGACTCTATGGTTCTGGTCCTTTTTATTACGGTCTCTTTTAGCTGGTATCTTTTGGGCTTCTTGGATCTGGGTGCCTGTGTTCTCCAGCTCTGTGAACTTTTTAGGCATGATGTCTTTAACTCTTACTACCTCACTGGGGTTGCCTCCCTATCCCTCTGTCCCTCTGTGACTCTGAGGATTCTTATGTTGCTCCTCTAGAATACATCTATCCTATGTTTAACTGTTTAGTTATTTTGAGGTCTTTTCCCAACTTTTGTTGTTGCCTGGAGATTTTCTTCATCTCATCCTTGAGCTCACTGACTCTGTCTTCTGCTATCGTTGCTCTACTGTTGAAGGCACCAATTGAGTTTTTCATTTTATCTACTGAAATTTTTATTAATGCCATTTCTGTTTTTCATGTCAGACAGACTGCTCAAAGTGTAGATATATTATTTTGTTCTTATCTGTCCACATTGATAATACAAGTAGGTCAACTGAAAGCATCAAGTGACATGCCCACACAATGCATGTCTTTCTTCAGAAATGGTTTTGCACAAATATTTCTTATTTCAGCTGCAGACATGACAGGTAGAAGAATAGTGACAGCTCCGTAAATTGCTGAGGCCTCATAACAGAGATGGCAGGAGAGAGCTGAGGGGGCAGGCTGAAAAGGGGCTTGTGCATCCCATACCACACCCTACCCCCTCATGTTGCCCAAAGGCTCAGCTCAATGCTAGGGTCCAGAATCTCCCCATAATTGACCAGACCTGGAATATCCCAGAATATTAACCAGGTTAACACACATGTCAACTGGAACGAGGCAGCCAAGCCTTCAGTCAGCTGGAAGAGTGGACACAACCTTGGAGACAATCTACTCACTGACTCAAACAGGGGCCGTAGCTCTGAGCTACAACGGGACTACAAGGGTGACCAGCTTGGCAGAGGACAGGGCCCCACACATAATGGGACAGACAAAAGAGGCATGATGAGACCCTGGGTTTATCACTCAGCCATTACCTCTCACAATAGGGAGCTGGCGGGATGAGTCTCCACACAATGCCCAGGGCATGCTGTGGCCGCATAGAAGTCAAGGGGTTTCAGCACTCTGCCACGTTCCCTTCACCCTACAACACTCTGCCTGTCTGAAGTGGGAGTGCACGTTCTGCCCAGCCCATCCATCTGGGGAGAGGCCCGTAGTTCGAGGAATGATACAAAGCAGTTCAGGGAGACATTGCACAGACCCACAGACACTTTATCCTTGTTTTGCAAACAAAGGGCCTGACCAGGAGAGCGGTCAGTATCAAGAGGTGCTGGCCCAGGCACTGCTCTGGTGCCTTCCAGAAAGCCAGAGCAAAGCAGAACTCCCCGTGCAAGCAGAGGGGCACAGAGAGAAAACAGGGTGGCCAGGGCCTCCTGTTGGGCTGAGGAAAGGAGGAACACACAGGGGGAGACGGTGCCTTGGCTGAGCCCCAGAGCCCAGCACCCACACCTCGGTCCCTCGGAGAAGCTCCAGGGGTCAAGGGAGAGGAGGGAGGGAAGGACACAAGGACGAGGGGGAGATAGAGAGAGGGAGAGACGTAGGGGGGAGAGTAGAAGGGGGAAGCAGCCGGTACCTGGCGCAGGATCCCTGGAAGGTTCTCCTCACTGCCGGACCTCCAGAGCTGTTTCTGGGTCAGGGGGCAAAGGTCGTGCGATCCCGCCCCTTCCGACGAACCCTCTCTAGGCCTTGCACCCTCAGACAGCCCGGGTCAGACGCAGCCGCTAGACGGGTCACTGGGAGCCTGTATCAATTCAGCCTGTCCCGGGACGGGGCAGGGCTGCTGCAGAGGGTCGGGCGAGCATGAGAGGGTTCCATGAGGGGTATCTGGGGGAAAGAAGACGAGGCACCTGGTGTCTGACCCCACCCAAACGCCCGCATGGGGAGTTTCATGATGCTTGTGAGTGAATTTTCTCAACTACACTGAGATGCACTAGATCCTCATGGCTGTCACCTTCATGACACACATTTTCACTTTGTTACAGAAATATGTTAAATACCAAAATTATGTGGAAATACTGGAGGATTTCTGATGGTGCTTATTTTTTAATTTAATTTTATTTTTATAAAGTTGTTCACAATATTTGATTACATTTAATATTTGAACACCAATCCCACCACCATCATACCTTCCTGGTGGTGCATATTCTTTTAAAATTAATAAAATATAACAAGGATGGGTTTTTCTACTGATTTTCAAAGAAAAAAATGACTAAAATATGGAAAAAAGTTGAGTAAGGTTTTCTTTCCTTCAGGTCTCTCACTCTTGTTACTCTCTGGGAGGGGAGGAAGGGTGAAATACATCCACACATATTTTAATGTAAAGCTCTTCCTTCACAGAATGTTTCTTAAAGTTAATCTGGGGGAGGATAGTTGTTGTTTATTCTCAAACACAAAAGCTTTGGTCCATTCTCTGACGTGCTGTGTAACGTCTGTTGACTCCCCAAAGCCCATATTCATAGAATAGTCACTCCTGAAGTGTTTTTCCCTCTTGGAGACAAAATGTTAACATGGGCTGTACTGCCAAGGTCCTCTGGTTCTAGGAAACCATGGGAGAGAAAACACAAGCACAAAATAACAACAACCTGCATTCTTTATGTTACCATCTGCTCAAGAAAACCAAGAGGACTCTCATGTGAATGTATCATTAAAAGTCCATGAAAACCAAACAGGTACTACCCAGCACTCAGGGCCAGGGACTCTTTCTGTGCATGCACAGCTAGCTTGATCCCCTAAAACAGCCAGTTTTCCCCTATGATCTGCACGGGACGGGAACTGAGGCACATCTCGCGGAAACAAAGCTGAATGGCTCTGGGCATTCTCTCCTCATTCCAACAGGTACTGCCTGGCGCCCAGGGCCAGGGACTCTCTCTGAGCATGTGCAGTTAGCTTGATTCCCTAGAACAGCCAGTTTTCCCCCTTGATCTGCGCGGGACGGGAACTGAGGCACATCTCGTGGAAACAAAGCTGAATGACTCCGGGCATTCTTTCCTCATTCCAACAGGTACCGCCTGGCGCCCAGCACCAGGGACCCTTTCCAGAGCCACGGCCACATTGGTGGCCACAAATTATTCTCCCACTACATATCCCATAGGACCATAAGTTACCCTCTTAGATGGAACCTTTTCTAGGCTAGCTCAACCACTAGAAACACATTAGCCAATAACTCGTTAAGCCTATCTCAATTCATTCTGCATATCAAGTAGAATAGTAACAGTGAACATGAAGGTCTAAATCACAGTGGTCACAATGGTAAAACAACGCAAAAGCCCACCAACCTTTCTTATTGAAGAGGGGAGCCCAGAAGACACCAACAGTACTGTAGTGTTAGACAAATTCTCTGACAAGGAATTCAGAAGGGAGCTACTTAGGATGCGTAGGGAACTAAAAGAAACAACGGAAAGCAATACCAATAAAAGACAAGAGGATTTGAAGGCAGAAAAGAGGAAAATGCAAACAGAAATGTCAGACCTGAAAAACCTGGTAGGCAAATTGAAAAACTCAGTGGAAGTCCTCAGCAGCAGAGTAACACCTGCTGAGAACAGAATCAGTGAGCTCGAAGATGAAGTTCAGAGACTCTCCAGAAAAGAGCAGAAAATGGAAAAGCGACACACAATTTGGGAACAGATGGAAAGAGAAGATTGTAATGAAGCCAAGAGGGGTACCATAAGAGGGACAGGAAGAAAAACTGATGAAGAAAAAACTGTCAAAGACATCATTGCTACAACGTTTCCAGAGCTGAAGAAAACTTGTGACCACATTCAGAGGGCCCAAAGGGTACCAACTAGAAGAAATCGGAATAAAAACCCCAAGACAAATCCTGATCAAAATGACCAAAACATTAGATAGAGACAAAATTCTGAAAGCAGCAAGATCGAAGAAAGAAATTTCCTACAAAGGAGCATCCTTAAAATTCACAGCTGATTTGTCTCATGAAACCCTCATGGCCCGAAAACAGTGGTGGGATATCGTGAAAAAACTCAATGGAATAAATGCCTCACCAAAAATACTTTACCCACCGAGACTCACATTCATAACAGAAGGAACAACACACAGTTTCACAGACAAACAACAGCTCAGGAACTTCATAGACTCAAAACCATGGTTATAAGAACAACTAAATGGGCTACTTTAAGACAAGACAGGCCCGTCAAATACATCAAATTTCAACAGAAAAAAATGGGACAAAACCCCATAACAATAATCTCTCTCAATGTCAATGGGCTAAATGCACCAATTAAAAGACACAGAGTGGTATTATGGATTAGAAAATTGAACCCAACATTCTGCTGCCTGCAAGAAACACATCTCAATAGTCAAAGCAAACACAGGCTCAGAGTCAAAGGCTGGAAAACAATCCTACAGGCAAACAACTCCCATACAAAAGTTGGGTAGCCATCCTAATATCAGAACACATCTATTTCAGAGTTTAGAAGGTCACAAGAGACAGTGAAGGCCATTTCTTATTGATCAAAGGATCTGTACCACAGGAAGAACTTACAATACTAAATGCATATGCACCTAATGAGGGACCAGCGTACTTAAAACAACTACTCATAGATTTCTAGAAAGACATCAATAGCAACACAATACTAGTGGGAGACTTCAACACCGCCTTATCACCTCTTGATAGATCAACCAGACTCAAGCTTAGCAAGGACATACTTCATCTGAGGGAAACAATGGAAGAAAGGGACTTAGTAGATATATACAGAACACTTCATCTCAAAAAGCTGAATACACATTCTTCTCAAGTGTACATGGAACATTCTCCAAGATAGACCACATGCTGAGCCACAAAACATACCTCCATAAAATTAAGAAGATAGAGAGTGTATCAACTATCTTCTCAGACCAGAATGTGCTGAAATTAAAAGTAAATCACACACAAAAACAGAAAACTAAATCAAACACCTGGAAATTAAACAGTGTGCTATTGAACGAGTGGCTTAGAAAGGAAATCAAAGAGGAAATCAAAAGATTCCTAGAAACGAATTAAAGTGAGGACATGAGTTACCAAAACTTATGGGACACAGCAAAAGCTGTGTTAAGAGGAAAGTTTATACCTTTACAAGCATTCCTCAGGAAGGAGGAGAGAGCACACATAAGTAACCTAACCTCACAGCTTAAGAGTTTGGAGAAGGACCAACAAAAGGAGCACTACCCAAACAGGAGGAAGGAAATAATAAAACTCAGAGCAGAGATTAACAAGATGGAAACCCAAAAAGCAATCCGAAAGATCAGTGAAACCAAGAGCTGGTTCTTCGAGAAAATTAACAAGATCGATAAGCCTCTAGCAAAACTCACAAAAAAAGAGAGAGAGAAAACCCTAATCAATCAAATCAGAAATGAAAAGGGGTCATTACAACAGAAACTACAAAAATTCAAAGGATCCTCAGGGAGTACTTTGAGAAGCTTTATGCCACAGAACATCAAAACTTCAAGGAAATGGATAAATATCTAGACTCCTACAGACTCCCAAGGCTGAACCAAGTAAACCTGGAATACCTTAACAGACCTATCACCATCAAGGAAATTTAAATGGTAATAAAAAGTCTCCCCAAGCACAAAAGTCCTGGCCCGGATGGGTTCACTAGTGAATTCTTCCAAATCTTTAAAGAGGACTTACTCCAATCCTCTTTAAGCTTTTCCACGAAATTGAAATATCAAAAACACTTCCGAACAGTTTCTACGAAGCAAATATCACACTGATACCAAAAGCAGACAGAGATACCACAAAGAAAGAGAATTACAGACCGATATCCCTGATGAACACAGATGCAAAGATCCTCAACAAACTACTAGCAAATAGAATCCAACTACTCATCAAAAAGATCATACACCATGACCAAGTAGGATTCATCCCAGAGATGCAGGGATGGTATAACATTTGGAAATCAATCAACATAATCCAACATATCAACAAAAGAAAAGATAAAAAGCATATGATCATATCAATAGATGCAGAGAAAGCATTTGACAAGATCCAACACCCGTTTATAATGAAAACCCTAGCCAAAATGGGTATAGAGGGAACTTTCCTCAACATAGTTAAAGCCATCTACCACAAGCTTACAGCAAGCATCATCCTCAATGGGGAAAAACTGAGAGTCTTCCCTCTAAGTTCAGGGACGAGACAAGGATGCCCACTCTCTCCACTGCTGTACAATATGGTACTGGAAATATTTGCAATAGTGATTAGGCAAGAAAAAAATATTAAGGGCACTCAGGTTGGAAAGGAAGAAATCAAGCTCTCATTATTCGCAGATGATATGATACTATACTTAGAGAACCCTATAACCTCCACTAAGAAACTCCTAGAAACAATAGACTTGTATAGTAAAGTTGCAGGCTATAAAATCAATACCCAAAAGTCCATGGCTTTCCTATACGCAAACAGTGAAAGAGAAGAAAGCAATATGAGAAAAAAACAATGCCATCCACAATTGTGCCCCAGAAAATCAAGTTCCTAGGAATCAGTTTAACTAAGGAAGTAAAGGACCTGTATAAAGAAAACTACAAAACACTACTTCATGAAATAAAAGAGGACATGAGAAAATGGAAAGATATCCCCTGCTCATGGGTCGGGAGACTTAACATTGTCAAAATGGCAATACTTGCCAAATCATTGTACAAATTCAATGCAATCCCTATAAGGATACCCATGACATTCTTCAAAGAAATGGAGCAAACACTCCTGAAATTCTTATGGAACAATAAGCCCCCACGAATAGCTAAAGAAATTCTTGGGAAAAGGAAATGGGAGGAATTAACCTCCCGAACCTCAAACTCTACTACAAAGCAGTAATAATTAAAATGGCATGGTACTGTAACAAAGGCAGAACTGCAGATCAATGGAACAGGGTTGAATACACTGACATCTCCCCTCAATCATATGATCATCTAATCTTTGATAAAGGTGCAAGTAATGTGACGTGGAGTAAGGAAAGCCTCTTTAACAAATTGTGCTGGCAAAACTGGATGGCTACATGCAAAAAATGGGCTCAGAACCCTGCCTAACACTATGTACAAAAGTAAGATCAAAGTGGATTAAAGAACTCAACATCAGACCAGAAACCATAAATTACATTGAAGACAAAGTTGGCAAAACCCTCCATGACATTGAAGCTAATGATATCTTCAAAGATGCCACACCACTGGCCGAGAAAGTGAAAACAGAGATAGATAATGGGCCTATCTTAAACTAAGCTGCTGCACCTCCAAAGAAACAGTGACCAAAATACAAAGACAGTCTACAAAATGGGAAAGGATATATGCCGAATTCACATCTGACAAGGGGTTGATATCAAGGATATATAAAGTACTGGTTGAACTCCACAAGAAGAAAATACCCAACCTCATAAAAAAATGGGGCAATGAAATGAACAGAAACTTTCTCAAAGAAGAAATCCTAATGGCAAAAAGCACATGAGAAAACGCTCTACAACATTAATCATCAGGGAGACGCAGATCAAAGCCACAATGAGATACCATCTCACACCTCAGAGACTGGCCCACATCCAAAAGAACAAAAGCAACCAATACTGGCAGGGATGTGGCAAGAAAGGGACATTTCTTTTCTGTTGGTGGGAATACTGACTGGTTCAGCCCTTTTGGAAAACAGTATGGACGATTCTCAAAAAGTTAGAAATTGAGCTCCCATTTGACCCAGCAATACCTCTCCTGGGAATATATCCCAAAGAGGCAAAAATGTACAGGCGAAATTAGATCTGCTCTTGTTTGTTCATTGCAGCACTCTTTACAATAGCCAGAATCTGGAAAAAAACTGAGTGTCGAAGAACAGATGACTGGATAAAGAAAGTTTGGTACATCTACACAATGGAGTACTATGTAGTTGTTTAGAAAAGATGAAGTCATGAAATTTACATACAAGTGGTACTACATGTTAAGTATCATGCTAAGCAAAATGAGTCAGAAATAGAGGGATAGACATAAAAAGATTGCATTCTTTTGGGGGACATAAAGTAACAAAATAGGAGATTAATACCCAAGAATAGCCGAGATCAGTACCAGGAGGATTACTCCATGGCTTAGAGGCCAGCCGAGCATTCTAGGGGAAATGGCAACTCAGATAGAGAAGGGAGCATCAAATAATGGGTGCTTGGAGAATCCTCCCAGGATGGGAGATGCATGCTGAACGTAGATTATGGACTGAACATGATTGCTGCTCAATGCTTCTTTTACATACCACAACACCCAAAAGGAAAGAGAGAACAAAAGGGAATTCCCTGCCACAGAGGCAGGGTGGGATGGGGGGATGGGGGATGGGAGGGATACTTGGATCAGTGGTGGTGGAAAATGAGCACTTGTGGAGGGATGGGTAATTGATCATTGTATAATTGAAACCCAAACACAAAAATTTGTAAATCTACAACTGTACCTCATGGTGTTTCACTAATAAAAATTAATAATAAAAAAGTCTATGAAAACCTAATTGAAATCCACACAAAGCATTTACAAAATATCTACTTTTTGCATTATCTTTAACAACGAAGTGGACTAAAAGCATGCCCGTATGTGTTCAGAGGGTGGGAGGAATACTGTGATCCATGGTGATATGAAATGGGCACTGGTGGAGGGATGGGTATTTGATCATTGTATAATTGAAACTGATTTGGGTTGTTAGGCATTTGAATGAATGTATGCTCATGGCCAAATTTGTGTTGACAAGGACACCAATGCCTTCTAAACCTCTTTTATCGCATGTTCCGGGGAACAATTCTTCTCCAGTGTCGAAAACAGCGTGATGAGATTGGTGGCTTCTTGTCTCTGTCAGGCCAATGATGTCATACTTGATCTTTCGTGCTTGTACCATCTGGTCCTTGATGGATGCATCTGATGTTACCGTATGTGCATTGAAAGTACAGACAATCATTTTTGTCTTCCTTCGTTGGGGCAGCCTAGTTTGGCCTTGAGATTTTATCGGCCTCTCCTTTCTCATCCTTCTCAACATTGCCATATTGGTGATGTCTTCAGGGTCAGGGGAATGAGACCCATTGTACTTACTGGTTTTGGCATATAGAATACACAATGGATAGCGTGCCAGGCTCTGCCGTGCGGGGGGAATACTCTCGGTAGCTTGCCAGGCTCTCCGAGAGGGATAGAGGCTTTTGGAGCAGACTCTAATCACCCTTGTAGATGTTACCACGGTTCAAACCATATTTGAACCCTATCAAATATGATAAGGAAATTCTGGAAGATGGGTATTTAGTGTCTTATAATGTGTCGCACTTCGCCGCCGTGCGGATCAGGAAAGCATCCTTGAGCATGGCGGCGGCTGGGTAGTGGAGGTAGTGGAGGTAGTGGAGGTCTGCGGGTGAGGTATTTATCTGGTGGTATTTATCTGGTACCGGTAGGGGTAGGGTGGGTCTTCTGTGCTCAATCCAATCCCTGAGGCTCTGGTGGTTGGTGGAAGCAGACAGGGCAGTATAGGGTGGGGCTTCTGATTTTAATCCCTTTGTCACCTGTGGTTAGTGGGAGCAAGCAGAGAATCTCTGCTTGTGTACAGTTATGTGTACCTAGGTTGAGAAGTCAACATGACAAATGACCTGGCACCCGAGCTGCTCAGGAGGAAAAGAACAGCTTGGAACACCTTCAAAAGCGTCAAAAAATAGCTAAGAGAATGAAGAACCTCCGTTTCTGGGCACATCTCTTCGATTCCACTGTTCTTCCTGCATTAACATACGCCTCAGAGACCTGGGCACTACACAAACAGGATGAGAACGCTATTCGGGTCTCCCAAAGAGGAATCGAAAGAGATATGCTTAGAATATCACGTTTCACTCAAATGAGAGAAAGAATCTGGAGTTCTGACCTCCGTCGATGATCAAGAATCAGGAACACTCTCTCGTTTGCCAAAGCATCAAAACATCAGATGGGCTGGTCACATAATGAGATTTAGAGATGACTGCTGGACTAGAGCTGTTACCGACTGGATTCCACGGGATGTCAAAAGGCCGCGTGGCTGCCCACCTACCAAATGGTCAGGCTTCTTCATCAAGACCATGAACGATCGGTTTGAGGCTCTTCGTGTTCCTAGAATGAACAGACGCCATTGGGCTACACTAGGACCCGACAGGAACAAATGGAGACGTTACTGGCCCCTGCTCGAGCAAATTGATGATTAACGGGAAGTCAAGTCATCAAGTGATAATTGAAAGCCAAGGACAAAATTTTTAAGTCTGCAACTGTATCTCCTGGTGTCTCACTAATTAAAAAAAATGAAAGAAAGTTTGACAATGTAGCATGGCAAGATTAGCTATGAGCACCTAAGCGATCTTATAACAAATTAAAATTTGCTTGTAATTGTAATTAAATTTACTTCTAAAATAATTTCAACTGTTCTAATTTTGAAAACTGTATTTAACATGTAATTTTTAAAAAATAAATGTGATTGTTGATATTTTGAATTAATTCCTACCATAAAATTATGGTTTTTAACATGTTCCTTCCTCTTTCTCCCAGTTTTATTTTACATCGTTTCTATTATTTGTGATTTGAATAAAATATTTCACATAAGTTCATATCTACATGTAATTATTTTCTAGTTCACAGTGCTTTTTTACGTATTGCATATATGTATATATATATATATATATATATATATATATATATACTGCAACCAAGTGTACTTTCAAGTATCAACTGGTGACACTATGAGTACGTGAGTATAATAATATCTTACTCTAATTTCTTTCTTTCATCCTCTGAGTAATATTGTGATTTACAATGAATTTATATGTACTTCTACATATATGTATAGTGTCCTCATTTGTGAACAAAGCTATAAAAACTCTTTGCATTTCCTTAACAATCTGGAATAACAGAGGTTCACCTTGTTATGCTTGTATTTTAATTTGAAGGCATCAAGGCCACCTAATTATGAGAAATTACTAATTGTGACAAAAGTCATGTGATAAGAATTTTGGGAATTTTAATTCCAATTACTAAGCTTCAGTTGTCTAGGGAAGGAGATTGGAAATTGCGGTTAATCACCAGGACCAACAAATAATGAATCACTTATGGAATAAAATCTCCATAAAAACTCAAGTGGATGGTGTTCAGAGATTGTGGGAAGTACCATACTCAGCTAGAGTATGGAAACTCATTGTCCCTCCTACAAAACTTGCCCCATGCATCTTCTTCAGCTTCCACTTTCACAGCTAGATACATTTTTCTTCCAAAAGCATACATTTTAATTTAGGTACTGTGAGTTATGGAAGAGCCTGGCAAGCTATCCATTGTGTATTCGATATGCCAAAACCAGTAAGTACAACTGGTCTCATTCACCTGACCCTGAAGGCTTCACCGACATGGCAGAACTGAGAAGGATGAGAAAGGAGAGGCCGATAAAATCTCAAGGCCGAGCTAGGCTGCCACAATGAAGGAAGACAAAAATGATCGTCTCTGCTTTCAATGCACGTACGCTAGCATCAGGTGCATCCATCGAGGACCTGATGGTACAAGCGCGAATGATCAAGTATGACATCATTTGTCTGACCGAGACAAGAATGCACGAATCTCACCATGCTGTTTTCGACACTGGAGAAGAATTGTTCCTCGGAACATGCGATAAAAGAGGTGTCGGAGGCGTTGGTGTCCCTGTCGACACAAACTTGGCCATGAGCATTGATTCATTCGAAGGTCTAACAACCTGAATTGGACGTTTACATTTGAAAAGATGTGGCTTACTGCCGGCAGTTTCTATCTTCATTGTCTATGCATCAACATCTCATTATGATGAAAGAGAAATCGAGAAGTTCTACATGGAGCTGGAGAAGTTCTATAAAGAAGACCACACCTACAAGATCATTGTGGGTGATTTTAATGCCAAGATAGGACCAAGAAGATCAGCTGAAGAATTTTACATCGGGCCCCATGGCCAAGAATGGAAGGAACAGGGTGAGAGACTGTCTGAGTTCATCATGTCGACCAAGATCATCCACGGTAACTCACAGTTCCAGAAGGCAGAATGTAAATGTTGGACATGGGAGTCTCCCGGTGGACGATTCCACAACAAAATCGACCACATCATATTCAATCGACGGTTTTGCCTGACCGATGTCGCTATTATCCCAAAATTCCGAACGGGATCGGACCACTGTCTCCTTCGTGCAAAATTCTACTTCACACAGCGGGGAGAAAGGGCTGCAAAGTTTAAAAAGAGAACTCCCAGAATGACCACCAACTGGGAGCTCTTTGGCACTATTGCCGCAACATGGGAAGATGCCATTGTTGACAACATTGATGAGGAATACGATCGACTGGTACAACACCTCCATGAATGTCGTAGGAATGCCAAGAGAGAGATAGTCACAAAAAAACGACTGTCTTCGAAAACTCTTGAGCTTCTTCTCCAGTGTGGTTTGGCACATGCCTCAGGCAACCGCAAGCTAACTTCCGAGCTCGCAAAGCAGTGCAGAGATACGATCAAGGAAGACCTCAAAGAGAGAAGAGCAGAAGTGCTGGTAGATGCGGCAGAAGCCAGGAAAAGTATTCGTAACACCCGCCTGTCCTTCGCCAACTACAAGACCAAGATGACTGCCCTCCGACGTCCTGATGGATCCATCACATCCTCCAGAACGGCAATGGAGAAGATTATCCATGACTTCTACTCAAATCTCTTCGATAGCCATGTCCACTTGCCGACATACCAAATTCCACAGGAGGGATATGTCGTTCCCAACATTCTCCCTTCCAAAATCCGACACGCCATTTTGTCGGTAAAGAAACGAACAGCACCCGGTCCAGACAAGGTCAGACCTGAACACCTGAAGAACCTGCCGTCAGTACTCATCAATACACTGTCTCGGCTCTTCACACGTACCTTTCTGAATGCAAGGTTCCGTCCCAATGGAAAACCAGCAGGACCATACTACTGTAAAGAAGGGAGACATCCATAACATTGGCAACTATTGCCTGATCTGCCTATTGTCTGTCATCTACAAGTTGTTCACTCGAGTCATCCTAAATAGGATTGGCAGAACACTAGATGAAGGATAACCATGCGACCAAGCCGGGTTCCACAAAGGATTCAGCACCATCGACCATATCCACATGATAACCAAGCTCATTGAGGTTTCTCTGGAGTTCAAGATGCTGCTCTGTTTAACGTTCATTGATTTAAAGAAGGCCTTTGATTCTGTTGAGATGGAAGCGGTCATTGAAGCCTAGTCAATCAGGGCATTCAAGCCCAATACATCAATATCCTCCGTGAGCTGTATTGCGGATTCACTACCAGGATCTCACCGTTCTGCAAAGAAGTAATCATTGATGTCAAGACAGGGGTTCGGCAGGGTGATACCATTTCACCAAAACTCTTCAGTGCCACCCTTGATAACATCACACGACGACTGGAATCGAAAGGAATGGGAGTGAAGTTAGATGGTCGGCAACTACACCACCTCCGCTTTGCTGATGACATTGTTTTAATAACACCAAACATCAGCCAAGCGTCACAAATGCTGGCCGACTTTGACCGTGAGTGTGGAAAGGTAGGACTACAGCTGAATCTCACAAAGACAATGTTTAATCCCGTTCACAGTTGTGCCCCAGGAAATCAAGTACCTAGGAATCAGCTTAACTAAGGAAGTAAAGGACCTGTACAAAGAAAACTACAAAATGCTACTTCAGGAAATAAAAGAGGACAAGAGAAAATGGAAAGATGTCCCCTGCTCATGGGTTGGGAGACTTAACATTGTCAAAATGGCAATACTACCGAAAGCATTGTATAAATTCAATGCAATCCCTATAAGGATAACCATGACATTCTTCAAAGAAATGGAGCAAACACTCCTGAAATTCTTATGGAGCAATAAACCCCCACGAATAGCTAAAGCAATTCTTGGGAAAAAGAAAATGGGAGGAATCAACCTCCCGATCTTCAAACTGTACTACAAAGCAGTAAAAATTAAAAGAGAATGGTACTGGAACAAAGTCAGAACTGCAGACCAATGGAACAGGGTTGAATACGCTGACATCTCCACTCAATCATATGATCATCTAATCTTTGATAAACGTGCAAGTAATGTGAAGTGGAGTAAGGAAAGCCTCTTTAACAAATTGTGCTGGCATCACTGGACGGCTACATGCAAAAAAATGGGCTCAGAACCCTGCCTAACACCATGTACAAAAGTAATATCAAAAGTAAGATCAAAATGGATTAAAGACCTCAACATCAGACCAGATACCATATGGTACATTGAAGACAAAGTTGGCAAAACCCTCCATGACATTGAAGCTAATGATATCTTCAAAGATGCCACACCATTGGCCGAGCAAGTGAAAACAGAGATAGATAAATGGGACTATCTTAAACTAAGAAGCTTCTGCACCTCCAAAGAAACAGTGACCAAAATACAAAGAGAGTCTACAGAATGGGAAAGGATATTTGCCGAATACACATCTGACAAGGGGTTGATATCCACGATATACGAAATACTGGTTAAATTCCACAGGAAGAAAACATTTAACCCCATCCAAAAATGGGGCAATGAAATGAACAGAAAATTTCTCGAAGAAGAAATCCGAATGGCAAAAAAGCACATGAGAAAATGCTCTCTATCATTAATCATCAGGGAGATGCAGATCAAAACCACAATGAGATACCATCTCACACCTCAGAGACTGGCCCACATACAAAAGAACAAAAGCAAACAATGCTGGCGCGGATGTGGCGAGAAAGGGACACTCCTTCACTGTTGGTGGGAATGTCGACTGGATCAGCCCTTCTGGGAAACAGTATGGACGATTCTCAAAAAATTAGAAATTGAGCTCCCATTTGACCCAGCAATACCACTCCTGGAAATATATCCCAGAGAGGCAAAAATGTATAGTCGAAGTGACATGCGCTCTTGTTTGTTCATTGCAGCACTCTTTACAATAGCCAGAAACTGGAAGAAACCTGAATGCCCAAGAACAGATGACTGGTTAAAGAAAGTTTGGTACATCTACACAATGGAGTACTATGTAGCTGTTAGAAAAGATGAAGTCATGAAATTTACATACAAGTGATACAACATGGAAAGTATCATGCTAAGAGAAATGAGTTAGAAAGAGAGGGATAGACATAGAAAGATTGCATTCATCTGGGGGATATAAAGTAACAAAATATGAGATTAATACCCAAGAATAGCTGAGATCAGCACCAGGAGGATTACTCCATAGCTTAGTGGCCAGCCGGCAATTCTAGAGGAAAGGGCAGCTCAGATAGAGAAGGGAGCACCAAATAAAGGGTGTTTGGAGGATCCTCCCAGGAGGGGAGATGCATGTCGAAAGTAGACTATGGACTGAACATGTTTGCTACTCAATGCCTCTTTTGCAGACCACAACACCCAAAAGGAGAGAGAGAACACAGGGGATTGCCCTGCCACAGAGGCATGGGGGGATGGGGGGATGGGGTGGGTGGATATTATCCATGGTGGTGGAAAATGGGCACTGGTGGAGGGATGGGTATCTGATCATTGTATAATCGAAACCCAAGCACAAAAAATTGTAAATCTACAACTGTACCTCATGGTGTTTCACTAATTTAAAAAAATGGTTAAAAAAAAGAAAGAACTGATCCACGAAATTAAGGATCTTTAGTAGAGGAGTAGTAAAAAAATAGGAGGTCACTAGTATCCTTGAAAGATGGAGGTGGATACATTGGTGACCGGTGTGATACTGTGGTATTGTAATTATGTACATCACTAGCAATATTGTATATCACAGTACTTTCATCAATAAAAATAAATTTTAGAAAAAAATACAACTAAATATCGATAGAGCCTTTATAGGTATTTAAAGTAAAGCAATGTCTGACCCTAATGCAATTTGGCTAATATTGCTTAGCACACAGACATAATGTCCCAAAGTAGAGAGTATGGGGGAAATTTTCCACCATGGAGGCAGGGGAAAGGTGCAAAGGGGGGAAGTATACTGAGGACATTGGTGATGGAGAATGTGCACTGATGGAGGGATAGATGTTAAATCATTATATGACTGAAACTCAAACATGAAAGTTTATATCTATATCTCACAATGATTGATTAATAAAAATTTTAAAAATAATAAAGAGAAATTTTAAAAAGAAGCCATTTCTCAGGGTGGAATGGGGGGGTGTGGGGGATGGGGGGTGGGAGGGATGCTGTGACCCATGGTGGTGGAGGATGGGTGCTGGTGGAGGGATGGGTACTTGATCATTGTATAACTGAAACCAAAGCACAAAAATTTGTAAGTCTCTAACTGTACCTCATGGTGTTTCACTAATAAAAAAATAAAAAAAAAACAAAGACAATGTTCATGAGAAACAGCCTCGTTCCTGATGCCCCATTCGCTCTCAACGGAACGACCATCTCCGAATGCAAAAGCTATGTGTACCTAGGTCGAGAGGTCAACATGACAAATGACTTGGCACCTGAGCTGCGCAGGAAGAAGAGAGCGGCTTGGAACGCCTTCAAGAACTTCAAAGAAATAACTAAGAGGATGAAGAACCTCTGGTTCCGGGCATATCTCTGTTCTTCCTGCATTAACATGCCTCAGAGACCTGGGCCCTACGTAAACAGGATGAGAATGCTATTCGGGTCTCCCAAAGAGGAATTGAAAGAGCTATGCTTGGAATATCACGTTTCACTCAAATGAGAGAAAGAATCCAGAGTTCTGACGTCCGTCGATGATCAAGAATCAGGGACGCTGTCTCATTTGCCAAGGTGTCAAAAATCAGATGGGCTGGTCTTGTAATGATATTTAAAGCCGACTGCTGGACTAGTGCTGTTACCGACTGGATTCCATGGGATGTCAAAAGACCGCGTGGCCGTCCATCTACCAGATGGTCAGACTTCTTCATCAAGTTCATGAATGATCGGTTTGAGGCTCTTCATTTCCCCAGAGCGAACAGATGCCATTGCGCTACACTAGCACGCAACAGGAACAAATGGAGACGTTACTGGCGCCCGCTCGAGCAAATCGACGACTAACGGGAAGTGAAGTGACTTAAGTGATTAAGTGTGAGTTACATATGTGCTATTACTAGAGTGGACGGTTCTCCAACGAAATTGACTACATCATATTCAATCGATGATTTTGCCTGACTGATGTCGCTGTTGTCCCAAAATTCCAAATGGGATAGGACCACCATATTCTTCATACAAAATTCTACTTCACAGAGCGGGAAGAAAGGGCTGCAAAGTTTAATAAGAGAACTCCCAGAATGACCACCAACTGGGAGCTCCAATTGCTGCACTATTGCAGCAAGATGGGAAGATGCCGTCATTGACAACATTGACGAGGAACATCGACTGGTTCAATACCTCCATAATTGTGCAAGGAATGTCAAGAGAGAGATAATCACAAAATACGCCTGTCTTCAAAACTCTTGAGCTTATTCACCAACGTGGGTTGTCGCATGCCTCAGGCAACCGCCAGGCAACCGAACTTCCGATCTCGCAAAGCAGTGCAGAGAAGCGATAAAGGAAGACCTCAAAAAGAGAAGAACAGCAGTGCTGGTAGAGGCAGCAAAAGCAGGGAAAAGCATTCACAACATCCACCTGTCCTTCGCCAACGACAAGAGCAAGATGACTACCCTGCGACATCCTGGTGGATCTATCACATCTTCCAGAATGGCAGTGGAGAAGATTATCCATGATTTCTACCCAGATCTCTTTGGTAACCACGTCCACCTGCCCACATACCAAATTCCGCAGGATGATAGGTTGTTCCCAATGTTCTCCCTTCCGAAATCCGACATGCCATTTCCTTGGTAAAGAAACGAACAGCACCTGGCCCAGACAAGTTTAGACCTGAACTCCTGAAAACCTTCCATCAATACACTTGCTCAGCTCTTCACACGCTACCTGTCTGAATGCAAGATTCTGTCCCAATGGAAAACCAGCAGGACTGTACTACTGTACAAAAAGGGAGACATACAACAGTGGCAACTATTGCCCAATCTGCCTATTGTCTGTCTTCTACAAGCTGTTCACTCGAGTCATCCTGAATAGGATTGGCAGATGAAGGACACTCATGCGAGCAAGCCAGGTTCCGCAAAGGATTCACTACTATCAACCATATGCACATGATAACCAAGCTCATTGAGGTTTCTCGGGAGTTCCAGATGCCGTTTTGTCTAACATTCATTGATTTTAAGAAGGCCTTTGATTCTGTTGAGACGGTAGTTTTCATCGAAATCCTAGTCGATCAGGGCATTCAAACTCAATACATCAGGATCCTCCGTGAGCTTTATTAAGGATTCACTACTAGGATCTCACCTTTCTTCCTGCATTAGCATATGCCTCAGATCTGGGCCATACGAAAGCAGGATGAGAACGCTATCCGGGTCTCCTAAAGAGGAATCAAAAGAGCTATGCTTGGAGTATCACGCTTCACTCAAATCAGAGTAAAAAATCCAGAGTTCCGACCTCCGTCGATGGTCAAGAATCAGGGATGCTGTCTTGTTTGCCAAGATATCGAAAATCAGATGGACTGGACACGTAATGAGATTTGGAGATGACTGCTGAACTAGAGCCGTTACAAACTGGATTCCATGCGATGTCAAAAGACTGCATGGCCACCCACCTACAAGATGGTCAGACTTCTTTGTGAAGACCCTGAATGATCGATTTGAGGCTCCTCATGCTCCTCGAAGGAGCAGACGCCATTGGGCTACAATAGCACGCGACAAGGAATAATGGAGACGTTACTGTTGCCCACTCAAGCAAATCGATGCCCACACAGCAAAGTCTGGGAAGCTACCCGTGACATATTCAATATGCCAAAAACAGTGACAACAAGTCTCACAATGGAGACATTACTGGTGCCTGCTCGAGCAAATTGATGAACAATGGGAGGACAGAGTACAGTGCTACAGTGCTACTTTGATAGTATTTTGGACTTTTATGTCATTGTTTTTGTGGACTAAAACTTTGTTTAGTGGACTAAACTTTTATGTAATTGTTTTTGTGGACTAAACAGCTCAGCTTGGCTGGAGAGATAGCACAGCGGTAGGGCATTTGCCTTGTGCGCAGTCAGTCCGGCCAAGCCGGGTTTGATTCTTCTGCCCCTCTCAGAAAGCCCGACAAGCTACCGAGAGTATCTTGCCCATATGGCAAAGCCTGGCAAGCTACCTATAACGTATTTGATATGCCAAATACAGTAACAACAAGTCTCAAAATGGAGACGTTGCTGGGCTTTCTCGAGCAAATCCATGAACAATGGGAGGATAGTGTTTGTTTTTTTGTTTGTTTTTGTGGACTAGTTGTTTATTTGAATTTTAACTGTTTTAGATGTGTGGAGTATAAGTAGGTTTACCCTTTCTGGAGGATGCAGTTTAGTTTTAGCCCATTTTTTTCCTTTTCCTATTTTTTCTTTCTTTCTTTCTTTCTTTCTTTCTTTCTTTCTTTCTTTCTTTTTTTTCTTTGCCATGAGGAAAACATTGCAATTTGATGTCACAGTATTTCATTTTTGGTTCTGTTGCTTTGGCCAGTGGAGTCAGATCACTGAGTTCCAGAAAATCTCAGGCTGCCTCACATCTCCCCAGATTCCAGGACTCCACCACACACTGGACGCCTGCAAAGACAAAGACATCCTGGTCAGGAAACTCATAATCCTTCTGTTCCTCTCACTCAGCTTCACTCAGATGCTCTTGTCCTGATGCATTAGCTCCAGAGACTGCAGAAGGAGATCCCAGCTCAGCCTAAACTCCATGCTGAGCCCAGGGCCAGCGGGGAATTCCTGTGCTGACTCATGTCCCAAAGTTGGGGCCTGGGTTGGGCTGGTTTTCATTATCAGATTAAGGGTTCAATTTGCATTTCTTCTTTAGATTTAGCAAGTTCTGGACTGGGAATTCACAGAGAAGGCAGGTCCATGTTGTAGAACATGTGCCCTGGAGGAGTTAAGTGTTCATGACAATTTCCAAAATTTATGATTTCTGAGTATTTGATTACTTTGTAATGAACACTTCATTTAACTCATTGATTTACTACTCCCTGTTTTCAGAAACGTTATGTACAGAATTTCACTAATTTTATATATGAAAGCTATACTCAGAAACAGAAATAACTTTGTAATGCATTAAAGATACAGATTAGAAAGAATAATCCCAAGAATTTAGACATAAATGCTCTTCTGAACCATCCTCCATCATAACTGTACTTGTGTATTTCAGTGTATCACTGTCATCCTGTTCATCGATTTCCTCGAGCAGGCACCAGTAATGTCTCCTTCTTCCTAGCCCTGAGATTTTAGAAAGTGCCATATTCGAGGCTCTTTCTTGGTCAGGGGAATGAGACCAATCATTGTTACTGGATTTTGGCATATTGAATACGCCACGGGGAGTTTGCCAGACTCGACCTTGAGGGCGGGATACTTTCGGTAGCCTGCCCGTTTCTCCAGAGTAAGAAGAACTAGATAGTAAGATGTCTTCCAGGAGCTGGGTTTTATAGTCTCTGGGTCTTGGCCATTGATGGGATTACACAGCACCGGGTGCAGTTGGTGGGTATAACGCCTACCTACTGAAACATGGGGAATCGGGGTGGAGGAGGTCCAGTCCTGATCTGAGCAGGCTTGGAGATCTCAGCCCTGAGTCCCGCGTGCCTGGGTTCCTCTCCCGGTTCTTTTATGGTGAGGCTCGTCCGAAAGTATAGAGAGTGGTCTCAGCATGGCTGTGGCTGGTTCTGGACGTCTTCAACTGCCAGGGCTCTGCTCGCAGCGGGGAGGGAAAGTCAACATCTCCCCCTCCAAGAGACCCCAGCGAAGACAGCCAGGAGCAGCGACAGGAGACTTGTGTATTTAAAGTTTGTAAAATCTCCTCTGTTAAATCCAATGTGACATGATTTTTCTGTATCTATTAACCTTGAAGTTGTTAGAGAAAATAATCAGGGTCCACTCAGTTGCACTGAGATGAAACACATCATTTGACCTATGTTCCTGCTCCTCCTATTTTCCCATACAGGCAGTTGTTTGTAAAAAAATGTATGTATGTATGAGAAGATTTCTATATTAAACTGAAAAAAAAATTGGCAGAAATTTTCAGAATCTGGGTATCAAGAGATCTTCACTGTTCTATTTCCAGTGGCCAAAATAAGAGAAACAAAAATAAGCAGGTTGACTATAGGAAACATGAAAATTCCTTTCATGGCATACGAAACTTGGGCTAAAATGGAAAGTCAAATAGCTGATATGGAGTAGATATTAACTCATAGTCCTTCAAACGAAAGACTAGTATCCAAAATCTATAATGCAGTCACTCAATAATAACCCCATCTCAAAAGTGGCAAGGGGAGACTGACATACCATTCTGCAAAGAAGGCAAGTGGATGGCTAATCAGACGGTGGAAAAGTAATAGTTCATCACTTAGTATTAGGGAAACACAAAGCAATGAGTATCACCTCACATCTGTGGCAATGGCATGTATCTCCCAAACCTGAACATGTTAGTGCGAGTGTGGCATATAGTTATACTCAGTAGAATTCTATGCAACCAAATGGAAAATAAAGTCACGCTCTTCATAACACCTTCGATAAGGATGGAGGGCATGATGATGAGCTAAATATGTCTGTGGAGAAAAGGACAAATAGAGGATATTTTCACTTGTTTATGTAAAGAAACAAATCAGAGGGGCAGAAGAGGGTTGGGCGTTTGCCTTGCTGTTGGCTGATTCAGGTTGGATCCCCAGCACCACAAATTGCTCCCGGAGTCTCCCCGGAGTGATCTCTCAGCCTAGAGAGCAGGAGGAAGCCTTGTTGTGTGCGGTCCTGAAACAAAAACACAAATACATAAATAAGTAATGAAAGAAACAAATCAAGGGAATGAACAATATCAATTGTTAATGCACCTTCATAAGGAGATACAGGCCCGAGCGTGCAGCTTTGGGGTAAGGGGAACAAAGATGTTGAAGTGACCCAGGGACGAGGACAGAGGATCTGGAGCACAGGAGTGGTGCTAAGGGAGGTGACAGTGTACACGGAAACTGAAGCTTCCAGTCAAGGAAGAATAAGGGGATGGAGGGAGGGAAGAGAGTGCAGGTGGCAGATGAAATAGGGTCAGGATATGGGAACTTGGTAACCGTGGTGTTCAGTAACTGTACACTGATACTGAAAACTGACATTTTTAAAAATTATATCACCTATGTTACAACTAACAAAATTTAGTCTGTTAAAGTCTGCATATAGATCTTGTTCACAGCACTGGCACTGTGCACCCATTGCCACAGAGCAGGAGAGAGCGACTGTATCAGCATATTGAACTCGTTTCTCCACACATGGATGTGCAGCTGGAATTTGCTCAGTACCTGACTGTTATAAAGATACTCAGATGCACTCTGTGTAGATTTAGAAAAAGACAAGTCGATGGCATTATGGGAAAAAAAATAACAGAATAATATTAGGAAACATCTAAGAAACAAGTATCTTCCCCGCATGGCAGAGTCTGGCAAATTTCCCGTGTCATACTCAATATGCCAAATACCAGTAACAATGATGGGTCTCATTCTCTTAACCCTGAAAGAGCATTGAATATGACTCTTTTAAAATCTCAGGGCTAGGATGAAGGAGACGTTACTGGTGCCTGCTTGAGGCAATCAACGAACAACAGGATGATCGTGATCGTGATCTTCTCATTGAACTGAAGTGTCAAACTCAAAATAAAGGTGTGAAAATTCAGATGCTGTTTTAATTTACCACTATAGAGCCAATGACTATTGTGCCGTTGTCCTCTGTCCTTCAGGGTGAGTCTCGAAAGGTAGGACTGACTCTGTGGCATGTCCTGGTTGCAAGTTATCCTCAAAAGCCTTGATCAAGGAAATAATCTCAAAGTTTTCTAATTCAGTTTTTAAAAATATGTGGCAGGGAGAGGAGCGGAGGTGGTGGGCCACACCTGATTTATTCCTGACTCTGTGTTAAGAGAACCACTCTTGTGTGGATCAGGGTTTGTGTGTTGGAGGAGACAGAAATCATCTCCAGGTTGATTGGTCCAAAGGCACGGGAAGGCCCTGTCCACTGTGCCATCTCTCTGGTCCCAGTTTGACCATTATTGAACACAATATATGCTCCACTACCCCAGTACTTTACTCCAGATACACGAACCATTGTTTCTCATAATATTTAGAAGAGTTGGACAGCTTAAAAGCAGGACTGGGATACTCACACAGCTGTGGCCACAGGTTGATCAGACAACCAGCAATTACACTTAAAGCATGACACAGTGATAGTAATTTTCTACTTATTCTTGCCTAGAGCACAGTCCTGAGAGTTTTATAATCTGGCCTGCTTTAGAATCCCTTTAGATAGTTTCAGAACAGTCAGTGGATCACCCCATCTTTGGGCTCATTATTAAGGGGACAGTGCCCCACTGAATGCCTGGAGGTGTGGAGTTCTCCTTGGCACAGCCTCTTGGCCACTAGAGGACATTGGACCTGTAGAGTGTTCCCCAAGCCCCATCTTCTCTGACATTTCTAAGAATAACATATACTAGTGGGCCTTGATTTCTTGGTTCCCAATGGCTCGAGTTTGGGAAAGAGATATCTCTGGTGTCAGCAATACTTCAACCTTGCCTCTGCCAGAGCATCAAGGCCAGTGCTCCAGCAGCTTCTTCCAGTCATAACAGTCACCTGATTCTCTCTGTCACCTGCTACTTAGTGCACACAGTAATCCTACCTCAGCCTTTATGGACCACTGCTCTCCTAATAAACTGTCATATGACGAAGGGTCTATGGCCCATGTGGGCAGCTATGTCTCAGCCATGCTGCATTCATAATCCTTTGAGCATCTACTTCCCAAGACATATGGACCACCTCCTTGTTCTCAGAGTCCCTATGGTTACAAGATAACTACATGAAGGAACATGAGGGTCAAAGCATTTGATCAATGGCCTCTTCAAGGGGGAGGTTTCCCCAGTTCCACAGAGATGCTCCTCAATTCACGATGAAACCTCATCAGGGAAGACAGGGCATGGATCCAACTATCTGGGATTTTTAACTCAACACCTTTGAGAGGAGAGGATTTTCCTGAGACTCTAGACAGGGCAGAAAACATGCCCCCAGTGTCAGCCAAAACATTTCCTTTCTTCCAGTCATTTCGAATGTGAGCTGAGGGTCCCCTGTGAAAATGTTGAACACAGGAGCGTGTGTGCCTTGGGTCTCCCCGGAACAGGAAACTGAAAGTCTCCTCCAGGCACTGGGTGAGGGGAACTGAGCTTCCTGTCTGTCCCAGGACACAGGTGGATGGTTAGACCTGAGTCAGGCTGGGAGACACCCCGACACTTCTGCTTACCAGGGAGCACTTCCTGTCCCAGTGGCCTGTCTGTGTGCAGCTGGGACAACCATTCTGTGCCCCTGGCACTTGGTACGGGTCCGGGGAGATTGGAACAGTTTCAAGTCTTGGAGTTCAGGAAATCTGATGTTGTGAGGATTCAGAGATTGAAGTCAGGGTTAAAGCCCCTTCCCCCAAAACTCAACTTTGTGGATCAGTTCTCCTATTGCGCTGCTCTTAACCCTTGTTGCTACCTTGCTGTGTATTCTTTAAGCCGCATATTATGAGACAGATCATCTGTATCTCACCCTTTCCATGCTGACTAGTTCACTGAGCATGTTCACAATCAACGATCATCCTGTTGTTCGTTGATTGCCTCGAGCAGGCACCAGTAACGTCTCCTTCTTCCTAGCCCTGAGATTTTAAAAGAGCCATATTAAATGCTCTTTCAGGGCTAGGAGAATGAGACCCATCATTGTTACTGGTATTTGGCATATTGAGTATGACACGGGAAGTTTGCCAGACTCTTCTGTGCAAGTAGGATACTTCCGACAGCCTGCCAGGTTCTCCAAAGTAAAAACAAGATAATAAGATGTCACACGGCCTCGAAAGTGGCCACACACTTCTGGGAGCTGAGTTTTATAGTCTCTGGGTCTTAGCCGTTGATGGGACCACCTGGCGCCTGCAGCAGATGGTGTGTGTAACGCCTACCTACTGGAGGATGGGGGATCTGGGTGGAGGAGGCCCAGTTCCGATCTGAGCAGGCTTGGAGATCTCAGCCCCGGGACCCACATGCCTGTGTTCCTCTGCCGGTTCCTTCATGCATGAGGTTTGTTCGGACGTGTGGAATGTGGTCTCAGCATGGCTGTGACTGGTTATGGAGGTCTTCGGCTGCCAGGGCTCTGCTCGGGGCGGGGAGAGAAACTCAACCCGCCCCCCTCCAAGGGGCCCCAGTGAGGACAGCCAGGTGCAGCGGCAGGAGACTCAGCATGATATCCTCTAATTTTTTCTATATTTAAGAGAGTTGAGTGATTTTTATCTCAGTAATCATGGTAAAGTCAACAGAGGGTAGCCAGGATTAGGACTCTTTCCAGGTGTTCCTCATGCATGTAAAATTTATGAATTAAATGTCTTCAGAACAATTCCCCAGACTTTCTGCATTCAGTTGGAAGTGTGTAGCACTAGGAGAGTGCATAGTGGCTCTTACAACAAGAGAGCATAATGTCCCTGACGACACTTCCCCTGTCCGCCCAGGGTTCTGGGGGGCTGGGGCCGCTCTCCCAGTCAGGGCAGTCCAGGCCATGTGGCAGATGGTGGACGAAGAGAGGACCAAGCCAGTTGATTGATCATATGCTGTTTATTCCATTCTCATACCCCTTCACTCCTGTATCTTTCTCTTTTTCTCTCACAGACCCCAATCTGGAACCCCTGGTCCTCCACCCTCTGGCTCTGGCTCTGATCCCCAGCCCACTCTTAAGTCTAGTTAAATCCCAAAACCGTAAGGGGCTGGGCTTACAAAATTTGCGTGGTTCCAATCAATAGGGTTAAATTTCTCTCCCTCAGGGGATGCTGCTTCTAGGACAGATTATCTTTCAGCAGGAATCCCATGGGTGTGTTTTGCCTCTCCTTGTCCAACAAACATATGAGCATTTATAATATTAATCATTTTGTATGGACTCAGTAAGAGAGGCATTAAGCTTATAGAATTGCTCCCCTGGGGTCATCTCAATCTCAGACTACAGTGCTCAGGCCAGATTCGTCTTTTCTATCTCTAGAAGGGTCCTAGTCTCATCGTGACTTTTGGATCATGACAGCATTTGTCCATGATCAAACTCTTAACTTACAGTTAATAATTGTGGCACTTTGGCCAGGCCCATCTCAATGCCAGGGTAGCACATAGCTTACTGCTTACCCTGGTTCCATCCAGTTCCTCGTTGGGATCCTGCTTTGGGGGGGCACTAGGAAGTGAGTGTAACTGAGGCTTAAGTTGAGAAAACAGATGCCTGGAAATAAATAATATTCGAAGCCAATTAAATCCCATGTTACAAAACCATAATTTTAATTGTCTTCTTGTATCTATACAAAAGAACATTGCTTTAAAGTAAACTATTCAAAAGACATAAGGAGAGGAGAAAGGCAATATTGACTTACAATACAAATTCAGTGTCCTAGAAAGATCTGACCTTAGAAATTAACAGAAACTGGTTAGGGAAATAAGCTGATTAACTGGTTAAGGAAGAGAGCATGGAGAAGTGGTTACATATAAACAAAAGAATGGGAATGACTCTGTAGCACTGTCATGGGTGTGACCCGATAAACTTAAGAACCTTGTGGCAAGGGAGAAAGGACAAAGCAATGTTATCCTACAGAGAGTGGTTGGTGATTTGAGAACATGGCAGTCCCATGTGTCACATGGAGTTGTCACTACTCACAGAGGACAGTGGGGAGACTGAGAACAGTCTGATACTCCAGAACTGTAGGTGTCAGTTGAGTCACCAAGGAGCCCCATCTAGGGGACTGCTCTGTGCAGAGACAGGAAGGGTGCATTGAGAAAAATCCTCGAGGTCTGATTTCTGTTCTTCCCTGTACCAGGAATGTGTCTGCGCCTTTCTGCTCTACCACAGTGACAATCCAGGCTGCCCTTCAGGTCAGGCCCCTGTTCTGTGCTCTGCGTTGACCTTGGTCGGAACTTTCGCCCATATTGTGCTCTTTGTCCCGTAAGGAATTGAAGGTCATCCTGGTTTGTATGTGTTCAATGTTCTTCTAGGAGAGGGAATGAAAATACTCTTATACCAGATATGAGCATTTTTCCTGTCATTGGGAAGGGTTTTGCTCATTTTTGTATATTTACCATTTTGATAAATTTGTAACAGTTTTCAAAGTACAGGTATGAATCTTGGATTCTGCATAAGAAGTAAAGGTCATAGTCCAAGTACGAAAAAACGTATATTCATTTCCAGCAATACTGTGGTCTGCATGACTCATAGCCCCTCTCGTTGTCAGGCTGTCTGAGGCTTCCCTGTGGACACTGATAGGAGACCTACATATATATATATGTATATATATGTATATATATATTATCCTATATGTATATACATATATACATATATTTCTGTTTTCCACTCATATAGTCTATACATTTGTGCATGGATATATGATCATGTATATATAATCTCGATATCAACCGAGAGAAAGTGATATATTGTGAACTATGATTATTTTTTTCCCAGATTGCAAGAGATGCAAAAAATTAATGTCTCACTCAATCACTGTCACGATATCAATGTTATCCCATTGTTCATAGATTTGCTCAAGCAGGGGCCAGTAATGTCTCTATTCGTTCCAGCCCTGAGATTTTAGCAGTCTCTCCTTATGCGTCCTTCCCACCAGTAGCATATTGGAGGTTCTTTCAGGGTGAGGGGAATAAGACCTGTTATTGTTACTGTTTTTGGCATATTGAATACACCACGGGGAGCTTGCGAGGCTCTGCCATGCGAAGCCTCACTCAATACCGTATATTTCCCAGAAATATTGGCCATTCCGTGAGGTCACACCCCAGGTAAGCTCAGCTGGGATGCTTGACCCATGGGTGGAGGGAGCAGCCCCTGAGGCCTCGCTCTAAATCCTGTCTGCTGGTCCATGTTACTGCCAGCCCTCCTGGGCAAACCCCAAACCGTGTGTCTCTGCTTGGGTCATGACCTTCACCTGAGCTGGGCTGAGATGCCCCCAACATCAGGACTTCACAGACCCTGAACCTGACCATTTCCTTACAACCACGTGATAGAAGAAATGTGGCCCTGATCCCTTTCATAGAGGGTCACCTTCTCCACTGTCTCTTGTTCATTGGCAGGATTCTGGCTCAGAAATATAGAGATATGAAGATGTACAAAAGGGCAGAGCTGCACAGAAACTTCAGAATGGAGTCTGGCCACCACAAGGAATTCATCCCAGAGAAAAAGATTTCTTGAAGAGACAGAATTTCAAACAACATGTGGAGCAATGGGGTTCTGCCATGGGTAGACCTAAAGTTCAGAAACCTGTAATGACCCCAGCCCAAACTTCCACATGGTTCACATGGTTCTTACTGTACCATCTAGGGTGCTCCGCACAAAATCCTAGAAGGAAATATGAATAACACCAGGTGTTCTAGAGAGAGGCCATCTTCCTCTTGGCTGTTGCTGAAGGACAGAGAGAGATCCTGCGCCTTTCCCTCAGATGAAGCCTGACTCTGTGAGCCCCATTCTGTGTCTCAGACCCTGACTCTCTGAGGAGGAAGTCAGGAGGATCAGCATCCCTGTCATCTCCTCAACCGGCACAGCTGTCTTACCCTCAGTTTTCTGACATGTTCCGGATGTGGTTATCACACTGTGTCTCGTACAGTAATATATGGCAGTGTCCTCAGTGCTCAGCCTGCTCAATTCCATGTAGGCTGTGTCCTTGGACTTGTCTGCAGTGAGTGTAACTCTTCCCTGGAACTTTGGTGCGTAGTTTGTAGCACTATTACCAGGGGCTATCCTTCCCATCCACTCAAGCCCTTGTCCCGGGGCCTGCCGCACCCAGTCCATCCAGTAGCTGGTGAAGGTGTATCCGGACGCCTTGCAGGAGATCTTCACTGATGTCCCAGGTTTTCCCACCTCAGCCCCTGACTGCACCAGCTGTACCTGGGAGTTCACACCTGTGGACAGCAGACAGGATTGGGTGGACTCAATTTGACTGGCCCCATTCCCTCAGTCCAAGGCATGGGGACACTTACCTGCAGCCACTGCCAAAAGGAAGAGAATTCTCCAGGTCCAGTCCATGATGGGGACCGTGCAATCAGGGGCTTCTGAAGGTGTGCGTATGCCTGCTGTGTGAGAGTGTCAGGACACAGGCACATCTGTATTTAACTCAGTGTCCCTCGAATAATTTGCATATTCGTTAGGAGGGAGAACTCATAGCTGAAGGCCTGGTCCAACATGTGAAGGGGCTGGTGGAAGCGACCTGGTCGATCCTAAAGGGGAGTGAAGAGGTCCACTCTCTGACCCTTGTTTGAGGAGATGAGTCCCTGCCCTGTCCCAGGACTCTTTGCACACAGAGCTCCCCCTCAGAGGCCAAGCCCTCTAAGGACCTTCCCCTTTGGGCTACCCACATATGTATGACCTGGATACATCTGGGAACACCAGGGCTCTGGGGTTATTTCTGGGATTCAGTAACTCCCCAAGGGATACTACAATGAGACTACAAAACCATCCTAATGCCCCAGAGGTTTCCATTGGGGATAGTAAGAAGTCCAGAAACACCCCCTGTATACAGGTTTTACTGCCTTATCAATATGATAAATGTTCCTCCCAAAACGGTTAATTATGCACAATTTAACCTTCTGTGTCCTATACTTATTTTTGTTTTGGTTTTCTCAACAAAGCAAAATTTAGTTTACTGGGTTTTTAAAAATGTTTTATTATTTTTTTAATTAAATCTGTGTGAAATAGACCCTTAAAAAGCTGTTCGTGATTTGATTTCATTAACACAATATTCCTGTTTTTGAAGAGAAACCCTTTTCATCTCTGCACCCCTTCAGGCCTGCAACTCTGGTCTTGAGTCTTGGCGCCCCCTTCAGCCCAGTCCCCACCCTGCAGGGAGAGTCTCTGCGCTCTCAGGGGCTTTAGCCTCTTTTTTTTTTTTTTTTTTTTAATTTTTATTAGTGAAACACCATGAGGTACAGTTGTAGATTTACAAATTTTTGTGCTTGGGTTTCAATTCTACAATGATCAGGGCTTTAGCCTCTTGGTGTCTCTAAAACAGGATTGAATCCTGGAACTTCAGTTCAGAAGTCTTGTTCATGAGTCATATTCTTTTCTGGGTATTTTGTTTTGGTTTTGAGCCACACCAGGCGTTTCTGAGGGCTTACTCTTGGTTCTGTGCTCTGGAATTGCTCAGGTAGATGCATCCTAGGAAAATATTGGCAAATCAAGTACTTATATATCTAACAATTGAAAGGAGACACTGAGTGTTCTTTGCTGAGATTATGTAAAAGTAATACAATAAACACTTAATTCACTCAAATAAAAATGGTAAAAACTATCAAAATTAAAGAGGATTTAAGTCTTTAAGTAAAGACTTTAATATAAACAAAAATATATTAAACTGGTTAAATTTATAAAGACTTTTTCAAAACCCAGGCATAAGTCGAACACAGCTGCCAACAAGTTTATTTTATAACTGCATTAATAGGACAAATATAAGTAAATACATGAAGAGCACTGTGGCACTGTCTTCCCTTTGTTCATCAATTTGCTCGAGCGGGCCCAGTAAGTTCCCATTGTGGGACTTGTTTTTACTGTATTTGGCATATCAAATATGACACGGGTAGCTTGCCAGTCTTTGCCACGTGGGTGAGATACTCTCGGTAGCTCGCCAGGCTCTCCTAGAGGGACAGAAGACAGTGGGCCGCATGTAAGGCAAACGCCCTATCACTGTGCTATCACTCCAGCCAACTCTGGCCTGACCACTCACGCAGTTTTATCAGGTAAAGCACATGATCCGAGGTCTTGGGGTGGGGGGGGGGGGAAGATGTCAACCTGTTCGCCCAAGTAAGAATGAAACTCAACACAATGCCGCACTTAGGGTCTGAAATCGTAGGGCAGGGTCAGCATGGAGCTGCTTCCCCAGTATTTACTCACTGGCCAGGCCCACTGCAGCATCCAGGGCTGACACCCACCGGGGGTCGGGCAGTATCTGCGGGTGCAGGGCAAGCGTCCCCCAGTCTGATCTCTGGCCCTCGGCCCCCGAGTTCAGGCGTCGTGTCCTCTGGTCATGGCGGGGCGACTGCATGCGCAGCGAGACCCTACGGATGGTCCCTGTGCGACCCGACTGGGGGGCTCCTTCTGCCCGCTCAGGGAGGAGACTCGCCTGGTGTGGGTCCCTGCCCCCCACCTCCACGGCGGTTGCTGTTGCTCCTGGTCCCCAGAGACAGCGTGCCCAGCGCGAGCCCCGGGTCTGGCCCCCATGTGCTCCCTGTGAGCCAAAGTGGGAAAGGGCATGGGCAGGACATGTGGATCCCCACGCGACCCGGCCGCTGCCTGCTGTAGGCCAGCGCTGTGGCCGCGCTGCGGGTCCTTCCCGTGCGATCCCTGGTGTGGGAGGCCCAGGCCCAGCCTCTGGCTACCCCAGCCTTCCCCCCAGGCCTGGCCGCTGCGTGTCTCCCCTCCCGTGGCGGTTCTGGCCCTGCTTGGCCCAGAGGTACCTGCGGCCCATCCAGCCCCTCCTCGTCCTTCCCACCCACCTGCACCAACTGCCTGAGCCTGGGGCGTAGGAATGAATACGATAAAATAGTTAAGCTTTATTGGACACATGACTTGAACTCTGACTTTTTCAGTAATGCACACGAATATTCTTTACTTAGAGATTTACTTAGAGAAATGCAAGGAGGGGAGAGAGGGAGAGAGAGATGTGGGGGGGAGGGTAGAAGGGGGGAGCATCCGGTACCTGACTCAGAAGTCCCGGAAGGTTCTGGAACCTCGGCTCCCGCCGCTGGCCCTCAGGAGCTGTTTCAGGGTCAGGGGGCAAAGGTTCGACAGCCCCGCCCAGCCCGGCCCCTCCAGTTCCTTCCGACTGACTCTCTTCGTGCCCAGCGCCCCAGGACAGCCCGAGTCGGGTGCAGCCACTGGACGGATCAGCGGGAGCCAGTGTCCGCTCAGGCCTGTCCCAGGGCTCCCTGTGTCCATGCTGGGCCGCCGGGTCATTTGGGCAGTGCTGCCCTTGGCCTCTCCCGCCCGGCCGAGCAGGACCCGAACCTGCGTCTGGGTCAGGCTCTTCCCCAAGGTTCTCCCCGATGCCCCAGGCTCTGGGTCCTTCTCCCTAACTGTCACCCGAGCCGTCCTCCGTCTGACCCGACGTGAGTGTTCTCGGGGGCATCCGGTGGTCACTGTCCCGCCTCCCCACGGGTGTCCCGAGGCCTGGGGGTGCCCCTGTCCCGTCCCAAGACCCGAGACGCTCAGTGCTGTGTGGGCTGCACTGAGGCGTGTCCAGTCAGAGGGACGCTGCCTGGCCACTGCTGTGCTGACTGGGTCCCCCACATCAGAGAGGTCTGTCCCATCCCCAAACCGGGTCTGGGCTGAGCCCACATGTGCACAAAGATGCCTGCGGAGGGACCAGGATACCTCAGAGATCCTCTCAGACGCCCAGAGTTCCCCTCAGCCCACAGGGCACCTGCTGCACCTGGGGGTGCTAACCTGTGAGGGGACACGGGGCGTGGGAGTCCCCTGAGGGCCCTGGTCACCTCAGCCAGGACAGGAGACCTTCACCAAGAGCCGTTCTCATGGGAGCCAATCATATAGGTCCGTCCCAGGTGCGGGTTTGTGTAGGAGGATTGTGTGGAAGGTCTCTGGGGTAGGTAGGAGGGTCGTACAGGTGTAATCTGTTCTCAGGGAACACATTTGTCTGTATTAACTCAGTGTACTTTGGTTGATTTTGATATTCATGAGGAAGAATCAGAGCTGAAGATCTGTCCCAGTCTGAGGGAGATCAGGTGGGTGATGCAGGGTCCAGTGATCACTGAGTGAGGAGTGTCCAAGTTCGTGACAGTGCTTATTTGTGAGTCTGACCCCTGTGCTATCCCTAACTCTGAGCAGAGTTCCTTCTCTGAGGGACAGTCCCACCAGGCCACCCCCCTCAGGTGACCCACCGCTGAGGAGCACAGAAACCACGAGTCCTGACCTAGGGTTCATATCAGAGTTTGGATACCTCCATGCTCTGTGTTTGAGAGTTAGATTTCCCCGCAATAGGAATCATTCCTCAATAAAGTAATCTCATCACCAAGCTCTGTAGGCTTGTAAAGTCTCAAGCAGTACTTGAAATTGTCTTTGAATTATTGTCATTATCTTGTTTGTTGTTGTTGTTTAATTCTCCTCATAATATCAAGTATTTATGAACAGTTCAGCCTGCCATGCACAAAGTCCTTCCCTGGGATAATTTCATTTGTTTTAATTGAATCAGGGAAACCCAGGACCTGAGATAACACCCACTCACCCCCCTGTGCCTCCTGCTGGGCTGCAACCTTTGTGGGGACCTGAGCGCCCCCTGCTGCTCAGTCTCCTTCCATTATTTCAGTGACTAATCACCTTGCAATATCTGGATTTCTGGAAGCTCCTTGAAGGGCTGCCACCAGATCACTGTCTCCACCTCATTCCTCTGTAGATCCTGCAGCTCACCTCCGCTCTGAGCACCAGGAAATCATATCTGAATGCGAATATGGTGCACAGCTAGGACCGAGTCCAGGTAAGGCCCAGACACAGTCTGTCTAAAGTTTGTGCAAGTCAGGATCCGCGGGAAACCGTTTCTGCCCAGTCCTCACTCACGGTCCAGACAAGGGTTTTCCCAGAGGAAATTGCATCTAACACAGAATTTGCACACCAACAAGAAGGACATCAGGATTACATGAATATTTGAATATTTGGTGAGTAAAAAGGTGGGTAAAACCAAATAATTGATCCATGAAAGAATTCCATGTGTTTTTTAATATTTCTACGGGAATGGTACAATTTTCTCAGTCATCATCCATGATTTTGAAACTGTAAAAATCCTGAATGTAGGTATGAAGCAGATACATTAGCTGATTACACTCAAAGCTATCATATTCTCTAATAAGTAAGTTTTATTGATGTATTGGCATATCGAATTCGATATGCCAAAACCAGTAACTACAACTGGTCTCATTCACCTGACGCTGAAGGCTTCACCGACATGGCAGCACTGAGAAGGATGAGAAAGGAGAGGCCGACAAAATCTAAGGCCGACCTAGGCTGCCACAACGAAGGAAGACAAAAATGATCGTCTGTACTTTCAATGCACGTACGCTAGCATCAGATGCATCCATCGAGGACCTGATGGTACAAGCGCGAATGATCAAGTACGACATCATTGGTCTGACCGAGACAAGAAGACACGAATCTCACCATGCCGTTTTCGACACTGGAGAAGAATTGTTCCTCGGAACATGCGATAAAAGAGGTGTTGGAGGCGTCGGTGTCCTTGTCAACACAAACTTGGCCAAGAGCATTGATTCATTCGAATGCCTAACAACCCGAATCGGACGTTTACATTTGAATAGATGTGGCTCACTGCCAGCAGTTTCTATCTTCGTTGTCTATGCACCAACATCTCATTATGATGAAAGAGAAATCGAGAAGTTCTACATGGAGCTAGAGAAGTTCTATAAAGAAGACCACACCTTCTACAAGATCATTGTGGGTGATTTTAATGCCAAGATAGGACCGAGAAGATCAGCTGAAGAACTTCACATCGGAATCCATGGCCTAGAATGGAACGAACAGGGTGAGAGACTGTCTGAGTTCATCATGTCGACCAAGACCATTCATGGTAACTCACAGTTCCAGAAGGCAGAATCTAAACGATGGACATGGGAGTCTCCCGGTGGACAATTCCACAATGAAATAGACCACATCATATTCAATCGACGGTTTTGCCTGACTGATGTCGCTGTTGTCCCAAAATTTCGAACGGGATCGGACCACCGTCTCCTTCGTGCAAAATTCTACTTCACAGAGCGGGGAGAAAGGGCTGCAAAGTTCAAAAAGAGAACTCCCAGAACGACCACCAACTGGGAACTCTTTGGTACTATTGCGGCAACATGGGAAGATGCCATTGTTGACAACATTGACGAGGAATATGATCGACTGGTTCAGCACCTCCATGAATGTGCGAGGAACGCCAAGAGAGAGATAGCTACAAAAAGTCGCCTATCTTCGAAAACTCTTGAGCTAATTCGCCAGCGTGGTTTGGCGCATGCCTCAGGCAACCGCAAGCTAACGTCCGAGCTTGCAAAGCAGTGCAGAGATGCGATCAAGGAAGACCTCAAAGAGAGAAGAGCAGAAGTACTGGTAGATGCGGCAGAAGCCGGGAAAAGTATTCGTAACGCCCGCCTGTCCTTCGCCAACTATAAGACCAAGATGACTGCCCTCCGACGTCCTGATGGATCCATCACATCCTCCAGAACGGCAATGGAGAAGATTATCCATGACTTCTACTCAAATCTCTTCGATAGCCATGTCCACTTGCCGACATACCAAATTCCACAGGATGGGTATGTCGTTCCCAACGTTCTCCCTTCCGAAATCCGACACGCCATTTCGTCAGTAAAGAAGCAAACAGCACCCGGCCCAGACAAGGTCAGACCTGAACACCTGAAGAACCTGCCGTCAGTACTCATCAATACACTGGCTCGGCTCTTCACTCGCTACCTGTCTGAATGCAAGGTTCCATCTCAATGGAAAACCAGCAGGACCGTACTACTGTTCAAGAAGGGAGACATCCATGACATTGGCAACTATCGCCCGATCTGCCTATTGTCTGTCATCTACAAGTTGTTCACTCGAGTCATCCTGAATAGGATTGGCAGAACACTAGATGAAGGACAACCATGTGAGCAAGCAGGGTTCCGCAAAGGATTCAGCACCATCGACCATATCCACACGATAACCAAACTCATTGAGGTTTCTCGGGAGTTCAAGATGCCGCTCTGCTTAACGTTCATTGATTTAAAGAAGGCCTTTGATTCTGTTGAGACGGAAGCGGTCTTTGAAGCCCTAGCCAATCAGGGCATTCAAGCCCAATACATCAGGATCCTCCGTGAGCTGTATTGCGGATTCACTACCAGGATCTCACCATTCTACAAAGAAGTGATCGTTGATGTCAAGAGAGGGGTGCGGCAGGGTGATACCATTTCACCAAAACTCTTCAGTGCCACCCTCGAGAACATCATGCGACGACTGGAATGGGAAGGAATGGGAGTGAAGATAGATGGTCGGCAACTACACCACCTCCGCTTTGCTGATGACATTGTTTTAATAACACCAAACATCAGCCAAGCGGCACAAATGCTGGCCGACTTTGACCGTGAGTGTGGAAAGGTAGGACTACAGCTGAATCTTACGAAGACAATGTTTATGAGAAACAGCCTTGTTCCTGACGCCCCATTCGCTCTCAATGGAACGACCATCTCCGAATGCAACAGCTATGTGTACCTAGGTCGAGAGGTCAACATGACAAATGACCTGGCACCCGAGCTGCGCAGGAGGAAGAGAGCGGCTTGGAACGCCTTCAAGAACGTCGAAGAAATAGCTAAGAGGACGAAGAACCTCCGGCTCCGGGCACATCTCTTTGATTCCACTGTTCTTCCTGCATTAACATATGCCTCAGAGACCTGGGCCCTACACAAACAAGATGAGAACGCCATTCAGGTCTCCCAAAGAAGAATAGAAAGAGCTATGCTTGGAATATCACGTTTCACTCAAATGAGAGAACGAATCCGGAGTTCTGACATCCGTCGACAATCAAGGATCAGGGACGCTGTCTCATTTGCCAAGGTGTCGAAAATCAGATGGGCTGGTCACGTAATGAGATTTAAAGACGACCGTTGGACTAGAGCTGTTACTGATTGGATTCCACGGGATGTCAAGAGACCGCGTGGCCGCCCACCTACCAGATGGTCAGACTTCTTTGTCAAGGTCATGAACGATTGGTTTGAGGCCCTCCATGTTCCCGGAGCGAAGAGATGCCATTGGGCTACACTAGCACGCGACAGGGACAAATGGAGACGTTACTGGCGCCCGCTCGAGCAAATCGACGACTAACGGGAAGTTAAGTGATTAAGTGATAAGTGATTGATGTATTATGCAGAGGAGAATTTAACTTTGATTAATGAATTTGATTACCATTATCAACATTGTCATTTGAGTAATTAAGGTGGGATAGTCCATTGTTAGCAACATGAAACCAGTACAATAATAATTCCGAGATCTTTTCCCAACTTTGCAGAGACCTCTCCTAGCTGATTCCATCAGTATGAGAGAGCTTCCCTTCACGGTAGTCAGCCCTCAGCATTCCTCTCTGCCAATGGCTGGGGATCTTTTCTCTCTCCTGCCCTTACTGAGGTGGGTTTCCACTATGTCATTATGGAAATTTCCACCCCGTCATCTAGTTGCTCCAGTCCAGCATTGTGTTATTGATTTAGTGTCTCCCAGGGAAAATGTATTCCATGATTAGGAATGAGTAAGAACTTTAAGATGACGAGGACAGGCAACAACCTTGAGAAATTGGGGAATTCCAGGTGACATCTGAGATTGGCTCCATGTACAAAGAAATGAGGGTAGACTGAGATACTGCGCCATAGTAAGCAGCAGCTTAATATCCAGGGGCCCACATAGGTGTCTGTTTTGGGGCACCAACAGGAAAAGTGCATCAGGAACCGTCACAGAAGCTTCACTTCTGGACTTGACCCCCTGTGAAAGTTCCTCTGCCTGTCATAGATTTGTGTTGGAACACATGTTCTCGAAGCTGGCCCTGAGTTAGGGCCTTTGTTTTCTTGATCTTCCTTGGCCTCTGTTGGAACAGATTTGTGCCCATATTTGGAATAAAATTCTAACAGGGTTGTCTAAGAATCAGTAGGGCTGCTGGGTGGGCAATGTTCCCCTTGGGGAGGGAACAAAGGGTGTCATTGTGGGGGCTCTGAGCCCAGTTCCCTGATTCATAAATTGTTAATTCACCACCACTAATTTAATTTGGGGATATTTCAAAGGGAAATATTGAGATGTTGGGACAGCATAATAAGTAAAACTAATACTACATCTTCTGCTTCCCCCAGATGTCCAGGAAGACTGTGGGCAAACACACATGTGGCAGCCCGTCCCGTGGCCTCTATCATATCTGCATGGAGTCTCCATGGGCTAATGGAAGATGTGCTTATTTCTCCAAGTACCGATTCTCTAGGGTTTTGTTTGTTTTTGTTTTTTGGATCACACCCGGCTATATACAGGGGTTACTCCTGGCTCATACACTCAGGAATTACTCCTGGTGGTGCTTGGGGGACCATATGGGATGCTGGGAATCGAACCTGGGTCGGCCGCGTGCAAGGCAAATGCCCTACCCTCTGTGCTATCACTCCACCCCCCAATTCTCTAGTTTTTATTTCTGGGTTTTGTCACTTTTCTCTAGGTTCTTAAAACTAGGCTCATTTTAATGTTAAGTGTCCAGGCATTTCTCGTTCAGTATCTGTCTTCTCTGCCAACAGATACCAAGTGGAATGATTTGGTTATTTATTTTGCATCTCAAAATACTTCCAAATCTGGCTCAATAAATGGCACTTATTTCCTAGGAATTTTACAGCAGGTGAATTAAGGTGCCATCTCTCCTTAGATGGAAGCACTGAGTTCTGGCATTGCCAACAGGGTCCCCTTAACCTTGCTCAGGAACCGCTGCTGCTGTCCCTCGGGGATCAGTTCCTCTGCACACATTCCCTTGGTGTCTCTTCACTCTCCGAGTGAAGCTTCTCCTCATCACAGACATGACGCTTCCAAGGTCAGAGGTCACAAGGACAGATGGAGAGGCACGCAGGTTTCACGCTACTGCATCATGGTCACAGAGGAAAGTCACAGCAAGTTTGGAAAGGACACGGACAAGCTCTCATTACACAAAACCATGTGGCCCTCGACTTCTGACTGTGGCCACTATCCTAGTGTCACCTTCTCCACTCCCAGTGTCCAGTGGCGAGATTCCAGCTCAGGGATACAGAGATGCAAATACATACACGGGGTCTCACCCACAGCTCCTCAGAAAGGATCTCCCAATACCTGGATTCCATCTTAGAGAAAAGGATTTTCTGCTAGCCCATAGCAGGTGAATATGTGCATATTTAGATGCTCGGATTATTTCTATTTTACACATTAGTCCCAGGAATGTCCCTGTCTTGTCAGGCACAAACCACAGAAAGGAGGTCAGGAAATGACTCTGATGCACCTGGGTCACTCTTCCCCACAGCTGGTGTCCTGTGTCCCATATCCTGCCAAGTGCCACCTGTGTGATGCTGAGAAGAGGAAATGAAGTTCAGTATGGAACTCTGTCTACTTAAATTTTCCAAAGAACAACTTTCTTTTGCCCTAAAATGTAGAGTAATCAAAGATATTGCTGGAGTTGGAGCTATGGTCCCAAATCTACAATGGCCCCAGCACACACTGACATGTGTTAGCTCCTGTGACAAGTGTGAAACACAAGGAGCTCAGCTACATATGGAAATAGGAGTGAATGACTGCTCTTGATGAAACAGTCCAAGAACCTGCTAAGCCCCCCGCACATCCTTAAAAGTGATTCTTTCACTAGTATCTGGGAAGAACCAGTGTACAATCCAACAAGAATATATGAGTAACTGCAGGTATTCTAGAGAGAAGCCATCTTCCTCTTGCTGTTGCTGAAGGACAGAGAGAGATCCTGAGCTTTACCCTCAGATGAAGCCTGGCCCTGTGAGTCCCATTCTGTGTCTCAGACCCTGAGACTCTGAGGAGGAAGTCAGGGGGATCAGCGTCCCTGTCATCTCCTCACCCGGCAGAGCTGCCTCCCCCTCAGGTTTCTGACACACTCAGGATGTGGTTGTCACACTGTGTCACTCACACAGTAATGCATGGCCGTGTCCTCAGTGCTCAGCCTGCTTAGTTCCATGTAGGCTGTGTCCTTCGACTTGTCTGTAATGAGTGTGAGTCTGCCCTGGAACTTTGGTGCATAGTATGTAGTACCAGATTTAGGGTATATCCTTCCCATCCACTCGAGCCCTTGTCCCGGGGTCTGCCGCACCCAGTGCATGTAGTAGTTGGTGAAGGTGTATCCGGACGCCTTGCAGGAGGTCTTCACTGCTGTCCCAGGTTTTCCCACCTCAGCCCCCGACTGCACCAGCTGTACCTGGGAGTTCACACCTGTCGACAGCAGACAGGAGTGGGTGGACTCTACTTGACTGGCCCTGTTCCTTCACCCCAAGGCATGGGGACGCTTATCTGCAGCCACTGCCTCCAGGAAGAGAATTCTCCAGGTCCAGTCCATGGTGGGGACCGTGCACTCAGGGGCTTCCGAAGGTGTGGCTGTGTCAGCTGTGTGATGTTGTCGGGACACAGACACATATGTATTTAACTCAGTGTCCCTCGTATAATTTGCATATTCATGAGGATGGAGAATTCATAGATAAAGACCTGGTCCAACCTTAAAAGAGGCTGTTGGAAGCCACCGGGTCCATTCTCAAGGGGAGTGAAGAGGTCCACGTTCTGATCCTTGTTTGAGGAGATGAGACTCTGCCCTGAATTCACTGAAACAAAAATAGTAAAAGACGTCAAACTAAAAGAGGATTTAAATCTTTAAGTAAAGACTTTAATAGCACTGTCCTCCCGTTGTTCATCGATTTTCTCAAGGGGGCCCAGTAACGTCTCCATTGTAAGACTTGTTGTTACTGTGTTTGGCATATCAAATATGTCACTGGAATCTTTCCAGGCTTTTCTGTGTGGGCAGAATACTCTCGGTAGCTTGCCGGGCCCTCCAAGACGGGCAGAGGAATCGAGCCCAGGTCGGCCGCGTGCAAGGCCAACACTCTACCTGCTATGCTATCACTCTGGCCCAAAGAATTTAATAGAAACAAAAATATATTAAATGTTTTAAATTAATAAAGAGCTTTTCAAAAACCAGACGTGAGTCTAACACAGCTGCTAACAAGTTTATTCTATAACTGTGTTAGTAGGCCACTATAAGTAAATAAGTAATGAATATGATCAAATTAATGAAGTTTTATGGAACATATGACTTGAACTCTAACTTTTTCAGTGATGCAGAGAAATTTTCTTAGAGAAATGAAAATGGAGAGAAAGAGAGATTCGTGTTCAAGGGAGCACATGGGCTTCTCCAAATGGAAAAAAATCCTTGAGTTCTGATTTCTGCTCATACATGTTAGAAGTCTGGAAAACATCTTTCCACCCAGCAGGAGGGAAAACCTGAACAAGTGTAACTCGGAGACTCACTACTTTCAGTTTCTCTGTGAATAGTAAGAAAGGGGGGATGAACAGAGAAGTAAATTAGGATTATCTAAAGAAATTTACTTAGAGATATGCAAGGAAAGAGAGAGGGGAGGGGAAGCACGGGATTATGGCAAGGACAAAGACAGCCCAACTAGAGAATCTGGTCATTATCACGTGAGCCATCCTTCTCATTTATTGATCTCTAGGAGCCTGTATGGGTTCTCTGTGTCTCTCTTTGTCTCTCTGTCTGTCTCCCTCTTAGGTGTATTGATTTCAATACAGACACTGAAATATTATTGTGTATATCACTTTTCCAACTGTCTACATTTAGTTCTTGTCCAGTGTTCATATCTAACTATTCCTGTCATATTGATCTTTCTCTGTCCTTCACAAACCACACACATGTAGAAAGCTTTCAACCATTGATCCGTCCCACTGTCCCCTGTTACCTGACACTGAATATTAATCTCATACCAAAGTTTATATCCCACAGAAGAGTGCATTTATTCTATATCTGTCCCTTTCCTTCTGACTCATTTCACTCAGCCTGATACTCTCCATTTCCCTCCTTTTTTTTGGTCACACCTGGAAATGCACAGGGGTTAATCCTGGCTCATGCACTCAGGAATTACTCCTGGTGGTGCTAGGGAGACCATATGGGATGCTGGGAATCAAACCCGGGTCGGCCGCGTGCAAGGCAAATGCCCTACCCGCTGTGCTATTGCTCCAGTCCTCCACTCCTCTCCTTTTATAAGTGAATTTCATGATTTGATTTTTCCTGGTGACTGTATAGCATTCCATTGTGTAGATATGTTGTATTTCCATCCATCTGTTCTCAGATACTCAGGTTGTTTCAGAATAAGCTACTGTGAATATAATATTGTGATGAAATAAACATAGACATGTCCATTTAGACAATTTGGAAATATATTTCCAATTAGTGTTTTGGGTTCTTTGGGTTGATGCCAAGAGTCGAATTTCTGGGTGACATAGAAGCTAAATTTTTAGCATACTGTGCAGTATCCAAATTTTTCCAAAGAGTTTGATCCCATTGATATTTTTACCAGCAGAGAATGAGGATTGCATTTCCCCCACATCTATGCCAACACAGAATGATTTGGTCCTTTGTGATGTGTGCCTTTCTCTCTGGTGTGAGGTGATATCTCAATAGTTTTTTAATTTGCATTTTTCTGATAAGTGATATAGACAATGTGTTCATACCATTCTCTGCCTCAAATTCTACTTTAAGGATATATCCATTTAAAATCTCATTTTTAGATAGAGTTTATTTTTCTCTTAGGTTTTTCCAGTCCTTTATATAAGTTTTCTTAATGCTACATATGATAAGTCTCTGAGTCTTGCACAGGGACTATAAAACCCAGCTCCAGGAAGAGAACAGCACAGTCTCCTGCCCCTGCGCCTGGATGTCCTCGCCGGAGACCCTTGGAGGAGAGCGGGTTGAGTCTCCCTCCCCTCCCCGAGCAGAGCTCTGGCAGTCAAAGACCTCCAGAACCAGCCACAACCATGCTGAGACCACTCTCCACACGCATGAAGGTACCGGCAGAGGAACAAAGGCATGCGGGTCCTGGGGCTGAGATCTCCAAGCCTGCTCCAATCGGGGCCTAGCATCCTCCACCCAGATCCTCCATCTTCCAGTAGGCAGGGGTCACACCCACCAACTGGCCCCCCTGGCGCCTTGTAATCCCATCAATGACCAAGACCCAGAGACTATCAAACCCAGCTCCTGGAAGCATGTGGCCGCGACATCTTATTATCTCATTCTTGCTTTGAACAACCTGGCAGGCTTTGAATGTAACCTGACCACGTTGCAGAGCCTGGCAAACTCCTTGTGGCATGCCCTATATGACAAAACCCAGTAACAATGATGAGTCTCATTCTCCTAAGCCTAAAAGAGTCTTGAATATAGCACTTTTTAAAATCTCAGGGCCACGAAGAAGGAGACGTTACTGGTGCCTGCTCGAGGCAATCGACGAACAACAGGATGATCGTGATCGTGATCATGACATAAGATAAGTAGTGAGTTTTATTAATTCTACATAAGATGAGTAATGAGCAGATATTTTTCCCCAGTTTTTGGCTTGTCTTTTGATTATGGTCATCATTTAATTTTCTATAATTGGGCCATATTAAAAAAAGCAGCTGACAACTCAAGCATGAAATGAGTGAAAACTTTGGCTCCACATTGATCCAGAATAGTTTATGGGAGGGAAATTGAAACAAGAAGACAGTGACTATGTGTTTGTACTCAGGTGAAACACAAAACGTTTGTCATGGGCTGATCACAATCACAAACCAAAATCACCTTCAACGTTGGGTACAGAAACAGCCTAGTGAGTCAGTGGAATTGTGACCAATGTGGGTGGGTCATTGCAGGTTCAGAGTCAGGACACAACTCACTTGTCTTCACAGAGCAGGGCCTCACTCAGCCTCTGTGCACACAGCAAGGTCCTAGGATGTGGTTCCTACTTCCACAAACACAAGGTGAAACAAAATTGACTCTGGACTCATTTCCTACTGCTTTCTCAGAGAGTCACCAAGGCTCAGCACTTCCTCCTCAGACTAAGATGAACCTCGCTTACATTCTTTGTCTCCTGGAACCCAAAAGCATTAACTAGTGGAGGTGATCATAGTCGTGTTCACGTAGTACCAACTACGTGGAAGTGGAGGATGCTCAGCCTCGATCCGAGCAGTACCAAATACAGTAGCCAAAATGCACACACAACACATAACCACAGGGTTCAGTTCTGTTTGTTTCCTCATTCAGCCGTGGAGTCCATTCTTTATCTCCTTCAGTTATATTTGAAGGGCAGTGATCATTGTTTTCTTCCTTTTCTGAGACTCCCAAGTCTCCTTGTCCGTGTTTTCTTCAGTTCAGAGAGCATGAGAGGATTTTTGCTCTCCGCACACCCACAGAGCATCGGTTGTTCTGATGTTCTTACATGGATTCATTTCACATCCATTAAACAATAGAAATATGGTTTCAATGTTCCTGGTGCTCTGTGTGAACAGAGCATGTAAATGCCCGGTGGTCTGGGCATGGATTGGGTGAATTTCCTCCCAAATAAACAATCGATTTGGCTAGGGCTGTGACTCTAGTAACTTCTGGCAGTCAAAAAGCCTGTGGTGTTTTTTCAGTGGAACTGGGAGGATCAGAGGTCGGTTGGCAGAAATAACAGTAGGTTCTGGTGCTGACAGGGTATCACTGAGGCACGTAGGACCCCTCGGTGAACAGGCTTTAAAGAATATCATGAACTTATAGAAATTATCCCTTGAGTCTCAGGAATAAAAATTCTCAGTCCAAATATATAGAATTCAGAGCCCAGAACAAATCCTTGCATCTTTCATGGTGAATCTTCGGGAAAGGATTCCATCTCCTGGAGTAAAGCAAGGAAAATCTCTCCTGTGTAATCTCCGGGCGCCTAGGGAAGCTCCAGGGTCTCTCCCCTTCACTGGCCAAGTTGGAAGTTGCTTGGGCCTCTTCCCCACCCTGGGCGGTCCATGTCCTGGGTTGATGGAGGAGCAAATGAGGGCCAACCCGGTTGATTGATCAGTTGCCATTTATTCCTTTCTCTCCATGCACCTGTTCCACTCTCTCTGAGCCCCCCCCCCACCCATTCTAGTCTCACACTGGCCCTCATTCCTGTTTCTCCTGTTTCTTCCTGACTCTCTCACTCTTCTCTCCATGCTCCATCTCACAGCCTGGTCTCTCTCTCTCTCTCTCTCTCTCTCTCTCTCTCTCTCTCTCTCTCTCTCTCTCTCTCTCCAGACACCTGCTCCTGTATTCTTCTACATTCTTCTCCCTCTGTCCCCCTTGCTAGTCTCTCTGTGCTCCATCTTGCTGTCCTGCTCTCTGTTTCTCCAACTCTCTCGCTTCTCCAGTTTCCCAGCACTGGGGGTAGCCACTACATTCTTTCAGTAGCAAGATCAACAGAAGGAAACCCTTCCTGACCATCCATCAAGCTCAAGGGCTGAAACTCCATTTAGGGCTGCTCCTCTTCTCCTTGTTCCAGTAACTTAATTAACACCTTAATTGACATCATAATCCTACTTCTTAATATTAGTTATTTTGTATGGACACAGTAAGAGCTACAATGAGCTTGTAGTGTGGCTCTCCCAGGAACATCTTGCCACGGACTCAGATTACAGTGCTCAGGCCAGATTAATCTTTACTAACCCTAGGAGGGACAGAATATAGTTATTACTGTTTTGATCATGACAGAAATTGTCCATGACTATGCTCTTAACTTATAGTAAAGTATTATGACACTTTGGCCAGGCCCATTTCATGCCAGGGTAGCACATAGCTCACAGCTTGCCCTGGGCTCATCCAGTCCCTCGTCAGGACCCTGAATTTGCGTGCTAAGACGTAAGGGCAACTGAGGCTTAAGTAGAGAGAACAGATCTCCAGGAAGTAAAAATCATTCAGGGTCAGTTAACTCCCAAGTTACTAAAGCATAACATTAACTGTCTTCTTGTGTGCATACAAAGAGGACATTGCTCTGAATTTACTATGCAAATGACTAAAGAAGAGAAAAACAATATTCACAAGTCAACAGAGCACAAAGTAAGAAGTTACAAATAAAAGCAGAGAAATGGGAGAACTGTGGTGGGAGCAACCCAATAAACCTAAGCTCTCTGCGGCAAGACAGAAAGGACAAACCAATGTTATCCTACACTCTACAACAAATGGTGTAATGGGAAAACAACACCACACACAAAAACCACAATAGAAGATAGACTGAATCCATATCTCACAGCAGATGCAGAATTTCATTAAAAGTGGACTTACGGTTCAGTTTTGACAGCAGAATCCTTAAAATACAGAGGAAAACCTCGACCAGTCTCTCCATGACACTAATCTTTCAAGGGCTCATCTATAGTTTCACTCCAATGGCAAAGAGAAGAGAAACTGAAATAAATAAATGGAACTAAATCAGTTACAAGATTTTAATGAGAATGTAAATGATATTAAAATTGAAGTAACAACTGACTGGAAGAAAATGTGTACCCACCAAACATCAGATATTCATAGCACTCACCAAGCTCAACATCAGAACAAGTAGCACTGTAGCACTGTAGCACTGTCCTCCTGTTGTTCATCGATTTGCTCGAGGAGCACCAGTAACGTCTCCCAACAAATTGTGAGACTTGTTGTTACTGTTTTTGGCATCGAATATATCACGGGTAGCTTGCCAGGCTTTGCCAGGTGGGCGAGAAACTCTCGGTAACATGCCGGGCTCTCTGAGAGGAGTGGAGGAGTTGAACCCGGGCCGGCCATGTGCGAGGCAAACACTCTACCCTCTATGCATAACTCTAGCCCATCAGAACAAATAACACACAATAAAATGGTGTGAAAATACATAGATTATTTACTAAAGCAACATTTCTGTGGACTGTAGACATATGTAAAGGTGTTTATCAACACTACAAAGGAAATGCTAATACAAAGGACAATGAAACCATCTCTCCCCAGTGAGAATAGCTTATATCAAAAATACTGAAAACAAACAGTTTTGGAAGGTTGCCAAAGACAACACCGTTTCTATGTTTGTGTGAACTTATCTAAGGAAAACACTATAAGATTCATATAACAAGTGAAAATAGAATCTCCCAAGTTACAACTGATTCTATTTTTGGTAGCTTCACCCTAGCTTGAAAACAGTCATTTGAGAAAATACATGTAGACATATGTTTACTGCAGCGTTTAGAATAGTTGCCAAGGCATGGAAACAATCCTAATGCTTAATGACAACTTTAATGGACAAGGAGTTGTGGTGTATATACACAATGGGATACTGTGCAGTTATAAGCAAAGACAAAATAGCAGCGTTTTCTGCACCATGGATGGAACTAGAGGATATCAAATTAAGTGAAGTTAGTCAGAGGGTGTAGAACAAAGTCAGACAATCTTATTCACCTGTGGTACACAGAGAACAGAGCGTCAGAATGGACAGGATCCAATGATAACGCGGCCTGCATCCTACCCACACTCTGGGGTTAGCGAGAGAAGACAGGCGGGGGCTCAGATCTCTGGGAAGGAGAGGCCGAGAATAGGGGCCGCAGTAGAGTGTGGGGGTCTGTGGGGATTTGGTGCTGGGAGAAGCGCAGGGAGTTTGTGACCCACCAACATCAACACTCAGGCTATTGTCATCGTGTTCCCTCGGTGACAGTAAGAAGGGAAGGAGAGAAATCTCTCCATTCTGTGAAAAGAAATGATCTTGATTAAAGAAAAATCAACCACACCTGACCTAGCAGAACATAACATTCTCTAATGGACTCTGAGAAAGGACAAGAAATAAGCAAATTTGTAATAGGAGAGAAAGCAATTATTAAAATGCATTAAAATATATATAGGTGAGATATTTAATTTTATTCATATATTTCAATTAAGGAGTAAAGAACCCCCCTCCGCCCCAGCCTCTCTCCCCTCTCTCCCCTTGCCTCTGGAGCACAGCCCTGGAATCCTTGGATCACAGCACCCCCTGGTGGTCACAAACACCCCTGTAACTCTCCTGTCTCCCTCAGCATGTTTGTGTCTGGGCTCACAGGGACTTGCCCTCAGTGTGTGTATTTTGCACAATAATACACAGTTGTGTCCTCAGTTACTGAGTTACTCAGTTTTAGATAAACTTGGTTCTTGTAGGTGTCCCTGGAGATGCTGACTTGAGACTGAAGACTCGGTTTATAGTATGTACTTCCATTACTCCATATATCACCAATCCAATTCAGTCCCTTTCCAGGGGTCTGGCCAGCCTATTGTACATCATAGCTGTTTAGAGAGAATCCGGAGACTGAGCAGGTGAGGGACAGCGTTTGCCAGGGCATCAACAGGCTTAGTCCTGACTCCTGCAACTCTACCTGGGACAGGACAACTGGGGACAGAGACCCACAGTGAGTCACGGGCTCAGAAGCCCCAAGCCCTGCCCACCTTGGAGCCTCTGTCCAGGAGACACTCATATCCGGGAGCTGCCACCAAAAATAGGAGGAACCAGTGCTGATGCACGTTCCTACCCACGAGGTCCATGATCTCAGATACCGTGTAGGGGTGAGGGAGTCCGTGTTGGGGTGATTTTGAACGTGGTTTTAATCCTTGGTCCTCAGTGCAGATTTGCATAGGGGATCCTCTGTAGAGAAAGGAGGGGACCCGGGGGAGGATGGTTTGTGGGGTCCCTGGGAGGAGGTACTGAGTGTGGCTCAGAGCACTCAGGTTTGTCTCTGGGCCCTGTCAGAGCTGGGCCTCTTTCTCCAGCACAGGAAACGTGCTGAGGAGCTCTCAGGAAACAAGAGTTGCTCAGGGGGAAACAGCAGGTGGGGAGTAGAGTTCCCCTTGTCTCGGGTACCCCCAGGGCCTCTATCCTTTAGACAGGCCCCTGCCGCTCCGTGTCCCTGTGGTGGCTCCTGTTCCACCACTGAATATGGAAAACCTGGGACCTTACAGGCAGTGGAATTGTCCCTGTGAATTATGACTTGGCCTGTTCTAATCCATGTCAATCAAATTTCACATTTTTTAAAACTCGGCCCTCAGATGCTCCATGGAATTATGAGCTGAGTTTTTTCACACATTTATTTATTCATGTACCTTGGATAAAAATCCATTTTCTTTGATAAGCTACACTCTAAAATATTCAAGGAAGTTATGAGTGTGGATTTGTTCTTTCTCACTGGTGCTGAGCCTATTTAAGGACAAGGAAGATGCCTCACCTAGTGACCTTCCTGGTGTGGTTAGCGTGGCCAGGAGCACCTCATCCCCTCTGTCCTGTATGTAACTCAGCACCAGAAGATAACCATGAACCTCAGGACCCTGTTATTGGGGTCATCACTACATAATCTCAGTCCCATCAGGTGCCTGGAAAGAGTTCCTGGTGAGCCCTCAGCCCCAAACTATTATACCTAGAACCTGAACTTAGTGCTCAGACTAACACATTTTACAAGGGCACAAGCATGCTGGCCCTGAGGAACGGATTGCTCTCTACCCACCTCCCAAATGCATGGAACCTGGACACAGGCTGTGTCACATACTTACACCCCGTAATTCCATGGAGCACCCAAGAAACTAAGCACCAACACCCAATTATGATGAAGAAGAAACTGAGAAGTTCTACAAGGAGCTGAAGAAGTTCTATAAAGAAGACCACACCTTCTACAAGATCATTGTGGGTGATTTAATGCCAAGAGAGGACCAAGAAGATCAGCAGAAGAACTCCACATTGGGACCCATGACCTAGAATGGAATGAACAGGGGAGAGACTGTCTGAGTTCATCATGTCGACCAAGACTATCCATAGTAACACACAGTTCCAGAAGGCAGAATCTAAACGTTGGACATGAGAGTCTCTCGGTGGACTGTTCCACAATGAAATTGATCACATCATATTCAATCGAGGTTTTGACTGACCAATATCGCTCTTGTCCCAAAATTCCAAATGGGATCGGAACCACCACCTCATGTGTAAAATTCTACTTCACAGATCAGGGAGAAAGGGCTGCAAAGTTTAGGAAGAGAACTCACAGAACGACCAGGAATTGGGAGCTCCTTGGCAGTATTGCTGCAACATGGGACGATGTTGTCATTGACAACATTGAGGAGGAATACGATTGACTGGTTCAGCACCTCCATGATTGTGTGAGGTACGCCAAGAGAGATTGCCACACAAAAAATACGCCTGTCTTCAAACACTCTTGAGCTTATTTGCCAAGGTGGTTTGGCGCATGCCTCAGGCAACCGCAAGCAAATGTCTGAGCTTGCAAAGCCGTGCAGAGAAGCGATCAAGGAAGACCTCAAAGAGAGAAGATCAACAGTGCTTGTAGATGCGGCAGAAGCCAGGAAAAGTATTCATAACCCCCACCTGTCCTTCGCCAACTACAAGACCAAGATGACTGCCCTCCAACATCCTGATGGATCTATCACATGTTCCAGAAGGGCAATAGAGAAGATTATCCATGACTTCTACTCAAATCTCTTCAATAACCATGTCGATTTGCCGACCTATCAAATTCCACAGGATGGATATGTCATTCCCAGTGTTCTCCCTACCAAAATCTGACATGCCAGAGCCTGACAAGCTAGCCGTGGTGTACTCGATATGTCAAAAACAGTAACGATGACTGTTCCTCATTCCCCTGATCCTGAAGGAGCCCCCAATATGTCATTGGGCCACACTAGCACATGACAGGGATGAATGGAGATGTTACTGGACCCGCTCGAGCAAATCGGTGAACAACAGGTTGATAGTGATAGTGATTTTCACAGCAACTTGAGCAGGATCAATGCAATTGGAGCATCTTTGCACATGTTCATTTTTCTGCACCACTAGTCTGATCCCTGAGCACTATAGGGGAGACAGGCAGAGTACACCCAGGGGTGGCTCCACAACTAAAAAACACAGAAAATCCATCTTTGAATAAAACAGTTTTTCATAATGATCATGTAATCATTAGTTTAATTCAAAATTAACCAGTTGCAATAATCACTGAGAGTGTAATTTTTAATAGGAAATTTACCTTCAACATTAGTCTCTATTATTGACATTGATCCTTTAATATTCTTCAAATTCCCTAAGTGAAGAACTAATGGTGAACTTGTGATTTTAAAGAGGTGACTTTGGAAGATTCCCCAGAACAGGAGAGCTGCCTAGTGATGTCACTGTGTGAGGGGAGGGAGGAATGTAGATTCTAATCTCCAGGTTACTCTGTCTTGGGAGGGCAGACAGGAAACTAAGGTTGATCTACAATGAGGACTTCATTAAGAGTCACATCTGCAATGGTCTCAATATGAAGCCTCAGTGTAAGGAAGACCCTTAGCCTCTGGGGTGTGGTGTTTCTGGGGGTGCCGGAGAGTGAGGTCTTGCAACATGGGTCTTATGAGAGACATCCGGTTATCTGGTCTGACCCCCACCCTTTGAGTACCTGTATCTGAATTCCTTGCTCAGGGGTAGAAAAACCAGTTATTTTGCAGTGCAGGCTCCTATAAAGCGGATCTGAAAAAGCTTATCTAGACCTGTTCCTTGAAAAACAAGTTATTTTGCAATGCAGGTTCCTATTAAGCTAAGCTAAATTAATTCTGGTGGTGGTCCATTTTGGGGCCTGTCCCTTGCATTACCTGTCCCTTACAGCCCCTTTCTCTGGAATCTGGGCTCCTGTTGCAGTGGGAAAAAAGAAAAATCTTGGGACGTTGTTTTTGTTCTGTTCAGTTGCTTGATTTGTGTTTGGGGGCTACACTCAGGGTCCTCAGGGGCTACTTCCAGCTTGGTTATGTGGAGTTGCTCTCCGCAGTGATGAGGAGGTCATGGCATATGCTGGAAACCGGCGCTGGGCTTCCTGCATGCGAAGCCTGTGAGGCAGTACTTTGAGCTGTCTCCCTGGCAGTGCGACCCTTTTACTTCTGGCTACAGCCAGCTGTGTGCAGGACTGATTCCTGGCTCTACCCTCTTTGTTGTTGTTGTTGTTTTGGGGAGAGGGGGACATAACTGGGAGTAGCACTGTCCTCTTGTTGTTCATTGATTTGCTCAAGCAGGCCCAATAACGTCTCCATTTTAAGACTTGTTGTTACTGTATTTGGCATATTGAATATGTCACGGGTAGCTTGCCAGGCTTTGCTGTGTGGGCGAGATACTCTCAGTAGCTTGCTGGGCTCTCTGAGAGGGGCAGAGGAATCAAACCCAGCTCAAGTGGGCTGGCTGCATGCAAGGCAAATGCCCTACCGCTGTGCTATCGCTCCAGCCTGGGAGTGCTCAGGAGTTATTCCTGGCTCTGCACCTAGAAATTACTCCTGGTAGTGTTCAGGGGAAGCCAGGAATTAAACCTCGGGTCAGCCGCATGCAAGGCAAATGTCCTACCCACTACAATATCTCTCTGGTACCTTGGGTCACTCTTGGAGATGCTGGGGGACTGGAGGTGGTGCCGGGGATCCAATCTGGGCCAGCTGCATGCAAGGCAAGTGCCTTCCCCAATGTACACTCTTCCTGATCCTAGACCCATTTTATTATTATTATTAATCATTAATTATTATTATTATTGCTACTACTATTATTATTACTACTACTACTCAATTCCTCTGCCCCAATCAGAGAGCCTGGCAAGCTACCGAGAATATCTCACCTGCATGGCAAAGCCTGGCAAGCTCCCGGGGAAGTATTCAACATGCCAAACAACAGTAACAACAATCTCACAATGGAGACGTTACTGGTGCCCACTTGAAAAAATCGATGAACAATGGGAGGACAGTGCTACAGTGCTACAGATGAAGTGACTCCTACCAGGAGACCATGATTATCTCTACAGGGTAATTTTCATTTCCACAAGAGAATAATGTGCCCCTGAAGCCCCAGGGAAGTCACGATACCATTAGTAAAAACTACCATCATGAGGCAAAGAGTGAGACAAACTCCTTCATACCCACAGTGGGTATGGAAGACTCAGAGCCACAACCCACAGGACAAAGAGCCCATGGGCCATCTGAGAGCTGAGAGACAGGTCGGTCTTGATCTCCACAGAAAGATGATTCATCTGGTCATTAGCAAGTTTCCACAGGAGAGAGTCCTCAGAGCACCCTGGAGGTCTGCACCCCTGAAGCTCACCCTGCTTCGTATTGCAGGTGGGTTGTGTCTGGGCCCAGAGGGCCTTCCCCTCACTGTGTCTCTCGCACAGTAGTACAGGGCCATGTCCTCCAACCTCAAATTGTTCATTTGCAGAGATAGCATGTTCTTGCTGTTGTCTCTGGAGGTGGTGAATCGGCCCTTCAAAGAGTCGGCATAGTATTTAGTACCAACATCATAACTAGTGATTGCAACCCACTCTAGGCCCTTCCCTGGAGCCTGGCGAACCCAATTCATCTCATATTTGCTAAAGTCGAAACCAGAGGCTGCACAGGAGAGTGTCAGAGACCCCCCCCCCCCCGGGCCATACCAAGTCTCCCCCAGACTCCACCAGCTGCACCTCACATTGGACCCCTGCAAACACAAAGACATCCTGGTCAGGAAACTCTCCTCACACAGAGGATCTTGCTCTCCCATCTTTTCCGTGCTCTGTGTCTCTGTCGCCCTTGAGTTACCTCCTAACACAGCCACCAGGAGAATCCAGCTGAGCCCACAAGCCATGTTGGTTCTGTGTGAGTCAGGATGGAGTCCCTGGGAACCCCTGAACTGACTCCTCCCTGGAGCTGAGGCTGGGCTGGGCCGTTTTCATCATAGTAGGGAGAGGCTCATTTGCATATCTTCCTCCAATATATAAAACAGTGTATTGGAACCTAAAGAGTAAGTGTAAGACTCCAGAGCAAGTGTCAGGTTCTGGGGGTGACTTGTGACCCAGAAAACATTCTGACATGGAATTATTATATGACAACAAATTTAATTTGTGATATTTTGTCCTTGGGCTGGAGTGATAGCAAAGCAGATAGGGCATTTTCCTTGCAAGCAGCTAACATGGCCGACCCGAGTTCGATTCCTCCACCCCTTTAGGAGATCCCGGCAAGCTACTGAGAGTATCTCCCCCCCCCCCCCCATAGCAAAGCCTGGCAAGCTACCCGTGAGTTATTTGATATGCCAAGCACAGTAACAAGTCTCACAATGTTACTGGGTTTGCTCAAGCAAACCGATGAACAACGGGGGTACAGTGACAGTGACAGTGATATTTTATCCTTATTTTTTATGTCTGTCATGTAATATCTACAGTCATACTTCTGTTTCGTGAACCATTTGTCACATAAAAGCTTAAATACTTTATACAATATTCTCATAACACATTGTAACAGTTGAACCCATTATTGAGACAAAAGTAATCCACTGAATGACACTGAGTTATGAATTAGTTGGGAACAAAGAACTAAAACAGAATCAGGAGTAAGGCAGAATGGCCGACAGGACCTGATAAATGGGAAATCTGAGGCAGGATCCTGTGTCTGCTCTGGTCTTTGCTGTTTCTCTCAGAGGGAAACACAAGCAACGAGTATCACCTCACATCTGTGTGAATGACATTTATTACCCAAAACTGAAATCAACACATGTTAGTGTGAGTGTGGCATGTAGTTATGCTCAGTAGATTTCTATGCAACCAAATGGAAAATAAAGTCATGCTGTTCATTACAACTTGGATGGGGATGAAGGGCATGATGATGAGCTAAATAAGTCTGTGGAGAAAAGGACAAATAGAAGATAATTTCACTTGTTTATGTAAAGAAACAAATCAGCAGGGCAGAAGAGATTTTGGCATTTGCCTTGTTCTTGGCTGATACCGGTTGGATTCCCAGCACCACAAATTGTTGCCTGATCTCTCAGCCTAGCGAGCAGGAGGAAGCCTTGAGCACTGTTGTGTGTGGCCCTGACACCAAAACACAAATATATAAATAAATAATGAAAGAAAAAATTAAGGCAATGAACACTATCAATTGTTAATGCACTGCGGAGGGCCTGCGAACCACTCTCCGGCCCACGGAGGTGGCCCAAGGATCCGTAGGTGCAGGGAAGGACCAACCGAATGAACACAAGACACAAGAGACAGAGTAAAGGTAAAGGTAAAGGCCCTCCCGTTGATCGTCGATTTGCTCGAGCGGGCCCAGTAACGTCTCCATTGGAGACTTTGTTGTTACTGTGTCTGGCATATCGAATACTCTCGGCAGCTTGCTGGGCTCTCCGAGAGGGGCGGAGGAATCGAACTCGGGTCGGCCATGTTGGCCGCTTGTAAAGCGAACGCCCTACCCACTGTGCTATCGCTCCGGCCAGACAGAGTATAGTTTAGAAATAGAGAGAAAAAAGGACAGCACTTTATTGGGGGCTACAGGCTGTTTATAATGGGTCTGGGGCAGCCCAGTCAGGAGCAGAGGCAATATAACCATACATGGTAAAGTCAGCAACAAGAGCTAACATTCAAGGTAAACATTTGTACATCAAAAGGGTCTTGTGGCAGTAGGTGCATCCTGAGCTTTACATTTGCATATCCGCATCCTGGAGGTTACTATAGCTAAGGCCAGATAAGATATCTGTCAGCCTGATGTGTGGCTATAGATAGGCATCCACTGAGATCAGGAAGTCCTGGGAATCTGTCACCAATATCTCTCCCAAGCAGTTCCTAACATGGGAACCATGGCCAGGGTCTATGAGAGGGCTCTTGGCTTCCCACAATGCACCTTCATAAGGAGATACAATACTGAGAGTGCAGGTTTGGGGTGAGGGGAGCAAAGATGTGGAAGATGTTCTGGACTACAGAGGCGCTTCTAAGGGAGGTGACAGAGTGCACAGAAACTGCAGCTGCCAATCAGGGTCGAATAAGGGGATGGAGGGAGGGAATAGAGTGCAGGTAGCAGATGAAATAGGGTTGGGCTTGTGGGGTATGGGCACTTGAAAACCGTGGTGTGCAGTAACTGTACACTGATACTGTAAACTGACATTTTTAAAAAATTCTATTACCTATGTTACAACTCACAAATTTTTTTGTTAGAAATGCCATAAAGTCTGCACAGAGATCTTGTTTACAGCACTGGCAGTGTACACCCGTTTCCACAGAGCAGGAGTGATCGACTGTAAAAGCATATTGATCTTGTTTCTCCAGGCATGGATGTGCATCTGGAATTTGCTCAGTGCTTGACTGTTATAAGGATACTCAGTATGACTCTGTAGATTTATAAGAAGACAAGTTGACAGCATTATGAAAAAAATAACAGAATAATGTTAGGAAACATATAAGAAACAAGTATCTTCTCATAGAACTGAAGTGCCAAACTCAAAATAAAGGTGTGAAAATTCAGATGCTCTTTTTAACTTACCACTGGAGAGCCAAAGACTATTGTGCCTTTGTCCCCTGTCCTTCAGGGTGAGTCTCGAAAGGTAAGACAGACTGTGTGGCATATCCTGGTTGCAAGTTATCCTCAAAAGCCTTGACCAAGAAAACAGCCTGAAAGATTTTAATTCATTTTTAAAAAAATATGTGGCGGCGAGAGGGAGCAGAGGTGGTGGACCACAACTGATGGTGCTCAGGGTTTATTCCTGTCTCTGCCCAGAGAATCACTCTTTTGGGGCACAGGGTTTGTGTGTTGCAGGAGACAGAAATCAACTCCAGGTTGATCTGTCCAAATGTACGGGTAGGCCCTGCCCACTATAACATGTCTCTTGCCCTAGTTTGGCCATTAGTGAACAGAAAATCTGCTCCACTAACCCAGTACCTTGCTCCAGACACATTAACCATAGTTTACCTAAATATGTGGAAGAGTTAGAGATCTTAAAAGCAGGACTGGGATATTCACACAGCTGTGGCATAGGGTGATCGGACAAACAGCAATTACACTTAAAGCATGACACAGTGATGGTAATTTTATACTTATTCTTGCCTGGAGCACAGCCCTGAGAGTTTTCTAATCTTGCCTGCTTTAGAAACCCTTTAGATAGTCTCAGAACGCTCAGTGGATCACCCCAACTTTGGGCTTATTATTAAGAGGACATTATCCCACTGGATGCCTGGAGGTGTGGAGTTCTCCTTGGCACAGCCCCTTGACTACTAGAGGACATTGTACCTGTGGAGAGTTCCCCAAGCCCCAACTTCTCAGATACTTCTAAGAATATAGTAGATGAATTGGCCTTGATTTGCTGGTGCCCAATGACTCCAGACTTGGGAAAGAGACATCCCTGGTGTCTGCAATACTTCAACCTTGCCTGTGCCACAGAGCATCAAGGCCAGTGCTCAAGCAGCTTCTTCCAGTCATAACAATCCCCTGCTTCTCTCTGCCACCTGATCCTTAGTTCACACAGGCATCCTCCCTCAGCCTCTATGGACCACTGCTCTCCTAATAAACTGTCATATGACAAAGGGTCTATGGCCCATATGGGAAGCTATGTCTCAGCCATGCTGCACTCATAAACCTTTGAGCACCTACTTCCCAAGACAGATGGGCCATCTCCTTGTTCTCAGAGTCCCTGTGGTTACGATATAACTACATGCAGGGACACGGGAGTCCAAGCATTTGATCAATGGCTTCTGCAAGGGGGAATGTATCCCCAGTCCCAAGAAGAATCTCCTCACTTCATGATGAAACCACATCAGGGAAGGCAGGGCATGGATCCAACTATCTGGGATTTTTAACTCAACACCTTTGAGAGGACAGGATTTTCCTGAGACTCTAGAAAGGCAGAAACATGTCCCCAGTGTCAGCCAAACTATTTTCTTTCTTCCTGTCATCTCGCATGTGAGCTGAGGGTCCCCTGTAGAGACGTTGAACACAGGAGCCTGTGTGCCTTGGGCCTCCCCAGAACAGGAAACTGAAAGTCTCCTCCAGGGACTGAGTGAGGGAAACGGAGGTTCCTGTTTGCCCCAGGACACAGAAAGATGGTTAGACATTGGTCAGGCTAGGAGACCTCCCCCCCCACTTCTGCTCACAAGGGAGAAATTCCTGTCCCAGTGCCCTGTCTGTGTGCAGGTGGGAAAACCATTCTGAGATCCTGGAACTTGATGCAGGCCTGAGAGATTGAAAGAGGTTTAAGTCTTGGAGTTCAGGGAATTGGACGTTGTGAGGATTTGGAGATTGAAGTCAGGGTTAAAACCCCTTTCCCCAAAACTCAGCTGTGTGGATCAGTTCTCCTATTGTGCTGGTCTTAGCCGTTGTTGCTACCTTGCTCTGTATCCTTTAAGCCCATATTATGAGACAGATGAGTCTTTATATCTCCATTTTCTGCAGACTGGTTCACTCAGCATGATATACTTTATGTTTTTTTCTCTGTTTCAGAGAGTTGAGTGATTTTCAACTCAGTAAGCACGATAAGGAGCACAGAGGGTAGACAGTATTAGGACTCTTTCCAGGTGTTTCTCATGTATGTAAATTCATGAGTAAAATGTCTTCAGAGCAATGCCCCAGAATTTCTGGATTCAGTTGGAAGTGTGTAGCACTAGGAGAGTTGTAAAAAATCTCTGAGGGCGGCCGGGGGTAGCCCTGATGGCTCTTTCCTTGGCCGCCCAGGATTCTGGGGGGCCCGGGCCATCTCCCAGCCCAGGCCATGGGGCAGACAGTGGATGAAGCGAGGGCCAAGCTGGTTGATTGATCAGATGTTGTTTATTCCATTCTCATCCCTGTTCACTCCTGTCTCTCTCTCTCCATCTCTCCTGGGCCCCAACTGGAACCCCTGTTCCTTCTCGCTGTGCTCTGGCTCTGATCGCCCAGCCCACTCTTACAGTCTAGTTAAATTCCTAAACAATGCGTGGCTGTACTTCCACATAGGTGTGGTCACACTCAATAGGGTTAAAGTTCTCTCCCTCAGGGGATGCTGCTTCTAGGACAGGGTCTCTTTCAGCAGGAATCCTATGGGTGTGTTTCTTCTCTCTATGTCCAACAAACATATAAACATTCATAATATTAATCGTTTTGTATGGACACAGTGAGAGATACATTAAGCTTATAGAATTGCTCTCCTGGGGTAATCCCGATCTCAGACTGCAGTGCTCAGACCAGATTAGTCCTTTAAATCCCTAGCAGGTCCTAGTCTCATCAGTACTTTTGGAACATGACAGCATTTGTCCATGATTAAACTCTTAACTTATAGTTAAGAATTATGGCACTGGGGCTGAAGCAATAGCACAGCAGGTATGGCGTTTGCCTTCCACACGGCCGACCCGGGTTCAATTCCCAGCATCCCATATGGTCCTCCAAGCACCGCCAGGAGTGATTCCTGAGTGCAGAGCCAGGAGTAACCCCTGAGCATCGGCTGGGTATAGTCCAAAAAGCAAAAAAAAAAAAAAAAAAGAAAAGGATTATGGCACTTTGGCTAGGCCCATCTCCATGCCAGGTTAGCACATAGCTTACCGCTTGCCCTGGTTACATCAGTTCCTTGTTAAGACCCTGCTTTTAGGGGCGCTAGTAAGTGAGTGTAACTGAGGCCTAAGCTGAGAAAGCAGATGCTCGGAAATGAATGATATTCAAAGCCAATTAAATCCCATATTAGAGAAGTATCATATTAATTGTCTTCTTGTGTCTATGCAACAGCAAGCTAACGTCTGAGCTCGCAAAGCAGTGCAGAGATGCGTTCAAGGAAGACATCAAAGAGAGAAGAGCAGAAGTACTGGTAGATGTGGCAGAAGCCGGGAAAAGTATTCGTAACGCCCGCCTGTCCTTCGCCAACTACAAGACCAAGATGACTGCCCTCCGACGACCTGATGGATTCATCACGTCCTCCAGAACGGCAATGTAGAAGATTATCCATGACTTCTACTCAAATCTCTTCGATAGACATGTCCAATTTCTGACATACCAAATTCCACAGGATGGATATGTCGTTACCAACGTTCCACCTTCCGAATTCCAACACGCCATTTCGTCGGTAAAGAAACAAACAGCACCCGGCCCAGACAAGGACAGACCTGAACACCTGAACAACCTGACGTCAGTACTCATCAATACACTGGCTCGGTTCTTCACTCGCTACCTGTCTGAATGCAAGGTTCCGTCCCAATGGAAAACCAGCAGGACCGTACTACTGTTCAAGAAGGGAGACATCCATGACATTGGCAACTATCGCCCGATCTGCCAATTGTCTGTCATCTACAAGTTGTTCACTCGAGTCATCCTAAATAGGGTTGGCAGAACACTAGATGAAGGACAACCATGGGAGCAAGCCGAGTTCTGCAAAGGATTCAGCACCATCGACCATATCCGAACGATAACCAAGCACGTTGAGGTTTCTTGGGAGTTCAAGATGCCGCTCTGCTTAACGTTCATTGATTTAAAGAAGGCCTTTGATTCTGTTGAGATGGAAGCGGTCATTGAAGCCCTAGCCAATCAGGGCATTCAAGCCCAATACATCAGGATCCTCCGTGAGCTGTATTGCGGATTCACTACCAGGATCTCACCATTCTACAAAGAAATGATCGTTGATGTCAAGAGAGGGTGCGGCAGGGTGATACCATTTCACCGAAACTCTTCAGTGCCACCCTCGAGAACATCATGCGACGACTGGAATGGGAAGGAATGGGAGTGAAGATAGATGGTCGGCAACTACACCACCTCCGCTTTGCTGATGACATTGTTGTAATAACACCAAACATCAGCCAAGTGGCACAAATGCTGACCGACTTTGACCGTGAGTGTGGAAAGGTAGGACTACAGTTGAATCTTACGAAGACAATGTTTATGAGAAACAGACTCGTTCCTGACGCCCTGTTCGCTCTCAACGAAACGACCATCCCTGAATGCAACAGCTATGTGTACCTAGGTCAAGATTTCAACATGACAAATGACCTGGCACCCAAGCTGCGCAGGAGGAAGAGAGCGGCTTGGAATGCCTTCAAGAACGTCGAAGAAATAGCTAAGAGGACAAAGAGCCTCCTGCTCCGGGCACATCTCTTTGATTCCACTGTTCTTCCTGCATTAACATATGCCTCAGAGACCTGGGCCCTACGCAAACAAGATGAGAACTCTATTCAGGTCTCCCAAAGAGGAATAGAAAGAGCTATGCTTGGAATATCATGTTTCACTCAAATGAGAGAAAAAATCTGGAGTTCTGACATCCGTCGACGATCAAGAATCAGGGATGCTGTCTCAATTGCCAAGGTGTCAAAAATCAGATGGGCTGGTCATGTAATGAGATTTAAAGACGACCCCTGGACTAGAGCTGTTACGGACTGGATTCCATGGGATGTCAAAAGACCACGTCGCCGCCCACCTACCAGATGGTCAGACTTCTTCGTCAAGATCATGAACGATCGGTTTGAGGCTCTTCATGTTCCCGGAGCGAACAGATGCCATTGGGCTACACTAGCACGCGACAGGGACAAATGGAGACGTTACTGGCGCCCGCTCGAGCAAATCCACGACTAACGGGAAGTTAAGTGATTTAAGTGATTAAGTGTCTATGCAAAATGAGATTGCTTTAAAGTAAACTATTCAAAAGACATAAGGAGAGGAGAAAGGCTTTATTAACTTAAAATACAAGTTCAGTGTCCTAGAAGGATCTGATCTTACAAATTAACAGAGTCTGATTAGGGGGAAAAGATGATTAACTGGTTGGGGAAGATAGCATAAAGAAGTGATTACAGATAAACAAATAAATGGCAGTGACTCGTGCGCACCATGATGGGTGTGACCCGATAAACCTAAGCACCTTGTGGCAAGGGAGAAAGGACAAAGCAATGTTATCCTACAGAGAGTGGTTGGTGATTTGAGAATGTGATATTCCCAATGTCACTTGGAGTTGTCACTACACACAGAGGACAGTGGGGAGACTGAGGAAAGTCTGACACTCCAGAACTGTAGGTGGCAGTTCAGTCACCAAGAAGCCCCATCTAGGCACCTGCTCTGTGCAGAGGTCTGAAAGGTACATTGAGAACAATCCTCGAGGTCTGATTTCTGGACTGCCCTGTCCCGAAAATCTGTCTGTGCCTTTCAGCTCTACCACACTGACAATCCAGGCTGGCCTTCAGGTCGGGCCCCTGCTTCTGTGCTCTGCATTGACCTCGGTTGGAACTTTCGCCCATATTGTGCTCTTTGTGTCTTAAGGAATTGAAGGTCATCCTGATTTGTATGTGTTCAATGTTTTTCTAGGGGAGGGAATAAAAATATTCTTATATCAGATATGAGCATTTTTCCTGTCATTGGGAATGGTTTTGCTCATTTTTTGTATATTGATCATTTTTGATACATTTGTAACAGTTTTTAAAGTACAGGTATGAATTTTGGATTCTGCCTAAGAAGTAAAGGTGATAGTCCAGCTAGGAAAGCACATATATTCCCAGTAATACTGTGTCTGCATAAGAAGTTAAGGTCATAATCCAATTACGGAAGCACGTAAATTCCCAGTAATACTGTGGTCTACATGACTTATAGCCCTTCACCTTGTCAAGCTTTCTGAAGCTTCCCTCTGGACACTGATAGGAGACTTATATATTTTATACATATACATATATATATTTCTGTTTTCCACTCATACAGTCTATACATTTGTGCATGGATATATGACCATGTATATCATGTTCTCGATATCAAGTGAGAGAAATTGATACATTGTGATTATTTTTTCCCAGATTGCAAGGCATGCACAAAATTAATGCCTCACTCAATCACTGTCACAGTTTCACTGGTATCCCATTGTTCATCTGTTTGCTCCAGCGGGGGCCAGTAACATGTCCATTCATTCCAGCCCTGAGATTTTAGCAGTCTCTCCTTACGCGTCCTTTCCATATTGAAGGCCCTTTCAGGGTCAGGGGAGTAAGACCCATTATTGTTACTGTTTTTGGCATATCGAATACACCACGGGGAGCTTGCCATGATCTGCCATACGATGTCTCACTCAATACCAAATATTGCCAGGAATATTGGTCATTTGGTGAGGTCACACCACAGGTAAGCTCAGCTGGGTTACATGACCCTGTGGTCGAAAGAGCAGCACCTGAGGACTCGCACTACATTCTGTCTACTGGTCCATGCTACTGCCAGCCCTCCTGGGCATACCCCAGACCATGTGTCTGTGCTTGGGTAATGACCTTCACCTGAGCTGAGCTGAGATGCCCCCAACATGAGACCTTCACAGACCCTGAAACTGACCGTTTCTTTACCACCACGTGATAGAAGAAATGTGGCCCTGATCCCGTTCATAGAGGGTCATCTCCTCCACTATCTCTTGTCCAATGGCAGGAGTCCAGCTCAGGAATATAGAGATATGAAGATGTACAAAGGGGCAGGGCTGCACAGAAACTCCTGAATGGGGTCTGGCCACCACAAGGAATTAATCGTAGAGAAAAGGATTTCTTGCAGAGACAGAATTTCAAACAAAATGTGGAACACTGGGTTTCTGCCATGGATAGACCTAAAGTTCAAAAACCTGACCCCATCCCAAAGTTCCATGTGGTTCTTCCTGTATCATCTGGGGTGCTCCACACAAAGTACAAAAGAAATTATGAATAACACCAGGTGTTCTAGAGAGGAGCCATCTTCCTCCTGGCTGTTGCTGAAGGACAGAGAGATCCTGCGCCTTTCCCTCAGATGAAGCCTGGCCCTGTGAGCCCCATTCTGTGTCTCAGACCCTGACTCTGAGGAGGAAGTCAGGAGGATCAGCGTCCCCGTCATCGCCTCACCCAGCACAACTGCCTCCCCCTAGGTTTTCTGACACATTCAGGATGTGGTTGTCACACTGTGTCACTCGCACAGTAATACACGGTCATGTCCTTAGTGCTCAGCCTGCTCAGTTCCATGTAGGCTGTGTTCTTGGACTTGTTTGCAGTGATAGTGACTCTTCCCTGGAACTTCTGTGCGTAGTTTGTATCACTATCACCAGGGTATATCCTTCCCATCCACTCAAGCCCTTGTCCCGGGGCCTGCCGCACCCAGTTTCTGGTGAAGGTGTATCCAGATGCCTTGCAGGATATCTTCATGATGTCCCAGGTTTTCCCGCCTCAGTCCCTGATTGCACTAGCTGCACCTGGCAGTTCACACCTGGGGACAGCAGACAGGAGTGGGTGGACTCCACTTGACTGGCCCCATACCCTCAGCCCATGGCATGGGGACACTTACTTGCAGCCACTGACACCAGGAAGAGAATTCTCCAGGTCCAGTCCAGGGTGGAGACCGTGCACTCAGGGGCTTCTGAAGGTGTGGGTGTGTCTGCTGTTTGAGGTTGTCAGGACACAGTCACATCTGTATTTAACTCACTGTCACTCATATAATTTGCATATTCATAAGGAGGGAGAACTCATAGCTGAAGGCCTGGTCCAACCTGAGAAGGGGCTGGTGAAAGCCACTCGTTCCATCTTCAAGGGGAGTGAAAAGGTCCACGGTCTGACCCTTGATTAAGGAGATGAGACCCTGTCTTGTCCCAGGACTCTGCACACAGAGCTCCCCCTCTGGAGGGCCAAGCCCTTTCAGGACCTTCACCTCAGGGCCCCCCCATATCTCTGTGGCCTGGACACATCTGGCCACACCGGGGCTCTGAGATTATTTCTGGGATCCTGTAACTCCCCAAGGGATACTACGTTGAGACTACAAAACCATTGTAATGCCTCAGAGGTTTCCATTGAGGATGTTAAGAAGTCCAGAAATGCCTCCTTCATACAGGTTTTACTGCCTTATCAATATGATAATTGTTCCTCCCAAAACGGTTAAGTATGCACAATTTAACCATCTGTGTCCTATACTTATTTTTGTTTTGACTTTCTCAACAAAGCAAAATTTAGTTTTCTGGTTTTTAAAAAGGTTTTTATTATATTTTTAATTAAATCTCTGTGAGATAGACTCTTACAAAGCTGTTTGTGATTTGATTTCAGTCACACAGTATTTCTGTTTTTGAAGAGAAACCCTTTTCATCACAGCAGCCCTTCAGGTCTACAACTCTGGTCTTGGGTCTTGGTACCTCCTACAGCCTGGTCCCCACCCTGCAGGGAGAGTCTGCTCTCAGGGGCTTTAGCCTTTTGGTGTCTCTAACACAGGATTGAATCCTGGGACTTCAATTCAGAAGACTTGTTCATGAGTCATATTTTTTTCTAGGCATTTTGTTCTGGTTTTGAGCCACACCTGGCAGTTCTTAGGGCATACTTCTGACTCTGTGCTCTGGAATTGCTCAGGTAGATGCATCCTAGGAAAATATTGGCAAATCAAGTAATTATATATCTAACAATTGAAAGTTGACACTGAGTGTTCTTTGTAAAAGTAATACAATAAACATTTAATTCACTCAATTAAAAATAGTAAAAACTATCTAAATTAAAGAGGATTTAAGTAAAGACTTTAATATAAACAAAAGTATATTAAAATGGTTAAATTTATGAAGACTTTTTCAAAACCCAGGCATAAGTCGAACACAGCGGCCAACAAGTTTATGCTATAACTGCATTAATAGGACAAATATAAGTAAATAAATGAATAGCACTGTGGCATTGTCTTCCCGTTGTTCATCGATTTGCTCAAGTGGGCCCAGTAACATCCCATTGTGAGACTCGTTTTTACTGTTTTTGGCATATCAAATATTACATGGGTAGCTTGCCAGGCTTTGCTCTGTGGGTGAGATACTCTCGGTAGCTCGACAGGCTCTCCTAGAGGGACGGAGTGCAGTGGGCAGCGTGTAAGGCAAACGCCCTATCACTGTGCTATCCCTCCAGCCAACTCATGACCGAGACCACCCACGCAGTTTTTTCCAGTAAAGTGCATAATCCGAGGTCTTGGGGCAAAAAAAAAGATGTCAACCTATTCTCCAAAATAAGAATGAAACTCATAACAAAGCCACACTTAGGATCTGAAATCGTAGGGCAGGGTGAGCATGGAGCTGCTTCCCCGCTCGCCCCTCTAGTATTTACTCACTGGGCAGGCGCGCTGCAGCATCCAGGGCTGACACCCACCGGTTGTCAGGAAGTATCTGCAGGTGGGGGGCGAGTGTCCCCCAGTCTGATCTCTGGCCCTGGGCCCGCGAATTCCTGGCGTCATGTCCTCTGGCAGTGGCAAGGAGGGTGCATGCGCCGCGAGGCCCGGAGAATGATCCCCCTGCGACCTCGGCTTGGGGGCTCCCTCGGCCCCTCGAAGGGGGAAGACTGGCCTGGCACGGGCCTCTGCATCCTGGCTTCCATGGGTGGTCGCTGTTGCTCTGGTTCCCCAGGGACAGCGCATCCAGTGAAACCCCCAGACCTGACCCCCATGCGCTCCTGGGGAGCCAAAGTGCGGAAAGGCAGGGCAGGACGGTGCCGCATGAGCCCCGCGGCCCGGCCGCTGCCTGCTGTTGGCCCGTGCTGTGCATGCGACCCAGCCAGCAGGAGGCCCAAGCCCAGCCGCTGGCCTCCCCCGCCTCCGCCCCAGGCCTGGCCGCTGCAGTGTTTCCCTGCCTGTGGCGGTTCCTGCCCTGCTGGATCCAGATGTACCAGCGGCCCATCCAGCCTCTCTGCGGCCTTCCCACCCGCCGGCACAATGGCCTCGACCTGGGGCGTAGGAATGAATACGATAAAATAGTTAACTTTTATTGGACACATGACTCGAACTCTGACTTTTTCAGTGATGCACAATAGTATTCTTTAAAGAAATTTACTTAGAGAAATGCAAGTGGAAAAAGAGAGACGGTAGGGTGAGAGAGGGAGAGGGAGTCAAGGGAGAGAGAGGAGAGATAGAGGGCGATAGAGAGGGAGAGAGAGACACAGAGAAAGAGAGGGAGAGAGAGAAGGAGAGATAGAGGGAGGGGGGGCACAGAATTGACAAGGACAACCCACACGCAGAATGTTGTCATCATCACATGAGTCATCCTTCTCCTTTATTGATCCCTTGGATCCTATGCAGGTTCTCTCTCTTTCTCTTTCTCTTTCTTTTTCTCTTTCTCTTTCTCTCCCATCTCTCTCCTTTCTCTCTCTCTCCTCTCTCTCTCTCTCTCACTCTCTGGGGTCTATGGATTGCAATACATACACAGAAATGTTATCATGTATATCCCTTTTCCTGCTTTCAACACTCTGTTCTTGTCCAAAGTGACCATATCTAACTCTTCCTGTCATACTGGTCCTTCTCTGTCCTTTGTCCTCCCATATACTTGGAGCAAGCTTCTAACCAGTGACCAGTCCTTCTGGTCCCTGGGTTTCCTGGCAAAGAATACTAATCTCATGCAAAAGTTTAAATCCCACAGAAGACAATTATTCTATATCTGTGCCTCTCCTTCTGACTCATTTCACTCAACCTGATACTCTCAAGGTCCATCCATTTATAAGTGAAATTCTCGATTTAACTTTTACTGGTAGCTGCATAGTATTCCATTGTGTCGATGTACTATATTTCATCAAGTTAACTATTCTCAGACACTCGGGTTGTTTCAGATTTAGCTATTGTGAATACAATATTGTGATGTAGTAAGCATGGACCTGCAAATATATTTCCAAATTATTGTTTTGGGGCTTTTGGGGTCAATGTCAAGAAGGAATTTCTGGGTCAAATGGAAGCTCAATTCCTAGTACATTGGTCAGTATCCAAGTTTTTTCCAATGAGGTCAATTTCACTGCTATCCCCACCAGCAGAGTATGATGATTGCATTTCCCCCATATCTATGCTAACACAGGATGTTTTGATTCATTGAGATTTGTGCCCTTCTCCCTTGGTATGAGGTGATATCTAATAATTGTTTTAATTTACATTTCTCTGAGTAGTGTCAGGGAGAATTTATTTATGCAGTTCTCTGCATCAAAGTTTACTTTAAGGATGTATTTCTTTAAAATCCCTGTTTTATATGGGGTATATTTTTGGTGTAAGATCTACAAGTGCTTCATATATGTTTTATATATCCTACATCAGACAAGGTGAGCAGATGTTTTCCTCAGATTTTTTTTTTTGTTGTTGTTGTTCTTTGATTCTGGCCGTATTTTCATTTACAATGATTGAGCCATTAAAACAGATAAACTAAAAGCATGAAATGAGTGGAAACTTTGGCTTCACATTGAACTCAAAATAATTAGTTTACGGGAGGGAAATTGAATCAAGAAGACATAGACCATGTGTTTGAACTCAGTAACCGCGTGTTGTTGACATGAAACATGTGTCACAGGTGGCCACAGTCATAAACACAAACTCACCTTCAATGTTGGGTGCAAAAACAGCTGAGAGAGTCGGTGAGTCCTCGGGTGGAATTGTGATCAATGTGGGTGAGTCATTGCAGGTTCCAAGTCAGGACACACCTCAAGTGTCTTCACAGCGCAGGACTTCACTCATCCTCTGTGGACACAGAAAGGTCCTACAATGTGGTTCCTCCTTCCACAAGCACAACGTTGAACAAAATCTACTCTGAACTCACTCCCCAATGCCTTTTTAGAGAGTCACCAGGGCTCAGCACCTCCCCTTTGACAAAAATGAGCCTCGGGTACTTTATGTGTGTCCTGGAAACCCAAAAGCATCAACTAGTGAAGATGATCATAGTGGTGTTCATGACAGCACCAAGTACAGTTGCCAAGATGCACACACGACACATAGTCCCAGCGTCATTTCTATTTCCTCATTGAGCTGTGGAGTCCATTCTTTCTCTCGTTCAGCTCATTTTGAAGGAGAGTGATCTTTGTTTCCTTCCTTCTCTCACTGAGATTTCTGAGTCTCCCTGTCAGAATTCTCTTCAGGTCAGAGAGCACTGAGAGGATTGTTGCTTTCCACACACTCACAGAGCATCGGATGTTCTGATATTCTTACCTAGATTCAGTCCACATCCATTAAAACAATATAATTAAGTTTTCATTGTTCCCAGTGCTTTGTGAGAGCTAAGGATGTAAGTTCTGGTCATCTGGACATGGATTTGGTGAAGTTCCTCACACTATTCAGCTAGGACTGTGTGACTCTAGTAACTTCAGGCAGCCACAAAGCCTGGGGTGTTTTCTCAGTGGGACTGGGAGGGACAGAGGTCGGTTAGCAGAAAAAACTGTAGGTTCTGCTGCTGACAGGGCCTCATTGAGGCCTGTGACATCCCCTGGGGAACAGGCTTTAAGTAATATCATAAAACTATATAAATTAAACTTTAAGATTCAGGAATATAAACTCTCAGCCCATTAGTATCAAACTGAGAGTCCAGAAAAAAAAACTTAGATCTTTTAGGGCGAATCTTTGTGAAAGGATTCCATCCTATAGAGTGTAGCAAAGAAAATCTCTTCCACAAATGGTGTTGGGAAAAAAGCACAGCATACAAAAGCAACAATAAAAGTAGAATTGAATTCATATCTCATACCAGATACATAATTTAATAAAAAGTGTACTTGTGGTCCAGCTTTGAGAGAAGAATCTTTTAAATACACAGAGGGAAACCTCGGCCGCTCTCTACATGACACTGATCTTAGAGAGCTCATCTATAGCTTCACTCTATTTTCATAGACAAGGTGAAATAAAAAATGGGATTAAATCAGTTAAAAGATTTTATTGTCAATGTCAATGACATTAAAATTAAGGGACCCTACTGACTGGCAGAATCTCCTGTCCCTCTTGGAGAGACTGGCAAGCTACCAAGGGTGTCCTGCCCACACTGCAGAGCCTGTCAAGCTACTCGTGATGTATTAGATATCCCAAACACAGTAACAATTACAGGTTTCATTCCCCTGGCCCTGAAAAAGCCTCCAACATGGCAGAGTTGGTAAGGATGAGAGGAGAGGCTGCTAAAATCTCAGGGCTAGGGTGCCCGCCCCAGTAAGTCAATGAACAGTGGGATGACAGTGCTACAGTGTTACTGTGCTACTGACTGGTAAAAAAAACTAATATTGAAGATATTCATAGTGCTCTCCAAGATCAACATCAGAACAAACCACCCACCATAAAGTGGAGAAAGAAATAAACAGATATTTTTCTAATGCAACATTCCTAAGGCTGTAGGCATATGGATTCTGTTTATTCAAGACTTACTGGTAAAATATTAATATAAAGTACAATGGAGTTAATCTCTGCCCAGTAAGAATAGCTTATGTCAAGAATATAGAAACAACCAGTATTGGAAGTCTTCCAAATGAAACACTGTTTCTATGTTTGCGGGATCTTATCTATGGAAAACACTATGAGATTTCTCTAAAAAGTGAAATAGAATTTCCACGTTAAAAATTCTTTTACTTTTGGCACTTTTACACAATTATGAAAACAGGAATTTGCGAAAATATATGTAGACTTACATCAATTGCAGCATACAGTATATCTGCTAGGGCATGGGAACAATATTTTTCAAAAAAATTTATTAGTTAACACCATGAGGTACAGTTGTAGACTTACAAATTTTTGTGCTTGGGTTTCAGTTATACAATGATTGAGTACCCATACCCCCAGCAGTGCCCATTCCCCACCTCCAAGGCTCCCAGCATCTCTCCCACCCCCCATCCCCCATCCCACCCCACTCCTGTGGCAGGGCATTCCCTTTTGTTCTCTCTCTATCCTTTTGGGTGCTGTAGTTTGCAAAAGAGACATTGCGTGGCAATCATGTTCGGTCTATAGTCTACTTTTCAGCATGCATCTCTCATCCTGGGAGGATTTTCCCAACACCCTTTACTTGGTGCTCCCCTCTCTCTCTGAGCTGGCTTCTTCCCCAGCACGTGCGGCTGATCTCCAAGCCATAGAGTGACCCTCCTGGTACTTATCTCGACTATTCTTGGAGCACGGGAACAATCCTAATGCTTAATGAGAGTTTCATGGATTAGAAGTTCTGGTATATATTCACAATGGGATACAGTGCAGTTATAAGAAATGACAAAATATCACCCTCATGAATGGAACTAGAGAATATCACATTAAGTGAAGTTTATCAGAGGGAGATGGAAAAATACAATCTCATTCATCTGTGGTACACAGAAAACAAAGCATCAAGATGAAGAGGATGCAATGATAACAGACCCTGCATACAAACCCTAACCACATTCTGGGTTTCCCAAGAGGAGTCGGGTGGGGTCTTAGATCACTGGGAAGAAGAGCCTTAGCACAGGGGCCACAGCAGAGTGTGGGGGTCTGTGGGGATTTGGTGCTGGGAGAAGAGCAGGAAGATATGTGACCCACCAGCATCAACACTCAGACTACTGTCATTGTTTTTCCCCGATGACAATAAAGATGGTATTGGGGGAAACCCTCCTTTCTGTGAAAAGAAATAATCTTTATTGAAGAAAAACAGACCCCTTACTAGCAGGACATAACAGCCTCAGTGGACTCTGAGACAGGAAGAGGAAGAAACAAATTTGTACTAGAACTGGAAATAATTACAATTGATATACTTGGTTTCTAAATTTGTTTTATATATTTCAATAAAAGAGAAAAAAATCGACCCCCATACAGCCCCTCTCCCCCTGCACCTGAAGCACAGCCCTGGAGTCCTGGAGCAGAGCGCCTCCTGGTGGTCGCACGCACCCCTGCAACTCCCCTGTCTCCCTCAACAGGTTTGTGTTTGGGCTCACAGGGACTTGCCCTCACTGTGTCTCTAGCGCAATAATACACGCCTGTGTCCCCAGTTACTGACATGCTCAGTTTTAGGTAAACTTGGTTCCTGGAGTTGTCCCTGGTGATGCTGAGTCGGGACTGAAGACTTGGGTTGTATTCTTCGCCCCCACTACTCCATGAAACACCAATCCAATCCAGCCCCTTTCCAGGGGCCTGGCGGACCCAGTGTACACTATAGCTTGTTAGAGAGAATCCAGAGACCGAGCAGGTAAGAGACAGCATCTGCGAGGTCATCACCAGGCTTGGTCCTGACTCCTGCAGCTGTACCTGAGACAGGACACCTGGGGATAGAGACCCAGAGTGAGTCATGGCTCAGAAACCCCATGCCCACTTTGACCCTCTGTCCAGGGGATACTCACATCTGGGAACTGCCACCAGAAAGAGGAGGAACCAGTGCACGTTCCTGCCCATGAGGTCCATGATCTCAGATACAGTGACAGGAGCTCATGTTGGGGCGAGTGTGAACGTGGTTTTAATCCTGGGTCCCGAGTGCAGATTTGCATGGGGGAGTCTTTGTAGAGAAAGGAGGGGACCCCAGGGAGGATGGTGTGTGGGCTCCCTGTGGAGGAGATGCGGACTTGGCTCAGAGCACTCAGGCCTGTCCCTGGGGTCCTGTGAGAGCCGGGTCTCTTCCTCCAGCACAGGAAACGTGCTGAGGAGCCCTCAGGAAACAGGAATTGCTGAGGAGGAAATGGCAGCTGGGGAGGAGAGTCCCCGTGTCTCAGGTCCCTGAGGACAAAACCCAGCCCCATCCCAGGGCTTCTACCCTATAGAAAGGCCCTTGCCCCCTGGTGTCCTGTGTGGTGGCTCCTCTTCTCTCACTGTGTGTGCAAATCCTGGGCGCATCAGACTGTGCCATTGTCCCAGTGAATTCTCACTTGGATGGATCCAGTCCATGTCAATCAACTAGGGTAGGGCTTGTAGGGTAACACGTTGGTAACTGTGTTTTGCAGTAACTGTACATTGATCCCTTAAACTTTGACACTTTTGAATTCTATTAGCTATGTTATAACTAAATTTAAAAATTTTGTTAGTGTAAGTTCCCTTGAGACCCCGAGGGAAATTCCAGACCTAAACTCTGCTAATTAGTAACTGCCCACTCCCTAGTAAAGCCTTGAGATGTAAATTCTGTCTCCATTTCTTGACCCTTCCTTCAGGATCGATCACGGCCATCCTGTTATTTGTCGATTGCCTTGAGTAGGCCCCAGTAATGTCTCCTTCTGCCTAGCCCTGAGATTTTTAAAAAAGTGCCATATTCAATGCTCTTTCAGAGTTAGGAGAATGAGACCCATCATTTTTACTGGTATTTGGCATATTGGGTACGCCACGGGGAGTTTGCCAGACTCTGCCGTGTGGACAGGTTACATTCGGTAGCCTGCCAGTTTGTCCAAAGTAGGAATGAAATAATAAGATGTCGCCCTTCATTATTGGGGTGTAAATTCTGTCTCCATTTGTTGACCCTTCCTTCTCTGTATCTCTGTTAGTAACTTTTCCCTTATCCATCTCCACCGGAGTGTAGGTACCATGAGCTGTAAATTAAAGTGAGCCAGGTAAACATAGAAGATAACCAAATGTCTGGGTTAGGAGATACCCACTAGCCGCCCAGGAAATGTGTGGGCTCTGCTGTAATGGTCAGTGAAGGCCTATATAAGATCTCCTTTGAAGAAGTTCGGGATATTGCCTGAAGGCTTGACCCTGGCTAGCCAGCTCAATAAACTACCTGTTTGCTGATGGCATTCCTGTGTGGTCCTTGCTTGCGGTCAGAGATCCAGAGTAGTGCCCTAACAGTTAGAAATGCCATAAAGTCTGCACATAGATCTTGTTCACAGCACTGTCATTGTGCAACCGTTCCCACAGAACAGTGTACTGGTCAGTCACCCCAAGTGCTTTCTCTTTTCCTAGTAATTCCTCTTTCCAAACCTACCCAGCCTCCCACACAATGCCAGAGCAGGCATGCAGGTTAGATGGGTCAGATAGACACTGATTCATTGCTGAGGAGTGATCCACTGTGTCAACATATTGAGTTTATTTCTCCAGCCATGGATGTGCATTTGGAATTTGCTCAGTGCCTGGCTGTTATAATGAAACTCAGTCTGTAGATTGGGAGAAGAGAAGACAGGTTGATAACATGATGAAAAAACATAACAGAAGACATTTAGGAAGCATCTAAGGAAGATGTATATCTCACTTCTCAGAGAACAGACGTCATGGTTTCAAACTCAAAGTAGAGTTGGGAAAACTCAGATGCTGTTTTAATTCACCAGTATAAAGCCAAAGACTATGAAGCCTTTGACCCCTGTCCCTCAGGGACAGTCTCAAAAGGTGAGACAAACTCTTTGGCATGTCCTGTATGCAACCTAGCCTCAACAGCCTTGATCAAGAAAATAGTCTGGAAAGTTTTACAATTGATTTTTTAAAAAATATGGACCACACTTATTTTTAAGCTCAGGGCTTATTCTTAACTCTATGCTCAGAGAATCACTCTTGTGTGGCTCAGGGTTTGTGTGTGCTGGGGTTTGGGGTGGGAGTGACAGAAATCAATCTCCAGATTGATCAGGCCAAATGCGAAGCAAGGCCCTGCCCACTGTACCATCTCTCTGGCCCCAGTTTGGAGTATAAGGTCAGGGCCCCTGCTGAGATGCCTGGCCCAGAGCCACTTCCCAACCTACCCAGGCTTCCCCATGGGGGGGGAGCGGTGGAGTGGGGTGGGAGGAGCACATATGATGGATGTTGAAAATAGCCTGTTTTAATGCAGAGTTGGGCTGGAGCGATAGCACAGCGGTAGGGAGTTTGCCTTGCACGCAGCCAACATGGCCGACCCGAGTTTTGATTCCTCCGCCACTCTCTGAGAGCCCAGCAAGTTACCGAGAGTATCTCGCCCGCAAGGCAGAGCCTGGCAAGCTCCCTGTGACGTATTCGATATGCCAGACACAGTAACAACAAAGTCTCCAATGGAGACCTTACTGGGCCCGCTCGAGCAAATCGATGATCAATGGGAGGGCCCTTACTTTACTTTACTTAATGCAGAGTTGCTAGCTTAATCACTTAATCACTTAACTTCCTGTTAGTCGTCGATTTGCTCGAGCGGGGCGCCAGTAATGTCTCCATTTGTCCCTATCGTGTGCTAGTGTAGCCCAATGGCATCTGTTCGCTCCGGGAACATGAAGGGCCTCAAACCGATCGTTCATGATCTTGACGAAGAGTCTGACCATCTGGTAGGTGGGCGGCTACGCGGTCTCTTGACATCCCATGGAATCCAATCAGTAACAGCTCTAGTCCAAAGGTCCTCTTTAAATCTCATTATGTGACCAGCCCATCTGATATTCAACACCTTGGCAAATGAGACAGCGTCCCTGATCCTGGATCTTCGACTGATGTCAGAACTCCAGATTCATTCTCTCATTTGAGTGAAACATGATATTCCAAGCATAGTTCTTTCTATTCTTCTTTGGGAGACCTGAATAGCGTTCTCATCTTGTTTGCGTAGGGCCCAGGTCTCTGAGGAATATATTAATGCAGGAAGAACAGTGGAATCAAAGAGATGTGCCCAGAGAGGGAGGTTGTTCGTCTTCTTAGCTATTTCTTCGACGTTCTTGAAGGCATTCCAAGCCGCTCTCTTCCTCCTGTGCAGCTCAGGTGCCAGGTCATTTGTCATGTTGACCTCTCGATCTAGGTACACATAGCTGTTGCATTCAGAGATGGTCGTTCCATGGAGAGCGAATGGGGCGTCAGGAACAAGGCTGTTTCTCATAAACATTGTCTTCGTAAGATTCAGCTGTAGTCCTAACTTTCCACACTCAGGGTCAAAGTTGGCCAGCATTTGTGCCGATTGGCTGATGTTTGGTGTTATTAAAACAAAGTCATCAGCAAAGTGGAGGTGGTGTAGTTGCTGACCATCTATCTTCACTCCCATTCCTTCCCATTCCAGTCATCGCATGATGTTCTCGAGGGTGGCACTGAAGAGTTTCGGTGAAATGGTATCACCCTGCCGCACCCCTCTCTTGACATCAACGATCACTTCTTTGTAGAATGGTGAGATCCTGGTAGTGAATCCGCAATACAGCTCACGGAAGATCCTGATGTATTGGGCTTGAATGCCCTGATTGGCTGGGGCTTCAATGACCACTTCCGTCTCAACAGAATCAAAGGCCTTCTTTAAATCAATGAACGTTAAGCAGAGCGGCATCTTGAACTCCCGAGAAACCTCAATGAACTTGGTTATTGTGTGGATATGGTCGATGGTGCTGAATCCTTTGCGGAACCCTGCTTGCTCGCATGGTTGTCCTTCATCTAGTGTACTGCCAATCCTATTCAGGATGACTCGACTGAACAACTTGTAGAAGACAGACAATAAGCAGATGGGGCGATAGTTGCCAATGTCATGGATGTCTCCCTTCTTGAACAGTAGTACCGTCCTGCTGGTTTTCCATTGGGAAGGAACCTTGCATTCAGACAGGTAGCGAGTGAAGAACCGAGCCAGTGTATTGATGAGTACTGACGGCAGGTTCTTCAGGTGTTCAGGTCTGACCTTGTCTGGGTCGGGTACTGTTTGTTTCTTTACCGACGAAATGGCATGTCGGATTTCGGAAGGGAGAACGTTGGGAACGACATACCCATCCTGTGGAATTTGGTATGTCGGCAAGTGGAAATGGCTATCGAAGAGATTTGAGTAGAAGTCATGGATAATCTTCTCCATTGCCATTCTGGAGGATGTGATGGATCCATCAGGACGTCGGAGGGCAGTCATCTTGGTCTTATAGTTTGTGAAGGACAGGCGGGCGTTACGAATACTTTTCCCGGCTTCTGCTGCATCTACCAGTACTTCTGCTCTTCTCTCTTTGAGGTCTTCCTTGATCGCATCTCTGCACTGCTTTGCAAGCTCGGACGTTAGCTTGCGGTTGCCTGAGGCATGCGCCAAACCACGTTGGCGAATTAGATCAAGAGCTTTTGAAGATAGGCGACTTTTTGTGGCTATCTCTCTCTTGGTGTTCCTCGCACATTCATGGAGGTGCTGAACCAGTCGATTGTATTCCTCGTCAATGTTGTCAACAATGGCATCTTCCCATGTTGCCGCAATAGTACCAAAGAGTTCCCAGTTGGTGGTCATTCTGGGAGTTCTCTTTTTGAACTTTGCAGCCCTTTCTCCCCGCTCTGTGAAGTAGAATTTTGCACGAAGGAGACGGTGGTCTGATCCCGTTCGAAATTTTGGGACAACAGCGACATCAGTCAGGCAAAACCATCGATTGAAAATGATGTGGTCTACTTCGTTGTGGAATCGTCCACCGGGAGACTCCCATGTCCATCGTTTAGATTCTACCTTCTGGAACTGTGAGTTACCATGAATGGTCTTGGTCGACATGATGAACTCAGACAGTCTCTCACCCTGTTCGTTCCATTCTAGGCCATGGGTCCCGATGTGATGTTCTTCAGTTGATCTGCTCGGTCCTATCTTGGCATTAAAATCACCCACAATGATCTTGTAGAAGGTGTGGTCTTCTTTATAGAACTTCTCTAGCACCATGTAGAACTTGTCGATTTCTCTTTCATCATAATGAGATGTTGGTGCGTAGACAACGAAGATAGAAACTGCAGGAAGTGAGCCACATCTATTCAAATGTAAACGTCCGATTCGGGTTGTTAGGCATTCGAATGAATTAATGCTCTTGGCCAAGTTTGTGTTGACAAGGACACCGACGCCTCCGACACCTCTTTTATCGCATGTTCCGAGGAAAAATTCTTCTCCAGTGTCGAAAATGGCATGGTGAGATTCGTGCATTCTTGTCTCGGTCAGACCAATGATGTCGTACTTGATCATTCGCGCTTGTACCATCAGGTCCTCAATGGATGCATCTAATGCTAGCATACGTGCATTGAAAGTACAGACGATCATTTTTGTCTTCCTTCATTGTGGCAGCCTAGGTCGGCCTTGAGATTTTGTCGGCCTCTCCTTTATCATCCTTCTCAGTGCTACCATGTCAGTGAAGCCTCCAGGGTCAGGTGAATGAGACCAGTTGTAGTTACTGGTTTTGGCATATTGAATACACAGGGGATAGCTTGCCAGGCTCTTTCGTGCGGGCGGAATATTCTCGGTAGCTTGCCAGTCTTTCTTAGAAGTATAGAGGCTTTTGGGGTGAACTCTAATCCCCTTTGTAGGTGTTACCATATTTGAACCCTATCAAATATGGTACGACAATTCCAGAAGATGGGTATTTAGTGTCTTATGATGTGTCTTGGTCTTGGTCGACATGATGAACTCAGACAGTCTCTCACCCTGTTCGTTCCATTCTAGGCCATGGGTCCCGATGTGATGTTCTTCAGTTGATCTGCTCGGTCCTATCTTGGCATTAAAATCACCCACAATGATCGTCTGTACGCAGCCGCGCGGGTCCGTAAAAGATCCTGGAGTGTGGCGACGGCTGGGTAGTAGAAGTAGTGTCCAGCACCTCCATGAATGTGAAAGGAACGCCAAGAGAGAGATAGCCACAAAAAGTTGCCTATCTTCGAAAGCTCTTGAGCTAATTCGCCACTGTGGTTTGGCGCATGCCTCAGGCAACCGCAAGCTAACGTCCGAGCTTGCAAAGCAGTGCAGACATGCGATCAAGGAAGACCTCAAAGAGAGAAGAGCAGAAGTACTGGTAGATGCGGCAGAAGCCGGGAAAAGTATTCGTAACGCCCGCCTGTCCTTCGCCAACTATAAGACCAAGATGACTGCCCTCCGACGTCCTGATGGATCCATCACATCCTCCAGAATGGCAAAGGAGAAGATTATCCATGACTTCTACTCAAATCTCTTCGATAGCCATGTCCACTTGCCGACATACCAAATTCCACAGGATGAGTATGTCGTTCCCAACGTTCTCCCTTCCGAAATCCAACACGCCATTTCGTCGGTAAAGAAGCAAACAGCACCCGGCCCAGACAAGGTCAGACCTGAACACCTGAAGAACCTGCCGTCAGTACTCATCAATACACTGGCTCGGTTCTTCACTTGCTACCTGTCTGAATGCAGGGTTCCGTCCCAATGGAAAACCAGTAGGACCGTACTACTGTTCAAGAAGGGAGACATCCATGTCATTGGCAACTATCGCCCGATCTGCCTATTGTCTGTCATCTACAAGTTGTTCACTCGAGTCATCCTGAATAGGATTGGCAGAACAATAGATGAAGGACAACCATGTGAGCAAGCAGGGTTCCGCAAAGGATTCAGCACTATTGACCATATCCACACGATAACTAAGCTCATTGAGGTTTCTCGGGAGTTCAAGATGCCGCTCTGCTTAACGTTCATTGATTTAAAGAAGGCCTTTGATTCTGTTGAGACGGAAGCGGTCATTGAAGCCCTAGCCAATCAGGGCATTCAAGCCCAATACATCAGGATCCTCTGTGAGCTGTATTGCGGATTCACTACCAGGATTTCACCATTCTACAAAGAAGTGATCGTTGATGTCAAGAGAGAGGGGTGCGGCAGGGTGATACCATTTCACCGAAACTCTTCAGTGCCACCCTCGAGAACATCATGCGACGACTGGAATGGTTAGTAATGGGAGTGAAGATAGATGGTCGGCAACTATACCACCTCCGCTTTGCTGATGACATTGTTTTAATAACACCAAACATCAGCCAAGCGGCACAAATGCTGGCCGACTTTGACCGTGAGTGTGGAAAGGTAGGACTACAGCTGAATCTTACGAAGACAATGTTTATGAGAAACAGCCTTGTTCCTGACGCCCCATTCGCTCTCAATGGAACGACCATCTCCGAATGCAACAGCTATGTGTACCTAGGTCGAGAGGTCAACATGACAAATGACCTGGCACCCGAGCTGCGCAGGAGGAAGAGAGCGGCTTGGAACGCCTTCAAGAACGTCAAAGAAATAGCTAAGAGGACGAAGAACCTCCGGCTCCGGGCACATCTCTTTGATTCCACTGTTCTTCCTGCATTAACATATGCCTCAGAGACCTGGGCCCTACGCAAACAAGATGAGAACGCCATTCAGGTCTCCCAAAGAAGAATAGAAAGAGCTATGCTTAGAATATCACGTTTCACTCAAATGAGAGAACGAATCCGGAGTTCTGACATCCGTCGACGATCAAGGATCAGGGACGCTGTCTCATTTGCCAAGGTGTCGAAAATCAGATGGGCTGGTCACATAATGAGATTTAAAGATGACCGCTGGACTAGAGCTGTTACTGATTGGATTCCACGGGATGTCAAGAGACCGCGTGGCCGCCCACCTACCAGATGATCAGACTTCTTTGTCAAGATCATGAGCGATCGGTTTGAGGCCCTCCATGTTCCCGGAGCGAAGAGATGCCATTGGGCTACACTAGCACGTGACAAGGACAAATGGAGACGTTACTGGCGCCCACTCGAGCAAATCAACGACTAACGGGAAGTTAAGTGATTAAGTGATAACCTGAGGATCCCCTGAGGTGATGTTGAACACGGGAACCTGTGTACCTTGAGCCTCCCCAGAATAGGAAACTGAAAGTTTCCTTCAGGCAATGAGTGAGGGGAACTGAGGTTCCTGTTTGTCCCAGGACGCGGGTGAATGTTTAGACCTGGGTCAGGGCTAGGAGACCCCAACAATTCTGCTCATAAAGGAGCAATTCTTGTCGCAGTGCCCTGTATGTGTGCAGCTGGGACAACCATTCTGTGCCCCTGACACTTGGTGCGGGGCGTGGGAGGTTGAAACCGGTTCAAGTCTTGGAGTTCAGGGAATAGGATGTTGTGAAGATTCAGAGATTGAAGTCAGGGTTAAAGCCATTTCCTCAAAATACTCAATTGTGAGGATCAGTTCTCCTATTTCTCCTATTTTGCTGCACTGAGACCTTGTTGCTACCTTGCTGTGTATCCTTTAAGCCCCATTTTATGAGACAGATCATTCTTTATCTCTCCCTTTCATGCTGATGGATTCACTCGGAATTATATCCTCTAGTTTTTTCTATATTGCAGAAAGTTGAGTGATTTTAAACTCAGGAAGCATGGTAATGCCCACAGAGGGTAGACAGGATTAGGACTCTTTCCAGGTGTTCCTCATGTATGTGAAATTTACAAGTAAAATGTCTTCAGGGCAATGCCCCAGACTTTCTGGATTCAGTTGAAAGTGTGAGGCACTAGGAGAGAGGTTGGTGATCTGAGAACGTGGCCTTCCCAGGTGTCATTTGGAGTTGTCACTATACACGGAGGACAGTAGGGAGATTGAGAACGGGCTGACACTCCAGAACTGTAGGTAGCAGTTCAGTCACCAAGGACCCCCATCCAGGTGCCTGCTCTGTGCAGAGGCATGAAGGGTGCATTGAGAACAATCCTTGAGGTCTGATTTCTGGACTGCCCTATTTCAGGGAATCTGTCTGCACTTTTCTGCTCTTCCACATTGACAATCCAGGCTGGTATTCAGGCCAGGCCCCTTCTTCTGTGCTCTGCATTGACGTCGGTTGGAACTTTTCCCAATCATGTGCTTATTGTGCCTTCAGGAATTGAAGGGTCATCCTGATGCATGTATGTTCAATGTTCTCCTAGAGGAAGGAATGAAAATACTTTCACATCAGATATGTGCATTTTCCCTATCATTGGGAAGAGTTTTGCTCACTTTTTGTAAATTGACAATTTTGATAAATTTGGTAACATTATTGAAAGTGCAGGTATGAGTCTTGGATTCTGCATAAGAAATCAAGGTCATAGTCCAACTATGAAAGCATGTATATTCCCAGTAATACTGTGATCTACATGACTTATAGCCAATCACAGAGTCATGCTGTCTGAGGTTTCCCAGTGGACACGAATAGGAGACATATATATGTATATGTATATATAATATATATCCATATATGTTTGTATATGTATATGTAGCTCTTTTCCACTCATCTAGTCTATGCATTTGTGCACAGATATACATCCATGGATGCAACGCCCTATGAACCTGGGCCCTACGAAAACAGGATGAGAAAGCTATCCGGGTCTCCCAAAGAGGAATGAAAAGAGCTATGCTTGGAGTATTATGTTTCACTAAAATGAGAGAAAGAATCTGGAGTTCCGACCTCCATTGACAGTCAAGAATCAGGGACGCTGTCTCATTTGCCAAGGCTTCAAAAATCAGATGGGCTGGACACGTAATGAGATTTGGAGAGGACCCCTGGACTAGAGCTTTTACTGACTTGATTCCATGGGATGTCAAAAGACCTCGTGGCTGCCCACCTACCAGATGGTCATACTTCTTCGTCAAGACCCTGAATGATCGTTTCAAGGCTCTTCGTGTTCCTAGAATGAACAGATGCCACTGGGCTATACTAGCATGCGGCAGGGACAAATGGAGATGTTACTCGTGCCCCCTCGAGCAAATTGATGATTAACGGGAAGTCAAGTGATCAAGTGATACATCCATGGATATATGTCCTGGATATAAATTGAGAGAAAGTGATTCATTTTGATTAATTATTCCCATATTGAATGGCTGCACAAAATAATGTCTCACTCCATATCATATAGCATAGCGGTAGGGCATTTGCCTAGCACTCAGCCAACATGGCTGACCCAAGTTCGATTCCTCCGCCCCTCTCGGAGTGCCTGACAAGCTACTGAGAGTATCTTGCCCGCACGGCAGAGCCTGGCAAGCTACCCGTGATGTATTCTATATGCCAAACACAGTAACAACAAAGTCTCCAATGGAGTCGTTACTGGGCCCGCTCGAGCAAATCGATGAACAACGGGAGGACAGTGACTGACAGTGATCAGTCAACTGGTGAGATCAGACCCTGCATAAACTCAGCTCAGGTACATGAGTCCTGGGGCATAGGGAGCTGCAACTGAGGCCTCGCTCTAGATACTGTCTGCAGGTCTATGCTACTGCAAGCCCTCCCGGGCATATCCCAGACTGTGTGTCTGTGCTTGGGTAAAGACTTTCCCCTGAGCTGGGCTGAGATACCCCCAACATCAGGGGTTAACAGACAATTGACCCCGACCATTTCCTTACCACCATGTGATTGTAGATATGGGACCATGGTCCCTTTCATGTAGGGTCATCTCCTCCATTGTCTCTTCTCCAATGGTAGAATTCCAGCTCAGAAATATAGAGATATGAAGATGTACAAAGGGGCAAAGCTCCGCAGAAACTCAGGAAGGGAGTCTGGCCAACACCAGGATTTCTTCTCAGAGAAAAGGATTTCTTGCAGAGACAGAATTTCAAAGAAAATGTGGAACATTGGGAGTCTGCAATGGGTAGACCTACAGTTCAGGAACCTGCAATGACACCAGCCCAAACTTCCATGTGGTTCTTCCACTACCATCTGGGGCACTCCACTACACAATCCTAGAAGAAAATATGAATAATACCAGGTGTTCTAGAGAGAAGCCATCTTCCTCTTGGCTGTTGCTGAAGGACAGAGAGAGATCCTGAGCCTTTCCCTCAGATGAAGCCTGGCCCTGTGAGCCCCATGCTGTGTCTCAGACCCTGATTCTGAGGAGGAACTCAGAAGGATCAGCGTCCCTGTCATCTCCTCACCCGGCAAAGCTCCTCACCATCAGTTTTCTGACATGTTCAGGATGTGGTTGTCACACTGTGTCTCTCACACAGTAATACACGGTCATGTTGTCAGTGCTTAGCCTGTTCAGTTCCATGTAGGCTGTGTCCTTGGACTTGTCTGCAGTGAACATTAGTCTGCCCTGGAACTTCTGTGCGTAGTTTGTATCACCATCACCAGGGTATATCCATCCCATCCACTCGAGCCCTTGTCCTGGGGCTTGCTGCACCCAGATCATCACGTAGTCCGTGAAGGAGTATCCGGACACCTTGCAGGAGTTCTTCACTGATGTTCCATGTTTTGTCACCTCAGCCCCCAACTGAACCAGCTGCGCCTGGGAGTTCACACCTGTGGACAGCAGACAGGAGTGGTGGGCTCCACTTGACTGGCCTCGTTCTCTCAGCCCAAGGCAATGGGACGCTTACCTGCAGCCACTGCCACCAGGAAGAGAATTCTCCAAGTCCAGTCCATGGTGAGAACCGTGCACTCAAGGGTTTCTGAGGGTGTGGGTGTGCGTGCTGTGTGAGGTTGTCAGGACACAGACACATCTGTATTTAACTCAGTGTTCCTCATGTAATTTGCATTATTCATGAGGATGGAAAATTCATAACTGAAGGCCTGACCCAACCTGAGTAGGGGATGGTGGAAGCCACCGGGTGCATCCTCAAGGGGAATCAAGTGGTCCACGTTCTGATCCTTGTTTGAGGAGATGACACTCTGCCCTGTCCCAAGACTGTGCCCACAGAACTCCCCCTCAGGGGCCAAGCCCTTTCAGGACCTTCCCCTCAGGGACCCACATCTGTATTGCCTGGACACATCTGGACACAAGTGGACTTTGAGAATATTTCTGGGATCCCGTATCTGCCCAAGGGATACTACAATGAGACTACAAAATCATCCTCATGCTCCAGTGGTTTCCACTGGAGATATTAAGAAGTCCAGAAACACCACCTACATGCAGGTTGTACTGCCTTATCAATATGTTAAGTGTTCTATCCTCAAGACAAATATACACAATTCCACCTTCTGTGTCCTGTAATGATTTTAATTTAGGTTTTCCTGAGAAAGCAAAATTTAGTTTTATTGAAGAAGGAAATCCCGTTTCTGAGAGATGTCTGCATATCTGCACCCATTTCTTCCAAACCTTCTAGCCTGCAACTCTGTGCTCTAGGAACTTGGCGCCCCCTGCAGCTCAGTCCCCTCATGCAGGGAGAGACTCTGGGCTCACAGGTGCATTAACTTGTCATGTCTCTAACACAGGATTGAATCCTGGTTGTTTACTTCAGAATCATATTGTTCAAGAATCATATTCTTTTATTGCCCTTTTGGTTTGGTATTGAGCCACACAGGATTTTCTGAGGGTTTACCCCTGGCTTGCACCTAGGAATCGCCCAGGTAGATGTATCCTCGAAAATTATTGGCAAATCAAGTATATATATATATGTATATATATATACATATATATATATCTGTGTCAGTCATCCCGTTGTTCATCGATTTGTTCGAGCAGGCGCCAGTACCATCTCAAGGCAACACAGAGAAACTTAAATGATTTGTTCAGTGTGCCAATAGCAAGTGTATGGTCAGAATAGGCCCTAGAATCTAGACAGGAGTATCCACTGACACCGCTGTTAGGATGTAGAGGCAATACAGGACTCAGGTACTGACCTGCAAGTAATTGACTGGGTTCCATGCCCAACTCTGAGTATTATCTGCCTGCCAACATCCAGGAGGTTTTACCTGAGCATAGATGCACGAGTCACCCTGATCATGACTGGTATCACCCTTAAAGCAAACCCAAACAAACCAAAACACAAAACAATGAGCTATTGAGATGTGACAACATCTTCCCTATAATGAGGACAAACCGTCTTTGTTGTGAATTTTGTTTTAACCTGGAGAATATTGGAGACCAGAGTTCACTGAAGTGCATGGATTTTAAAAACTCACAAACACTTTAACTTGTCTCTCCTTCTTAACATGTGAGCGTTTTTATTGGTAGTAAAGATCATATGAGACCATGCCTCACACAGAACACTAACTCACAGAGCTTTTGTGTTTCATGAGCATTGACATATATGGACACCTGTGTCATGACCATCACACCCCAAACAGTGGATGAACCCCTCTCTCCCGTTTTTCCTCTTGGCCCCTGTTATTTCTCCATTCAGACCTCAACCCCACCTCATGCTCCCAACAGTGCCTCCTATTTGTATGAGCCAGATACAGATTAACTCTCATCCACTCTCTGGGTAGATTCTGTTTGTTTGTTACATCCAGAGGATCCCTGCATGACTCTGTCCCGGGCACTGCCAAATCAAGTCACATTAACTTTGAGAGACAGAAGTGAAAAAAGTGTGTTCTGTACCTTACATAAACCTCAATAATACAAAATCTAGGGAAATAGCTGAGTATTAGTCTTCAACCCACCAGGAAATTGGAGTCCTGGGGTTCTCTGAAAACAGAAATATGGTAAGTCAGGGCCTGGGGGAGTTTTCAAGCTCCTGGCTGTGTGGCCAGGACCGGCTGCAGCTGAGTCTTCACTGTCTGTCCTCCATGTCCTCTGGCAGCTCTTTCAGGGCATCAAACACAATGTGCTGAGAAACTTCAACAGTGCAGAGGTCAGTGACAGTGGTTGTGTGGAAGGACTGAGCTGACAGCTAGGGGAGCCTGAGCTGTGAAGGTCTCAGGCGACTTTGCCTCAGGAACTCCATCCTCCCAGTGGGATGAGGGGAGATTACTTCCAACTGCACATTTCTGAGCAGAATGTGTTTTAAAGACTCTGTTTTCTGTGAGTTTACATGCAGGGCTAAAGATCGACTGTTTCAGCTATAACCAACTAAATATCGGCCATATAATAAAGAATGACCGGCCAGCTTAGAAGTAATGTTGTTACATACCCCTAAACCATCAGAGGCACTCCAGGCAACGTGGCAGTTAGAGCAAACAGAAAATGGCCTGATTCGGGAGGGAGCACCATCCCAGCAGAGTCTCATACGAGATACAAGGGAAGGCCTCTCCTACCGCTCAGGGCACAGATTGGAACCCCCTGTGGGATTCCCTGAGCCCCTCAGAGTATGTCCCTGGCGGGAGGCACTTCCTGTGTCTCCCAGAGGGGCAAGGAAAGAGCTGGTTCCTGGAGGGGCTGCAGAGACTTTCCCGCTGCACCACTTCTTCCTCAGGCCACAGCCGTCACCCCCGACAGGGAAGCGATGGAGGCGCTCGGTCAGTGCAGAGGCCTGTCCAGGCCCAGCCACACTATGACATTACTCAGGAAAGAGCAACCAGTTTTTCTATGAGTCTAACATATACGGTTTGTTGAGGGCAAATGTTCCAGTAGGGCCCCACAATCTGCCTGAGAAGAGAAGACTCTCTGTCGAGTTCTTAGAGTTCCCTTCTCTCAGACCTGGATGGATTCAGGGTGGGCAGGTGCGCTGGTGTGCGCTGAGCAAAGCTTTGTAATTTCAGGATCAGGGTATCAAGACCACAGGAATGTGACCCTGTGTCAGATTCAGGGATCTTGAAAAGTGCAAATAGATCAAGATCCTGAGTTTGAAAGTTGCAGCCAATACTTATGGGCCAATTAAACGGAGCCCCGCATCTCCCCTCTTGAGATATGTACTTTCACGCTTTCGTGTCTAATGCTAGGATGTGTGCAGTGGCTCTCTCCGCTCTTGGAGAAGCCCGTGTTCTTTTGAGCATGTTCGTCTCTCTCTCTCTCTCTCTCTCTCTCTCTCTCTCTCTCTCTCTCTCTCTCTCTCTATCTCTCTCTCATTCCCCCTCACTCTCTTCCCCTCCACACCTTAAAAAAACCTCCAAATAAAATCGGTTATATTTCACTGCTTGTCTACTCCTGAAATTCCTTTCTGCAAATGAGACAAGAACCCAGTAATCCTGGGTGCCGGGGGTTAGAGGGTGATTGGAAGAAAGTGACCATTTTTCTCCCCCGCACTCACATGAGCCACGCGTGGGGTCCACCGACATCAGTTTTAATCCTAGATCCTGAGTGCAGATTTGCATGGGGGAGCCTCTGCAGAGAAAGGAGAGGACCCGTGAAGACTGGTGTGTGGGCTCCCTGGGAGGAGGTGCCAGTTGACTGCTGCTCAGAGCACTCAGGTCTGTCCCTGGGGCCCTGTCAGAGCTGGGCTCTTCCTCCAGCTCAGGAAACGTGCTGAGGCGCTCTCAGGAAACAGGAATTGCTGAGGAGGAAACAGCAGCTGGGGAGGAGAGTCCCGTGTCTCAGATCCCTGATGACCAAACCCAGCCTCCCCCCCCAGGGCCTCTACACTGTAGACAGGCTCCTGCCTCTCCGAGTCCCTCTGTGTTCACATCTATTGTCCCTCTGTAGGCTCTAATTTGTGGAAAACAGTCATTGTCATTTGTTCAGGCAATTCAGACAGAGCTAGGTCCAATCCATGGTCAATAAAATTCTCAGTAGTTTATTCACATATCAACTTTGATGAAAATTCTTTCACTTGTAGCTGCTTCTCTCTGAAACATACAAGGTACCTATGGGCTGCATTTGTGAATTCTCTCCTGGCGATGAGTCTGTTGGGAAAAGGAAGAGCTTGTTCCTAAGGTAAAGGTAAAGGTAAAGGCCCTCCCGTTGATCGTCGATTTGCTCGAGCGGGCCCAGTAACGTCTCCATTGGAGACTTTGTTGTTACTGTGTCTGGCATATCGAATACTCTCGGTAGCTTGCCGGGCTCTCCGAGAGGGGCGGAGGAATCGAACTCGGGTCGGCCATGTTGGCCGCTTGTAAGGCGAACGCCCTACCCGCTGTGCTATCGTTCCAGCTTGTTCCTAGATGACCATTTTCTGCTGTTCTTGGCCTCTCGAGGACACCTAAACCTGGTCTGCCCTGTTTATAACTCCCCACCCAGAAGAGAAGCCATCTTCCTCTGGGCGGTTGCTGAAGGACAGAGAGAGGTCCGGAGCCTTTCTCTCAGATGAAGCCTGGACCTGTGAGCCCCATTCTGTGTCTCAGACCCTGACTCCATGGGGAGGAATTCAGGAGGATCAACGTTCCTGTCATCTCCTCACCTGGCACAGATGCCTCTCCCTCAGTTTTCTGACACACTCAGGATGTGGTTGTTGCACTGTGTCACTCGCACAGTAATACACAGCCATGTCCTCAGTGCTCAGCCGTGGCAGGGCGGCCATGAGGGGAGACTGGCCTGGTGCGGGCTGCTGCATCCTGGCCTCCGGGGGAGCACATCCCACGTGAGTCCAGGGCCTGGCCCCCACGCGCTACTGGCAGCCCAAGTGCGGAAGGGCACGGGGATGACACACAGCACCCCACTTGCCCCACACGCCCTGCGACCCCACGCACCCCATGGCCTGGCCACTGCCTTGCTGTTGGCCAGCTCTATGGCCGCACTGCGGGTCCTGCCCGTGTGACCCCGTGGGCAGGTGGCCCAGGCCCAGGTCCCTGACCACTCTCACCACCGTCCCCAGTCCTGGCCACTGCGCATCTACCCACCCCGCGGTGGTGCAGGCCCTGCTTTGCCCAGAGGTACCAGTGGCCCATCCAGCCCCACCATGTCCTTCCCAGCTTGCCTGCACCAATGGCCTGGGCCTGGGGCGCGTATAAATGAGTAGAATAAAATCAGTGAAGTTTTATTGGACACATGACTTGAACTCTGATTTTTTCAGTGATGCACAAGCGTATTCTTTCAAGAAATTTAGGCGCGATAGCACAGAAGGTAGGGCATTTGCCTTGCATGCAGCCAACGTGGCCGACATGAGTCCAATTCCTCTGCCCCACTTAGAGAGCCTAGCAAGCTACCGACAGTACCTCACCCGCACGGCAAAGCCTGGTAAGCTACCCATGACATATTTGATATGCCAAACACAGCAACAACAGGTCTCACAATGGAGAAGTTACGGGACCCGATCGAACAAATCGATGAACAATGGGAGAACAGTGACAGTGACTTAGAGAAATGCAAGGAGAGAGAGAGGGAGAGAGGGAGGGAGAGAGGGGGACAGAGGGTGAGAGAGAGGGGGAGATAGATATAGGGGGAGGGAGGGTAGTAGCAGGGGAGCAGTCAGTACCTGGTATAGGAGCCCTGGAAGGTTCTGGAACCTCTGCTCCCACTGCCAGCCCTCAGGAGTTTTTTCCGGGTCAGGGAGCAAAGATTAGGCAGCCCCGCCCCCGCCCCTTCCGACTGACCCTTCTGGGCCAGGTGACTCTGGACAGCCCGAGTTGGGCGCTGCCCCTGGGTGGGTGGGTCAGCCAGAGCTGGTGTCCGCTCGGGCCTGTCCAAGTTCTCCCTGTGTTCATGTGAGACCACGGGGCCGCATGGGCAGCACTGCCCGTGGCCTTCCCTCACCGAGTCCCGTGCCTCTTCCCGTGTCCCCGTGGAGGACAGCGCCGAGGGCCTCGGGAACCCCTGGAGGGGCCGGGCCGACCTCGGGTCTGAGAGGAAGGGTGCCTGTGGTCTCATCCGTCGGGCCCTGCAGACTGATAGACCGCGAGCTCCGCACCTGCGGTCCTGGATCTGGGGCCCTGGAGAGACTCGGAGCCCGCGATCTCCCAGGAGAAGCTGTCCCCAACATGCACAGCTTCCCGGGGACCAGGCAGGGGGAGGGAAGGTCTGCTCTGACATTAGCTCCTCCCATCGATAGTGCAATCGATACTCATCAATTGGGAAGTTCCGGTGTTTCCCTAAAATAACTCAGAGTCCAGGAAACTGCGTTTGTGCCAAACCCACAGTCACGGGCTGCCGGGGCCTGTGTCAGGGCCTGGGGACAGGGCAGGGCTGGTGCGCAGGGTGATGGGCAGCATGAGAGGGTCCCATGAGGGCATGTGTTTGAGAGAGGAGGGGAGTCAGCTGGTGTCTGACCCCACAAAAATGCCCATCTGGGGAGTTTCATGATGTTAGTTGGTGAATTTTCTGAACAATGCTGAGATGCATTAGATCCTTATGGCTGTCACCTTGATGACACACATTTTCACTTTGTTACAGAAACAATGTTGAATACCAAGTTATTTAGAAATAGCAACATCACTGGAGGATTTATCATGGTGCTTATTTTTAATTTTATTTTATTTTTATAAAGTTGTTCACAATATCTTCTCAAACACAAAAGCTTTGATGCATTCTGTGACCTGCTGTGTAACGTCTATTGGGCCTCCATAGCTCATATTCACAGAAGAGTCACTATTGCAATGTTTTTCCCTCTTGGAGACAAAATGGTAACATGGGCATTACTGACAAGGTCCTGTTAAGATTCTGAGGAAACCATGGGAGAGAAAACATACACACAAAATAACAACAACATGCATTCTTTATGGTACCATCTTCTCAAGAACACCAAGGTTTCTCTCATCTGAATGTACCATTAACAGTCCATGAGATCCTAATTCACATGAAGCATTTCCAAGTATCTGCTTTCTGAATTAACTTTAACCAGGAAGTGGCCTTTCAGCATGCCCGTGAGTGTTCAGAGACTAAGTTTTATTCTCAAGAAAATTTGGCAATATAACTTTGCAAGATTACTTGATCAATTGTCAAGTGATCAAGTGAATTTTGAAAACAGTACTTAAATGTAATTTTCAAAAATATACGTGATTATTGATATCTTTACATCACTTATCACTTAACTTCCCATTAGTCATCGATTTGCTAGAGTGGGCGCCAGTAACGACTCCATTTGTCCCTGTCGCGTGCTAGTGTAGCCCAATGGCATCTGTTTGCTCTGGGAACATGAAGAGCCTCAAACCGATCATTCATGATCTTGACAAAGAAGTCTGACCATCTGGTAGGTGGGCGGCTACGTGGTTTTTTGACATCCCGTGGAATCCAGTCAGTAACAGCTCTAGTCCAGCGGTCATCTTTAAATCTCATTACGTGACCAGCCCATCTGATTTTTGACACCTTGGCAAATAAGACAGCGTCCCTGATTCTTGATCTTGATCTTGATTTTGAAATAATTCCTACCATAAATTATGGTTTTATTCACATTCCTTCCTCTTTCTCCCAATTTTGTCTTACATTGTTTTTCTACTAGTTGTAATTTGAATAAAGTCACTTGATCACTTGACACCCCATTACTCATAGATTTGCTCGAGTGGGCACCAGTAATGTCTCCATTCATCCCTGTCGTGTGCTAGTGTAGCCCAATGCTGTCTGCTTCCTCCAGGAACATGAAGAGCCTCAAATTATTCATTCAGGGTCTTGACAAAGAAGGCTGACTATCAAGTAGGTGGGTGCCCACGTGATCTTTTGAAGTCAGTAATGGCTCTAGTCCAGCAATTGTCTCCAAATCGCATTAAATGTCCAACCCATCTGGTACTCGGTGCCTTTGCAAATGAGACAGCATCCCTGATTCTTGATCATCGACGGAGGTTGGAACTCAGGATTCCTTCTTTCACTTGAGTGAAGTGTGATACTCTAAGCATAGCTCTTTTGATTCCTCTTTGGGAAACCTGAATAGCGTTCTCATGCTGTTTTCATAGGGTCCAGGTCTCTGAGGCGTACGCAGGAACAGTAGAATCGAAGAGATGTGCCTGAAGCCAGAGGTTCTTCGTCCTCTTAACTATTTCTTCAGCTCTCTTGAAGGCGTTCTAAGCTGCTCTCTTCCTCCTGCAGAACTCAGGTACCAGGTCGTTCATCATGTTGAGTTCTCGACCTCTGTACACATAACTGCTGCATTCGAGATGTTCATTCCATTAAGAGCAAATGGTACATCAGGAACGAGTCCGTTTGCCATGAACATTGTCTTCTGGGATTCAGCTGCAGTTTGACCTTTCCACAATCACAGTGGAAGTTGGCCAGCATTCATGTGTCTTGACTAATGTTTGGTGTTATTAGAACAATTTCATCAGTGAAGGGAGGTGGTATAGTTGCCGACTGTCTATCTTCACTCCCATTCCTTCCCATTCCAGTCTTCACATGGCATTCTCGAGGGTGGCCCTGAAGAGTTTCGGTGAAATGGTATCATCCTGCCAAACCCCTCTCTGAATGTCGATGATCACTTCCTTGTAGCATGGTGAGATCCTTGTAGTGAATTCGTAAAACATCTCACAGAGTATCCTGATGTATGTTGGAATGCCCTGTTGGAATAGGGTTTTGATGACCACTTCAGTCATAACTATAACTATAGATGAACCATGGGGACACCTATAAGGATGATTAGAGGCCACCCTAAAAGCCTCCTTACCTCTCGGAGAGCCCGGCAAGCTACCGAGAATATCCCTCCTGCACAGCAAACCCTGGCAAGCTACCCATGTTGTATTGGATATGCCCAAAACAGTAAAAATAATGGGCCTTATTCATAACTATAGATAACTAAAGGCAAAATAAGGTCATGCTAGTCATAAAACCTTGGATGGGGATGAGGGCATGATGATGAGTTAAATAAGCCTGTGGAGAAAAGAATAGAGGATAATTTTACTTGTTTATGTAAAGAAACAGATACGTGGTGAAGGCATAGAGTAGGGCACTTGCCTTGCACGTGCCTGACACGGGTTGGATCCCCAGCACCACACATGGTTCTGTGAGTCTACCCGGAGTGATCTCTGAGCCTGGAGAGCAGGAGGAAGCCCTGAGAACTGTTGTGTGTGGCCCCAAAACAAAAAACACTTAAATATAAAAATGAATAATAAAAAAATCAAGAGAATGGACACTATCAATTGATAATACATTTTCATAGGGAGATACAGGCCTGAGAATGGAGGTTAGGAGTGAGGGGAGCAAAGAGACTGACTGGAAGTGACCCAAGGATGAGGACAGAGGATCTGGAGCACATGGGTGGTGCTAAGAGAGGTGACAGTGTGCAGGAAACTGCAGCTGCCAATCAGGGAAGAATGAGGGGATGGTGGGAGGGAAAAAAGTGCAAGTTACAGATGAAATAGGCTAGGACTTATGGGGTATGGGCACTTGGTAACCATGGTGTGCAGTAAATGTACACTGATACCATAAACTCACATTTTAAAAAAGTAGATTAGCATCCTCCACCCAGATCCTCCATATTCCAGTAGGCAGGGGTCACTCCCACCAACTGGCCTCCTGGCGCCATTTAATCCCATCAACGGCCAAGACCCAGAGACTATAAAACCCAGATCCCGGAAGCACGTGGTCGCATTCGCGGCCGCACAAGATCTTACTATCTTATCCTTACTTTGGACAAACTGGCAGGCTACCGAATGTAACCTGCCCACATGGCAGAGTCTGGCAAACTCCCCGTGGAGTACCCAAATGCCAAATACCAGTAACAGTGATGGGTCTCATTCTCCTAACCCTCAAAAAGCCTTGAATATGGCACTTTTTAAAAAATCTCAAGCCTAGATTGAAGGAGACGTTACTGGGCCCTGCTCGAGGCAATCGCCGAACAACAGGATGGTCGTGATCGTGATCGAGATTAGCTATGTTAAAGCTAACTTAATTTTTTTTTGTCAGAAATGCCATAAAGTCTGCACATAGATCTTTTTACGGCACTGGCGCTGTGCATCCATTGCCACAGAACAGTGTACTGATCACTACCCCAAATGCTTTCTGTTGTCCCAATAATTTTTCTTTCCTACCCTACCCAGCCTCCTAAACGCTGCCAGATCATGCATGCAGGTTAGATGGGTCAGAAAGGCACTGATTTATTGCCCAGGAGTGATCCACTATATCAACATATTGAGCTTGTTTCTCCACACGTGGATGTGCATATGGAATTTTTCAGTGCCTGGATGTTATAAAGATACTCAGTGTCACTCTGTAGCTTTGGAGAGGAGAAGACAATTTGATAGCATTATGGTAAAAACCATAACAGAAGAACATTTAGAAGCAGCTAAGGAACAAGAGTCTCTCACTTCTCAGAGAACTGAAATCATGGTGCAAAACTCAAAGTAGAGATGGGAAAACTCAAATGCTGTTTTAATTTACCACTCTAGAGCCAAAGACTTTGGTGACTTTGTCCTCTGTGCCTCAGGATCAGTCTCAAGAGGTGAGACAGACTCTGCAGTATGTCCTGGTTGCAAGATAGCCTCAACAGCCTTGACCAAGGAAATAGCCTGGAATGTTTTCAAATTGATTTTTTAAAAATATGGCCAGAGAGAAGGGATGAGTGGAGATGGTAGACCACACTTGGTGGTGATCAGGGTTTATTCCTGACTCTATGCTCAGAGAATCACTCTTGTGGGGTTCAGGGTTTGTGTGTTGGAAGAGACAGAAATCACTTCCAGATGGATCAGGCCAAATGCAAGACAAGACCCTATCCACTGTCCCATGCCTCTGGTCCCAGTTTGACCATTTATTGAACACAAAATCTGCTCCCCTACCCCAGTACCTAGGCTCCAGCCATGTGAACCATTGTTTCTATTAACATGTAGATGAGTTAGATACCTTAACAACAGGAGTGGGATATTCACAGAGATGTGGACATGGGGTGATTACACAACCAGAATTCACATTTAAAGCATGACACATTGATGGTAATTTCCTACTCTATTCTTGCCTGGAGCACAGCCCCGAGAGTTTTCTAATCATTCCTGCTTTAAAATACATTTAGACAGACTCAGAATACTCAGGGGCCACCCATACTTTGTTAAGGGACACACATTTTTAAGGGGACAGTGTCCCACCAGATGCCTGGAGGTGTGTCATTTTCCCACGCACAGCCCCTTGACCACTGGAGGATATTGGAGCTGTAGAGAGTTCCACAGGCCCCAACCTCTCTGATATTTCTAAGAATAATGTCGATTAATTGGCTTGATTTGCTGGTTCCCAATGGCTCGGGAGTTAGGAGAGAGACATCTTTGATGTCAGCAATAATTCAAACTTGCCTCTGCCTCAGAGCATCAGGGCTAGTGCTCCAGCAGCTTCTTCCAGGCATAACAATCCCCTGCTTCTCTCTGCCACCTGCTCCTTAGTGCACACAGGCATACCCCTCAGCCTCCGTGGACCACCAATCTCCCAATATACTCTGTCATGGGTCTAGGGCCCATGTGGGTGGCTATGTTTCGGCCACGCTACACTATAAACCGTTGAGTATCTACTGCCCAAGATAGATGGACCAGCTCCTTGTTTCCAGAGTCCCTATAGTTACGAGATAACTACATGCAGGGAGACGGGGTCCAATCATTTGATCAATGGCCTCTGCAAGGGGGACGTTTTCCCAATTCCACGGAGATGCTCCTCACTTCATTCTGAGACCTCATCAGGGAAGACAGGGCATGGATCGAACTATCTGGGATTTTTGAATTCAACACTTCTTACAGGAGAGGATTTTCCTGAGAATCTAGAAAGGGCAGAAAACATGTCCCCAGTGTCAGCCAAACCATTTTCTTTCTTCCTGTCATTTTGAATGTGACCTAAGAGTCCCCTGTAGAGATGTTAAACACAGGAATTTGTGTTCCTTGAGCCTCCACAGAACAAGAAACTGAAAGTCTCCTCCAGGCACTGAGTGAGGAGAACTGAGGTTCCTGCCTGGCCCTTGAGAGTGGATGGTTTCATCTGGGTCTGTGCTAGAAGATTCCCCCATACTTCTGCTCACAGGGAAGCAATTCCTGTCCCAGTGCCCTGTCTGTGAACAGCTGGGACAGACTTTCTGTGCCACTGGCACTTGGTGCAGGGCCTGGGAGATTGAAACAGGTTCAAGTCTTGGAGTTCAGGGAATAGGATGCTGTGAAGATTCAGAGGTTGAAGTCAGACTTAAAGCCCGTGCACCCCAAAACACTCAATTATGAGGATCAGTTCTATTGCACTGGTCTTAGCCCTTGTTGCTACCTTGCTATTTATCCTTTAAGCCTCATGTTATGAGACAGATCATTCTGTATGTCTCCCTTTCCTTCAGACTGATTAACTCAGCATGATATAGCCTATTTTTTTTTCTATATTTCAGAAAGATCTTGAACTCCCGAGGAATCAAAAGGAGCTATGCTTGGAGTATCATGCTTCACTCAAATGAGAGAAAGAATCTGGAGTTAAGGCCTCCATCAATGATAAAGAATCAGGGACACTGTCTCATTTGCCAAGGCGTTGAAAATCAGATGGGCTGGACACGTAATGCAATTTGGAGATGACCTCTTGACTAGAGCCATTACCGACTGGATTCCACAGGACATCAAAAGATCGCGTGACCACCCACCTATGAGACGGTCAGACTTCTTCGTCAAGACTCTGAACGATCGGTTTGAGGCTGTTCGTATTCCTTGGAGGAGCAGACGCCATTGGGCTACACTAGCACGCGACAGGGACGAATGGAGACATTACGGGTGCCCACTCGAGCAAGTTGATGAGTAACGGGATATCAAGTGATCGAGTGATTTCAGAAAGTTGAGTGATTTTCAACTCAGTAAGCACAGTAAGTCCCTCAGAGGGTAGACAGGATTAGGACTCTTTCCAGGTGTTCCTCACATATGTGAAATTTTTGAGTAAAATGTATTCAGGGCAATGTCCAAGACTTTCTGGATTCAGTTGGAAGTGTGTAGCCCTAGGGAAGTGATTGGTGATTTAACAACGTGGTCTTCCCAGGTGTCACTTGGAGTTGTCACTAGAGAGGACAGTGGGGAGACAGAGAACACTCTGACCACTCTAGGACAGGAGGTAGCAGTTCAGTCACTAAAAAGCTCCGTCTAGGCGTCTGCTCTGTGCAGAGGCAGAAAGGGTGCATTGAGAACAATACTCGAGCTCTGATTTCTGAACTTCCCTGTCCCAGGAACCTGTCTGTGCTTTTCTGCTCTACCACATCGACAATACAGGCTGGCCTTCAGATCGGGCCCCTGCTGCTGTGCTCCTTATTGACCTTGGTTTGAAGTCTTGCTCATATTGTGCTTATGTGCCCTCAGGAATTAAAGGACCATCCTGATTCATGTATGTTCAATGTTCTCCAAGGGAAGGGAATAAAAATACTCTCACATCAACTATGAGAATTTTCCCTGTCATTGGAAAGGTTTTTGCTCACTTTTTATAAATTGAAATTTTGGTAAATTCATAACATTATTGAAAGTGCAGGTATGGACCTTGGATTCTGCTTAAGAAATAAAGGTCATAATCCAAATACTGAAGCACAAATATTCCCAGTAATACTGTGGTCCGTATGACTGATAGTCCATCAAAGAGTCATGTTTTTCTGAGGCTTCCCAGTGGACACTAATAGAAGACATATATATTATAAACATATACATATACACATATATGTTTATATATGTACATGTTGCTGTTTTCCACTCATCTAGTCTATGCATTTGTGCAAAGATATATGTTCATGCATATATGACCTTGATATCAATTAAGAAAAAGTGATTAATTTTGAATATTTGTTCCCATATTGCATGACTGAATAACTTAATGTCTCACTCAATACCATATATTTCCCAGGATTATTGGTCAATTGGTGAGATCAGACACAGGTAAACTCAGTTCAGGTGCATGAATCCTGGGGTGGAGGGAGCAGCATGTAACACCTCGCTCTAGATCCTGTCTGATGGTGTATGCTACTGCCAGCCTTCCAGGGAACACTCCAGACTGTGTGTCTGTTCTTGGTTAATGACCTTCCCCTGAAATGGGCTGAGATGCCCCCAAAATCAGGACTTCAAAGACCCTCCCCCTGACCATTTCCTTACCTTCAAGTGATGGGAGAAATGTGACCATGGTCCCTTTCATAGAGGGTCATTTCCTCCACTGTCCCTTGTCCAGTGGCAGGATTTAAGCTCAGTGGTATAGAGATATGAAGATGTACAAAGAGGCAGGACTCCACAAAACCTCAGGAATAGGGTCTGGCCAACACCAGGATTACTTCTAAGAGGAAAGGATTTCTTGCAGAGACACAGAATTTCAAACAAAATGTGTAACATGGGAGTCTGAACGGGTAGACCTACAGTTAAGGAACTTGATATGATACCAGCCCAAATTTCCATGTGTTTCTTCCTGTACCATCTGGGGCGCTCCACACAAACTCCTAGAAGAAAATATGAATAACACCAGGTGTTATGGAGAAAAGTCATCTTCCTCTTGGCCATTGTTGAAGGACATAGAGAGAGAGATCCTGATCCTTTCCCTCAGATGAAGCCTGGCCCTGTGAGCCCCATTCTGTGTCTCAAAACCTGATTCTCAGAGGAGGATTTCAGGAGGATATGCGTCCCTGTCATCTCCTCACCCAGCACAGTTGCCTCTCCTCAGGTTTCTGACACTCCCAGGATGTGGTTGTCACACTGTGTCTCTCGCACAGAAATACATGGCCGTGTCCTCATTGCTCAGCCTCATCAGTTCCATGTAGGCTGTGTTCTTGGACTTGTTTGCAGTGAGTGTGAGTCTGCCCTGGAAATCTGGTGTGTAATTTGTACCACCAGTGTTTGTGTTTTTCTTAAATTTTTATTAGTGAAACACCATGAGGTACAGTTGTAGACTTACAAATTTTTGTGCTTGGGTTCTCACCCCACCTGCCTCTGTGGCAGGGCATTCCCTTTTGTTCTCTCTCCATGTAGTACGACTTGTATGTAAATTTCATGACTTCATCTTTTCTAACAGTTACATAGTACTCTATTGTGTAGATGTACCAAAGCTTCTTTAACCAGTTATCTGTTCTCGGGCACTCAGGTTTTTCCAGATTCTGGCTATTGTAAACAGTGCTACAATGAAAAAACAACTGCAGATTTCACTTTGACTATACTTTTTTGCCTCTCTAAGATATATTCCCAGGAGTGGTATTGCTGGGTCAAATGGGAGCTCAATTTCTAATTTTTTGAGTATCGTCTATACTGTTTTGCAAAAGGGCTGAACCAGTCGGCATTCCCACCAGCAGTGAAGGAGGGTCCCTTTCTCACCACGTCCATGCCAACACAGGTTGCTTTTATTCTTTTGGATGTGGGCCAGTGTCTGTGGTGTTAGATGATATCTCATTGTTGTTTTTATCTTCATCTCCCTGATGATTAATGCTGTAGAGCATTTTCTTATGTGCCTTTTTTGCCATTCGGATTTCTTCTTTGAGAAACTTTCTGTTCATTTTGTCGCCCCATTTTTTGATGGGGTTGGATTTACCACAGCACTTGTTGGAAAGAGTTTGCTTGAACGTTCTAGCAGAGCAAGAAAAGTGCATAAATAAAGAATAAACAAGAACTAAACCCATGTCTCAGATCATTTCCAGATTATGATTTTAGGTTCACTAATGGCCTGGAGATTGGGTCAAACTCCTTAGGAACATTGAGGAAATATCAGGCTGAACTGTCAATACTGATCTGAGAGGTATAATCAATCATTTGAGTCTGATTGGAAATAACATAGAAAAATAAAATCAAATTAACAAACCAAAAAAAACAATCAATTATAAAGATTTTACCTGGCAAGGCAAACTACAGTAAAAAAAAGATAACAGATAAAAAGGAAGGAAAAGATTACCAATCACACATCATAATTGATGATCATTGACATCCCATTACTGATTGATTAGGTCAAGTGGGCGCGAGTAATGTCTCCGTTCATCCCTGTCACGTGCTAGTGTAGCCCAATGGCGTCTGCTCATTCTAGGAACAGGAACAGCCACAAACCGATCACACAGGGTCTTGAGGAAGAAGACTTACAATCTCGTAGGTGGGCAGCCATGCGGTATTTTGATGTCCTGTGGAATCCAGTCTAGAAAGGCTATAGTCCAGTGGTCATCTCCAAGTCTCATTACATGTCCAGTCCATCTGATTTTCGACACATTGGCAAACGAGACAGTGTCCTTCATTCTTGACCGTTGACAGAGATCAGAACTTCGGATTCGTTCTCTCATTTGAGTGAAGCATGATACTCAAAGTGAGTCTTTGCCCCCGCGCCTGGGTGTCCCTCGCCGGGAACCCTTGGAGGGGAGCGGGTCGAGCTTTCCTCCCCGCCCCGACCAGGGCTCCGGCAGCCGAAGACCTCCAGAACCAGCCACCACCATGCTGAGACCACTCTCCGCACACATGAAGGTACAGGCAGAGGGACAAAGCCACGCGGGTTCCGGGGCCGAGACCTCCAAGCCTACTCAAATTGGAGTCGAGCATCTTCCACCCAGATCCTCCAAATTCCAGTAGGCGGGGGTCATACCCACCACCTGGCCCCCTGGCGCCGTGTAATCCCATCAGCGGCCAAGACCCAGAGACTATAAAATCCAGATCCCGGACGAGAACAGTGCAGTCTTTGCCCCCGCGCCTGGGTGTCCCTCGCCGGGACCCCTTGGAGGGGAGCGGGTCGAGCTTTCCTCCCCGCCCCGACCAGGGCTCCGGCAGCCGAAGACCTCCAGAACCAGCCACCACCATGCTGAGACCACTCTCCGCACACATGAAGGTACAGGCAGAGGGACAAAGCCACGCGGGTTCCGGGGCCGAGAACTCCAAGCCTACTCAAATTGGAGTCGAGCATCTTCCACCCAGATCCTCCAAATTCCAGTAGGCGGGAGTCACACCCACCACCTGGCCCCCTGGCGCCGTGTAATCCCATCAGCGGCCAAGACTCAGAGACTATAAAATCCAGATCCCGGACGAGAACAGTGCAGTCTTTGCCCCCATGCCTCGGTGTCCCTCGCCGGGACCCCTTGGAGGGGAGCGGGTCGAGCTTTCCTCCCCGCTCCGACCAGGGCTACGGCAGCCGAAGACCTCCAGGACCAGCCACCAACATGCTGAGACCACTCTCCGCACACATGAAGGTACTGGCAGAGGGACAAAGCCATGCGGGTTCCGGGGCCGAGAACTCCAAGCCTACTCGAATTGGAGTCGAGCATCTTCCACCCAGATCCTCAAAATTCCAGTAGGCTGGGGTCACACCCACCACCTGGCCCCCTGGCGCCGTGTAATCCCATCAGCGGCCAAGACTCAGAGACTATAAAATCCAGATCCCGGACGAGAACAGTGCAGTCTTTGCCCCCGCGCCTGGGTGTCCCTCGCCGGGACCCCTTGGAGGGGAGCGGGTCGAGCTTTCCTCCCCGCCCCGACCAGGGCTCCGGCAGCCGAAGACCTCCAGAACCAGCCACCACCATGCTGAGACCACTCTCCGCACACATGAAGGTACAGGCAGAGGGACAAAGCCACGCGGGTTCCGGGGCCGAGACCTCCAAGCCTACTCGAATTGGAGTCGAGCATCTTCCACCCAGATCCTCCAAATTCCAGTAGGCGGGGGTCACACCCACCACCTGGCCCCCTGGCGCCGTATAATCCCATCAGCGGCCAAGACACAGAGACTATAAAATCCAGATCCCGGACGAGAACAGTGCAGTCTTTGCCCCCACGCCTGGGTGTCCCTCGCCGGGACCCCTTGGAGGGGAGCGGGTCGAGCTTTCCTCCCCGCCCCGACCAGGGCTACGGCAGCCGAAGACCTCCAGGACCAGCCACCACCATGCTGAGACCACTCTCCGCACACATGAAGGTACTGGCAGAGGGACAAAGCCACGCGGGCTCTGGGGCCGAGAACTCCAAGCCTACTCGAATTGGAGTCGAGCATCTTCCACCCAGATCCTCCAAATTCCAGTAGGCGGGGGTCACACCCACCACCTGGCCCCCTGGCGCCGTGTAATCCCATCAGCGGCCAAGACTCAGAGACTATAAAATCCAGATCCCGGACGAGAACAGTGCAGTCTTTGCCCCTGCGCCTGGGTGTCCCTCGCCGGGACCCCTTGGAGGGGAGCGGGTCGAGCTTTCCTCCCCGCCCCGACCAGGGCTCCGGCATCCGAAGACCTCCAGAACTAGCCACCACCATGCTGAGACCACTCTCTGCACACATGAAGGTACTGGCAGAGGGACAAAGCCACGCGGGTTCCGGGGCCGAGACCTCCAAGCCTACTCGAATTGGAGTCGAGAATCTTCCACCCAGATCCTCCAAATTCCAGTAGGCGGGGGTCACACCCACCACCTGGCCCCCTGGCGCCGTGTAATCCCATCAGCGGCCAAGACTCAGAGACTATAAAATCCAGATCCCGGACGAGAACAGTGCAGTCTTTGCCCCCGCGCCTGAGTGTCCCTCGCCGGCACCCCTTGGAGGGGAGCGGGTCGAGCTTTCCTCCCCGCCCCGACCAGGGCTCCGGCAGCCGAAGACCTCCAGAACCAGCCACCACCATGCTGAGATCACTCTCCGCACACATGAAGATACTGGCAGAGGGACAAAGCCACGCGGGTTCCGGGGCCGAGACCTCCAAGCCTACTCGAATTGGAGTCGAGCATCTTCCACCCAGATCCTCCAATTTCCAGTAGGCTGGGGTCACACCCACCACCTCGCCCCCTGGCGCCATGTAATCCCATCAGCGGCCAAGACTCAGAGACTATAAAATCCAGATCCCGGAACTGCGCGGCCGCATTCGCGGCCGCGCGACATCTTATCAGAACTTTTCTTTATGACATCTTATTGTCTCATTCCTACTTTGGACAAACTTGCAGGCTATCGAATGTAGCCTGCCCACAGGGCAGAGTCTGGCAAACTCCCCGTGGCCTACCAAATATGCCAAATACCAGTAACATTGATGGGTCTCATTCTCCTAAAGAGCTGTGAATATAATCTCAGGGCTAGGATGAAAGAGACGTTACTGGGGCCTGCTCGAGGCAATCGACGATTAACAGGATGATGAAATGAAAATGAAATGAAATGATACTCCAAGCATAGCTCTTTTGATTCCTGTTTGAGAGACCCAAATAGCGTTCTCATCCTGTTTTCATAGGGCCCAAGTCTCTGGGACATATGTTAATGGAGGAAGAACAGTGGAATCAAAGAGATGTGCCCACAGCCAGAGGTTCTTCGTCCTCTTAGCTATTTCTTTGATGCTCTTGAAGGCATTCCAAGCCAGTCTCTTCCTCCTGCACAAATCAAGTGCCAGGTCATTCATCACGTTGACTTCTTGATCTAGGTACACATAAATGTTGCTTTTGGAGATGTTCGTTCTGTTGACAGTGAATGGAACATCAGGAACAAGACCGTATCTCTCTTCTTCATGAGATTCCTCTGTGGTCCAACCTTTCCACATTCACAGTCGAAGTTGGCCAGAATTTGTGCTGCTTAGTTGATATTTGGTGTTATTAGAACAATATCATCAGCGGAGGTGGTATATTTGCCAACCGCCTATCTTCTCTCCCATTCCTTCCCATTCCAGTCGTCGCATGACGTTCTCAAGGGTGGCACTGAAGAGTTTCCGTGAAGAGGTATCATCCTGCCAACCCACCTCTTGACATCGATGATCACTTCTTTGTAGGATGGTGATATCCTGTTAGTGAATTTGTAATACAGTTCACAGAGGATCCTGATGTATTGAGTTTGAATGCCCTGTTTGGCTAGTGCTTCGATGACCACTTCCATCTCAACAGAATCAAAGGCCTTCTTAAAATCTATGAATGTTAGACAGAATGGCATCTTGAACTCCTGAGAAACCTCAGTGAGTTTGGTTATCGTGTGGATATGGTCCATCATGCTGAATCCTTTTCAGAACCCAACTTGCTCGCATGGTTGTCCTTCATTTAGTTTTCTGTCAATCCTATTCAGGATGATTCAAGTGAACAGCTTGTAGATGACAGACAACAGGCAGATTGGGTGATGGTTGTCAATGTCGTGGATGTCTTCCTTCTTGTACAGTAGCACAGTCCTGCTGGTTTTCCATTGGGACAGAACCATGCATTCAGACAGGTAGCATGTGAAGAGCTGAGCCAATGTATTGATGAGTACTGAGGGCAGATTCTTTAGGTGTTCAGGTCTCACCTTGTTTGGGCTGAGTGCTGTTCGCTTCTTTACTGACGAGATGGCATGTCAGATTTCGGAAGGGAGAACATTAGGAACGATATATCTATCCTGTGGAATTTGGTATGTGGGCAGGTGGAAGTGGATATTGAAGAGATCCGAGAAGATGTCATGGACAATCTTCTCTATTGCCCTTCTGGAAGATGTGATAGATCCATCAGGATGTCGGAGGGCAGTCATCTTGGTCTTGTAGTTGGCAAAGGACAGGCGGGTGTTGTGAATGCTTTTCCTGGCTTCTGCCGCATCTACCAGCACTGCTGCTCTTCTCTCTTTGAGGTCTACCTTTATTTCTTTTCTGCACTGCTTTGTGAGCTCGGACGTTCACTTGCGGTTGCCTGAGGCTTGTGCCAAGCCACGTTGGTGAATAAGCTCCAGAGTTTTTAAGGACAGGCTTTATTTATGGCTATCTCTCCCTTGGCGTTCCTCGCACAATCATGCAGGTGCTGAACCAGTCGATTGATTTCCTTGTCAATGTTGTCAATGATGGCATCTTCCCATGTTGCCACAATAGTGCCAAAAAGCTCCCAGTTGGTGGTCATTCTGGGAATTCTCTTCTCAAACTTTACAGACCTTTATTCCCACTCTGTGAAATAGAAATTTGCGTGAAGGAGACGGTGATCTGATCCCGTTTGGAATTTTGAGACAATAGCGACATTGGTCAGGCAAAACTGTAGATTAAATATGATGTGGTCATGTGGTCTTTGTGGAACCGTCCACAGGGAGAATCCCATGTCCAACGTTTAGATTCGGCCTTCTGGAACTGTGAGTTACCATGGATGATCTTGGTCAACATGATGAACTCAGACAGTCTCTTACCCTGTTCGTTCCTTTCTAGGCCATGTGTCCTGATGTGGAGTTCTTTGGCTGATCTTCTCGATCCTATCTTGGCATTAAAATCACCAACAATAATTTTGAAGAAGGTGTAGTTTTCTTTGTAGAACTTCTCCAGCTCTATGTAGAACTTCTTAATTTCTCCTTCATCATGGTTGTACATGGTGTGTAGACAATGAATATAGAAACTGCCGGCAGTGAGCCACATCTATTCAAGTGTAATCATCTGATTTGGGTTGTTAGGCATTCGAGTGAATCAATGCTCATGGCCAAGTTCATGTTGACAAGGATATCGACGTTTCCAATTCTCTTTTGTTGCATCTTCCGAGAAACAGTTCTTCTCCAGTGTTGAAAACGGCGTGATGTAATTGATGCCTTCTTGTCTCGGTCAGACCAATGATGTCGTACCTATTTTTTGTATCGTCAGGTCCTCGATGGAAGCATCCGATGCCAGCATACATGCATTGAAATTACAGACAATCATTTTTGTCTTTCTTCGTTTTGGTAGCATAGCTCGGCCTTGAGTTTTTATCAGCCTCTCCTTCCTCATCCTTCCTAATGCTGCTGTATTGGTGGCTCTTTCATGGTCAGGGGAATGAAACCCATTGTATTTACTGGTTTTTACTGGTTTTTGCATATTGAATATGCCACGGATAGTTTGCCAGGCTCTGCCTTGTGGGCGGATACTCTCGGTAGCTAGCCAGGCTCTCCGAGAGGGTTAGAGGCTTTTAGGTTGGCCTCTAATCGCCCTCGTAGATGTTCCCATTGTTAGAACCATATATATATATATATATATATATATATATATATATATATATATTTATTTTTATTAGTGAAAGACCATGAGGTACAGTTGTAGATTTACAAATTTTTGTGCTTGGATTTCAGTTATACAATGATCAAATACCCATCCCTCCACCAGTGCCCATTCTCCACTAACAATGATCCCAGTATCTCCCCCTCCCCCCGTACCCCCATCCCAAGCTGTCTCTGTGGCAGGTCATTCTCCTTTGTTCTTTCTCTCCTTTTGGGTGGTGTGCTTTGCAAAAGAGGCATTGAGTGGCAATCATATGTTAGAACCATATTTGAACCCTATCAAATATGGTGCGTAAATCATTGAAGATGGGTATAAGTGTCTTAGGATGTGTCTGGAAAGCATCTTGGAGCGTGACAGCAGCTGAATAGTGGAGGTAGTGGAGGTCTGCGCGAGGTATTTATCTGGAACCGTTAGGCTGGGTCTTCTGTGTGGAATCCTGGGTCGCGGGAGGTTAGTGGAAGCATACAGGGTGGGGCTCCTGGTTTTAATCCCTTGGTCACCTGTGGTTGGTGGGAGCAGGCAGAGGATCTCTGTTCCTGGGTCCATTGAGCCTGGTGTCCAAGGTCTCAGAGTTCTGCTTACAAGGTTCTCCGTGGCTTCACTCATGTATGAGTCTCGGCCCGAGCATCTGGAAGGTGTCATGAGCGTGGCGGCTGGATAGTGGGTACTGATAGCACTTAGAAAGCTCCACACCAGGAAATCCCTGACTGTAAATCTCCCATCATAAAATGGTGTGGGGACATGCACAGAGACTTCCCTAGAAGCGACATTCCTATTGGCTGTAGGTATAGAAAGTGTTTATCAGCACTAACTGTCTGGGAAATGTTAATCAGAAGGACAGTGGTGGGTCCTCTCAGCCCCTCAAAAATGTGGTGGAAACTGGTGGAAAACCCTCTCAGCTGGTTTCCGAAAAGGATTCAGCACTATCGACAACAAGATAGCCAAGCTCTTTGAGGTTTCTTGGGAGTTAAAGATGCCGCTCTGTCTAACGTTCATTTATTCAAAGACGGCCTTTGTGTTGAGACTGAAGCAGTCATCGAAACCCTAGCCAAAGAGGGAGTTCAAACTCAATACAACAGGATCCTCTGTGAGCTGTGTTATGGATTCACTACCAGGATCTCACCATTCTCTAAAGAAGTGATCATCCATGTCAAGAGAGGGCTTCAAAAGGGTGATACCTTTTCACCGAAACTCTTCAGTGCCACCCTCGAGAACATTACGCAATGACTGGAATGGGAAGGAATGGGAGTGAAGATAGACTTTCGGCAACTACACCACTGCTGTTTCGCTGATGACATCATTCTAATAACACCACGCATTAGTCAAACAGCACAAATGCTGGCCAACTTTTACCGTGAGTGTGGAAAGATCGGACTCCATATGAATCTCACAAAGACAATGTCTATGGTAAACAGTCTCATTCCTGATGTTCCATTCTCTCTCAATGGGACGAAAATCTCCAAATGCAACATTCATGTGTACCTAGGTAAAGAAGTATACATGAAGAATGACCTGGCTCCTGAGTTATGCAGCAGGCAGAGAGCAGCTTGGAATGCCTTCAAGAGTGTTGAAGAAACAGCTAAGAGGATGAAGAACCTCCGGCTCTGGGCAGATCTCTTTGGTTCGAGTGTTCTTCCTATGTTAACATATGCCTCAGAGACCTGGGCCCTACGAAAAAACAGAATGAGAACACAATTTGGGTCTCCCAAAGAGGAATCAAAAGAGCTATGCTTTGAGTATCATGCATCACTCAAATGAGAGAAATAATTCAAAGTTCCAACATCCAACAATGGTCAAGAATCAGGGACGCTGTCTCTTTTGCCAAGGCGTCGAAGATTAAATGGGCTGGACACATAATGAGAATTGCAGAAGACCGCTGAACTAGAGCCATTACCGACTGGATTCCATTTTCATTTTCATTTCATCATCCTGTTATTCGTCGATTGGCTCGAGCAGGCCCCAGTAACTTCTCTTTCATCCTAGCCCTGAGATTATATTCAAGGCTCTTTAGGAGAATGAGATCCATAATTGTTACTGGTATTTGGCATATTTGGTACGCCACGGGGAGTTTGCCAGACTCTGCCCTGTGGGCAGGCTATATTCGATAGCCTGCAAGTTTGTCCAGAGAAGGAATGAGATAATGAGATACCATAAAAAGATGTTCTGAAAAGATGTCGCGCGGCCGCGCGGTTCCGGGAACTGCATTTTGTAGTCTCTGAGTCTTGGCCGTTGATGGGATTACACGGCGCCAGGGGGCCAGGTGGTGGGTGTGACCCCCGCCTACTGGAATTTGGAGGATCTGGGTGGAGGATGCTCGACTCAAATTCGAGTAGGCTCGGAGATCTCGGCCCCGGAACCCGCGTGGCTTTATCCCTCTGCCAGTACCTTCATGTGAGCGGACAGTGGTATCAGCATGGTGGTGGCTGGTCCTGGAGGTCTTCGGCTGCCGGAGCCCTGGTCGGGGTGGGGAAGAAAGCTCAACCCGCTCCCCTCCAAGGGACTCTGGCGAGGACCAGCCAGTCGCAGGGGCAGGAAACTGACTGCACTGGTCTCGTCCGGGAGCTGCATTTTGTAGTCTCTGAGTCTTGGCCGTTGATGGGATTACACGGCGCCAGGTGGCCAGGTGGTGGGTGTGACCCCCGCCTACTGGAATTTGGAGGATCTGGGTGGAGGATGCTCGACTCCAATTCCAGTAGGCTCGGAGATCTCGGCCCCGGAACCGACGTGGCTTTTTACATCTGCCAGTACCTTCATGTGAGCGGAGAGTGCTCTCAGCATGGTGGTGGCTGGTCCTGGAGGTCTTCGGCTGCCGGAGCCCTGGTCGGGGTGGGGAGGAAAGCTCAACCCGCTCCCCTTCAAGGGACTCTGGTGAGGAACAGCCAGGCGCAGGGGCAGGAGACTGACTGCACTGGTCTCGTCCGGGAGCTGCATTTTGTAGTCTCTGAATCTTGGCCGTTGATGGGATTAGACGGTGCCAGGGGGGCAGATGGTGGGTGTGACCCCCGCCTACTGGAATTTGGAGGATCTGGGTGGAGGATGCTCGACTCCAATTCGAGTAGGCTCGGAGATCTCGGCCCCGGAACCCACGTGGCTTTGTCCCTCTGCCAGTACCTTCATGTGAGCGGAGAGTGGTCTCTGCATGGTGGTGGCTGGTCCTGGAGGTCTTCGGCTGCCGGAGCCCTGGTCGGGCTGGGGAGGAAAGCTCAGCCCGCTCCCCTCCAAGGGACTCCGGCGAGGACCAGCCAGGCGCAGGGGCAGGAGACTGACTGCACTGGTCTCGTCCGGGAGCTGCATTTTGTAGTCTCTGAGTCTTGGCCGTTGATGGGATTACACGGCGCCAGGGGGACAGGTGGTGGGTGTGACCCCCGCCTACTGGAATGTGGAGGATCTGGGTGGAGTATGCTCGACTCCAATTCGAGTAGGCTCGGAGATCTCGGCCCCGGAACCCGCGTGGATTGTCCCTCTGCCAGTACCTTCATGTGAGCGGAGAGTGGTCTTAGCATGGTGGTGACTGTTCCTGGAGGTCTTCGGCTGCCGGAGCCCTGGTCGGGGTGGGGAGGAAAGCTCAACCCGCTCCCCTCCAAGGGATTCCGGCGAGGAACAGCCAGGCGCAGACGCAGGAGACTGACTGCACTGGTCTCGTCCGGGAACTGCATTTTGTAGTCTCTGAGTCTTGGCCGTTGATGGGATTACACGGCGCCAGGGGGCCAGGTGGTGGGTGTGACCCCCGCCTACTGGAATTTGGAGGATCTCGGTGGAGGATGCTCGACTCCAATTCGAGTAAGGTAAAGGTAAAGGCCCTCCCGTTGATCGTCGATTTGCTCAAGCGGGCCCAGTAACGTCTCCGTTGGAGACTTTGTTGTTACTGTGTCTGGCATATCGAATACTCTCGGTAGTTTGCCGGGCTCTCCGAGAGGGGCCGAGGAATCGAACTCGGGTCGGCCATGTTGGCCTCTTGAAAGGCGAACGCCCTACCCGCTGTGCTATCGCTCCAGCCCCAATTCGAGTAGGCTCGGAGATATCGGCCCAGGAACCCTCGTGGCTTTGTCCCTCTGCCAGTACCTTCAGGTGTGCGGAGAGTGGTCTCAGCATGGTGGTGGCTGGTCCTGGAGGTCTTCGGCTGCTGTAGCCCTGGTCGGGGCGGGGAGGAAAGCTCAACCCGCTCCCCTCCAAGGGACTCCGGGAAGGAACACCCAGGCGCGGGGGCAGAGACTGCACTGTTCTCGTCCGGGATCTGGATTTTATAGTCTCTGAGTTTTGGCCGCTGATGGGATTACACGGTGCCAGGGGGCCAGGTGGTGGGTGTGTCCCCCGCCTACTGGAATTTGGAGGACCTGGGTGGAAGATGCTCGACTCCAAATCGAGTAGGCTTGGAGGTCTCGGCCTCGGAACCCGCGTGGCTTTGTCCCTCTGCCAGTACCTTCATGTGTGCGGAGAGTGGTCTCAGCATGGTGGCGGCTGGTCCTGGAGGTCTTCGGCTGCTGTAGCCCTGGTCGGGGCGGGGAGGAAAGCTCAACCCGCTCCCCTCCAAGGGACTCCGGGAAGGAACACCCAGGCGCGGGGGCAGAGACTGCACTGTTCTCGTCCGGGATCTGGATTTTATAGTCTCAGAGTCTTGGCCGCTGATGGGATTACACGGCGCCAGGGGGCCAGGTGGTGGGTGTGACCCCCGCCTACTGGAATTTGGAGGATCTGGGTGGAAGATGCTCAACTCCAAATCGAGTAGGCTTGGACGTCTCGGCCCCGGATCCCGCGTGGCTTTGTCCCTCTGCCAGTACCTTCATGTGTGCGGAGAGTGGTCTCAGCATGGTGGTGGCTGGTCCTGGAGGTCTTCGACTGCTGTAACCCTGGTCGGGGCGGGGAGGAAAGCTCAACCCGCTCCCCTCCAAGGGACTCCGGGAAGATACACCCAGGCGCGGGGCAGAGACTCTACTGTTCTCGTCCGGGAACTGGATTTTATAGTCTCTGAGTCTTGGCCGCTGATGGGATTACACGGCGCCAGGGGGCCAGGTGGTGGGTGTGACCCCCGCCTACTGGAATTTGGAGGATGTGGGTGGAAGATGCTCGACTCCAAATCGAGTAGGCTTGGAGGTCTCGGCCCCGGAACCCGCGTGGCTTTGTCCCTCTGCCAGTACCTTCATGTGAGCGGAGAGTGCTCTCAGCATGGTGGTGGCTGGTCCTGGAGGTCTTCGGCTGCCGGAGCCCTGGTCGGGGTGGGGAGGAAAGCTCAACCCGCTGCCCTCCAAGGGACTCCGGCGAGGACCAGCCAGGCGCAGGGGCAGGAGACTGACTGCACTGGTCTCGTCCGGGAGCTGCATTTTGTAGTCTCTGATTCTTGGCCGTTGATGGGATTACACGGCGCCAGAGGGACAGGTGGTGGGTGTGACCCCCGCCTACTGGAATTTGGAGGATCTGGGTGGAGGATGCTCGACTCCAATTCGAGTAGGCTCGGAGATCTCGGCCCCGGAACCCGCGTGGCTTTGTCCCTCTGCCAGTACCTTCATGTGAGCGGAGAGAGTGGTCTCAGCATGGTGGTGGCTGGTCCTGGAGGTCTTCGGCTGCCAGAGCCCTGGTCGGGGTGGGGAGGAAAGCTCAACCCGCTCCCCTCCAAGGGACTCTGGCGAGGAACAGCCAGGCGCAGGGGCAGGAGACTGACTGCACTGGTCTCGTCCGGGAGCTGCATTTTGTAGTCTCTGAGTATTGGCCGTTGATGGGATTACAAGGCGCCACGGGGCCAGGTGGTGGGTGTGACCCCCGCCTACTGGAATTTGGAGGATCTGGGTGGAGGATGCTCGACTCCAATTGGAGTAGGCTCGGAGATCTCGGCCCCGGTACCCGCGTGGCTTTGTCCCTCTGCCAGTACATTCATGTGAGCGGAGAGTGGTCTCAGCATGGTGGTGGCTGGTCCTGGAGGTCCTCGGTTGCCGGAGCCCTGGTCGGGGTGGGGAGGAAAGCTCAACCCGCTCCCCTCCAAGGGACTCTGGCGAGGACCAGCCAGTCGCAGGGCCAGGAAACTGACTGCACTTGTCTCGTCCGGGAGCTGCATTTTGTAGTCTCTGAGTCTTGGCCTTTGATGGGATTACACTGCGCCAGGGGGCCAGGTGGTGAGTGTGACCCCCGCCTACTGGAATTTGGATGATCTGTGTGGAGGATGCTCGACTCCAATTCGAGTAGGCTCGGAGATCTCGGCCCCGGAACCCGCGTGGCTTTGTCCCTCTGCCAGTACCTTCATGTGTGCGGAGAGTGGTCTCAGCATGGTGGTGGCTGGTCCTGGAGGTCTTCGGCTGCTGTAGCCCTGGTCGGGGCGGGGAGGAAAGCTCAACCCGCTCCCCTTCAAGGGACTCCGGGAAGGAACACCCAGGCGCGGGGTCAGAGACTGCACTGTTCTCGTCCGGGATCTGGATTTTATAATCTCAGTTTCTTGGCCGCTGATGGGATTACACGGCGCCAGGGGGCCAGGTTGTGGGTGTGACCCCCGCCTACTGGAATTTGGAGGATCTGGGTGGAAGATGCTCGACTCCAATTCGAGTATGCTTGGAGGTCTCAGCCCCGGATCCCGCGTGGTTTTGTCCCTCTGCCAGTACCTTCATGTGTGCGGAGAGTGGTCTCAGCATGGTGGTGGCTGGTCCTGGAGGTCTTCGACTGCTATAGCCCTGGTCGGGGCGGGGAGGAAACTCAACCCGCTCCCCTCCAAGGGACTCCGTGAAGATACACCCAGGCGCGGGGCAGAGACTGTACTGTTCTCGTCCGGGATCTGGATTTTATAGTCTCTGAGTCTTGGCCGCTGATGGGATTACACGGCGCCAAGGGGTCAGGTGGTTGGTGTGACCCCCGCCTACTGGAATTTGGAGGATCTGGGTGGAAGATGCTCCACTCCAAATCGAGTAGGCTTGGAGGTCTCGGCCCCGGAACCCGCGTGGCTTTGTCCCTCTGCCAGTACCTTCATGTGTGCGGAGAGTGGTCTCAACATGGTGGTGGCTGGTCCTGGAGGTCTTCGACTGCTGTAACCCTGGTCGGGGCGGGGAGGAAAGCTCAACCTGCTCCCCTCCAAGGGACTCCGGGAAGGAACACCCAGGCGCGGGGATGTTCCTAATAGGATCAAACAATCTCTCGTGCACGGTGAGACAGGAGGAGAAATGAACAAATTTGTACTAAAACAGGAAATGATGGCTGAAATTTATATACTTGGTTTATTAATTTTTTTTTATATTTTTCAACAATAGAGTAAAGAAGGCGACCCTCTTGCAGGCCCCTCTCCCCCTGATCATGGAACCAGCCATGCATTCCCGGAAGAAGAGCACCTCCTGGTGGCCACACGCCTCTGTCCAGGTGACACTCACATCCCATTCAAGTGCTGCCACCAGAAAGAGGAGGAACCAGCGCTGATGCACTTTCCTGCCCATGAGGTCTATGATCTCAGACACTGTGTCAGGGGGGGAGGGAGCGTGAGTTGGGGCGAGTGTGAACATGGTTTTAATCCTGGGTCCCAAGTGCAGATTTGCATGGGGGAACCTCTGTAGAGAAAGGAGAGGACCCAGGGGAGGCTGGTGTTGGGCGACCTGGGAGGAGGTGCTGACTCTGGCTCAGAGCACTCAGACTTGTCCCTGGGGGCCCTGTGGAAGCTAGGGCTCTTCCTCCAGCACAGGAAACCTGCTGAGGAGCTCTCAGGAAACAGGAATTGCTGAGGAGGAAATGGCAGCTGGGGAGGAGAGTCCCTGTGTCTCAGGTCCCTGAGGACCAAACCCAGCCCCATCCCAGTGCCTCTACCCTATAGACAGGCCCCTGTCCCTTGGTGTCCTGTGTGGTGGCTCCTGTTTTCCCACTGTGAATGCAAATCTTGGACCCAACAGACAATGTTATTGTCCCTGTGAGTTCTGAGTTGACTGAATTCAATCCATGTCAATCGGATTTCACAGTGTTTTTTTTTTTCACTAATATACCTTTAATGAAAATCACTTTTCCTAGAGAAGCTTCACTCTGAAAGATTCAAGGCAGTGCTTAGGATGGATCTTTTCTTTGACACTGGTGCTGAGTCTATTTATGGACAAGGACTTTCCATATTTAGGGACCCTCCATATTTAGGGACAAGGTCTTACACAGTGACCTTCCTAGTGTCATTGGCCTGGCCAGGAGCACCTCACCCTGCTCTGTCCTGTATATAACTCAGTATCCAGAAGATAATCATGAATCTCAGGATCCTGTTATTGAGGTCATCACTGAGGAATTGAAGACCCATCAGGTGCCTGAAAAGAGCTCTCAGGGAGTCATCAACCCACAAACTATTGTGCTTGGAACCTGGTATTAGTGCTCAGACGCACACATTTTACAAGGGCGCACGTGTGTTGGCCCCAAGCAGTGCCAGGCATGACCCTCCATCCCCTCCCAAATTCATGGAACCTAGACACAGGTTGGTAACGTACAGGTACCCCATAATTCCATGGAGCATGCAAGTTTTGAATTCAATCTAAGGGGGCAGAAAATATGCTCTAAAATTTGATGTTTAAAAAGTCAACATTAAGAATCAAAAGTAATCTATACACCCAGCAGGGTCTACAAAATTCTGCTAGGTTAGACACAGATACACAAAAACACCAACTCGGGCAACGTGAGGATTGAGATGGATGATATCACGCCACAGGTGGCTACAGGATTCATAAACACTTTCGTGTATAACCAAGTGACTCACTGTGTCTGTCCCCAGGTGTCCTGTCCCAGAGCTCCTGCAGGCCAGAACAGTGAATCATCACAGATCTTACCCACATGCGCTGTCTCTGTACTCTCCACAGTCAGCAGTTTCCAGGGGAACTGGGGCCCCTGACCTCAGGAAGGACGCTGGAGTGCCTGTGGAATATAGGAAATATTTCCTAAAGCTGCTGCACCAAGACCAACCTCCACCCAGATCCTCCAAAGACCAACAGGACACTTAATTAAATTAATCAAAAAATTTCACACACCAATACTATATATATATCACACGCCAAAATTATGAAAATTGTACACACCAATTTTACAAATATTACAAATTAACTCTAAATTAACAATTTTTGTTTCATTTTCACCTAATTAAATTAAACGTACTTCCTTTCACTATCCTTCTTGACTTATGTTGTGGCTCTTTCACTCCTTCAGATGTAGAATAATTAAAATATTATGGTTTTCGTGGCTGGAGTGATGGCACAGTGCGTAGGGCGTTTGCCTTACACATGGCCAACCTGAGGTCGGTTCCCAGCATCCCATATGCTCCCCTTAGCACTGCCAGGAGTAATTCCTGAGTGCAGAGCCAGGAGTAATACCTATACATTGCCAGGTGTGATCCCTCCCCTCAAAATTATGGTTTATAATTAACAATGTATTAGAGACAGTAAAAATAAAACAAATTTGAAAGAAAACATACCTAGAACATTCATTTTATATTTTATCGTTGTTAGACACTCCTGGCTTGAGAGAAACTTTAAAATTTTATTTTTCATAGCAACTTGAACAGGATCAAAGAATTGGAGCATCTTTGCACAGGTTCATTTTCCTGAACCACTAGCTTGATCCCTGAGCACTACAGGAGAGACCAGAACACAGACAAAAACTAAACGCAGTGAAGTCCTAGGGGTGCCCCCAAAACTATAGAAACACACGTTGTCCACATTTGAATAGTACAATTTTTCACAATGTTTATCGTTGTTCATTGATTTGCTCAAGCGGGCCCAATAAAATCTCCATTGTGAGACTTCTTGTTACTGTGTTTGGCACAATGATTATGTATCCATTAATTTTATTCTCTATTAACCATTTGTAATCATGACTGATAGTGTAATTTCTAATAAGAAATATATCTTCAACATTAGTCTTTATTATTGATATTGAACCTTTAAAATTCTTCAAGTTCCCTAAGTGAAGAATTAATGGTGAACTAAACTTGTGATTTTAAAGAGGTGACTTTGAAAGGTCACCAGAACAGGAATATTGCTTCAGTGGGGTGAGTATGTGAGGGGAGAGAAGAACGTAGATTCTAATCCCCAAGTTTCTCTGTCTTGGGAGGGTATACCGGAAATTGAGTGGAACCGCAGTGAGAAAATCATTGAGTCACATCTGCAATGGTGTCTGTATGGAGCCTCAATGTAAGCAGGCTCCATACAGACACCAAGTGGGCTCTGGGCTGTGGTGTATCTGGGGGTACCGGGAGAGGGGGGCTCAGGGAGAGTGTTGGTGCTCTGGGTCCTGCCCCTGTCTCAAGGTGAAGGGGTTAGCACAGCTTGTGTCACAGGACCTGGTCTCTCCTCTACAATGGCTGAGGGGTGGAGAAGGATTGGGGAAATCGGAATGTCCACTTAGTGAGTGGATGGAGGACAGAGGTCAGCCAGTCCAGGAGAACAGGACTCTCAGGTGTAGGGTGACCAGGTAGAGGCTACCTGGAGCAGGTCAGAGTGTAGAGGTCAGTGGGCACAGAGTGCGTCTGAGAGCAGAAGGAAGGAGACAGCACACAGCTGAGTGGACACCAGAATTTCTCTTTCTGACCAAATGACTATTCCAGGATACAATGATAATCTCTACAGGGGTATTTTAATTTCTACAAGAGAATAATGTGACCCTCAGGCCCCAGGGAAGTCATGATCCTGTCACTGGAAACTTTTTTTTTTATGTAGGAGTACTGCTATATATTCAGTCACTGATTAGCTGATTGAATTTGGCATGAACTCCACCTTACTTTTTTTTTCATAGTTTTGTTTATTTATTCATTTTTCTTCTTATATTTATTTATTGAATCACTGTGAGAAAAATTACTAAGCTTTCAGGTCTTAGTCTTGGTCATACTATGATCAAACACCTCTCCCTTCACCGGTACTCATTTTTCACCACCAAGAACCCCAATATAACCCCCACCCCTCCCAATGCCTGTGAGGCAGATGATTTCCACTTAACTCTTCTCTGCATTGATTGCATTCATTATTTTGACAAAAGATGCACCGTTATTGTTTAGAATTTCCCCTCCACCAACAATCAGAATTGCTGAAAAGGCATTGTGACATACTTTTTTTCTATAGCTGGTTATGAGAATCATATAATGTCATGCAGCCGCGAAAGTGGCCATGCGATTTTGGATTTCTGCAAAGAGCCAGATAATTACAAAATTGGTTTCTGTGCGTCTGTGTTATGGCTGTGCCGGAGAGCCGCTCGTAGGGCATGAAGGAAGAGCCGGTACCACCCCCTTCCCATGAGACTGCAGTTGCCCTGTCACTGCCGGCTCATACTTGGCTTTCCAATAAGCTCTGAGGCAGTAGCCACCTTGCTGCGGGGGTGGGGGGGGCGGGAGGAAGGGAGCAACACCTTTTCCCTCCTGGGGAGGCATGGCGCCATAGTTTAAGGCATGGTCCATTCACTTTTCTGCCGCAAGCTGCTGGGCTCTGAACTAAGTCCTTTTGCCTCTGGAACCATGGCCGTGTATGCGGTCCAGATGCATTTCTGCCAAAAGCTGCTGGGTTTCGAGATTTGTTTCTGAGTCTCTGGGATGATGGCCATTAATCAGCTTGATGAGGAGCCTGAGAGGCCTTTTGTAGGCAGTGACTCGGGATCTCGCTGGGATGGGGAAGAAAGGGCCGGTTCCACCCCCATCTGGTGAGGACCGGAGTGTCTCATCACTGCAGGCCCAAACCTCTCTGTCCAGTGGCCTCTGGAGGATGACAGTCACTGGGTGGCCAAGGGGAACAGGCCAAGGCACAAAACCTATTCCCATCTGAAGTAGCCCAGCCCCAGTAACCTACTGCAGGAACAGGAAGCATTTATGCCAAAAGCCTGTGGATTCCGAGGTTCGTTTCTGAGTCTCTGGGATCATGGCTATCAAGCAGTTCAATCAGGAACCAGAGAGGCCATTCCTCCAATTATATAGCTGAGCCAGAGGTGGTTCGTGGGTGTGTCTCCCACATACATAACTTTGGACTGTTTAGTTTTTGGTAAACTTTGCCCCAAGTATTTGTGATCTGGCCAAAGGCACAGCAGCAATTTTGGGATATCTCAAAGTCTGAAGGTGCCATCAGGCTGCTGATACACTCGCCTCACAGGTACAAATTGACCTGTTGGCAGCACCATACCCCCTGTCACTGGAAACTTTTCATCAGGAAAGAGAGAGTGTGATAAGTCGTTACTGCCCACAGCGAGGATGGAGACTCAGGGCCACAACCCACAAGACAAGGTGCCCTTGGAGTTATCTGATAGCTGAGGTCAGGCCTGATCTCCACAGAAACATGATTCATCTGCTCATGAGAAAAGTCCCCGCAGGGGAGAGTCCTCAGAACCCCCTGGGGGCCTGCGCCCCTGAAGCTCACCCTGCTTCCTCCTGCAGGTGGTTTGTGTCTGGGCCCACAAGGAATTCTCCTCACTGTGTCTCTCGCACAGTAGTACAGGGCAGTGTCGTCCTCCCTCAGGCGGCTCATTTGCAGAGAGAGCGTGTTCTTGCTGTTGTCTCTGGAGATGGTGAATCGGCCCTTCACAGAGTCCGCATAGTATATATAACTACTTTTACCACTTATTCTTGAGACCCACTCTAAGCCCTTCCCTGGAGCCTGGCGGACCCAGTGCATAAAATAGTTGCCAAAATTGAATCCAGAGGCTGCACAGGAGAGTGTCAGGGACCCCCCAGGCTTCACCAAGTCTCCCCCAGACTCCACCAGCTGCACCTCACACTGGACCCCTGCAAACACAAAGACATCCTGGTCAGTAAAGTCTCCTCACACAGAGGATCTGCCTCTCCCATCTTTCCCATGCTCCGTGTCCCTTTCGCCCACGAGTTACCTCCTAACATAGCCACCAGGAGAAGCCAGCTCAGTCCACAAGCCATGTTGGTTCTGAGTCAAGATGGAGCCCCTGGGAACCCCTGAACTGACGCCTCTCCTGGAGCTGAGGCTGGGCTGGTCCGTTTTCATCATAGCTGGGAGAGGCTCATTTGCATATCCTTCTCCTACATAGAACGTTCTGTTTGAACATAAAGAGTAAGTGAAAGACTCCAGAGCAAATGTCTTCTTCTGGGGGTGACTTATGACCTGGAAACGATTCTGTCATGTAATTGTTATAGGTAAAGGTAAAGGTAAAGGCCCTCCCGTTGATCGTCGATTTGCTCGAGCCGGCCCAGTAACGTCTCCATTGGAGACTTTTGTTGTTACTGTGTCTGGCATATCGAATACTCTTGGTAGCTTGCCGGGCTCTCTGAGAGGGGCGGAGGAATCGAATTCGGGTCGGCTATGTTGGCCGCTTGTAAGGCGAACGCCCTACCGCTATGCTATCGCAATTGTTATATGACAACAAATTTAATTTGTCCTTATTTTTGATGACTTTCATGTAATATCTATAGTCATACTTCTCTTTCATGCATCATTTGTCACAGAGAAGCTTAAATACTTTATAAAATATTTGCGTAACACATTGTTTTAGTCCAAATATTGAGACAAAAGTAATCCACTGAATGACACCGAGTTATGAATGAGTTGGAAACCAAGAATTAAAACAGAATCAGGAGTAAGGCAGATAGGCCAGACAGCACAGTCCTGATATCTGGGATACCTGAGGCAGGATCCTGTGTCTGCTCTGTCTCTGCTGTTTCTCCCAGAGGAAACATCCCCGAGGTTAAACATGTTTGTCCTTATATCAAAGGCCCTCGGATGTGTAAAATCTTAGCTCATATAGACTAAGTCAGGTAGCTGACCTAGGAATCCCATTCTTCTGATGATTCCTAGTTCTAAGTGAAAACTCTCACTGTGTTGGGCATTAGGAGCTCTCGGTCCATGAGCATATTAGTCCCTTGAACCCCACCCCTTCTCTCTTAAGTCTGTGTTTAAAATACTCACTGCATCCCATGGGTTATCCCTGTCCACCAGGATTGGTGTCCAGTAAAAAGAGATGTAGAGACAGTAGAGGGATAAGCTGCTTTCCTTGCATGTGGCAGATCAAGGTTCATTTCCTGCATTTCATGTGGTGTCCCATGCCCCCACCAAGAGTGACCCCTGTGCACAGAGCCAGCATTATACCCAGAGCGGCACAATGACAAATCCAAAACAACTGGGCCTGAAGGATAGCACAGTGGCTGAGCGCTTGCCTTGCACATGGCTGACCCAGGTTTGAACTCTAGTATCTCATATGATTCCCCCAGCAATTTCAAGAGAAACTGCTGAGTGCAGAGTCAGAAGTAATCCCTGAGCATCGCCAGGTATAGCCCCCAAACCAGACAAAAACTCACAAATAATACTAAACAAAACATGGGCTAGCAGCTGTCAAGAACTTCTTCCCTGTAATGAGAACCAATTGTATTTATTCTGAATTTTGCCTTTACCTGGAGGAGGATGTTGGAGACTAGTGTGCATGGAGGTGCATGGGATGTGACTTTACACATCAGCCCGACCCCACGTCTCCTTCTTACATGTAAATATTTGATTAGCAATAAAAACCACAGGAGTTCATGCCCTACACAGAATACTGACTTATAGATCATTAATGTTTCCTGAGCGCTGGCATAAATGGACACTTGTGCAGTGATCATCACACCCACAACAGTGGATGAACCCCTCACCCCAGTGTCTCCCCTTGGCCCATGCTATTCCTCGCCCCACGCCTCACCCCTCCCTCATGCTCTCTGAGTGCCTCCTGTTCGTGTAAGTGTATGTAGGGTGTGATGACAGAGATTCACTCTAAATAGCCTCCCACTCTAGAAATATATTATGGGTTATACTCATGATTAAGTAAAGTAAAGTAAAGTAAAGGCCCTCCCGTTAATCATCAATTTGCTCGAGCGGGCCCAGTAACATCTGTTGTTACTGTGTCTGGCATATCGAATATATCACGGGGAGCTTGCCAGGCTCTGCCGTGTGGGCTAGATACTCTCGGTAGCTTGCCGGGCTCTCTGAGAGGGGCGGAGGAATCGAATTCGGGTCAGCCATGTTGGCTGCATGCAAGGCAAACGCCCTACCGCTGTGCTATCGCTCCAGCCCCAGTGGCTCAATGGGTTAGCGCGTAGTACTCATGACTAAAGGCGTCATCTATTACTCTCAGTCCTGAGCCTTTAAAATAGGTCACACGAGCTTTCTAGTAGGAGGGGGGAAATGAGGAAAAGCTGTTCTACATCTTCGTGAGTATCAACAAGAAAGCTATGAAAATAATAACAAACAGGAAAGTACCAATTAATACTCACCCTTCCAGGCGTTGGAGTTCTGGGGGCCTGGTGGGGGTGAGTGTGGGACAGATCACAGGGAGGAAGTTGGGAGTGTGAGGGTGTCACTGAGTGTGGAGCTGCTCTGGGAGCGATGTGGAAGGGTCCTAGGAAAGACGCTGGAACTGGACATGGATGTGAGTGCGTGGGAGTGATGAGAGCTGAGTGTTTCTGTGTTGTGACAGAATATTGGCTCCTGTGGGCTTCTAGCACATGGTAATCCTCTTTGCCCCCTGGTGGGTCTGAGACCTTTTCTGAAGTGGCTCTCTAGTGCCCCCTGGTGGTCCTCAGAGCCACTGCAGCCCCTCCTATGGTCTGTTGGGGGCCTTCAGAGTTCCACAATTCCCAGAATGAATAGAGGAAGTGTGTCCTCAGCACCATCTGGGACAGGAAGTGTGAGCACTGACAAATGAATCCAGCCTGACTCACACCTGTTTCCCCAGGGAGGTGTGTTCAGAGGCAGCCCCATGGAGAAGGGAATCCTTCCTGCCTCCACGTGGAAGTTTCTCATGCCTGAGTCACATCATCGCTCACAAAGACCTTAGCATAAGTCTGGGTTACAGAGAAAGGGCCGGATAGAAGAAGCCCTGCAAAGGGAGAGTAAGGGTCAATACAAAGAGATGCAAATATAGGAAAGAATCAAATTATGCAGTAAGATTCATTTTCTCTAGCAGTCCATTATAATGGGAGATTGATTCATTGACCTGCAGCATTCCTGACACAGAAATATTCAATATCCTTAAATACAGGCTGAGATATGTGGTATCCGGTGAAAGTTTGAAGGGCATTTATAAGAGATTCGCCGCCACCTCCTTCTCCCACTGACTACCTCCCCCTAATCGCCACCACCCAGAGTTGTGTCAGCCCCACCGGCTCTACATCCCCGAAGTGATTCACCAGCGCCACCAACCTCACTGCCTGTGACTGCACCTCTGTATATTTCTTCTGAGTATGAATGAAAGTACTGGATAAAGTATTCTTGGTGAAGCTCCATTTTGCTGTGTTATTTTTATACGATATACTACCATAATTCTTGGACCCAGAGGATTCATTTTGATGTCAGTGGGCTCCACGGGTGACTTATGTGAAACGGGCAGGAGAAAGACGGTCTCGTTCTCCCCATCTGCCTCTGCTACCCGGGACCCATGATTACTGGGTTCTTGTCTCACCTCGAATAAATGAATTTCAAGAGAAGACGAGCGGTGAAATGACAGTTTTTATTTGGAGGTTTTGAATGGAAGGAGGGAGAGAAAGTGGGAGAGAGTGGAGAGTACCCTACTCAAGAGAGAGCCTCTACGCACATCCCAGCATTAGACATGAAAACATGAAAGTACACATCTCCAGAGGCGAGATGCGGATGACACATGTGCTCAGGCACCTCATGTGCTGGGCCACATGGGCGCAGGCAGCACATGAGCTTGGGCAGCATTTTTGTGTGCTTTCTTTATTCAAGGTGGCCTTTCTAGGGTTTCTCCAACCTGGCCCCATGTGGGGCTTCTACCTATGTAAACGTCCCTTGCTAAGGAGGTTCCCAGGGGTTGGGAATGGTGATGGCCTTTTTTGAAATTCCTTTCCAGACTTTTGTTTCTGCAGGTGTTTCTGTTGGAGGGGGTTGGTCCAGTCTCCTCAGGGTCTGTTATAGACAGGCACTAGTTCTCCATCAGGTCACGGTTATTACTTTCCAGGGGATTTACTGCCATTGCCTTGGGAAGCGGCCTTCCCTATTTGCTTGCCTACATCAATTCAATAGGTCTGCTGTAAATTTAGGGACACTCCTTTGTAATTTCCTTGTTTGATCTTTCCTGCTGCTTTCAGTATTGTTCTCTGCTTATGGTGTTTGTCCTTCTGATAGGATATGTCTTGGAGTCTTTTTTTAGGGTCTATTTTAGCTGGTACATTTTGGATATGAATGTCTATGTTTCCCAGCTCTGGGAAGTTTTCAACAATGATGTCCTTAACTGTTATTACCTCATTGTGCTTATTTCCATATCCTTCTATGACTCTGAGCGTTCTTACACTGCTTCTCTTGAATCAATCTCTGCTTTGCCATTGAGTTTTTTGAGGTGTTTTCCCAACTTTAGTTGTTGACTGGAGGTTTTCTGCATCTTATCCTCAAGGTTACTGATTCTGTTTTCCATTGTTACTCTAATGAACATGTTTGAGATTCTCATTTCTTCTACCAAAATTTTCACTAATGGCATTTCTATTTCTCATGTCAGTTCAGGTTCCCAGAGTGTAGATATATTTGTTTTTACTTATCAGTCCAGATTGAAATATAAGTAGGCGCTCTAAAACCATTGGTTAAAGAGGCCACACATTGTATGTCTTCCTTAAGTATTGGTGTTACACAAAACTTTCTTATTTCAGAAGTAGACGTGACAGGTAGAAGAAGAGGGAGAGTTATGGCTATTGCTGGGATCTTGTGACAGAGACGGCATGAGGGAAGCTGAGGGGCCTGCTGGAAAGGATCTCTGACCCTGCATCCTGCCCCACACCCTCTTTCCCTGATGCTGCCCAAGGGCTCAGCACCCTGCTAGGGCCCAGACTTCCCCCAAAATTTACCAGCCCTGGAATACCTCAGAATGTTTATACTCGTGTGTTAACTCAGAATCAGCAGCCAAGCATACTGGTCCCTGGCAGCTGCCACAGAGATGATCCACTCAATACCATGGAGATAATCCACTGAGTGACCCCAATCTCTGAGACCAATGGGTCCCACTTTGGGCCATTTTGGGGGAGGATGGAGCCCTGCATGTGCAGGGACAAACAGAAGAGATCTGATGAGACCATGGGTTAGTAGCCCACTCAGGCGCACACTCCCAGCCCACTACAATGGGGAACCAGTAGAGGAGCAGCAGGATGAGTCTGGACATGCCTAGAGCATGAAGTGGCTGCACAGAATTCATGTCCCTGCGCCCAACATCTCTCTTGCTGTCTGAAGTGGGAGCGCCCATTTAGCTCAGTCCAACCATCTGGGGAGAGGGCAGCAGAGCAAGGGCCATAGAAAGCGGGACGTGGAGGCAAATACAGGGACCACGTAACTTTCTCTTTGTTTTGGGAACATGGGTTATGGTCCAGGAGGGTGGCCAGTCCAAACAGATCCTGCCCGCGAGATTGCCCAGTCACAAGACGTGCTGGCCCACGCCCTGCTCTAGTGCCTTCTGGAAAGCCAGAACAAAGCAGAACTCCCCGTGCAGGCAGAGGGGAGCAGAGAGAACATAGGGCGGCCGGGGTCTCCCGCGGGGTGGAGGAAAGGAGGAGAGCACAGCACCCACACCTCGATCCCTCAGAGAAGCTCCAGGGGCCAAGGGAGAGGAGGGAGGAAGGACACAAGGACGAAGGGGGGGAAGGGTGGGAGAGAGAGGGAAAGAGAGAGCGGGAGACACGTAAGAGGAAGGGTAGAGGGGTCAGCAGCCAGTACCTGGCGCAGGAGCCCTGGAAAGTTCTGGAACCGCTGCCCCTCTGACAGCTCTCAGGAGCTGTTTCCCGGTCAGGGGGCAAAGGTCGGGCAGCCCCGCCCTGCCCTCCTGCCCCTTCTGAGAGACCCTCTCTAGGCCCAGCAACCCCAGACAGCCCATGTCGGACACGGCCGCTGGACGGGTCAGCAGGAGCCAGTGTCCGTTCGGGTCTGTCCCGGGGCTCCCTGTGTCCAAGAGGGGCTGCCCGTGGCCTCCCCCCTCCTGGCCGAGCAGGATCAGGACCCGCGTCTGGATCAGGCTTATCCCGAGGTGCTCCCCAGAGCCCTGACGCTCCAGGTCCTTCTCCCTAAAGGTCACCCCGAGCCTGCATCCATAGGACCCGACGGGAATGTCCTCGCGGGCGTCTGGTGGTCCCTGCCTTCCCCCAGGGGTCCCACACAAGGGGGTCCCCTTGACTTGTCCCGAGACCCCAGACGCTCAGCACCGTGTGGGTTGCGCTGAGGCGTGTCCAGTCAGGAGGACGCTGCCCAGCCACTGCTGTGCTGACCGGGTCCCTGTCATCCTGGGGTCTGTCCCATCCCCATACCGGGTCTGGGTTGAGTCCACACACGCACAGAGACGCTGTCGGAGGAACAGGATGCCTCAGAGACCAACTCAGACACCCAGAGTCCCCCTCAGCCCACAGGGCACCTGCTGCGGCTGGGAGTGCTCCCCTGTGAGGGGACACGGGGCGTGGATGTCCCCTGATGACCCTGGCCCCCTCAGGCCAGGAGAGGATACCTTCACCAAGAGCAGTTCTCATGGGAGACAATCATATAGGCTCGTCCAAGGTGCGGGTTTGTGCAGGAGGTTTGTGGGGAGAGTCTCTGGGGGTAGGTTGAGGGTTATACTTTTGTAACCTGTTCTCAGGGAACACATTTGTATGTCTTAACTCAGTGCATCTTGGTTGACGCTGATATTCATGAGGAGCAATAAGAGATGAAGATCTGTCCATATCTGAGGGAGATCAGGTAGGTGATGCGGGGTCCATTGCCCACCGAGTGAGGAGTGTCCAAGTCCATAACGGTGCTTATTTGTGAGCGTGACCCCTGCCCTATCCCTGAACTCTGAGCAGACAGAGCTCCTCCCCTGAGGGACAGTCCCACCTGTCCACTCCCCTCAGGTGACTGACCCTGAGGAGCACAGAAACCATGAGTCCTAACCTAAGGTTTACATCAGAGTTTGGATACCTCGATGCCCTGTGTTTGAGAGTTAGAATTCCCCCAATAGGAATTATTTATATAAATAAATTAATCACATCACCAAGCTCTGTAAGCTTGTAGAGCCCCCAAACAGTACTTGAAATTGTCTTTGAATTATTGTCATTATATTTTTTGTTGTTGTTGCTTTTGTTTTGTTCTCCCAAAATCAGGTATTTATGAACAGTTCAGCCTGCCATGCACAGAGTCCCTGGGATAATTTCATTTTTTTAATTGAATCAGGGAAATGTAGGACCTGAGATAACACCCACTCACCCCGCTGTGCCTGTTGCTGGGCTGCAGCTTTTGTGGGGACCTGAGCGACCCTGCTGCTCAGTCTCCTTCCACTATTCCAGTGACCAATTGCCTTGGAATATCTGGATCTGGAGGCTCCTTGAAGGGCTGCCACCAGGTCACTGTCTCCACCTCATTCCTCTGTGTGCCCGCAGCTCACCTCTGCTCTGAGCATCTGGAAATCATATCCCTCGCTGCTCCTGGGGCTGAACCCGAGTGTAGTCCTGAGTTGGGACAACTCCTCCTGGGGACTTTCTGGGACCTGTAGAGCTGCATGCACTGACTCCATTGCGCCCTAACAGGGAATAGGCTCCCACTGTCCATCAACTGTCCGTCAGGGAGCTAAGCTGGTCCAAGCTCTGAAACGCAGTCACCATGACAAGGGAGAATAATCCAGATGCGAATATGATGCACTTTCAGGACCGAGTCCAGATCGGGCCCAGACACAGTCTGTCTAAGGCTTGTGCAAGTCAGGCCTCCGCGGAAAACTGTTTCTGCCCAGTCGTCACTCACAGTCCAGACAAGGGTTGTCCCAGAGGAAACTTTGCATCTAACACAGAATTTTCACACCCACAAGAAGGACATCAGGAATACGTGAACAGTTAGTGGGTTGCAAATGGTTTAATATGAAAGTAAACACCAAATAATTAATCTATGAAAGAATTTCATGTGCTTTTAATGTTTCTACTGGCATGGTAAAATTTTCCCAGTCATATCCCATATGATTTTGAACCTGTAAAAGTCCTGAATGTAGACATCTGGCGATACATTAACTAATTATATGCAAAACTATCATAACTATCATAAGCTCTGACAAGGAAGTTTCTTTGATATATTATTCAGAGGAGAATTGACTTGGATCCATGACTTTATCATCAAAATTGTCATTGGAGGATTTAAGGTGTAATTGTCCATTGTTAGCAATGTGAAACCTGTATACCAGGAAAATAATAATTCTGCAGTATTTTACGAATTTTGCAGAGACTTCTCCCAGCTGTTGTCCCTGGAGTAAGTATGAGAGAGATTTCCTTCACTGTAGTCACCGCTCAGTATTCCTCTTTGCCAATGGCAGGAGGTCCTGACTCTCTCCTGCCCTTACTGAGGTGGGTTTCCACTATGTGTCATTATGAAAATTTCCACCCTGTTGTTCAATTGCTCCAAACCAGCTTTGTGTTATTGACAAAATGTCTTCTAGGGAAATGTGTTTAGTATTCAGGAATAAGTAAGAACTTTAGGATAACAAGGTCAATGGTTGTTGCCTTGAGAACTTGGGAATTCCCAGGTGACAACTGAGATTGGCACCATGTACAGATAATAAGGGTAGACTGAGGGACTGCACTACAGTAAGCAGCAGCTTAATACCCAGTGACCCACATAGGAATCTGTTCTTGGGCACAGACAAGAAAATTGCATCAGGGACTGTTGGTATCTCAGCAACTAGCCTGAGACTTGGACCAAATCCCCTGCCCCTGAAAGCAAGAGAAGGCTCTGTTTACATGGGCCCAGGGGCTTGCTTCAGCACTTCACATACGTGGGTACTCTGGTTGAGGATGAGGGTCATAACAGTTACCATTTGCCTGAGCTGATACACCCGGCCCTGAGAGTGGGAGATGCAAGTCATTAACTAACATCTGTACTGAGCCTGACGAGTTAAATGTGATACACGTGGATTGCCCCTGAAATGTATGTATAAAAACCCCTGTGTGAGAGCTAATAAACAGATTGCTGATTGAACACCAGCTATTCCCACTCCACGTAGTTCTCTGAAGTGGCTGGAGTTTGCTGTGTGTGGAGGGCCAGGGCAGAGGCTTCTCTCCTGCCCTCTCCTCTCCTATAAGAGTAAGTCCGGTCACCAGGGGATTGTACTCCAGTGTGCCGGGGTCAACTGGCCAGGACCCTGACAAGGGACCACTACAGAAACTTCATTTTTGAACTTGACACACTGTGAATGTGCCTCTGCCCATCATAGATTTGTATTGGCACACATGTTCTCGAAACTCGCCCTCAGTTAGGGCCTTTGCCTTCTCGATCTTCCTTGGCCTCTGTTGGAGCAGATTTGTGCCCATATTTGGAACAAAATTCCAACGGATTATCTAAGCATTAATGGGGCTTTGGGTGGGCAATCTTCCCTTTGGGGAGGGAACCAAGTGTATCATTGTGTGGGCTCTGAGCTCACTCCCTGATTCATAAGTTCTTAATTCACCCCTGCTAGTGTAATTTGGGGGTATTTTAAAGGAAACATTGAGCTGTGGCGGCAGCATAATGAGAAAAACCTCTACAACTTCTTCCTGCCCTAATATGTCCAGGAAGACTGTGGGCAAACACACATGTGGCAGCCTGCCTCGTGGCCTCTATCATGTCTGAAACGACACTCCATGGACAGTAATGGGAGATGTGCTTATTTCTCCAAGTACCAATTCTCTAGTTTTTAGTTTATGGGTTTTGTCAAACACTTTTCTCTAGGTTCTTAAAACTAGACATTGTTAATGGTAAGTGTTCCTGCATTTCTCCCTGGCTGTCTGTCCTTTCTGACAACAAACACCTAGTGGAAATGTTTGCCTATTCATTTTGCATCTCACTGTACTTCAAAATCTGCATATGGGTCAGTCCTCCACGACAGCTGTTGTCTGTGTCCCTGTGTCCTGCTGAGTGCCTTGAGTGTGATGCTGAGAAGTGAAATGATGCCCCCAAAATGTTGAATAATCAAGGGCTTTCCTGGGGCTGGACCATTGTGGTAAACCTGCATTAGTCGCAGCGACACTGACATGTATTAATGGAACTGAAGCACAAGGAGCTCAGCCATGCAGGAAACAGAATGGATGACTGTTCTAGAGGAAACAGTCCACGGACCTGCAAAGTCCCCAGCACATTCTTACAAGTGGTTCTTCCTCTAGTGTCTACAGGGCACCAGTGTACAATCCAAGAAGAATATATCAGTGACTGCAAGTGTTCTAGAGAGAAGTCATCTTCCTCTTGGCTGTTGCTGAAGAACAGAGAGAGATCCTGAGCCTTTCTCTAAGATGAAACCTGGCCCTGTGAGCCCCATTCGTGTCTCAACCCTGACTCTCTGAGGAGGAAGTCAGGAGGATCCGCATCCCTGTCATCTCCTCACCAGGCACAGCTGTCTCCCCCTCAGTTTTCTGACACACTCACGATGTGGTTTTCGCACTGTGTCTCTCACACAGAAATACATGGCCGTGTCCTCAGTGCTCAGCCTGCTCAGCTCCATGTAGGCTGTGTCTTTGGACTTGTCTGCAGTGAGTGTGAGTCTGCCCTGGAACTTTTGTGCGTAGCTTGTAACACCATTGCTAGGATTTATCCCTCCCATCCACTCGAGCGCTTGTCCCGGGGCCTGCTGCACCCAGTGTATATTGCAGCTGGTGAAGGTGTACCTGGAAGCCTTGCAGGAGATCTTCACTGACGTTCCAGGTTTTCCCACTTAAGCCCCTGACTGCACCAGCTGTACCTGGGAGTTCACACCTGTGGACAGCAGACAGGAGTGTGAACTCCTCTTGACTGGCCACGTTCCCTCAGCCCAGGGCATGGGAATACTTACCTTCAGCCACTGCCGCCAGGAAGAGAATTCTCCAGGTCCAGTCCATGGTGAGGACCATGCACTCGAGCTTCTGAAGGTGGGGCTGTGCCTGCTGTGTGATGTTTTCAGGACACAGAAACATCTGTTTTTAACTCAGTGTCCCTCGCATAATTTGCATATTCATGAGGAGGGAGAACTCATAGCTGAAGGCCTGGTCCAACCTGAGAAGGGGATGGTGGAATCCAACGGGTTCATCCTCAAGGGGAGTGAAGAGGTGCAAGTTTTGATCCTTGTTTGAGGTGAGTCCTGCCCTGTCTCAGAACACTATGTACACAGAGCTCTCCCTCAGGAGGGCCAGGCCCTGTCAGGACCTTACCTCAGAGCCCCCACATCTGTATGGCCTGGAGACATCTGGACATACTTGGACTTTGAGGTTATTTTTGGCCTCCTGTACCTCCCCCAAGGGATACTACAATGAGACTACAAAACCATCCTAATGCTCCACTGGTTTTCACTGGGGATATTAAGAAGTCCAGAAACACCACCTGCATACAGGTTTTACTGCCTTATCAATATGTTAAGTGTTCCTCCAAAGTGATCACGATCACGATCACGACCATCCTGTTATTCATCGATTGTCTTGAGCAGGCCCCAGTAATGTCTCGTTTGTGCTAGCCCTGAGATTTTTTAAAAAGTGCCATATTCAAGGGTCTTTCAGGCTTAGGAGAATGAGACCCATCATTGTTACTGGTATTTGGCACATTGGGTATGCCACGGGGAGTTTGCCAGACTCTGCCGTGTGGGCATGTTACATTGGGTAGCCTGCCGGTTTGTCCAAAGTAAGAATGAGATAAGATGTCACGCGGCCGCAAATGCAGTAGGCAGGGGTCACACCCACCAAATGCGGGCCACGTGCTTCCAGGAGCTGGGTTTTATATCTCTGGATCTTGGCCGTTGATGGGATTACATGGCACCAGGGGGCCAGTTGGTAAGTGATAAGTTCGCACAAATTAACCTTCTGTGTCCTATACGTATTTTTATTTTTGTTTCCTCAAGAAAGCAACATTTACGTTTCTGGTTTTTAAAGTTTTTTAATTATTATTATATGTTTGTTATTAAATCACTGTGGGTTAGACCCTTACAAAGCTGTTCATGATTAGATTTATCTTATATAGTATTCCTAATTTTGAAGAGAAACCCCTCTTACCTCTGCGCCCTTTCTAGCCTGGACTCAGTGCTCCTGGGACTTGGCGCCCCCTGCAGCCCGGTCTCCACACTGCAGGAAAAGCCTCTGGGCTCTCAGAGTTTAACCTCTTGGTGTCTCTACTACAGAATAGAAGCCTTGTTCAGTAGTCATCTTCTTTTATGGGCCTTTTGTTTTGGTTTTGAGCCATATCTGGCACTACTGAGGGCTTAATCCTGGCTCTGTGTTTAAGGATCGCTCTGGTAGATGCATCCTAGGAAAATATTGACAAATCAAATTAATTTATATATATAAAAATTAAAAGTTGATACTGAATGTTCTTTTGTGAGATTCTGTAAAATAGATACAATAAATTATCCATTCAAATAAAAGTAATATAAATGATCAAACTAAAAGAGAATTTAAGTAATATTTTAAACAAAAATTTTATATTAAATTTGCTAAGTTAATGACGACTTCAAAAACCAGGCATGAGTCAAACACAGCTGCCAACAAGTTTATTATATAGCAGTATTAGTGGAAAAATAAAAGTAAACACGAAATAAATAAAATAAAATAAAATAAAGTGTTGTGTGAATATTCTTTCCATCGGGAGTGCAGAGATAGAACCTCGAGAAGAATTCTAAAAATGGCTGGAGGTCTGCTAGCTCACTCTGGCAGGGCAGCTGCAAAGAAGCGTCCCACGGTCTCTTTTATTTACTATTCTACGTACACACATCTAATGCACTCAGTACAAGAAAGCATTAACGGGGAAAAGGGGTTACAGGAGGGACATCAGGACATCAAGACTACTTTGTTCTGTCACATCTGCAAGCCCAAGGGTCGCAGCCTCCAGAGAGGAATGCAAGGCCGAGCAGCCTGGCACCAGGAGCTACAGCCCCTTGCACCTGGAGTGATGGGGGATGTGAGAGAATGACTGTATTCCAAAGCTGAGCTGGGTTAGGGATCTGTGAGAAAGGGAGGATTGCTTCTATGTGACCCTATGAGCTAAAGGGCCACAGCGGAAGAAACGTTAACCCTGTCCTGACCAGTCTGGACACACGAGTCATGGCTTGCCCATTTTCATGGGGTCTGTGCTCCTCCCCGCTTGTGGGTGAGTCTCCAAGGGCTCATTCTAACAGTTCTAGTTAGGCACCAAGATCTGCAGAGACAGAACACACTGTTTGACAACATCTTAGCTAGTCTTGTTTAGTCCCATATTGAAAACCTCAATTTCCAATGTCTAAGAGCACTGTAATAGAAGTCTGGATAGTAGAACAATTCTGCAGATATAATTTAAAGGGTTTTTTTAAATAAAAATATAGTGTTTAATTACAATTTCTTTCTTAAAACACCACCTCAAACTTATGCATATTTTATAGTCATTCTGTCCTGTTCTTCAAAACCAGTTTTACTCTAACAGGATTCTTTCTCTTTTTCCATCAATGATATCTGCATCCATCATTCTTCTTACTTAAAATGCACACTTGTATTCTTTCCTTAGAGTCATATCCCACAGGTTTTAACTTCCTTGTTTTACTGAACTTAATATAGCTTGATCTACCAAGAAATTTGGAAAGAAGTTTGCTAGTAATTTTCTCAATTACTATACCTTAAGCTGTACTCTGCAGTACTCTTTCAAAAGCATTACATGTATTTTAAAAGATTTACAATTCCCATAATTAAAGATGTTATGATATAGAATTCCAAACTGTAGGAAAACATGGATAAAAAAGGATAAAAATACTCAAAGATTCATATATTTCATTTAACTACATATTCCCTCGGTCCTATCTTGGCATTAAAATCACCGACAATGATCTTGTAAAAGGTGTGGTCTTCTTTATAGAACTTCTCCAGCTCCATGTAGAACTTCTCAATTCTGGAAGTTCTGACTCCTGTCCCAGAGTTGGGGGCTGGGCTGGGCTGGGTTTCCTCAGCAGAATAAGGGTTGTATTTCCTCTTTAGTTTTAGCAAGTTCTGGGCTGGGAAATTTCTGGAATGTGTGAGCTGGGCGTGTAAGGTATTTATGAAAACTTCCAAATACTACGATTTCTGAGTATTTGGTTATTTTATAATCAACCCTTAATTTAACCCAATAGTTTACCTTTCCCTATTTTCAGAAACGTTATGTATTAATTTTCCTTCTTTTATATATGTAAGCTGTACTCAGAAGAACAAATGACTTTGTAATGCATTAAGGATACAGATTAGCGAAAATAAGCTTAAGAATTTAGACATAAAAACTCTCCTGAACTATCCTACATCAGAACTGTACTTATGTGTGTATTTATAGTTTGTAAAATCTTCTCTATTAAATTTTATGTGACATGATTTTTCTGAATCTGTTAACCTGAAAGTTGTTAGAGAAAAAAATCAGGGTCCACTCAGTTGCACTCAAATGATACACAACATTTACCTATCATCCAGCTTTTCCTACTTACCCACACAGGGCTGGAGTGATAGCACAGCAGTAGGGCGTTTGCCCTGCACGCAGCCAACATGGTCGACGCAAGTTCGATTCCTCCGCCCTCTCGGAGAGCCCGGCAAGCTACCGAGAGTATCTCGCCCGCACGGCAGAGCCTGACAAGCCACCCGTGATGTATTCAATATGCCAGACACAGTAACAACAAAGTCTCCAATGGAGACGTTACTGAACCCGCTCGAGCAAATTGATGAACAACGGGAAGGCCTTTACCTTTTACCTTTACCCATACAGGCAGTTGTTTGTAAAAATGTATATATGTATGAGGAAATTTCTATATTAAACTGAGAAAAAAAATAGGCAAAATTCTTCAGAATCTGGGTATCAAAGGATCTTCAATCATCTGTTTCCAGTAGCCAAAAATAAGAGAAACAAAAATAAGCAGTTTGGTTATAGGAAAATGAAAATTCCTCTTATGCCATAAGAATCTCGGGCTAAAATGGAAAGTAGCACAGCTGATTTGGAGTATATATTCACTCCTATTGCTTCAGATGAAAGACTAGCATCCAAAATCTATCATGCAGCCACTAAATAATAGCCTCATCGCAAAAATGGGAAGAAGAGACAGACATATCGTTCTCCAAAGAAGGCATGTGGTGCTGGGGGAAAAGGCAGTTCAGATAGAGAAGGGGTCACCAAGTAAAGGGTGTTTGGAGGGGGCCCGCTCAGGATAGGAGATGAGTGCCAAAAGTATACTATAGACCGAACATGATGGTCATTAAATACTTGCATTGCAGACAACAACACCATAAAGGAGAGAGTAAAAGGGAATGTGCCTGCCACAGAGGTTGGGGGGTGAATGTGGGGGATGGGACGGATACTGGGAACATTGGTGGTGAATGGGCACTGGTGGAAAGATGGGTACTCAATCATTGTATGACTGAATCATAAGCACGAAAGTTTGTTAAGTCTGTAACTGTACCTCATGGTGATTCACTAAATAATAAAAAATTTCAAAAGAAAGAAAATAAAGAAAAGAAAAAAGAAGAAAGAAAGAAAGAAAGAAAGAAAGAAAGAAAGAGAAAGAAGGCATGTGGGTGGTTTATCAGCCTGTGGAAAAGTGATAGTTTATCACTTAATATCAGGGAAACACAAAGCAATGAGTATCACCTCCCATTTGTGGGAATCACATGTATCTCCCCAACCTGAAATCAACTGTTAGTGTGAGCGTGGCACATAGTTATACTCAGTGGAATTCTATGCAACCAAATGGAAAGTAAATCATGCTAATCATAACAGCTGGGATGAAGATGGAGGACATGATGATGAACTAAATAATCCTGCGGAGAAGAGGACAAATAGAGGGTAATTTCACTCATTTATGCAAAGAAACAAATCAACGTAGCGGACAGAGGGTTGGGCACTTGCCTTGCTTGTGGCTGATGAGGGTTGGGTTTTGAGGACCACAAATGGTTGAATGAGTCTACCCAGAGTGATCTCTGAGCCTAGAGAGCAGGAAGAAACCCTGAACACTATTGTGTGTGACCCTAAAACCAAAACACATAAATATAAAAATAAATAATGAAAGAAACAAATCAAGAGAATGAACGCTATCAATCTTTAATGCACCTTCATAAGGAAATACAGGACTGAGAGTGCAGATTTGGGGTGAGGGGAGCAAAGAGGCTGACTGGAAGTGACCCAGGGACAAGGACAGAGAATCTGGAGTACAGGGGTGGTGCTAAGGGAAGTGACAGTGTGCACGGAAACTGTAGCTGCCAATCAGGGAAGAATGAGGGGATGGAGAGAGGGAAGAAAGTGCAGGTCACAGATGAAATAGGGTTGGACTTGTGGGATACGGGAACTTGGTAACCGTGGTGTGCAGTAATTGACACTGATACCGGGAACTGACACTATTTTTTTTACTTTAGTGAATCACCATGAGATAGTTACAAGCTTTCATGTTTGGGTTACAATCACACAATTATCAAAAACCCATCCCTCTACCAGTGCACATTCCCCACCACCAATGTCTCCAGTATACCCCCCATTTCCCATTCTCTCCCTGCCTCCATGGCAGACGATATTCCCCATAACTCTCTCTCTACTTTTGGACATTATGGTTTGCAATAAAGAAACTGAGAGGTTATCATGTTTGGTCCTTTATCTACTTTCAGCACACATCTCCCATCCCAACTGATTCCTCAAGCCATCATTTTCTTAGTGATCCCTTCTCTATTCCAGCTGCCTTCTCCCCTCCGCTGATGAAGCAGGCTTCCAGCTATGGAGCAATCTTCCTGTCCCATGTATCTAATATCCTTAAGTGTCAGCTTCATGTTATGTTGTTTTATACTCCACAAATGAGTGCAGTACTTCTATGTCTGTCCCTCTCTTTCTGACTCATTTCACTCAACATGATACTCTCCATATTTATACATTTATAAGCAAATTTCATGACTTCATCTCTCCTAAAAGCTGCATAGTATTCCATTGTGTAGATGTACCAAAGTTCTTTTAACAAGCCATCTATTCTAGGGCGCTTGGGTTGTTTCCAGATTTTGGCTATTGTGAACACTGCTACAGTGTACATATAGGCACAGATGTAATTTCTACTGTGCTTTTTTGCATCCTCCGGATACATTTCCAGAAGTGGTATTGCGGCGTCATATGGAAGTTCAATTTCTATTTTTTTCCATATTGTTTTCCAGAAAGGTTAGACTAGTGGGCATTCCCACCAACAGTGAAAGAGTGTTCCTTTTCCCCCACATCCATGCCAGCACTAGTTGCTTTTGTTCTTTTGAACTTGTGCCAGTCTCTGTGGTGTGAGATGATATCTCATTGTTGTTTTGATTTTCATCTCCCTGATGGCTAGCGATGTGGAGCATTTTTTCATATGCTTTTTGGCCATTTGTATTTCTTTTTTGAGGAAACTTCTGTTCATTACTTCTCCCCATTTTTTGATGGGGTTGGAAGTTATTTGCTTGTAAAATTCTACTAGTGTCTTGTATATACTGGATATTAATCCTTTATCAGATGGGTCACTTGACATCCCAATACTCACCTATTTGCTAGAGCGGGCACCAGTAATGTCTCCATTCATCTCTGTCGCTTGCTAGTGTAGCCCAATGGCTTCTGATTGATCTAGGAGCGTGAATAGCCTCAAACCGATCGTTCAGGGTCTTCACAAAGAAGTCTGCTATCTCGTTGGTGGGCGGCCACGAGGTCTTTTGATGTCCCGTGGAATCCAGTCTGTAACAGCTCTAGTCCAGCGGTCATCTCCAAATCTCATTACGTGTCCAGCCCATCTGATTTTTTCCCCTTTATTGTATTTTGTTTTTTTTTTTAAAGTTGTAGATTTACAATTTTTTGTGCTTTGGTTTCAATTATACAATGATCAGATACCCATCCCTCCACCAGTGCCCATTTTCCACCACCATGGATAATATCCCTCCCACCCCCATCCCCCCATCCCCCCTGTCTCTGTGGCAGGGCAATCCCCTGTGTTCTCTCTCTCCTTTTGGGTGTTGTGGTCTGCAAAAGAGGCATTGAGTGGCAAACATGTTCAGTCCATAGTCTACTTTCAACATGCATCACCCCTCCTGGGAGGATCCTCCAAACATCCTTTATTTGGTGCTCCCTTCTCTATCTGAACTGCCCTTTCCTCTAGGATACCCGGCTGGCCTCTAAGTTATGGAGTAATCCTCCTGGTGCTGATCTCAGCTATTCTTGGGTATTAATCTCATACTTTGTTACTTTATATCCCCCAGATGAATGCAATCTTTCTATGTCTATCCCTCTCTTTCTGACTCATTTCGCTTAGCATGATACTTTCCATATTGTACCACTTGTATGTAAATTTCATGACTTCATCTTTTCTAAGAGCTACATAGTACTCCATTGTGTAGATGTACCAAAGTTTCTTTAACCAGTCATCTGTTCTTGGGCACTCAGGTTTCTTCCAGTTTCTGGCTATTGTAAAGAGTGCTGCAATGAACAAACAAGTGCAGATGTCACTTCGACTATACATTTTTGCCTCTCTGGGATATATTCCCAGGAGTGGTATTGCTGGGTCAAATGGGAGCTCAATTTCTAATTTTTTGAGAATCGTCCAAACTGTTTTCCAGAAGGGCTGAACCAGTGGACATTCCCACAAACAGTGAAGGAGTGTCCCTTTCTCGCCAAATCCACGCCAGCATCGGTTGCTTTTGTTCTTTTGAATGTGGGCTAGTCTCTGAGGTGTGAGATGGTATCTCATTGTGGTTTTGATCTGCATCTCCCTGATGATTAATGATGTAGAGCATTTTCTCATGTGCTTTTTTGCCATTCGGATTTCTTCTTTGAGAAAGTTTCTGTTCATTTCATTGCCCCATTTTTGGATGGGGTTGGATGTTTTCTTCTTGTGGAGTTTAACCAGTATTTTGTATATCCTGGATATCAACCCCTTGTCAGATGTGTATTCGGTGAATATCCTTTCCCATTCTGTAGACTGTCTTTGTATTTTGGTCACTGTTTCTTTGGAGGTGCAGAAGCTTCTTAGTTTAAGATAGTCCCATTTATCTATCTCTGTTTTCACTTGCTCGGCCAGTGGCGTCAGCCCATCTGATTTTTGAAGCATTGGCAAATGAGACAGTGTCCCTGATTCTTGACCGTTGACAGAGGTCAGAACTTCAGATTCTTTCTCTCATTTGAGGGAAGCATGATACTCCAAGCATAGCTCTTTCGATTCCACTTTGGGAGACCTGAATCGCATTCTCATCCTCTGGCCCAGGTCTATGAGGTGTATGCTAATGCAGGAATAACAGTGGAATTGTGGAATTGAAGAGATGTGCTCAGAGCCGTAGGTTTTTTATTTCCTAGCGTTCCAAGCTGCACTCTTCCTCCTGTGCAACTCAGGTGCCAGGTCATTTGTCATGTTGACTTCTTGATCTAGGTACACATAACTGTTGCATTCAGAGATGTTCGTTCCATTGAGAGCGAATGAAGCATCAGGAATGAGTTCGCTTTTCATAAATATTGTCTTTGTGAGATTCAGCTGTAGTCTGACGTTTCCACACTCTTGGTCGAAGTTGGCCAGCATTTGTGCCACTTGGCTAATATTTGGTGTTATTAAAACAATGTCATCTGCAAAGTGGAGGTGGTGTAGTTGCTGACCATCTATCTTCACTCCCATTCCTTTCCATTCCTGTCGTTGCATGGCGTTCTTGAAGATGGCACTGAAGAGTTTCAGTGAAATGGTATCACCCTGCCAAACCCCTGTTGTGACATCGATGATCACTTCTTTGTAGAATAGTGAGATCCTGGAAGTGAATGCATAATACGGCTCAAGGAGGATCCTGATGTATTGAGTTTGAATGCTCTGTTTGGCTAGGGCTTCTATGATCGCTACAGTCTCAACAGAATCAAAGCCAATCTCCACTACCTCCACTACCCAGCTGCTGCCATGCTCCAGGATGCTTTCCAGACGCCCGGGTCAAGACTCACACATGAGTGAAGCCCCACAGAACTAGATAAGCAGAACTCTGTGACACATTATAAGGCACTTAATACCCATCTTCCTGGATTACCTCACCATATTTGATAGGGTTCAAATATGGTTTGAACCATGGGAACACCTGAAGGGGCTATTAGAGGCCACCCTATAAAAGCCTCTATCCCTCTCGGAGAGCCTGGCAAGCTACCGAGAATATCCTGCCCACATGGCAAAGCCTGGCAAGCTATCCATGGCATATTCGATATGCCAAACCAGTAAATACACTGGGTCTTATCAGATAGGTATTGGGTAAATATTCTTTCCCATTCTGTGGGCTCTTTCTGTATTTTGGTCACTGTTTCTTTTGAAGTGCAAAAGCTTCTTAGTTTGATGTAGTTCCATTTGTTTATGCTTGCTTCCACTTGCATGGCCAGTGCTGTTTCACCCTTAAAGATGCTTTTAGCTTCAATGTCGTGTGTGTGTGGGGGGTTCTACCCACTTTTTCCTTTATGTCCCTTATCGATTCATGTCTGATATTGAGGTCTTTAATCAACTTTGATCTGACTTTTGTTCCTGGCATTAGACAGAGGTCAGAGTTCTTTTTTTTTTTTTTTTTTTGCAGGCAGCTATCCAGTTTTCCCAGCACCACTTATTGAAGAGGCTTTCCTTGTTCCATATCATGTTTCTTGCTCCTTTGCCAAAGATTAAGTGGTCATACATTTGGGGGTCTGTGACAGAATATTCAGCTCTGTTCCATTGGTCTGTGGGTTTGTTTCTAGCCTGATACCATGGTGTTTTAATTACTACTGCTTTGTAGTAGAGTTTGAAGTTGGGGAAGGTGATTCCACCCATCTTCTCTTTCCCAAGGATTGCTTTAGCTATTTGTGGAGGTTTATTGTTCCATATGAATTTTAGGAGTGTTTTGTCTATTTCTTTGAAAAATGTCATGGATATCCTGAAAAAAAAATAGGGACTGCATTAAATTTGTATAGTGCTTGGGCAGTATTGCAATTTTGATAATGTTAATTCTCCCTATCCATGAGCAGGGGATGTGTTTCCACTTCCTAGTGTCCTCTTTTACTTCTTGAAGTAGTGTTTTGAAATTTTCCTCATATAGGTCCTTCACCTCTTTGGTTAAGCTGATTCCGAGGTACTTGATTTTCTGAGGTACTATTGTGAACGGGATCATTTTTTTAACGTCTCTTTCTTCTCCTTTGTCATTTGTATATAAGAAAACCATGGACTTTTGGGTGTTGATTTTGTAGCCTGCCACTTTATTATACCGACCTATTGTTTCTTGGATCTTTTCTGTAGAGTCTTTAGGGTTTTCTAAGTATAGTATCATATCATCTGCAAATAGTGATGGCTTGACCTCTTCCTTTCCTATCTGTAAGGTAAAGGCCCTCCCGTTGCTCGTCAATTTGCTCGAGCGGGCCCAGTAATGTCTCCATTGGAGACTTTGTTGTCACTGTGTTTGGCATATCGAATACGTGGCGGGGAGCTTGCCAGGCTCTGCCATGCGGGCGAGATACTCTCCGTAGCTTGCTGGGCTCTCAGAGAGGGGCGGAAGAATCGAATTCGGGTCGGCCATGTTGGCTGCGTGCAAGGCAAACGCCCTACCGCTGTGGCTTTAGCTCAGCGGTTACTTCGGCGAACCACGAAGCTTCCTATCTGTATGCCTCAGATTTCTTTTTCTTACCTAACTGCTACGGCCAGGAGTCCAGTACTATATTGAATAGGAGTGGTGAAAGCGGGCAACCTTGTCTTGTTCCCGATCTTAGAGGGAAGTTGTTTAGTTTTTCCTCATTGAGAATGATACTTGCCGTGGACTTGTGGTAGATGGCTTTGACTATATTGAGGAAATTTCTTTCGATGCCCATTTTGCTGAAGGTTTTCATCATAAACGGGTGCTGGATCTTGTCAAATACTTTCTCTGAGTCTATTGATACAATCATATGTTTTTTCTCATTTCTTTTATTTATATGATTAATTATGTTATTTGACTTGCGAATATTAAACCATCCTTGTATCCCTGGGATAAATCCTATTTGATCATGGTGTATGATCTTTTTGATGAGTCGTTGGATTCTATTGGCTAATATTTTGTTGAGGACCTTTGTGTCTGTGTTCATCAGGGATATCGGCCTTTCTTTGTGGGATCTCTGTCTGCTTTTTGTATTAGGGTGGTATTTGCTTCATAGAAACTGTTTGGTAATGTTTCTGATACTTCAATTTCGTGGAAAGCATTAAAGAGGATTGGAAGTAAGTTCTCTTTAAAGATTTGGAAGAATTCACTAGTGAAACCATCTGGGCCAGGACTTTTGTGCTTGGGGAGACTTTTTATTACCATTTCAATTTTCTTCATGGTGTTAGGTCTGTTCAGGTATTCCAGGTCTTCTTGGTTCAGTCTTGGGAGGCTACAGGAATCTAGGAATTTATCCGTTGTCTAGAGGTTTTCTTGTTTCGCGGGATCGAGATTCTCAAAGTAATCTCTGAGGATCCTTTGAATTTCTATAGTTTCTGTTGTGATGACCCTCTTTTCATTTCTTATTGGGTTTATTAGTATTTTCTCTCTCCCCTTTTTTGTGAGTCTTACTAGAGGTTTATCAATCTTGTTTATTTTCTCAAAAAAACAATTCTTATTTTCCTTGATCTTTCGGATTGTTTTTTAGGTTTCCATCTCATTTATTTATACTCCAAGCTTTATTATTTCCTTCCTCCTGCCTGGGTTGGGCTTCTTTTTTTGGTACTTCTCCAAGCTCTTGAGCTGTGAAGTCTGGTTATTTATGTGGGCTCGCTCTTCCTTCCTGAGGAATGCTGTAGAGCTATAAACTTTCCTCTTAACACAGCTTTTGCCATGTCCCAATAAGTTTTGGTAACTCATGTCCTCATTTTCGTTCGCTTCCAGGAATCTTTTGATTACCTTTTTTATTTCCTTTCTAAGCCTCTTTTTGTCCAATAGTGAGCTGTTTAATTTCCAGGTGTTTGATTTGATTTTCTGTTTGTGTGTGTGATTTACTTCTATTTTCAGCGCATCATGGTCTGAGAAGATCGTTGATACTACCTCTATCTTCTTATTTTTATGGAGGTATGTTTATTGGGTCAGTATGTGGTCTATCTTGAAGAATGTTCCATGCACACTTGAGAAGAATGTGTATTCAGCTTTTTGAGGATGAAGTGACCTGTATATATCTACTAAATCCCTTTCTTCCATTTCTTCTCTCAGATAAAGTATGTCCTTATTAAGTTTGAGTCTGGTTGATCTATCGAGAGGTGATAATGCAGTGTTGCTATCAATGTCTTTATTCAAGTCTATGTGTAGTTGTTTTAAGTACTTCGCTGATCCCTCGTTACTTGGTTAAACTTACATTTAGAAGTATAATTTTTTCCTGCTTTACAGATCCTTTGATTAATAAGAAATGGCCTTCACTGTCTCTTATGACCTTCTTCAGTCAGAAATTAATGTGGATACCAGAATGGCCACCCCTGCTTTTTTATGGGAGTTGTTTGCCTGTAGGATTGTTTTTCAGCCTTTGATTCTGAGTCTGTGTTTGCTCGGACTGTTGAGATATGTTTCTTGCAGGCAGCAGAATGTTGGGTTCAATTTTCTGATCCATCCTGTCACTCTGTCTTTTAATTGGTGCATTTAGCCCATTGACGTTGAGAGAGATTACTGTTACAGGGTTTTGTCCCATCTTTCTGCTGAAATTTGGTGTATTTGAAGGGCTTGTCTTGACTTAAAGTAGCCCTTTTAGTTGTTCTTGTAGCCATGATTTTCAGTCTATGAAGTTCCTGAGCTGTTGTTTGTCTGTGAAACTGTGTGTTGTTCCTTCTGTTATGAATGAGAGTCTAGCTGGGCAATGAATTTTTGGTGAGGCATTAATTTGATTGAGTTTTTTCACTATATGCCACCACTGTTTTTGGGCCCTGAGGGTTTTATCAAATAAGTCGGCTGTGAATCTTAAGGATGCTCCTTTATAGGCAGTTTATTTCTTTGATCTTGCTGCTCTCAAAATATTGTCTCTGTCTAAGGTTTTCATCATTTTTATCAGAATGTGTCTTGGGGTATTGTTATTAGAATTTCTTCTGGCTGGTACACTTCGGGTCTCCTGAATGTGGTCGCGTGTGTTCTTCAGCTCTGGGAATGTTGTAGCAATGATGTCTTTGTGTAGCAATGGTTTCTTCTTCATCAGGGTTTTCTTCCTGTCCCTTTGGGACTTTTATAATTCTTATGTTATTCCTCTTGGCTTCATCCCGATCTTCTCTTGATATCAGTTCCCAGGTAGTGAGTCTCTTTTCCATTTTCTTCTGTTGTCTGGAGAGTCTCTGCACTTTGTCCTCCAGCTCACTGATTCTGTCCTCAGCCGCTGTTTCTCTGCTACTGAGGCCATCCACTGAGTTTTTCAATTTGCCTATCAGGTTTTTCAAATCTGATATTTTCGTTTGTAATTTTGTTTGCATTTTCCTCATTTTGACTTTCAAATCCTCTTGCATTGTATTGCTGGTGCGTTCCATTGCTTCTTTTTATCTCCCTATGCATCCTCATTAGCTCCCTTCTAAATTGAGTTTCAGAGAGGTTGTCTAGTGCTTCATTACTATTGGGGTGTTCTGGGTTAGACTCTTCACAAAGTAAGCTTGGTAGGCTTCTGCATTGCTTTACCATTGTGAATTGTATGGTTTAGACCTTCATCCACCCTTTTAAGTTTTCGGTTTGGGTGTAGTCTTAAGTGAGGTGGGGCTAATGACTTATTGGCTTAATGTGTTTCTGGTGCTTAAGCTGCCTTAGTGAAAGTTCCTCCTAAGAGGATAATTTATGGTTCTAACAGGATATAGAGGGGGAGAATAATTCGCTGCCGAATTAGTGCACGGAGCTCCAGTAAAGAACCCATCTGCCCGGGGGTACCTGGGTGGATGCGGAAAGAAGTTCCCCGGAACTTGGAGCTATAGATGCACATTCTGTTCCTTGGTTCCCATCCCCCACAGTTCCAGGTGAAAAACCGGCCGGGAGGGGCTGCTTGGACACACGCAACCACAGCTCTGGGGAAACTGACACTTTTTAAAATTCTATTACCTATGTTATAACTAACTTTAAAAAATTTGTTAGAAAAAAATGTTAGAAATGCCATAAAGTCTGCACATAGATCTTGTTTACAAGTATTGGCACTGTGCAAGCGTTGCCACAGAACAGTGTACTGGTCACTCACCCCAGGAGCTTTCTGTTGTCCCGGTAATTCCTCTTTCCCACCCTACCCAGCCTCCTACACGCTGCCAGACCATGCATTCAGGTTAGAAGCGTCAGATAGACATTGATTCATTGCTGAGGAGTGATCCACTGTATCAGCATATTGAATTTGTTTCTCCACACATGAATGTGCATCTGGAATTTGCTCAGTGCCTGGCTGTTATAAAGATATTTAGTCATACTCTGTAGATTTAGGAGAAGACAGGTTGATAGCATTATAAAAAATGATAGAATAAAGTTAGGAAGCAGCAAAAGAACAAATATCTCTCACTTCTCAGAGAACTGAAGTCATGGTGCCAAACACAAAGTAGAGATGGGAAAACTCAGACCCTCTTTTAATTTAACACTATAATGTCAAAGACTTCGGTGCTTTTTCCTCTGTCCCTCCAGGGTCAGTCTCAAAAGGTGAGACAGACTCTGTGTCATGTCCTGGTTGCAAGTTATCCTCAAAAGCCTTGACCAAGGAAATAGCCTGAAAGGTTTTTAATAGATTTTTTTAAAAATATGCGACAGCGAGGGGAGGTCAGAGGTGATGGGTCACTCCTGGTGGTGCTCAGGCCTTATTCCTGACTCTGTTCACAGAGATTCAGTCCTGTGGGGATCAAGGTTTGTGTGTTGGAGGGACAGAAATCATATCAGGTTGCTGAGGCCAAATGCAAGGCAAGGCCCTGCCCACTGTGCCATCTCTCTGGCCCCAGTTTGACCATTTATTGAACACAAAATCTGCTCCACTACCCAAGCACCTTAGCTCCAAACATACGAACCACTGTTTCCCTTAATATGTTTAAGAGTTAGATAGCTTAAGAGCAGGATTGGGATATTCATACAGCTGTGGCCATAGGGTGATCACAAAATCAGCAATCACATTTAAAGCATGACACAGTGATGGTAATTTCCTACTCTATTCTTGTATGGAGCACAGCCCTGAGAGTTTTCTAATCTTGCCTGCCTTGAATCCCACTAGAGAGTCCCAGAATACTCAGGGGACCACCCCCAACTTTGGGCACATTATTAGGGGACAGTGTCCACTGGACGCGTGGAGGTGTTGGAGTTCTCCTTGGCACAGCCCCTTGTCCACTAGAGGACATTGGACCTTAGAGAGTTTCCCAAACTGCATCTTCTCTGTTAATCGTCGATTGCCTCGAGCAGGCCCCAGTAACGTCTCTTTCATCCTAGCCCTAAGATTATATTCACGGCTCTTTAGGAGAATGAGACCCATCATTGTTACTGGTATTTGGCATATTTGGTACGCCACGGGGAGTTTGCCAGACTCTGCCCTGTGGGCAGGCTACATTCGATAGCCTGCAAGTTTGTCCAAAGTAGGAATGAGATAATAAGATGTCATAAAGAAAAGTTATGATAAGATGTCGCGTGGCCGCATTTGCGGCCGCGCGGTTCCGGGATCTGGATTTTATAGTCTCTGAGTCTTGGCCGCTGATGGGATTACACGGCGCCAGGGGGTCAGGTGGTGGGTGTGACCCCCGCCTACTGGAATTTGGAGGATCTGGGTGGAAGATGCTCGACTCCAATTCGAGTAGCCTTGGAGGTCTCGGCCCCGGAACCCGCGTGGCTTTGTCCCTCTGCCAGTACCTTCAGGTGTGCGGAGAGTGGTCTCAGCATGGTGGTGGCTGGTCCTGGAGGTCTTCGGCTGCCGGAGCCCTGGTCGGGGCGGGGAGGAAAGCTCGACCCGCTCCCCTCCAAGGGGTCCTGGCGAGGGACACCCAGGCGCGGGGCCAAGACTCAGAGACTATAAAATCCAGATCCCGGATGATAACAGTGCAGTCTTTTGCCCCCACGCCTGAGTGTCCCTCACCGGGACCCCGTGGAGGGGAGCAGGTCGAGCTTTCCTCCCCGCCCCGACCAGGGCTCCGGCAGCCGAAGACCTCCAGGACCAGCCACCACCATGCTGAGACCACTCTCCGCACACATGAAGGTACTGGCAGAGGGACAAAGCCACGCGGGTTCCGGGGCCGAGACCTCCAAGCCTACTCGAATTGGAGTTGAGCATCTTCCACCCAGATCCTCCAAATTCCAGTAGGCGGGGGTCACACCCACCACCTGGCCCCCTGGCGCCGTGTAATCTTCTCTGACTTTTCTAATAATAATGTAGATAATGGAACTTGATTTTCTGATGACCAGTGGGAAAGAGACATCTCTAGTGTCAGCAATACTTCAACCTTGCCTCTGCCTTGTAGCATCAAGGCCAGTGCTCCAGCAGCTTCTTCAATGCATAACAATCCCCTGTTTCTCTCTGCGACCTGCTTCTTAGTGCACACAGGCATTCTCCCTCAGCCTCTATGGACCCACTGATCTCCTAATAAGCTGTCATATGACTAAGGGTCAATGACCCATGTGGGTGACTATGTCTCCGCCAAGCTGCACTCATAAACCTTTGAGCGTATATTGCCTAAGACAGACGACCATCTCCTTGTTCCCAGAGTCCCTGTACTCATGAGATAACTACGTGCAGGGAGATGGGGATCCAAGCATTTGAGCAATGTCCTCTGCAAGGGGCACGTTTCCCTAGTCCCACGGAGAATCTCCTCACTTCATGATGAAACCTCATCAGGGAAGACAGGGCATGGATAGGACTATCTGGGATTTTTGAACTCACACCTTTGAGAGGAGAGGATTTTCCTGAGACTCTAGAAAGGGCAGAAAACGTGCCCCCAGTGTCAGTCAAAACATTTCCTTTCTTCCTGTCATTTAGAATGTGACCTGAGTGTCCCCTTTAGAGATGTTGAACACAGGAGCCTGTGTGCCTTGAGCCTCCCCAAAACAGGAAACTGAAAGTCTCCTCCAGGGACTGAGTGAGGGGAACTGAGGTTCCTGTTTGTCCCAGGACACATAAAGATGGTTAGACCTGAGTCAGGCTGGGAGACTCCCCCACACCTCTGCTCACCAAGGAGCACTTCCTGTCCCAGTGCCCTGTCTGTGTGCAGGTGGGACAACCATTCTGAGCCCCTGGGACTTGGTGAAGGGCCTGAGAGATTGAAACAGTTTCAAGTCTTGGAGTTCAGGGAATCAGATATTGTGAGGATTCAGAGATCGAAGTCAGGTTTAAAGCTCTTTCCCCCAAAACTCAACTGTGTGGATCAGTTCTCCTGTTGCACTGTTCTTAGCCTTTGTTGCTACCTCACAGTGTATCCTTTAAGCCCATATTATGAGACAGATGATTCTTTATCTCTCCCTTTTCTGCTGACTGGTTCACTCAGCATGATATCCTCTAGTTTTTACTATGTTTCTGAAAGTTGAGTGATTTTCAACTCAGTAAGGAGGGTAAGGCCCACAGAGGGTAGACAGGATTAGGACTCTTTCCAGGTGTTCCTCATGTATGTAAAATTTATGAGTAAAATGTCTTCAGAGCAATGCCCCAGGCTTTCTGGATTCAGTTGGAAGTGTGTAGCACTAGGAGAGTTGTAAAAAATCTCCGAGGGCGGCCCGGGAATTGCCCCGACGACTCTTCCCCAAGCCGCCCAGGATCCTGGGGGGCCCGAGACACTCTCCCAACCCCTGGCCATGGGGCAGACGGTGCATGAAGCGAGGGCCAAGCCGGATGATTTATCAGATGCTTTTTATTCCATTCTCATCCCCCTTCACTCCTGTCTCTCTCTCTCTCTCCTTCTCTCTAGGGCCCCAATCTGGAACTCCTGGTCCTTCTCACTCTGTCTCTGGTCCTTATCCCCCAGCCCACTCTTACAGTCTAGTTATATCCCAAAACCATGAGCGGCTGGGCTCACACATGGGTGTGGTCACACTAGATAGGGTTAAAATTGTCTCCCTCAAGGGATGCTTCTTCTAGGACAGAGTCTCTTTCCGCAGGAATCCCATAGGTGTGTTTCTCCTCTCCTTGTCCAACAAACATATAAGCAATCATAATATTATTCATTTTGTATAAACACAGAGATGCATTAAGCTTATAGAATTGCTCTCCTGGGGTCATGTCGATCATAGCCTACAGTGCTCAGGCCAGATTAGTCTTTCCTATCCCTAGCAGGGTCCTAGTATCATTGTTACTTTTGGATCATGAGAGCATTTGTTCGTGATCAAACTCTTAACTTATAGTTAAGAATTGTGGCACTTTGGCCAGGTCCATCTTGATGCCAGAGTAGCACATAACTTACCGTTTGCCTTTTTCCACCCATTCCCTCATTGGGACCCTGCTTTTGGGGGCACTAGGAAGTGAGGGTAACTGAGGCTTAAGTTGAGAAAGCCGATGCCTGGGAATGAATAATATTCTAAGTCAATTAAATCCCATGTTACAAAAGCATAATATTAATTATCTTCTTGTGTCTATACCAAAGGACATTGCTTTAAAGTAATTTATCTAAGAGAAAAGGATTTCTTACAGAGACAGAATTTCAAAAAATATGGAGCAATGGGGTTCTGCCATGAGTAGACCTAACGTTCAGAAACCTCCAATGACCCCAGCTCAAACTTCCACGTGGTTCTTCCTGTACCATCTGGGGTGCTCCACACAAAATCCTAGAAGAAAATATGAATAACACCGGGTGTTCTAGAGAGAGGCCATCTCCCTCCTGGCTATTGCTGAAAGACAGAGAGATCCTGAGCCTTTCCCTCAAATGAAGCCTGGCCCTGTGAACCCCATTCTGTGTCTCAGACCCTGACACTCTGGAGGGGAAGTCAGGAGGGTCAGCGTCCCTGTCATCCCCTCACCCGGCACAGCTGCCTCCCCTTCAGTTTTCTGACACATTCAGGATGTGGTTGTCACACTGTGTTTCTTGCACAGTAATACACGGCTGTGTCCTCGGTGCTCAGCCTGCTCAGTTCCATGTAGGCTGTGTCCTTGGACTTGTCTGCAGTGAGTGTGAGTCTGCCCTGGAACTTCGTTGCGTACTTTGTTTCACTATCTTCAGGGTCTATCCTTCCCATCCACTCAAGCCCTTGTCCTGGGGTCTGCCGCACCCAGTGCATATAGTAGCTGGTGAAGGTGTATCCGGACGCCTTGCAGGAGATCTTCACTGATGTCCCAGGTTTTCCAACCTCAGCCCCCGACTGCACCAGCTGCACTTGGGAGTTCACACCTGTGGACAGCAGACAGAATTGGGTGGACTCCACTTGACTGACCCCGTTCCTTCAGCCCAAGGCACGGGGACGCTTACCTGCAGCCACTGCCACCAGGAAGAGAATTCTCCAGGTCCAGTCCATGGTGGGGACCGTGCACTCAGGGGCTTCTGAAGGTGTGGGTGTGCCTGCTGTATGAGGTTGTCAGGACACAGACACATCTGTATTTAACTCAGTATCCCTTGCATAATTTGCATATTCATGAGGAGGGAGAACTCATAGCTGAAGGCCTGGTCCAACCTGTGAAGGGGCTGGTGGAAGTCACCGGGTCCATCTACAAGGGGAGTGAAGAGGTCCACATTCTGACCCTTGTTTGAGGAAATGAGTCCCTGTCCTGTCCCAGGACTCTGTGCACACAGAGCTCCCCCTCTGGAGCGCCAACCCTTTCAGGACCTTCCCCTCCGGGCCCTCCACATATCTGTGGCCTGGACACATCTTGACACACCAGGGCCCTAAGGTTATTTCTGAGATCCTGTAACTCCCCAAGGCATACTACAATGAGATTACAAAACAATCCTAGTGCCCCAGAGGTTTCCACTGGGGATATTAAGAAGTCCAGAAACACCCCCTGCATAAAGATTTTACTGCCTTATCAATACGATAAATGTTCCTCCTAAAACAGTTAAGTTAGCACAATTTAACCTTTTGTGTCCTATACTTATTTTTGTTTTGGTTTTCTCAACAAAGCAAAATTTAGTTTTCTGGGTTTTTGAAAATGTTTTTATTTATTATTTTTATTAAATCTCTGCGAGATAGACCCTTACAAAGCTGTTCGTGATTTGATTTCAGTCACAGAGTATTCCTGGTTTTGAAGAGAAATCCTTTACATCTCTGCACCCCTTCAGGCCTGCAACTCTGGTCTTGAGGCTTGGCGCCCCCTGCAGCCCGGTCCCCACCCTGCAGGGAGATTCTCTGCGCTCCCAGGGTCTTTAGCCTCTTGGTGTCTCTAACACAGGATTGAATCCTGGGACTTCAGTTCAGAAGGCTTGTTCACTAGTCATATTCTTTTCTGGGCATCTTGTTTTGGTTTTGAGCCACACCTGGCAGTTCTGAGGACTTACTCTTGGCTCTGTGCTCTGGAATTTCTAGGTAGATGCATCCTAAGAAAATATTTGCAAATCAAATAGTTATATATCTAACAATTGAAAGGTGACACCGAGTATTCTTTGCTGAAATTATGTAAAAGTAATACAATAAATACTTAATTCACTCAAATAAAAACCATCAAAATAAAAGGACTTAAGTCTTTAAGTAAAAACTTTAATATAAACAAATATATATTAAATTGGTTAAATTTAAGAAGACTGTTTCAAAACCCAGGCATGAGTCGAACACAGCTGCCAAAAAGTTTATTTTATAACTGTATTAATAGTATAAATATAAGTAAATTAATGAATAGCACTGTAGCAGTTTCCTCCCATTGTTTGCTGGAGTGGGCCCAGTAACGTCTGCATTGTGACACTTGTTGTGATTATATTTGGCATATCAAATGCGGCATGGGGAGCTTGCCAGGCTCTGCCATGCAGGCGGGATACTCTCGGTAGCTTGCTGGGCTCTCCAAGAGGGGCGCAGGAAATTGGATCGGCTGGTGAGCCGCGTGTAAGGCAAACGTCCAATCCCTGTGCTATCCCTCCAACCAACTCTCCTAACCACCCACTCACTTTTATCCGGTAATGCGCATGATCCAAGGTCTTGGGGCAAAACTATGTCAACCGATTTGCCCAAGTAAGAATGAAACTCATGGGAAAGCCGCGCTTAGGGTCTGTAATCATAGCAGGGGTCATCATGGTGCAGCTTCCCCTCTGACTCCTCCAGTATTTACTCACTGGCCAGGCCACGCATAGCAGTGCCCAGGTCAGACACCCACTGGGGGTCGGGCAGTATCTGCTGAGTATGGGACTAGAGTCCCCGGGTCTGATCTCTTGCTCTGGGTCCCAGCTTCTGGCGTCCGGTCCTCTGGCCGTGGTGGGGCAGGTTGCACGCCTCAAGACACGTGGGTGGTCCCCATGCGCCCCCAGCTGGGGGGCTCCCTTCGGCTGGGTGAAGGGGGAGACTTGCGTGGCGCAGGCTGCTGCCCCCAGCCTTCGACTTGGTCGTGGTGGCCTTGGCTCCCCAGGGACAGTGGGCCCAGCACGAGCCCCGGGCCTGGCCACCACAGCACTCATGGCGAGCTGAGTGCGGAAGGGCACGGGCAGGACACGCAGCATCCCACGTGCCCGATGTGCCCCAGGCACCCCTGGCCAGGCCGCTACCTGCTGTCTGCCAGCGCTGTGGCCACACTGCGGGTCATGCCCTTGTGACCCGGCGGATGGGAGGCCCATGCCCAGCCGCCGGCCACGCCAGCCTCCCTAGCAGTCTTTGCCACTGTGCGTCTCCCCACCCTGCAGCAGTTCCAGCCCTGCTTGGCCCAGAGTTACCTGCGGATCATCCAGTCCCACCTCGTCCTTCCCACCCGCCCGCATCAAACGCCTGGGCCTGGGGCGTAGGAATGAATATGATAAAATAGTTAAGTTTTATTGGACACATGACTTGAACCCTGACATTTTGACTTAATCACTTAACTTCCCGTTAGTCGTCGATTTGTCGAGCGGGCGCCAGTAACATCTCCATTTGTCCCTGTCGCATGCTAGTGTAGCTCAATGGCGTCTGTTTGCTCTGGGAACATGAAGGGCCTCAAACCTATCGTTCATGATCTTGATGAAGAAGTCTGACTATCTGGTAGGTGGGCGGCCATGTGGTCTTTTGACATCCCGTGGAATCCAGTCGGTAACAGCTCTAGTCCAGCGGTCGTCTTTAAATCTCATTACGTGACCAGCCCATCTGATTTTCGACACCTTGGCAAATGAGACAGCATCCCTGATTCTTGATCGTTGATGGTTGTCAGAACTCCGGATTCTTTCTCTCATTTGAGTGAAACGTGATATTCCAAGCATAGCTCTTTCTATTCTTCTTTGGGAGACCTAAATAGTGTTCTCATCTTGTTTGCGTACGGCCCAGGTCTCTGAGGCATATGTTAATGCAGGAAGAACAGTGGAATCAAAGAGATGTGCCCGGAGCCGGAGGTTCTTCGTCCTCTTAGCTATATCTTCGACGTTCTTGAAGGCGTTCCAAGCCGCTCTCTTCCTCCTGCGCAGCTCGGGTGCCAGGTCATTTGTCATGTTGACCTCTCGACCTAGGTACACATAGCTGTTGCAGTCGGAGATGGTCGTTCCATTGAGAGCGAATGGGGCATCAGGAACAAGGCTGTTTCTCATAAACATTGTCTTCGTAAGATTCAGCTGTAGTCCTACCTTTCCACACTCACGGTCAAAGTCGGCCAGCATTTGTGCCGCTTGGCTGATGTTTGGTGTTATTAAAACAATGTCATCAGCAAAGCGGAGGTGGTGTAGTTGCCGACCATCTATCGTCACTCCCATTCCTTCCCATTCCAGTCGTCGCATGATGTTCTTGAGGGTGGCACTGAAGAGTTTCGGTGAAATGGTATCACCCTGCCGAACCCCTCTCTTGACATCAATGATTACTTCTTTGTAGAATGGTGAGATCCTGGTAGTGAATCCGCAATATAGCTCATGGAGGATCTTGATGTATTGGGCTTGAATGCCCTGATTGGCTTGACTTCAATGACCGCTTCCATCTCAATAGAATCAAAGGCCATCTTTCAATCAATGAACGTTAAACAGAGCGGCATCTTGAACTCCCGAGAAACCTCAAAGAGCTTGGTTATCGTGTGAATATGGTGGATGGTGCTGAATTCTTTGCGGAACCTGGCTTGCTTGCATGGTTGTCCTTCATCTAGTGTTCTGCCAATCCTATTTAGGATGACTCGAGTGAACAACTTGTAGATGGCATACAATAGGCAGATCAGGCGATAGTGGCCAATGTTATGGATGTCTCCCTTCTTGAACAGTAGTACAGTCCTGCTGGTTTTCCACTGGAACCTTGCATTCAGACAGGTAGCATGTGAAAAGCCGAGCCAGTGTATTGATGAGTACTGACAGCAGGTTCTTCAGGTGTTCAGGTCTGACATTTTCTGGGCTGAGTGCTGTTCGTTTCTTTACTGACGAAATGGCATGTCGGATTTCAGAAGGGAGAATGTTGGGAACGACATATCCATCCTGTGGAATTTGGTATGTCAGGAAGTGGACATGGCTATCGAAGAGATTTGAGTAGAAGTCATGGATAATCTTCTCCATTGTGGTTCTGGAGGATATGATGGATCCATCAGGATGTCGGAGGGCAGTCATCTTGTTCTTGTAGTTGGCGAAGGACAGACAGGCATTACGAATACTTTTCCCGGCTTCTGCTGCAACTACCAGCACTTCTGCTCTTCTCTCTCTGAGGTCTTCCTTGATTGCATCTCTGCACTGCTTTGCGAGCTCGGACATCAGCTTGCGGTTGCCTGAGGCATATGCCAAACCACGTTGGCGAATTAGCTCAGGAGGTTTCGAAGACGGGCATTTTTTAGTGGCTATCTCTCTCTTGGCCTTCCTCGCACATTCATGGATGTGCTGTACCAGTCGATCGTGTTCCTCATCACTGTTGTCAACAATGGCATCTTCCCATGTTGCCGCAATAGTGTCAAAAAGCTCCCAGTTGGTGGTCGTTCTGGAAGTTCTCTTTGTAAACTTTGCAGCCCTTTCTCCCCGCTGTGTCAAGTAGAATTTTTCACGAAGGAGACGGTGGTCCGATCCCGTCCGGAATTTTGGAACAACAGCGTCATCGGTCAGGCAAAACCATCGATTGAATATGATGTGGTCTATTTCATTGTGGAATCGTCCACCGGGAGACTCCCATGTCCAACGTCATTACAACTGGTCTCATTCACCTGACCCTGAAGGCTTCACCAACATGGCAGCACTGAGAAGGATGAGAAAGGAGAGGCTGACAAAGTCTCAAGGCCGACCTAGGCTGCCACAACGAAGGAAAACAAAAATGATCGTCTGTACTTTCAATGCACGTATACTAGCATCGGATGCATCCATCGAGGACCTGATGGTACAAGCGCGAATGAACAAGTACGACATCATTGGTCTGACCGAGACAAGAAGGCACGAATCTCACCATGCCGTTTTCGACACTGGAGAAGAATTGTTCCTCGGAACATGCGACTAAAGAGGTGTCAGAGGCATCGGTGTCCTTGTCAACACAAACTTGGCCATGATCATTGATTCATTCGAATGCCTAACAACCCAAATCGGACGTCTACATTTGAATAGATGTGGCTCACTACTGGCAGTTTCTATCTTCGTTGTCTATGCACCAACATCTCATTATGATGAAAGAGAAATCGAGACGTTCTACATGGAGCTGGAGAAGTTCTATAAAGAAGACCACACCTTATACAAGATCATTGTGGGTGATTTTAATGCCAAGATAGGATCCAGAAGATCAGCTGAAGACCTTCACATCGGGACCCATGGCTTAGAATGGAACGAACAGGGTGAGAGACTGTCTGAGTTCATCATGTCGACCAAGACCATCCATGGTAACTCACAGTTCCAGAAGGCAGAATCTAAACGTTGGACATTTTCAGTGATGCATAGTAATATTCTTTAAAGAGATTTACTTAGAGAAATGCAAGGAAAGAGAGCGAGAGAGAGCGAGAGAGAGAGAGAGAGAGAGAGAGGTGGTGGGAGGGTAGAAGGGCGGGAGCAGTCAGTACCTGACGCAGGAGTCTCTGCTCCTGCTGCCGGCCTTCAGGAGCTATTTCCGGGTCAGGTGTAAAGGCCGGCCAGCCCCGTCTTGCCCTTCCAGCTCCTTTCGACTGACTCTCTGGGCCCCGGTGCTCCCTACAGCCCGAGTCCAGTGCGGCCGCTGGACGTGTCTGAGGGAGCCGTTGTCCGCTCGGACCTGTCCCGGGGCTCTCTGTGTCCATGCGGGGCTGTGGGGCTGCTTGGGCAGTGCTGCCAGTGGCCTCCTCCCTGTCCGGATGAGCAGGACTCAGAACCGCGTCTGGACCATGCTCATTCCCGAGGTGCTCCCAGGGGCCCTGACACTCTGAGTCCTTCTCCCTAATGGTCACCTGAGCCCGCGTCCTTCGAACCCGACGTAACTGTCTTCGGGGTTGTCCAGCGGTCACTTTCCCGCCTCCCACCAGGTGTCCCGTGCGTGGGGGTCTCCCTGTCCCATCCGAGACCCCAGACGCTCAGCTGAGACGTGTACAGTCAGGGGGACCCTGCCCGGCCACTGCTGTGCTAGCCGGGTCTCTGCCAACAAGGGAGTCTGTCCCGTCCCCAAGCCCGGTATGAGCTGAGTCCACACGCACACAGAGATGCTGGCGAAGGGACCAGGGTGCCTCAGAGACGCTCTCAGACGCCCAGAGTCCTCCTCAGCCCACAGGGCACCTGCTGCGCCTGGGGGTGCTCCCCTGTGAGGGGACACGGGGCTTGGGCATCCCCTAAAAGGCCTGGTCCTCTCAGCCAGGACAGGAGACCTTCAATGAGAGCCATTGTCAGTGGGAGACGATTATTATAGGCCTGTCCCAGATGCAGGTTCATGTAGGAGGTTTGTGGGTAGGGTCTCTGGGTTAGGCAGGAGGGTCGTACTTTTGGAACCTGTTCTCAGGGAACACATTTGTCTGTATTAACTCAGTTTACCTTGGTTGATGCCGATATTCATGTGGAGGAATCAGAGCTGAAGACCTGTCCCAATCTGAGGGCGATCAGGTGGGTGATACAGGATCCAGTGCTCACTGAGTGAGGAGTGTTCAAATCCTTGACGGTGTTTATTTGTGAGCCTGGCCCCTGCCCTGTCCCTGAACTCTGAACATACAGAGCTCCTTCCCTGAGGGACAGTCCCACCAGGGCACTCCCCTCAGGTGACCCACCTCTGAGGAGCACAGTAACCACGAGTCCTGACCAAGGGTTTATATCAGAGTTTGGATACCTCTATGACCCATGTTTGAGAGTTAGATTTTTCCTAATAGGAATCATTTCTATCAATAAATTAATCACATCACCAAGCTCTGTAAGCTTGTAGAGCCCCAAGCAGTATTAGAAATTGTCTTTGAATTATTGTCATTATCTTGTTTGTTGTTGCTGTTTAATTATCCCAATGAAATCAGTTATTTATGAACAGTTCAGCTGCCATTCACAAAGTCCTTCCCTGCTATAATTTCATTTGTTTTAATTGAATCAGGGAAAACCAACACCTGAGGTAACACCCACTCACCCCGCTGTGCCTGCTGCTGGACTGCAGGCTTTATGAGGACCTGAGCGCCCCCTGCTGCTCAGTCTCCTTCCGTTATTTCAGTGACCAATTTCCTTGGAATACTGAATTTATGGTGGCTCCTGAAGGGCTACCAGGAGATCACTGACTCCACCTCCATTCCTCTGTTGGTCCCGCAGCTCACCTCTGCTCTGATCACTCAGAAATCATGTCCATCGCTGCTCTGGGGCTGAACCCCTGTGTAGTCATTAGTTGGAGCGACCCCTCCTAGGGACTCTGGGAACTGTAGTGTTGCACACGCTCCCCACACTGCCTCCATCTGCCTCCATTGCGCTCTAACAGGAAATAGGGTCCCACTGTCCAGGGAGAATAATCCGGACGCGAATATAATGCACTGCCAGGACCAAGTCCAGGTCAGGCCCAGACACAGTCTGTCTTTAGGCTTGTACAAGTCGGGCTCCGCAGGAAATCGTTTCTGCCCAGTCCTCACTCACGATCCAGATAAGGGCTGTCCCAGAGGAAACTGCATCTAACACAGAATTTGCACACCCACAGGAATGACATCAGGAACCATGAATAGTTAGTGGGTTTCAAATGGTTTAATATGAAAGTAAACACCAAATAGTTCATCCATGAAAGAATTTCATCTTTTTTTTTTTTTTAATGCTTCTACCGGGGCTAGAGGTATAGCACAGTGGTAGGGTGTTTGCCTTGCACGCAGCCGGCCCGGCTGAGCCAGGTTTTATTCCTCCGTCCCTCTCGGAGAACCCAGCAATCTACCGAGAGTATCTTGCCAGTATGGCCAAGCCTGGCAAGCTACCCGTGACGTATTCAATATGCCAAACATAGTAACAACAAGTCTCACGTTGGAGACGTTACTGGGCCCACTCGAGCAAATCGATGAACAATGGGAGGACAGTGCTACAGTGCAGTGCTACTTGCATGGTAAAATTTTCCCTGTCATGTCCCATATGATTTTGAACCTGTAAAAATCCTGAATGTAGGTATCCAGCAGATACATTGGCTGATTGTACAAAAAACTATCATAATCTCTGACAAGGAAGTTTCTTTGATATATTATGCAGAGGAGAATTAACTTTGATCCATGACTTTGTGTAGTATTATCAACACTGTCATTGGAGTAATTAAGGTAGAATTGTCCATTGTTTGCTTGAGCGGGCCCAGTAACGTCTCCATTGGAGACTTTGTTGTTACTGTGTCTGGCATATCGAATACTCTCGGTAGCTTGCCGGGCTCTCCGAGAGGGGCGGAGGAATCGAACTTGGGTCGGCCATGTTGGCCGCTTGTCAGGCGAACGCCCTACCCGCTGTGCTATCGCTCCAGTTAGCAATGTGAAACCTGTATATCAGGACAATAATAATTCTTCAATATTTTCTCAACTTTACAGAGAAGTCTGCTAACTGATGTCCGTGGCATAAGTATGAGAGAGATTTCATTCATGGTCATCACTACTCGGCATTCCTCTTTGTTAATGGCTGGAGGTGGGTTCTCACTATGCATAATTATGGAAATTTCCACCCTGTCGTTTAGTTGCTCTAGACCAGCATTACATAATTGACAAAATGCCTCCTAGGGAAATGTGTTCTGTGTTCAGGAATAAGTAAGAACTTTAGGATAATGAGGCAAGTGGTTATTGTGGTTGTTGAACTTGGGAATTCTCAGGTGACATATGAGATTAGCACGATGTAGAGAGGAATGATGGTAGAACTGAGGCACTGCACTTTGGTAAGCAGCAGCGTAATACCCAGGGACACACATAGGAGTCTGTTCTTGGACACAGACAAGAAAAATGCATCAGGCACTACCACAGAAGCTTCATTTCTGGACTTGACCCCCTGAGAATGTGCCTCTGGCTATCATAGATTTGTTTTGGCACATATGTTCTCGAAGCTGGCCCTCAGTTAGGATCTTTGCCTTCTCGATCCTCCTTGGCCTCTGTTGGAGAAGTTTTGTGCCCATATTTGAAACAAAATTCCAATGGGGTTATCTAAGCATCAGTGGGGCTTTGAGTGGGCAATTTTCTCCCTTTGGGGAGGAAAACAAGGGTGATATTGGGTGGGCTCTGAGCACACTCCCTGATTCATAAATTCTTAATTCAACCCTACTAGTGTAATTTGGGGGTATTTTAAAGGAAAAATTGAGCCGTTGGGACTGCATAATAAGAAAAACTTAAACTACTTCTTCTACTTCCCCCAGATTATACTACTTCTTATACTACTTCTTCTACTGCCCCCCGGGAAGACTGTGGGTAAACACTATGTGGCAGGCATCCCATGGTCTCTATCATGTCTGCATGAAACCATCATGGACAGTAATGGGAGATGCGCTTAGTTCTCCGAGTACCAATTCTCTAGTTTTTAATTCATGGGTTTTGTTAAATTCTTTTTCTCTAGGAACTTAAAACTACACTCATTGTTAATGGTAAGTGTCCAAGTATTTCTCCCTTGGTGTCTGTCCTCTCTGCCTACAAATACCAAGTAGAGTTGTTTGGTTATCCCTTTTGCATCTCAAAAATACTTCCAAACCTGTCACAGTAAATGACATTTGTTTCCTAGGAATTTTATGGCAGATGAATTAAGGAGCCACACCCCTTCAGCTGGAGTGCTGAGTCATGGCATTGTCAACAGGACACCCTGAACCTTGCTCACGAACGCTGCTGCTGTCGTTTAGGGATCAGCCCCTCTGAACCCATTCACCTGGTGTCTCTGCAAACTCCGAGTGAAGAATCTCCTCGGCAAAGGCATGACGTCTCCAAGGTCAGGGAGCACAGAGACAGAGGAAGACGCACACTCAGTTCAATCTACTGCATCATGGTCACAGAGGAAAGTCACATCGAGGTTGGAACAGGACACGGACACACTCTCATTACCCAACACCACGTGATCCTGGACTTCTGACCTTGGCCACTATCCTAATGTCACCTTCTCCACTCCCAGTATCTAGTGGCGAGATTCCAGCTCAGGGGTACAGAGATGCAAATACGCACATGGGGCCTCACCCACAGCCTCTCAGAAAAGGTTTCCCAACACCTGGATTCCATCTTAGAGAAAAGATTTTCTGCTGGCCCATAGCAGATGAATATATGCATATTTAGATGCTCGGATTACTTCTAATTTACACATTAGTCCCAGGAATGTCCCTATCTTTTCAGGCACAAACCACAGAAAGGAGGTCAGGAAATGAGGGGTAGACAGGCACAGGTGCTGATGCACCTGGGTCACTCCTCTCCACAGCTGGTGTCTGTGTCCCATGTCCTACGGAGTGCCACGCCTGTGATGCTGAGATGTGGAAATGAAGTTCAACACAGAATTCTATTTAGATTTTCCAAATAACATTTTTTTTTGGTCCTAAAATGTAGAATGATCAAAGATTTTCCTGGAGCTGGATCCATGGTCCCAAATCTGCAGTGTTCCCAGCACACACTGACATGTGTTAGCTACTGTGACAAGTGTGAAACACAAGGAGCTCAGCCACACATGAAATAGGAGTGAATGTTGCCGCAATCGTGCCAAAGAGCTCCCAAAACTTCACAGAACGACCACTAAGCCATCATGGGTGACCCCTAATACTCCTGAGGAAATGATAATCCCTCCTGAGAAACCCTTTCTCTGGGCTGTGGTGTAGACAAGGCTCAATGTGTGGTGGGGAGGACAGCACAGGACCACAAACAATTCCATGTCCAAGTTCCACCTGTGAAGCATGGGGTTGAGGTGAGAAGACTTGGTGCGCAGAGAAGGTCTTGTAAGTCTCTAATAACTGAACAGACTACAAGGCTCAGACAAGACAGAGGACACAGGGACAAGGACTCCAGCCCAGGACATGAGAAACTCGGACTCTAGAGACAGGCATGGAGTCGGGAGGCTTGGGTCAGGAGCAGCATCCTCTCCAGGAGCTAGAGAAGCTCTTGCAGAGAGAGGGGAAGTCTGCTCGTGGCCACGAACTTCTTCACCACTCATAACTTGTCGCAAACATACAAAGACATCCTCATGTAGGCTTCTAACCACAGAGTGACACGCAAGAAACAGTTCCAAAATGCCAAGGACACAATGGTAAAGCAACACAGAAAACCACCAGGCTTATGAGTGAAGACACTAGGCCAGTTGCTCAACGAGCAATACTGAGCTGTGTAAACTCTCTGAGGAGGAATTTATAACAGAACTGTTAAGGATGCACGAGGAGCGCAAAGAAATGATGGAGATTCTCCCAGTGTCTGCAACTCCCTGTATCCCTGAGAGGCATCATGAAGCCCCCTCTGAGCACAGTTTACAGAGCACTGAGCAACCTGAGGTCAGAGCTCATGGACCTGCTTGGCTGTTGGAGACAGTCTCTCTCTCTTTCTCTTTCTCCCTCCCCCACACCATCTCTCCAGGTTAAGGCTTCAATGATTATATACTGTTAATTGAGATCGGATGCCTTTCACATTACATCCCATCCAATGTCCAACCTGCTGTGCTACTCCTGTTTGATCGAGTTGTAGTGTCTGAGATGTCGCTCGACGAAATCCAGAATTTTTAATGGGCTAATTTAGCTGAAACGGCAAAGCCTGGCAAGCTACCCCTAACATATTCGATATGCCAAAAACAGTAACACAAAGTCTCACAATGGAGATGTTACTGGTGCCCGCTCGAGCAAAACGATGAAGAACAGGAGGACAGTACAGTGCTACAATGCTAATATAGCTGAAGTTAAATCTTTAACTGGTAGCAGCTTCGGGGCATGTGCATGACTGACAGGGCTTCCTGAAGTACAGAAAGATTGCAGGAATTTAAAGGAAATATAAATCAGAGGGACAATTAGAGATATCACGAGAAAGACCTATATCAGTAAAAGACTCAAAACAACAAGAGTTGGGATGTTGTCAAAAGCAAATCTGTTTCAGCATTAGCTTGCAATATTGTCTGATTTAATGTCTATGAAAAACAGTAGGAGATTTCTCCAAAAAGTGAAAATAGAGTTTCCATCTAACAAACTGATTTAAGCTAGATACTTTCACCTGAAGGGGAAAATATAAAATTAAGAAGTTATAAGAAAACATACACTGAAGCATTTGATATACTGGCTAGGAAATGGAAATGATCCTAATGCTTGAAGACAGTTTCATGGGCAAGAAGTTGTGGTGTGTATACACAATGGGATACTGTGCAGTTATAAGAAAAGACAAAATACTAGTGCTTTCTGCACTATGCATGGAACTAGAGAATATCAGATTAAGTGAAGTATGTCAGAGGGAGAAGGACAAATTCAGACAATCTCATTCGCCTGTGGTACTCAGAGAACAGAGAGTCAGGATGGACAGGATCCAATTATAACGGTCCCTGCATCCTAACCACACTCTGGGGTTCCCGAGAGGAGTCGAGTGGGGGATAAGATCACTGGGAAGAAGAGGCCAAGCACAGGGTCCACAGAAGAGTGTGGGGGTCTGTGGGGATTTGGTGCTGGGAAAAGCGCTGGGAGTTTGAGACCCACAAGAATCAACACTCAGATTACTGTTACCGTGTTCCCTCAGTGACAAAAAAAAGGTAACGGGAGAAATCTCTTCTTTCTGTGAAGAGGACTGATCTTTATTGGAAGAAACATCAACCTCACCTGACCTAGCAGGACAGACAGTCTCTAGTGGACTCTGAGACAGGAAGAGGAAAACACTAATTTGTACTAGAAGAGGAAGTAATAACTAAAATGCATGTACTTGTTTTTTTTTAAGTTGCTATACTGTATCACTGTTATCCTGTTGTTCATCGATTTGCTCGAGCGGGCACCAGTAAAGTCTCCATTGTGAGACTTGTTTTAACTGTGTTTGGCATATGGAATACGCCACGGGTATCTTGCCAGGCTCTGCCGTGTGGATGGTATCTCTCGGTAGCTTGCCGGGTTCTCCCACAGCAAGAATTAGATAACAAGAAGTCTCACAGCCACGAATCAAGTTGGTATAAATATTATAATACAGAGGAAAATGATACCGCCCAGAAGAAGAAAAATATGTGAAAACAATTGGAAAAAAAAAAAAGAAAAGAAAGTGACTTCTAACTGGCCCTTCTTCCCCTGCCCCTGACACAGCCCTGGATCACCAGGAGCAGAGTGCCCTCTGGTGGTCACACGCACCCCTGCAGCTCCCGTGTCTCCCTCAGCAGGTTTGTGTCTGAGCTCACAGGGACTTGCCCTCACTGTGTATTTCTTGCACAATAATACACGGCTGTGTCCTCAGTTACCGAGTTGCTCAGTTTTAGGTAAACTTGGTTCTTGGAGGTGTCCCTGGTGATGCTGACTTGGGACTTAAGGTTTGGGTTATAGTATGTGCTTCCACCAGTCCATATAACACCAACCCAATCCAGACCCTTTCCAGGGGCCTGGCGGACCCAGTTCATATCATTGCTGGTTATAGAGAATCCAGAGACGGAGCAGGTGAGGGACAGCGTCTGCGAGGGCGTCACCAAGCTTGGTCCCAACTCCTGTAGCTGTATCTGGGACAGGATACCTGGGGACAGAGACCCAGAGTGAGTCATGGGCTCAGAGGTCCCATTCCCACCTTGGAGCCTCTGTCCAGGGAACACTCACATCTGGGAGCTGCAACCAGAAAGAGAAGGAACCAGCGCTGATGCACGTTCCTGCCCACGAGGTCCATCATCTCAGACACCGTGTCAGGGGAGAGGAAGCCCGAGTTGGGGTGAGTGTGAACGTGGTTTTAACCCTGGGTCCCAAGTGCAGATTTGCATGGGGGAGCCTCTGTAGAAAAAGGAGGGGACCCCAGGGAGGCTGGTGTGTGGGCTCCCTGGGAGGAAGTGCTGACTGTGGCTCAGAGCACTCAGGCCTGTCCCTAGGTCCCTGTCAGAGCTGGGCCTCTTCATCCAGCACAGGAAACATGCTGAGGAGCTCTCAAGAAACAGAATTTGAAAGGCAGCTATGATGTCCCTGCCACAGAGGCAGGGTGGGATGGGGGGGTGTAGGAGGGATACTGGGATCTATAGTAGTGGGAAATGGGCACTGGTGGAGGGATGGTTATTTGATCATTGTATAATTGAAACCCAAGCACAAAAATTTGTAAGTCTACAACTGTACCTCATGGTATCTCACTAATAAAAATTTTAAAAAAAGAAAAGAAATAGAATTTGCTCAGTGGGAAACGGCAGCTGGGGAGGAGAGTCCCCGTGTCTCAGGTTCCTGATTACCAAACCTAGCCCCCAAGGGCGTCTACCCTGTGGACAGGCTCCTGCCCCTCCGTGTCCCTTGGTGGTGGCTTCTATTCTCCCACTGCACATGGAAAGCCTGGGACCAAATGGGCAGTGTAACTGTCACAGGAAATTCTGAGTTGGCTCCGTCCAATCCATGGTTAATCAATTTTCACTCCATTTACTCTCTCTCTCTCATCTTCCACGAACATTCCTTGTTTCCCAAAACCAACTTTGACCGTAGATTTTATAATATATTTAAAATTTACTTTCAGCATATTAAAAAAGATGCATTTTTATTTTTAATGCTTCTTAACACATTTTGTAGAGGTTTCACTCTTACAGAGGTATACTAAACATCCTTGTTTTTCATTTGGAATTTATTAGAAAGATGGTAAGAAGTTAATTAGAAATGAATGAAAGCCTAGATTATCATTTTTTGTTTTCTCATTGTTAGACAGTTCTGGATGAAAGAGGTAACTTTTAATTTTGTTCATAATAGCAATTTGGACAGGTTCAATGAAATGCTCTCCGCGTAAGTGTCCCAAGATCATTTTCCAGGACCACTAATTGATAACTGAGCACTACAGGGGGAACCAGGACACAGATAGGAAGTAAACACATAGTACTTCAGGTGTGTTCCCCAAGTCAAAGAAAAATAAAGATTGTCCATATTTGGATAATATCATTTTTACATAATGACTAAATATCCATCATTTTAAAGAAAATTATACTTATATATTTTGAATTAAAGCACAGTGACATACACAATTACAAAGTTGTTTATGACTGGGTTTCCAACATATAATATTCCAACACCCATCCCTTCACCAGGGTACATTTACCACCACCAATGTGCCCAGTTACGCTCTTGCCCTTTCTCACCCCAGCTGCCTCTATGGCAGGCACTAGTCTTCTCTCCCCTCATATCTTTTCCTCTCTCTTTCTCTCTCTCTGTCTGTCTCTCTGTGTCTGGATATTTCTCATTGTGGAATTATGGTTTGCAAGAAAAATACTGAGAGGTTATCAGGTATATCCCTTTATCTACGTTCAATACTCAGTTCGTGCCCAAAGTGATCAATTTCAACTATTATTGTTCTACTGGTCCCTTCTCTATCCTAACTGCCCTTCGCCCCACACACACTTTTGGCAGGCTTCAAACCATGCACCAGTCCTTCTGGCTCCTGGTTTTAGGGCCTTGGATATTAGCTCGTACTATTTTTTTAATATTGCAAAAATGAATGCAGTCATTCTATATCTGTCCCTCTCCTTCTGAAACTTTCACACAGCAAGATATTTTCCATGTCCATCCATTTACAAGCAAATTTCCTCACGTCAGTTTTCCTAGTGGCTGCATAGTATTCCACTGTGTAAATGTACCATAGTTTCCAGAACCAGTCATCTGTTCTCGGCACTTGGGTTGTTTCCAGATTCTGGCTATTGTGAATAGTTATTCAATGAGCAAAGAAATGCAGATGGCATTTCTGCTCTGTGTTTTGGACCCCCATGGTGGTATTGCTGGATCATATCTAGTTTTCTGAGGAAAGTGCATATTTGTTTTCCAAAAAGACTCAACCAGATGGCATTCCCACAATGAATGAGAACCCTTTTCTCCCCTCTCCCCACATCTGAGCCATCACTGGTTGCTCTTGTTCTTTTGGGTGTGTTCCAGACTCTGTGGTGTGAGATTACATCTCCTTGTTGCTTGATTTGCCTCTCCCTGATGATTAGTTGTGTAGACTGCTATTTCATGTGCTATTTGGCCATTTGAGTTTCTTCTTGGAGAATGTTTTCTGCTCATCTTTTTGCTCCCCATTTTTAATCAGGTTGGATGTCTTTTGTTGTAGTGCCCTGCAGTGCATTATATTCACTGTAGCACTGTAGCACTGTCTTCCCATTCATGGATTTGCTCGAGAGTGCACCAGTAACATCTCCGTTGTGAGACTTGTTGTTACTGTTTTTGGCATATCGAATACGACACGGGTAGCTTGCCAGGATCTGCTATGTGGGAGGGGGGGGATATTCTCGGTAGCTTCCTGGGCTCTCCAAGAGGGATGGCGTAATCGAGCCCGGATCAGCCATGTGCAAGGCAAACACCCTACTCACTGTGCTATCACTTCAGCCCAGTGCATTGTATATCTTTGATATTAATCTGTTTTCAGATGGGTAAACCATAAATACTTTTCTAATTATGTGGTCTGTCTATGTAGCTTGGGCATAATTTCTTTTTATGTGCCAGAAACTTCTTAGTTTAATGAAGTCCCATATGTTTATCTCTGCTTCCACTTGCTTAGTCTTTGTGTTTGAAGGTACCTTTAGCTTCAAGATCGTGTAGGCTTTTGCCTATGTTTTCTTCCATGTGACTTATGAATTCAAGCCTGAGGTTGAGGTCTTTAATTCACTTTGACCTGACTTTTGTGCATGGTGTTAGAGAAAGGTCTGAGTTCTTTTTTTTTAACACGTAGATGCCCAGTGTACCCAAACCACTTCTTTAAGCAGATTTCTTTGCTCCAGTTCATATTTCTTAATCCTTACTCAAAGATTAAATGATCGTATATGTCAGGGTCTCTGTCTGGATATTCATCTCTATATCTTGGATCTGGGGTTTGCCTTTTTTCAATATGATGCTCTTTTAATTCCTACCATTTTGTGCTACAGTGTGAAGTTGGGGAAGGTAATGCCTCACATCTTTTCCTCCAGAATTGCTGTAATTAGTCATAGGGGTGTATTTTTTCACATGAATTTCAGAAGTGTCAGACTTATTTCTTGGTTATGGGTTCAGCTCCCTGCTAGGTCCCAACTGTCCTTATAACCAATCGGACCTGGGGTAGCCCAGAATATTGACCTGGTTAACACCCATGTGTTACCTCAGAAACAATGGCAAAGCCACCTTACCCCAACCTGCACAACCAAAATGAATTTTAATTATATTTTAAATTATTTTTGTATTTATATTTAGTTTCATTTTTATAAATTTGTTCATAATAATTTATTACATTTAATATGCCACTACCATTACACCTTCCTACTACCATATTTTGAATGTTTCCATGCTGATCCCGAAAACCTGCCCCTAAAGGAGGACTTAAATCATTTATTTTGTATTGCTTGTTATGAATAATCCACTAAAAGTGATCCACAAAAGTTTTCCTAGAGAACATGTGTAAAGATTTTTGTATTTTCCCCTGTGCCATTATGCCCTTATATAAGAGGTATGAGAGATCCGTAACATGTTGTTTAAGGATAAGACTTGTCTACATGTGTGTGTGTGTGTGTACTTTTTCTTCACGAGAAAGATTACCTTCTCTTTGCACTCCATCCAATGTAGTGTACTACTCTTGGTACATCAGTGCTGTAGAGTATGATGTCTCACATAGCCATAAATGTGGCCTGTATATCCCGTGTGTCCTCCACGAGCACAATAAGGAAAATCATTATTTCATTAATAATCATCTTTTTCCCCTGTGTAACTTAGATCACTGCCCTGTTTACCAATATTAATCATCATTGCTACACGAACAATATCTCTGTTTATAGAATTTCCAATTTTTATTATATCCCTAGAATTTATTTTAATATCTAGGATGAGTGTTTGTTAACTGATCTGTTTTTAGCAGAGAAATTTAAGATGAAACTGAACGGACTGAGAGACGTGAGTGACGGCAATTCTGAAGAAGTCCAAAGACATGCTGGTGATGTTAATGGCAGATGTATTTGGAAGACCAGAGTAGACATCGTGGAGGGGTTAAAGGAGAGACGGAGGGAGAGAGGCAGAGTCACACTGAGGGATTGGCTAATTATATGTGAAGAGTGAGAGCGAGACAGATGGGGTGACCTCTGCTGTGTGTCAATAGGTAACACATGAAGACAGAGAGTGTGTGCTTTAGAACTGAGACTGTGGAACACCAGGGGATTAGTAGATCTCAAAATGAGTCATATGAATGGAGGAAAATGAGATGAGAAATTGTGGTTCATGAAAACCTTGCTGCTATGTTCAGTGTTCACTGTGGGAATGACTCTATTAGTATGTGAGCTATTCACTGTTTCACTGTCATCCCATTTCATTTCATTTTTCATCATCCTGTTAATCGTCGATTGCCTCGAGCAGGCCCCAGTAACGTCTCTTTCATCCTAGCCCTGAGATTATATTCACGGCTCTTTAGGAGAAAGAAGGTACTGGCAGAGGGACAAAGCCACGCGGGTTCCGGGGCCGAGACCTCCAAGCCTACTCGAATTGGAGTCGAGCATCTTCCACCCAGATCCTCCAAATTCCAGTAGGCGGGGGTCACACCCACCACCTGGCCCCCTGGCGCCGTGTAATCCCATCAGCGGCCAAGACTCAGAGACTATAAAATCCAGATCCCGGACGAGAGCAGTGCAGTCTCTGCCCCCGCGCCTCGGTGTTCCTTCCCGGAGTCCCTTGGAGGGGAGCGGGTTGAGCTTTCCTCCCCGCCCCGGCCAGGGCTACGGCAGCCGGAGACCTCCAGGACCAGCCACCACCATGCTGAGACCACTCTCCGCACACCTGAAGGTACTGGCAGAGGGACAAAGCCACTCGGGTTCCGGGGCCGAGACCTCCAAGCCTACTCGAATTGGAGTCGAGCATCTTCCACCCAGATCCTCCAAATTCCAGTAGGCGGGGGTCACACCCACCACCTGGCCCCCTGGCGCCGTGTAATCCCATCAGCGGCCAAGACTCAGAGACTATAAAATCCAGATCCCGGACGAGAGCAGTGCAGTCTCTGCCCCCGCGCCTCGGTGTTCCTTCCCGGAGTCCCTTGGAGGGGAGCGGGTTGAGCTTTCCTCCCCGCCCCGGCCAGGGCTACGGCAGCCGGAGACCTCCAGGACCAGCCACCACCATGCTGAGACCACTCTCCGCACACCTGAAGGTACTGGCAGAGGGACAAAGCCACGCGGGTTCCGGGGCCGAGACCTCCAAGCCTACTCGAATTGGAGTCGAGCATCTTCCACCCAGATCCTCCAAATTCCAGTAGACGGGGGTCACACCCACCACCTGGCCCCCTGGCGCTGTGTAATCCCATCAGCGGCCAAGACTCAGGGACTATAAAATCCAGATCCCAGAACTTATCAGAACTTTTCTTTATGACATCTTATTATCTCATTCCTACTTTGGACAAACTTGCAGGCTTTCGAATGTAGCCTGCCCACAGGGCAGAGTCTGACAAACTCCCCGTGGCCTACCAAATATGCCAAATACCAGTAACAATGTCATCCCATTATTTGTCGATTTACTCGAGTGGGCGCCAGTAACATCTCTATTTGTCCCAGCCCTGAGATTATAGCAGACTCTCCTTACTCGTCCTTCTTAACAATTTGAGGCTCTTTCGGGGTCAGGGGAATGAGATCTGTTATAGTTACTGGTTTTGGCATATCGAATACGCCACGGGGAGTTTGCCAGGCTTTGCCCGGATGGGCGGGGGGATATATATATATATATATATATATATATATATATATATAAATATATATACATATATATATATATTTCTCTATGATTAGTTGCATACTGTCTAAACCCCATCAAACATGGTGTGGTAATTATGGAAAATGGGTAGGAAGTATATTATAAAAGCAGTCGGAATGCGACCTGAAGAGTGGCAGTGGTTAGTAGTTGAGGTCAACTGCCAGGGCTGAGTCCCCTGGGGCGAGGAGGCCCTCGCTGGCCCTCTCTGGGGTACACAGAGTGAAAACAGGCTGGCGTGGAGTCCCGTTAGTTATTCATTCACATCAAATGGTGGATATTTTAGCTTGCTACCTAGTACTTTTATTTTCTGTTTAATGCTGGTCTTTCTTCAAACCTGCGAAGTTAATGAAGGTAACTATGCACTTTTATGGTGACTCTTCCTTTCCCTGCATGCACACACATTCACACATAAGCATGTAGGAATTGAGATGCTGCTATTCCCAGCATGTATCTGGGGTCTGCTAGCACCACAGTAGGAAGCTGAAACGCTCCATCAACATTGGCACGGGCAATGCCTGGTCCCCACCCAGGAACAGTGAGTTCAGATCCTGCTCCCCGGGGAATCTGGGGACCCTTTTCTGATGTGAAATCTCAGGTCCAGGACTGAGGAGCTCCAGGGGCCCCTTATCAAGGATAAACCGCGTTCGTCTGAAATTAAGGACAAGGACTGTTACTTGTGACGGGTTGTGACCTAACTGGGTTTGATGCTCTTACTCAGGTCACTCAGGGAGAAACTGCTCCCTGTGCAAGGATGTCCCTGTGGGTCGCTTGTGTGCAGAAGAGAGTGTCAGTGGGAAAATTCATCATCATTGAAGACTGATAACTGGGTCCACACTCTAATGGAACGTCTCTCTCACACCCTGTGCATGCATGGGATACTATTGCCATGCATATCACATGACTGGGCATCACTCACCTGACCTATCTGTGGGATGGACCATGGGATCATCATCTGTTGTGATGTGAACTCTATCCACAGGAAGAACCTCTTTTGTGATTTCTGGTGGAAAATATTTCAGACAAAAGGAGGCTGCAGAGAAATCCTGTGGTGGGTACACAGTGCTGAAGTGATGAAGAGAAGTATGTGGATGAATATGGCGAATATGGCCCGGTGCTCTAACCATCATAAGTCTCATTTCTCAGAATAAAGAACAGGTGCCCCGAGCACCCTGGGGACATCATGTCTTAATCCATCTGTTGTCCTCTGGATCCCAGGAGACTGACTTATGGCTCATTGAAAGGATAAACATGTAAGCACATGTGATATAGAGAGAACCCATCCAGGAAAGCAAAAAAGCAAGGAATTAAAAAAAATACTTAACAAACAGAATCTCCTGCCTCCGTGCCTGGCTGTCCTCACTGGGGCCCCTTGGATGGGGGCAGGTTGAGTTTGCCTCCCCGCCCCAAGCAGAGCCACGACAGCTGAAGACCTCTAGAACCAGCCACAGCCATGCTTGGACCACTGTCCACATGTCCGGACAAGCCTCATGCATGAAGGAACCGGCAGAGGAACCCAGGCATGCGGGTCTGGGGGCTGAGATCTCCAAGCCTGCTCAGATCAGGACTGGGCCTTCTCCACCCAGATCCCCCATCTTCCAGTAGGTAGGCATTACACCCACCAGCTGCTGCCAGCGCCAGGTGGTCCCATCAATGGCTAAGACCCAGAGACTATAAAACCCAGCTCCCAGAAGCAAATGTGGCTATCCAACATCCTATTATCTCGTTTTTACTTTGGAGAACCCGGCAGGCTGCCGAAAGTATCCTGCCAGCATGGCAGAGTCTGACAACTTCCCGTGTCGTACTCAATATGCCAAATACCAGTAACAATGATAGGTTTCATTCTCCTAGCCCTGAAAGAGCATTGAATATGGCTCTTTTAAAACCTCAGGGCTAGGAAGACGGAGACGGTACTGGTGCCTGCTCGAGGCAATCGATGTACAACAGGATGATCGTGTTCGTGACTTAACAAACATGTTTATCTAGTGATTCCTAAGTTACAAGCTTTCTTTGATATAGTCATGTCAAGTAAAAGTGCCTTGTCAAATTTGGAGACATCAGTGAAAGGTGTAGAGACAGGAACCTAAAAACCTTCCTTGGAGAGGCAGAAAACCAGTCACCCATCAGCTCCTGCTCCTCTGAGATGTCTCCTCTAGGTAGGAGCCATAGTGCCCGCTGCTGAGCATGGCCTCTTGCAGTCCACACTCTCCCAGCAGGGAGGTTTGTGTCTGGGCTCACTCTGACTTCCACTCACTGTGCCTCTCGCATAGTGAAGCACGGCTGTGTCCTGAGGGGTCACAGAGCTCAGCTGCAGGGAGAACTGGTTCTTGTTCGTGTCTCTGGTGATGGAGATGCGGCTCTTGAGGGAAGGGCTATAGTTGGTGACTCCATTCCTACATACACTCCCCAACAAGAGCAGGTCCTTCCCTGGGGGCTGGTGGATCCAGTTCCAGCAGTAACAGGAGGAGATGGAGGATCCGGAGACTGAGAAGGTAAGGGAGAGGGTCTGGGAGAGGGTCACCAGGTCTGGGCCCGATTCCTGAAGGGTCAGAGCAGACACAGCACCTGGGGACAAGGGGAATCAGTCACTGTCAGTCCCTGCAGTAACTCCCTCCCCTAGACCCTGTCAATTCTGGGACACTCACCCAGGGGGAGTGTCACCAGGCAGAAGAGAAGACCGCACAGAATCATCTTCTTCTTGACCACAGCTATGCCTTCCCTAGAGACTCAGCCCTGAGTGAGGAGACAGCTGTGTGATCCTCAACCTAGAGAGCATTTGACCTCAGAGCCTGAGAGGGATTTGCATTAGATGACCCAGCCTGTTACGAGGGGAAACTTTCTTACCTTGGACCTCCTTGTCCCATTGGGGCGTTGAATTCACACACCCTGTCTTGTGGATTGAGCAGTTGGCAATGAAGCACATTGAAACAGGTCATAGAAGGCTCCTCACTTATTTTAATAATCTGTATTAGACAAGTTAAAATTATCACAATTATTTTAATTTCAAGTTGCTAATGAAAATAGTTTTCATTATTTGTTTCAAAAATATTTTTTAATATAACCACCATTTACAATGTTTATAATCATAATCGTACCTAACTGTGTTTCATATCTGTGTCTCTATAAAAACAAAAAAAACTTCCCTTCCCAGTACTCATTACTTTCCATAAAGAAATTATGATTTAGTGGGGTATGGTGCCACCAGCAGGTCAATCTGTACCTGTGAGGCGAGTTTATAAGCAGCCTGATGGCACCTTCAGACTTCCAGATACCCCAAAATTGCTGCTGTGCCTTTGGCCAGACCTCAACAACCTGGAGCCAAGTTTAACAAGAAAGTAAACAGCCAAAAGTTAGGTATGTGGAAGACATACCCACAAATCACCTCTAGCTCAGTTATATAATTGGAGGCAAGGACTCTCTGGTTCCTAATAGAACTGCTTAACAGCCATGATCCCAGAGACTCAGAGACAAATCTCAGAACCCAGCAACTGTTGGCAGAGATGTGTCCAGTCCCGCAGTAGGTTACCAGTGCCAGGCCATCCCAGGTGTAAAAGGGTGCTGTCCCTCTGCTTGCTCCCCCATGGCATCTCAGTGGCCACCATCTTCCAGAGGCCATTGTACCGTCAGGTTTGGGCCCGCAGTGACAAGACGTGGGGCCTCACAGGATAGGGGTGGAACGGGCCCTTTATCCCTTCCCCAACGAGACCCCAGGTTGCTGCCCACAAGTAGCCTCTCTGGCTCCTGACCGAGCTGCTTAATGTCCATGATCCCAGAGATTCAGGAAAAAAATCTCAGAACCCAGCTGGTTTTGGAAGAAATCCCTCCAGATTTAATTGTTAAAATTTTGGAATTCCAAAATCACATAGCCACTACTGTGGCTGTGTGATATCATATGTTTTTCATAATCAGCAATAGAAAACAAATTGTCTAATGTTGCCTTTTCGGCAGATCTGAGTGTTGGGGTAAAATCCCAAATAATAATGGTGGGTCTGGTGTACAAATATTGAATGTGATCAAAGTAGAGAGAGAGAGTTATGTGGAAATCATCTGCCACACAGGTAGGGGGAGGGTGTGGGATGGGGTGTATACTGGGGTTTTGGGTGGTGGAAAATGGGCACTAGTGAAGGGACGGATGTTTCATCATTTTATGACCGAGACTTAAACCCGAAGCTTTGTAACTGCTCTCACGGTGATTCAATAAATACATTTATAAAAGAAAAAGAAAAGTAAGGTGAAGTTCATGCCCAATTCAATCAGCCTAATGGCTGGGCTGGAGCGATAGCACAGCGGGTAGGGCGTTTGCCTTACAAGTGGCCAACATGGCCGACCCGAGTTCGATTCCTCCCCCCCTCTCGGAGAGCCCGGCAAGCTACCGAGAGTATGTCGCCCGCACGGCAGAGCCTGGCAAGCTACCCGTGATGAATTTGATATGCCAAACACAGTAACAACAAAGTCTCCAATGGAGATGTTACTGGGCCCGCTCGAGCAAATCGACGATCAACGGGAGGGCCTTTACCTTTACCATTTAATGAATGGCTGAATAAATAGAAATTCTCCTACATAAAAAAAAAAAAACGAAATTATGATATGGTTGCATTTGATAACTGTTTATAAAATACATAGTTAATTCGAAAATTCCTGTTTGAGTTTTATTTTTGTATTTTTGTTTTAGGGCCACAGTCAGTGATGCTTGGTGGTAACTCCTAGCTTTGCACTCAAGAATTACTCCTGGCAACAGCTGTTTCATTCGGGACAACCCAGAGTGGGGTGGGTGAGGTCCCAACGGAGCCAGCCCAAGCAGCCGAAAACCTCTAGAATTCAACAGCTTTCATGCTCAAGGCCACTCCTCACTTCATGCTGAAACCTCTTCAGGGAAGACAGGGCATGGATCAGACTATCAGGGAATTTTAACTCAAATTTTAACTCTTTGAGAGGTGAGAGAGAAAGAGAGAAAGAATCAAATGAGAGAAAGAATCCAGAGTTCTGATATCCGTCGACGATCAAGAATCAGGGACATTGTCTCATTTGCCAAGGTGTCGAAAATCAGATGGGCTGGTCACGTAATGAGATTTAAAGATGACCGCTGGACTAGAGCTGTTACCGACTGGATTCCATGGGATGTCAAAAGACCGCGTGGCCGCCCACCTACCAGATGGTCAGACTTCTTCCTCAAGATCATGAACGATCAGTTTGAGGCACTTCATGTTCCCGGAGCGAACAGATGCCATTGGGCTACACTAGCACGCGACAAGGACAAATGGAGACGTTACTGGCATCCGCTTGAGCAAATTGACTAACAGGAAGTTAAGTGATTAAGTGAGAGGTGAGAATTTTCCTGAGAAAATAGAAAGGGCAGAAAACATGTCCCCAGTGTCAGCCATAGCATTTCCTTTCTTATTGTCATTTTGAATGTGACCTGAGGGTCCCCTGAGGACATGTTGAACACAGGAAACTGTGAACCTTGAGCCTCCCCAGAACAGGAAACTGAAACTGAAAGTCTCCTTCAGGCACTGAGTGAGTGGAACTGAGGTTCCTGTTTGTCCCAGGACACAGGTGGATGTTTAGACCTGTGTCAGTGCTAGGAGACCCCCACACTTCTTCTCATAAAGGAGCAATTCCTGTCGCAGTGCCCTGTCTGTGTGCAGCTAAGACAAACATTCTGAGCCTCTGGCACTTGGTGTGGGGTGTGGGAGGTTGAAACAGGTTCAAATCTTGAAGTTCGGGGAATAGGATGTTGTGAGGATTCTGAGACTGAAGTCAGGGTTAAAACTATTTCCCCAAAATACTCAATTATGAGGATCAGTTCTCCTATTTCGCTGCTCTTAGCCCTTGTTGCTACCTTGGTGTCTATCCTTTAAGCCCCATGTTATGAGACAGATCATTCTGTATCTCTCCCTTTCCTGCTGATGGATTCACTCAGAATTACATCCTCTAGTTTTTTCGATATTGCAGAAAGTTGAGTGATTTTCAATTCGGGAAGCATAGTAAGGCCCACAGAGGTTAGACAGGATTAGGGCACTTTCCAGGTGTTCCTCATGGATGTGAAATTTACGAGTAAAATGTCTTCAAGGCAATGCCCCAGACTTTCTGGATTCAGTTGGAAGTGTGTAGCACTAGGAGAGTGGTTGGTGATCTGAGAACGTGGCCTTCCCAGGTGTCACTTGGAGTTGTCACTATACAAGGAGGACAGTGGGGAGACTGAGAGCAGGCTGACACTCCATAACTGTAAGTAGCAGTTCAATCACCAAGGAGTCCCATCCAGATGCCTGCTCTGTGCAGAGGCAGGAAGGGTGCATTGAGAACAATCCTTGAGGTCTGATTTCTATACTGCCCTGTCTCAGGGAATCTGTCTACACTTTTCTGCTCTTCCACATTGACAATCCAGGCTGGTCTTCAGGCCAGGCTCCCTTCTTCAGTGCTCTTTATTGACCTCGGTTGGAACTTTTCCCAATATTGTACTTATTGTTCCTTCAGGAATTGAAGGGTCATCCTCCAGGAATGTTCTCCTAGAGGAAGGAATGGAAATACTTTCACATCAGATATGGGCATTTTCCTTGTCATTGGGAAGAGTTTTGCTCACTTTTTGTAAATTGACATTTTTGATAAATTTGGTAACATTTTTGAAAGTGCAGGTATGAGTCTTGGATTCTGCATATGAAATAAAGGTTTTAGTCCAACTATGAAAGCACGTATATTCCCAGTAATACTGTGATCTGCATGACTGATAGCCAATCACAGAGTCATGCTGTCCGAGGCTTCCCAGTGGAATGAATAGGCGACATATATATGTATATGTATATATAACATATACACATATATGTTTATATATGTATATGTTGCTCTTTTCCACTCATCTAGTCTATGCATTTGCACATAGATATACATCCACGGATGTATGTCCTGGATATAAATTGAGAGAATGTGATTATGTTGATTATTTCCATATTGAATGGCTACACAAAATTAATGTCTCACTCCATACCATATATTTCCCAGGATTATCTATCAATTGGTGACATCAGACCCTATGTAAACTCAGCTCAAGTGCATGATTCCTGGGGCAGAGGGAGCTGCAACTGAGGCCTCGCTCTAGATCCTGCCTGATGGTCCATGCTACTGCCAGCCCTCCTGGGCACATCCCAGACTGTGTGTCTGTGCTTGGGTAATAACCTTCCCCTGAGCTTGGCTGAGATGCCCCCAACATCAGAGGTTCACAGACAACTGATCCAACCATTTCCTTACCACCATGTGATCGTAGAAATGTGACCATCGTCCCTATCAAGTAGGGTCATCTTCTCCACTGTCTCTTCTCCAATGGCAGGATTCTAGCTCAGAAATAAAGAGATATGAAGATGTACAAAGGGGCAGGTTTCCACAGAAACTCAGGAAGGGAGTCTGGCCAACACCAGGATTTCTTCTAAGAGAAAAGGATTTCTTGCAGAGACAGAATTTCAAAGCAAATGTGGAACATTGGGAGTCTGCCATGGGTAGACCTACAGTTCAGTAACCTGCAATGACACCAGCCCAAACTTCCATGTGGTTCTTCCAGTACCATCTAGGGTGCTGCACTACACAATCCTAGAAGAAAACATGAATAACACCAGGTGTTCCAGAGAGAAGATATCTTCTTCGCTGTTGCTGAAGGACAGAGAGATCCTGAGCCTTTCCCTCAAATGAATCCTGGCCCTGTGAGCCCCATTCTGTGTCTCAGACTGTGACTCTCTGAGGAGAAAGTCAGGAGGATCAGCATCCCTGTAATGTCCTCACTCGGTACAGCTGCCTCCCCATCAGTTTTCTGACACATTCAGGATGTGGTTGTCACACTGTGTTTCTTGCACAGTAATACACAGCCGTGTCCTCATTGCTCAGCCTGCTCAGTTCCATGTAGGCTGTGTCCTTGGACTTGTCTACAGTGATTGTGAGTCTGCCCTGGAACTTCTGTGCGTATCTTGTATAACTATCACTTGGGTCTATCCATCCCATCCACTCGAACCCTTGTCCAGGGGCCTGCCGCACCCAGCTCATCCATCTGCTGGTGAAGGTGTATCCGGACGCCTTGCAGGAAATCTTCACTGATGTCCCAGGTTTTCCCACCTCAGCCCCCGACTGCACCAGCTGTACCTGGGAGTTCACACCTGTGGACAGCAGACAGGAGTGGGTGGACTCCACTTGACTGGTCCCGTTTCCTCAGCCCAAAGCATGGGGAAGCTTACCTGCAGCCACTACCACCAGGAAGAGAATTCTCCAGGTCTAGTCCATGGTGGCGACCATTCCCTCAGGAGCTTCTGAAGGTGTGGATGTGCCTGCTGTGTGAAGTTGTCAGGATGCAGACACATCTGGATTTAACTCAGTGTCCCTCGTGTAATTTGTATATTCATGAGGAAGTAGAATTCATAGCTGAAGGCCTGGTCCAAGCTGAGAAGGGCCTGGTGGAAGCCATTGGGTCCATCCTCAAGGGGAGGGAAGAGTTCCATGTTCTGGCCCTTGTTTGAGGAGATGAGACCCTGCCCTGTCACATCCGAGGGGCCAAGACCTGTTAGGACATTCCCCTCAGTGCACCCACATTTGTATGGCCTGGACACATCTGGACACACGTGGGCTTTGAGGTTATTTCTGGGATCCTGGAACTCCCCAAGGGATACTACAATGAGACTACAGAACCATCCCAATGCTCCAGAGGTTTCCATTGGAAATATTAAGATTTCAGAAATACCACCTGCATACAGGTTTTTACTGCCTTATTAATATCATAAATGGTCCTCCCCAAACGATAAGTATGCACAATTTGACCTTCTGTCTCCTATACTTACTTTAGTTTTGGTATTTTTAAGAAAACAAACTTTAGTTTTATTGAAAAAGGAAATTCTGTTTCTGAGGAGATTCCTGCATCTCTGCACCCATTTCTGCCACCTTTGTACCCCTTCAAACTTGTAACTCTGTGTTCTTGGGATTTGGCGCCCCCTGCAGTCTGGTCTCCACCCTGCAGTTAGAGCCTTTGGATCTCTCAGAGGCATTAACCTCTTGGTGTCTCTTCTGTAGGATTGAATACTGGGACTTCATTTCAGAAGTCTTGTTCACATATCACATTCTCTTATGAGACTTTTCTTTTGGTTTTGAGTCACACTTGGCAGTTGTGAGGGCTTACTCCTGGCTCTGTGCTCAGGAATCCCTCAGGTAGATGGATCCTAATGAAATATTGGTAAATCAAATAGTTATATTTATATATATATGTATATATATGTTAAAATTGACAATGAGTGTTCTTTGCTGAAATCATGTAAAAGTGCCACTTTAAATAATTCACTCAAATAAAAATACTATAAACCATCAAAATAAAACAGGATTTAATATTTAAGTAAAGACTTTAAACAAAAATTTTATATTAAATTTGCTAAGTTAACGAAGACTTCAAAAACCAGGCATGAGTGTAACATAGCTGCCAACAAGTTTATTACATAGCATTATTAGTGGAACAAATATAAGTAAACACAAAAATGGATACAATAAAATCAATTTTATGGCACATATGACTTCTACTCTGACCTTTTAGCGATACAGAATAGTATTATTTAATGAAATATACTTAGAGAAACGGAAAGGTAGAGAAAGAGAGAGCCATGTTCATGAGAACACATGGGCTTCCTCAAAAGGGAAAAAATTCTCGAGTTCTGATTTCTGATCCAGAAATACCACCTGCATACAAGTTTTACTGCCTTATCAATATGATAAAAGGATAAGTATGCACAGTTTAGGCTTCTGTGTTCTATAGTTATATTCATTTTGGTTTTATTGAGAAAGCAAAATTTAGTTATATTGACGAATGAAATCCCGTTTCTGAGGAATTTCTGCATCTCTGCAACCATTTCTCCCATCTCTGCACCCCTTCTAACCGGCAACTCTGTGCTCTTGGGATTTGACGCCTCCTGCAGCCCAGTCCCCACCCAGAGGCTCTCAGTGGTTTCAACCTCTTGGGGTCTCTAACCAGGATGGAATCCTGAGACTTCACTTCAGAAGCCTTGTTCACGAGTCATATTCTGTTTTTTGTTTGTTTGTTTGCTTTTTGGGTCACACCCAGCGATACACAGGGATTACTCCTGGTTCTGCACTCAAGAATCACTTCTGGAAGTTCTCAGGGGACTATATGGGATGCTGGGAATCGAGCCCAGGTCAGCTGCAAGCAAGGCTAACCCCCTACCCACTGTGCTATCACTCCAGTCCCTGTCATATTCTTTTAAGGGCCTTTTTGTTTGTATTTTGAGCCACAACTGGAAATTCTGAGCCTGAGAGCTTATTCCTGGATCTGTTCTCAGGATTCGCTGAGGCCGATGCATCCTAGGAAAATATTGGCAAATCAAGTAGTGTTATATATATGGGGCTGGAGCGATAGCACAGCGGTAGGGCATTCGCCTTACAAGCGGCCAACATGGCCGACCTGAGTTCGATTCCTCCGCCCCTCTCGGAGAGCCCGGCAAGCTACCAAGAGTATTCGATATGCCAAACACAGTAACAACAAAGTCTCCAATGGAGACGTTACTGGGCCCGCTCGAGCAAATCGATGATCAACGGGAGGGCCTTTACCTTTACCATATATATATATATATATATATATATATATATAATACATAACTTAAAACGTGACACAGTGTTCTTTGCTGAGATCATGTAAAAGTGATACAATAAATACTCAATTTACTCAAATAAAAATAGATAAAACCATCAAACTAAAAGAGGATTTAAGTCTTTAAGTAAAGACTTTAATATAAACACAAAATTATATTAAATTTGATGAATTAATGAAAAATATTTAAAAACCAGGCATGAGTCTAACACAGCTGTCAACAACTGTATTACATAGCAGTATTTTTGGAACAAATAGAAGTAAACAAACAAAACACTATTCTCCCATTGTTTATCGATTTGCTCGAGCGGGCCCAGTAACGTCTCCATTTTTTTTGAGACTTGTTGTTACTGTGTTTGGCATATTGAATATGACACAGGTAGCTTGCCAGGCTTTACCGTGTGGGTGAGATACTCTCGGTACCTTGCCGGGCTCTCCGAGAGGGGCGGAGGAATCGAACCTGGCTCAGCCAGGCTGGTTGCACTCAAGGCAAACACCCTACAGCTGTGCTATTGCTCCAGCCCAAATATAAGTAAATAAGGATAAAATTAATAAAGTTTTATGCACATATGACTTGAACTGACTTTTTCAGTGATATAGTATAGTATTATATAAAGAAATTTACGTAGAAAAAACGCAAAGGGAGAGAAAGAGAGAGCCATGTTCAGGAGAGCACATGGGCTTCTCCAAATGGGAAATTGAGTTCTGATTTCCGGTCAGACATGTTAGAAGTCTGGGAAACATCTTCCCACCCAGAACAAGTGAAAACATGAACAAGTGAAACTCAGAGATTCCCTTTATGTCTCTCTGTGAATAGTAGGAAAAGGGAGATGGAGAGAGAAGTAAAATAGTATTATCTAAAGAAATTTACTTAGATAAATGAAAGAAGAAAGAGAGAGAGGAAGAGAGAGAGAGAGAGGCCACAGGATAGACAAAGACAACACACACATGATTGTTGTCCTCATCATGTGAGCCATCCTCCTTTATTGATCCCTAGGATACTATACAGGCTCTCTCTCTCTCTCTCTCTCTCTCTCTCTCTCTGTCTCGCTCTCTCTCATACACACACTCTCTGGGGTCTATTAATTCCAATACAGAAACTGAAAAATTATCATTCATATCTGCTTTCCTACTTTCAACACTCAGTTCTTGTTCAGAGTGGCCATATATAACTATTCCTTTTATACTGTTCCTTCTCTGTTCCTTCTCACCCCACTCTTTGGTAGCAAGCTTCCAACCATTGACCAGTTCTTCTGGTCCCTGTGTTTCTTGGCACAGAATACTAATCTCTATAAAAGTTTAAATCCCACAGAAAAGTCAATTATTCTATAACTGTCCCTTTACTTTTGACTCATTTAACTCCGCCTGATACTTTCCATGTCCCTCCATTTATAAGTGAATTTCATGATTTCATTTTTCCTGGTGGCTGCATATTATTTCATCGTGTAGATGTTTCATCGAGTTGATATTCCCACCAGCAGAGAATGAGGGTTGCATTTCCCCTACATCTGTGCTAACACAGAATGTTTTGATTCTTTGAGATTTGTGTCCTTGTCCCTGGTATCAGGTGATATCTCATAATTGTTTTAATATGCATTTCTCTGGTAAGTGACAGTGAGAATTTATTAATACAGTTTTCTGCACCAAAGTCTACTTTAAGAATGTACTTGTTTAATACCGCCGTTTTACATGGGGTTTATTTTTTGTTGTTAAGTTCTACAAATGCTTTATATATGTTTATTAATCCTACATCAGATTAGGTGGGCAGATATTTTCCGAGGTTTTTGGTTGATTTTGATTCTGGTCATTATTTCATTGTCATTGATTTGGCCAGTTGAAACAGATAGATTGACAACTCAAAGCATGAAATGGGTGAAGACATTGGTTTCACATTGGTTCCCAAATAATTGGTTTATGGGGGGGGGATTAAAACAAGAAGACAGAGAACCATGTGTTTGAACTCAGCCAAGAGTATCTGCTTGTTGCCAACAATAAACGTTTGAACCGGAATGACCACAATCACAAACACAAAGTCACCTTCAGTGTTGGGTGCACAAACAGCCTAGAGAGTTGGTGAGTCCCCCGGCGGAATAATGATCAATGTGGGCAGGGTCAGAGTCAGGACGCACCCCATGTGTCTTCACAGCGCAGGGCTTCACTCAGTCTCTGTGCACACAAGGTCCTAGATGTGGTTCCTCCTTCCACAAGCACAAGGTGAAACAAAATTGACTCTGCACTCTCTCCCCACTGCCTTCTCAGAGAGTCACCAGGGCTCAGTACTTCCTCTTCAGACCAAGATGAGCCTTGGTTACTTTATGTGTCTCCTGGAAACCCAAAAGCATTAACTAGTGGAGATGATCATAGTCGTGTTCACACAGTACCAATTACAGTAGCCAAGATGCACACACAATACACAACTGCAGAATTCAGTTTTGAGTCTTCATTCAGCCATGGAGTCCATTCTCTCTCTCCTTCAGTTATGTTTCAAGGACAGCGACATTGTTTCCTTCCTTCTATCACTGAGATTCCTCAGTTTTGTTGTCAGTGTTTCACTCTGCCAGAGAGCACTGAAAGGATTGTTTCTCTCTGCACACCAACAGAGCATCGGATGTTCTGATGTTCTTACCTGGATTAAGTCCACATTCATTGAAACAATAGAATTATGTTTTCATTGTTCCTGGTGCTCTATATGGGAGCGGAGCTTGTAAGTGCCCGGTGGTCTGGGCATGGATTGGGTGAAGTTTCTCACTCTATTCAGCTAAGGCTGTGACTCTAGTAACTTCTGGCAGCCACAAAGACTGTGGTGTTTTCTCAGTGGGCCTGGTAGGGCCAGAGCTTAGGTGCCAGGAATAACTGTGGGTTCTGGTGCTAATGGGGCCTCACTGAGGACTGTAACATTCCTGGGAAACAATATAATGAAGTTATAGAAATTAAACCCATGAATTTCAGGAATATAAACTCTAAGTCCAAGTATATAGAATTGACAGCCCAGAATAAATCCTTAGATCTTTTATGGTGAAATTTCTGTTTACTGTCTTTTTTTTTGTGCCACACCTAGTGATAAATATAATTTACTCATGGTGGTGCTCAGGAAACATATGGAATGCCAGGGACTGAACCTGTATTGGTGTGTGCAAGGCAAGTGTCCTACCCGCTAAACTATCTCTCAACCCTATACTGTGTTTTTATTTATTTTTAACTTTAAAAAAAAACTTTATTAGTGAAACACCATGAGGTACAGTTGTAGACTTACAAATTTTTGTGCTTGGGTCTCAGTTATACAATGATAAAGTACCGTCCCTTCACCAGTGCCCATTTTCCGCCACCACGGGTCCCAGTATCCCTCCCACCTCCCATCCCCCCCATTTCACCCTGCCTCTGTGGCAGGGAATTCCCTTTTCTTCTCTCTCTCCTTTTGGGTATTGTGGTTAGCAAAAGAGGCATTGAGTGGCAATCATGTTTGGTATATAGTTTATGGTGAAATTTTTGGAAAGGATTCCACCCCATGTTGTGAAGCAAGGAAAATCTATTCAACAAATGGTGCTGGGAAAACAACACCACATACAAAAACAACCATAGAAGACAGAATTGAATCCATCACTTACACCAGATACAGAATTTAATTGAAAGTGGATTTATGGTTCAGCTTTGACAGCAGAATGCTTAAAATACACAGAGGAAAACCTCAGAAGTTCTCTCCATGAAACCAATCTTAGAAGGCTCATTTCACTCTATTGCAAAGATAAAATCACTTATCACTTAACTTCCCGTTAGTCGTCGATTTGCTCGAGCGGGCGCCAGTAACGTCTCCATTTGTCCCTGTCGCGTGCTAGTGTAGCCCAATGGCATCTCTTCGCTCCGGGAACATGGAGGGCCTCAAACCGATCGTTCATGATCTTGACGAAGAAGTCTGACCATCTGGTAGGTGGGCGGCCACGCGGTCTTTTGACATCCCGTGGAATCCAATTGGTAACAGCTCTAGTCCAATGGTCGTCTTTAAATCGCTTTACGTGACCAGCCCATCTGATTTTCGACACCTTGGCAAATGAGACAGCATCCCTGATCCTTGATCGTCGACGGATGTCAGAACTCCGGATTCGTTCTCTCATATGAGTGAAATGTGATATTCCAAGCATAGCTCTTTCTATTCTTCTTTGGGAGACCTGAATAGCGTTCTCATCTTGTTTGCGTTGGGCCCAGGTCTCTGAGGCATATGTTAATGCAGGAAGAACTGTGGAATCAAAGAGATGTGCCCGGAGCCAGAGGTTCTTCATCCTCTTAGCTAATTTTTCGACGTTCCTGAAGGCGTTCCAAGCCGCTCTCTTCCTCCTGCGCAGCTCGGGTGCCAGGTCATTTTTCATGTTGACCTCTCGATCTAGGTACACATAGCTGTTGCATTCGGAGATGGTCGTTACATTGAGAGCGAATGGGGCGTCAGGAACAAGGCTGTTTCTCATAAACATTGTCTTCGTAAGATTCAGCTGTAGTCCTACCTTTCCACACTCACGGTCAAAGTCGGCCAGCATTTGTGCCGCTTGGCTGATGTTTGGTGTTATTACAACAATGTCATCAGCAAAGCGGAGGTGGTGTAGTTGCCGACCATCTATTTTCACTCCCATTCCTTCCCATTCCAGTTATCGCATGATGTTCTCGAGGGTGGCACTGAAGAGTTTCGGTGAAATGGTATCACCCTGCCGCACCCTTCTCTTGACATCAACGATCACTTCTTTGTAGAATGGTGAGATCCTGGTAGTGAATCCACAATACAGCTCAGGGAGGATCCTGATGTATCGGGCTTGAATGCCCTGATTGGCTAGGGCTTCAATGACCGCTTTCATCTCAGCAGAATCAAAGGCCTTCTTTAAATCAATGAACGTTAAACAGAGCTGCATCTTGAACTCCCGAGAAACCTCAATGAGCTTGGTTATCGTGTGGATATGGTAGATGGTGCTGAATCCTTTGCGGAACCCTGCTTGCTCGCATGATTGTCCTTCATCTATTGTTCTGCCAATACTATTTAGGATGACTCGAGTGAACAACTTGTAGATGACAGACAATAGGCAGATCGGGCGATAGTTGCCAATGTCATGGATGTCTCCCATCTTGAACAGTAGTACGGTCCTGCTGGTTTTCCATTAAGACAGAACCTTGCATTCAGACAGGTAGCGAGTGAAGAGCCGAGCCAGTGTATTGATGAGTACTGAGTGAAGGTTCTTCAGGTGTTCAGGTCTGACCTTGTCTGGGCCGGGTGCTGTTTGTTTCTTTACCGACGAAATGGCATGTCGGATTTTGGAAGGGAAAACGTTGGGAATGACATATCCATCCTGTGGAATTTGGTATGTCGGCAAGTGGACATGGCTATCGAAGAGATTTGAGTAGAATTCATAGATAATCTTCTCCATTGCCGTTCTGGAGGATGTGATGGATCCATCAGGACATCGGAGGGCAGTCATCTTGGTCTTGTAGTTGGCGAAGGACAGGCGGGCGTTACAAATACTTTTCCCAGCTTCTGCCGCATCTACCAGTACTTCTTCTCTTCTCTCTTTGAGGTCTTCCTTGATCGCATCTCTGCACTGCTTTGCGAGCTCAGACGTTAGCTTGCGGTTGCCTGAGGCATGCGCCAAACCACGCTGGTGAATTAGCTCAAGAGTTTTCGAAGATAGGCGATTTTTTGTGGCTATCTCTCTCTTGGCGTTCCTCGCACATTCATGGAGGTGCTGAACAAGTTGATCGTATTCCTCATCAATGTTGTCAACAATGGCATCTTCCCATGGTGCCGCAATAGTACCAAAAATTTCCAGTTGGTGGTCATTCTGGGAGTTCTCTTTTTGAACTTTGTAGCCCTTTCTCCCCGCTCTGTGAAGTAGAATTTTGCACGAAGGAGACTGTGGTCCGATCCCGTTCGAAATTTTGGGACAACAGCGACATCGGTCAGGCAAAACCGTCGATTGAATATGATATGGTCTATTTCGTTGTGGAATCGTCCACCGGGAGACTCCCATGTCCATCGTTTTGATTCTGCCTTCTGGAACTGTGAGTTATCATGAATGGTCTTGGTCGACATGATGAACTCTGACAGTCTCTCACCCTGTTCGTTCCATTCTAGGCCATGGGTCCCGATTTGAAGTTCTTCAGCTGATCTTCTAGGTCCTATCTTGGCATTAAAATCACCCACAATGATCTTGTAGAAGGTGTGGTCTTCTTTATAGAACTTCTCTAGCTCCATGTAGAACTTCTCGATTTCTCTTTCATCATAACGAGATGTTGGTGCGTAGACAACGAAGATAGAAACTGCAGGCAGTGAGCCACATCTATTCAAATGTAAACGTCCGATTCGGGTTGTTAGGCATTCGAATGAATCAATGCTCTTGGCCAAGTTTGTGTTGACAAGGACACCGATGCCTCCAACACCTCTTTTATCGCATGTTCCAAGGAACAATTCTTCTCCAGTGTCGAAAACAGCATGGTGAGATTTGTGCCTTCTTGTCTCGGTCAGACCAATGATGTCGTACTTTATCATTCGCGCTTGTACCATCAGGTCCCTGATGGATGCATCTGATGCTAGCGTACGTGCATTGAAAGTACAGACGATCATTTTTGTCTTCCTTCGTTGTGGCAGTCTAGGTCGGCCTTGAGATTTTGTCGGCCTCTCCTTTCTCATCCTTCTCAGTGCTGCCATGTCGGTGAAGCCTTCAGGGTCAGGTGAATGAGAACAGTTGTAGTTACTGGTTTTGGCTTATCGAATACACAACGGATAGCTTGCCAGGCTCTTCCGTGCGGGCGGAATACTTTCGGTAACTTGCCAGTCTTTCCGAGAGGGATAGAGGCTTTTGGGGTGACCTCTAATCACCCTTGTAGGTGTTACTATATTTGAACCCTATCAAATATGGTACGACAATTCCAGAAGATGGGTACTTCGTGCCTTATAATGTGTTGCGCGGCCGCAAGTGGACGCGCGGGTCCAGAGACCATCCTGGAGTGTGGCGACAGCTGGGTAGTGGAAGTAGTGTCGAGAGTGGAAGTCTGCCAGTGGGGTATTTATCTGGGTAGGGTGGGTCTCCTACGTATGAAATTTATGAGTAAAATATCTTCAGGCCAATGCCCCAGACTTTCTGGATTCAGTTGGAAGAGTGTAGCACTAGGAGAGTGGTTGATGATTTGAGAACTTGACCTTCCCAGTGTAACTTGGAGTTGTCCCTACACACAGAGGACAGTGGGGAGACTGAGAACAGTCTGACACTCCAGAACTGTAGGTAGCAGTTCAGTCACCAAGGAGCCCCATCTAGGCGCGTGCTCTGTGCAGAGGCAGAAAGGGTGCATTGAGAACAATCCTCGAGGTCTGATTCCTGGACTTCCCTGTCCCAGGTATCTGTCTGCGCCTTTCTGCTCTACCACAATGACAATCCAGGCAGGTTTTCAGGTCGGGCCCCTGCTTCTGTGCTCTGCATTGACCTCGGTCGGAACTTTTGCCCATATTGTGCTTATTGTGCCTTCAGAAACTGAAGGGTCATCCTTATTCATGTATGTTAAATGTTCTCTTCGGGGAGGTATGAAATTACTTTCACATCTGATATGGGCATTTTCTCTGTCATTGGGAAGGGTTTTGTTCACTTTTTGTAAATTGATCATTTTGCAAAATTTGGTAACATTTTTCAAAATGCATGGAAGAATCTTGTAATCTGCCTAAGAAGTAAAGGTCATAGTCCAATTATGGAAGCACATATATTCCCAGTAATATTGTGGTTTGCATGACTGATAACCTATCACATACTCATGTTGTCTGAGCCTTCCCGGTGGACACAAAGAGGCTATATCACTTGTCACTTGTCATCACTTGTCATCTGTTGATCATCGATTTGCTCGTGTGGGTACTAGTAATGTCTCCATTTGTCCCTGTCGCGTACTAATGTAGCTCAATGGCATCCGCTCGCTCTAGGAAGAGCCTCGAACTGATTGTTCAGGGTTTCGACAAAGAAGTCTGATCATCTTGTAGGTGGGCGGCCACGCATCCTTTTGATGACCCGTGGAATCCAGTCAGTAATGGCTCTAGTTTACCTGTTGTCTCCAAATCACATTACATGTCTAGCTCATCTGATTTCCAATGCCTTGGCAAACAAGACAGCGTCCCTAATTCTCGATCGTGGATGGAGGTCGGAACTCCAGATTCCTTCTCTGAAAAGCGAAACGTGATATTCCAAACATAGCCCTTTGGATTTCTCTTTGGGATAAAAGGAGGGGCAGGGTGGCGCCAGCTACTGCAGACAAGGGAGGAGTAGGAAGGAAGGAGGGGTAGGGCGCGGGTCAGCTACTGTAGATAAGTGGGGAGTAGGAAGGTCCACCAACCTCGATGGTTCACCGCCTCATCGCAGCAAGAGGGCAGCAATAGTGCCAACAGGAGAGGAGCGAACCAACACAGATCATTACAACTTGCCACCTGCACAGCAGAGCCTAGCAATCTACCCGTGGCGTATTTGATATGTCAAAAACAGTAACAAAACATGGGCCTCATTCCCCTGACCCTGGAAGAGCCCCCAATACGGCAGCTTTGAGGACGAACAAGGAGAGGCTGCTAAAATCTCAGGGCCAACTTAGGCTGCCCAAAAGAAGAAAGACTAAAATGACTATCTGCACTTTTTTTAAAAAAAATTTATTAGTGAAACACCATGAGGTAAAGTTGTAGATTTACAATTTTTTGTGCTTGGGTTTCGGTTATACAATGATCAAATACCCATCCCTCCACCAGTGCCCATTTTCCACCACCATGGATCCCAGTATCCCTCCCACACCCATCCCCTCATTTCACCCAGTCTCTGTGGCAGGGCATTCCCTTTTGTTCTCTCTCTCCTTTTGGGTGCTGTGGTCTGCAAAAGAGGCATTGAGTGGCAAACATGTTCAGTCCATAGTCTACATTCAACATGCATCTCCCCTCCTGGGAGGATCCTCCAAACACCCTTTATTTGGTGCTCCCTTCTCTGTCTGAGCTGCCCTTTCCCCTAGAATGCCCGGATGGCCTATAAGCTATGGAGTAATCCTCCTGGTGCTGATCTCAGCTATTCTTGGATATTAATCTCATATTTTGTTACTTTATATCACACAGATGAATGCAATCTTTCTATGTCTATCCCTCTCTTTCCGACTCATTTCGCTTAGCATGATACTTTCCATGTTGTACCACTTGTATGTAAATTTCATGACTTCATCTTTTCTAACAGCTACATAATATTCCATTGTTGTAGATGAACCAAAGTTTCTTTAACCAGTCATCTGTTCTTGGGCACTCAGTTTTCTTCCAGTTTCTGGCTATTGTAAAGAGTGCTGCAATGAACAAACAAGTGCAGATGTCACTTCGACTATACATTTTTGCCTCTCTGGGATATATTCCCAGGAGTGGTATTGCTGGGTCAAATGGGAGCTCAATTTCTAATTTTTTGAGAATCGTCCATACTGTTTTCCAGAAGGGCTGAACCAGTCGGCATTCCCACCAACAGTGAAAGAGTGTCCCTTTCTCGCCACATCCGCGCCAGCATCGGTTGCTTTTGTTCTTTTGAATGTGGGCCAGTCTCTGAGGTGTGAAATGGTATCTCATTGTGGTTTTGATCTGCATCTCCCTGATGATTAATGATGTAGAGCATTTTCTCATGTGCTTTTTTGCCGTTCGGATTTCTTCTTTGAGAAAGTTTCTATTCATTTCATTGCCCCATTTTTTGATGGGGTTGGAGTTCAACCAGTACTTTGTATATCCTTGATACCAACCTCTTGTCAGATGTGTATTCGGCTAATATCCTTTCCCATTCTGTAAACTGTCTTTGTATTTTGGTCACCGTTTCTTTTGAGGTGCAGAAACTTCTTAGTTTAAGATAGTCCCATTTATCTATCTCTGTTTTCACTTGCTCGGTCATTGGCGTGGCATCTTTGAAGATACCATTAGCTTCAATGTCATGGCTATCTGCACTTTTTTTTTTTATTAGTGAAGCACCATGGGGTACAATTGTAGATTTACAAATCTTTGTGCTTGGGTATCGGTCATACAATGATCAAATACCCATCCCTCCACCAGTGCCTATTTTCCACCACCATGGATAATATCCTCCCCATCGCCCCCCCCCCCCCACCCTGCCTCTGTGGCAGGGCATTCCCTTTTGTTCTCTCTCTCATTTTGGGTGTTGTGGTCTGCAAAAGAGGCATTGAGTTGCAAACATGTTTAGTCCATAGTCTACTTTCTACCTGCATCTCCCCTCCTGGGAGGATCCTCCAAACACCCTTTATTTGGTGCTCCCTTCTCTATCTGAACTGCCCTTTCCCCTAGAATACCCGGTTGGTCTCTAAGCTATGGAGTAATCCTCCTGGTGTTGATCTCAGCTATTCTTGGGTATTAATCTCATATTTTGTTACTTTATATCCCCCAGATGAATGCAATATTTCTATGTCTATCCCTCTCTTTCTGACTCATTTCGCTTAGCATGATACTTTTCATATTGTACCACTTGTATGTAAATTTCATGACTTCATCTTGTCTAAGAGCTACATAGTACCCCATTGTGTAGATGTACCAAAGTTTCTTTAACCAGTCGTCTGTTCTTGGGCACTCAGGTTTCTTCCAGTTTCTGGCTATTGTAAAGAGTGCTGCAATGAACAAACAAGTGCAGATGTCGCTTCAACTACACATTTTTGCCTCTCTGGGTTATAATCCCAGGAGTGGTATCGCTGGGTCAAATGGGAGCTCAATTTCTAATTTTTTTCCCTTTATTTTATTTTTTTTAAAGTTGTAGATTTACAATTTTTTGTGCTTTGGTTTCAATCATACAATGATCAGATACCCATCTGCACTTTTAACACACTACGCTGGCATAGATATCAACTGAAAGTGATAAATATTTCCAGATAATAAGGCATGCACAAAATTAATGTTTCATGCAATAACATATATTTCTCAGGGATATCTGTCAATTGGTAAGATCAGACCCCAGGTAAACTCAGCTGGGATGCATGACCCTGGCATGGAGGGAGCAGCCCCTGAGGCCTCGCTCTAGATCCTGTCTGCTGGTCCATGCTACTGCCAGCCCTCCTGGGCATACCCCAGACAGTGTGTCTGTGTTTGGGTCACAAACTTCCCCTGAGCTGGGCTGAGATGCCCAGGACTTCAGGACTTCACAGACCCTGACTCTGACCATTTCCTAACCACCATGTGATAGGAGAAATGTGACTATATCCCTTTCATGTAGGGTCATGTCCTTAACTGTCCTTGACAAATTGTAGGATTACAGCTCAGTAATATGAAGATACAAGCCTGCACAGAGGGGCAGGGCTACACAGAAACTCCAGAGGGGGATCTGTCCAATACTAGGATTTCACCTGAGAGAATAGAATTTTTTTTTGCTGAGACACAGAAATTAACATTAAATATGTGAAAGTGGAAGTCTCCCATGGGAAGATCTGCAGTCCAGGAACCTGCAGTGACACCAGCCCAAACTTCCATGTGGTTCTTCCTGTACCATCTGAGATGCTCCAATGTACAATCCCACAAGAAAATATGAGTGACACCAGGTGTTCTCGAGAAAAGCCATCTTTCTCTTGGCTGTTGCTGAAGGACAGAGACAGATCTTGAGCCTTTCCCTCAGATGAAGCCTGACTCTGTGAGCCCCATTCTGTGTCTGAGACCCTGACTCTCTGGGGAGGAACTCAGGAGGGTCAGCGTCCCTGTCATCCCCTTACCCAGCACAGCTGCCTACCTCTCTGTTTTCTGACACACTCAGGATGTGGTTGTCACACTGTGTCTCTTGCACAGTAATACATGGCCGTGTCCTCAGTGCTCAGCCTGCTCAGTTCCATGTAGGCTGTGTTCTTGGACTTGTCTGCAGTGATAGTGACTCTTCCCTGGAACTTTTGTGCGTAGCTTGTATCACCATCACCAGGGTATATCCTTCCCATCCACTCAAGCCCTTGTCTCGGGGCCTGCCGCACCCAGTACATCCAGTAGCTGGTGAAGGTGTATCCGGATGCCTTGCAGGAGATCTTCACTGATGTCCCAGGCTTTCCCACCTCAGCCCCTGACTGCACCAGCTGTATCTGGGAGTTCACACCTGTGGACAGCAGACAGGAGTGGGTGCACTCCACTTGACTGGCCCCTTTCCCTCAGCCCAAGGCATGGGGACACTTACCTGAAGCCACTGCCACCAGGAAGAGAATTCTCCAGGTCCAGTCCATGATGGGGACTGTGCACTCAGGGGCTTTTGAAGGTGTGGGTGTGCCTGCTGTGTGATGTTTTTGGGTCACAGACACATCTCTATTTAACTTAGTGTCCCTAGTGTAATTTGCATATGCATGAGGAGGGAGAACTCATAGCTGAAGCCTGGTCCAACCTGAGAAGGGGCTGGTGGAATCCACTGGGTCCATCCTCAATGGGAGTGAATAGGTCCACGTTCTGATCCTTGTTTGAGGAGATGAGACCCTGCCCTGTCCCAGGACTCTGCTCACACAGAGCTCCTCCTCCGGAGGGCCAAGCACTTCCAGGACCTTCCCCTCAGTGCCCCCCACATCTGTATGCCTGGACACATCTGGGCACACCTGGGCTTTGAGGTTATTTCTGGGATCCCGGAACTCCCCAAGGGATACTACAATGAGACTAGAAAACCATCCCAATGCTCAAGAGGTTTCCATTGGAGATATAAAGATTTCCAGAAGCACCCCCTGCATACATGTTTTACTGCCTTGTCAATATCATAAATGTTCCTCCCCAAACGATAAGTATGCACAATTTGACCTTCTGTCTCCTACACTTACTTTAGTTTTGCTATTTTTGTGAAAACAAACTTTAGTTTTATTGAAAAAGGAAATTCTGTTTCTGAGGAGATTCCTGCATCTCTGCACTCATTTCTGCCACCTTTGCAGCCCTCAAGCTTGTAACTCTGTGTTCTTGGGATTTGGCGCCCCCTGCAGTCTGGTCCCCACTCTGCACTTAGAACCTTTGTGCTCTCAGAAGCATTAACAGTTTGGTGTCTCTTCTGTAGGATTGAATACTGGGACTTCATTTCAGAAGTCTTGTTCACATATCATATTCTCTTATGAGCCTTTTGTTTTGGTTTTGAGTCACACTTTGCAGGTTTGAGGGCTTACTCCTGGCTCTGTGCTCAGGAATCCCTCAGGTAGTTGGATCCTAGTAAAATAATGGTAAATCAAATAGTTACATATATATGGTAAAGGTAAAGGTAAAGGCCCTCCCGTTGATCGTCGATTTGCTCGAGCGGGCCCAGTAACGTCTCCATTGGAGACTTTGTTGTTACTCTGTTTGGCATATCGAATACTCTCGGTAGCTTGCCGGGCTCTCCGAGAGGGGCGGAGGAATCGAACTCGGGTCGGCCATGTTGGCCGCTTGTAAGGCAAACGCCCTACCGCTGTGCTATCGCTCCAATAATAATAAATAATTTACTCAAATAAAAATAGATAAAACCATCAAACTAGAAGAGGATTTAAGTCTTTAAGTAAAGACTTTAATATAAATACAAAATTATATTAAATTTGCTAAATTAATGAAAAATATTTAAAAACCAGGCATGAGTCTAACACAGCTGCCAACAACTTTATTACATAGCAGTATCTTTGGCACAAATATAAGTAAATTAGGATAAAATTAATAAAGCTTTATGCACATATGACTTGAACTCTGACTTTTTCAGTGATATAGAATAGTATTATTTAAAGAAATTTACGTAGAGAAACGCATGGGGAGAGAAAGAGAGAGCCGAGTTCATGAGATCACATGGACTTGTCCAAATGCGAAAAATCCTTGAGTTCTTATTTCTGGTCAAACATGATAGAAGTCTGGAAAACATCTTTCCACCAAGCACACGTGAAAACCTGAACAAGAGAAAATCAGAGATTCACTTTCTGTCTCTCTGTGAATGCAAGGTAGAAAGAGATGGAGAGAGAAGTAAAATAGTATCATCTAAAGAAATTTACTTAGGGAACTTTAAGGAGGGTGAGAGAGAGAGAGGGAGGGAGGGAGGGAGAGACAGAGAGAGAGAGAGAGAGAGAGAGCACAGGATTGTGACAGAAAGGACAGTCCAAACACAGAATCTGGTCATCATCACCTGAGCCATCTTTCTCCTTTGTTGATCCCTAGGATTCTATATCCCTCCATCTATGTGTTGCAATACAGACACTTAAAAGTTATCATGTATATCCTTTTTCATACTTTCAAAACTCAGTTCTTGTTCAGAGTGATCACATCTAACTATCACTGTCATACTCCCCCTCATACACTTGTAGCAAGCTTAAAATTATTGACCTGTCTTTCCAGCCCCTGTGTTTCCTGGCATTGAATATTAATCTCATACAAAAGTTTAAATCCCACAGAACGATGAAATTATTCTATATCTATCCCTCTCCTTCTGACACATTTCACTCACCCAGATACTCTCCATTTCCCTCCATTTATAAGAAAATTTCATGATATCATTTTTCCTGGTAGCTGAGTAGTATTCCACTGTGTAGATGTACTATATTCCATCCAGTCATCTATTCTCAGATACTCTGGTTGTGTAAGATTTGGGTATTGTGAATACAATATTGTGATACAGTAAACATGGGCTTGTCTTGTCTTGTCCTCCCGTTGTTCATCAATTTGCTCGAGCAGGCCCAGTAATGTCTCCATTGTGAGACTTCTTCTTACTGTGTTTGGCATATTGAATACTCTCAGTAGCTTGCCAGGCTCTCCAAGAGGGTCGGAGGAAATGAACCCAGCTCAGCCAGACTGGCTTATGTGCAAGGCAAATGCCCTACCGCTGTGCTATCACTCTAGCCCATAATTTACCAAAAAAAAAAAAAGCCATCTCTGAATCCTCAAGAATTTCCAGCATGGTACCACACAGTAGGTACTGTAGGTATTTTAGTATCATTAGCAGCAGCACACAGTTGGCGCTTTATTACTGGGTCGGGGGGAGGCGCATGGCACTTGCACAGAGATGTGTGTATGCGTGTGAGATTTTGGGGTATATGCCTGGTAGTGCTCAGGGGGGGCTCACTCCTGGCTCAGCTTGGGGAACCATATGGGTGCCGGTGATCGAGGCTCCAGCTCAGCGGGTTTGTTTTACAGGGTTAGTGGGAGATGAGAGAAGCTACAGCAGTGATGGTGGGAAATATTTAGGCTTTGGCCTAGGAGCTGTGAACCACAGGGGTCGTCCTCCAAAGCAAGTGAAGAGATCTCCAAGGAACACATCCCGGGCGGGTGCCCAGGGGCACAGGGAACAAACCCGGTGGCGTTTCAGACTCCACCCCTCGACGTGGATGTGCGAATATATTTCTAAATTAGTGTTTTGGGTACATTGGGGTCAAGAGTGAAAATTTTGTGTCATATGGAAGATCAGTTCTTAGTATATTGATTAGTACCCACGTTGCTTTGAAAGAGGTCAACCCTTTGATATTCCCAACTGCAGAGTATGAGGATTGCATTTCCTCTACATCTTTGCTAATATAGAATATTTTGGTTCTTTGTGATATTTGCCCTCCTACCTGGGTGAGGTGATATCTCATAATTGTTTTAATTTTCATTTCTGACAAGTGATGAGGAGAATTTGTTCCTACAGTTCTCTGCCTCAAAGTCTCCTTTAAGGATGTATCTATTTCAAACCCCCATTTTAGGTGGGGTTTATTTTTTTGTTAATTAATATAAGTGCTTTGTATATGTTTTATTAATTCTACATCATATGAGAGGTGGACAAATATTTTCCCCAGTTTTTTACTTCTCTTTTGATTCTGTTCATCATTTCATTTACATTGATTGTGTCATTTAAGACAAATAAATACTGGCAACTCAAAGCATGAAATGGGTGAAAACTTTGGCTCTACCTTGAACCCAGAATTATTAGTTTATGGGAGGGAAATTGAAAAAAGAAGGCAAAGAACCATGTATTTGAACATAGCTGAAAGTAACTGCTTGTTTGCAACACAAAACGTTTGTCATGGGCTGACCACAATCACAAACACAAAGTCAACTTCAATGTTGAGTGCAGAAATAGCCGAGAGAGTCAGTGAGTCCTCAGGTGGAATTATGATCAATGTGACTGAATCATTGCAGGTTCAGAGTCGGGACACACCTCACTTGTCTTCACAGCGCAGGGCCTCACTCAGCCTCTGTGCACACAGCAAGGTCCTAGGATGTGGGTCCTCCTTCCACAAGCACCAGGTGAAACATAATCTGCTCTGGACTCACTCCCCACTAACTACTCATTGAGACACCATGGTACAGAACTTCCTCCTCAGACTAAGATGAGCCTCAGGTACCTTATGTGTCTTCTGGAAACCCAAAATAATTAACGAATGGAGATGATCATAGTCGTGTTCACGGCAGCACCAAATACAGTAGCCAAAATACACACAAAAAACACAGCCAAAGCATTCAGTTCTGTCTGTGTCTCCTCATTCAGTCATTGATTCTGTTATTTCTCTCCTTCAGTTCTGTTTGGAGGACAGTAATCATTGTTCCCTTCCTTCTATCCCTGAGATTCCTGTGTCTCCCTGTCAGTGTTTTCCTCAGGTCAGAGAGCACTGAGAGGATTGTTGCTCTCGGCGCACCCACAGAGCAATCAGATGTTCTGATGCCCTTACCTGGATTCAGTCCACATCCCTTAAACAATCACTTGGTCACTTGACATCCTATTGCTCATCAATTTGCTAGAGTTGGTGCCAGTAATGTCTCCATTCGTACCTATCACGTGCTAGGGATGTCTGCTTGTTCTAGGAACACGAAGAGCCTCAAACCGATCTTTCAGGGTCTTGACGAAGAAATCTGACCATCTCATAGGTGAGTGGCCACGTGATCATTTGATATCCCGTGGAATCCAGTCGGTAACAGCTCTAGTCCAGTGGTCATCTCCAAATCTCATTACGTGTACAGCCCATCTGATTTTGGACACCTTGGCAAACGAGACAGTGTCCCTGATTCTTGACCGTCAATGGACATTGGAACTCAGGATTCTTTCTCTCATTTGAGTGAAGCGTGATACTCCAAGCATAGCTCTTTCGATTCCTCTTTGGGAGACCCGAATAGCATTCTCATTCTGTTTTAAATTTGTCTTTCTTTGTTTTGGCAGCCTAGTTTGGCCTTGAGATTTTATCAGCCTCTCCTTCCTCATCCTTCTTAATGCTGCCGTATTGGTGGCTCCAGGGTGAGGGGAATGAGACCCATTGTATTTCCTGGTTTTGGCATATTGAATATGCCACGGATAGCTTGCCAGGCTCTGCCGTGTGGGCGGGATACTCTCAGTAGCTTGCCATGCTCTCGGAGAAGAATAGAGGCTTTTAGGGCGGCCTCTAATCGCCCTTGTAAGTGTTCCCATGGTTCAAACCATATTTGTACCCTATCAAATATGGTGTGGAAATCCTGGAAGATGGGTATTAAGTGTCTTATGATGTGATTGTTATTCCAATAAAGAATAGAATCATATTTTCATTGTCCCGGTGCTCTGTGGGAGCTAAGGGTGTAAGTGCCTGGTGGTCTACGCATGGACTGGGTGAAGTTCCTCACTCTATTCAGCTAGGGCTGTGACTCTAATGACTTCTGGCAGCCACAAAGCCTGCGGTGTTTTCTTAGTGGGCCTGGGAGGGCAGAGGCCGGTTTGCAAGAATAACTGTGGGTTCTGGTACTGACGGGACCTCACTGAGAACTCTTGACATCCCCTGGAGAACAGACTTCCAATAATATCATGAAGCTATAGAAATGAACCCCGAGTTTCAGGAATATAAACTCTCAGTCCAGCTTCATAGAATTGAGAGCCCAGAATAAATCCTTAGATCTATTACAGTGAATCTTTTGGAAAAGATTCCATCCTATGGAGTGAAGCAAGGAAAATCTCTTCAACAAATGGTGTTGGGAAAACAACACCACATATTAAAACAATAATATAAGATAGAATTGAATTCATATCTCACACTAGATACAGAATTTAGTGAAAAGAGGACTTATTGTCCAGCTTTGACAGCAGAATCCTTAAAACACAGAGAGTAAAATAAAAACCTCTACGCTCTCTCTATGACACTGATCTTAGAGAGCTCATCTATAGTTTTACTTAAATAGCAGAGAGAAAAGAAACTAAAATAAATAACTGGGACTAAATCAATTAAAAGATTTTAAAGGCCATGTAAATGACATTAAAATTAAGGTACCCTACTGACTGGGAGTAACATGTACCCACCAAACATCAGAGCCAACCTAATACCTCAGATATTCATAGCACCAAGCTCAACATCCGAAAAAATCACCCCCCATAAAAGGGTTTGGAAAATAAACAAATACTTTCCAAAGCAACATTTCTATGCCCTGTAGGCATCTGAGAAAGTGTTCATGAACACTTAATATCAGTGACATATTAATACAAAGGATAATGAAGATCATCTCTTCTCAGTGAGAGTGGCTCATATCAAATATACTGGAAACAACCATTGTTGGAACATTGTCAAAGGGAATACTGTTTCTGTGTTTGTGAAAATTTATCGATGGAAAACACTATGAGATTTATCTAAAAAGTGAAAATAGAATTTTCACATTAAAAGTGATCCTATTTTTGATACCTTCACGCAAGCTTGAAAACATTAATTTGAGAAGATCTATGTCAACATATGTTCATTGCAACATTTAGTATAGTGGCCAGGGCGGGAAATAATCTTAATGCTTAATAAGAGTTTCATGGATAAAAAAGAGTTTTATGCATAAGAAGTTGTGGTGTATATACACAATGGGATACTGTGCAGTTATAATTAACGACAAAATATCATTGTTTTCTGCACAATGGATGGAAGTAGAGAATATCAGATTAAATTAAGTAAGTCAAAGTAAGAAGAACAAACTCAGAAAATCTTGTTTAATTATGGTACACAGAGAACAGAGTGTCAGGATGAACAGGATACAATGATAACATCTAATATTTAAGATGCATCCTAAACATCCTATGGGGTTCTTGAAAGGAAGCAGGTGGGGACTCAAATCACTGGGAAGAAGAGGCTGAGAACAAGGACCATGGCAAAGTGTGGGGGTCCGTGGGAATTTGGTGCTGGGAGAAGCTCAGGGAGTTTGGGACCCACCAGCATCAACGCTCAGACTATTTCCTCACTAAAAATAACAAAACTAAAAGGGGGAAAACACTCATTTGTTTAAAGGTATTTATTTAAGAAGGAAAATCAAACATACCTCATAAAAACACATGAGTCTCCAGTAGACAATGAGATAGAGAATAAACAATTTTGAACTAGAAGAGAAAGTAGTGAATAAAACTTATATATGTGGATAATGTATTTTTTTTCTTTTGGGGAGGCTGGAGCAATAATACAGAGGTAGGGTGTTTGCCTTACACTTGGACAACTTGGCGGACCTGAGTTCAATTCCTCCACCCCTCTCCGAGACCCCAGCAAGCTACCGAGAGTATCTCGCCCACATGGCAAAGCCTGGCAAGTTACCCGTGACTTATTCGATATGCAAAACACAGTAACAATAAGTCTCACAATGGAGACGTGACTGGGCATGCTCGAGCAAATTGATGAGCAACGGGAGTACAGTGCTACAGTGCTTTTTGGGTCACACTGGGTGATGCACCAAGGAATTACATCCGGAAGGGCTCAGGAGACCATTTGGGATGCTGGGTAGGGCGTTTGCTTTGCACAGAGGCGACCTGGGTTTGATTCCTCTGGCCCTCTTGAAGAGCATGGCAAGATACCAAGAGTATCTTGCCCGCACCACAAAGCCTGGCAAGCTACCCGCGATGTATTCAATATGCCAAAACAGTAACAACAAGTCTCACAATTTGTTGTGAGATGTTACTGGTGCCCGCTTGAGCAACACGATGAACAACAGGACGACAGTGTTACAGAGATATTGTATTCTTTAAATATATTTCAATGAAAAATAAAAAAAGTGACCCCTTAAAACCCCTCTCCTTCTGCCAGGAGTTCCGGGAGAGAGAGACTCCTGGTGGTCAAATGCACCCCTGCATATCCCTATCTCCCTCAGCAGGTTTGTGTCTGGGCTCACAGGGACTTGCCCTCACTGTATGTCTTGCATAATAAAACACGACTGTGTCCTCAGTTATTGAGTTTCTCACTTTCAGGAAAACTTGGTTCTTGGAGATGTCCCTGGAGATGCTGAGTCGGGACTGAAGACTTGGCTTATAGTATGTGTTTCCACTAGTCCATATAGCACTAATCCAATCCAGCCCCTTTCCAGGGGCCTGGCGAATCCAGCTTACATCATAGATAGTTAGAGAGAATCCAGAGACCAAGCATGTGAGGGACAATGCCTGCAAGGGCGTCACCAGCTTGGTCCTGACTCCTGCAGCTATACCTGGGAGAGGACACCTGGGGACAGAGACCTACAGTGAGTCATGGGCCCAGACGTCCCAGGCCCACCTTGGAGCCATTGTGCAGAGGATACTCACATCTGGGAGCTTCCACCAGAAAGAGGAGGAACCGGCACTAATGTACGTTCCTGCCCATGAGGGCCATGATCTCAGACACTGTGTCTGGGGGAGAGAGAGCCCGAGTTAAGCTGAGTGTGAACGTGGTTTTAGTCTTGGGTCCCAAGTACAATTTGCATGTGAGAGCCTCTGCAGAGAAAGGGGGAACCGGGGAAGGCTGGCGTGTGAGCTCCCTGGTTGGAGGTGCTGACTATGGCTCAGAGCACTCAGGCCTATCCCTGGGGCCGTGTGAGAGCCGGGCCTCTTCCTCCAGCACAGGAAACGTACTGAGGAGCTCTCAGGAAACAGAAATTGCTCAGGAGGAATGTGTAGCTGGGGAGGAGAGTTCCTGTGTCTCAGGTCCTTGATGACCAAACCCAGCTCCCCCAGGGACTCTACCCTGTAGACAGGTCACTGTCCCTCCAAATCCCTGTGAAGTGGCTCCTGTTCTACTGTATATGGAAGTCCTGGCATGTGTACACAGTATAATTGTCACAGTAAATTCTGACTTGTACTGTTCCAATTTATGATTAATTAATTTTCAGTCTACTTACTCTCTCAACTTGCATAAATATTTCTTCACGAGGGGCAGCTTCACTCATTATCTACAATGGTTTTTAGAGTGGATTCATTGGGACAATGATTCGTTGTATATGCATCAACATCCAATTATGATGAAGGAGAAATTGACAAGTTCTACATGGAGCTGGAGAAGTTCTATAAAGAAGATCGCACCTTCTATAAGATCATTGTCTTGTGCATAAAGATGATTTTAATGCTAAGATAGGACAGAGAAAATCAGTCGAAGAACTCCACATAGGGACCCATGGCCTAGAATGGAACGAACAGGGTGAGAAACTGTCTGCTTTCATCATGTCGACCAAGACCATCCATGGTAACTCACAATTCCAGAAGGCCGAATCTAAACGTTGGACATGGGAGTCTCCCAGTGGACAGTTCCACAACGAAATTGGCCACATCATATTCAATCAATGGTTTTGCCTGACTGATGCCACTGTTGTCCCAAAATTCCAAAGTGGATCGGACCACCGTCTCCTTCATGCAAAATCAGAAATTTTTTATTTGCTCTTCACAGAGCGGGGAGAGAGGGATGCAAAGTTTAAAAAGAGAATGATCACCAACTGGGAGCTCTTTGGCACTATTGTGGCAACATGGGAAGATGCTATCCTAGACAACATTGATGAGGAATACAATCGACTGGTTCAGCACCTCAATGATTGTGCGAAGAACTCTGAGAAATAGATAGTCAGAAAAAGACGACTGTCTTTGAAAACTCTCGAGCTCATTCGCCAACGTGGTTTGGTGCAAGCCCCAGGCAATCGCAAGCGAACATCTGAGTTCGCAAAACAGTGCAGAGAAGCGATAATGAAAGACCTCAAAGAGAGAAGAGCAGCAGTGCTCGCAGATGTGGGAGAAGCCTGGAAAAGCATTCGCAACGCCCACCTGTCCTTTGCCAACTACAAGACCAAGATGACTGCCCTCTTACATCCTGATGGATCTATCACATCTTCCAGAAGGGCAAAGGAGAAGATTATTCATGACTTCTACTCAGATCTCTTCGATAGCCAAACACACGAACCACTGTTTCCCTTAATATGTTTAAGAGTTAGATAGCTTAAGAGCAGGATTGGGATATTCATACAGGTGTGGCCATAGGGTGATCACACAATCAGCAATCACATTTAAAGCATGACACAGTGATGGTAATTTCCTACTCTATTCTTGCATGGAGCACAGCCCTGAAAGTTTTCTAATCTTGCCTGCCTTAGAATCCCTTTAGAGAGTTCCAGAATACTCAGGGGACCACCATCAACTTTGGGCTCATTATTAAGGGGACAGTGTCCACTGGATGTGTGGAGGTGTTGGAGTTCTCCTTGGCACAGCCCCTTGGCCACTAGAGGACATTGGACCTTAGAGAGTTTCTCAAACCTCATCTTCTTTGACATTTCTAATAATAATAATGTAGATTAATGGTTCTTGATTTGCTTATAACCAGTGGGAAAGAGACATCTCTGGTGTCCGCAAAACTTCAAACTTGCCTCTGCCTTGGAGCATCAAGGCCAGTGCTCCAGAAGCTTCTTCAAGGCATAACAATCCCCTGCTTCTCTCTGCCACCTGCTTCTTAGTGCACACAGACATTATTCCTCAGCCTCTATGGACCCACAGCTCTCCTAATAATCTGTCATATGACTGAGGGTCAATGACCCATGTGGGCGACTATGTCTCAGCCAAGCTGCACTCATAAACCTTTGAGCATCTACTGCTCAAGACAGACGGACCAACTCCTTGTTCCCAGATTCCGTGTACTTATGAGATAACTACGTGCAGGGAGATGGGGGTCCAAGCATTTGAGCAATGTCCTCTGCAAGGGGGATGTTTCCCCAGTCCCACGGAGACTTCAAACTTCATGATGAAACCTCATCAGGGAAGACAGGGCATGGATCAGACTATCTGGGATTTTTGAACTCAACACCTTTAAGAGGAGAGGATTTTCCTGAGACTCTAGAAAGGGCAGAAAACGTGCCCACACTGTCAGCCAAAACATTTCCTTTCTTTCTGTCATTTCGCATGCGAGCTCAGGGTCCCCTGCCTAGATGTTGAACACAGGAGCCTGTGTGCCTTGGGCTTCCCCAAAACAGGAAACTGAATGTCTTCTCCAGGGACTGAGTGAGGGGAACTGAAGGTTCCTGTTTGTCCCAGGACACAGAAAGATGACTACACATTGGTCAGGCGAGGAGACTCCCCCACACCTCTGCTCACCAGGGAGCACTTCCTGTCCCAGTGCCCTGTCTGTGTGCAGGTTGGACAACCATTCTGAGCCCCTGGCACGTGGTGCAGGGCCTGAGAGATTGAAACAAGTTCAAATCTTGGAGTTCAGGGAATAAGATGTTGTGAGGATTCAGAAATTGAAGTCAGGGTTAAAGCTCCTTCCCCCAAAACTCAACTGTGTGGATCAGTTCTCCTATTGTGCTGCTCTTAGCCATTGTTGCTACCTTGTTGTGTATCTTTTAAGCCCATATTATGAGACAGATGATTCTTTATCTCTCCCTTTCCTGCTGTCTGGTTCACTCAGTATGATATCCTCTAGTTTTTTCTATGTTTCAGAAAGTTGAGTGATTTTTCAACTTAGTAAGCACGGTAAGGCCCACAGAGGGTAGACAGGATTAGGACTCTTTCTAGGTGTTTCTCATGTATGTAAATTTATGAGTAAAATGTCTTCAGAGAAATGCCCCAGACTTTCTGGATTCAGTTGGAGGTGTGTAATACTAGGAGAGTTGTAAAAAATCTCCGAGGGTGGCAAGGGGGGGGGGCCCGACCATCTTCCCATGGCCGTCCAGGATTCTGGGGGGCCTGGGCCCCTCTCCCAGCCCAGGCCATGGGGCAGACCGTAGATGAAGCGAGGGCCAAGCTGGTTGATTGATCAGATGTTGTGTATTCCATTCTCTTCCCCGTTCACTCCTGTCTCTCTCCATCTCTCCTGGGCCCCAATCTGGAACCCCCATTCCTTCTCGCTCTGCTCTGTCTCTGATCGCCCAGCCCACTCTTACAGTCTAGTTAAATCCCCAAACCATGCGGGGTTGGACTTCCACATAGGTGTGGTCACACTCAATAGGGTTAAAGTTCTCTCCCTCAGGGGATGCTGCTTCTAGGACAGGGTCTCTTTCAGCAGGAATCCCAAGGGTGTGTTTCTTCTCTCGATGGCAAACAAACATAGAAGCATTCATAATGTTAATCATTTTGTATGGACACAGTAAGAGATGCATTAAGCTTATAGAATTGCTCTCCTGGAGTCATCCCGATCTCAAACTACAGTGCTCAGACCAGATTAGTCTTTCAAATCCCTAGCAGGGTTCTAGATTCATCATTACTTTTGGATCATGACAGCATTTGTCCATGATTAAACTCTTAACTTATAGTTAAGAATTATGGCACTGGGGCTGGAGCAATAGCACAGCAGGTATGGCGTTTACCTTGCACACGGCTGACCCAGGTTTGATTCCCAGCATCCCATATGGTCCTCCGAGCACTGCCAGTAGTGATTCCTGAGTGCAGAGCCAGGAGTAACCCCTGAGCATCGACTGAGTATGACCCAAAAAGGAAAAAAAAAAGAATTATGGCACTTTGGCCAGGCCCATCTCGATGCCAGGTTAGCACATAGCTTACCACTTGTCCTGATTCCATCCAGTTCCTTGTTGGGACCCTGCTTTTGGGGGCGCTAGTAAGTGAGTGTAACTGAGGCCTAAGGTGAGAAAGCAGATGCTCGGGAATGAATGATATTCGAAGCCAATTAAATCCAATGTTAGAAAAGTGTCAAATTAATTGTCTTCTTGTGTCTATACAAAAGGAGATTGCTTTAAAGTAAACTATTCAAAAGACATAACGAGGGGAGAAAGGCATTATTAACTTAAAATACAGGTTCAGTGTCCTAGAAGGATCTGACCTTACAAATTAACAGAGTCTGATTAGTGGGAAAAGATGATTAACTGATTGGAGAAGAGAGCATAGAGAAATGATTACAGATAAACAAAGAAATGGGAGTGACTCTTGAGCATTATGATGGGTGTGTCCCAATAAACCTAAGCACCTTGTGGCAAGGGAGAAAGGGCAAAGCAATGTTATCCTACAGAGAGTGGTTGGTGATTGGAGAACGTGGCATTCCCAGTGTCACTTGGAGTTGTCACTACCCACAGAGGACAGTGGGGAGACTGAGTGTAGTCTGACACTCCAGAATTGTAGCTGGCAGTTCAGTCACCAAGAAGCCCCATCTAGGCACCTGCTCTGTTCAGAGGTCTGAAGGGTACATTGAGAACAATCCTCGAGGTCTGATTTCTGGACTGCCCTGTCCCCATAAACTGTCTGCAGCTTTCTGCTCTACCACACTGACAATCCAGGCTGACCCTCAGTTCGGGCCCCTGCTTCTGTGCTCTGCATTGACCTCGGTCGGAACTTTCGCCCATATTGTGCTCTTTGTGTCTTAAGGAATTGAAGGCCATCCTGATTTGTATGTGTTCAATGTTCTTCTACGGGAGGGAATAAAAATACTCTCATATCAGATATGAGCATTTTTTCTTGTCATTGGGAAGGGTTTGCTCACTTTTTGTATATTGACCATTTTGATAAATTTGTAAATTTTTAAAGTACAGGTATGAATTTTGAATTCTGCATAAGAAGTAAAGGTCATAATCCAATTATGGAATTATGGAAGCTCGTATATTTCCAGTAATACTATGGTCTACATGAATCATAGCCTCTCACATTGTCAAGTTTTCTGAGGCTTCCCTGTGGACACTGATAGGATATATATATATATATATATATATGCATATATATATATTTCTATTTTACACTCATATAGTCTATACATTTGCGCATGGATATATGATCATGTATATTATGTTCTCAATATCAAGTAAGAGAAAGTGATACATTGTGATTACTTTTTCCCAGATTGCAAGGCATGCACAAAATTAATGCCTCAATCTATCACTGTCACGGTATCACTGGTATCCCATTGTTCATCTGTTTGCTCGAGCGGGGGCCAGTAACGTCTCCATTTGTTCCAGCCCTGAGATTTTAGCAGTATCTCCTTACGTGTCCTTCCCATATTGGAGGCTCTTTCAGGGTCAGGGGAATAAGACCCATTATTGTTACTGTTTTTGGCATATCGAATACACCACGGGGAGCTTGCCGGGATCTGCCATGCTATGTCTCACTCGATACCATATATTACCCAGGAATATTGGTCATTTGGTGAGGTTACACGCCAGGTAAGCTCAGCTGGGATGCATGACCCTATGGTGGAGGGAGCAGCTCCTGAGGCCTCGCTCTAGATCCTGTCTGCTGGTCCATGCTACTGCCAGTTCTCCTGGACACACCCCAGACAGTGTGTCTGTGCTTGGGTCATGACCATCCCCTGAGCTGGACTGAGATGCACCCAACATCAGGCCTTCACAGACCCGGAAACTGACCATTTCCTTACCACCACGTGATAGAAGAAATGTGGCCCTGATCCCTTTCATAGAGGGTCATCTCCTCCACTGTCTCTTGTCCAATGGCAGGAGTGCAGCACAGGAGTATAGAGATATGAATATGTACAAAGGGGCAGGGCTGCACAGAAACTCCAGAATGGGGTCTGGCCACCACAAGGAATTCATCTCAGAGAAAAGGATTTCTTGCCGAGAAAGAATTTCAAACAAAATGTGAAACATTGGGGTTCTGCCATGGATAGATCTAAAGTTCAGAAACCTGAACCCAGCCCAAAGTTCCATGTGGTACTTCATGTATCATCTGGGGTGCTCCACACAAAATCCTAGACAAAAATATGAATAACACCGGGTGTTCTAGAGAGAGGCCATCTTCCTCTTGGCTGTTGCTGAAAGACAGAGAGACCCTAAGCCTTTCCCTCAGATGAAACCTGGCCCTGTGAGCCCCATTCTGTGTCTCTGACCCTGACTCCATTGGGAGGAAGTCAGGAGGATCAGCGTCCCTGTCATCTCCTCACCCGGCACAGCTGCCTCCCCCTCAGTTTTCTGACACATTCAGGATGTGGTTGTCACACTGTGTCTCTCGCACAGTAATACACAGCCGTGTCCTCAGTGCTCAGCCTGCTCAGTTCCATGTAGGCTGTGTCCTTGGACTTGTCTGCAGTGAAGGTGAGTCTGCCCTGGAACTTCTGTGCATACTTTATATCACCATTACCAGGGTATATCCATCCCATCCACTCGAGCCCTTGTCCTGGGGTCTGCCGCACCCAGTGCATATAGTAGCTGGTGAAGGTGTATCCAGATGCCTTGCAGGAGATCTTCACTGATGTCCCAGGTTTTCCAACCTCAGCCCCAGACTGCAACAGCTGCACCTGGGAATTCACACCTGTGGACAGCAGGCAGGAATGGGTGGACTGCACTTGACTGGCCCCATACCCTCAGCTCATGGCATGGGGACACTTACCTGAAGCCACTGCCACCAGGAAGAGAATTCTCCAGGTCCAGTCCATGGTGGGGACCGTGCACTCAGGGGCTTCTGAAGGTGTGGGTGTGCCTGCTGTGTGAGGTTGTCAGGACACAGACACATCTGTATTTAACTCATTGTCTCTCGCATAATTTGCATATTCATGATGAGGGAGAACTCATAGCTGAAGGCCTGGTCCAACTTGAGAAGGGGCTGGTGGAAGACACTCGTTCCATTCCCAAGGGGAGTGAAGAGGTCCACGTTCTGACCCTTGTTTGAGGAGATGAGACCCTGTCTAGTCCCAGGACTCTGTGCACACAGAGCTCCCCCTCTGGAGGGCCAAGCCCTTTCAGGACCTTCCTCTCAGGGGTCCACATATGTATGGCCAGGACACATCTGGGCACTCCGGGGCTCTGAGGTTATTTCTGGGATCCTGTAACTCCCCAAGGCATACTACAGTGAGACTACAAAACCATTTTAATGCCCCAGAGATTTCCATTGGGAATATTAAGAAGTCCAGAAATGCCCCCTGCATACAGGTTTTACTGCTGTTGGCCAGCGCTGTGGTCTTGCTGTGGGTACTGCTCTTGCGACCCTGCGGGCGGGCGGGCGGTCCAGGCCCAGTCCCGGCCACCCTCACCTCAGTCCTCTCCATGACCTCTGCGCATCTCCCTGCCCGGCGGATGTTCCGGCCCTGCTTGACCCAGAGGTACCGGCGGCCCATTCAGCTCCGCCGCGTCCTTCCCACCCGCCCGCACCAACCGCCTGGGCCTGGGGCTTACAAATGATGAATACGCTAAAATAGTTAAGTTTTATTGGACACATGACTTGAACTTTGACTTTTTCAGTGATGCATAAGAATATTCTTTAACGAGATTTACTTAGAGAAATGCAAGGGGGAGAGAGAGAGAGAGAGGGAGGAGAGAGAGAGAGAGAGAGAGAGAGAGAGAGAGAGAGAGAGAGGGGAAAGAGTAGTAGCGGGGAGCAGCCAGTACCTGGTGCAGGAGCCCTGGACGGTTCTGGAACCACAGTTCCTGCTTCCTGCCCTCGGAGCTGTTTCCAGGTCAGGTGGCAAAGGTCGGGCAGCCCCCTCTGACCGATCCTGTCTGGGCCCTACGACCCCCGACAGCCTGAGTCAGGCGCAGCCGGGGGACGTGTCAGCAGGAGCTGGTGTCCTCTTGGGCCTGTCCCGGGGCTCCCTGTGTCCACCCCAGACTGCGGGGGCCGCGTGGGCAGCGCTGCTCATGGCCTCCCCCCTGCCGAGCTGGACCCAGATCCTCGTCTGATTCAGGCTCAACCCGAGGTGCTCCTCGGGGCCCCGACGCTCTGGGTCCTTCTCCCTGTCACCCCAATACTGTGTCCCTCCGACCCGATGGGAATGTCCTCAGGGGTGTCCGGAGGTCACTGTCCCACCTCCGCGCAGGTATCCCGCGCATGGGGGGTCCCCCTGGTCAGCCCCAAGACCCCAGACGCTCAGCGGCGCGTGGGCTGTGCTGAGATGTGTCCAGTCAGGGGGATGCTGCCCGGCCACTGCTGTGCTTCCTCATCAGGGTGGTCTGTCCTCTCCCCGAACTGGATCTGGGCTGAGTCCTCAAGTGCACAGAGACACCGGTGGAGGGGACTAGGATGCCTCAGAGACCCTCTCAGACGCCCAGAGTCCTCCTCAGCCCACAGGGCGCCTGCTGCGCCTGGGGATGCTTCCCTGTGAGGGGAAAAGGGGCGTGGGCTCCCCCTGAGAGCCCTGGTCCCCTCAGTCCGGGACAGGAAACCTTCACCGAGGGCCATTCTCAGTGGGAGACAAACATATAAGCCTGTACCAGTGTGGGTTCATGTAGGAGGTTTGTGGGGAGGGTCTTTGGGGTAGGTAGTAGGGTGGTAATTTTGTGACCTGTTCTCAGGGAACACATTTGTCTGTATTAACTCAGTGTACCTGTTTGATGTGGATATTCATGAGGAGGAATCAGAGCTGAAGACCTGTCCCAAGCTGAGGGAGATCAGGTGGGTGACGCAGGGTTCAGTGCTCACCGAGTGAGGAGTGTCCAAGTCCATGACGGTGCTTATTTGTGAGCCTGGCCCCTGCCTTGTCCCTGAACTCTGAGCAGACAGAGCTCCTTCCATGAGGGACAGACCCGCCAGGCCACTCCCCTCAGGTGACCCACCTCTGAGGAGCAGAGAAACCACGAGTCCTGACCTAGGGGTTATATCAGAGTTTGGATACCGCCATGCCCCGTGTGTGAGAGTTAGAACTGCCCCAATAGGAATCATTTCTATCAGTAAATTAATCGTGTCACCAAGCTCTGTAAGCTTGTAGAGCCCCAAGCAGTACTTGAAATTGTCTTTGAATTATTGTCATAATTTTTGTTGTTGTTTTTGTTTCATTTTCCCAATATCAGGTATTTATGAAGACTTGAGCCTGCCATGCACAAAGTCCCTGGGATAATTTCATTTTTTTAAATTGAATCAGGGAAACCCAGGACCTGAGGTAACACCCACCCACCCCACTGTGCCTGCTGCTGGGCTGCAGCCTTTGTGGGGACCTGAGCATACCCTGCTGCTGTCTCCTTCCATTATTTCAGTGACGAATTGCCTTGGAATATCTGGATCTGGAGGCTCCTTGAAGGGACAGTGAACCAGGTCACTGTTTACACCTCATTCCTCTGTGGGTCCCTCAGCGCGCCTCTGCTCTTAGCACCCAGAAATCATATCCCTTCCTGCTCCTGGGGCTGAACGAGTGTGTAGTCCTCAATTGGGGCGACTCCTACTGGGGACTCTCTGGGACCTGTAGGACTGCACATACTCCCAACACTGCCTCCATCTGCCTCTATTGCGCCCTAAGAGGGAAACAGACTCCCACTGTCCATCAACTGTCCGTCAGGGAGCTTAGCTGGTCCAAGGTCTGAAACACAGTCACCATGACCTGGGAGAATGCTGCAGATGCAAATATGATGCACTGCCAGGATCGAGTCCAGGTCAGGCCCAGACACAGTCTGTCTAAGGCTTGAGCAAGTCAGGCTCCGCAGGAAACCGTTTCTGCCCAGTCTTCACTCACAATTGAGGACTGTCCCAGAGGAAACTATGCATCTCACACAGAATTTGCACATCCACAAGAAGAGGACATCAGAAATCCATGAATAGTTTGTGGGATTCAAATGATTTAATATGAAAGTAAACACCAAATAATTCATCCATGAAAGAATTTCATCTGTTTTTTAATGTTCCTACTGACATGATAAAATTTTCCCAGTCATGTCCCATATGATTTTGAACCTGAAAAAATCCTGACTGTAGGTATCCAACGGATATATTAGCTGATTACACACAAAAACTATCATAATCCCTGAAAAGAAGTTTCTTTGATATATTATGCAGAAGAGAATTAACTTTGATCCATGGCTTTGTTTACTATTATCAACATTGTCATTGAAATAATTAAGGTAGAATTATCCATTGTTAGCAATGTGAAACCTGTATACCAGGACAATAATAATTCTGCAATATTTTCCCAGCTTTGCAGAGACATTTGCTAGCTGATGTCTCTGGCATAAGTCACTTGATCCCTTGACTTCCCATTAATCATCTATTTGCTTGAGCGTGTGCCAGTAACATCTCCACTCGTCCCTGTCATGTGCTAGTGTAGCCCAATGGTGTATGTTAATTCTAGGAACACTAAGAGCCTCAAACCGATAGTTCAAGGTCTTGACAAAGTCTGACCATCTTGTTGGTGGGTGGTCACGTGGTCTTTTGACATCCCGTGGAATCCAATTGGTAACAGCTCTAGTCCAGCGGTTGTCTCCAAATCTTATTACGTGTCCAGCCCATCTGATTTTCAACACCTTGGCAAACAAGACAGCATCCCTGATTCTTGACCATCGACAGAGGTTGGAACTCCGGATTCTTTCTCTTATTTGAATGAAGCATGATACTCCAAGCATAGGTCTTTTGATTCCTCTTTGGGAGACCCGAATAGCATTCACAACCTGTTTTCCTAAGGCCCAGGTCTCTGAGGCATATGTTAATGCAGGTAGAAGAGTGGAATCGAAGAGATGTGCCCGGAGCTGGAGGTTCTTCATCCTATTAACTATTTCTTCGACGCTCTTGAAGGCGTTCCAAGCTGCTCTCTTCCTACTGCGCAACTCAGGTGTTAGGTCATTTGTCATGTTGACTTCTTGACCTAGGTACACATAACTGTTGCATTTGGAGATGGTCGTTCCATTGAGAGAGAATGGAACATCAGAAACGTTCCTGGCATAAGTAAGAGAGAGATTTTCTTCACAGTAGTCACCGCTCAGCATTCCTCTCTGCCAATGGCTGGAGGTGGGTTTCCACTGTGTGTAATTAGGGAAATTTCCACCCTGTTGTTTAATTGCTCTAGACCAGCATTGTGTTATTGAAAAAATGCTTCCCAGGGAAATGTGTTCTGTGTTCAGGAATAAGTAAGAACTTTAGGATAACGAGGCCAGTGTTTGTTGCCTTGAAAACTTGGGAATTTTTGGGTGACATCTGAGAGTGGCACCATGTAGAAAGAAATGAGGGTAGAACTGAGACACTGCACTATGATAAGCAGCAGCGTAATACCCAGGGACCCACATACGAGTCTGTTCTTGGGCACAGACAAGAAAAATGCATCAGGCACTATCACAGAAGCTTCATTTCTGGACTTGAGCCCCCTGAGAATGTGCCTCTGCCCATCATAGATTCGTGTTGGCACACATGTTCTCGAAGCTGGCCCTCAGTTAGGGTCTTTGCCTTCTTTATCCTCCTTGGTCTCTGTTGGAGCAGATTTGTGCCCATATTTGGAACAAAATTCCTACGGGTTATCTAAGCATCAGTGGGGCTTTGGGCGGGCAATGTTCCCTTTGTTGAGGAAACCAAGGGTGACATAGTGTGGGTTCTGAGCTTACTCCCTGATTCATAAATTCTTAAGTCCTGCCCCCGCGCCTGGCTGTCATCTCTGGGGCCCCTTGGAGGGGGGCGGGTTGAGTTTCCCTCCCCGCCCCGAGCAGAGCCCCGGCAACCAAAGACCTCCAGAACCAGGCACAACCATGCTGAGACCATGCTCCACAAGCATGAAGGTACCAGCAGAGGAACAAAGGCATGCGGGTCCCTGGGCTGAGATCTCCAAGCCTGCTTGGATCGGGGCTGAGCATCCTCCACCCAGATTCTCCATCTTTCAGTAGGCAGGGGTCACACCCACCAACTGGCCCCTGGCGCTGCATAATCCCATCAACGGCCAAGACCCAGAGACTAAAAAACCCAGCTCCTGAAAGAGAATAGCACAGAGTCTCCTGCCCCCGCACCTGGATGTTCTTGCCGGGGCTCCTTGGAGGGGGCGGGTTGAGTTTCCCTCTCCACCCCCAGCAGAGCTCCAGCAGCTGAAGACCTCCAGAACCAGCCACCACCATGCTGTGACAACTCTCCACACGCATGAAGGTACCAGCAGAGGAACAAAGGCATGCAGATCCTGGCACTGAGATCTCCAAGCCTGCTTGGATCGGGGCTGAGCATCCTCCACCCAGATCCTCCATCTTCCATTAGGCAGGGGTCACACCCACCAACTGGCCCCCCAGCTCCGTGTAATCCTATCAACTGCCAAAACCCAGAGACTATAATACTCATCTCCCAGAAGCGTCTTATTATCTCATTCTTACTTTGGACATCCTGGCAGGCTACCGAATGTAACTTGCCCACACTGCAGAGTCTGGCAAATTGCCTGTGGTGTACTCAATATGTGAAATACCAGTAACAATGATAGGTCTCATTCTCCTAACCCTTAAAGAGCCTTGAATATGGCACTTTTTAAAATCTCAGGGCTAGGGCGAAGGAGACGTTACTAGTGCCTGCTTGAGGCAATCGACGAACAACAGCTACTCTAATTTGCGGGTATTTTAAAGAAAAAATTGACTTGTTGGGACTGCATAATAAGAAAAACTTATACTACTTCTTCTACTGCCCCCAGATGTCAGGGAAGACTGTGGGCAAACACGCATGTGGCAGGCATCTCATGGCCTCTATCATGTCTGCATGGACACATCATGAACACTAATGGAAGATGTGTTTATTTCTCCAAGTAGCAATTCTCTAGTTTTTAATTCATGGGTTTTGTCAAACTCTTTTCTCTAGGTTCTTAAAACTACGCTCAATGTTAACTGTAAGTGTTCATGTGTTTCTCCCTGGGTGTCTGTCCTCTCTGCCTACAGATACCAAGTAGAGTTGTTTGGCTATTCCTTTTAAATCTCAAAATACTTCCAAAATGGTCTCAGTAAATGGCATTTATTTCCTAGGAATTTTATGGCAGGTGAATTAAGGTGCCACACCCTTTAAGTTGGAAGTGTTGAATTCTGGCATTGCCAACAGGATCCCCTGAACCTTGCTCAGGAACATCTGCTGCTGTCACTTAGGGATCAGCCCTTCCGCACACATCCCCCTGGTGCCCCTGCACTCTCCAAGTGAAGCATCTCCTCAGCATGACCATGACGCCTCCAAGGTCAGGGGTCACAGGGGCAGAGGGAGAGGCATGCATGTTTCACTCTACTGCATAATGGTCACAGAGAAAAGTCACAGTGAAGTTGGGACAGGACACGGACACGCTCTCATTACCCAACACCACGTGATCCTGGGCTTCTGATTGTGACCACGACCATGATTTCACCTTCTACATTCCCCGTGTTTCTAGTGGCGGGATTCTAGCTCAGGGATACAGAGATGCAAATACGCACATGGGGCAGGGCCCACAGCCTCTCAGAAGGGGTCTCCCAAGACCTGGATTCCATCTCAGAGAGAAGTATTTCCTGCTGGCCCACAACTGGTGAATATGCGAATATTTAGATGCTTAAGTGTTTTCTAGTTTTACACATTAGTCCCAGGAATGTCCATATCTTCACGGCATTTGCCTTGCACACGGACGACTCAGGTTCTATCCCTAATATTCCACGAGGACTCTTTGCACCTTAGGTAATTACTCTTAAGTAATTCTCAAATACAGAACTAGGATGAACCTCTGAGGATCAACGGGTCTGGTCCTAAAACTAAAACCAAATGAACAATAAACCCAAACCAGTAACATAATAAAATATGGGCTTGATAACTTTCAAGAACTTTTTCCCTGTAATAAGAACAAGATGTCTTTATTGTGTGCTTACCTGGAGTATGTTAGAGACTAGGGTGCATGAAGATGGATGGAGTGTGACTTCACATCAATTTTGGCTCTGTCTCTCCTTCTTACCATGTAAGCATTTGATTAGCAATAAAATTCATAACAGGCCATGACCTAAACAGAATACAAATTATAGATCAGTAATGTTTAATGAGCACTGAGATATATGTACACCCATACAGCGATCATCACACCCAAAACAGTGGTTGAACCCCTCACCTCAGTGCTTCCCCTTGGCCCATGCTATTCCTCCCCCCATGCCTCATCCCTTCCTCATGCTTTCTGCAGTACTTCCTATTTGTGTAAGTGTGTGTAGGGTGTGATGACGGAGACTCACTCTCAATAGCCTCCCACTATAGGGATATATAATGGCTTCTTCTCATGACTAAAGGCGTCTTGGATTACTATCAATCCTGGATCTTTAAAATAGGTCACACGTGCTTTCTAGAAGGAGGGAGAAAATGAGGAAAAGCTGTTCTCATCTTACATGAATATCAAAGAGAAAGCTATACAAATAATAACAAACAGGAAAGTACCGATTAATTCTCACCCTGCCAGTGGAGTATGGAGTCCTAGAAGCCTGGTGGGGTGAGTGTGGGGGGCGGGGAGGACATATCACAGGGAGGGGGTTGGGAGTGTGAGGATATCACTGAGAGGGGAGCTGCTCTGGGAGCGACGGGGAAAGGTCCTAGGAAAGACGCTGGAAGTGGGTATGAGCGGGAGTGGGGGGATTGATGGGGACTGAGTGTCTTTGTGCTGTGACAGAATATTGGCCTGTGTGGGCTTCTAGCACATGGTGACCCTCTTTGCCCCTGGTGGGGCTGAGACCTTTTCCCAGATGGCTCTCAAGTGCCCTCTGGTGGTCGGCAGCGCCCTTGCAGGCCCTTCCCCAAGGAGAAGGGAATCCTTCCTGCGTCCACGTGGGGGTCACTCTGCCTGAATCACATTGCAGCTCACAGAGACCTTAGAGAAAGTCTGGGTTACAGAGAAAGGCCTGGATAGGGGGAGTCCTGCAAAGGGTCACGGTATAGAGGTGGAAATTCTAAGAAATAAATAACTTGTAAAAATCAATGTCACTGTCAGTAGTTTACATGGATGTTTGATTCATTGACCAGTAGAATTTCCAAGTCTCATTAAGGAGATTTGGAATATAAGCTGGGAATTTGACATCTTGTGAAAATTTGAATAACAAATATCTGTGATCAGAAATACTTCTTGTAGTGTCTTTGAATTCAGTGTTTTGAATATTATCTGAACATTTTTCTCAAGAAAATAGATTTTCTCTATAAAGTGTGACACCAACCAGGCCATTTAGGTTCCAATCGTCTAAAATCAGATGCAGGAGGAATAAGTGTTATTCCTGCCTCATTCTGGGCATCTCAACTTATCTGCCCCCTGTCTGGGGAAAACACTGAGGGGTCTGGATCTCAGGGTGTAGAATGAGAAGGAATTGATCACTTGATTTCCAGGTTTCCCACGTGCACAGGGCAAAAGATGTGAATAATTAATCATCATTGATGTCTCTTATTCAGACATACATATCATGGCAATCAATGAGCTTTCTAGCTACAGGATCAGTGTTTTACTTTTATCCAGTGCAGTTGTGATGCCCACAGCATTTTCCTGACCATAGTCACTAGTGAGTGACAGGGAACCTTCCTGAAAGCCCCTGCAGGCGAGTTCCCAGGAGTGAGCTGAGGGGTGTAGGCTGGAGCTTCACAACGAGTCTTCCTGCAGCCCGTCCCTTAGCCCCGCACAGAGGGACACAGCAGAGTGAGGAAGAAGAGGAGGCTCAGGGGTCACAGGTGGTTCTTCAGGTGACCAGGCACCCTGTCATGCGACTCAGCTGAACCCATCTCTGGGGCTCCCTGAGCACAGAAGTGAGACTCTCTGGGGAGCAGATAGGAGGGGAATGTGCGGGGTCACTGCAGGGAGAGTCAGAGACCATAAACTCCAAATGGCTGGGTGGAAACAGGGGCTGCAGGAAGTGTGAGATCCTGGAGGAAGTTGGTACAGAGATCCTTGCGGGAGATTTGAGAATGGGCCTGGCCTGAGAATGAATTATTGCAAGGCAGGCATCCCTGTGTGACCCCGTGGACACTCTGCGTCCAGTGTGGGTTAGTTGCTGTGCTGTTGGGATTCCCTTTGTGGGCCTGAACACTCCTGGTCCTTGTGCCCCTCTCTGTCCTGAGCGCCCTCTGGCGGCCCTGGAGAGTCCTGTAGCCCAGCCTGTCTCAGCAGGTTTGTGTCTGGGCTACCCCTGACTTCCCCTCACTGTGTATCTTGCACAATAATACATGGCTGTGTCCTCGGGGGTCACTGAGCTCAGTTGCAGGGAGAACTGGTTCTTGTTCGTGTCTCTGGCGATGGAGATGCGGCTCTTGAAGGACGGGCTGTAGTAGGTTTTTCCATCATAACATATTGCCCCCAACCAGAGCAGGTCCTTCCCTGGGGGCTGGCGGATCCAGTACCAGCAGTAACCACTGGTTGTGATGGAGAATCCAGAGACAGCGCAGGTGAGGGAGAGAGTCTGGGAGGGGGCCACCAGTGCTGGGCCTGACTCCTGCAAGGTCAGACCAGACACAGCACCTGGGGACAAGGAGATTCAGTCACTGTCAGTCCCTGCAGTCACTCCCTCCCCTACACCCTGCCCCAGGGGGGCTGTCCCCAGGCAGAGGAGAAGACCCCACAGAATCATCGTCTTGACCACAGCTCTGCCTTCCCCAGAGACTCAGTCCTGAGTGAGGAGACAGCTGTGAGCTCCACAGCCCAGAGGGCATTTGACCCTGGAGCCTGAGAGGGATTTGCATGAGGTTACTCAGTCTGTTATAAGGGGAAACTTACTTACCTTGGATCTCCTTGTCCCACTGGGTACTGAACTCATACACCCTGTCTGGTGGATTGAGCACTGGGGCACATTAAAACAGTCATTGGGGCACATTATAACAGTCATAGGGAGATCATGACTTCTCATCTTCATAATCAGAGAAGATGAAAGGATCAAAATTTCCTAATTAGTTCACCTTTTCTCTTTTCTATCTCTCAGCAACTCTAAAATTAAGCTTTGTTTCCCTTATTTAAACACCGAGGTTTTCAAGTTGTTCCTAACACAGATGTAATAAGTTTTTTTATATTCCACTACCAATCCCACATTCTAGTGACCTTCTTTCCTCAGTGTCCCCATTTCCCCAACCAACACAACAAGCTTGACCTTTCAGCAGGCACATAATCATTTATTCTATGTTACTTATTACAATCAGAAGACTAAGGGAATGATCAAATTACTTCAGTAAAAGAATATTTGTGCAATTGTTCTATCTCACCTTAGGGTTGTGGAGCCTTTGTCTGAGAATTTACTAAGCTGTTGGTCACTGGTTGAGCCTTTTACATTACTGTTTTATTGTTAAGTTTAGTTGGCTTCTATGTTATTTTCTCATCTAGTTTAGTGGCTGCAACTGGAACTTCAGTTCTGAAGAATCAGGAGGTGTCACTGAGTCCAGAAAGTTTAGGATGTGTAGGACTGGGATGAGTCTGAGAAGACTCTCAGTGAAGCCCTGGAGTTAGACCTTGGGCAGTAGGTGTGGTGGGTCAGTGGGGGTGGGTGCGGCCAATGGGCCCTCCGCAGGGTGGGGACAGGGCCCGTGCCCTGTAGAGCGCCCTCTAGTGCTCAGTCGGGGTCGGTGTGTCCGGGAATTCCAGCTGCTGGGCGGCCCTTCCTGGGAGAGGTCTGGTGGGTGAGCGGGCATGAGGCAGTTGTGGGCGTGGGTGCGGCTGCCTAATATTTATATCTAAGATTTGATTAAAACTCTCTTTCTGTCTGAGATGCCAAGACAAACCCAAAGGACAGACGTGTTCCTCTCAGACCCCACTGCTTTCTAGGACAGGACTACAGTGGTTACTGACGAGCCACGAGACAGAGTGTATGGAGGGTTCGAACCCTGACTCTAGGATTGATGGTTTAGAGTTGGGGCCTGCTGGGCTATTCCCTGGAGCAGACAACTCTTATAGATTATATTTCAACAAATTCCAACACATATTTTAAAATTGTTCTTCAGTCTCTAGTTTTCTTTAATCTTCTTAATCACACAAAGAATGTCAGACCTCCCAACTTTGACTGGAAATCGGTATGTTTCTGTTCATTCTGTCTGTCGTGTTACCCTGAATTATCCGTGCCTGAGTTTCTTTCTGTGCTTACCTTGTTACCCTCCATAACGCCGCAGTCTATTGCTGTTCCTCCATCAACTGCCTCTGACAAAGTGTCAAATTCTTTGTGGCATCTGAGGGGTATTGAAGAAGTATCAAGTAGGAATTCTATGGCCTGTAATGGCCCCTGTCCCTACCCAAACCCAGAGTCAGAGCAAACCCTCCCCTGAGTGTGTCCATTTTCCTTAGGACAGTACTGCATTCCTCTAAATGGCTGATCCTCAGGCAGGACACAGGAACTGTGAGCTAGAAATCAGGGTGGGGGGACTCAGCGTACCCCCCTCATCCTGTGGGGACCCGAGTGGGAAGGGGGCAGTTCCCACAGCCCTGAGCTTTCCCCTAGGGTGAGAGGGGTCAGTCACTCTCAGGAAGCCCTAACCTTTGGCTTCTTGTAGGATAATATTGGTTTGTCATTTCTCCCTGGCCACAGGGAGCTTAGGTTTGTTGGGTTACACCATTCACAGTGCTCCCAAGGCACTCTCATTCGTGTATGTTTATCTTTAACCTCTTTTATGTGCTTTCTTCCCCCAACCAATTAATCAACATTTTCTCCTAAGCAGTACCTGTGACTCATGAAGTCAAATTCCTCAGAAATCACTGATTTCTGATTTGCAAGTGAAATATTCAGTTATCCTTCTCTTATGTCCTTTTGCATAGTTTGTGTCAGAGCAATGTCCTTTTTGTATAGGCACAAGAAGTCAGTTAATGTTATGCTTTTGTAAATTGGTAGTTAATTGACTTTGAATGATATTCACTCCTGGGCATCTGTTCTCTCGACTTAAGCCTCAGTTCCCCCTTCTTTCTAGCACCCCAAAAGCAGGGTCCAACAAGGAACTGGATGGACCCAGGGCAAGCTGTGAGACACCCTGGCATTGAAATGAGCCAGACCAAACGCCATACTTAAATGCTAATTAAGAGCAGGTCATGGACAAATTCTACCATGATCCAAAGAGTAACAAAGGATAAGCACCCTGCTTAGGGTTTAAAAAGACTAATCTGACCTGAGCCTCCGACCAAGGCTCCGGCATCTGAAGACCTCCAGGACCAGCCACCACCATACTGAGACCACTCTCCGCACACATGAAGGTACTGGCAGAGGGACAAAGCCACGCGGGTTCCGGGCCGAGATCTCCAAGCCTACTCAGATCGGGGTTGAGCATCCTCCACCCAGATACTCCAAATTCCAGTAGGTGGGGGTCACACCCACCAACTGGCCCCCTGGTGCCGTGTAATCGCATCAGCGGCCAAGACTCAAAGGCTATAAAAACCAGCTCCCGGAAGAGAACAGTGCAGTCTCCTGCACCCGCACCTGACTGTCCTCGCCGGGGCCCCTTGGAGGGGAGCGTGTTGAGCTTTCCTCCCCTCCCCGACCAGGGCTCTGGCAGCTGAAGACCTCCAGGACCAGCCACCACCATGGTGAGACCACTCTCTGCACACACTTGTACTGGCAGAGGGACAAAGCCACACGGGTTCCGGGGCCGAGATCTCCAAGACTACTCGGATCGGGGCCGAGCATCCTACACCCAGATCCTCCAAATTCCAGTAGGCGGGGGTCACACCCACCAACTGGCCCCCTGGCACCGTGTAATCCCATCAGCGGCCAAGACTCAGAGACTATAAAAACCAGCTCCCAGAACCGCGCAGCCGCATTTGTGGCCACTTGACATCTTATTATGACATCTCATTATCTCATTCCTACTTTAGACAAATTGGCAGGCTACTGAATGTAGCCTGCCCACATGGCAGAGTCTGGCAAACTCCCCGTGGCGTACCAAATATGCCAAATACCAGTAACAATGATGGGTCTCATTCTCCTAAAGAGCCTTGAAAATAATCTCAGGGCTAGGATGAAGGAGACGTGTCTGGGGCCTCTCGAGGCAATCAACGAATTACAGGATGATTTGTGATTTGTGATTGTGAATCTGGCCTGAGCACTGGAGTCTGAGATCTGTATGTCTTACAGTGTCCATAAAAATGACTAATATTAAGAAATAGATTTCAGATAAATGTTTCAATGGTTATTGGACTAAGGAAAGGAGAAACACACCCCTAGGTGGTATTCAGCCATTGAGCAGATCTCACTGCAGGAGATCAGGAAGGGCTTTCATATGGTGATTGTGCTACCTAGACCTAGGTATGATTGCTTCCCCCAATGCTCCGAGGTTGGATGCTAGATCTGAGCTGCAATACAGGAATGAGGGGCAGCATGAGACTGGAATGTGGAGCTTGGTGAGACTGGAACAGGTGCGTGGGGAAAAGGGAATAAATGGGAAATGATCACCAACGGGCTTGGCCCTCTTTCCTCCCTTGTCCGCCCGTTGCTATTGGCCATCCCAGGAAGGGTAAGTAGGTAAGTGGGCGAGACCACCAAATGCAGGTGAGAGAGAGCCACGGGCTTAGTTTTTTTTTTTGATTGCACAACTTCTGACCAGGTCAAGAGCCCCTAAATATTCTGCCTTTTAAACCCAAATAGGACCCACCCCCATATTCCAGGGGGCCAAGGAGAATGGTCAGAGAATCTTGGATCTAAATAGTCCCTGAGGAACTCTAGACAAGGAGCCCTTTAACCTCCTTCTGCACCTGTTGCTGTGTTGACCCAGAGTACAAAGTGAGGTAAGTCCCAGGAACCTGCATATCCACCCTCTGTCCCCCTGAGGAAGGCATATGTCTGGTATCCCACCCACTTCCCACCCTGGGTCCCACACACATAACTCTGTGTCCTTGTGACCGCTGGGCTCAGGGCACAGAGGACGGTGCCCTTGGCTGTGTCCCTGGGATGGGTCACCGTGGGGGTTGTGTGTAGTCTGAGCTTGAGCAGGACCAAAGGTACCATCCACTCCAGCCCTTCCCTGGAGGTTGGTGATCTGGCCATGCCACAAGCAAAGGGTTTGCTGGGAGCCCAGAGACAGGACAGTGAGGCTGAGTGTCTGCGTGGGCTTTTCTCTTCCTGATCCATCTCTTCCATAGCCGGGATCAGATTCTGAAGATTCCTGTGGTCAGGGGGAACAGTGGACACTCCTGTCAGACTGTCCCCCATGTGAAAACTTCCCAAAGATGCTCACAGGTGTAGCTGTCATCAAGAGAAGTTACAGAGAAATTCAGCGTCTGTGGGGCTGAGATTTGACTCTCAGAGACTCTCCCTGAGGGGCCCTGCCCTGAGAGCAGAGGGACTGCATTTCCCAGGAGTCCAGGGGTGAGCAGCAGTGGACAAACTGTGCAGGGAGGGGCAGGAGTCCACGGCTGGTCCCTCCCCTCTGGGCTCTGCTGAGAGGAGGCGCTGGGTGGATCCTGGTGGACGTGAGATCTGAGTTTCCTCCCCAGGGGTCTTTCTTCTAGAGCAGGAGTGGCTGTGACAGGGCGTCCGAGGACACGGGGCTGTGGCCATCAGCACAGAAAGACTCGTGCTCTCCAGGGCGCTCTGTGAGCACTCTGCAGACACGGATGCGAGCTCACCCTGCAGCGGGGCAGCCTCTCCCTCTCTCCTCCCGGCCCGAGTCCCAGCCCCTCCTGGGCCCCTGATCAGCTTTTCTTTCTCCCGTCAGCCCTGGGCACTCTGGGCTGAGCCCGGGCCTGCTGTTTCTCTTTGTCCTGGGATCAGAGTCCACCTCACTCACCAGAACTGACCAGTCCACCCGCAGGAGCTCTCCCACCCTCAGTCACGACTGTGCTCAGAATTCGAGCTCCCTGCATGGGAAATTGCCTTCTTCTGTAGATGGTTTCACTGTTCATGTATCAGTTGTCAAATTCCAACAGAATTTGCCGTGAATGTGTTTCTCAGCCTTTCAGTTCTTTCCAATGAACTTCCTCCTATTGTGTAATGGCATGAATGTGTGGATGAGGTTTCCCTTACAATTATGAAACCTACAATAATTTTTATCAACTACATTTAGTCTAGTATCAAGTACCATGCTGCTCGCAAGAACTCTAAGTTTCTGTATTTCTCTTATCCCACATTCAATAACCAAAAGGAAAATCCTATCCACAATATAAAGCACAGGTCAAATTAAAAATATTTAGTTTTACAAAAATTACACTTTTTGTTTACCAGGAGGAAGAAGAAGCTGACTACAAATGACACAGAAGGTGTGGATGGTCCTTGGCAATGAGTTGCTTGTAGAAAGCACGGTAACTCTGTAAACCACAGATGGACAGTAAGACAAATGTAACTACATGTATACCAATTACAAAAGACTGAGAATGGAAAAACAAAACTTACTTCTCTGAAGGGCTGGAGCGATAGCACAACGAGTAAGTTGTTTGCCTTGCATGCAGTCGACATGGGTTCGATTCCTCCACCCATCTTGGAGAGCCCAGCAAGCTACCGAGTGTATCTCCCCCACACGACAAAACCTGGAAAGCTCCTCATGATGTATACGATATGCCAAAAACAGTAACAACGAGTCTCACAATTTGTTGACACGTTTCTGGTGCCCACTCGAGCAAATCGATGAACAACGGGAGAACAGTGCTATTCCTCTGTAAAGAATATCTGTTCAGAAACACAGCGTACATCAGAGAGTATTTAGTAGTCTTCCCAAAAATGGCATTAAAATTTATACTAGAGGATAAAAGACATATTGATATATGCTTACTTAAGTTGATTAAACATCCTTTATCTGTTTAAACTTTAAAATAAAAATGGAGTTCTTTACAACTTACCCCCAGAGCCCAGTCTTTGTAGATCGCGAGTAGACCGCCTCCTGGTGGTCACACGCACCCCTGCAGCTCCCCTGTCTCTCTCAGCAGGTTTGTGCCTGGGCTCACAGGGACTTGTCCTCGCTGTGTGTCTTTTGCACAATAATACACGGCTGTGTCCTCAGTTACTGAGTTGCTCAATTTTAGGTAAACTTGGTTCTTGGAGGTGTCCCGGGAGATGCTGACTCGGGACTTAAGACTTGGGTTATAATCTAAGCTTTCATCACGCCGTATAACACCAACCCAATCCAGCCCCTTTCCAGGGGCCTGGCAGACCCAGGTTATACCATAGCTAGTTACAGAGAATCCATAGACGGAGCAGGTAAGGGACAGAGTCTACGAGGGCATCACCAGGCTTGGGCCTGACTCTGCAGCTGTGCCTGGGACAAGATACCTGGGGACAGAGACCCACAGTGAGTCACGGGCTCAGAAGCCCCATTCCCACCTTTGAGCCTCTGTCCAGGGATATTCACATCCAGGAGCTGCCACCAGAAAGAGGAGGAACCAGCGCTGATGCACGTTCTTGCCCACAATGTCCATGATCTCAGTCACCATATCAGGGAGAGAGGGAGCCCGAGTTGGGATGAGTATGAATTTGGTTTTAACCCTGGGTCCCGAGTGAAGATTTGCATGGGGGGGGGGGCTCTGTAGAGAAAGGAGTAGCCCAGGGGAGGCTGGTGTGTGGGCTCCCTGGGAGGAGGTACTGATTGTGGCTCAGAGCACTCAGACCTGTCCTTGGGAATTGTCAGATCCGGGCCTCTTCCTGCAGCACAGGAAACATACTGAGGATCTCTCAGGAAACAGGAATTGCTGAGGGGAAACAGCAGGTGGGGAGCAGAGTCCCCGAGTCTCAGGTTCCTGATGACCAAACCCAGCTGTCCTGTAAACAGGCCCCTTCCCCTTCGTGTCCCTCAGTGGTGGCTCCTGTTCTCTCTCTGTCTGTGAAATATTTGTGGTAAAAATATGGTTGTAGCCAGGTTTATTCTTACAGTGAATTCTGACAGAACTTGGTTCAATTCAACGTCAGTGAAATATTACAGTCATTTCTTCTCACACTTACCTTGGATGAAAATTCCTTTTCCTGGAGCACATTTACCCAGAATTATTTATTCAGTATCGTTGTTAGAATACTTATTCTCCCTGATGATGGGTGACTTGCCTGGTGTGGTTGGCCTGGTAATAGCACCTGATCCTGCTCTGTCTGTCTATAACTTATAGACCAGCATGAACCTCAGGAGCCTGTACTGGGTCATCACTGAGGAATCCTGACCCTGTCAGGAGCATAGAAAGATCTTGTGGAGGACCATCAGCACACAATCTATTGGACCTGGAAACTGGTCTTAATGCTGAGACTCACATATTATACAAGGGCACAAGTGTGCTAGCCCTGAGCAGCGCCAGGCATGACCCTCCACCCCTCCCAAATGCACAGAACCTAGACATAGGCTGTGTCACATACGTGGGCCCCCTAATTCTATGAAGGACCAGAAGGTTGAGTTCATTCTAAGGGGCCAGAAAATATGCTCTAAAATTTGATGTTTAAAAAAGTCAGCATTAAGAATCAGAAGCAGTCTACACACTCATTAGGGTCTACAAAATTCTGCCTAAGATAGACACACAGACACAAATCCCAACTCAGGCAACGTGAGGATTGAGATGGATGACTTCAAACCTCATGTACCAGTGGCTATAGTATTCATATCCACACTCGTGTATAAGCACGTGACTCATGGTGTCTGTCCCCAGGTGTCCTGTGTCAGAGCTCCTGCAAGGGCAAGACAGCGAATCCTCACAGACCTGACCCACCTGCGCTGTCTCTGTACCTCCACAGTCAGCAGTTTCCAGGGGAGCTGGGCCCTTAGACCTCAGCAATTACGCTGGGGTGCCTGGGGAATGTTGGAATTATTTCCTCAAGCTGTTGCACCAAAACCAACAGGACACTTTCTTAAAAACTGCTTAAAAATTTGTTAGAAATGCCATAAAGTCTGCACATAGACATTGTTTACAGTACTGGCTCTATGCAACCCTTGCCACAGAACAATGTACTGATCACTCACCCCAGGTGCTTTCTGTTGTCTCAGTAATTCCTCTTTCCCACCTTACCCAGCCTCTCACATTCTGCCAGACAATGCATACAGGTTAAACGGGTCATATAGACTGCTTCATTGCTGAGGAGTGATGCACTGTATCAACATATTGAGCTTGTTCATACACACATGAATGTGCACCTGGAATTTGCTCAGTGCCTGGCTGTTATAAAGACACTCAGTCTCTCTTTATCGATTAGGAGAGGTGAAGACGTGTTGATAGCATTATGGAAAAAACATAACAGAAGAAAATTATGGAGCAGCTAAGGAACAGGTATCTCTCACTTATCAGAGAACTGAAGTAATGTTGCCAAATTCAAAGTAGAAATGGGACAACTCAGATGCTGCTTTAATTTACTACTATAAAGCCAAAGACTTTGGTGACTTTGTCTTCTGTCCCTCGTGGTTAGTCTTAAAAGCTTAGACAGTCTCTGTAGCATGTCCTGTTTGCAAGTTATCCTCAACATCCTTGACCAAGGAAATAGCCTGTAAAGTTTTTTAATTGATGTTTTCAAAAACATGTAGGGGGAGGAGGTGGAACACACTTGGTGGTAATCAGGGGTTCTTCTTGACTCTGTGCTCAGAGAATCACTGTTTTGGGGCTCAGAGTTTGTGTGTCTGGTGGGGAGAGTGAGGGGTGGCAAATGATATCAATATTGATCAGGCCAAATGCAAGGCAAGGCCCTGCCCACTGTAACATCTCTCTGTCCCCTGTTAGGCCATTTATTGAACAAAAAATCTGCTACACTACCCCATTACCTTGGCTCCAGACACTTGGACCATTGTTTCTTTTAACAAGTGGAAGAGATTGATAGCTTAAGAGTAGGACTGGGATATTCACTTAGCTATGGCCTTAGGGTGATTACACATCCAGCGATTATATTTAAAGCATGACACTGTGATGGTAATTTCCTACTCTATTCTTTCCTGGAGCACAGCCCTGAGAGTTTTCTAATCTTGCCTGATTTAGAATCCCTTTAGATAGTCCCAGAATACTCTAGGGACTATGCCAACAATAGAATTGTTATTAATGAGAAAGTGTCCCACCAGTTGCCTGGAGGTTAGAAGTTCTCCTTGGTAGAGCCCCTTGGCCACTAGAGGACTCTACCTGTAGAGAGTTTCCCAGGCCCCAACTTCTCTGGCATTTCTAAATATAATGTAGATTATTTGGCCTTTATTTGTTGGTGCTCAATGGCTCGAGACTTGGGAAAGAGGAACTCTGGTGTCAGCAATAATTCAACTTTGCCTCTGCCTTACAGCATCAAGGCCAGCGCTCCAGTTTCTCCAGGCATAACAGTCCCCTGCTCTCTCTGCCACCTGCTCTTTAGTGCACACAGGCATTCTCCATCAGCTCCTATGGATCCTAATAAAATGTTGTATGATTAAGGGTCTAGTGCCCATGTGGGCGGCTATGTCTCAGCAATGCTGCACTCAAATCTTTGAGCATCTACTGCCCAAGACAGATGGACCATATCCTCGTTCCCAGAGTACCTGTAGTAAGGTGGTAACTGCATTCAGGACGGGGTCCAATTTTTTGATCAAGGGGGACGTTTCCCGTTCCCACGGAGATGCTTCTCACTTCATGTTAAGGCCTCATCAGGGAAGACAGGGGATGGACGAATTATCTGGGATTTTTGAACTCAACACATTTGAGAGGAGAAGATTTTCCTGAGACTCTAGAGAGGAAATAAAACATGCCCCCAGTGTCAGTCAAAACATTTCCTTTCTTCCTCTCATTTAGAATGTGAGCTAAGTGTCCCTGGAGGAGATGTTGAAGAGAGGAACCTGTGTGTTTTGGGCCTCCCCAGAACAGGAAACTGAAAGTCTCCTCCAGGGACTGAGTGAGGGGAACTAAGGTTCTTGTCTGTCCCAAGACACAGGTGGATGGTTAGACCTGGGTCAGGCTAGGAGACTCCCCCACACATCTGCTCACTAGGGAGCATTTCCTGTCCCAGTGCCTTGTCTGTGTACAGCTGGGATAACCATTCTGAGCCCCTGGCACTTGGTGCGGGACCAGGGAGATTGAAGCAGGTTGAAGTCTTGGAGTTCAGCGAATAGGATGCTGTAAGGATTCAGAGATTGAAGTCAGGGTTAAAGCCCCTTCCCAAAAAACACTCATGTGTGGATCAGCTGCTCTTAGCCCTTGTTGCTACCTTGCTGTGGATCCTTTAAGCCCCATATTTCATGACAGCTCCCTCTGCTCATGAAAGCCAACAGATTCAACCCCAGGGAGGGATTTGGATGCAATTCTGCTGACTAAAAGGAGCCAGGTTTGGGGGGAGCTGGGGGGGCTCCCAAGAATTTCCGAGGCACCCGCTGCCTGTCCTTCTTGGCCAGCACGTCGAGGTTGTTCAGTGACCCGGCCCAGCCCCTAACCCAGGGCTCACACAGGCCACACAGAGCAGCCCAGGTTTTTTTGTTTGTTTGTTTTTTGCCTTTTGGGTCATACCCGACGATGCTTAGGGTTACTCCTGGCTCTGCACTCAGGAATTACTCCTAGTGGTGCTCGGGGGACCATATGGAATGTGAGGAATCAAACCTGGGTCGACTACATGCAAGACAGCCACCCTACCAACTGTGCTATCGCTCCAGCTGGTAGGGTGTTTGACTTGCATGCGACCAACCCGGGTTCGATTCCTCTGTCACTCTTGGAGAGTCCAGCAAGCTATAGAGAGTATCCTGCCCACATGGAAGAGCTGGGCAAGCTACCCATGGTGTATTTGATATGCCAAAAACAGTAACAACAAGTTCATAATGGAGATGTTACCGGTGTCTGCTCTAGCAAATTGATGAACAACGGGATGACAGTGCTACAGTGCTACTATGAAACAGATCATTCTGTATCTCTCCCTTTCCTGATGATTGATTCATTCAGCATGATATCCTCTAATTTTTTTCCATACTGCAGAAAGTTGGATTTTCAACTCAGTAAGCATGGTTAGGCCTGTAGAGTGTAGACAGGATCAGGACTCTTTCCAGTTGTTCCTCATGGATGTGAATTTTATGAGTAAAATGTCTTCAGGGCAATGTCCCAGACTTTCTTCATTCAGTTGGAAGTATGTACACTAGAGAGTGGTTGGTCATTTGAGAACGTGGCATTCCCAGTGTCACTTGGACTTGTCCCTACACACAGAGGACAGTGGGGAGACTGAGAATAGTCTGACACTTCAGAACTGTTGGTAGCAGTTCAGTCATCAAGGAGACCCATCCAGGTGCCTGCTCTGTGCAGAGGCAGGAAGGGTTCATTGACAACAATCCTCGAAGTTTGATTTCTGGACTTCCCTGTCCCAGGAATCTGTCTGTGCCTTTCTGCTCTATAACATAGACAATCCAGGCTGACCTTCAGGTCGGGCCCCTGCTTCTGTGCTCTGCACTGACCTCGGTAGGAAATTTCGCCCATATTGTGCTCATTGTGCCTTCAGGAATTGAAGGGTTGTCCTGATTCATGTATGTTTAATGTTTTCCTAGGGGAGAGAATGAAAATATTCTCACATCAGATATGAGCATTCTCTCTGTCATTGTGAAGGAACGGTTTTTCTCATTATTTGTAAATTGGCCATTTTGAAAAATTTGGGAACATTTTTCAAAGTGCAGGTATGAATCTTGGTTTCAACGTAAGAAGCAAACCTCATAGTCCAACTACAGAAGCACGAATATTTCCAGTAATACTCTGGTCTGCATGACAGATAGCCCATCATGTAGTCATGCTGTCTGAGACTTCCCAGTGGACACTAATAGGAGACATATATATGTGTATATATATATATATACACACACATATGCGCATATATACATACATTTCTGATTTACACTCACCTAGTCTTTGCATATGTGCATGGATATACATCCATATATATATATATATATATATATGTCCTCGATATCAATTGAGAGAAAGTGATAAATTGCAATTATTTTTCCCAGATTGCAAACCATGCACGAAATTAATGTTCACTCAATACCAAATATTTCCCAGGAATATTGATCAATTGGTGACGTCAGACCCCAGGTATACTCAGCTGGGATGCATGACCCTGGGGTGGAGGGAGCAGTCACTGAGACCTCGCTCTAGATCCTCTCTGCTGGTCCATGCTACTGCCAGCCATCCTGGGTACACCCTAGACCTTGTGTCTCTCCTTTGATAATGAACTTCCCCTGAGCTATACTGAGACGCCCCCCACATCAGGACTTCACAGACCCTGACCCTGACCATTTCCTTACCACCACGTGATAGGAGAAATGTGACCTTGGTCCCTTTCATATGGGGTCATCTCCTCCACTGGCTCTTGTGCAATGGCAGGTTTCCAGCTCAGGAATAAAGAGATATAAAGATGTACAAAGGGGCAGGGCTGCACAAAAATTCCAGAAGGGGCTCTGACCAACATCAGGATTTCATCTCAGAGAAAAGGATTTCTTGCAGCTCACTTGATCATTTGACATCCTGTTACTCATCGATTTGCTCGAGCGGGCATAAGTAACGTCTCCATTCGTCCCTGTCACGTGCTAGTGTAGCCCAATGGCATCTGCCTGTTCTAGGAACACAAAGAGCCAAAAGCAATCATTCAGGGTCTTAACGAAGAAGTCTGACCATCTTATAGGTGGGCTGCCAAGCAGTCTTTTGATGTCCCAGAGAAACCAGTCAGTAATGGCTCTGGTTCAGCGGTCGTCTCCAAATCTCATTACATGTCCAGCCCATCTGATTTTCGATGCTTTCACAAACGAGACAGCATCCCTGATTCTTGACCATCAATGGAGATCAGAACTCCGGATTCTTTCTCTTATTTGAGTGAAACGTGATACTCCAAGCACAGATCTTTTGATTCCTCTTTGGGAGACCAGAATCGCATTCTCATCCTCTTTTTGTAGGGTCCAGGTCTCTGAGGTATATGTTAATGCAGGAAAAACAGTGGAATAGAAGAGATGTGCCCAGAGCCAGAGGTTCTTTGTCCTCTTAGCTATTTCATCGATGCTCTTGAAGGTGTTTCAAGCCTCTCTCTTCCTCCTGCGCAACTCAGGTTGCCAGGTCATTCGTCATGTTGACTTCTTGACCTAGGTACACATAACTGTTGCCTCCATTTGGAGAGGTCGTTTTGTTGATAGTAAATGGAACTTCAGGAACATGACTGTTTCTCATAAACATTTGTCTTCATGAGATTCAGCTGTAATCCGATCATCCCACACTCATGGTCGAAGTTGGCTAGCATTTGTGCTGCTTGGCTAATGTTTGGTGTCATTAGAACGATGTCATCAGGGAAGTGGAGGTGGTGTAGTTGTCGACCGTCTATCTTCACTCCCATTCCTTCACATTTCAGTCATCGTATGACGTTCTCAAGGGTGGTACGAAAGAGTTTCGGTGAAATGATATCACCCTGCCAAACCCCTCTCGTGACATCGATGATCACTTCTTTGTAGAATGGTGAGATTCTGGAAGTGAATTCGTAATACAGCTGACGGAGGATCCTGATGAGTTTGAACACCCTGTTTGGCTAGGGCTTCAATTACTGCTTCTGTCTCAATAGAATCAAAGGCCTTCCTTAAATCAATGAACGTCAGACAGAGCGGCATCTTGAACTCCCGAGAAACCTCAATGAGCTTGGTTATTGTGTGGATATGGTCGATGGTGCTGAATCCTTTGCGGAACCCTGCTTGCTCGCATGGTTGTCCTTCACCTAGTGTTCTGCCAATCCTATTCAGGATGACTCGAGCGAACAGCTTGTAGATGACAGACAATAGGCAGATTGGGCGATAGTTACCAATGTCGTGGATGTCTCCCTTCTTGAACAGAAGTACACTCCTGCTGGTTTTCCAGGGGTACAAAACCTTGCATTCAGACAGGTAGCGTGTGAAGAGTCAAGCCAGTGTATTGATGAGTACTGAGTGAAGGTTCTTCAGGTGTTCAGGTATGACCTTGACTGGGACAGGTGCTGTTCATTTCTTCACTGACGAAATAGCATGTCAGATTTTGGAAGGGAGAACATTAGGAAGGACATATTTATCCTGTGAAATTTGGTATGTGGGCAGGTGGATGTGGCTGTCAAAGAGATCTGAGTAGAAGTCATGGATAATATCCTTTGCTTTTCTGGAAGAAGTAATGGATCCATTAGGACGTCGGAGGGCAGTCATCTTGGTCTTGTAGTTGGAGAAGGACAGGCGGGCATTGTTTATGCTTTTCCCAGCTTGTGCTGCATCTACCAGCACTGCTGTTCTCTCTTTGAGGTCTTCCTTTATCGCTTCTCTCCACTGCTTTGCTAGCTCAGACATTTGCTTGTGGTTGCCTGAGGCATGCAGCAAGCCACATTGGCGAATAAGCTCAAGAGTTTTCGAAAACAGGCATTTTTTTGTGGTTATCTCACTCTTGGCATTCTTCGCAAAATCATGGAGGTGCTGAACCAGTCAATCATATTCCTTGTCAATGTTGTCAACGACGGCATCTTCCCATGTTGCCGAAATAGTGGCAAAGAGCTCCCAGTTGGTGGTCGTTCTGGGAGTTCTCTTCTTAAACTTTGCAGCCCTTTCTCCCCGCTCTGTGAAGTTGAATTTTGCACGAAGGAGACGGTGGTCCGATCCCGTTTGGAATTTTGGGACAACAGCGACATTGGTCAGGCAAAAATCCATTGAATATAATGTGTTCAATTTCGTTTTGGAACAGTCCACCGGGAGACTCCCTTTGTCCAACATTTCGATTCGGCCTTTCTGAACTGTGAGTGACCACTTATGGTCTTGGTTGACATGATGAACTCAGACAGTCTCTCACCTTGTTTGTCCCATTGTAGACCATGGGTCCTGATGTGGCAGTCCTTTCTTGGCATTAAAATCACCCACAATGATCTTGTAGAAGGTGTGGTCTTCTTTATAGAACTTCTCCAGCTCCATGTAGAACTTCTCAATTTCTCCTTCATCATAATTAAATGTTGGTGTGTAGACAATAAAGATAGAAACTGCAGGCAGTGAGCCAAATCTATTCAAGTGTAATCGTCTGATTCAGGTTGTTAGGCATTTGAATGAAGCAATGCTTATGGCCAAGTTCGTGTTCACATTGACACTGATACCAATGATGCCTCTTTTATCTCATGTTCTGAGGAAAAGTTCTTCTCCAGTGTCGAAAACGGCATGATGTGATTGATGCCTTCTCATCTAGGTCAGACCAATGATCTAGTACTTGATCATTTGCGCTTGTAACATCAGGTTCTCGGTGGATGCATCTGATGTCACCGTACGTGCATTGAAGGTACAGACAGTCATTTTAGTCTTTCTTTGTTTTGGCATTCTAGTTCGGCCTTGAGATTTTATCAGCCTCTCCTTGCACATCCTTCTCAATGCTGCCGTATTAGTGGCTCATTCAGGGTCAGGGGAATGAGACCCATTGTATTTACTGATCTTGGCATATAGAATACTCCACGGATAGCATGCCAGGCTCTGCCGTGCAGGCGGGATACTCTCAGCAGCTTGCCAGGCTCTCTGAGAGGGATAGAGGCTTTTGGGGTGGCCTCAATTCACCCTTGTAGGTGTTCCCATAGTTCCAACCATATTTGAATCCCATTGTATATGGTGTGGCAATACTGGGAGATGGGTATTAAGTGTCTTATGATGTGTCACGCGGCCACTTTGTGGCCTGGAGCGTGGAGGTGGCTGGGTAGTGGAGGTTGTGAAAGTCCTTGCAGATACAGAATTTAAAACAAAATGTGAAAAATTGGGAGTCTGCCATGTGTAGACCTACAGTTAAGGAACCTGCAATAACCCCAGCTCAAACTTCCATGTGGTTCTTCCTGTGCCATCTGGGGCACTCCACACAAAATTCTAGACGAAAATATGAGTGACGCCAGGTGTTCTCGAGAGAAGGCATCTTCCTCTTGGCTGTTGCTGAAGGACAGAGACATAATCTGAGCCTTTCCCTCAGATGACGCCTGGCCCTGTGAGCCCCATTCTGTGTCTCAGACGCTGACTCTGAGGAGGAAGTCAGGAGGATCAGCGTCCCTTTCGTCTCCTTACCCGGTACAGCTGCCTTCCCATCAGGTTTCTGACACATTCAGGATGTGGTTGTCACACTGTGTCACTCACACAGTAATACATGGTCATGTCCTCAGTGATCAGCCTGCTCAGTTCCGCGTAGGCTATGTTCTTGAACATTTCTGCAGTGAGTGTGGGTCTGCCCTGGAACTTCGGTGCATAGCTTGTTCCACCATCGTAAGGGAGTATGTATCCCATCCACTCGAGCCCTTGTCCTGGGGCCTGCCACACCCAGTGAATATAGTCTTGGATGAAGGTGTATCCAGATGCCTTGCAGGAGATCTTCACTGATGTCCCAGGTTTTGCCACCTCAGCCCCTGACTGCTCCAGCTGTACCTGGGAGTTCACACCTGTGGACAGCAGACAGGAGTGGATGGACTCCACTTGACTGGCCCTGTTCCCTCAGCCCAAGGCATGGGGACACATACCTGGAGCCATTGCCACCAGGAAGAGAATTTTCCAGGTCCGGGCCATGGTTGGGACTGTGCACTCTGGGGCTTCTGAAGGTGTGGGTTTGCCTGCTGTGTGAGGTTGTTAGGCCACAGATACATCTCTATTTAACTCAGTGTCCTTCGTCTAATTTGCATATTCATGAGGATGTAGAATTCATAGCTGACGACCTGGTCCAACCTGAGAATGGGTCTGGTAGAGGCCACCAGGTCCATCCTCAAGGATAGTGAAGAGGTCCACGTTCTTATCCTTGAGTGAGAAGATGAAACTTTGTCCTGTCACAGGACTCTGTGCAAACAGAGCTCCCCCTCAGGAGGGCCAAGCCCTGTCAGGACCTTCTCCTCAAGGTCCCCCACATCTTTATGACCTGGACACATCTGGCCAAACCTGGGCTCTGAGGTTATTTCTGGAATCCTGTAACTCCCCAAGGTATACTACAATGAGACTACAAAACCACCATAATCTCCAGTGGTTTCCATTGGAGATATTAAGAAGTCCAGACATACCACCTGCATACAGGTTTTACTGCCTTCACAAATCACAAATCATCCTGCTATTCGTCGATTGCCTCGAGCAGGCCCCAGTAACGTCTCTTTAATCCTAGCCCTGAGATTATATTCAAGGCTCTTTAGGAGAATGAGACCCATCATTGTTACTGGTATTTGGCATATTTGGTACGCCACGGGGAGTTTGCCAGACTCTGCTGTGTGGGCAGGCTACATTCGATAGCCTGCCAGTTTGTACGATACGAAGTAGAAATGAGATAATAAGATGTCATAATAAGATGTCGCGTAGCCGCGAATGTGGCCGCGCAGTTTCGGGAGCTGGTTTTTATAGTCTCTGGGTCTTGGCCATTGATGGGATTACATGGGGCCAGGGGGCCAGTTGGTGGGTGTGACCCTCGCCTATTGGAATTTGGAGGATCTGGGTGTAGGATGCTCGGCCCCAATCTGAGTAGGCTTGGAGATCTTGGCCCCGGAACCCGTGTGGCTTTGTTCCTCTGCCAGTACCTTCATGTGTGCGGAGAGTGGTCTCAGCATGGTGGTGGCTGGTCCTGGAGGTCTTCAGCTGCCGAAGCCCTGATCGGGGTGGGGAGGAAAGCTCAACCCGCTCCCCTCCAAGGGGCCGTGGCGAGGACAGCCAGGCACGGGGGCAGGAGACTCGGATTGGGGCCGAGCATCCTTACTGCCTTATCAATATGATAAATGTTTCTCCCAAAATGGTTAAGTATGCACAATTTAACCTTCTGTTTCCTATACATATTTTTATTTTGGTTTTCTCAACAAAGCAAAATTTAGTTTCCTGGGTTTTTGAATTATTTTTAGTTATTTTTTTCTATTAAATCACTGAGTTAGACCCTTACAGAGCTATTCATGATTTGATGTCAGTCACACAGTATGCCTGTTTCTGAAGAGAAACCTTTTCCATCTCTGTACCCACTTCAGGCCTACAACTGTGTGCTCTTGGGACTTGGAACCCCTGCAGTCTGGTCCCCATCCTGCAGGGAGAGTCTCTGGGCTCTCAGGGGCATTAACCTCTTGGCATCTCTAATATAGGACTGAATCCTGGGACTTCATTTCAGAAGCCTTGTTCACGAATCATATTCTTTTTGAGCATTTTATTTTGGTTTTGAGCCTCACCTGGAGGTTCTGAGGGCATATTCTGGCTCTGTGATCTGGAATTGCTCAGGCAGATGAATCCTAGGAAAATGTTGGCAAAAAAGTAGTTAACTTGATCATCGCGTTGCTCAAATGGGTGCCAGTAACTTCTCCATTCATTCCTGTTGCGTGCTAGTGTAGCCCAATGCATCTGCTCGTTCTAGGAACACAAAGATCCTCAAACCAATCATTCAGGGTCTTGACAAAGAAGTCTGCACATCTCGTAGGTGGGCGGCCATGCGGTCTTTTGACATCCTGTGGAATCCAGTTGGTAATGGCTCTAGTCCAGCGGTGGTCTCGGAATCTCATTAAGTGTCCAGCCCATCTGATTTTCGACACCTTGGCATTGAGACAGCGCCCCTGATTAAACAGTCAAGAATGAAGTAGTTGTATATCTAAAAATTAAAAGGTGACACTGAGTGTTCTTTGCTGAGATTATGTAAAAATAATTCAATAAACATTTAATTCATTCACTCACAATAGTAAAAACCATCAAAATAAAAGAGGATTTAAGTCTTTAAACAGTTTAATATAAACAAAAATATATTAAATTTGTTTAATTCTTGAAAACTTTTTTAAAAACCCAGGCATGAGTCGAACACAGCTGCAAACAAGTTTATTATATAACTGAATCAGTAAGACATATTTAAGTAATAAATGAATACTATAAAATTAATAAAGTTTTATTGATCATATGACTTGAATAGTGACTTTTTCAGTGATACACAATAGTATTCTTTAAAGAAATTTACTTAGAGGAATGCAAGGAGAGAGTGAGAGAGAGACATGGCACAGGATTGACAAAGACAACTCCCATACAGAGTGTTGTCATCATCATATGAGTCATCCTCCTCCTTTATTTATCCCTTGAATCATATACAGGTTCTCTCTCTTCCCCCCCCTCCTTTCTCCCTCTCTCCTCTTTCTCTCACACTCTCTGGGGTCTATGGATTGCAATACGGAGCGATAGCACAGCAGGTAGGGCGTTCGCCTTACAAGCGGCCAACATGGCCGACCCGAGTTCGATTCCTCCGCCCCTCTCAGAGAGCCCGGCAAGCTACCGAGAGTATTTGATATGCCAGACACAGTAACAACAAAGTCTCCAATGGAGACGTTACTGGGCCCGCTCGAGCAAATTGCAATACAGATACTGAAATATTATCATGCATAGCCCTTTTTCTACTTTCAACACTCAATTCTTGTCCAGAGTGACCACATTTAACTTTTCTTGTCATACTGGTCCTTCTCTGTCCTTCGCCTCCCACACACTTGGAGCAAGCTTCCAACCATTGACTAGTCCTTCTGGCCCCTGTGTTTCCTGGCACAGAATATTAATCTCATACAAAAGTTTAAGTCCCACAGAAGAATACAATTATTCCATATCTGTGCCTCTCCTTCTGACTCATTTCACTCAGCCTGCTACTCTCCATGTCCATCCATTTATAAGTGAATTTCATGATTTAACTTTTTCTGGTAGCTGCATAGTATTCTATTCTGTAGATGTACTATATTTCATTGAGTTAACTATTCTCAGACATTCGGGTTGTTTCAGATTTGACTATTGTGTATACAATATTGTGATGCAATAAACATGGGCTTGAAAATATATTTCCAGATTATTGTCTTGGAGCCTTTGTGGTCAATGTCAAGAAGGAATTTCTGGGTCAAATGGAAGCTCAATTCTTAGTCTATTGAGCAGTATCCAAGTTTTTTCCAACCGGGTCAATTTCATTGCTATTCTCACGAGCAGAGTATGATGATTGTATTTTTACCATATCTATGCTAACACAGAACGTTTTGATTCTTTGAGATTTGTGCCCTTCTCCCTTGGTATGAGGTGATATTTTATAATTATTTTAATTTACATTTCTCTGAATAGTGTCAGGGAGAATTTATTTATACAGTTCTCTGAATCAAAGTCTACTTTAAGGATGTATTTCTTTAAAATCCCTATTTTAGATGGAGTTTATTTTTTGGTGTAAGACCTACAAGTGCTTAATATATGTTTTATTTGTCTGCCATCAGATGAGGTGAGCAGATATTTTCTGTGTTTTTTTGTTGTTGTCTTATGATTCTGGCCATATTTTCATTTACAATGATTGGGCCATTAAAAACAGAAAGACTAAAAACTAAAAGCATGAAATGGGTGAAAACTTTGACTTCACATTGATCCCCAAATAATTAGTTTACAGGAGGGAAATTGAATCAAGAAAACATAGACCATGTGTTTGAACTCAGCTGAGAGTAACTGTGTGTTGTTGACATGAAATATGTGTCACAGGATAACCACAATCACAAACACAAAGTCACCTTTAATGTTGGGTGCACCAACAGCCAAGAGAGTTGGTGAGTCCTCAGGTGGAATTGTGATCAATGTGGGTGGGTCATTGCAGGTTCAGAGTCGGGACACAATGTATTTGCACAGCTCAGGGCCTCATTTAGTCTCTGTGCACACAGCTAGGTACTAGGATGTGGACCTTCCTTCCACAAGCATAAGCTGAAACTCAATCGTCTCTGGACACACTCTCCACTGCCTTCTCAGAGTGTCACCAGGTCTCAGAACCTCCTCTTGAGACTAAGCTGAGCCTTGGGTACTTTATGTGTCTCCTGGAAACCCAAAAGCATTAACTAGTGGAGATTATCATAGTCATGTTCACGGCAGCACCAAGTACAGTAGCCAAGATGCACACAAAACACACAACCGCAGTGTTCAGTTCTGTCTGTGACTCATTCAGCCATAGAGTCCGTTCTTTCTCTCCTTCAGTTCTGTTTGAAGGAAAGTGATTTTTGTTCCCTTCCTTCTCTCACAGAGATTCCTGAGTCTCCCTGTCAGTGTTTTCCTCAGATCAAAGAGCACTGAGAGAATTATTGCTCTCCGCACACCCACAGAGCATCGGATATTCTGATGTTCTTATCTGGATTCAGTCTACGTTCATTAAAACAATAGAATTATGTTTTCATTGTTCCCAATGTTCTGTGGGAGCTGAGTGTATAAGTGCCCGGTGGTCTGGTCATGGGCTGGGTGAAGTTTCCTGCTCTATTCAGGTAGGGCTGTCACTCTAGTAACTTCTGGCAGCCATAAAGCATGTAGTGTTTTCTCAGTGGGACTGGGAGGGCCAGAGGTTGGGTGGTGCTGACGGGGCCTCACTGAGACTTGTGACATCTCCTGGGGAACAGGCTTTCAATAATATCATGAAGCTATAGAAATTAACCCCTAGTTTCAGGAATATAAACTCTCAGTCCAACTGTATAGAATTGAGAGCCCAGAATAAATTCTTAGAACTTTTACTGTGATTCTTTAGTAAAGAATTCCATCCCATGGAGTAAAGAAAGGAACTCTCTTCAAGAAATGACGTTGGGAAGACAAAACCACATATGAAAACAGCAGATACAGAATTTAATTTTAAAAAAAAACTTATGTTCCAGTTTTGACAGGAGAATCCTTAAAACACACAGAGTTTTGAAAGAGCTGGTCTCTCCATGACACTGATTTTAGAGGGTTCATCTATAGTTTTACTCCATTGGCAGAGCGAAAAGGAAATAAAATCAAACTAAATCAATTAAAAAGATGTCAATAACCATGTAAATGACATTTAAATTAAGGCATTCTACAGACTGGAAATAATGTGTACCCACCGAACATCAGAGCCAACCCAATATCTAAAGATATTCATAGTACTCACCAAGAACAACGTTGGAAAAAATCACCCCCATAAAAGGGTGTGGAAAATAAGCAGATATTTTCCTAAAACAATATTCCTATGGGCTGTAGGCATATGAAAAGGTGCTGATCAACATTTTGTATCACTTGATCACTTGACTTTCTGATAATCGTCGATTTGCTCGAGCGGGTGCCAGTAACATCTCCACTTGTCCCTGTCGTGTGGTAGTGTAGCACAATGGCGTCTGTTCACTCTAGGAACATGAAGAGCCTCAAACCGATCATTCATGATCTTGATGAAGAAGTCTGACCGCCTGGTAGGTGGGCAGCCACGCGGTCTTTTGACATCACGTGGAATCCAGTCGGTAACGGCTTAGTTCAGCGGTCATCTTTAAATCTCATTACGTGACGAGCCGATCTGAGTTTTGATGCCTTAACAAAGGAGACAGCGTCCCTGATTCTTGATCGTCGACGAATGTCGGAATTCCGGATTCTTTCTCTCATTTGAGTGAAACGTGATATTCCAAGCATAGCTCTTTCAATTCCTCTTTGGGAGACCAGAACAGCGTTCTCATCCTGTTTGCCCAGGTCTCTGAGGCATATGTTAATGCAGGAAGAACATTGAACTCAAAGAGATGTGCCCAGAGCCGAGGTTCTTCATCCTCTTACCTATTTCTATGACGCTTTTGAAGGTGTTCCAAGCCGCTCTCTTCCTCCTGCGCAACTCAGGTGCCAGGTCATTCATCATGTTGACTTCTCGACCTAGTTACATATAACTGTTGCATTCATAGATGGCCGTTCCATTGAGAGCGAATGGAGATTCCGGAACCAGGCTGTTTCTCATAAACATTGTTTTCATAAGATTCATCTGTAGTCAGACCTTTCCACACTCACGGTCTAAGTCGACCAGCATTTGTACCATTGGCTAATGTTTGGTGTTATTAGAACAATGTCATCAGCAAAGTGGAGGTGGTATAATTGCTGACCATCTATCTTCACTCCCATTCTTTCCCATTCCAGTCGTCCCATAATGTTCTCGAGGGTGGCACGAAAGAGTTTCGGTGAAATGGTATCACCCTGTAGAACCCCTCTTTTGACATCAATGATTACTTCTTTGTAGAATGGTGAGATCCTGGTAGTGAATCCGTAATACAGGCGGGTGTTACAAATACTTTTCCCGGCTTCTGCCGCATCTACCAGCACTTCTGCTCTTCTCTATTTGAGGTCTTCCTTGATCGCATCTCTGCACTGCTTTGTGAGCTCGGACGTTCGCTTGCAGTTGCTTGACTGTGAAATAGTAAGGGGAATAAATAAACTTGTACTAAAAAAGGAAATGATGACTGAAATTTATATACTTGATTTATTATTTTTTTAAATATTTTTCAACCAAAGAGAAAATAAAGCGCCCTCCTTACATGGAACCCGTCCCTGCCATGACAGAAGCAGCGTGCCCCCTGGTGGTCACACGCCTCTGTCCATGGGACACTCACATCCCATTCAGGTGCTGCCACCAGAAAGAGGAGTAACCAGCGCTGATGCAGGTTCCTGCCCACAAGGTCCATAATCTCAAGAACCATGTCAGGGGGAGAGGGAGACTGAGTGTGAATGTGGTTTTAATCCTGAGTTCCGAGTTTAGATTTGCATGGGAGAGCCTCTGTAGAGAAATGAGGGGACCCAGGGAGGCTGGTGTCTGGTCTCCTTGGGAGGAGATGCTGACTATGGCTCAGAGCACTCAGGCCTTTCCCTGGGGCCCTGTCAGAGCCGCGCCTCTTCCTCCATCACAGGAAACATGCTGAGGAGCTCTCAGTAAACAGTAATCGCTGAGGGGAAAATGGCAGGTGGGGAGGAGAGTTCCTGTGTCTCAGATCCCTGATGACCAAACCCAACACCCCTCCCCCCTGGGCCTCTACCCTGCAGAGAGGCGCCTGCCTCTCCATGTCCCTGTGTGGTGGCTCCTGTTCTCCCACTGTGAATGCAAATCCTGGGACCCAACAGACAATGTTATTGTCCCTGTGAGTTCTGAGTTGGCTGAATCCAACCCATGTCAATCAGATTTCACAGTATTTTTTTTCACTCATTTAACTTGGAATGAAAATTCCTTTTCCTTGAGAAGCTTCACTCTGAAATATTCAAGGCAGTTCTTAGGGTGGATCTGTTCTTTCTTACTGGTGCTGAGTCTATTTAAGGACAAGGAAGACGCCTCACCTAGTGACCATCCTTGTGTAGTTGGCCAGGTCAGGAGCACCTCAACCCACTCTGTCCTGTATATAACTCAGTATCCAGAAGTATCCAGAGTCTCCTGTCCCTGCGCCTGGCTGTCCTCACCTTGGAGGGGGGAGGGTTGAGTTTCTCTGCCCCCTCCCTGCCCCGAGCAGAGCCCCAGCAGCTGAGGACCTCCGGAGCCAGCCACGGCCATGTTGGGACCACTCTCCACACGTCCGGATGGGCCTCATGCATGAAAGAACTGGCAGAGGAACCCAGGCATGCGGGTTCCAGAGCTGAGGTCTACAAGCCTACTTGGATTGGGACTAGGCCTCCTCCACCCAGACCCCCATCATCTTCCAGTAGGTAGGTGTCACACCCACCAGCTGCTACCAGTGCCAGGTTGGTTCCATCAACGGTCAAGATGCAGAGACTATAAAACTCAGCTCCCGGAAGCATGGCTGCATTCACGGCCGTGCGACATCTTATTTTTTCCTTTGGGGAACCTGGCAGGCACCAAAAGTATCCTGCCCTCACGGCAGAGTCTGGCAGACTTCCGTGTCATACTCAATATGCCAAATACAAGTAACAATCATGGGTCTCATTCTCCTAATCCTGAAAGAGCATTGAAATGGCTCTTTTAAAATCTCAGGGTTAGGAAGAAGGAGACGTTACTGGTGCCTGCTAGAGGAAATCGACGAACAACAGGATTATCGTGATCATGATCCAGAAGATGACCGTGAATCACAGGACCCTGGTATTGGGCTTATCACTGAGGAATTGAAGACCTATCAGGTGCCTGAAAAGAGCTCTCGAGAAGTCATCAGCCCACAAACTACTGAGCCTGGAATCTGGTCTTAGTGCTTAGACTCACACATTTTACAAGAGCACACGTGTGTTGGCCCTGAACAGTGCCAGGCATGGCCCTCCAGGTACCCCGTAATTCCATGGAGCATGCAAGGTTTGAATTCATTCGAAGGGGCCAGAAAATATGCTCTAAAATTTGATGTTTAAAAACTCAACATTAAGGATCAAAAGTAATATATACAGCCAGCAGGGTCTACAAAATATTGCTAGGTTAGACACAGATACACCAAAACACCAACTCGGGTGACGTGAGGATTGAGATGAATGATATCACCCCACAGATGTCTACAGGATTCATAAACACGTTCGTGTATAACCAAGTGACTCACTGTGTCTGTCCCTAGGTGTCCTGTCCCAGAGCTCCTGCAGGCCAGGACAGTGAGTCGTCACAGAACTGACCCACATGCACTGTCTCTGTAGTCTCCACAGTCAGCGGTTTCCAGGGGAGCTGGATCCCCCAGACCTCAGGAAGGATGCTGGAGTGCCTGTGGTAGATTGGGAATATTTCCTAAAGCTGCTGCACCAAGACCAACAGGACACTGAATTAAATTAATCAAAAATTTTCACACACCAATACTATGAATATATCACACACCAAAATTATGAAATATTTACACACCATATTAACTCTAGATTAACAATTTTTGTTTCATTTTCACTTAATTAAATTAAAAATATTTCTTTTCCCTAATGTTCTTGACTCATATTGTGGCTCTTTCACTCCTTCAGATGTAGAATAATTAAAATATTATCGTTTTTCAGGTTGTTGCGATGGCACAGTGGGTAGGGTGTTTGCCTTGCACGCGGCCAACCTGGGTTTGGTTCCCAGCATCCCAATGGTCCCCTAAGCACAGCCAGGAGTAATTCCTGAGTGCAGAGCCAGGAGTAACACCTATGCATCGCTGGGTGTGATCCTTCAAAAAAATTATGGTTTATAATTAATAATGAATTAGAAACAGTGAAAAGAAAAAAATTCGAAAGAAAACATACCTAGACTATTCATTTCATATTTTATCATTGTTAGACGTTCCTGGCATGAGAGAACTTTAAAATTTTATTTTTCACAGAAACTTGAACAGGATCAAGGAATTGGAGTATCTTTGCACAGGTTCATTTTCCTGCACCACTAGCTTGATCCCTGAGCACTCCAGGAGAGACCAGAACACAGACAAAAACTAAATGCAGAGCAGTCCTAGGGGTGGCCCCCAAACTAAATAAACATATATTGTCCACATTTGAATAGTACAGTTTTTCACAATGATTATGTATCCATTAGTTTTATTCTCTGTTAGCCATTTGTAATCATGACTAATAGTGTAATTTCTAATAAGAAATATACCTTCAACATTAGTCTTTATTATTGATATTGAACCCTTAAAACTCTTCGAGTTCCTTAAGTGAAGAATAAATGGTGAACTTGTGATTTTAAAGAAGTGACTTTGGAAGGTCACTAGAACAGGAATGTTGTTTCAGGTGGTTGAACACGTGAGGGGAGAGACAAACATAGATTCTCATCCCCAAGTTTCTCTGTCTTGGGAGCGTAGACCAGAAATTGAGTAGAAGCACAATGAGAAAATTATTGAGTCACATCTGTAATGGTCTCCATATGGAGCCACTGTGTGAGGAGAGTTCCTGGGCTCTGGGCTGTGGTATGTCTGGGGATACCAGGAGAGGGGGCTCAGGGAGAGCATTGATGCTCTGGGTCCTGGCCCTATCTCAAGGTGAAATGGTCAGCAAAGCTCGTGTCACAGGACCTGGTCTCTCCTCTACAATGGTTGAGGGGTGGAGAAGGATTGGGGGAATCTGAATGTCCACTTAGTGAGTGGATGGAGGACAGAGGTCAGCCAGTCGAGGAGAAGAGGACTCCCAGGTGTAGTGTGACCAGGTAGAGGAGGTCAGAGTGTAGAGGTCAGTGGGCACAGAGTGTGTCTGAGAGCAGAAGGAAGGAAACAGCACACAGCTGAGTGGACAACAGAATTTCTCTTTCTGACCAAATGACTCTTGCCAGGAGACAATGACAATCTCTACAGAGTCATTTTAATTTCTACGAGAGACTAATGTGCCCCTCATACCCCAGAGAAGTTATGATACAGCCACTGGAAACTTTTCATCAGGAAAGAGAGTGTGATAAGTCGTTACTGCCCGCAGCGAGGATGGAGAACTCAGGGCCACAACCCACAAGACAAGGTGCCCATGGAGTCATCTGAGAGCTGAGGGGCAGATCAGGCCTGATATCCACAGAAACATGATTCATGTGGTCCTGAGCAACTCAACGTCTCCTCAGGGGAGAGTTCTCAGAGCCTCCTGGGGGCCTGCGCCACTGAAGCTCAGCCTGCTTCCTCCCGCAGGTGGTTTGTGTCTTGGACCACACAGCATTCTCCTCACTGTGTATTTCGCACAGTAGTACAGAGCCGTGTCCTCCTCCTTCAGGCGGCTCATTTGCAGAGAGAGCGTGTTCTTGCTATTGTCTCTGGAGATGGTGAATCGGCCCTTCACAGAGTTGGCATAGTTTGTAAAACTACCATCATAACTAATGCTTGACACCCACTCTAGGCCCTTTCCTGGAGCCTGGCGGACCCAGCCCATTGCATAGTCACCAAAACTGAATCCAGAGGCTGCGCAGGAGAGTGTCAGGGACTTCCCGGGCTGCACCAAGTCTCCCCCAGACTCCACCAGCTGCACCTCACACTGGACCCCTGCAAACACAAAGACATCCTGGTCAGGAAACTCTCCTCACACAGAGGATCTGCCTCTCCCATGCTCCGTGTCCCTGTCACTCATGAGTTACCTCCTAACACAGCCACTAGGAGAAGCCAGCTCAGCCTACACGCCATGTTGGTTCTGTGTGAGTCAGGATGGAGCCCCTAGGAACCCCTGAACTGACGCCTCTCCTGGAGCTGAGGCTGGGCTGGACTGTTTTAATCATAGAACGGAGAGGCTCATTTGCATATCCTCCTCCTACATAAAACATTCTGTTTGTACCTAAAGAGTAAGTGAAGGACTCCAGAGCAAATGTCTGCTTCTGGAGGTGACTTGTGACCCGGAAAAGATTCTGTCATGCAATTGTTATATGACAACAAATTTAATTTGTGATATTTTGTCCTTATTTTTAATGACTCTCATGTAATATCTATAGTCATACTTCTGTTTCATGCATCATTTGTCACAGAAAAGCTTAAATATGTTATATAATATTCTCATAACACATTGTAAGAGTTGGCCCCATTATTGAGACAAAAGTAATACATTGAATTACACGGAGTTATAAATGTGTTAGGAACCCAGAATTGAAACAGAATCAGGAATAAGGCAGAAAGGCCAGACAGCATAGGCTGATATCTGGGAAATCTAAGGCAGGATCCTGTGCCTGCTCTGCCTCTGCTGTTTCTCCCAGAGGAAACATCCCCGAGGTTAACCATGTTTTTCCTTATATCAAAGGCCCTCGGATGTGTAAAAGCTTAGTTCATATAGACTAAGTTAGAAAACTGACCTAAGAATGGCATTCTTCTGATGATTTCTGATTCTAAGTGAAAACTCTCACTGTGTTGGGCATTAGGAGCTCTCGTTCTACGAGCAGGATAGTCTCTTGTCCTCCACCCCTTCTCTCTTAAATCTGTCTTTAAAATACTCACAGCATCCCATGGTTTGTCCCTGTCCACCAGGTTTGTTCCCCAGTAACAAGAAATGTAGAGACACCAGAGGGATAAGCTTCTTCCCTTGCATGCGGCAGATCAAGGTTCATTCCCTGCATTTCATATGGTTTCCTATGCCCCCACCAAAAGTGACCCCTAAGTAGAGATCCAGCATTATACCGAGAGTGGCACAACAACAAATCCAAACTAACAGAGACTGAAGGATAGCACAGTGGCGGGGCGCTTGCTTTGCACATGGCTAACTCAGGTTTGAACTCTAGTATCCCATATGCTTCCCCCAGCAATTTCAAGAGTAACTGCTGAGTGCAGAGTCAGGAGTAATCCATGAGCATCGCCAGGAATAGCCCCCATACCAGACAAATACTCACAAATAATGCCAAACAAAATATGGGCTAGCTGCTGTCAAGAACTTCTTCCCTTATGAGAACAAATTTTATTTATTCTGAATTTTGCCTTTACCTGGAGGATGTTGGAGACTGTGTGCATGGGGGTGCATGGGGTGTGACTCTTCACACCAGCTCGACCCCACATCTCTTTCTTACCATGTAAATATTTGATAAGCAGTTAAAACCACAGGAAGCCATGCCCTACACAGAATACTGACTTATAGATAATTAATGTTTCATGAGCGCTGGCATGTATGGACATCTGTGCAGTTATCATCACACTCAAAACAGTGGATGAGCCCCTCACCCCAGTGTTTCCCCTTGGCCCATGCTATTCTTCCCCCCACGCTTCACCCCTCCCTCATGCTCTCTGCAGTGCTTCCTGTTCGTGTAAGTGTATGTAGGGCGTGATGACGGAGATTTACTCTCAATAGCCTCTCACTCTAGGGATATATTATGGGTGTTTACCCATGACTAAAAGCTTTGGATAACTCTCAGTCCTGGACCTTTAAGATATGTCACACTAGTTTTCTAGAAGGAAGAGGTATAAGGAGGAAAAGCTGTTCTACATCTTACATGAATATCAAAGAGAAAGCTATAAAAGTAATAACAAACCAGGAAAGCACCAATTAATACTCACCCTGCCAGGCGTTGGAGTCCTGAGAGCCTGGTGGAGTGAGTGTGGGGGACAGGGAGGACAGATCACAAGAAGGCAGTTGGGAGTGTGAGTGTGTCACCGAAAGTGGAGCTGCTCTGGGAGCGATGGGGAAGGGTCCAAGGAAAGACGCTGGAACTGGGCATGGATGGGCGTGGGTGGGTGATGGGGTTGAATGTCTCTACGTTGTGACAGACACGTGTGGGCTTGTAGCACATGGTAACTCTCTTTGCCCATGGCAGGGCTGAGGCCTTTTCTCAGGTGTCTCCCGAGTGCCCTCTGGTGGTCAGCAGCGCCCCTGCAGCCGCTCCCGTGTCCCCCCAGGAGTTGGTGTCTGGGACCCCCTGACTGACCCACAGTCCCCTGCACAGTCACACCTCCGGGGTCAGCTGCTCTCAAGCTGCTCCCCTACAGGCAGGTCACAGGGTTCCTGGGTCTCTGAAGATAGTGAATCAGCCCCTCCCAGAGATTAAAGGGGTGATTGTCCTGCCCTTTCCCAGGGCCCAGTGACCAGGTCTTCCGGAGCTGCAGACCAGAGTCTGAACTGGAGAGATTCCATCTCTGTCTCTGTCTCTGTCTATGTTTCTCTCTCTCTCTCTATCTCTCTCTCTCTCTCTCTCTCTCTCTCTCTCTCTCTCTCTCTCTCTCTCTTCCCTCCTCTCTTCCTCTTTCTCCCCTCCTCTCTCTCTTGGGGTAAGCCTTCAGTGATTATATCTTGTTAATTGAGGTCGGAGCCTTCCACATTACATCCTACCCAAAGTCCAATCAGCTGTGTTACTCCTGTATGATCTAGTTGTAGTGTTGAGATGTCCTTCCAGGAAATCCAGAGTTTTTAAAGAGGTAATATAGCTAAAGTTAAAGCTTTAACTGGTGGCAGTTTCAGGGCATGTGCATGACTTCCTGGGCTTCGCAAAGTACAGAAAGATGGCAGGAATATAAAGGAAATATAAATCAGAGGGACAATCAGAGATATCACGAGAAAGACCTATATCAGTAAAAGACTCAAAACAACAAGAGTTGGGATGTTGTCAAAAGCAAATCTATTTCCACATTAGCTCGGAATATTGTCTGATTTAATGTCTATGCAAAACAACAGGAGATTTTTCTAAAAGGTAAAAATAGAGTTTCCATATATAACGCACTAATTCAAACTAGATACCTTCACCCAAAGGTGAAAATATCAAACTAAGTTGTTATAAGAAAACATGCATTGAAGCATTTGATATACTGCCCAGACACGGAAATGATCCTAATGCCTAAAGACAGTTTCATGGGTAAGAAGTTGTGGTGTATATACAAAAAGGGATAATGTGCAGTTGTTAAAAAAAAAAGACAAAATATCAGCATTTTCTGTCCCATAGATGGAACTAGAGAATATCACATTAAGTGAAGTTTGTCAGAGGGAGAAGGACAAATTCAGAGATTTTCATTCAATTGTGGTACAGAGAAAACAGAGTGTCAGGATGTACAGGATCCATTGATAAAAACCCCTGCATCCTAACCACACACTGCGGTTCCTGAGAGGAGTCGGGTGAGGGCTGAGATCACTGGGAAGAAGAGGCCGAGCACAGGGGCCACAGCACAGTGTGGGGGTTTGTGGGGATTTGTTGTTGGGAGAAGCGCAGGGAGTTTGTGACCCATAAGCATCAACATTCAAACTATTGTCATCATTTTCCCTCAGTGACAATCAAGAAGGTAAGGGGAGAAATCTCTCATTTCTGTGAAGAGGAGTGATCTCTGTTGGAAGAAAAATCAATCACACCTGACCTAGCAGGACATAACAGACTTGGTGACTCTGAGACTTAAAAACTTAATCAATTAACTTCCCTTTAGTCGTCGATTTGCTCGAGCGGGTGCCAGTAACGTCTCCATTTGTTCCTGTCGCGTGCTAGTGTAGCCCAATGGCATCTGTTCGCTCTGGGAACATGAAGAGCCTCAAACCGATCGTTCATGATCTTCACGAAGAAGTTTGAGCATCTTGTAGGTGGGCGGCCACGCAGTCTTTTGACATCACGTGGAATCCAGTCAGTAACAGCTCTAGACCAGCGGTCGTCTTTAAATCTCATTACGTGACCAGCCCATCTGATTTTTGACACCTTGGCAAATGAGACAGCGTCCCTGATTTTTGAACGTCGACGGATGTCGGAACTCCGGATTTTTTCTCTCATTTGAGTGAAACGTGATATTCCAAGCATAGCTCTTTCTATTCTTCTTTCGGAGACCTGAATAGCATTCGCATCCTGTTTGCATAGCACCCAGGTCTCTGAGGCATATGTTAATGCAGGAAGAATAGTGGACTCAAAGAGATGTGCCAGGAGCCAGAGGTTCTTCGTCCTCTTAGCTATTTCTTCGACGTTCTTGAAGGCCTTCCAAGCCGCTCTCTTCCTCCTGCACAGCTCGGGTGCCAGGTCATTTGTCATGTTGACTTCTCGACCTAGGTACACATAGCTGTTGCATTCAGAGTTGGTCGTTCCGTTGCGAGCAAATGGGGCATCAGGAACGAGGCTGTTTCTCATAAACATTGTCTTCGTAAGATTCAGCTGTAGTCCTACCTTTCCACACTCACGGTCAAAGTCGGCCAGCATTTGTGCCGCTTGGCTGATGTTTGGTGTTATTAAAACAATGTCATCAGCAAAGCGGAGGTGGTATAGTTGCCAACCATCTATCTTCACTCCCGTTCCTTCCCATTCCATTCATCGCATGATGTTCTCGAGGGTGGCACTGAAGAGTTTCGGTGTAATGGTATCACCCTGCCGAACCCCTCTCTTGACATCAACGATCACTTCTTTGTAGAATGGTAAGATCCTGGTAGTGAATCCGCAATACAGCTCATGGAGGATCTTGATGTATTGGGCTTGAATGCCCTGATTGGCCAGGGCTTCAATGACCGCTTCTGTCTCAACAGAATCAAAGGCCTTCTTTAAATCAATGAACGTTAAGCAGAGCGGCATCTTGAACTCCCGAGAAACCTCAATGAGTTTGGTTATCATGTAGATATGGTCGATGGTGCTGAATCTTTTGCAGAACCCGGCTTGTTCGCAAGGTTGCCCTTCATCTAGTATTCTGCCAATCCCATTTAGGATGACTCGAGTGAACAACTTGTAGATGACAGACAATAGGCAGATCAGGTGATAGTTGCCAATGTCATGGATGTCTCCCTTCTTGAACAGTAGTACTGTCCTGCTGGTTTTCCATTGGGACGAAACCTTGCATTCAGACAGGTAGCGAGTGAAGAGCCGAGCCAGTGTATTGATGAGTACTGATGGCAGGTTCTTCAGGTGTTCAGGTCTGACCTTGTCTGGGCCGGGTGCTGTTTGTTTCTTTACCGATGAAATGGTGTGTCGGATTTCGGAAGGGGGAACGTTGGGAACGACATATCCATCCTGTGGAATTTGGTATGTCAGCAAGTGGACATGGCTATCGAAGAGATTTGAGTAGAAGTCATGGATAATCTTCTCCATTGCCATTCTGGAGGATGTGATAGATCCATCAGGAAGTCGGAGGGCAGTCATCTTTGTCTTGTAGTTGGCGAAGGACAGGGGGGTGTAACGAATACATTTCCAGTTTCTGCCGCATCTACCAGTACTTCTGCTCTTCTCTCTTTGAGGTCTTCTTTGATCGCATCTCTGCACTGCTTTGCGAGATCGGACGTTAGCTTGCGGTTGGCTGAGGCATGCGCCAAACCACGCTGGCGAATTAGCTCAAGAGTTTTCGAAGACAGGTGTTTTTTTGTGGCTATCTCTCTCTTGGCATTCCTCGCACGTTCATGGAGGTGCTGAACCAGTCGATCATATTCCTCGTCAATGTTGTCAACAATGGCATCTTCCCATGGTGCCGCAATAGTGCCAAAGAGTTCCCAGTTGGTGGTCATTTTGGGAGTTCTCTTTTTGAACTTTGCAGCCCTTTCTCCCCGCTCTGTGAAGTAGAATTTTGCACAAAGTAGACGGTGGTTCGATCCCATTCGAAATTTTGAGAAAACAGCGACATCTGTCAGGCAAAACCTTCGATTTAATATGGCCCTACCGTTGATCATCGATTTGCTCGAGCGGGCCCAGTATCGTCTCCATTGGAGTCTTTGTTGTTAATGTGTCTGGCATATCGAATACTCTCGGTAGCTTGCGGGGCTCTCTGAGAGGGGCAGAGGAATCGAACTCGGGTCGGCCATGTTGGCTGCGTGCAAGGCAGACGCCCTACCCACTGTGCTATCGCTCCAGCCCTTGCTATCGTATGATGTGGTCTAGTTCATTGTGGAATCGTCCACCGGGAGACTCCCATGTCCAACGTTTAGTTTCTGCCTTCTGGAACTGTGAGTTACCATGGATGGTCTTGGTCGACATGATGAACTCAGACAGTCTCTCACCCTGTTCGTTCCATTCTAGGCCATGGGTCCTGATCTGAAGTTCTTCAGCTGATCTTCTCGGTCCTATTTTGGCATTAAAATCACCCACATTGATCTTGTAGAAGGTGTGGTCTTCTTTATAGAACTTCTCCAGTTCCATGTAGAACTTCTCGATTTCTCTTTCATCAAAATGAGATGTTGGTGCGTAGACAACAAAGATAGAAACTGCAGGCAGTGAGCCACATCTATTCAAATGTAAACGTCTAATTTGGGTTGTTAGGAATTCGAATGAATCAATGCTCTTGGCCAAGTTTGTGTTGACAAGGACACCGACGCCTCCAACACCTCTTTTATCGCATGTTCCGAGGAACAGTTCTCCAGTGTCGAAAACGGCATGGTGAGATTCGTGCCTTCTTGTTTCGGTCAGACCAATGATGTCGTACTTGATCATTTGCGCTTGTACCATCAGGTCCTCGATAGATGTATCTGATGCTAGCCTATGTGCATTGAAAGTACAGACGATCATTTTTGTCTTCCTTCCTTGTGGCAGCCTAGTTCGGCCTTGAGATTTTGTCGGCCTTTCCTTTCTCATCCTTCTCAGTGCTGCCATGTCAGTGAAGCCTTCAGGGTCAGGTGAATGAGACCAGTTGTAGTTACTGGTTTTGGCATATCGAATACACAGCGGATAGCTTGCCAGGCTCTTCCGTGCGGGCGGTATACTCTCGGCAGCTTGCCAGTCTTTCCGAGAGGGATAGAGGCAATTGGGGCGACCTCTAATCACCCTTGTAGGTGTTGCCATATTTGAACCCTATCAAATATGGTACAAAAATTCCGGAAGATGGGTATTTAGTGTCTTATGATGTGTCGCGCGGTTTCGTGGGTCCGGAAAGCGTCCTGGAATGTGGCGACGGCTGGGTAGTGGAGGTAGTGTAGATAGTGGAAGTCTGTCAGTGGGGTATTTATCTGGGTAGGGTGGGAACCCAACCTAGCACAATCTGATCCCTGGGTGGTTGATGGAAGCAGACAGGGCAGGGTAGGGTGTGGCTCCTGATTAGAATCCCTTTGTCACCTGTGGTTGGTGGGAGCAAGCAGAGAAACTCTGTCCCTGGGTCCGCCGAGCTGGATTCCAAGGTCTCAGAGAGTTCCGCTTATCTTGTTCTGTTGGTCTTCAGTCGTGCGTGAGTCTTGGCCGGAGCTGCCACGCTGGTCCGGAAAGTGTCCTGGAGTGTGACGACGGCTGGGTAGTGGAGGTAGTGTCGACTCTGAGACAGGAAGAGGAAAACTAATTTGTACTAGAAGAAGAAGTAGCACTGTAGCACTGTCCTCCCATTGTTCATCGATTTGCTGGAGCGTGCCCAGTAACTTCTCCATTGTGTGACTTGTTGTTACTGTGTTTGGTCTATCGAATAGGTAACGGGAAGCTTGCCAGGCTTTGCCCTGCGGGCGAGAAACTCGGTAGCTTGCCAAGCTCTCCAAGAAGGGCGGAGGAATCGAACCCGGGTTGCCCGGGTCTGCTGTGCTGGCTGAGTGCAAGGGAAACTCCCTACCCACTGTGCTATCGCTGCAGTCACAAAATTAAAAAAAAAAAAAAGGATTGTAGGGCTAGAGAGATAGTACAGTGGCAGGGCGCTTGCCTTATGCATGGCTGATCTGGATTCATCCCTGGTATTTCATATGGTGCCCTGAGCCATGCCAGGAGTAATCCCTAAGCACTGACAAAACCAAGATTATGCCCTGAGCACCACCAGGTGTGTGGGTGGGGGGGGGGAGCAAACAAAAAGAAAAGCGAAAACAAGGACAGAACAGACACTTCAATTTCATTTCAGGGGTTGAGAGAGTTGTTATTTGTAATGTATCTCAAGGCAATGATGCAGGATTGTTGGATGAAAATAAATTAGCTGAACATTTGAAAGAACATATTGGGAGAATTCTGAAAATCAGACAAATTACTTGCATATATATACATATATATATATATATATATATATATATATATAGTTGCCAGGTTTACCCAAATTAGGTTCTTTGTAAAAAGAAAAATAGAAACCAGACCTAAACATTTTCTAGCAAATTAAAATTATTGGGGGGGGGCACAGGGGCAGTGTATGCTACTGAAACACAGAAGTGACCAGAAACAATTCGTGATGAATGCATTCCTATGAAACTTAACCTTAATGCAGGGAAAATAGTCCAACGAGGGGGGAGGCAGGGAGGGAGGGGAAACGACGCGCAGAGTGATAGTGCAGTGAGTAAGGAGCTTTCCTTGAACGCGGCTGACCCGTCTTCAATCCCGGGGATCTCATAGGGTCCCCCCAGCACTGCCAAGAGTAATTCCTGAGTGCAGAGTCAGGAGTAACCGCTGAGCATCGCTGGGTTTGACCCAAAAAAGCAAAAATAACAATAATCACTGTCACTGTCCTCCCGCTGTTCATCGATTTGCTGGAGCAGACACAGACTTGTTACTGTGTTTGGCGTATCGAATACATCACGGGTAGCTTGCCAGGCTTTGCCGTGCGGGCGAGATACTCTCGGTAGCTTGCCAGGCTCTCTGAGAGGGTCAAAGGAATCGAATTTGGGTCGGCCAGGTCAGCTGCATGCAAGGCAAAAGCCCTATCTGCTTTGTTATCTCTCCAGCCCCAATAATAAGAATAAGAATAAATAACAATAATAGTAATAATAATAATAATAATAATTAAATGGGCTGGGATGTATGCTTTACCTGCTGGAGGCCCAGATTCAATTCCTGTTACCACATGGTGCCATGAGCACTGCAAGAGCAACCTCTAGGAACGTATCACTGAGATGCTCACAAGCACCACTGGGTAAGGCCCAACCCCACCGCCCCACTACACAAAGAGTTCTTAAATCCCATCTACGAACAATCCGATTTTTTAAATGGATGAAAGATCTGCTATGACACCTGTGAAGATAAGCAGATAGCATATGAAAATGATGCTCAACGTTATGCACTGTTGGGAAACTGCAATTAAAACAACAAGCTGCTTGGGGGCCAGAGAGGTAGTATTGTGGGCAGGGCACTTGAGTCACACAAAGCAGGCCTGCCTGGGTTCAATCCCAGTACCATATATAGTCCTCCTGAGCTCCGCCAGGAGTGAGGCCAGAACACTGCTAGGTGTGACTCCTCTCTCAACAACAACAACAAGAAAAAAGAAAGCTTCAATCTTGGGGTTGGAGTGATAGTACAGCGGGTAGGGTGTTTGCCTTGTACACGGCCGACCCAGATTCGATTACCAGCATCCCATCTGGTCCCGCGAGCACCACCAGGAGTAATTCCTGAGTGCAGAGCCAGCAGTAACCCCTGAGCACTGCGGGACGTGACCCAAAAAGAAAAACCAAAAGAGCTGCAATCTTTCAGAAGGGTTAAAATTCAGAATACCAGCACCACCAAATACTGGTAAAGATACATAGTAACAGAAGTTCTCATTCATTGCTGGTGGGAACACAGAATTGTGCAGTTGTTGACTTATTCCCACCAGAAGCAGGAGAGTCCCCATGGAGAGGAAGTGGTAACTAAAATGTATATACTTGTTTTTTTTTAAGTTGGTATAAATATTATAATACAGAGGAAAATTATCCTCCACCAGAAGAAGAAAAATATGTAAAAACAATGAAAAAGAAAAAAAGAAAGTGACACCTTACTGACCCTTCTCCATCTGCCGCTGGCACAGCCCTGGATCATCTGGAGAAGAGGGCCTCCTGGTGGTCACAGGCATGCCTGCAGCTCCCCTGTCACCCTGACAGGTTTGTGTCTGGACTCACAGGGACTTGCCAACATTGTGTCTCTTGCACAATAATATACAGCTGTGTCCTCAGTTACTGAGTTTCTCAGTTTCAGGTAAACTTGTTTCTTGGAGGTGTCCCTGGAGATGCTGACTCGGGACTGAAGACTTGGGTTATAGTCTGTGCTTCCACTATACCATATAGCACCAATCCAATCCAGCCCCTTTCCAGGGGCCTGGCGGACCCAGTGTACACCATAGCTGGTTAGAGAGAATCCAGAGACCGAGCAGGTGAGGGACAGCGTCTGTGAGGGTGTCACCAGGCTTGGTCCCGACTCCTGCAGCTGTACCTGAGACAGGACACCTGGGGACAGAGACCCACAGTGAGTCAAGGCTCAGAGGCCCAATACCCACCTCAGAGCCTCTGTCCAGGGGATACTCACATACAGGAGCTGCCACCAGAAAGAGGAGGAACAAGCGCTGATGCATGTTCGTGTCCACGAGGTCCATGATCTCAGACACCGTGTCAGGGGGAGAGGGAGCGCAAGTTGGGCTGAGTGTGAACGTGGTTTTAATCCTGGGTCCCGAGTGCAGATTTGCATGGGGGAGCCTCGGTAGAGAAAGGAGCGGACCCAGGGGAGGCTGGTGTGTGGGGTCCCTGGGAGGTGCTGACTGTGGCTCAGAGCACTCAGGCCTGTCCCTGGGGCCCTATCAGAGCCGGGCCTCTTCCTGCAGCACAGGAAACGTGCTGAAGAGCTCTCAGGAAACAGGAATTGCTGAGGGGGCAACGGCAGCAGGGGAGGAGAGTCCCCGTGTCTCAGGTCCCTGATGACCAAATCCAGCCCCTCCCAGGGTCTCTACCCAGTAGAAAGGCCCCTGCCCCTCTGTGTCCCTGTGTGGTGACTCCTGTTCTCCCACTGAGATGGAAAACCTCGGGCGTAACAGGCAGTGGAACTGTTACAGGCTCTATCCAATCCATGGTTGATCAATTTTCACTCTATTTGCTCTCATCTTTCATGAACATTCCTTCCCCTGAAGCAGAGTCACTCCCTAATTTCAAGGTAGTTTTTAAGGTACATTTTTTTTTAATTTCACTGTTAATGGTATTGTATTGGGACAAGGAAGATGCTTCTGCCTAGGTGACCTTCCTGGTGGGGTTGGCCAACAGCACCTAAACCTGGCCAGTCCTGTGTACAACTCAGTGTCCAAAAGATAATCATGAACTTCAGGACACTATTCTTGGGGTTCATCACTGATGAATCCCTATCCATGTTTGATGCTTAGACCCAATAAAGGGTCCTCAACACACAATCTATTGGGCCAAAATTTTGGACTTTGTTCAAAGACTAATCCATGTTACAAATATACAGTGTGCAAGTCCTGAGAAATGTCACATGGGGCCCTACCTTGCCCCCAAATGAAGGGACCTAGACATAGTCTGTGTCACCTAAGTGTACCCCTAATTCCATGTAGCACCAGAAAGTTGAATTAAATGTAAGGAACTCAAAACTGTGCTTTATAATTTGATGTTTTAAAAAGTCAGCATTTGGGTTTGGAGTAATAGCACAGCAGGTTGGGCATTTGCCTTGCACTCAGCTGTCCTGGGTTCAATTCCCAGAACCCGATATGGTCTCCCATGCAGGGCCAGAAGTAATTCCTGAGAGCATGAGCCAGGAATAACCCCGGTGCAGTGCCAGGTCTTACCTGAAAAGAAAAAAAAGTCAGCATTAAACATCAAAAGTTAACAAAACACCCAGTAAGTTCAACAAAATTCTACCAAAAATAAACCCAGAGATAAACAGCAACTCAGGCAACATGATTATTGAGACCGATGAGTATTCCACCTCATGTACATGATGTCTCTAAAAGGATTAATAAACATTCTCTATATAAAGCCCATGGCTCTCTTCGGCTCTGTCCCAGAGCACCTGCAAGCCCAGGACGGTGGATCCTCACAGATCTGACCCCACCTGGACTGTCTCTGTGAGCTCCATCCCTGGCAGCAGTTTCCAAGGGAGTTGGACTCCAGATCTCAGATAAAGTCTGGAGAGGATGAGGAGTTGCACAATGATGGGACTGTTTCCTAAAGATTGACACTATCTTTCCTAAAGATAGAACACTAGAAAATAGAGAACATTCTTTTTTTAAAATCTTTATTTATTAATATTTTAAATTTTATTGAATTGCCGTGAGATAGTTACAAGTTTTCATGTTTGGGTTACAATCACACAATGATCAAACACCCTTCCTTCCACCAGTGCACATTCTCCACGACCAATCTCCCCACTGTACTCCCCCTTCCCTGGCCTCCCCCTGCCTCCATGGCAGACGATATTTCCCATACTCTCTCTCTACTTTTGGACATTATGGTTTGCAATACAGGCACTGAGAGGTCATCATGCTTGGTCCAATATCTACTTTCAGCACACATCTCACAACCCTACTGATTCCTAAAGCCATTATTTTCTTAGTGATCTCTTCTCTATTCCATCTGCCTTCTCCTCTCCACTCATGAGGTAGGCTTCCAGCTGTGGAGCAATCCTCCTGGCCCTTGTATATACTGTCCTTGGGTGTCAGTCTCATGTTATGTTATTATATACTCCAAAATGAGTGCAGTCATTCTGTCTGTCCCTCTCTTTCTGACTCATTTCACTTAACATGATAATCTCCATGTTTATCCATGTATATGCAAATTTTATGACTTCATCTCTCCTAACAGTTGCATAGTATTGCATTGTGTAGATGTACCTAAGTATCTTTAATTAGTCATCTGTTCTAGGGCACTTGTGTTGTTTGCAGATTTGGGCTATTGTGAACAGTGCTGCAATGAACATATAGGTACAGATGTCATTTCTACTTTCCTTTTTTTCATCCTCGGGATATATTCCTAGAAGTGGTATTGCAGGGACATATGGAAGCTCAATTTCTAGGGGTTTTTTTTTGGGAATTTTTTTTCTTTTTGGGTCACACCCCACAATGGACAGGGGTTACTCCTGCCTTTGAACTCAGGAATTACTCCTGACGGTGCTCAGGGTACCATATGGGATGCTGGGAATCAAACCCAGGTAGGCTGCATGCAAGGCAAACACCTGCCCGCTGTTCTATCACTCCAGGCCCTCAGTTTCTAGTTTTTGAAGGACTGTCCATATTGTTTTCCAGAAAGGCTGGACCAGTCGGCATTCAAAAGGGAATATTCTTGATTCTATAAAAACTTGTTTCCAACCACTAACTTTGACTGTAGATTTTATAAAATATTTTTAAAAATTATTTTCAGCATATTAAATAAGATGCATTTCTATTTTCAATGTTTCTTGACACATTTTGTAGGTGTTTCACTATTACAGATGTATACTAAAAATATCCCTGTTTATCATTTGGAATTTATTAGAAAGATGTTAAGAAATCAATTAGAAATGAATGAAAGCCCAGATCATCATTTTGTGTTTTCTCATTGTTAGACAGTCCTGGATGAAAGAGCTAGCTTTTAATTTTGTTCATAATAGCAATTTGGATTGGTTCAATGAAATGCTCTCCAGGTAAGTGTCCCAAGATCATTGTCCAGGACCACTAATTGATACCTGAACACTACAGGTTGAACCTGGACACAGATAGGAAGTAAATACATAGTGCTTCAGGTGTGTTCCCCAAGTCAAAGAAAAATATAGATTGTCCATATTTGGATAATATCATTTCTAAATAATGACTAGATATCCATCATTTTAAGAAAATTAAACTTACTTATTTTGAATTGAACCTCAGTGAGTTACACAATTACAAAGTTGTTCATGATTGGGTTTCAAACATATAATATTTCAACACCCATCGCTTCACCAGGGTACATTTACCACCACCAATGTACCTAGTTTCTCTCTTGCCCTTCCTCACCTTGCTGCCTCTATGGCAGGCATTATTCTTCTCTCCCTCCCTCCCTCTCTCTCTCTCTTTCTCTCTCTCTGCCTTCCTCTCTCTCTCTCTCTATGTCTCATTGTGGAATTATGGTTTGCAAGAAAGATACTGAAAGGTTATAGGTAAATTCCTTTACCTACTTTCAATACTCAGTTTGTGCCCAAAGTGATCAATACTAACTATTGTCCTACTGGTCCCTTCTCTATCCTAACTGCTCTTTGCCCCACACACTCTTTCGGATGGCTTCAAACCATGCACCAGTCCTTCTGGCTCCTGTTTTTTCTGGCCTTGGATATTAGCTCATACTATTTTTTTTAATATTGCACAAATGAATGCAGTCATTCTATATCTATCCCTGTCCTTCTGACTCACACAGCAAGATACTGTTCATGTCCATCCATTTATAAGCAAATTTCCTCACGTCAGTTTTCCTAGTGGGTGCATAGTATTCCATTGTGTAATTGTACCATGGTTTCCTTAACCAGTCAATTGTTCTCGGACACTTGAGTTGTTTACAGATTCTGGCCATTGGGAATAGTGCTGCAATGAACATAGAAATGCAGATGGCATTTCTGCTACGTGTTTTGGACCCCCAGGGTGGTATTCCTGGATCAAATCCAGTTTTTTGAGAAAATTCCATATTGATTTCCAAAAAGGCTAAACCAGTCGGCATTCCCACAATGAATGAGAACCCTTTTCTCCCCTCTCCCCACATCTATGCCAGCACTGGTTGCTCTGTTCCTTTGGATGTTCGCTAATCTCTGTGGTGTGATATTATATCTCACTGTTGCCTGATTTGAGTCTACCAGATTATTCACTTAATCACTTAATCACTTAACTTCCCATTAGTCATCGATTTGCTCGAGCGGGCGCCAGTAATATCTCCATTTGACCCTGTCGCGTGCTAGTGTAGCCCAATGGCATCTGTTCGCTCTGGGAACATGAAGAGCCTCAAACCGATCATTCATGATCTTGATGAAGAAGTCTGACCATCTGGTAGGTGGGCGGCCACGTGGTCTTTTGACATCCCTTGGAATCCAGTCGGTAATAGCTCTAGTCCAGCGATCCTCTTTAAATCTCATTACGTGACCAGCCCATCTGATTTTTGACACCTTGGCAAACGAGATGGCGTCCCTGATTCTTAATCGTCGACAGATGTCGGAACTCTGGATTCTGTCTCTCATTTGAGTGAAACGTGATATTCAAAGCATAGCTCTTTCAATTCCTCTTTGGGAGACCCGAATCGCGTTCTCATCCTGTTTCGGTACGGCCCAGGTCTCTGAGGCATATGTTAAGGCAGGAAGAACAGTGGAATCAAAGAGATGAGCCAGGAACCGGAGGTTCTTCGTCCTCTTAGCTATTTCTTCGACGTTCTTGAAGGCGTTCCAAGCCGCTCTCTTCCTTCTGCGTAGCTCGGGCGCCAGGTCATTTGTCATGTTGAATTCTCGACCTAGGTACACATAGCTGTTGCATTCGGAGATGGTCATTCCATTGAGAGCGAATGGAGCATCAGGAACGAGGCTGTTTCTCATAAACATTGTCTTCGTAAGATTCAGCTTTAGTCCTATCTGTCCACACTCATGGTCAAAGTCAGCCAGCATTTGTGCCGCTTGGCTGATGTGTGGTTTTATTAAAACAATGTCATCAGCAAAGCTGGGAGCTCTTTGGCCTTAATGCGGCAACATGGGAATATGCCATTGTTGACAACATTGATGAGGAATATGATCGACTGGTACAGCACCTCCATGAATGTGCGAGGAACGCCAAGAGAGAGATAGCCACAAAAAGTCGCCTGTCTTCGAAAACTCTTGAGCTTATTCACCAGCATGGTTTGGCGCATGCCTCAGGCAACCGCAAGCTAACTTCCGAGCTCGGAAAGCAGTGCAGAGATGCGATCAAGGAAGACCTCAAAGAGAGAAGAGCAGAAGTGCTGGTACATGCGGCAGAAGCCGGGAAAAGTATTCGTAATGCCCGCCTGTCCTTTGCCAACTACAAAACCAAGATGACTGCCCTCCGACACCTGATGGATCCACCGCATCCTCCAGAATGGCAATGGATAAGATTATCCATGACTTCTACTCAAATCTCTTCGATAGCCATTTCCACTTGTCCACATATCAAATCCCACAGGATGGATATGTCGTTCCCAACATTCTCCCTTCCGAAATCCGACACGCCATTTCATCGGTAAAGAAACGAACAGCACCCGGCCCAGACAAGGTCAGACCTGAACACCTGAAGAACCTACCGTCAGTACTCATCAATACACTGGCTCGGCTCTTCACTCGCTACCTGTCTGAATGCAAGGTTTCGTCCCAATGGAAAACCAGCAGGACAGTACTACTGTTCAAGAAGGGAGACATCCATGACATTGGCAACTATCACCTGATCTGCCTATTGTCTGTCATCTACAAGTTGTTCACTCGAGTCATCCTAAATAGGATTGGCAGAACACTAGATGAAGGACAACCATGCGAGCAAGCCGGGTTCCGGAAAGGATTCAGCACCATTGACCATATCCACACGATAACCAAGTACTACTTCCACTACCCAGCCGTTGCCACACTTCAGGATGCTTTCCGGACCCGCGCGGCCGCTTGAGGCCGCGCGACACATCATAAAACACTAAATACCCATCTTCTGGAATTGTCGTACCATATTTGATAGGGTTCAAATATGGTAACACCTACAAGGGTGATTAGAGGTCACCCCAAAAGCCTCTATCCCTCTCAGAAAGACTGGCAAGCTACCGAGAGTATTCCGCCTGCACGGAAGAGCCTGGCAAGCTATCTGCTGTGTATTCGATATGCCAAAACCAGTAACTACAACTGGTCTCATTCACCTGACCCTGAAGGCTTCACCGACATGGCAGCACTGAGAAGGATGAGAAAGGAGAGGCCGACAAAATCTCAAGGCCGACCTAGGCTGCTACAACGAAGGAAGACAAAAATGATCGTCTGTACTTTCAATGCACCTACGCTAGCATCAGATGCATCCATCGAGGACCTGATGGTACAAGCGCGAATGATCAAGTACGACATCATTGTTCTGACCGAGACAAGAAGGCACGAATCTCACCATGCCGTTTTCGACACTGGAGAAGAATTGTTCCTCGGAACATGCGATAAAAGAGGTGTTGGAGGCATCGGTGTCCTTGTCAACACAAACTTGGCTAAGAGCATTGATTCATTCGAATGCCTAAAAACCCGAATCAGACGTTTACATTTGAATAGATGTGGCTCACTGCCTGCAGTTTCTATCTTCGTTGTCTACGTACCAACATCTCATTATGATGAAAGAGAAATCGAGAAGTTCTACATGGAGCTAGAGAAGTTCTATAAAGAAGACCACACCTTCTACAAGATCATTGTGGGTGATTTTAATGCCAAGATAGGACCGAGAAGATCAGCTGAAGAACTTCACATCACCTGGAATGGAACGAACAGGGTGAGAGACTGTCTGAGTTCATCATGTCGACCAAGACCATTCATGGTAACTCACAGTTCCAGAAGGCAGAATCTAAACGATGGACATGGGAGTCTCCCGGTGGACGATTCCACAACAAAATAGACCACATCATATTCAATCACGGTTTTGCCTGACTGATGTCGCTGTTGTCCCAAAATTTTGAACGGGATCGGACCACTGTCTCCTTCGTGCAAAATTCTACTTCACAGAGCGGGGAGAAAGGGCTGCAAAGTTCAAAAAGAGAACACCCAGAATGACCACCAACTGGGAACTCTTTGGTACTATTGCGGCAACATGGGAAGATGCCATTGTTGACAACATTGACGAGGAATATAATCAACTGGTTCAGCACCTCCATGAATGTGCGAGGAACGCCAAGAGAGAGATAGCCACAAAAATTCGCCTGTCTTCGAAAACTCTTGAGCTAATTCGCCAGCGTGGTTTGGCACATGCCTCAGGCAACCGCAAGCTAACGTCCGAGCTCGCAAAGCAGTGCAGAGATGCGATCAAGGAAGACCTCAAAGAGAGAAGAGCAGAAGTACTGGTAGACGCGGCAGAAGCCGGGAAAAGTATTCGTAACGCCCGCCTGTCCTTCGCCAAGTACAAGACCAAGATGACTGCCCTCCGACGTCCTGATGGATCCATCACATCCTCCAGAACGGCAATGGAGAAGATTATCCATGACTTCTACTCAAATCTCATCAATAGCCATGTCCACTTGCTGACATACCAAATTCCACAGGATGAATATGTCGTTCCCAACGTTCTCCCTTCCGAAATCCGATACGCCATTTCGTCGGTAAAGAAACAAACAGCACCCGGCCCAGACAAGGTCAGACCTGAACACCTGAAGAACCTGCCGTCAGTACTCATCAATACACAGGCTCGGCTCTTCACTCGCTACCTGTCTGAATGCAAGGTTCCGTCCCAATGGAAAACCAGCAGGACCGTACTACTGTTCAAGAAGGGAGACATCCATGACATTGGCAACTATCGCCCGATCTGCCTATTCGCTGTCATCTACAAGTTGTTCACTCGAGTCATCCTGAATAGGATTGGCAGAACACTAGATGAAGGACAACCATGCGAGCAAGCGGGGTTCCGCAAAGGATTCAGCACCATTGACCATATCCACACGATAACCAAGCTCATTGAGGTTTCTCGGGAGTTCAAGATGCCGCTCTGCTTAACGTTCATTGATTTAAAGAAGGCCTTTGATTCTGTTGAGACAGAAGCGGTCATTGAAGCCCTAGCCAATCAGGGCATTCAAGCCCAATACACCAGGATCCTCGTTGAGCTGTATTGCGGATTCACTACCAGGATCTCACCATTCTACAAAGAAGTGATCGTTGATGTCAAGAGAGGGGTGCGGCAGGGTGATACCATTTCACCGAAACTCTTCAGTGCCACCCTCGAGAACATCATGCGAGGACTAGAATGGGAAGGAATGGGAGTGATGATAGATGGTCGGCAACTACACCACCTCCGCTTTGCTGATGACATTGTTTTAATAACACCAAACATCAGCCAAGCTGCAGAAATGCTGGCCGTCTTTGACCATCAGAGTGGAAAGGTAGGACTACAGCTGAATCTTACGAAGACAATGTTTATGAGAAACAGCCTTGTTCCTGACGCCCCATTCGCTCTCAATGGAACGACCATCTCCGAATGCAACAGCTATGTGTACCTAGGTCGAGAGGTCAACATGACAAATGACCTGGCACCCGAGCTGCGCAGGAGGAAGAGAGCGGCTAGGAACGCCTTCAAGAACATCGAAGAAATAGCTAAGAGGACGAAGAACCTCTGGCTCCGGGCACATCTCTTTGATTCCACTGTTCTTCCTGCATTAACATATGCCTCAGAGACCTGGACCCTACGCAAACAAGATGAGAACGCTATTCAGGTCTCCCAAAGAAGAATAGAAAGAGCTATGCTTGGAATATCACGTTTCACTCAAATGAGAGAACGAATCCGGAGTTCTGACATCCGTCGACGATCAAGGATCAGGGACGCTGTCTCATTTGCCAAGGTGTCAAAAATCAGATGGGCTGGTCACATAATGAGATTTAAAGACGACCGTTGGACTAGAGCTGTTACTGATTGGATTCCACGGGATGTCAAGAGACTGCGTGGCCGCCCACCTACCAGATGGTCAGACTTTTTCGTCAAGATCATGAACAATCGCTTTGAGGCCCTTCATGTTCCCCGGAGCGAACAGATGCCATTGACACTAGCACGCAACAGGGACAAATGGAGACATTACTGGCACCCGCTCGAGCAAATTGACGACTAATGGGAAGTTAAGTGATTAAGTGATTAAGTGATCCAAGCTCATTGAGGTTTCTCGGGAGTTCAAGATGCCGCTCTGTTTAACGTTCATTGATTTAAAAAAGGCCTTTGATTCAGTTGAGACGGAAGCGGTCATTGAAGCCCTAGCCAATCAGGGCATTCAAGCCCAATACATCAAGATCCTCCATGAGCTGTATTGCGGATTCACTACCAGGATCTCACCATTCTACAAAGAAATAATCATTGATGTCAAGAGAGGGGTTCGACAGGGTGATACCATTTCACCGAAACTCTTCCATGCCACCCTCGAGAACATCATGTGACAACTGGAATGGGAAGGAATGGGAGTGAAGATAGATGGTCGGCAAGTACACCTGATGATTAGTGGTGTATACTGCTTTTTCATGTGCCATTTGGCCATTTGAGTTTCTTCTTTGAGAAAGTTTTCTGCTCATTATTTTCCTCTCCATTTTTGACCAGGTTGGATGTCTTTTCTTGTAATTCTCTACAGTTCATTATATGTACTATAGCACTGTCGTACCGTTGTTCATCGATTTGCTTGAGTGGGCACCAGTAATATCTCCATTGTGAGACTTGTTGTTACTGTTTTTGGCATATCAAATACTCCACGGGAAGCTTGCTATGCTCTATCATGTTGGCGGAATACTCTCGGTAGCTTCCTGAGCTCTCCTAGAGGGATGGAGGAATTGAACCCGGGTTGGACGTGTACAAGGCAAACACACTACCCGCTGTGCTATTGCTCCAACTCAGTGCATTATATATCTTTGATATTAACCAGTTTTCAGATGGGTAATGCCTAAATATTTTTCTAATTCTGTGATCTGTCTCTGTATCTTGGGAACAATTTCTTTTTATGTGCAGAAACTTCTTAGTTAAATGAAGTTCCGTTTGTTTATCTCTGCTTCCACTTACTTGGTCTGTGGTGTTTTATGTTTGAAGGTGCCTTTAGCTACAAGATCATGGGGGCTTTTGCCTATGTTTTCCTCTATATGCCTTATGAATTCAAGTCTGAGGTTGAGGTCTTTAATCCACTTTGATCTGACTTTTGTGCATGGTGTTAGAGAAAGGTCTGAGTTCATTTTTTTTTTACATGTAGTTGGCCAGTTTACCCAGCACCACTTCTTGAAGCGGCTTTCCTTGATCCAGTTCCTATTTCTTACTCTTTATTCAAAGGTTAAATGATCACATATGTCAGGGTCTCTGTCCGGATATTCATCTCTATGTCATGGAACCTGGGGTTGCCTTTTCTTAATATCATGCTCTTTTAATTCCTACCATTTTATACTACAATTTGAAGTTTGGAAGGGTGATGCCTCACATCTTTTCCCCAAAAATTGCTGTAACTAGTTGTGGGGGTGTATTGTTCCATATGAATTTCAGAAGTGTTGGACCTATTTCTTTGTTATGGATTCAGCTCCCTGCTAGGTCCCAACAGTCCTTACAACTGATCAAACCTGGGGTATCCCAGAATATTGGCCTTGTTACCACCCGTGTTTTAACTCAGAAACAATGGTGGAGCCTCCTTACCCCCACCAGCACAACCAAGAAATTTTTTTAAATCAATTTTTAAATTATTTTGTATTTTTTAATTTAATTTTTATAAATATGCTCATAATATTTTATTACATTTACTATTCCAATTCCATTCCCACCACCATTACACCTTCCTATCACCATAATTTGAATGTTTCCTTGCTGTCCTCCAAAACCTGCCCCTAAAGCAGGACTTAAATAATTTATTTTCTGTTGATTGTTATGAATAATTCACTAAAAGTGATCCAAAAATGTTTGAATAGAGAACATGTGTAAAGATTGTTGTATTTTCCCCTGTGCCATTACGAAGATTAGTTTCAGAATGTGGGTAGTTGCACTGGTGTAGGATAACATTGCCACAGGGAGCTTAGGTTTATCCGGTTACACCCATCACAGTGCTCCCGAGTCACGTCCATTCCTTGGTTTTTCTGTAAACTCTTCTCTGTGCTCGCTTCCCCAGCCAGTTAATCACCTTTTCTGCCTAATCTGATTCTGTTAGCTTGTAATATCATATCCTTCTAAGGACTTGTATTGTATTGTATTAAATTTGTATTATAAGTTATGTCTTTTTATAGTTTACCTTAAAGCAATGTCCTTTCTCTATGGACACAGGAAGACAGTTAGTATTATGTGTTGTAACTTGGAAGTTGATTGACTCCGAATAATATTTACCCCTGGGCATCTGCTTTCTTGACTCAATTGCCCTAGTTCCTAGCACCCCAAAAGCAGGGTCCCAACGAGGAACTGAATGGACCCAGGGCAAACCGTGAGCTATCCTGGCATCAAAATGGGCCAGGCCAAAGCCCACGATACTCAACTATAAGTTGAGGGCATGATCATGGACAAATGCTGTCATGATCCAAAAGTAAGTAACGATGAGACTAGGACCCTGCTGGGGCTTAGGAAGACTAACCTGGCCTGAGGACTGCCGAATATATAGTGAGATGTCCTCAGGAAGAACCAAACTGTAAATTTATATCTCTTACTGTGCTCACACAGAATGACATTGCTAGAAATATTGGAAGTAGATTTACTACAACTATTTAAGTAGATTACTAGCTGAGGAAAGAGCACACCCTTATTGGGATCCCAACCTTGAGCAGTCTCCTAGTAATCTGGAATAATCTCTTTAGATGATATTGAGTTAATCTCCTCATGGAATGGTCTTACCTCTCTTTGATGATTTGTTAATGTTCAACCCACCTTTGTGTCACTATATAAATTAAGACTGTAAGCTTGGAGGGACCTTGGGCTCGAGAGAGCAGAGAGAGAAGGTTCAGGCTGAGGAAGAGGCTGAGGCTCAGGCAGAGGCTCAGGCTGAGATTCAGGCTGAGACGTGGGCTCGAGCTCCAGAGGGCAGAGTCAGAGGTGAGAGTGAAGATTGGAATAAACTACAATTGATACCGACCAGTCTGGCCCTCATTCATTCCTTTGCCTACCTCACCATTGACCTCCCCGGGGTGGGGGAAGCGACGTGAGACCACCGAACAAGGGTGGCAGGAGAGACAGTGCCGGCGAACTTCTGAAAACACACACACTGGTGCTTCAATCTGTCAACAACATTTATCATTCATGAAAAATTACAGTTTGGATGTCAACCTGTTTAGTGGATTCACAGGGGGTAGGGTGTTTGCCTTGCGACATGGGTTCAATTCCTCCGTCCCTCTCAGGGAGCCCGGCAAGATACTGAGAGTATCTCGCCCGTATGGCAGAGCCTGGCAAGCTACCCATGACATATTCAATATCCCAAAAACAGTAACAACAAGTATCTTGTGAAACGTTACTGGTGCCTGCTCAAGCAAATCAATGAAAAACCTGAGGACAGTGCTACAGTGCTATAAGAGATATAAGAGATTCCTAACATGTTGTTTAAGGATGATACTTGTGTACACATATATGTACTTTTTATATATGTAGTTTTCATTATATATACTTTTATATATCCTCACCAGGGCCCCTTGGAGGGGGGCAAGTTGAATTTTCCTCCCCACCCCGAGCAGAGCCCCAGCAGCTGATGACCTCCAGAACCAGCCACAGCCATGCTGAGACCACTCTCCACATGCATGAAAGAACCGGCAGAGGAACACAGGCATGTGGGTCCCGGGGCTGAGATCTCTAAGCCTGCTTGGATTGGGACTGGGCCTCCTCCACCCAGATCCCCCACCTTCCAGTAGGTAGGTGTCACACCCACCAACTTCCCCAGATCCAGGTAATCCCATCAATGGCCAAGACCCAGAAACTTAAAAGCCAGCTACTTAAAAGCCAGCTGGATTTTATTATCTAGTTTTATTATCTAGGATATCCTATTATCTAATTCTTACTCTGGAGAACCCAGCAGGCTACCAAAAGCATCCTGCTCACACGGCAGAGTCTGGAAAATTCCCTGTGGCGTACTCAATATGCCAAAAAAAAAAAGTAACAATGATGGTCTCATTCTCTGAAAGAGCCTAAAAGAGCCTTGGATATGGCACTTTCTAAAATCTCAAGGGCTAGGATGAAGGAGATGTTATTGGTGCCTGCTCGAAGAAATCGATGAACAGGATGATCCTGATAGTGATATATATATATATATATATATATATATATATATATATATATATATGGCACAGCTGCCTACCCTTCAGTTTTCTGACACTCTCAGGATGTGGTTGTCACACTGTGTCTCTCGCACAAAAATACACGGCCGTGTCCTCAGTGCTCAGCCTGCTCAGTTCCATGTAGGCTGTGTCCTTGAACTTGTCTGCAGTGAATGTGAGTCTGTCCTGGAACTTCTGTGCGTAGTTTGTATTACCATTACCAGGATATATGTTTCCCACCCACTCAAGCCCTTGTCCCGGGGCCTGCTGCACCCAGTACATCCAGTAGCTGGTGAAGGTGTATCCGGACGCCTTGCAGGAGATCTTCACTGATGTTTCAGGTTTTCCGATCTCAGGCCCTGACTGCACCAGCTGTACCTGGGAGTTCACACCTGTAGACAGCAGACAGGAGTGGGTGGATTCCACTTGACTGGCCCCGTAACCTCAGCCCAAGACATGGGGACGCTTATCTGCAGCCAGTGCCACCAGGAAGAGAATTCTCCAGGTCCAGTTCATGGTGGGGACTGCGCACTCAAGGGCTTCTGAAGGTGTGGGTGTGCCTGCTGTGTGAGGTTGTCAGGACACAGACACATCTGTATTTAACTCAGTGTCCCTCGTGTAATTTGCATATTCATGAGGATGTATAATTCATAGCTGAAGGCCTGGTCCAACCTGAGAAGGGGCTGGTGGAAGCTACTGGGTCCATCCTCAAGGTGAGTGAAGAGGTCCATGTTCTGATCCTTGTTTGAGGATATGAGACACTGCCCTGTCCCAAGACTCTGTGCATACAGAGCTTCCCCAACGGAGGGCCAAGCCCTTTCAGGACCTTCTCCTCAGGGACCCCACATCTGTATGACCTGGACACATCTGGACTCACCTGGGATTTGAGGATATTTCTGGGATCCTGTAACTCTCCAAGGGATGCCATAATGAGACTGCAAAACCATCCTAATGTCCAAGTGGTTTCCATTGGATATATTAAGTAGTCCAGAAACACCCCTTGCATTCAGGTTTTACTGCCTTATCAATATGGTAAATGTTCCTCCCACAGCGATAAGTATGCACAAATTTACCTTCTGTATTCTATACGTATTTTAATTACAGTTTTCTAAAGAAAGCAACATTTAGTTTTCTGGTTTTTAAATTTTTTATTACTATTATATGTTTTTTCTTAAATCACTGTGAGATAGACTCTTACAAAGCTGTTCATTATTAGATTTCTCTCATATAAAATTCCTGATTCTGAAGAGAAACCCTTCTCACCTCTGTAACCCTTCTAGCCTGTGACTCAGTGCTCCTGGGACTTGGCGCCCCCTGCAGCCCGGTCTCCACCCTGCAGGTAGATCCTCTGGGCTCTCAGAGTTTAACCGTTTGGTGTCTCTAATACAGGAGAGAATCCTGGGCCTTTACTTCAGAAACCTTGTTCACTAGTCATACTCTTTTATGGACCTTTTGTTTTGGTGTTGAGCCACATCTGGCACTACTGAGGGCTTAATCCTGGCTCAAGATAATTAATTAATTAATTAATTCAGCTCCTGCTGAATCTCATGAAGACAATGTTTATGAGAAACAGTCTCCTTCCTGACGTTCAATTCACTCTCAACGGAACGACCATCTCTGAATACAACAGTTATGTGTACCTTAGTTGAGAAGTCAACATGATGAATGACCTGCCACCTGAGTTGCGCGGGAGGAAGAGAACGGCTTAGAACGCCTTCAAGAGCGTTGAAGAAATAGGTAAGAGAATGAAGAACCTCCAGCTCCGGGCATATCTCTTAGATTCCACTGTTCTTCCTGCATTAACATATGCCTCAGAAACCTGGACCCTATGCAAACAGGAAGAGAATGCTATTCGGGTCTCCCAAAGAGGAATTGAAAGAGCTATGCTTGGAGTATCATGTTTCACTCAAATGAGAGAAAGAATTCGGAGTTCCGACCTCAGTCAAAGGTCAAGAATCAGGGACACTGTCTCATTTGCCAAGGCGTTGAAAATCAGATGGGCTGGACACATAATGAGATTTGGACGACTGCTAGACTAGAGCCATTACCGACTGGATCCCACGGGAAGTTAAAAGACCACATGGCCGCCCACCTACGAGATGGTCAGAGTTCTTCGGCAAGGCCCTGAACAATCGGTTTGAGGTTTCTTCGTGTTCCTAGAATGAGCAGATGCCATTGGGCTACACTAGCATGTGACAGGGAAAATGGAGACCTTACTGGCACATGCTCAAGCAAATCTATGAGTAACGGGATGTCAAGTGATTAAATGATCAAGTGTTTAGGGACTGCTCTGGTAGATGCACTCTAAGAAAATATTGACAAATCAAATTCATTTATATATAGCCCGGCAAGCTACAGAGAGTATCACGCCCACACGGAAGAGCCTGGCAAGCTACCCGTGATGTATTCGATATGCCAAACACAGTAACAACAAAGTCTCCAATGGAGACGTTACTGGGCTTGCTTGAGCAAAGCAATGAACAACGGGAAAACATATAAATTAGAAGGTGATATTGAGTGTTCTTTTTTGAGATTCTGTAAAATTGATGCAATAAATTATTCACTCAAGAAAAATAATGTACATGATCAAACTAAAAGAATTTATTGAAGTAAATATTTTAAGCAAAAAATGTATACTAAATTAGCTAAGTTAAAGAAGACTTCAAAAACCAGGCATAAGTCAGACACATCTGCCAACAAGTTTATTATATAGCAGTTTTAGTGGAAAAATATAAAGCAAACACAAAATAAATGAAATAAAATAAATAAATAGTTGTTTGAATATTCTTTCCATCGGGGGTGCAGAGATAGACCTCGAGAAGAATTCTAAAAATGTCTGGACGGTTGCTAGGTCGCTCGGCAGGACAGCTGCGAAGAAGCATCCCACAGTCTCTTTTATTTACTCTCCTAGGTACAAACATCTAATGCACTCAGTACAAAGAAAGCATTAATGGAGAAATGGCGTTACAGGAGGGACATCAGGACATCAAGGCTACTTTGTTCTGTCATGTCTGCAAGCCCTTGGTCGCAGCCTCCAGAAAGGAATGCAAGGCCAAGCAGCCTGGCAACATGAGCTATAGCCGCTTGCACCTGGAGTGATGGGGGATGTGAGGGAATGTCTGTATTCCAAAGCTGAGCTGGGTTAGGGATCTGTGCGAAGGGGAGAATTGCTTCTATGTGATACTAAGAGCTAAAAGACCGCAAAGGAAGAGATGTTAGCCCTGTCCTGACCCGACCGTACTTAAGAATCATGGCTCACCCATTTTCATGGGGCCTGTGTTCCTGCCCATTTGCAGATGAGTCTCCATGGGCTCATCCTAACAGTTCTAGTTGGGCACCAATATCTGCAGAGACAGAACACACAGTTCAACAGCATCTTATCTAGACTTCTTTAGTCCCATGTTGAAAACCTCAATTTCCAATTGTCTAAGAGCACTGTAATAGAAGTCTGGATACTAGAATGTAGGATTATATTGCTTTGTCCTTTCTCCCTTTCTCCACAAGGAGCTTAGGTTTATCAGGTTACACCCATCACAGTGGTCCTGAGGCACTTTCATGCCATTGTTTGTCTGTAAATTCTTCCCTATGCTCTCCTCCCCAACAAGTTAATCAGCTTTCCCCCTAATCAGACTCTGTTAACTTCTAAGGTTAGATTCCTCAGAAAACTATGATTTTATATGTATGAGTGAAATATTGCCTTTCTCCTCTCCTTATGTCTTTTGAACAGTTTACTTCAAAGCAATGTCCTTTTTGTATAGATACAAGAAGACCGTTAATATTATGCATTGTAACTTAGGATTTAATTGGCTTTGAATATTATTCATTCCTGGGCATCTTCTTTCTCGACTTAAGCCTCAGTTGCCCTGGATTCCTAGCACCCCAAAAGCAGGGTCTTGACGAGGGACTGAACGGACCCAGGGCAAGCGATGAGCTACCCTTGCATCGAAATGGGCCAGGCCAAAGTGCCAGGATTCTTAACTATAAATTAAAAGTTTGATCATAGACAAATTCTGTCATGATCCAAAAGTAACGATGAGAGTAGGACCCTGCTAGGGGTAGGAAAGACTATCTAGCCTGAGCACTGTAGTCTGAGATCGAGATGGCCCTCGGAGGGCAATCCTATAAGTTTAAGGTAGTTTTTACTGTATCCATACAAAATGATTTATATTATATGTTTTTATATGTTTGCTAGACAAGAAGAGGAGAAACACACCCAGGAGAATCCGCTCTAGGGTGAATTGATCTGATAATGAGGATCTGTCCTAGGAGCAGATGTCCCTGAGGGAAAGAATTCTACCCCTATTGATTGTGATCGCACCTATGTGTAATTGTTACCCCAACTCCTCATGCTTTGGGATTTAACTAGACTGTAAGAGTGGGCTGGGAGAGCAGAATCAGAATCCAGACTCCTGAGATGGAGGATGAAGGGGGATGGAGAAGGAGAATGAAGTAGCATGGGGAGGAAGAAGCAGGAGGAGAGGCAGAGCAAAGAGACAGGAATGAATGGAGAGAATATTGGAATAAACTGCAACTAAGACCAATCAGCCTGGCCCTCGTTCCTTCCTTCGCTTGCCCATTGCCATCGACCTTCCGGGGTGGGGGAAGCAGCGCGAGGCTACCGAACACTCGGGGAGAGATAGAGCCACCACTGCTGCTGTGCCTTTTTTTGAGTTTACACACTAGAACAATTCTACAGATATAATTTAAAGGGTTTTTATAACAATATAGTTTTTGATCACAATTTTTTTCTTGAAACACCACCTCAAACGTATGCATTTCTTTATATTCATTCTGTCATGCCGGGAGCCAAAATGTCAGTAATCCTGACCTGCAATTTAAGAACAAATCTCTTCTTAGAAAAATGTTAAATACATTGTGTAAGGTTTTTAGCTATGCCCGGGATAAATGCCATGAGCCCACCGTCAGGGCTCACACCAAGATTTATTGAATATCTGCATGCTTCGTTAATTCCCCATTTTGCCCATTCCTCGTGTAATGAATTATAAAAGGCTAGCTTGGGAGAAAAAAATTTGGAACTTGATCAGAGTCTTGACTTGCTTCCATTCTTCTATCTCTCTCTTTTTTTTCCCACTCGCGCACCCTTTCCCGGTTATCCACGTTGACTAGTCCTGTGGATCAGGGCAAGGAGAGGCTGCTAAAATCTCAGGGCTGGGACGAATGGAGAAGTTACTGGTGACTGATCAAGCAAATCAATGAACAAAGGGAGGATAGTGATTTATTTTATCATTATTAGACACTCCTGGCAATACAGAAACTTTAAAATTTTGTTTTTCGCATCAACTTGGGCAGGATCAATGGAATTGCAGCATCTTTGAACATGTTCATTTTCCTGCACCACTAGCCTGATTCCGGAGCACTACAGGGGAGACCCGGACACAGAGAGAGTACTCCCAGGGGTGCCCAAAACTAAAAGAAATACCAGAATATCCATATTTGAATAGTACCGTTTTTCAGAATGACTGTGTATCTATTAGTTTAACTCCAAATTAGCGCATTGCAATCATCACTTGGAGTGTAATTTCTAATAGAAAATTTAAATTCAACATTAGTCTTTATTATTGATACTGAACCTTCAAAATTCTTTGAGTTCCCTAAGTGAAGAACTAATGGTGCACTTGTGATTTTAAAGAGGTGACTTTGGAAGGCCCCCAGAACAGGAGAGCTGCCCAGTGATGTCACCATGTTGAGGGTATGGAGAAGCGGAGATTCTAATCTCCAGGTTTTTCTGTCTTGGGAAGGCAGACAGGAAACTAAGGTTGATCTAAAATGAGAAAATCATTCAGAGTCACATCTGCAATGGTCTCAGTAAGGAGCATTAGTCTCTCGGGTATGGTGTATCTGGGGATTGAGGAAGAGTAGGGGCTCAGGGAGAGCATCGATGTTCTGGGTCCTTCCTCTGTCTCACTGTGAATGGCTCATTGCTGCACGTGTCACTGGACAGGGTTTCTCCTCTACAATGTCTGAGGGGCGGAGAGGGAATGGGGAAACATGAATGTCCATTTATTGAGTGGATGAGGGACTGGAGGTCAGCCCATTCGAGAGAGCAAGACTTCCAGGTGTGGGGTGACCAGGTAGAGGCTATCTGGATGCAGGTCAGAGGGTAGGGGTCAGTGGGCATATAGTGTGTGTCTGAGAGCAGAAGGAAGGAGCCAGCACACAGCTGAGTGGACGCCAGGATTTCTCTTTCTCATGAAGTGACTCCTACCAGGAAACCATGATAATCCCTACAGGGGGATTTTAATTTCTCAAGAAAATAATGAGCCCCTCAGGCCTCCGGGTAGTTATGGTCCCATCAGTAAAAACTACTATCCTGAGGCATAGAGTGAGACAACCTCCTTCCCGCCCACAGTGGGGATGGAGAACTCAGTACAAGGTGTCTATGTGGTTATCTGAGATCTGAGGGACAGATTAGGCCTGATCTCCACAAAAAAAGATGATTTATCTGGTCATGAGCAACTTTTCCTCAGGGGAGAGTCCTCAGAGCCTCCTGGGGACCTGCACCCCTGATGCTCACCCTGCTTCCTCTTACAGGTGGTTTGAGTCTGGGCCCACATGGCCCTCCCCTCACTGTGTCTCTCTACAGTAGTACAACGCAGTGTCCTAGTCCCTCAGGCGGCTCATTTGCAGAGAAAGCGTGTTCTTGCTGTTGTCTTTGGAGACGGTGAATTGGTCCTTCAGAGTCAGTATAGTATGTGCTACCACCAGTACTAATGCTTGAGACCTATACTAGGCCCTTCCCTGGAGCCTGGCGGACCCAGTTCATCCAGATATTAATGAAGTTGAATCCAGAGGCTGCAAAGGAGAATGTCAGGGACCCCCCGGGCTGCACCAAGCCTCCCCCCAGACTCCACCAGCTGCACATCACATTGGACCCCTGAAAACACAAAGACATCCTGGTCAGGAAACTCTCCTCACACAGATGATCTGCCTCTCCCATCTCTCCCATGCTTCATGTCTCTGTCGCCCAAGAGTTACCTCCTAACACAGCCACCAGAAGAAGCGAGCTCAGCCCACATGCCATGTTGGTTCTGTGTGAGTCAGGATGAAGCCCCTGGGAACCCCTGAACTGACTCCTCTCCTGGAGCTGAGGCTGGGCTGGTCTGTTTTCATCATGACAGGGAGAGGCTCATTTGCATATTCTGCTCCTACATAAAACGTTCTGTTTGAACCTATAGATTAAGTGAAGGAATCCAGAGCAAGTGTCAGGTTCTGTGGGTGACTTGTGACTCGAAAAAGATTCTGTCGTGCGATAAGTATATGAAAAAATTTAATTTGTGATATTTTGTCCTTATTTATTATATAAGGCGATCCCTTAACAAAATGTGACCTGGCCACAAACGAGTCACTTTTTTAGTCCCATCTTCGCTGCCAGCTCCAGGACGAAAACAGTGCAGTCTCCTGCCCCCGCGCCTGGCTGTTCCTCGCCAGGGCCCCTTGGAGGGGAGCGGGTTGAGCTTTCCTCCGCGCCCAGACCAGGACTCCGGCAGCGGAAGACCTCCAGGACCAGCCACCACCATGCTGAGACCACTCTCCGCACACATGAAGGTACTGGCAGAGGGACAAATCCACGCGGGTTCCGGGGCCGAGATCTCCAAGCCTACTCGGATTGGGGCCGAGCATCCTCCAACCAGATCCTCCAAATTCCAGTAGGCGGGGGTCACACCCACCACCTGGCCCCCTGGCGCCGTGTAATCCCATAAACGGCCAAGACTCAGAGACTATAAAATCCAGCTCCCGGACAAGAACAGTGTAGTCTCCTGCCCCCGCGCCTGGCTGTTCCTTGCCGGGGCCCCTTGGAGGGGAGCGGGTTGAGCTTTCCTCCCCGCCCCGACCAGGGCTTCGGCAGCCGAAGACCTCCAGGACATCTTATCAGGACATCTTTTTATGACATCTTATTATCTCATTCCTACTTTGGACAAACTTGCAGGCTATTGAATGTAGCCTGCCCACAGGGCAGAGTCTGGCAAACTCCCTGTGGCGTACCAAATATGCCAAATACCAGTAACAATGATGGGTCTCATTATCGTAAAGAGCCTTGAATATAATCTCAGGGCTAGGATGAAAGAGACGTTATTGGGGCCTGCTCGAGGCAATCGACGAATAACAGGATGATGAATGAATGAATGAATGAATTATCTACAGTCATACTTCTGTTTCATGCATCACTTGTCACAGAAAAGCTTGAATATGTTATATAATATCATAACACATTGTAAGAGTTATTCCCATTATTGAGACAAAAGTAATCCACTGAATGACACCAAGTTATGAATGAGTTAGGAACCAAGAGTTAAAACAGAATCAGGAGTAAGGCAGAATGACCAGATAGCACAGCCCTGATATCTGGGAAACCTGAGGCAGGATCCTGTGTCTGCTCTGTCTCTGCTGTTTCTTCCAGAGGAAACATCTCTGAGAATAAAGATGTTTGTCCTGATATCAAAGGCCCTCAGATGTGTAAAAGCTTAGCTCATATAGACTGAGTGAGGCAGCTGACCTAAGAATGTCATTCTTCTGTTGATTCCTGCTTCTAAGTGAAAACTCACTGTGCTGGGCTCTCAGTCCACAAGCCTGTTCGTCCCCTGAACCCCCCCCTACACACACACCTTTTCTCTCTTAAGTCTGTCTTTAAAATGCTCATAGCATCCCATGACTTATCCTTGTTCACCAGGATCTTTCTCCAATAACAAGAGATGTAGAGGGATAAGCTTCTTCCTTTGCATTGGGTGATTAAGGTTCATTCCTTGCACTTTGTATGTTTTCCCATGCCCCACCAGGAGTGATTCCTGAGTACTAAGCCAGCAGTTTAACCAGAATGGCACAAGAACAAATCCAAACCAACAGAGACTAAAGTCTCTTGCCTTGCACATGGCTGACACAGGTTTGAACTCTAGTATCCCATATGCTTCTCCCAGCAATTTCAAGAGTAATTGCTGATTGTAGAGTCAGGAGTAATCCCTGAGAAACGCCAGGTATAGACCCAAAACAAGACAAAAACTCACAAATAATACCAAAGAAAATATCGCTAGCATCTGTCAAGAACTTCCCTGTAATGAGAACCAATTGTATTTATTCTGAATTTTGTCTTTACCTGGAGGATGTTGGAGAGTAGTGTGCATGGAGGTGCATGGGGTGTGACTCTTCACATCGGCCCAACCCTATGATCTCATTCATAGTATGTCAATATTTGATTAACAGTAAAAACCAAAGGAGGCCATGCCCTACACAGAATACTGATTATAGATCATTAATGTTTCATGAGCGCTGGCATATATGGACACCTGTGCAATGATCATGACACCCAAAACAGTGAATAAATCCCTCACCCAGTGTTTCCTCTTGGCCCATGGTATTCCTCCCCACATGCCTCACCCCTCCCTCATGCTCTCTGGAGTGCTTCCTCTTTGTGTAAGTGTATGTAGGTGTGATGACGGAGATTAACTATCAATAGCCTTCCACTCTTGGGATATATTATGGGTTTTTACTCATTACTAAAGGCGTCCTGGATTGCTCTCAGTCTTGGACCTTTAAAATCGGTCACAAGAACTTTCTAGAAGGAGAGAGAAAAATGATGAAAAGCTGTTCTACACCTTACATGAATATCAAAGAGAAAGCTATACAAAGAATAACAAACAGAAAAGTACCGATTAATACTCACCCTTTCAGGCGTTGGAGTCCTGGGGGCTTGGTGGGGTGAGTGTGGGGAACAGGGAGGAAAGACCACAGGGAGCGGGGTTAGGAGTGTGAGGGTATCACTGAGAGTGGAACTGCTCTGGGAGCGATAGGGGAGGGTCCTAGGAAAGACGCTGGAACTGGGCATGGATCGGAGTGAGTGGGGGTGATGGGGCCTGAGTGTCTCTGTGTTGTGACAGAATATTGGCCCATGTAGGTTTCTAGCACATGGTGACCCTCTTTGCCCCTGGTGGGGCTAAGGCCTTTCCCAAGTGGCTCCCGAGTGCCCTCTGGTGGTGCATAGCGCCCTTGCAGTCACTCCCATGTTCCCCCAGGAATTGGTGTCTGGTCTGGGCTCCCCTGACTGACCCACAGTCCCCTGCACAGTCACACCCCCGGGGTTGCCTGCTCTCAGGAAGCTCCCATGCAGGCAGTTCACAGGGTTCCTGGGTCTCTGGAGATGGTGCATCAGCCCCTCCCAGAGAGTCAGGGGGTGATTGTTCTGCCACAGTCCTGATCTTTCCCAGGTTCTGGTGACCAGGTCATCCAGGAACTGCTGACCAGAGTCTGCACAGGAGAGACTCCACCTCTGTCTCTGTCTACGTTTCTGTCTCTCTCTCATTTCTCTCTCTGTCTCTGTCTCCGTCTCTCCCTCCAGGTTAAACCTTCAGTGATTATATCTTGTTAATTGACATCAGAGTCTTCCACATTACATCCCACCCAATGTCCAATTTGCTGTGCTACTCCTGTTTGATCGAGTTGTGGTGTTTTTGATATGTCGCTCCAGGAAATCCAGAGATTTTAACAGGATAACATAGCTGAAGTTAAATCTTTAACTGGTGCCGGCTTCGGGGCATGTTCGTGACTTCTTGGGGTTCCAGAAGTACAGAAAGATGAAGCAAATCTCGTTGATTGCCAAGAGCAGGCCCCAGTAACATCTCCTTCATACTAGCCCTGAGATTTTTTAAAAGGTGCCATAATCAAGGCTCTTTCAGTGTTAGGAGAATGAGACCCATCATAGTTACTAATATTTGGCATATTGGGTACGCCACGGGGAGTTTTCCAGACTCTGCCGTGTGGCCAGGTTACATTTGGTAGCCTGCCAGTTTGTCCAGAGTAGGAATAAGATAATAAGATGTTGTGGGGCCGCGAATGTGGCAGCGCGTTTCCAGGAGCTGAGTTTTATAGTCTCTGAGTCTTGGCCGTTGATGCGATTACACGGCGCCAGGAGACTCTGCACTGTTCTCTTCCGGAAGCTGGGTTTTATAGTTTCTGGGTCTTGGCCATTGATGGAATTACACGCTGCCAGGGGGCCAGTTGGTGGGTGTGACCCCTGTCACTGGAATTTGGAGGATCTGGGTGGAGGATGCTCAGCCCAATTCGAGCAGTCTTGGAGATCTCAGCCCCAGGACCCGCATGCCTTTGTTCCTCTGCCGGTACCTTCATGCGTGAGGAGAGTGGTCTCAGCATGGTCGTGGCTGGTTCTGGAGGTCATTGGCTGCCAGAGCCCTGGTCAGCGGGGGGAGGGAAACTCAACTTGCTCTCCTCCAAGGGGCCCCGGCGAGGACAACCAGGCGTGGGGGCAGGAATATAAAGGAAATATAAATCAGAGGAACAATGAGAGATATCACGGTGAAAGACCTATATCAGAAAAAGACTCGAAAGGAAAAAGAGTTGGAATGTTGTCAAAAGCAAATCTGTTTCCTCATTAGCTTGGAATTTTGTCTGATATAATGTCTATGAAAAACAGTAGGAGATTTCTCTAAAAAGTAAAAATAGAGTTTCCATATAAGAAACTGATTCAAGCTAGATACCTTCACCCAAAAGTGAAAATATCAAATTAAGAAGTTATAAGAAAACAGAGAATGAAGCATTTGATATACTCTGCTAGGACACGGAAATGATCCTAATGCGTAATGGCAGATTCATGGGTAAGAAGTTGTGGGGTATATACAAAAAATTATACTGTGCATTTGTTAAAAAATGACAAAATAGCAGCATTTTCTGCACCATGGATGGAACTAGAGAATATCAGATTAAGTGAAGTTTGTCAGAGGGAGAATTACAAATTCAGACAATCTCATCCATCTGTGGTACACAGAGAACAGAGTGTCAGGATGAACATAATGCAATGATAACGGCCCCTGCAGTCTAACCACACTCTTGGGGGTCTCGAGAGGAGTCGTGTGGGGGCTTAGATCACTGGGAAGAAGAGGCCAAGCACAGGAGCCACAGCAGAGTGTGGGGGTCTGTGGGGGTTTGGTGCTGGGAGAAGCACAGGGAGTTTGTGACCCACAAGCATCTACACTCAGACTATTGTCATCGTGTTTCCTCAGTAACATGGTATTCCTCCCCACATGCCCCACCCCTCCCTCATGCTCTCTGCAGTGACTCCTGTTTGTGTAAGTATGTGTAGGGTGTGATGACGGAGACTCACTCTCAGTAGCCTTCCACTCTTGGGATATATTATGTGTTTTTACTCATTACTAAAGGCGTCTTGGATTACTCTCAGTCCTAAAGCATTAGAATAGGTCACACGAGCTTTCTAGGAGACTCTAAGGGGTCCCGGTGAGGACAGCCATGCGTGGGGGCAGGAGATTCTGCGCTGTTCTCTTTGGGAGCCAGGTTTTATAGTCTCTGGGTCTTGGCCGTTGATGGGATTACCTGGTGCCGGGGCAGTTGGTGTGTGTAATTCCTACCTATTGGAAGATGGGGGATCTGGGTGGAGGAGGTAGAGTCCCGATCCGAGAAAGCTTGGAGATCTCAGCCCCGGGACCCGAGTGCCTGGGGTCCTCTGCTGGTTCCTTCATGCATGAGGCTTGTCCGAATGTGTGGACAGTGGTCTTAGCATGACTGTGTCTGTTTCCTGAGATATCGGCTGCCAGGACTCTGCTTGGGGCGGGGAGGAAAACTCTGCCCGAATGGCAGACTCTGGCAAACTCCTGGGGCGTACTAAAATGCCAAAAATCAGTAACAATGATGGGTCTCATTCTCCTGACCCTGGAAGAGCCTTGAATATGGCACTTTCTAAAATCTCAGGGCTAGGATGGAGGATAGGTTACTGGTGCCTGCTCGAGGAAATCGATGAACAACACGATTACGTGATACCTTGATACAGTGTTCCTAGAATGAGCAGACGCCATTCGGCTACACTAGCACATGACAGGGATGAATGGAGATGTTACTGGCACCGCTCGAGCAAATAGATGAGTAACAGGATGTCAAGTGATCTAGTGATCAAGTGACCATGAATATCATGAGATGTTGGAATTCCAAAATTGTAAATGGTTGGTGTCCAGAGACATCCCTGCAGGGAGCCAATCCATTTTGAGATTCATCTGGGAGTCTCTGTATCAAGGCCACTGATGCGCTGAAATTGCTCCCAGAGGCAGATAATGAGTATGACAGCCAGGATCCAAAGCAGGGAGGGAGATGGGGAAGGACCCCACTCCCAATATTAATAAGACAAACTAAGAACCATCCTCTATGACAGGACATGTAACGTCATGTGTGAACCCAGGCTGTCCATGCTGGACCTACAAGAAGAGAGAGGCCATGGGACAGCCCCACCAGGAGGAGTTCCTCTTCCAGGTACCTTCATGTGTGAGGAGAGTGGTCTCAGCATGGTTGTATCTGGTTCTGGAGTCCTTTGGCTGCTGGAGCTCTGGTCGGGGTGGAGAGGGCAACTCAACCCGCCCACCTCCAAGGGGCTCCAGCAAGGACAAAAAGGCATGGAGGCAGGATATTCTGCGCTGTTCTCTTCCAGGAGCTGGGTTTTAAAGTCTCTGGATCTTGGTTGTTGATGGTATAACACCGGCAGAGGAACAAAGGCATGAGGGTCCCGGGTCTGAGATCTCCAAGCCTGCTCAGATTGGGGCTGAGCATCCTCCACCCAGATCCTCCTTCTTCAAGTAGGCAGGTTCACACCATCCAACTGGCCCCCTGGCGCCCCTGTAATCCCATCAACGGCCAAGATCCAGAGACTATAAAACCCAGCTCCCGGAAGAGAACAGCACAGAGTCTCCTGTCCCCGCACCTGGCTGTTCTCACCGGGTCCCCTTGGAGGGGGACCGGTTGAGTTTCCCTTCCCACCCTGAACAGAGCTCCAGCAGTCGAAGACCTCCAGAACCAGCCACAACCATGCTGAGAACACTCTCCACACGCATGAAGGTACCTGCAGAGGAACAAAGGCATGCGGGTCCCGGGGCTGAAATCTTCAAGCCTAATCAGATTGGGGCTGAGCATTCTCTACCCAGATCCTCCTTCTTCCAGTAGGCAGGGATCACACCCACTAACTGGCCCCCTGGCGCTGTGTAGAGAAGATTAAGTCGTGAAATTTACATAAAAGTGGAAAATATCATGCTAAGCGAAATGATTCAGAAAGAGAGGGACAGACATAGAAAGATTGCATTTATCTGTGGAACATAAAGTAACAAAATAGGAGGCTAACACCAAGAATAGCCGAGATAACTACCAAGATGTTCACTCCATAGCTTGGAGGCCAGCCGCACATCCTAGTGGAAAAGTCAGCTCAGATAGAGAAGGCAGCACCAATTAAAGGGTGTTGGGAGGATCCTCCCAGGATGGGAGATGTTTGCTTAGAGTACACTCTACACCGAACATGATTGCCACTCAATGACTCTTTTGCAAACTACAGCACCCAAAAGGAAAGAGAGAACAAAAGGGAATGCCCTGCCACAGAGGCAGGGTGGCATGGGGGTGTTGGGAGATATCCTGGGTTAATTGGTGGTGGAGAATGGGCACTGGTGGAGGGATGGGCATTTGATCATTGTATAACTGAAACCCAAATACAACAATTTGTAAGTCTATAACTGTACCTCATGATGTTTTCCTAATCACTCGATCACTTGACTTCCCATTAACCATCGATTTGCTCGAGTGGGCGCCAGTAAGGTCTCCATTTGTCCGTGTCGCGTGATAGTGTAGCCCAACGGCATCTGTTCACTCTAGAAACACAAAGAGCCTCAAACCGATTGTTCATGATCTTGATGAAGAAGTCTGACCATCTGGTAGGTGGGCGGCCACGTGGTCTTTTGACATCCCGTGGAATCCAGTCGGTAACAGCTCTAGTCCAGCAGTCGTCTTTAAATCTCATTACATGACCAGACAATATGATTTTTGACACCTTGACAAACTAGACAGCGTCCCTGATTCTTGATCGTCGATGGAGGTTGGAACTCCCGGATTCTTTCTCTCGTTTGAGTGAAACGTGATATTCCAAGCATAACTCTTTCAATTCCTCTTTGGGAGACCCGAATAGCGTTCTCATCCTGTTTGCATAGGGCCCCGGTCTCTGAGGCGTATGTAAATGCAGGAAGAACAGTGGAATCAAAGAGATGTGCCCAGAGCTGGAGGTTCTTCGTCCTCTTAGCTATTTCTTCGACGCTCTTGAAGGCGTTCCAAGCTGCTCTCTTCCTCCTGCAGAGCTCTGGTGCCAGGTCATTTGTTATGTTGACTTCTTGACCTAGGTACACATAGCTGTTACATTCAGAGATGATCGTTCCGTTGAGAGCAAGTGGGGCATCAGGAACAAGGCTGTTTCTCATAAACATTGTCTTCGTAAGATTCAGCTGTAGTCCGACCTTTCCACACTCACGGTCGAAGTCGGCCAGCATTTGTGCCACTTGGCTAATGTTTGGTGTTATTAAAACAATTTCATCAGCAAAGTGGAGGTGGTGTAGTTGCCAATCATCTATTTTCACTCCCATTCCTTCCCATTCCAGTCGTCGCATGATGTTCTCAAGGGTGGCACTGAAGAGTTTCGGTGAAATGGTATCACTCTGCCGAACCCCTCTCTTGACATCAATGATTATTCTTTGTAGAATGGTGAGATCCTGGTAGTGAATCCGTAATACAGTTCATGGAGGATCTTGATGTATTGAACTTGGATGCCCTGATTGGCTTGGGCTTCAATGACCGCTTCCGTCTTAACAAAATCAAAGGCCTTCTTTAAATCAATGAACGTTAGAGAGAGCGGCATCTTGAACTCCCGAGAAACCTCAATGAGTTTGGTTATTGTGTGGATATGGTCGATGGTTCTGAATCCTTTGTGGAACCCGTATTGACTGGGTCAGCACCTCCATGATTGTGCAAGGAATGCCAAGAGAGAAATAGCCACAAAAAAACGCCTGTCTTCGAAAACTCTTGAGCTTATTTGCCAACAAGATTTGGCGCATGCCTCAGGCAACCGCAAGCGAATGTCCGAGCTCACAAAGCAGTGTAAAGATGCGATCAAGGAAGACCTCAAAGAGAGAAGAGAAATGCTGGTAGTTGCGGCAGAAGCCAGGAAAAGTATTTGCAACGCCTGCCTGTCCTTCGCCAACTACAAAACCAAGATGACTGCTCTCCGACGTCCTGATGGATCTATCACATCTTCCAGAAGGGCAATGGAGAAGATTATCCATGACTTCTACTCAAATCTATTCGATAGCCATGTCCACTTGCCGACACCAAATTCCACAGGATGGATATGTCGTTCCCAATGTTCTCCCTTCTGAAATCCAACACGCCTTTTCGTCAGTAAAGAAATGAACAGCACCTGGCCCAGACCAGGTTGGACCTGAACACCTGAAAAACATCCATCAGTACTTATCAATGCACTGGTTTGGCCCTTCACACACTACCTGTCTGAATGCAAGGTTCCGTCCCAATGGAAAACCAGCAGGACTGTACTACTGTACAAGAAGGGAGACATCTGTGACACTGGCAACTAACGCCTGATCTGCCTATTGTCTGTCATCTACAAGTTGTTCACTCGAGTCATCCTAAATAGGATTGGCAGAACACTAGACGAAGGACAACCATGCAAGCAAGCCGGGTTCTGCAAAGGATTCAGCACCATCGACCATATCCACACGATAATCTGGTTCACTAATAAAAATTAAAAATAAAATAAAAATAAAATTACAGTGGGAAAAAAAATAAGTGCTGGTCTGAGTTTGTGTGGTGGACGGACAGTGTTGTTGGGGCATGTGGGTCAGCGAGGGACAGAGGCAGCTAGATGAACCAGCATTGGGAGGGTTTTATGTGGGTGAGTTTTGGGGCAAGAGGGACGGGAACTGTGATCTGAGAGTGTCACTGAATATGGAGTCGCTCTGGGAGCAATGGGGAAGGGTCCTGTACTGACGCTGGATCCAGACCTGACTCTCATTAAGGCTGGGTGCTAACAGGTTGCAGGAAGTGTGAGAAGCTTGACCAAAGTTGGTACAACGATACTTGCAGAGGAGTTGCAAATGGACCTGCCCTACGACTTAGTGATGGCAAAGCAGGGGCCTGAGTTTCCTCCGACTACAGCACGGATCAGTTTTTATTGTGTTCTGATTCTCCTGATCGACCTTACCCCCTCCTCATCCCTGTGCCCCTTTCAGTCCTGAGCGCCCTCTGGTGGCCCTGGAGACCCCTGCAGCCCAGCCTGTCTCAGCAGGTTTGTGTTTGGGCTCACCCTGACTTCCCCTCACTGTGTGGGTCTAGCACAGTAATACATGGCTGTGTCCTCGGAGTTCACTGAGCTCAGTTGCAGGGAGAACTGGTTCTTGTTCGTGTCTCTGGTGATGGAGATGCGGCTCTTGAAGGATGGACTGGAGTTGGTGTTTCCATTATAACATATGACTCCCAACCAGAGCAGGCCCTTTCCTGGGGGCTGGCGGATCCAGTGCCAGCAGTAACCATTGGTTGCGATGGAGAATCCGGAGACAGAGCAGGTGAGGGAGAGGGTCTGGGAGGGGGCCACCACTCCTGGGCCCGACTCCTGCAGGGTCAGAGCAATCACAGCATCTGGGGACAAGGAGAATCAGTCACTGTTGGTCCCTGCAGTCACTCCCTCCCCTAGACCCTGTCACATCTGGGACACTCACCCAGGGGGGCTGTCCCCAGGCAGAGGAGAAGACCCCACAGAATCATCCTCTTCTCGACCAGAGCTCTGCCTTCCCCAGAGACTCAGCCCCGAGTTAGGAGACAGCTGTGATCGCCACAGCCCATACAGCATTTGACCCCAGAGCTTGAGAGGGATTTGCATGAGGCGACCAAGTCTGTTATAAGGGGAAAATTTTTTGCATTGAATCTCCTTGTCCCACTGGGGCACTGAACTCACACGCCCTGTGTGATGGATTGAGAATTCAGTCAATGGGGCACCTTGAAAGAGCTTTTATGAGGGTCCTGACTCAGTCTACATAATAATCAGTGTCAGCGACATTGACAATATTACAACTCCTTCCTTTTGACTGTCTTGAAATATAGAATGAAAATTGTTTACATTTTCCCTTTTTAATAATCAGAGAAACTCTAATACTAAGCCTCTTTTACAATGCTGTAACTGATTTCATTTAAGCTATGATTCATTTGAAATAGTCTCCGTATTTCTGTCTATTTGTATGTATCTTTCTTTCATTGTATGAATCCGTTTTTTGCTTCCCAAAGTGTCTTGACCTTACATTAATCAAGGTTTTTGCAATGTTCTCTTCAAATAGATATTCACTTGAGAGTCTATGCTATGTTTTCATGATCCAGTTTTAGCAAGACACCTCAAACACATAAATGAAATTTCTCTCCCTGGACTTTTGGACAGCCTCTAGATCCGATTACACCCGTGGTTCCCTCCATTCTCCAAGCCGTGTCTGCTCATCTTCCCTGCAGCAAGAAGCCCAGAGTCAGCCCCTCATGATCACCTCAGCCTGGAGGCTCCTGTCCTCTGAGCCTACACATCCCTTCCTGGTTTTTAACCACAGATCACTGCACACACATGCAGTGTTTGTGGTTGATTCAGATTTTCAAGAATGCATAACTTTTACAGCAAGGAGTTTGTTCTTTTGCAATGTGACTGATGTTTGAAGCATTACTCTCAGTCTCCCAAGCAGGGGCACTGACGTTCCTGCCTCAATGGCCCCCATCTCTCACCTGACAGTCTCCTACTCTGACTCACAAAGCTCGGAAATGGGTGTGCTAGACAGTCCCTCTGCACTACACACGTGGACATTGAAAACAGGGGCATTGAGGATCCACAACATCAAGCGGGTCAAAAGTTCAGTCCAAATCGACCCCCAAACCCTTTTATTGCTTGAGAAAATCTGAATCAAGAGGGTAGAAATCCTGTGTCTCAACTCAGCCCGGAATATACTCTTGTTAGCAGCACAACATGCTGGGTACAATCACAAAGACAAAGTCACTTTCACTCTTGGGTGTAAATAAGTTCTAGAGAGTCTGTGAATTAACAGCTATGAAACTGAACAATGAGGCCCTTTGAACATCCCTCCAGGACACTCAACTCATGTCTGCATCGTGTATGCTGCACAACTCTCAGCCTCTCTATGCAAACACAGCCCTGTGACGTGGTTCTTCCTTTCACAAGTGTAGCAGCAAAACAGAACTGACCTGACTCAAGAATCCCACAGCCTTCCCAGAAAGTGCTCCATGTTTAATTATTTCAGGCTCAATTTTAAGATGAGCCTCAAGTACTGTATGTGTCTCCCAGAACCACAAAATACACGATCATGTAGCGATGTCTGTGTGATCCTGTCACTGTAGCACTAAGTGTTGTAGAAAGATGTGCACAAGTCCCAGTGTTGACTCTTTTTGCTTCTCTGTTCAGCCATGGAGTCCATTATTTACCTCCTCAATTTCTGTTTTAAGGAAATTTTTATAATTATGTCCTTCAATCACTATAGATATTTGAAACTATCACTGTTGTTTTCAGTTCAGTGATCATTGAGTGGATTGGTGCTCAGAGGTGATTCTCAGAAAGCATCGAATGTTCTGATGTACTTGAGATCTTTCCCAGACTTTTGTCCCTATTTATTAAAGCCATTATAGTTCTTTTCTCTTTCACTATTCTGGGTGCTTTGGCAACTCCTTGTGTAACTCTCAGTGGTATGTGTGGAGATTTGGTAATTGTGCTCACAATGGTAGGCTACTGCTGTTGTTGGTGTTGGGAGTCCCCTGGCCCTGGGAGGCACGGAGAGACCAGACAGACACAATTCCTGGAGGAGTACAAATGGGGTTTATTTAGACCAGCATGCTGGGGCTCCACAGCATACCCCAGAGTGGGCAGTGGCTGAGAGCCCCAAGCTTTTTCAAAGGGGGTCTTATATAGGCCTTCATCGACCATCATAACAAAGCTCGCACATTCCATAGATTCAAAAGTCAGCAGTTACATACATCGATTGTCAGCACAAGCAAGGTTATAGCGGGAATCTTAAGCCTTAGGTAATCTCCCCCAACCACCCGCATCCTGAGTTATCCTTTACCCAAGTCTGCAGGTTGCTTTAGTGAGACAATACATTCCAGGAACAGTAAATACACCTGAATCCTGTCACACTTGGTTTAGCAAGAAGTTATGCCCTGTTCACATTCCAAGTCCCCCCCCCCCAGGTGCAAAACAGCCAAGCAGTTTTACAGAAAGCAATGTTGCAAGTTAGCTGAAGCACTCAAAAATTTGATGCCCTAATATGGATTCTTTCACTGTTATAGAGTGATTTTTGAATGTCATTGTTTTTTAAATTTAATTTTATTTTTACAAAATTGTTCATAGTGATTTATTATATTCAATATTACAACACGAATCCCACCACTATTACAACTTCCCAACACCATCATTTCCTATTTTCCCAACCACCACAGAAGCCTCCCTGAAGAGCAAGACTGAAATGATATATTTTGTATTACTTGTTAAGATTAATTCACCAAAACTGATAAAGATTTTCTTAGAGGAAAGTGTGTGAAGATTGTTCTGTCCCATCCTGGAACTAATAAGCTCTCATATACAATATTACTAACCTGTGTTACAGGTTAAGCCTTGTGTTTTATTATTTTCTTCAGTGAGATGGGTTGCTTTTTACTTTACATCCCATCCAATGTGGCGTGCTAATCCTAGTATATCATGATGCAGAGTAGATGTCACACCAGGAATTTTAAAATGTTTGTGGGGTGATACAACTCAGGTTAAATTTTAAACTGGCTGGTGACTTTGGAGTTCAGAAACATCTCTACAGCTTGGTGATCCCTTCTGAGATTTCTTTATGTTAGATCATTTATTGTCCATTGCTCATTTTGAATACCTTGGGTGCACGGCCACACACTTCTGGAATCCTAGATTGTAAATGGTTGGGTTCCAGAGACATTTCTGTAGAGCACTAATCGATTTGGGGATTCAGTTGGGCGTTTCTGGACCAGGGCTGTTGGTGCACTAAGATGGCACTCGAAGGCACATTTTGGAGGCGACAGCCAGGCTGACAATTGGCCAGGGAGCTGGGCAGAGACAGCCCAGTGCCTCTTCTGCCATGCAGCATGGAGATTTAGTCCTGGAACCCTCATACCTGGGCCTTGCTTGTGGAAGCTCTTCATCCCGGGGTTCGATCTGGAGTAGGCGGGGAGATTGCACCTGCTCCATCTGGAGTGTCCCACTGAAATGGACTCAAAATGGGGCCTGGAGATGTCTCTGGCTCTAGGGTGACTTTCAGGACTCACTGCTATATCTCTGGATTTTGATCTCTTTCAAGATTTATTTATGGGTCCCTGAAACAAAGTCAGTAATAGAGTTCACAGGGTGACGCTGGCGTTGCTTTGTGGGGGTGACTGTCAATGCTTCCAGGTGTATTGGGAAGTGGGTGGAGGTTGCCCAAGACAACTCTGTGAAAGCTTGGAGATTTCTGTCACAAAACCCGCATACCCGAATTTTCAGCACACGTAGTACCTTAGTGAGGTCCGTCCTGAGACAGTAGAGTCAGGCCGTGGATATGGCAGCGATTTTGGACTGTAGAAGTAAGCGGGTGCTGGGGGATCTGCCTGGGCAGGCACAGGTCGACCTGCCCCACTCTGATTTACCTCAGTGTGTTTAGCCATGTGCAAGTCCAAGATTAACTGTATCTTTTGATGTCTTTCCAGATTTATTTACGGGCCTCTAAAATAAGACCAATAAATGAGCTTCTATTGCTGAGCCAGAGGTCTTCTGTGGGTCTGATCCCACATACATGACTTTTAGCTGTTTAATTTCTTGGCAAACTTGGTCCCAAGTTTTTGTGGTCAGGCCAAAGGTACAGCTGCAATTTTGGGTTGTCAGGAAGCCTGAAGGGACCATCAGGCTGCTGATGCACTCACCCCACAGGTACAGGTTAACCTGATGGCGGCACCATACACTATGCAGTGCTTTCTGTTTGTAGAACTGTATGTAGGGTGCGATTGATGTAGGCAGGTAGGTAGGGAAAGGCCCTTTGCAATGAAACAAAGTTTCATGGAAGAAGAATTCTAGGAATGAACCACCTTGTGGATACAGAAATCAAAGGCCTGATAAGACCATCCAAGACCATTCACAGATCCTGAGGATATAGGCCTCCTCCCCATAAAATTCCTCTTTTTGGACCTCCCTGGTAACCTCCTTAGCAACATACTTTTACCTGGGAAGAAGCTTCACGTGGGGGCAGGCTGGAGAAACCCTACAAAGGCCACCTTGAACAAAGGAAGGCCGCGCATATGCTGCCCAAGCCCATGTGCTGCTTGCGCCCACGTGGCCGAACACATGTGGTGCCCGAGCACATGTGTTGCCCGCATCTCCCCTCTTGCGATGTGTACTTTCATGCTTTCGTGTCTAATGCTAGGATGTGTGTAGGGGCTCTCTCCACCCTTGGAGAAGCCCATGTTCTCTCTGGACGCGTTACTCTCTCTCTTACTCTCCATTCCCCCGCTTACCTGCTATCCCTTTCTCTCCCTCTCTAAAAGTCTCCAAATAAAATCTATTTATTTCACTGCTTGTCTACTCCTGAAATTCCTTTCTGCGAGGCGAGACAAGAACCCAGTAACCCTGGCTCCTGGGTGGAAGAGGCAGGTGGGGAGAAAGTGGCTGTCTTTCTCCTCCCCGCTTTACCTAAGTCACCCGTGGGGCCCACCGACATCACGATGACGGACGCTCACTCTCAATAGCCTTACACTCTAGGGATATATTATGGGTTTTTATTCAGGCCTAAAGGCATCTTGGGTTACTCGCAGTCCTGGACCTTTAAAATAGATCACACGCACTTTCTAGGAGGAAGGAGAAAAATGAGGAAAAGCTGTTCTATATCTTACATGAATAGCAAGGAGAAAACTATACAAATAATAAGTATAAAAAAAAAAAGAACGTACCGATTAATACTCACCTGCAAGGCATTGGAGTCCTGGGGGCCTGGTGGGGGTGAGTGTGAGGGACAGGGAGAACAGATCACAGGGAGGGGCTTGGGAGTGTGAGGGTGTCACTGAAATTTGAGCTGCTCTGGGAGAGAAGGGGAAGTGTCCTAGGAAAGACGCTGGAACTGGGCATGGATGGGAGTGGGTGGGGGTGATCGGGGCTGAGCCTATGTGTTGTGACAGAATATTGGCTTGTGTGGCTTTCTAGTACATGGTGACCCTCTTTGCCCCCTGGTGGGGCTGAGGCATTTTCCGAGGTGGCCCCTGAGTGCCCTCTGGTGGTGGGCAGCGCCCCTGCAGCCCCTCCCGTGTCCCTGCAGGAATTGGTATCTGGGTGACATGACTGACCCACAGCCCCCTGCAGAGTCACACCCCCGGGGTCACCTGCTCTCAGGCTGCTCCCCTGCAGGCAGATCACAGGGTTCCTGGGTCTCTGGAGATGGTGAATCAGCCCCTCCCAGAGAGTAAAGGGGTGATTGTCCTGCCACAGTCCTGCCCTTTCCCGGGTCATCCAGGTTATCCAGGAGCTCATGAAAGGAGTCTGCACAGAGAAGTCTCTCTCTTATCCCTCTCCCCCTCCCTCTCTTCCTCTTTCTTTCCCTGCCTCTCTCTCCATTTATCCCTCTCTCTTCCTCCCTCTCTCTTTTCCTCCCTCCCTCCCTCTCCCTCTCCCTCCCCCCCCTTCCAGGTTAATCCTTCAATGATTATATGTTGTTAACTGGGATTGGACACCTTCCACATTACATCTCATTCAATCTCCAATCTGGTGTAATACTCCTGTTTTATCAGAGTTGTAGTGTTTGATATGTTCCTTCAGGAAATCCAGAATTTTTAAAGGGGTAATATAGGCTGAAGTTAAATTTTTAACTGAGTGGCAGCTTTGAGGCCTGTGTGTGTCTGCCTGGGCTTCCTGAGGTACACAAAGATGGCGGGACTGTAAGGGAAATAGAAATCAGAAGGATAATGAGAGATATCAGTGAGAAAGACCTGTATAAAAAAAGGCTTAAAAGAACAAGAGTTGGGATGTGGTCAAAAGAAAACCTGCTTCTTCATTAATTTGGTATGTTGTCTGATATTCGTCAATTGCCTCAAGCAGGCCCCAGTAACGTCTCTTTCATCCTAGCCCTGAGATTATATTCAAGGCTCTTTAGGAGAATGAGACCCATCATTGTTACTGGTATTTGGCATATTTGGTACGCCATGGGGAGTTTGCCAGACTCTGCCCTGTGGGCAGGCTACATTCGATAGCCTGCAAGTTTGTCCAAAGTAGGAATGAGATAAGATGTCATAAAAAGATGTCTTGATAAGATGTCGCGCGGCCGCGAATGCGGCCATGCGGTTCCGGGAGCTGGAATTTATAGTCTCTGAGTTTTGGCTGTTGATGGGATTACATGGAGCCAGGGGGCCAGGTGGTGGGTGTGACCCCCGCCTACTGGAATTTGGAGGATCTGGGTGGAGGATGCTCCACTCCAATCTGAGTAGGCTTGGAGATCTCGGCCCCGGAATCCGCTTGGATTTGTCCCTCTGCCAGTACCTTCATGTGTGCGGAGAGTGGTCTCAGCATGGAAGTGGCTGGTCCTGGAGTTGTCTGATATAATGTCTACAAAAAAACACTAGGAGACTTCCCTAAATAGTGAAAATAGAGTTTCCATATAACCCAGTAATTCCATCTAGACACCGAAACCTAAATGTGAAAATAATAAATTAAGAAGTCATAAAGAAACAGACACTGACACATCTGATATAAAGACCAGGACATGGAAATAACACTAATGCTATATGTTAGTTTCATGGAGAAGAAAAACTCACCTGAGCCCCCTCACAAGGGACAGCCAGATGAGGATCAGCAGAATTAGTCTCCACATAATGCCCAGGGCATCCTCTGTCCACACAGAAGTCAATGGGTTTCAGCACTCTGCCAAGTTCCCTGCACCAAGTTCCATGGTCTCTGTATTTGCCTCCCCGTCCCGCTTTCTATGGCCCTTGCTCTGCTACCCTCTTCCCGGATGGATGGACTGAGCTGAATGGGCGCTCCCACTTCAGACAGCAAGAGAGATGTTGGGTGCAGGGACATGAATTGTATGCAGCCACTACGTGCTCTGGGCATGCTCAGACTCATCCTGCTGCTCCTCTACTGGTTCCCCATTGTAGGGGCTGGGAGTGTGCGCCTCAGTGGGGTACAAACCCATAGTGTCATCGGACTGATTCTGTCTGCCCCTGCACATGCGGGGCTCCATTCTCCCCCAAACTGGCCCAAAGTGGGACCCCATTGGTCTCAGAGATTGGGGTCATTCAGTGGATTTTCTCCATGGTATTGAGTGGATCATCTCTGTCGCACCTGCCAGGGACCAGGAGGCTTGGCTGCTGCTTCTGAGTTAACACAGGACTATAAATATTCTGAGGTATTCCAGGGCAGGTCAGTTCTTGGGAAGAGTCTGGGTCCTAGCAGGGTGCTGAGCATTTGGGCAACATCAGGGAAGGAGGGTGTGGAGCAGGATGCAGGGTCAGAGCTCCTTTCAAGCAGGCCCTTCAGCTTCCCTCATGCCATCTCTATCACAAGTTCCCAGCAATATCCAGAACTCTTCCTCTTCTGCGTATCATGTCTGCATCTGAAATAAGAAAGCTTTGTGTAACAGAAATACTTAAGGAAGACATACATTGTGTGGGCTCTTTAAACACTGGCTTCAGATCACCTACTTATATCTCCCACATGGCAAAGCCTGGCAAGCTACCCGTGACATATTCGATATGCCAAAAACAGTAACAATAACTCTCACAATTTGTTGTAAGACGTTACTGGTGCCCGCTTGAGAAAAACTATGAACAACGGGAGGACAGTAGACAGTGATACTCCCGGAAAGCTACTGATAATATCCTGCGTACACTATCCTGGCGAGCTCCCCGTGGCGTATTCAATATGCCAAAACCAGTAACTATAACAGGTCTCATTCCCTGACCCTGAAAGAGTCTCCAATCATTGGGAAAGACGAGTAAGCAGAGACTACTAAAATCTCAGGGCTGGGACAAATAGAGACATTACTGGCGCCCGCTAGAGTAGATCGACCAACATTGGGATGACAGTGATATGGTGATAATAATATTTTGATTTCTGGACTTGACACCCTGTGAAGTTTGCTCTGCTGTAATAGATTTGTGTTGGTACACATGTTCTCGAAGCTGGCCGTCAGTTAGGGCCTTCACTTTCTTGTTTTTCCTTGGCTTCTGTTGGAGCACATTTGTTTCCATATTTGTATCAAAATTCCAACAGCGTCGTTTAAGTGTCAGTGGGCTGTGAGTGGGCAATATTCCCCTTGGGGAAGGAAACAAGGGTGTCATTGTGTGGGCTCTGAGCTCAGTCCCTGATTCATTAATTATTAATATACCAATATTGTTGTAATTTGGGGGTATTTTAAAGGGAAAATGAGCTGTTGGGGCAGCGTAATAGGAAAAGTTCACACTGCATCTTTTGTTGACCCCAGATTTCCAGAAAAACTGCAGGTAAACATGCATCCCGTGGCCCCTATAATGTCTGCGTGGAGACTTCATGGACACTAATGGGAGATGTGGTTATCTCTCCAAGTACCAGTTCCCTAGTTTTCAATTTCTGTCAACATATTTTCTCTAGGTTAAAACTACGTTCATTTTTTTTTTTTTGCTTTTTGGGTCACACCTGGTGATGCTCAGGTGTTACTCCTGGCTCTGAACTCAGGAATTACTCCTGGCGTGCTAGGGGGACCATATGGGATGCTGGGAATCAAACTCAGGTTGGCCGCATGCAAGGCAAATGCCCCACCCGCTGTTCTATCTCTCCAGCCCTAAAACTAGGGTCATTGTAAATGGTAAGTGCCCATAAATTTCTCCCTGGGTGTCTGACCTCTCTGCCTACAGATACCTAGTAGAGTTGTTTGGTTATTCCTTTTACATCTCAAAATACTTCCAAATCTGTCTCAATAAATGATATTTATTTCTTAGGAATTTTACGGCAGGTGAATTAATGTGCCACCTTCCTTCAGCTGGAAGCGCTGAGTTCTGGCATTGCCAACAGGGTGTCCTGAACCTTGCTCAGGATCCGCTGCTGCTGTTGCTCAGGGATCAGCCCCTCCTCACACATCCCCCTGGTGTTTCTGCCCTCTCTGAGTGAAACATCTCCTCAGCACGGGCATGATGCCTCCAAGGTCACAGGGACAAAGGGAGAGGCATGCGGGGTTCACTCTACTGCATCATGGTCACTGAAGAAAGTCACATTGAGGTTGGGACAGGATATGGACACCACTCATTACCCAACACCTCGTGATCCTGGACTTTTGACCATGACCACTATCAGTGTGTCACTTTCTCCACTCCCCAAGTCTAGTGGCGGGATTCCAGCTAAGGGACACTGGGATGCAAAAACGCACATGGGGTGGGGCTCACAGCCTCTCAGAAGGGGTCTCCCAACACCTGGATTACATTTCAGAGAAAATGATTTCCTGTTGGCCCAAAGTAGGTGAATATGTACATATTTAGATGCTGGAATGTTTTCTAGTTTTACACATTAGTCCCAGGAATGATCATGCCTATCCTTTCAGGAACAAATCACAGAAAGGAGGTCAGGAAATCAGGGGTAGACAGGCACAGATGCTGATGCACCTGGGTCACTCCTCCATCACCGCTGGTGTCTGTATCGCATGTCCTCCCCAGTGCCACATGTGTGATGCTGAGAAGAGGAAGTGAAGCTCAGCTCCTATTTCTATTTACATTTAATAAAGAACATGGTCTATTTGCCAAAAATATTGTAGAATAATCAAGGATTTTTCTAGGGCTGGAGCTATTGTCCCAAACCTGCAGTGGTCCTAACGCACACTGACATGTGTTAGCTCCTGTGGTAAGTGTGAAACACAAGGATCTCAGCCATTCAGGAAATACGTGTGAATGATTATTCTAGAGGAAACAATCCAAGAAACTGCAAAGTCCCCCAAATACTTACAAGTGGTTTTTTTGCTAGCTTCGGAGAAGTGCAAAATCCAATCCAAGAATTAGATGAGTGACTGCAGGTGTTCTCGAGAGAAGCCATCTTCCTCTTGGCTGTCGCTGAAGGAAAGAAAGAGATCCTGAGCCTTTTCTTCGGATGAAGACTGGCCCTGTAAGCCCCATTCTGTGTCTCAGAGTCTGACTCTCTGAGGAGGAAGTCAGGAGGATCAGCGTCCCTATGTCTCCTCACCCGGCACAACTGCCTCCCACTCAGGTTTCTGACACAGTCAGGATGTGGTTGTCACACTGTGTCTCTTGCACAGTAATACACGGCCGTGTCCTCAGTGCTCAGCCTGCTCTGTTCCATGTAGGCTGTGTCCTTGGACTTGTCTGCAGTGAGTGTGAGTCTGCCCTGCAACTTTGGTGCGTAGTTTGTATTACCAATACCAAGATATATGCTTCCCATCCACTCGAGTCCTTGTCCCGGGGCCTGCCGCACCCAGTACATATAGTAGCTGGTGAAGGTGTATCCGGATGCCTTGCAGGAGATCTTCACTGATGTCCCAGGTTTTCCCACCTCAGCCCCTGACTGCACCAGCTGCACCTGGGAGTTCACACCTGTGGACAGCAGACATGAGTGGGTGGACTCCTCTTGACTGGCCCCATACCCTCAGCCCATGGCATGGGGACACTTACCTGCAGCCACTGCCACCAGGAAGAGAATTCTCTAGGTCCAGTCCATGGTGGGAACAGTGCACTCAGGGGCTTCTGAAGGTGTGGGAGTGCCGGCTGTGTGAGGTTGTCAGGACACAGACACATCTGTATTTAACTCAGTGTCTCTTGCATAATTTGCATATACATGAGGAGGGAGAATTCATATCTGAAGGCCTGATCCAACCTGAGAAGGGCCTTGTGGAAGGCAGCGGGTCCATACTCAAAGGGAGTGAAGAGGTCCACGTTCTGATTCTTGTTTGAGGAGATGAGACCCTGCCCTGTTCCAGGACTCTGTGCACACAGAGCTCCCCATCAGGGGTCAAGCCCTTTCAGGATCTTCCTCTCAGGGCCCCCACATCTGTATGGTCTGGAGACATCTGGGCACACCTGGGCTTTGAGGTTATTTCTGGGAACCTGCAAATCCCCTAGTAAAGTAAAAGTAAAGGCCCTCCCGTTGATCGTCGATTTGCTCGAGCGGGCCCAGTAACGTCTCCATTGGAGACTTTGTTGTTACTGTGTCTTGCATATCAAATACTCTCGGTAGCTTGCCGGGCTCTCCGAGAGGGGCGGAGGAATTGAACTCGGGTCGGCCATGTTGGCCGTGTGTAAGGCGAACGCCCTACCCGCTGTGCTATCGCTCCAGCCCAAATCCCCTAAGGGATTGTAAAATGAGACAACAAAACCATCCTAATGCCCCAGTGGTTTCCATTGGAGAAATTAAGAAGTCCAGAAACATAACCTACATACAGGTTCTTCTGCCTTATGTTCCTCCCCAAATGGTAAGTTTGCACAATTTAACTTTCTGTGCCTTGTACGTATTTTAATTTTGGTTTTCTTGAGAAAGCAAAATTATTTTTATTGAAGAAAATCCATTCTGAGATTTCTGTGTCTCTGCACCAATTTCTCTCACCTCTGCATCCACTTCAGGCCTACAATTTGGTGCTCTTGAAAATGGCGCCCCCTGCAGCCCAATCCCCACACTGCAGGGAGAGCCTCTGGGCTCTTAGGGGCATTAACCTTTCGGCATCTCTAAAGCAGGATTGAATCCTGGGACTTCACTTCAGAAGCCTTCTTCAGGAGTCATATTCTTTAATGGGCCTTTTGATTTCGTTTTGAGTCACACCCAGTAGTTCTGAGGGCTTACTCCTGACTCTGTGCTCAGGGATCCCTCAGGTAGAAGCAAACAAACACTGTCCTCCCATTGTTCATCGATTTGCTTGAGCAAGCCCAGTAACGTCTCCGTTTTGAGACTTGTTGTTACTGTCTTTGGCATATTAAATACGTCATGGGCAGCTTGCCAGGCTTTGCCATACAGGCAAGATACTCTCAGTAGCTTGCCGGGTGTAAAATTTTATCACGCCGAAGGTTCTGTGTTCACGGGCTCACTGGACGGCACTGTCTCAACACCTGAGTTCGGTGCTCTTGAGCCTCTGTGTGTGGCCTGGATCAGAACGGCTGTTGACCAAGGGCAGACGGAAGAAGAAACGGGGGCCAGGCCGGTCTATATCAATAGCAGTTTATTCCAATCCTCTTCACTCCTGTCTTTCTCTGCCTCCTTCTCTCCTGGGCCCCAGTCTTGGAAGCTCTCTCCTTCTAGCTCTGACTCTGTATCTCTGGAGCCCGAGCTCTCTCACTTCTGACTCCCTTTCTGAGCTTATGTCTTAATTTATATAGCAGTCACATAAGGCGGTGACATAAAGGTGGGTTGAATACTGACGAGTCAACAAAGAGAGGTAAGACCACTCCTCCAGGAGATTAACTCAAGTATAAAATCTCATCTACAGAGATTACTTCAGATTACTAGGAGATCCACCCAAGGGTGGGATCCCAACAAGGGTGTGTTCTTCCCTCAGTTAGTAATCTACTTAAATAGTTGTAATAAATCTACTTCTAATATTTCTAGCAATGTCATTCTGTATGAGCACAGTAAGAGATATAAATTTAGTTTGGTTCTTCCTGAGAACATCTCACTATACATTTCGCAGTCCTCAGGCCAGGTTAATCTTCCTAGCTCCAGCAGGGTCCTAGTCTCGTCGTTACTTACTTTTGGATCATGACAGCATTTGTCCGTGATCATGAGCTGAACTTATAGTTGAGTATCGTGGCTCTTTGGCTTGGCCCATTTCAATGCCAGGGTAGCTCACTGCTTGCCCTGGGTCCATTCAGTCCCTCGTCGAGACCCTGCTTTTGGGGTGCTAGGAACTAAGGGCAACTGAGTCAAGAAATCAGATGCCCAGGAGTAAATATTACTCGGAGTCAATCAACTCCCAAGTTACAAAGCATAATATTAACTGCCTTCCTATGTCCACACAGAAAGGACATTGTTTACAATACAAGTTCAGTGTCCTTAGATGGGTGTGAGCTGACAAACCTAAGCTACCTGAGGAAGGACAAAAGAGTATTATCCTAGAACCGGGCTCTCTGAGAGGGGTGGAAGAATTGAACCCGGCCCAGCCGGACTTGCTGCGCGCAAGGCAAACGCTGTACCGCTGTGCACCCTGTTTCGGCCATACCACCCTGAACGCACCTGATCTTGTCTGATCTTGGAAGCTAAGCAGGGTCGGTCCTGGTAGTACTTGGATGGGAGACCGCCTGGGAATACTGGGTGCTGTAGATAGAAGCATCCTAGGAAAATATTGGCAAATCAAGTGGTTGTATGTATAAAAATTAAAAGATGACACTGATGGCTCTTTGCTGAGATTAAGTAAAAATAATACAATAAATAATTCACTCAAATAAAAATAGTAAAAACCATCAAACTAAAATAGGATTTAAGTCTTTAAATAAAGAGTTTAATAGTACTGTCCTTCGGTCGTTCATCGATTTTCTCGACTGGTCACCAGTAATGTCTCCATTGCAAGACTTGTTGTTACTGTGTTTAGCATATCGAATACAACACGGGGAGCTTGCCTTGTGGGCAGAATACTCTTGGAAGCTTGCCAAGATCTACAAGAGGGGCGGAGGAATCGAACCCAGGTCTGCCGCGTGCAAGGCAAACACCCTACCTGCTATGCTATCGCTCTGGCCCAAAGACTTTAATGGAAACAAAAATATATTACATTTGTTAATTTAATAAAGAGTTTTTCAAAAACCAGACATGAGTCTAACACAGCTGCTAACAAGTTTATTCTATAACTGTATTAGTAAGACAAATATAAGTAAATAACAAATGAATATGATGAAATTAATAAAGTTTTATGGAATATATGACTTGAACTCTAACTTTTTCAGTGACTCAGAATAGCTTTATTTAAAACTTTTTTCTTAGAGAAATTCAAAGGGAGAGAAAGTGAGAGCCGTGTTCAAGAGACCACATGGGTTTCTCCAAATGGGAAAACTTGAGTTCTGATTTCAGGTCACACATGTTAGGAATTTGGAAAACATCTTTCCACCCAGCACAACTGAATATCTGAACAAGTGAAATTCAGAGATTCGCTTTCTGTCTCTGTGTGAATAGTAAGAAAGGAGAGATAGACAGAGAAGTAAAATAGGATTATCTAAAGAAATTTACTTAGAGAAATGCAAGGAGAGAGAGGGGAGGGGAGGCAAAGAATTGTAACAGGAAGAACAAAGACAGCCCAAGTACAGAATCTGGTCATCATCACGTGAGCCATTCTTCTCCTTTATTGATCCCTAGGGTCCTGTATGGGGTCTCTGTCTGTCTGTCTGTCTCTCTCTCAGGTCTATTGATCTCAATATAGACACTGAAATGTTGTTGTGCATATCCCTTTTCCAATTTTCAACATTTAGTTCTAGTCCAATGATCATATCTTGCTATTCCTGTCATACTATTTCTTCTCTGTCCTTCACAAACCACCATACAAACCACACAAGCTTTCAACCATTGACCCGTCCTGCTGTCCCCTGTGTTTCCTGACACTGAATATTAATCTCATAGCAAAGTTTATATTCCTCAGAAGAGTGCATTTATTCTACATCTGTCCCTTTCCTTCTGACTCATTTCACTCAGCCTGATACTCTCCATTTCCCTGCTTTTATAAGTGAAAGTTATGATTTCATATTTTCCTGGTGACTGTATAGTTTTCCATTGTGTAGTTGTGCTATATTTCATCCATATATAAATATCTGAGCCCCCCGTTCTAGTCTCACAGTGCCCCTCATTCCTGTTTCCTACTGTCTCTCCCGCTCATCTCTTTGTGCTGCATCTCACAGCCTAGGCTTTTTTTCTCCATACAACTGCTCCTGTGTTCTTCTTCTACATTCTTCTCCCTCTGTTCCCCGTGCTAGTCTTTCTGCGCTCCATCTTGCTGTCCTGCTGTCTCTCTCTCTCCAACTGTCTCACTTCTCCAGTTCCCCAGCACTGGGGGTAGCCACCACACCCTGTCAGTAGCAAGATCAACATAAGAAAACCCTTCCTGATGGTCCATCAGGCTCAAAGGCTGACACACCACCTAGGGGTGTCCCCTTCTCCTTAGTCCAGTAACTCAATTAACATCTTAATCTTATTTCTTGATCACTTCATCACTTGACTTCCTGTTAATCATCGATTTGCTCGAGCAGGCGCCAGTAACGTCTCCATTAGTCTCTGTCGTTTGCTAGTGTAGCCCAAATGGCGTCTGTTTGCTCTAGGAACACGAAGAGCCTCAAACCGATCGTTCATGATCTTGATGAACAAGTCTGACCATCTTGTAGGAGGGCGGCCACGCGGTCTTTTGAAATTCTGTGGAATCCAGTCGGTAACAGCTCTAGTCCAGTGGTCATCTTTAAATCTCATTACGTGACCAGTCCATCTGATTTTTTACACCTTAGCAAACGATACAGCGTCCCTGATTCTTGATCGTCAACGGAGGTCGGAACTCCGGATTCTTTCTCTCATTTGAGTGAAACCGTGATATTCCAAGCAAATTATTATTGACATTTATTTATTTCTTAATATTAGTTATTTTGTATGGACGCAGTAAGAGATACAATGAGCTTGCAGGTGGCTCTCCGGGAACATCTCACCACGGACTCAGACTATAGTGCTCAGGCCGGATTAATCATTTCTAACCCTAGCAGGGTCAGAATCTAGTTATTACTCTTTGGATCATGATAGAATTTGTCCATGACCATGCTCCTAATTTATAGTAAAGTATTATGACACTTTGGCCAGGCCCATTTTGATGCCAGGGTAACACATAGCTCACAGCTTGTCCAGGGCCCATCTAGTCCCTCATCAGGACTCTGATTTTTGGTGCTAGGAAGTAAGGGCAACTGAGGCTTAAGTGGAGAGAACAGATGTCCAGGAAGTAAAAATCATTCAGAGTCAATTAACTCCCAAGTTACTAAAGCATAGCATTAACTGTCTTCTTGTGTCCGTACAAAAGGACATTGCTCTAAATTTACTATGCAAAGGACTTACAGAGAAGAGAAAAACAGTATTTTCAAGTCAACAGACCACAAAGAAAGAAATTACAAATAAAATCAGGGGAATGGGAGCACTGTGATGGGAACAACCTAGTAAACTTAAGCTCTCTGCAGCAAAGCAGAAAGGATTTTCATTTCATTTTTTCATTTCATCATCCTGTTAATCGTCGATTGCCTCGAGCAGGCCCCAGTAACGTCATTTTCATCCTAGCCCTGAGATTTTATTCAGGGCTCTTTAGGAAAATGAGACCCATCATTGTTACTGGTATTTGGCATATTTGGTAGGCCACGGGGAGTTTGCCAGACTCTGCCCTGTGGGCAGGCTACATTCAACAGCCTGCAAGTTTGTCCAAAGTAGGAATGAGATAATAAGATGTCGCGTGGCCGCGAATGCGGCCGCGCGGTTCCGGGATCTGGATTTTATAGTCTCTGAGTCTTGGCCGCTGATGGGATTACACGGCGCCAGGGGGCCAGGTGGTGGGTGTGACCCCGCCTACTGGAATTTGGAGGATCTGGGTGGAAGATGCTCGACTCCAATTCGAGTAGGCTTGGAGGTCTCGGCCCCGGAACCCGCGTGGCTTTGTCCCTCTGCCAGTACCTTCAGGTGTGCGGAGAGTGGTCTCAGCATGGTGGTGGCTGGTCCTGGAGGTCTCCGGCTGCCGTAGCCCTGGCCGGAGCGGGGAGGAAAGCTCAACCCGCTCCCCTCCAAGGGACTCCGGGAAGGAACACAGAGGCGCGGGGGCAGAGACTGCACTGCTCTCGTCCGGGATCTGGATTTTATAGTCTCTGAGTCTTGGCCGCTGATGGGATTACACGGCGCCAGGGGGCCAGGTGGTGGGTGTGACCCCCGCCTACTAGAATTTGGAGGATCCGGGTGGAAGATGCTCGACTCCAATTCGAGTAGGCTTGGAGGTCTCGGCCCCGGAACCCGCGTGGCTTTGTCCCTCTGCCAGTACCTTCAGGTGTGCGGAGAGTGGTCTCAGCATGGTGGTGGCTGGTCCTGGAGGTCTCCGGCTGCCGTAGTAGCCCTGGCCGGGGCGGGGAAGAAAGCTCAACCCGCTCCCCTCCAAGGGACTCCGGGAAGGAACACCGAGGTGCGGGGGCAGAGACTGCACTGCTCTCGTCCGGGATCTGGATTTTATAGTCTCTGAGTCTTGGCCGCTGATGGGATTACACGGCGCCAGGGGGCCAGGTGGTGGGTGTGACCCCCGCGTACTGGAATTTGGAGGATCCGGGTGGAAGATGCTCGACTCCAATTCGAGTAGGCTTGGAGGTCTCGGCCCCGGAACCCGCGTGGCTTTGTCCCTCTGCCAGTACCTTCAGGTGTGCGGAGAGTGGTCTCAGCATGGTGGTGGCTGGTCCTGGAGGTCTCCGGCTGCCGAAGCCCTGGCCGGGGCGGGGAGGAAAGCTCAACCCGCTCCCCTCCAAGGGACTCCGTGAAGGAACACCGAGGCGCGGGGGCAGAGACTGCACTGCTCTCGTCCGGGATCTGGATTTTATAGTCTCTGAGTCTTGGCCGCTGATGGGATTACACGGCGCCAGGGGGCCAGGTGGTGAGTGTGACCCCCGCCTACTGGAATTACCGCTGATGGCAGTCTCCGGCTGCCGTAGCCCTGGCCGGGGCGGGGAGGAAAGCTCTACCCGCTCCCCTCCAAGGGACTCCGGGAAGGAACACCGAGGCGCGGGGGCAGAGACTGCACTGCTCTTGTCCGGGATCTGGATTTTATAGTCTCTGAGTCTTGGCCGCTGATGGGATTACACGGCGCCAGGGGGCCAGGTGGTGGATGTGACCCCCGCCTACTGGAATTACCGCTGATGGCAGTCTCCGGCTGCCGTAGCCCTGGCCGGGGCGGGGAGGAAAGCTCAACCCGCTCCCCTCCAAGGGACTCCGGGAAGGAACACCGAGGCGCGGGGGCAGAGACTGCACTGCTCTCGTCCGGGATCTGGATTTTATAGTCTCTGAGTCTTGGCCGCTGATGGGATTACACGGCGACAGGGGGCCAGGTGGTGGGTGTGACACCCGCCTACTGGAATTTGGAGGATCTGGGTGGAAGATGCTCGACTCCAATTCGAGTAGGCTTGGAGGTCTCGGCCCCGGAACCCGCGTGGCTTTGTCCCTCTGCCAGTACCTTCAGGTGTGCGGAGAGTGGTCTCAGCATGGTGGTGGCTGGTCCTGGAGGTCTCCGGCTGCCGTAGCCCTGGCCGGGGCGGGGAGGAAAGCTCAACCCGCTCCCCTCCAAGGGACTCCGGGAAGGAACACCGAGGCGCGGGGGCAGAGACTGCACTGCTCTCGTCCGGGATCTGGATTTTATAGTCTCTGAGTCTTGGCCACTGATGGGATTACACGGCGCCAGGGGGCCAGGTGGTGGGTGTGACCCCCGCCTTCTGGAATTTGGAGGATCTGGGTGGAAGATGCTCGACTCCAATTCGAGTAGGCTTGGAGATCTCGGCCCCGGAACCCGCGTGGCTTTGTCCCTCTGCCAGTACCTTCAGGTGTGCGGAGAGTGGTCTCAGCATGGTGGTGGCTGGTCCTGGAGGTCTCCGGCTGCCGTAGTAGCCCTGGCCGGGGCGGGGAGGAAAGCTCAACCCGCTCCCCTCCAAGGGACTCCGGGAAGGAACACCGAGGCGCGGGGCAGAGACTGCACTGCTCTCCTCCGGGATCTGGATTTTATAGTCTCTGAGTCTTGGCCGCTGATGGGATTACACGGCGCCAGGGGGCCAGGTGGTGGGTGTGACCCCCGCCTACTGGAATTACCGCTGATGGCAGTCTCCGGCTGCCGTAGCCCTGGCCGGGGCGGGGAGGAAAGCTCAACCCGCTCCCCTCCAAGGGACTCCGGGAAGGAACACCGAGGCGCGGGGGCAGAGACTGCACTGCTCTCGTCCGGGATCTGGATTTTATAGTCTCTGAGTCTTGGCCGCTGATGGGATTACACGGCGCCAGGGGGCCAGGTGGTGGGTGTGACCCCCGCCTACTGGAATTTGGAGGATCTGGGTGGAAGATGCTCGACTCCAATGCGAGTAGGCTTGGAGGTCTCGGCCCCGGAACCCGCGTGGCTTTGTCCCTCTGCCAGTACCTTCAGGTGTGCGGAGAGTGGTCTCAGCATGGTGGTGGCTGGTCCTGGAGGTCTCCGGCTGCCGTAGCCGTGGCCGGGGCGGGGAGGAAAGCTCAACCCGCTCCCCTCCAAGGGACTCCGGGAAGGAACACCGAGGCGCGGGGGCAGAGACTGCACTGCTCTCGTCCGAGATCTCGATTTTATAGTCTCTGAGTCTTGGCCGCTGATGGGATTACACGGCGCCAGGGGGCCAGGTGGTGGGTGTGACCCCCGCCTACTGGAATTACCGCTGATGGCAGTCTCCGGCTGCCGTAGCCCTGGCCGGGGCGGGGAGGAAAGCTCAACCTGCTCCCCTCCAAGGGACTCCGGGAAGGAACACCGAGGCGCGGGGGCAGAGACTGCACTGCTCTCGTCCGGGATCTGGATTTTATAGTCTCTGAGTCTTGGCCGCTGATGGGATTACACGGCGCCAGGGGGCCAGGTGGTGGGTGTGACCCCCGCCTACTGGAATTACCGCTGATGGCAGTCTCCGGCTGCCGTAGCCCTGGCCGCTGCGGGGAGGAAAGCTCAACCCGCTCCCCTCCAAGGGACTCCGGGAAGGAACACCGAGGCGCGGGGGCAGAGACTGCACTGCTCTCGTCTGGGATCTGGATTTTATAGTCTCTGAGTCTTGGCCGCTGATGGGATTACACGGCGCAAGGGGGCCAGGTGGTGGGTGTGACCCCCGCCAACTGGAATTTGGAGGATCTGGGTGGAAGATGCTCGACTCCAATTCGAGTAGGCTTGGAGGTCTCGGCCCCGGAACCCGCGTGGCTTTGTCCCTCTGCCAGTACCTTCAGGTGTGCGGAGAGTGGTCTCAGCATGGTGGTGGCTGGTCCTGGAGGTCTCCGGCTGCCGTAGCCCTGGCCGGGGCGGGGAGGAAAGCTCAACCCGCTCCCCCCAAGAGACTCCGGGAAGGAACCCGGAGGCGCGGGGGCAGAGACTGCACTGCTCTCGTCCGGGATCTGGATTTTATAGTCTCTGAGTCTTGGCCGCTGATGGGATTACACGGCGCCAGGGGGCCAGGTGGTGGGTGTGACCCCCGCCTACTGGAATTTGGAGGATCTGGGTGGAAGATGCTCGACTCCAAAGCGAGTAGGCTTGGAGGTCTCGGCCCCGGAACCCGCGTGGCTTTGTCCCTCTGCCAGTACCTTCAGGTGTGCGGAGAGTGGTCTCAGCATGGTGGTGGCTGGTCCTGGAGGTCTCCAGCTGCCGTAGCCCTGGCCGGGGCGGGGAGGAAAGCTCAACCCGCTCCCCTCCAAGGGACTCCGGGAAGGAACACCGAGGCGCGGGGGCAGAGACTGCACTGCTCTCGTCCGGGATCTGGATTTTATAGTCTCTGAGTCTTGGCCGCTGATGGGATTACACGGCGCCAGGGGGCCAGGTGGTGGGTGTGACCCCCGCCTACTGGAATTACCGCTGATGGCAGTCTCCGGCTGCCGTAGCCCTGGCCGGGGCGGGGAGGAAAGCTCAACCCGCTCCCCTCCAAGGGACTCCGGAAAGGAACACCGAGGCGCGGGGGCAGAGACTGCACTGCTCTCGTCCGGGATCTGGATTTTATAGTCTCTGAGTCTTGGCCGCTGATGGGATTACACGGCGCCAGGGGGCCAGGTGGTGGGTGTGACCCCCGCCTACTGGAATTACCGCTGATGGCAGTCTCCGGCTGCCGTAGCCCTGGCCGGGGCGGGGAGGAAAGCTCAACCCGCTCCCCTCCAAGGGACTCCTGGAAGGAACACCGAGGCGCGGGGGCAGAGACTGCACTGCTCTCATACGGGATCTGGATTTTATAGTCCCTGAGTCTTGGCCGCTGATGGGATTAGACGGCGCCAGGGGGCCAGGTGGTGGGTGTGACCCCCGCCTACGGGAATTACCGCTGATGGCAGTCTCCGGCTGCCGTAGCCCTGGCCGGGGCGGGGAGGAAAGCTCAACCCGCTCCCCTCCAAGGGACTCCGGGAAGGAACACCGAGGCGCGGGGGCAGAGACTGCACTGCTCTCGTCCGGGATCTGGATTTTATAGTCTCTGAGTCTTGGCCGCTGATGGGATTACACGGCGCCAGGGGGCCAGGTGGTGGGTGTGACCCCCGCCAACTGGAATTTGGAGGATCTGGGTGGAAGATGCTCGACTCCAATTCGAGTAGGCTTGGAGGTCTCGGCCCCGGAACCCGCGTGGCTTTGTCCCTCTGCCAGTACCTTCAGGTGTGCGGAGAGTGGTCTCAGCATGGTGGTGGCTGGTCCTGGAGGTTTCCGGCTGCCGTAGTCCTGGCCGGGACGGGGAGGAAAGCTCAACCCGCTCCCCCCAAGAGACTCCGGGAAGGAACACCGAGGCGCGGGGGCAAAGACTGCACTGCTCTCGTCCGGGATCTGGATTTTATAGTCTCTGAGTCTTGGCCGCTGATGGGATTACACGGCGCCAGGGGGCCGGGTGGTGGGTGTGACCCCCGCCTCCTGGAATTTGGAGGATCTGGGTGGAAGATGCTCGACTCCAATGCGAGTAGGCTTGGAGGTCTCGGCCCCGGAACCCGCGTGGCTTTGTCCCTCTGCCAGTACCTTCAGGTGTGTGGAGAGTGGTCTCAGCATGGTGGTGGCTGGTCCTGGAGGTCTCCGGCTGCCGTAGCCCTGGCCGGGGCGGGGAGGAAAGCTCAACTCGCTCCCCTCCAAGGTACTCCGGGAAGGAACACCGAGGCGCGGGGGCAGAGACTGCACTGCTCTCGTCCGGGATCTGGATTTTATAGTCTCTGAGTCTTGGCCGCTGATGGGATTACACGGCGCCAGGGGGCCAGGTGGTGGGTGTTACCCCCGCCTACTGGAATTACCGCTGATGGCAGTCTCCGACTGCCGTAGCCCTGGCCGGGGCGGGGAGGAAAGCTCAACCCGCTCCCCTCCAAGGGACTCCGGGAAGGAACACCGAGGCGCGGGGGCAGAGACTGCACTGCTCTCGTGCGGGATCTGGATTTTATAGTCTCTGAGTCTTGGCCGCTGATGGGATTACACAGCGCCAGGGGGCCAGGTGGTGGGTGTGACCCCCGCCAACTGGAATTACCGCTGATGGCAGTCTCCGGCTGCCGTAGCCCTGGCCGGGGCGGGGAGGAAAGCTCAACCCGCTCCCCTCCAAGGGACTCCGGGAAGGAACACCGAGGCGCGGGGGCAGAGACTGCACTGCTCTCGTCCGGGATCTGGATTTTATAGTCTCTGAGTCTTGGCCGCTGATGGGATTACACGGCGCCAGGGGGCCAGGTGGTGGGTGTGACCCCCGCCAACTGGAATTTGGAGGATCTGGGTGGAAGATGCTCGACTCCAATTCGAGTAGGCTTGGAGGTCTCGGCCCCGGAACCCGCGTGGCTTTGTCCCTCTGCCAGTACCTTCAGGTGTGCGGAGAGTGGTCTCAGCATGGTGGTGGCTGGTCCTGGAGGTTTCCGGCTGCCGTAGCCCTGGCCGGGGCGGGGAGGAAAGCTCAACCCGCTCCCCCCAAGAGACTCCGGGAAGGAACACCGAGGCGCGGGGGCAGAGACTGCACTGCTCTCGTCCGGGATCTGGATTTTATAGTCTCTGAGTCTTGGCCGCTGATGGGATTACACGGCGGAGGGGGCCAGGTGGTGGGTGTGACCCCCGCCTACTGGAATTTGGAGGATCTGGGTGGAAGATGCTCGACTCCAATTCGAGTAGGCTTGGAGGTCTCAGCCCCGGAACCTGCGTGGCTTTGTCCCTCTGCCAGTACCTTCAGGTGTGCGGAGAGTGGTCTCAGCATGGTGGTGGCTGGTCCTGGAGGTCTCCGGCTGCCGTAGCCCTGGCCGGGGCGGGGAGGAAAGCTCAACCCGCTCCCCTCCAAGGGACTCCGGGAAGGAACACCGAGGCGCGGGGGCAGAGACTGCACTGCTCTCGTCCGGGATCTGGATTTTATAGTCTCTGAGTCTTGGCCGCTGATGGGATTACACGGCGCCAGGGGGCCAGGTGGTGGGTGTGACCCCCGCCTACTGGAATTACCGCTGATGGCAGTCTCCGGCTGCCGTAGCCCTGGCCTGGGCGGGGAGGAAAGCTCAACCCGCTCCCCACCAAGGGACTCCGGGAAGGAACACTGAGGCGCGGGTGCAGAGACTGCATTGCTCTCGTCCGGGATCTGGATTTTATAGTCTCTGAGTCTTGGCCGCTGATGGGATTACACGGCGCCAGGGGGCCAGGTGGTGGGTGTGACCCCCGCGTACTGGAATTACCGCTGATGGCAGTCTCCGGCTGCCGTAGCCCTGGCCGGGGCGGGGAGGAAAGCTCTACCCGCTCCCCTCCAAGGGACTCCGGGAAGGAACACCGAGGCGCGGGGGCAGAGACTGCACTGCTCTCGTCCGGGATCTGGATTTTATAGTCTCTGAGTCTTGGCCGCTGATGGGATTACACGGCGCCAGGGGGCCAGGTGGTGGGTATGACCCCCGCCTACTGGAATTTGGAGGATCTGGGTGGAAGATGCTCGACTCCAATTCGAGTAGGCTTGGAGTTCTCGGCCCCGGAACCCGCGTGGCTTTGTCCCTCTGCCAGTACCTTCAGGTGTGCGGAGAGTGGTCTCAGCATGGTGGTGGCTGGTCCTGGAGGTCTCGGGCTGCCGTAGCCCTGGCCGGGGCGGGGAGGAAAGCTCAACCCGCTCCCCTCCAAGGGACTCCGGAAAGGAACACCGAGGCGCGGGGGCAGAGACTGCACTGCTCTCGTCCGGGATCTGGATTTTATAGTCTCTGAGTCTTGGCCGCTGATGGGATTACACGGCGCCAGGGGGCCAGGTGGTGGGTGTGACTCCCGCCTACTGGAATTTGGAGGATCTGGGTGGAAGATGCTCGACTCCAATTCGAGTAGGCTTGGAGGTCTCGGCCCCGGAACCCGCGTGGCTTTGTCCCTCTGCCAGTACCTTCAGGTGTGCGGAGAGTGGTCTCAGCATGGTGGTGGCTGGTCCTGGAGGTCTCCGGCTGCCGTAGCCCTGGCCGGGGCGGGGAGGAAAGCTCAACCCGCTCCCCTCCAATGGACTCCGGGAAGGAACACAGAGGCGCGGGGGCAGAGACTGCACTGCTCTCGTCCGGGATCTGGATTTTATAGTCTCTGAGTCTTGGCCGCTGATGGGATTACACGGCGCCAGGGGGCCAGGTGGTGGGTGTGAGCCCCGCCTACTGGAATTACCGCTGATGGCAGTCTCCGGCTGCCGTAGCCCTGGCCGGGGCGGGGAGGAAAGCTCAACCCGCTCCCCTCCAAGGGACTCCGGGAAGGAACACCGAGGCGCGGGGGCAGAGACTGCACTGCTCTCGTCCGGGATCTGGATTTTATAGTCTCTGAGTCTTGGCCGCTGATGGGATTACACGGCGCCAGGGGACCAGGTGGTGGGTGTGACCCCCGCCTACTGGAATTACCGCTGATGGCAGTCTCCGGCTGCCGTAGTCCTGGCCGGGGCGGGGAGGAAAGCTCAACCCGCTCCCCTCCAAGGGACTCCGGGAAGGAACACCGAGGCGCGGGGGCAGAGACTGCACTGCTCTCGTCCGGGATCTGGATTTTATAGTCTCTGAGTCTTGGCCGCTGATGGGATTACACGGCGCCAGGGGGCCAGGTGGTGGGTGTGACCCCCGCCTACTGGAATTTGGAGGATCTGGGTGGAAGATGCTCGACTCCAATTCGAGTAGGCTTGGAGGTCTCGGCCCCGGAACCCGCGTGGCTTTGTCCCTCTGCCAGTACCTTCAGGTGTGCGGAGAGTGGTCTCAGCATGGTGGTGGCTAGTCCTGGACGTCTCCGGCTGCCGTAGCCCTGGCCGGGGCGGGGAGGAAAGCTCAACCCGCTCCCCTCCAAGGGACTCCGGGAAGGAACACCGAGGTGCGGGGGCAGAGACTGCACTGCTCTCGTCCGGGATCTGGATTTTATAGTCTCTGAGTCTTGGCCGCTGATGGGATTACACGGCGCCAGGGGGCCAGGTGGTGGGTGTGACCCCCGCCTACTGGATTTTGGAGGATCTGGGTGGAAGATGCTCGACTCCAAAGCGAGTAGGCTTGGAGGTCTCGGCCCCGGAACCCGCGTGGCTTTGTCCCTCTGCCAGTACCTTCAGGTGTGCGGAGATTGGTCTCAGCATGGTGGTGGCTGGTCCTGGAGGTCTCCGGCTGCCGTAGCCCTGGCCGGGGCGGGGAGGAAAGCTCAACCCGCTCCCCTCCAAGGGACTCCGGGAAGGAACACCGAGGCGCGGGGGCAGAGACTGCACTGCTCTCGTCCGGGATCTGGATTTTATAGTCTCTGAGTCTTGGCCGCTGATGGGATTACACGGCGCCAGGGGGCCAGGTGGTGGGTGTGACCCCCGCCTACTGGAATTACCGCTGATGGCAGTCTCCGGCTGCCGTAGCCCTGGCCGGGGCGGGGAGGAAAGCTCAACCCGCTCCCCTCCAAGGGACTCCGGAAAGGAACACCGAGGCGCGGGGGCAGAGACTGCACTGCTCTCGTCCGGGATCTGGATTTTATAGTCTCTGAGTCTTGGCCGCTGATGGGATTACACGGCGCCAGGGGGCCAGGTGGTCGGTGTGACCCCCGCCTACTGGAATTACCGCTGATGGCAGTCTCCGGCTGCCGTAGCCCTGGCCGGGGCGGGGAGGAAAGCTCAACCCGCTCCCCTCCAAGGGACTCCGGGAAGGAACACCGAGGCGCGGGGGCAGAGACTGCACTGCTCTCATACGGGATCTGGATTTTATAGTCCCTGAGTCTTGGCCGCTGATGGGATTAGACGGCGCCAGGGGGCCAGGTGGTGGGTGTGACCCCCGCCTACGGGAATTACCACTGATGGCAGTCTCCGGCTGCCGTAGCCCTGGCCGGGGCGGGGAGGAAAGCTCAACCCACTCCCCTCCAAGGGACTCCGGGAAGGAACACCGAGGCGCGGGGGCAGAGACTGCACTGCTCTCGTCCGGGATCTGGATTTTATAGTCTCTGAGTCTTGGCCGCTGATGGGATTACACGGCGCCAGGGGGCCAGGTGGTGGGTGTGACCCCCGCCAACTGGAATTTGGAGGATCTGGGTGGAAGATGCTCGACTCCAATTCGAGTAGGCTTGGAGGTCTCGGCCCCGGAACCCGCGTGGCTTTGTCCCTCTGCCAGTACCTTCAGGTGTGCGGAGAGTGGTCTCAGCATGGTGGTGGCTGGTCCTGGAGGTTTCCGGCTGCCGTAGTCCTGGCCGGGGCGGGGAGGAAAGCTCAACCCGCTCCCCCCAAGAGACTCCGGGAAGGAACACCGAGGCGCGGGGGCAAAGACTGCACTGCTCTCGTCCGGGATCTGGATTTTATAGTCTCTGAGTCTTGGCCGCTGATGGGATTACACGGCGCCAGGGGGCCAGGTGGTGGGTGTGACCCCCGCCTACTGGAATTTGGAGGATCTGGGTGGAAGATGCTCGACTCCAATGCGAGTAGGCTTGGAGGTCTCGGCCCCGGAACCCGCGTGGCTTTGTCCCTCTGCCAGTACCTTCAGGTGTGTGGAGAGTGGTCTCAGCATGGTGGTGGCTGGTCCTGGAGGTCTCCGGCTGCCGTAGACCTGGCCGGGGCGGGGAGGAAAGCTCAACTCGCTCCCCTCCAAGGTACTCCGGGAAGGAACACCGAGGCGCGGGGGCAGAGACTGCACTGCTCTCGTCCGGGATCTGGATTTTATAGTCTCTGAGTCTTGGCCGCTGATGGGATTACACGGCGCCAGGGGGCCAGGTGGTGGGTGTGACCCCCGCCTACTGGAATTACCGCTGATGGCAGTCTCCGACTGCCGTAGCCCTGGCCGGGGCGGGGAGGAAAGCTCAACCCGCTCCCCTCCAAGGGACTCCGGGAAGGAACACCGAGGCGCGGGGGCAGAGACTGCACTGCTCTCGTCCGGGATCTGGATTTTATAGTCTCTGAGTCTTGGCAGCTGATGGGATTACACAGCGCCAGGTGGCCAGGTGGTGGGTGTGACCCCCGCCAACTGGAATTACCGCTGATGGCAGTCTCCGGCTGCCGTAGCCCTGGCCGGGGCGGGGAGGAAAGCTCAACCCGCTCCCCTCCAAGGGACTCCGGGAAGGAACACCGAGGCGCGGGGGCAGAGACTGCACTGCTCTCGTCCGGTATCTGGATTTTATAGTCTCTGAGTCTTGGCCGCTGATGGGATTACACGGCGCCAGGGGGCCAGTTGGTGGGTGTGACCCCCGCCAACTGGAATTTGGAGGATCTGGGTGGAAGATGCTCGACTCCAATTCGAGTAGGCTTGGAGGTCTCGGCCCCGGAACCCGCGTGGCTTTGTCCCTCTGCCAGTACCTTCAGGTGTGCGGAGAGTGGTCTCAGCATGGTGGTGGCTGGTCCTGGAGGTTTCCGGCTGCCGTAGCCCTGGCCGGGGCGGGGAGGAAAGCTCAACCCGCTCCCCCCAAGAGACTCCGGGAAGGAACACCGAGGCGCGGGGGCAGAGACTGCACTGCTCTCGTCCGGGATCTGGATTTTATAGTCTCTGAGTCTTGGCCGCTGATGGGATTACACGGCGGAGGGGGCCAGGTGGTGGGTGTGACCCCCGCCTACTGGAATTTGGAGGATCTGGGTGGAAGATGCTCGACTCCAATTCGAGTAGGCTTGGAGGTCTCAGCCCCGGAACCTGCGTGGCTTTGTCCCTCTGCCAGTACCTTCAGGTGTGCGGAGAGTGGTCTCAGCATGGTGGTGGCTGGTCCTGGAGGTCTCCGGCTGCCGTAGCCCTGGCCGGGGCGGGGAGGAAAGCTCAACCCGCTCCCCTCCAAGGGACTCCGGGAAGGAACACCGAGGTGCAGGGGCAGAGACTGCACTGCTCTCGTCCGGGATCTGGATTTTATAGTCTCTGAGTCTTGGTCGCTGATGGGATTACACGACGCCAGGGGGCCAGGTGGTGGGTGTGACCCCCGCCTACTGGAATTTGGAGGATCTGGGTGGAAGATGCTCGACTCCAATTCGAGTAGGCTTGGAGGTCTCGGCCCCGGAACCCGCGTGGCTTTGTCCCTCTGCCAGTACCTTCAGGTGTGCGGAGAGTGGTCTCAGCATGGTGGTGGCTGGTCCTGGAGGTCTCCGGCTGCCGTAGCCCTGGCCGGGGCGGGGAGGAAAGCTCAACCCGCTCCCCTCCAAGGGACTCCGGGAAGGAACACCGAGGCGCGGGGGCAGAGACTGCACTGCTCTCGTCCGGGATCTGGATTTTATAGTCTCTGAGTCTTGGCCGCTGATGGGATTACACGGCGCCAGGGGGCCAGGTGGTGGGTGTGACCCCCGCCTACTGGAATTACCGCTGATGGCAGTCTCCGGCTGCCGTAGCCCTGGCCTGGGCGGGGAGGAAAGCTCAACCCGCTCCCCTCCAAGGGACTCCGGGAAGGAACACTGAGGCGCGGGTGCAGAGACTGCATTGCTCTCGTCCGGGATCTGGATTTTATAGTCTCTGAGTCTTGGCCGCTGATGGGATTACACGGCGCCAGGGGGCCAGGTGGTGGGTGTGACCCCCGCGTACTGGAATTACCGCTGATGGCAGTCTCCGGCTGCCGTAGCCCTGGCCGGGGCGGGGAGGAAAGCTCTACCCGCTCCCCTCCAAGGGACTCCGGGAAGGAACACCGAGGCGCGGGGGCAGAGACTGCACTGCTCTCGTCCGGGATTTGGATTTTATAGTCTCTGAGTCTTGGCCGCTGATGGGATTACACGGCGCCAGGGGGCCAGGTGGTTGGTGTGACCCCTGCCTACTGGAATTTGGAGGATCTGGGTGGAAGATGCTCGACTCCAATTCGAGTAGGCTTGGAGTTCTCGGCCCCGGAACCCGCGTGGCTTTGTCCCTCTGCCAGTACCTTCAGGTGTGCGGAGAGTTGTCTCAGCATGGTGGTGGCTGGTCCTGGAGGTCTCCGGCTGCCGTAGCCCTGGCCGGGGCGGGGAGGAAAGCTCAACCCGCTCCCCTCCAAGGGACTCCGGAAAGGAACACCGAGGCGCGGGGGCAGAGACTGCACTGCTCTCTTCCGGGATCTGGATTTTATAGTCTCTGAGTCTTGGCCGCTGATGGGATTACACGGCGCCAGGGGGCCAGGTGGTGGGTGTGACTCCCGCCTACTGGAATTTGGAGGATCTGGGTGGAAGATGCTCGACTCCAATTCGAGTAGGCTTGGAGGTCTCGGCCCCGGAACCCGCGTGGCTTTGTCCCTCTGCCAGTACCTTCAGGTGTGCGGAGAGTGGTCTCAGCATGGTGGTGGCTGGTCCTGGAGGTTTCCGGCTGCCGTAGCCCTGGCCGGGGCGGGGAGGAAAGCTCAACCCGCTCCCCCCAAGAGACTCCGGGAAGGAACACCGAGGCGCGGGGGCAGAGACTGCACTGCTCTCGTCCGGGATCTGGATTTTATAGTCTCTGAGTCTTGGCCGCTGATGGGATTACACGGCGGAGGGGGCCAGGTGGTGGGTGTGACCCCCGCCTACTGGAATTTGGAGGATCTGGGTGGAAGATGCTCGACTCCAATTCGAGTAGGCTTGGAGGTCTCAGCCCCGGAACCTGCGTGGGTTTGTCCCTCTGCCAGTACCTTCAGGTGTGCGGAGAGTGGTCTCAGCATGGTGGTGGCTGGTCCTGGAGGTCTCCGGCTGCCGTAGCCCTGGCCGGGGCGGGGAGGAAAGCTCAACCCGCTCCCCTCCAAGGGACTCCGGGAAGGAACACCGAGGTGCAGGGGCAGAGACTGCACTGCTCTCGTCAGGGATCTGGATTTTATAGTCTCTGAGTCTTGGTCGCTGATGGGATTACACGACGCCAGGGGGCCAGGTGGTGGGTGTGACCCCCGCCTACTGGAATTTGGAGGATCTGGGTGGAAGATGCTCGACTCCAATTCGAGTAGGCTTGGAGGTCTCGGCCCCGGAACCCGCGTGGCTTTGTCCCTCTGCCAGTACCTTCAGGTGTGCGGAGAGTGGTCTCAGCAAGGTGGTGGCTGGTCCTGGAGGTCTCCGGCTGCCGTAGCCCTGGCCGGGGCGGGGAGGAAAGCTCAACCCGCTCCCCTCCATGGGACTCCGGGAAGGAACACCGAGGTGCGGGGGCAGAGACTGCACTGCTCTCGTCCGGGATCTGGATTTTATAGTCTCTGAATCTTGGCCGCTGATGGGATTACACGGCGCCAGGGGGCCAGGTGGTGGGTGTGACCCCCGCCTACTGGAATTTGGAGGATCTGGGTGGAAGATTCTCGACTCCAATTCGAGTAGGCTTGGAGGTCTCGGCCCCGGAACCCGCGTGGCTTTGTCCCTCTGCCAGTACCTTCAGGTGTGCGGAGAGTGGTCTCAGCATGGTGGTGGCTGGTCCTGGAGGTCTCCGGCTGCCGTAGCCCTGGCCGGGGCGGGGAGGAAAGCTCAACCCGCTCCCCTCCAAGGGACTCCGGGAAGGAACACCGAGGCGCGGGGGCAGAGACTGCACTGCTCTCGTCCGGGATCTGGATTTTATAGTCTCTGAGTCTTGGCCGCTGATGGGATTACACGGCGCCAGGGGGCCAGGTGGTGGGTGTGAGCCCCGCCTACTGGAATTACCGCTGATGGCAGTCTCCGGCTGCCGTAGCCCTGGCCGGGGCGGGGAGGAAAGCTCAACCCGCTCCCCTCCAAGGTACTCCGGGAAGGAACACCGAGGCGCGGGGGCAGAGACTGCACTGCTCTCGTCCGGGATCTGGATTTTATAGTCTCTGAGTCTTGGCCGCTGATGGGATTACACAGCGCCAGGTGGCCAGGTGGCCAGGTGGTGGGTGTGACCCCCGCCAACTGGAATTACCGCTGATGGCAGTCTCCGGCTGCCGTAGCCCTGGCCGGGGCGGGGAGGAAAGCTCAACCCGCTCCCCTCCAAGGGACTCCGGGAAGGAACACCGAGGCGCGGGGGCAGAGACTGCACTGCTCTCGTCCGGTATCTGGATTTTATAGTCTCTGAGTCTTGGCCGCTGATGGGATTACACGGCGCCAGGGGGCCAGTTGGTGGGTGTGACCCCCGCCAACTGGAATTTGGAGGATCTGGGTGGAAGATGCTCGACTCCAATTCGAGTAGGCTTGGAGGTCTCGGCCCCGGAACCCGCGTGGCTTTGTCCCTCTGCCAGTACCTTCAGGTGTGCGGAGAGTGGTCTCAGCATGGTGGTGGCTGGTCCTGGAGGTTTCCGGCTGCCGTAGCCCTGGCCGGGGCGGGGAGGAAAGCTCAACCCGCTCCCCCCAAGAGACTCCGGGAAGGAACACCGAGGCGCGGGGGCAGAGACTGCACTGCTCTCGTCCGGGATCTGGATTTTATAGTCTCTGAGTCTTGGCCGCTGATGGGATTACACGGTGGAGGGGGCCAGGTGGTGGGTGTGACCCCCGCCTACTGGAATTTGGAGGATCTGGGTGGAAGATGCTCGACTCCAATTCGAGTAGGCTTGGAGGTCTCAGCCCCGGAACCTGCGTGGCTTTGTCCCTCTGCCAGTACCTTCAGGTGTGCGGAGAGTGGTCTCAGCATGGTGGTGGCTGGTCCTGGAGGTCTCCGGCTGCCGTAGCCCTGGCCGGGGCGGGGAGGAAAGCTCAACCCGCTCCCCTCCAAGGGACTCCGGGAAGGAACACCGAGGTGCAGGGGCAGAGACTGCACTGCTCTCGTCCGGGATCTGGATTTTATAGTCTCTGAGTCTTGGTCGCTGATGGGATTACACGACGCCAGGGGGCCAGGTGGTGGGTGTGACCCCCGCCTACTGGAATTTGGAGGATCTGGGTGGAAGATGCTCGACTCCAATTCGAGTAGGCTTGGAGGTCTCGGCCCCGGAACCCGCGTGGCTTTGTCCCTCTGCCAGTACCTTCAGGTGTGCGGAGAGTGGTCTCAGCAAGGTGGTGGCTGGTCCTGGAGGTCTCCGGCTGCCGTAGCCCTGGCCGGGGCGGGGAGGAAAGCTCAACCCGCTCCCCTCCAAGGGACTCCGGGAAGCAACACCGAGGTGCGGGGGCAGAGACTGCACTGCTCTCGTCCGGGATCTGGATTTTATAGTCTCTGAGTCTTGGCCGCTGATGGGATTACACGGCGCCAGGGGGCCAGGTGGTGGGTGTGACCCCCGCCTACTGGAATTTGGAGGATCTGGGTGGAAGATGCTCGACTCCAATTCGAGTAGGCTTGGAGGTCTCGGCCCCGGAACCCGTGTGGCTTTGTCCCTCTGCCAGTACCTTCAGGTGTGCGGAGAGTGGTCTCAGCATGGTGGTGGCTGGTCCTGGAGGTCTCCGGCTCGGTAGCCCTGGCCGGGGCGGGGAGGAAAGCTCAACCCGCTCCCCTCCAAGGGACTCCGTGAAGGAACACCGAGGCGCGGGGGCAGAGACTGCACTGCTCTCGTCCGGGATCTGGATTTTATAGTCTCTGAGTCTTGGCCGCTGATGGGATTACACGGCGCCAGGGGGCCAGGTGGTGGGTGTGACCCCCGCCTACTGGAATTACCGCTGATGGCAGTCTCCGGCTGCCGTAGCCCTGGCCTGCGCGGGGAGGAAAGCTCAACCCGCTCCACTCCAAGGGACTCCGGGAAGGAACACTGAGGCGCGGGTGCAGAGACTGCATTGCTCTCGTCCGGGATCTGGATTTTATAGTCTCTGAGTCTTGGCCGCTGATGGGATTACACGGCGCCAGGGGGCCAGGTGGTGGGTGTGACCCCCGCGTACTGGAATTACCGCTGATGGCAGTCTCCGGCTGCCGTAGCCCTGGCCGGGGCGGGGAGGAAAGCTCAACCCACTCCCCTCCAAGGGACTCCGGGAAGGAACACCGAGGCGCGGGGGCAGAGACTGCACTGCTCTCGTCCGGGATCTGGATTTTATAGTCTCTGAGTCTTGGCCGCTGATGGGATTACACGGCGCCAGGGGGCCAGGTGGTGGGTGTGACCCCCGCCTACTGGAATTTGGAGGATCTGGGTGGAAGATGCTCGACTCCAATTCGAGTAGGCTTGGAGTTCTCGGCCCCGGAACCCGCGTGGCTTTGTCCCTCTGCCAGTACCTTCAGGTGTGCGGAGAGTTGTCTCAGCATGGTGGTGGCTGGTCCTGGAGGTCTCCGGCTGCCGTAGCCCTGGCCGGGGCGGGGAGGAAAGCTCAACCCGCTCCCCTCCAAGGGACTCCGGAAAGGAACACCGAGGCGCGGGGGCAGAGACTGCACTGCTCTCGTCCGGGATCTGGATTTTATAGTCTCTGAGTCTTGGCCGCTGATGGGATTACACGGCGCCAGGGGGCCAGGTGGTGGGTGTGACTCCCGCCTACTGGAATTTGGAGGATCTGGGTGGAAGATGCTCGACTCCAATTCGAGTAGGCTTGGAGGTCTCGGCCCCGGAACCCGCGTGGCTTTGTCCCTCTGCCAGTACCTTCAGGTGTGCGGAGAGTGGTCTCAGCATGGTGGTGGCTGGTCCTGGAGGTCTCCGGCTGCCGTAGCCCTGGCCGGGGCGGGGAGGAAAGCTCAACCCGCTCCCCTCCAATGGACTCCGGGAAGGAACACAGAGGCGCGGGGGCAGAGACTGCACTGCTCTCGTCCGGGATCTGGATTTTATAGTCTCTGAGTCTTGGCCGCTGATGGGATTACACGGCGCCAGGGGGCCAGGTGGTGGGTGTGAGCCCCGCCTACTGGAATTACCGCTGATGGCAGTCTCCGGCTGCCGTAGCCCTGGCCGGGGCGGGGAGGAAAGCTCAACCCGCTCCCCTCCAAGGGACTCCGGGAAGGAACACCGAGGCGCGGGGGCAGAGACTGCACTGCTCTCGTCCGGGATCTGGATTTTATAGTCTCTGAGTCTTGGCCGCTGATGGGATTACACGGCGCCAGGGGACCAGGTGGTGGGTGTGACCCCCGCCTACTGGAATTACCGCTGATGGCAGTCTCTGGCTGCCGTAGTCCTGGCCGGGGCGGGGAGGAAAGCTCAACCCGCTCCCCTCCAAGGGACTCCGGGAAGGAACACCGAGGCGCGGGGGCAGAGACTGCACTGCTCTCGTCCGGGATCTGGATTTTATAGTCTCTGAGTCTTGGCCGCTGATGGGATTACATGGCGCCAGGGGGCCAGGTGGTGGGTGTGACCCCCGCCTACTGGAATTTGGAGGATCTGGGTGGAAGATGCTCGACTCCAATTCGAGTAGGCTTGGAGGTCTCGGCCCCGGAACCCGCGTGGCTTTGTCCCTCTGCCAGTACCTTCAGGTGTGCGGAGAGTGGTCTCAGCATGGTGGTGGCTAGTCCTGGAGGTCTCCGGCTGCCGTAGCCCTGGCCGGGGCGGGGAGGAAAGCTCAACCCGCTCCCCTCCAAGGGACTCCGGGAAGGAACACCGAGGTGCGGGGGCAGAGACTGCACTGCTCTCGTCCGGGATCTGGATTTTATAGTCTCTGAGTCTTGGCCGCTGATGGGATTACACGGCGCCAGGGGGCCAGGTGGTGGGTGTGACCCCCGCCTACTGGAATTTGGAGGATCTGGGTGGAAGATGCTCGACTCCAATTCGAGTAGGCTTGGAGGTCTCGGCCCCGGAACCCGCGTGGCTTTGTCCCTCTGCCAGTATGTTCAGGTGTGCGGAGAGTGGTCTCAGCATGGTGGTGGCTGGTCCTGGAGGTCTCCGGCTGCCGTAGCCCTGGCCGGGGCCGGGAGGAAAGCTCAACCCGCTCCCCTCCAAGGGACTCCGGGAAGGAACACCGAGGCGCGGGGGCAGAGACTGCACTGCTCTCGTCCGGGATCTGGATTTTCTGCAGCAAAGCAGAAAGGATAAAGCAATGTTTTCCTATACTCTACAATAAATTGTGTAATGGGAAAACAATGCTACACACAAAAACAACAATAGAAAATAGAGTGAATCCATATCTCACAGCAGATGCAGAATTTAATTAAAAGTGGACTTATGGTCCAGCTTTGACAGAGAGCTGAATCCTTAAAATACACAGAGGAAAACCTCGACCAGTCTCTCCATGACGCTAATCTTAGAGGGCTCATCTACAGTTTCATTCCATTGGCAAATAACAGAGAAACCAAAATAAATAATGAAACTAAATCAATTACAAGATTTTAATGAGAACGGAAATGATATTAAAATTAAAGTATCCAAGATCCAGCCCCTAGAAAGCCGGTTTTCAACCCCTGAGCCGCGCGGGACGGGCATGGAGGCCCAGCACTGGGCAACAAAGCTGAACGGCTCCAATTCCAAACAGGTACAGCCCGCCCCCAAGGGCCTGGGACCCTTTCTGGGCATGTGCACCTAGATCCAGCCCCTACAAAGCCGGTTTTCAACCCCTGAGCTGCACGGGACGGGCACGGAGGCCCAGCTCTGGGCAACAAAGCTGAACGGCTCCAATTCCAAACAGGTACAGCCTGCCCCCAAGGGCCTGGGACCCTTTCTGGGCATGCACACCTAGATCCAGCCCCTAGAAAGCCGGTTTTTCAACCCCTGAGCCGCGCAGGACAGCACAGAGGCCCAGCTCTGGGCAACAAAGCTGAACGGCTCCAATTCCAAACAGGTACAGCCCGCCCCCAAGGGCCTGGGACCCTTTCTGGGCATGCGCACCTAGATCCAGCCCCTAGAAAGCCGGTTTTCAACCCCTGAGCTGCGCGGGACGGGCACGGAGGCCCAGCTCTGGGCAACAAAGCTGAACGGCTCCAATTCCAAACTGGAGATGTTCCCAACTTCTCGCCCAGTGCCAGGGACCCTTTCCGGAGCCGCGACCGCGTAGATTTTCCCACTACGTATGCCATAGGAACCATAAGCTACCTTCTTAGATGGAAACTTCTCTATTTTATCTCAGCCACTAGAAACACAGTAGCCAATAACTCATAAGCCTATCTTAACTCACACTGCATATCAAACAGAATAGTAACAGTGAACGTGAAGGACTAAACCACACCTCTCACAATGGTAAAGCAACGTAAAAGCCCACCAAACTTTCATATTGAAGAGTCTAGCTCAGATGACACCAACAGTACTGTAGTGTTAGACAACCTCTCTGACAAGGAATTCAGGAGGGAGCTTCTTAGGATGCTTAGGGAATTAAAAGAAACAATGGAATGTAATGCCAATAGAAGACAAGAGGATCTGAAGGCAGAAATGAGGAAAATGCAATCAGAAATATCAGACCTGAAAAATCTCGTAGGCGAATTGAAAAGCTCAGTGGAAGGCCTCAGCAGCAGAGTAACAGCTGCTGAGAACAGAATCAGTGAACTCGAAGATGAAGTTCAGAGACTCTCCAGAAAACAGCAGAAAATGGAAAAGAGACTCACAATTCGGGAACAGATGGCAAGAGAAGATCGTGATGAAGCCAAGAGGGGTAACATAAGAATTATTGGAGTCCCAGAGGTACAGGAAGAAAACCTTGATGAAGAAGAAACTGTCAAAGACATCATTGCTACAACGTTTCCAGAGCTGAAGAAAACTTGTGACCACATTCAGGAGGCACGAAGGGTACCAGCTAGAAGAAATCCGAATAAAAATACCCCAAGACACATTCTGATCAAAATGACCAAAACCTTAGACAGAGACAAAATTCTGAAAGCAGCAAGATCGAAGAAAGAAATCTCTTACAAAGGAGCATACTTAAAATTCACAGCTGATTTTTCTGATGAAACCCTCATGGCCCGAAAACAGTGGTGGGACATAGTGAAAAAACTCAATGAAATAAATGCCTCTCCAAAAATATTTTACCCAGCGAGACTCTCATTCATAATAGAAGGAACAACACACAGTTTCACAGACAAACAACAGCTCAGGAACTTCATAGACTCAAAACCATGGTTACAAGAACAACTAAATGGGCTACTTTAAGGCAAGAAAGGCCCATCAAATACACCAAATTTTAAAAGAACAATGGGACAAAATCCCATAACAATAATCTCTCTCAATGTCAATGGGCTAAACGCACCAATTAAAAGACATAGAGTGGCAGGATGGATTAGAAAATTGAACCCAACATTCTGCTGCCTGCAAGAAACACATCTCAATAGTCAAAGCAAACACAGGCTCAGAGTCAAAGGCTGGAAAACAATCCTACACGCAAACAGCTCCCATAAAAAAGCTGGGGTAGCCATCCTAATATCAGACCACATCGATTTCAGAGTGAGGAAGGTCATAAGAGACAGTGAAGACCATTTCTTATTGATCAAAGGATCTGTACAACAGGAAAAACTTACAATAATAAATGTATATGCACCTAATGAGAGACCAGCAAAGTACTTAAAACAACTATTCATAGATTTGGAAAAAGACATCAATAGCAACACAATACTAGTGGGAGACTTCAACACTGCTTTGTCACCTCTTGATAGATCAACCAGACTCAGGCTTAGCAAGGACATACTTCATTTGAGGGAAACAATGGAAGAAAGGGACTTAGTAGATATATATAGGACACTTCATCCACAAAAAGCTGAATACACATTCTTCTCAAGCGTCCATGGAACATTCTCCAAGATAGACCACATGCTGAGCCACAAAACATGCCTCCATAAAATTAAGAAGATAGAGATTGTATCAACAATCTTCTCAGACCATAATGCGCTGAAATTAGAAGTAAATCACACACAAAAACAGAAAACTAAATCAAACACCTGGAAATTAAACAGTGAACTATTGAACAACGAGTGGATTAGACAGGAAATCAAAGAGGAAATCAAAAGATTCCTAGAAACGAATGAAAATGAGAACACGAGTTACCAAAACTTATGGGACACAGAAAAGGCTGTGTTAAGAGGAAAGTTTATAGCTCTACAAGCATTCCTCAGGAAGGAGCAGCGAGCACACATATGTAACCTAACCTCACAGCTTAAGAGCTTGGAGAAGGACCAAAAAAAGGAGCACAACCCGAAGAGGAGAAAGGAAATAATAAAACTCAGAGCAGAGATTAACGAGATGGAAACCCAAAAAACAATCCGAAAGATCAATGAAACCAAAAGCTGGTTCTTTGAGAAAATTAACAAGATCGATAAGCCTCTAGCAAAACTCACAAAGAAAGGGAGAGAGAAAACTCTAATAAACCGAATCAGAAATGAAAAGGGGGTCATTACAACAGAAACCACAGAAATTCAGAGGATCCTCAGGGAGTACTTTGAGAAGCTTTATGCCACGGAACATCAAAACCTCGAGGAAATGGATAAATTCCTAGACTCCTACAGACTCCCAAGGCTGAACCAAGAAGAAGTGGAATACCTGAACAGACCTATCACCATGAAGGAAATTGAAATGGTAATAAAAAGTCTCCCCAAGCACAAAAGTCCTGGCCCGGAAGGATTCACTAGTGAATTCTTCCAAATCCTTAAAGAGGACTTACTCCCAATGCTCTTTAAGCTTTTCCACGAAATTGAAATATCAAAAACACTTCCGAACAGTTTTTACGAAGCAAATATCACACTGATATCAAAAGCAGACAGAGATACCACAAAGAAAGAAAATTACAGGCCGATATCCCTGATGAACACAGATGCAAAGATCCTCAACAAACTACTAGCAAATAGAATCCAACTACTCATCAAAAAGATCATGCACCATGACAAAGTAGGATTCATCCCAGGGATGCAAGGATGGTTTAACATTCGGAAATCAATCAACATAATCCATCATATCAACAAAAGAAAAGATAAAAAGCATATGATTATATCAATAGATGCAGAGAAAGCATTTGACAAGATCCAGCACCCCTTTATGATGAAAACCCTAGCCAAAATGGGTATAGAGGGGACCTTCCTCAACATAATTAAAGCCATCTACCACAAGCCTACAGCAAGCATCATCCTCAATGGGGAAAAACTGAGAGCCTTCCCTCTAAGATCAGGGACGAGACAGGGATGCCCACTCTCTCCACTTCTGTTCACTATAGTAATGGAAGTACTTGAAATAGCGATTAGGCAAGAAAACGATATTAAGGGTATTCAGGTAGGATAGGAAGAAATCAAGCTCTCACTATTCGCAGATGATATGATACTCGACTTAGAGAACCCAATAACCTCCACCAAAAAACTCCTAGAAACAATAGACTCGTATAGTAAAGTTGCAGGTTATAAAATCAATACCCAAAAGTCCATGGCTTTCCTATACGCAAACAGTGAGAGAGAAGAAAGCAACATGAAAAAACAATCCCGTTCACAATTGTGCCCCAGAAAATCAAGTACCTAGGAATCAGCTTAACTAAGGAAGTAAAGGACCTGTACAAAGAAAACTACAAAACGCTACTTCAGGAAATAAAATAGGACATGAGGAAATGGAAAGATATCCCCTGCTCATGGGTCGGGAGACTTAACATTGTCAAAATGGCAATACTACCGAAAGCATTGTATAAATTCAATGCAATCCCTATAAGGATACCCACGACATTCTTCAAAGAAATGGAGCAAACACGCCTGAAATTTATATGGAACAATAAGCCCCCACGAATAGCTAAAGCAATTCTTGGGAAAAAGAAAATGGGAGGAATCAACCTCCCGAACTTCAAACTATACTACAAAGCAGTAATAATTAAAACAGCATGGTACTGGAACAAAGGCAGAACTGCAGACCAATGGAACAGGGTTGAATACACTGACATCTCCCCTCAATCATATGATCATCTAATCTTTGATAAAGGTGCAAGTAATGTGAAATGGAGTAAGGAAAGCCTCTTTAATAAATTGTGTTGGCATCATTGGACAGCTACATGCAAAAAATAGGCTCAGAACTCTGCCTAACACCATGTACAAAAGTAAGATCAAAATGGATTAAAGACCTCAACATCAGACCAGAAACCATAAGGTTCATTGAAGATAAAGTTGGCAAAACCCTCCATGATATTGAAGCTAATGGTATCTTCAAAGATGCCACGCCACTGGCCAAGCAAGTGAAAACAGAGATAGATAAATGAGACTATCTTAAACTAAGAAGCTTCTGCACCTCCAAAGAAACAGTGACCAAAATACAAAGACAGTCTACAGAATGGGAAAGGATATTCGCCGAATACACATCTGACAAGGGGTTGATATGCAGGATATACAAAATACTGGTTAAACTCCACAAGAATAAAACATCCAACACCATCCAAAAATGGGGCAATGAAATGAACAGAAACTTTCACAAAGAAGAAATCCGAATGGCAAAAAGCACATGAAAAAATGCTCTACATCCTTAATCATCAGGGAGATGCAGATCAAAACCACAATGAGATACCACCTCACACCTCAGAGACTGGCCCACATCCAAAAGAACAAAAGCAGCCGATGCTGGCATGGATGTGGCGAGAAAGGGACACTCCTTCATTGCTGGTGGAAATGTCCACTGGTTCAGCCCTTCTGGACAACAGTATGGACGATTCTCAAAAAATTAGATATTGAGCTCCCATTTGACCCAGCAATACCACTCCTGGGAATATATCCCAGAGAGGCAAAAATGTATAGTCAAAGTGACATCTGCACTTGTTTGTTCATTGCAGCACTCTTTACAATAGCCAGAAACTGGAAGAAACCTGAATGCCCAAATACAGATGACTGGTTAAAGAAACTTTGGTACATCTACACAATGGAGTACTATGTAGCTCTTAGAAAAGATGAAGTCATGAAATTTACATACAATTGGTATAACATGGAAAGTATCATGCTAAGCGAAATGAGTCAGAAACAGAGGGATAGACATAGAAAGATTGCATTCAACTGGGGGATATAAAGTAACAAAGTATGAGACTAATACCCAAGAATAGCTGAGATCAGCACCAGGATGATTACTCCACAACTTAGAGGCCAGCCGGGTATCCTAGAGGAAAGGGCAGTTCAGATAGAGAAGGGAGCACCAAATAAAGGATGTTTGGAGGATCCTCCCAGGAGGGGAGATGCATGTCGAAAGTAGACTATGGACTGAACATGTTTGCCACTCAATGCCTCTTTTGCAGACCACAACACCCAAACGGAGAGAGAGAACACAGGGGATTGCCCTGCCACAGAGGCAGGGGGGTATGGGGGGATGGGGGTGGGAGGGATATTATCCATGGTGGTGAAAAACGGGCACTGGTGGAGGGATGGGTATCTGATCATTGTATAATTGAAACCCAAGCACAAAAAATTGTAAATCTACAATTGTAAAATATATAAATTAAAAAAAATTGAAGTAACCAACTGACTGGAAGAAAATGTGTACCCACCAAACATCAGATATTCATAGCACTCACCAAGCTCAACATCAGAACAAATAGCACCGTAGCACTGTAGCACTGTACTCCCGTTGTTCATCGATTTGCACGAGGGGCAACAGTAACGTCTCCCAACAAATTGTGAAAATTGTTGTTACTGTTTTTGGCATTGAATACATCACGGGTAACTTGCCAGGCTTTGCCATGTGGGCGAGAAACTCGGTAACATGCCGGGCTCTCTGAGAGGGGCGGAGGAATTGAACCCCGGTTGGCCGTGTGCGAGGCAATCACCCTACCATCTATGCATCACTCCAGCCCATCACAACAAATAACACACGATAAAATGGTGTGGAAATAAACAGATTATTTACTAAAGCAACATTCCTGTGGGCTGTAGACATATGAAAAGGTGTTTATCAACACTATAAAGGAAATGTTAATACAAAGGACAATGAAACCATCTCTCTCCAGTGAGAATAGCTTATATGAAAAATACTGGAAACAAACAGTTTTGGAAGGTTGCCAAAGAAAACAGCGTTTCTATGTTTGTGTGAACTTATCTAAGGAAAACACTATAAGATTTATCTAACAAGTGAAAATAGAATCTCCAAGTTACAACTGATTCTATTTTTGGTAGCTTCACCCTCGCTTGAAAACAGTCATTTGAGAAAATACATGTAGACATTTGTTTATTGCAGCGTTTAGAATAGTTGCCAACGCATGGAAACAATCCTAATGCTTAATGACAACTTTATGGATAAGGAGTTGTGGTATATATACACAATTGGATACTGTGCAGTTATAAGCAAAGACAAAATAGCAGCGTTTTTTGCACCATGGAAAACTAGGTACCTAATACTTGATACCTAATATCAAATTAGGTGAAGTTAGTCAGAGGGAGAAGAACAAATTCAGACAATCTTATTCACGTGTGGTGCACAAAGAACAGAGCGTCAGGATGGACAGGATCCAATGATAACTCCCCCTACATCCTAACCACACTCTGGGGTTCCCGAGAGGAGTCAGGCGGGGGCTCAGATCCCTGGGGAGGAGAGCCTGAGCCCAGGGGCCGCAGCAGAGTGTGGGAGTCTTGAGGATTTATTGCTGGGAGAAGCGCAGGGAGTTTGTGACCCACCAGCATCAACACTCAGGCTATTGTCATCGTGTACCCTCAGTGAAAGTAAGAAGGGAAGGAGAGAAATCTCTCCATTCTGTGAAAAGAAATGATCTTGATTAAAGAAAAATCAACCACACCTGACCTAGCAGGACATAACATTCTCTAATGGACTCTGAGAAAGGACGAGAAATAAGCAAATTTGAAATAGAAGAGAAAGCAATTATTAAAATGTGTTAAAATGTATATCACTTAATCACTTAACTTTCCGTTAGTCGTCGATTTGTTTGAGCGGGTGCCAGTAACGTCTCCATTTGTCCCTGTCGCGTGCTAGTGTAGCCCAGTGGCATCTGCTCGCTCCGGGAACATGAAGGGCCTCAAACCGATCGTTCATGATCTTCACGAAGAAGTCTGACCATCTGGTAGGTGGGTGGCCACGCGGTCTTTTGACATCCCGTGGAATTGAGTTGGTAACAGCTCTAGTCCAGCGGTCGTCTTTAAATCTCATTACGTGACCAGCCCATCTGATTTTATTCATATATTTTATATATATTTTATTCGTATAATTTTATTCATATATTTCAATTAAAGAGTAAAGAGGACTCCCCCCCGCCCCAAAGCCTCTCTCCCCTTTCTCCCCTTGCCTCTGGAGCACAGCCCTGGAATCTCTGAATCACAGCACCTCCTGGTGGTCTCAAACACCCCTGCAACTCCCTTGTCTCCCTCAGCAGGTTTGTGTCTGGGCTCACAGGGACTTGCCCTCACTGTGTGTATTTTGCACAATAATACACAGCTGTGTCCTCAGTTACTGAATTACTCAGTTTTAGATAAAATTGGTTCAAGTAGGTGTCCCTGGAGATGCTGACTTGAGACTGAAGACTTGGTTTATAGTATGTACTTCCATCACTCCATATACCACCAATCCAATTCAGTCCCTTTCCAGGGGTCTAGCCAGCCTATTGTACATCATAGCTGGTTAGAGAGAATCCGGAGACAGAGCAGGTGAGGGACAGCATTTGCCAGGGCATCAACAGGCTTAGTCCTGACTCATGCAGCTCAACCTGGGACAGGACAACTGGGGACAGAGACCCATAGTGAGTCACGGGCTTAGAAGCCCCATGCCCTGCCCAACTTAGAGCCTCTGTCCAGGAGACACTCACAGCTGGGAGCTTCCACCAAAAAGAGGAGGAACCAGTGCTGATGCATGTTCCTACCCACGAGGTCCATGATCTCAGGCACCATGTAGTGGGAGAGGGAGTCCGTGTTGGGGTGAGTGTGAACGTGGTTTTAATCTTGAGTCCTGAGTGAAGATTTGCATAGGGGAGCCTCTGTAGACAAAGAAGGGGGCCCGGGAGCGGCTGTTGTGTGGGATCCCTGGGAAGAGGTGCTGAGTGTGGCTCAGAGCACTCAGGTTTGCCCCTGGGGCCCTGTCACAGCCGGGTCTCTTCCTCCAGCAAAGGAAACATGCTGAGGAGCTCTCAGGAAACAAGAGTTGCTCAGGGGAAAACGGCAGGTGGGGAGGAGAGACCCCTTGTCTTGGGTCCCTGATGACCAAACCCAGCCCCCCAGGGCCTTTACCCTTTAGACAGGCCGCTGCCCCTCTGTGTCCCTGTGTTGGCTCCTGTTCTACCACTGAATATGGAAAACCTGGGGCCTTACAGGCAGTGGAATTGTCCCTGTGAATTATGACTTGGCCTGTTCTAATCTACATCAATAAAATTTCACATTTTTTAAAATTCAGTCCTCAGGTGCTCCATATGAGCTGAGTTTTTTCCACACATTTATTTATTCATGTACCTTGGATAAAAATCCATTTTCCTTGAGCAGCTAAACTCTGAAATATTCAAGGCAGTTATTAGGGTGAATCTGTTCTTTCGCACTGGTGCTGAGCGTATTTAAAGACAAGGAAGATGCCTCGCCTATTGTCTGTCATCTGCAAGCTGTTCACTGGAGTAATCCTGAATAGGATTGACAGAACTCTAGATGAAGGACAACCATGTGAGCAAGCTGGGTTCTGCAAAGGATTCAGAACGATCGACCATATCCACACGATAACCAAGCCCATTGAGGTTTCTTGGGCGTTCAAGATGCCTCTCTGTCTAACGTTCATTGATTTAAAGAAAACCTTTGATTCTGTTGAGATGGAAGTGGTCATCAAAGCCCTAGCCAATCAAAGCATTCAAACTCAGTACATCAGATCCTCTGTGAGCTGTATTATGGATTTACTACCAGGATCTCACCATTCTACAAAGAAGTGATCATCAATGTCAAGGGAGGGGTTTGGCCGGGTAATACCATTTCTCTAAAACTCTTTAGTGCCACACTCGAGAACATCATGCAACAACTGGAATGGTAAGGAATGGTAGTGAAGATAGATGGTCGGCAACGACACCACCTCCGCTTTGCTGATGACATCGCTCTAATAACACCAAATATTAGCCAAGCAGCACAAATACTCACCAATTTCGACCATGAGTGTGGAACTGTCCAACTCCAGCTGAATCTCATGAAGACAATGTTTATGAGAAACAGTCTCGTTCCTGATGTTTCATTCACTCTCAACGGAACGACCATCTCTGAATGCAACAGTTATGTGTACCTAGGTCGAGAAGTCAACATTATGAATGACCTGGCACCTGAGTTGCCCAGAGGAAGAGAGTCGCTTGAAATCTCTTCGATTCCACTGTTCTTCCTGCATTAATATATGCCTCAGAGACCTGGGCCCTATGAAAGCAAGATGAGAACACTATTCGGGTCTCCCAAAGTGGAATCGAAAGAGCTATGCTTGGAGTATCACGTTTCACTCAAATGAGAGAAAGAATCCGGAGTTCCAACCTCCTTCGACATTCAAGAACCAGGGGTGCTGTCTCGTTTGCAAAAGTATCAAAAATCAGAAGGGCTGGACACGTAATGAGATTTGGAGATGACCATTCGACTAGAGCCATTACTGAGAGGATTCCACAGGACATCAAAAGACTGCATGGCCGCCCACGTACGAGATGGTCACACTTCTTTGTCCAGACCCTGAATGATCAGTTTGAGCCTCTTCGTGTTCCTAGAACGAACGGATGCCATTGGGCTACACTAGCACGCGACAGGGACAAATGGAGACGTTACTGGCTCCCGCTCAAGCAAATCGATGAGTAACTGTATGTCAAGTGATCAAGTGATCAAGTGACCCGAGGACTGAGTTTAATTGAAGGGGCCAGAAAATATGCTATAAAATTTGATATTTAAAAAAGTCAGCATTAAAGATCAAAAGTAATCTACACACCTAGCAGGTTTTACAAAATTCTGCTAAGATAGACACAGAGACACGAAAACAACAATGCAGGCAACGTGAGTATTTAGATGGATGATATTACATCTCAGGGACCTGGTGGCTATAGGATTCATAATCACTCTCGTGTATAAGCACGTGACTCACTGTGTCTGTCTCCAGATGTCTGTCCCAGGGCTCCTGCAGGTTCAAGACAGTGAATCCTCACAGATCTGACCCACCTGCATTGTCTCTGCATCTCCAAAGTCATCAGTTTCCAGGGAAGATGGGTTCCTAGACCTCAGGAAGGACGCTGGGGTGCCTGGGGAATGTTGGGAATATTACCTAAAGTTGCTCCACCAAGACCAACAGGACACTTTCTTAAACTTAGGAAAGCTTGTTTTCACACACCAATATTAAATGTAGATTAACAATATTTGTTTTAATTTTCATCTTATTAAATTAGACGTATTTCTTTTCCCTTTCTTGCCTCACATTGTAGCTGTTTCACTCTTTCAGATATAGAATAAATAAAATACTCTGGTTTATAATTAGTAATTTATAGAAATAGTGCAAGAACAAAATTAGAAATGAAAGATATTTAGAATATTCTTTTCAGATTTTAGCATTGTTAGACATTCCTGGCATGACAGAAACTTTAATTTTTTTTTTTTCACAGCAAGCTCCCGGAAGAGAACAAGGCAGAGTTTCTTGCTCCCCGCGCCTGGCTGTCCTCACCAGGCCCCTTGGAGGAGGGTGGATTGATTTTCTCTCTCTGCCCTGAGCAGAGACCAGTACCTCCAGTACCCAGCCAAAGCCATAATGAGACCACTCTCCCCATGCTTGGACAAGGAACCGGCAGAGGAACCCTGGTGTGCAGGACCCGGGGCTGAGATGTCCAAGCCTGCTCGGGTCAGGACTGGGCCTCCTCCACCCAGCTCCCCCACCTTCCAGCAGCTATACAGTTACACCCACCAATGCTGTGTAACCCCATCAACGGCCAGGATCCAGAGACTCTAAAACCAAGCTCCCAGTAGAGTGTGGCTGCGACCTCTTATTCTCTAGTTCTCATTCTCAGAGAACCCGGCAGGCTACTTAGAGTATGATGCCCGCCTATATGCCTGACTAGGAACACCTGTAAATATGATTAGAGGTAGCCCCAAAAGCTTCCATCCCTCTCGGAGAGCCCGGCAAGCTACCGAGAGCATCCCGCCTGCACAGCAGAGCCTGACAAGCTAACCGTAGCGTACTCGATATGTCAAAAACAGTAACAATGAATGGTCCTCATTACCCTGGTCCTGAAGGAGCCTCCAATATGTCATCGGGCCACACTAGCACGCAACAGGGATGAATGGAGATGTTACTGGGCCCGCTCGAGTGAATCAGTGAACAATAGGGTGATAGTGATAGTTATTTTCACAGCAACTTGAGCAGGATCAATGGAATTGGAGCATCTTTGCACATGTTCATTTTCCTGCACCACTAGCCTGATCACTGAGCACTATATGGGAGACCAGGACACAGACAGAGTACTCCCAGGGGTGGCTCCACAACTAAAAAACACAGAAAATCCATCTTTGAATAATACAGTTTTTCATAATGATTATGCAATCATTAGTTTAATTCAAAATTAGCCAGTTGCAATCATCATGAGAGTTTAATTTTTAATAGGAAATTTACCTTCAACATTAGTCTTTATTATTGACATTGATCCTTTAATATTCTTTGAGTTCCCTAAGTGAAGAATTAATGGTGCACTTGTGATTTTAAATAGGTGACTTTGTAAGATCCCCAGAACAGGAGAGGTGCGCAGTGATGTCACTGTGTGAGGGGAGGGAGGAATGTAGATTCTAATCTCCAGGATACTCTGTCTTGGGAGGGCAGACAGGAAACTAAGGTTGATCTACAATGAGGCCCTCTGGTTCCTATCATCTCTGCTGTCTGCCTTCGCCCCCCACTACCACACATTTTCAGCGTGGCCATGGGTCACGGCACCCAGGCCTGCTCACCTGAAGGTCCGTTGGCCCCTTAGGTTCTGGGGCGCCTGCTGATAATGCCTCTTTCCCTTTCCCAGCTCGTGTTTGGGAGTGCTCCTTTTCTGTTTCTCGGGGAGCCAGTCTAGGCTTGCTCGGGGGATACTCCAGGACATGTGTCAGGGTCGGACCCGGGCCTCCTGGCCTACCAGCCTGAGCTCTGGCTGTGGAGCTCTATGGCCTCTGTGGTTTGGGGAAGCTGTTCTCGAGCAATCGCTGACCAAACCTTGCTAGGAGGAGCGGTCGGCGTGGGAAAACGGGTGGAGGCAAGCGGCGGGTGCCTTCACGATGCGTCTGGCACTTCCCACGGAATCCTGAGGGATGACTGTCTTGCTCCTGACTCCCAGACCTGGCAGCCTCCAAGACCCCGTGCACAGGACTCTGTGGTCTGTGTGTGTATGTTCCGGCTCTCCTGGGCCCTGGGCCAAGCCCCTTTCTCTGGAATCTGGGTTCCTGATGCAGTGGGGAAAAAGAAAAATCTTGGGATGTTGTTTTTGTTCTGTTTAGTTGCTTGATTTGGGTTTGGGGGCCACACTCAGGGTCCTCAGGGGCTACTTCTGGCTTGGTTATGTGGAGTCGCTCTTCGCAGTGATGGGGAGATGATGGCATATGCTGGAAACCGGCGCTGGGCTTCCTGTGTGCGAAGCCTGTGTGGTGGTCCTTTGAGCTGTCTCCCTGGCAGTGCGACCCTTTTTCTTCTGGTTACAGCCAGCTGTGTGCAGGCCTGATTTTTGGCTCTACCCTCTTTGCTGTTGTTGTTGTTTTGGGGGGAAGGGGGACACAACTGAGTGTAGCACTGTCCTCCTGTTGTTCACCGATTTGTTCAAGTGAGCCCAATAACGTCTCCATTTTGAGACTTGTTGTTACTGTATTTGGCATATTGAATATGTCACGGATAGCTTGCCAGGCTTTCCTGTGCTGGCGAGATACTCTCGGTAGCTTGCCGGGCTCTCCGAGAGGGGGGCAGGAATCAAACCCAGCTCAGCCAGGCTGGCCGCATGCAAGGCAAATGCCCTACCGCTGTGCTATCATTCCAGCCTGGGAGTGCTCAGGAGTTATTCCTGGCTCTGCACTCAGAAATTACTCCTGGTGGTGTTCAGGGGAAGCCAGGGATTAAACTCCGGGTCAGCCGCATGCAAGGCAAATGTCCTACCCACTATATCTCTCTGGCACCTTGGGTCACTCTTGGAGGTGCTGGGGGACTGGAGGTGGTGCCAGGGATCCAATCGGGGCCAGCTGCATGCAAGACAAGTGCCTTCCCCACTGTACACTCTTCCTGATCCTACACCCATTTTATTATTATTATTAATAATAATATTATCGCTGGAGCGATAGCACAGCGGGTAGGGCGTTCGCCTTACAAGCGGCCAACATGGCCGACCCGAGTTCGATTCCTCCGCCCCTCTCGGAGAGCCCGGCAAGCTACCGAGATTATTCGATATGCCAGACACAGTAACAACAAAGTCTCCAATGGAGACGTTACTGGGCCCGCTCGAGCAAATTATTATTAATAATTAATTATTATTATTGATACTACTATTATTATTATTACTACTACTCGATTCCTCTGCCCCTCTCGGAGAGCCTGGCAAGCTACCGAGAATATCTCACCTGCACGGCAAAGCCTGGCAAGCTCCCTGGGACGTTTTCGGTATGCCAAACAACAGTAACAACAAGTCTCACAATGGAGACATTACTGGTGCCCACTTGAGAAAATCGATGAACAATGGGAGGACAGTGCTACATGTCATATTTGCTAAAGTCGAATCCAGAGGCTGCACAGGAGAGTGCCAAGGACCCCTGGGCCGCACCAAGTCTCTCCCAGACTCCACCAGTTGCACCTCACACTGGACCCCTGCAAACACAAAGACATCCTGGTCAGGAAACTCTCCTCACACAGAGGATCTTGCTCTCCAATCTTTCCCATGCTCCATGTTTCTGTCGCCCATGAATTACCTCCTAACACAGCCACCAGGAGAAGCCAGCTCAGCTTACAAGCCATGTTGGTTCTGTGTAAGTCAGGATGGAGCCCCTGGGAACCCCTGAACTGACTCCTCTCTTGGAGCTGAGGCTGGGCTGGGCCGTTTTAATCATAGTAGGGAGAGGCTCATTTGCATATCCTCCTCCAATATATAAAACGGTCTATTGGAACCTAAAGAGTAAGTGTAGGACTCCAGAGCAAGTGTCAGGTTCTGGGGGTGATTTGTGATCCAGAAAACATTCTGACATGGAATTATTATATGACAACAAATTTAATTTGTGATATTTTGTCCTTGGGCTGGAGTGATAGCACAGCAGGTAGGGCGTTTGCTTTGCACTCAGCCAACATGGCCGACCCGAGTTCGATTCCTCCACCCCTCTCGGAGAGCCCAGCAAGCTACCAAGAGTATCTCCCCCTCACGGCAAAGCCTGGCAAACTACCAGTGATGTATTTGATATGCCAAACACAGTAACAAGTCTCACAATGTTACTGGGCTCGCTCAAGCAAACTGATGAACAACGGGAGTACAGTGAGAGTGACAGTGACAGTGATATTTTGTCCTTATTTTTGATGTCTATCATGTAATATCTACAGTCATACTTCTGTTTCATGCACCATTTGTAACATAAAAGCTTAAATACTTTATACAATATTTTCATAACACATTGTAACAGTTGAATCCATTATTGAGACAAAAGTAATCCACTGAATGACACTAAGTTATGAATGAGTTGAGAACAAAGAACTAAAACAGATTCAGGAGTAAGGCAGAATGGCTGACAGCACAGACCTGATATCTGGGAAATCTGAGGCAGGATCCTGTGTCTTCTCTGGTCTCTGCCGTTTCTCCCAGAGGGAAACACAAGCAACGAGTATCACCTCACATCTGTGTGAATGACATGTATCTCCCAAAACTGAAATCAACACATGTTAGTGTGAGTGTGGCGTGTAGTTATACTCAGTGGATTTCTATGCAACCAAATGGAAAATAAAGTCATGCTGATCATTACAACTTGAATGAGGATGAAGGGCATGATGATGAGCTAAATAAGTCTGTGGAGAAAAGGACAAATAGAAGATAATTTCACTTGTTTATGTAAAGAAACAAATCAGCAGAGCAGAAGAGGGTTTGGCATTTGCCTTGTTCTTGGCTGATACGGGTTGGATTCCCAGCACCACAAATGGTTCCCTGATCTCTCAGCCTAGAGAGCAGGAGGAAGCCTTGAGAACTGTTGTGTGTGGCCCTGAAACCAAAACACAAATATATAAATAAATAATGAAAGAAACAAATGAAAGCAATGAACACTATCAATTGTTAATGCACCTTCATAAGGAGATACAGTACTGAGAGTGCAGGTTTGGGGTGAGGGGATCAAAGATGTTGAAGATGATCTGGATTACAGAGGCGCTGCTAAGGGAGGTGACAGTGTGCACAGAAACTGCAGCTGCCAATCAGGGTCGAATAAGGGGAGGGAGGGAGGGAAGAGAGTGCAGGTCACAGATGAAATAGGGTTGGGCTTGTGGGGTATGGGCCCTTGAAAACCGTTGTGTGCAGTAACTGTACACTGATACCGTAAACTGACATTTTTTAAAAATTCTATCACCTATGTTACAACTCACAAAATTTTTTGTTAGAAATGCCATAAAGTCTGCACAGAGATCGTGTTTGCAGCACTGGCAGTGTGCACCCATTTCCACAGAGCAGGAGTGATTAACTGTATCAGCATATTGAGCTTGTTTCTCCAGGCATGGATGTGCATCTGGAATTTGTTCAGTGCTTGACTGTTATAAGGATACTCAGTATCACTCTGTAGATTTATAAGAAGACAAGTTGATAGCATTATGAAAAAAATAACAGAATAATGTTAGGAAACATATAAGAAACAAGTATCTTCTCATAGAACTGAAGTGCCAAACTCAAAATCAAGGTGTGAAAATTCAGATGCTCTTTTTAACTTACCACTAGAGAGCCAAAGACCATTGTGCCTTTGTCCTCTGTCCTTCAGGATGAGTCTTGAAAGCTAAGACAGACTGTGTGGTATGTCCTGGTTGCAAGTTATTCTCAAAAGCCTTTACCAAGGCAACAGCCTGAAAGATATTAATTCATTTTTTAAAAATATGTGGCGGCGAGAGGGGGCAGAGGTGGTGGGCCACAACTGATGGTGCTCAGGGTTTATTCCTGTCTCTGCCCAGAGAATCACTCTTTTGGGGCACAGGGTTTGCGTGTTGCAGGAGACAGAAATCAACTCCAGGTTGATCCGTCCAAATGTACGGGTAGGCCCTGCCCACTGTAACATGTCTCTTGTCCCAGATTGGCCATTGGTGAACACAAAATCTGCTCCACTAACCAAGTACCTTACTCCAGACACATTAACCATCACACGAATCACGAATCACGACCATCCTGTTATTTCTCGATTGCCTGGAGCAGCCCCTATTAATGTCTCCTTCATCCTAGCCCTGCGATTTTTAAGAAAGTGCTATATTCAAGGCTCTTTAGGAGAATGAGACCCATCATTGCTACTGGTATTTGGCATATTGGGTACACCACGGGGAGTTTGCCAGACTCTGCCATGTGGGCAGGTTACATTCGGTAGCCTGCCAGGTTGTCCAAAGTAGGAATGAGATAATAAGATGTCATAATAAGATGTCGCGCGGCCGGCCACACAGTTCCGGGAACTGGTTTTTATAGTCTCTGAGTCTTGGCCGTTGATGGGATTACACGGCGACGGTGGGGGGGGGGGGCAGTTGGTGGATGTGAACCCCGCCTACTGGAATTCGGAGGATCTGGGTGGAGGGTGCTCAGCCCCGATCGTATTAGGCTTGGAGATCTCAGCCCCGGGACCCACTTGCCTTTGTTCCTCTGCTGGTACCTTCAGGTGTGTGGAGAGTGGTCTCAGCATGGTGGTGGCTGGTCCTGGAGGTCTTCGGCTTTAACCATTAACATTAGCCATCATTTGCCTTAATATGTGGAAGCATTAGATAACTTAAAAGCAGGACTGGGATATTCACACAGCTGTGGCCATAGGGTGATCAGACAACCAGCAATTACACTTAAAGCATGACACAGTGATGGTAATTTTCTACTTATTCTTGCCTGGAGCACAGCCCTGAGAGTTTTCTAATCTTGCCTGCTTTAGAAACCCTTTAGATAGTCTCAGAACACTCAATGGATCACCCTGACTTCGGGCTTATTATTAAGGGGACAGTATCCCACTGGAAGCCTGGAGGTGTGGAATTCTCCCTGGCACAGCCCCTTGACCACTAGAAGACATTGGACCCGTAGAGAGTTCCCCAAGTCCCATCTTCTCAGACACTTCTAAGAATAATGTAGGTTAATTGGCCATGATTTGCTGGTGTCCAATGGCTCCAGACTTGGGAGAGAGATATATCTGGTGTCAGCAATACTTCAACCTTGCCTGTGCCACAGAGCATAAAAGCCAATCCTCCAGCAGCTTCTTCCAGTCATAACAATCCCCTGCTTCTCTCTGCCACCTGATACTTAGTGCACACAGGCATCCTCCCTCAGACTCTATGGACCACTGCTCTCCTAATAAACTGCCATATGACGAAGGGTCTATGGCCCATTTCATTTCATTTTCATTTCATCATCCTGTTATTCGTCGATTGCCTTGAGCAGGTCCCAGTGACGTCTCATTCATCCTAGCCCTGAGATTATATTCAAGGCTCTTTACGATAATGAGACCCATCATTGTTACTGGTATTTGGCATATTTGGTACGCCACGGGGAGTTTGCCAGACTCAGCCCTGTGGGCAGGCTACATTTTATAGCCTGCAAGTTTGTCCAAAGTAGGAATGAGATAATAAGATATCATAAAAAGATGCATAATAAGATGTCGCGCGGCCGCTATGGCCCATATGGGCGGCTATGTCTCATCCATGCTGCACTCATAAACCTTTGAGTACCTACTTCCCAAGACAGACGGACCATATCCTTGTTCTCAGAGTCCCTGTGGTTACGAGATAACTATATGCAGGGACAGGGGAGTCCAGCCATTTGGTCAATAGCTTCTGCAAGGGGGATGTTTCCCCAGTCCCACGGAGAAGCTCCTCACTTCATGAAGAAACCTCATCAGGGAAGATAGGGCATGGATCGGACTATCTGGGATTTTTGAACGCAACACCTTTGAGAGGAGAAGATTTTCCTGAGACTCTAGAAGGGCAGAAAAAATGCCCCCAGTCTCAGCCAAAACATTTCCTTTTTCCTGTCATTTAGAATGTGACCTAAGGGTCCCCTGCCTAGATGTTGAACACAGGAGCCTGTGTGCCTTGGGCCTCCCCAAAACAGGAAACTGAAATTATCCTCCAAGGACTGAGTGAGGGGAACTGAAGTTCCTGTTTGTCCCAGGGCACAGAAACATGGTTAGATATTGGTCAGGCTAGGAGACTCCCCCACACTTCTGCTCACCAGATAAATTCCTGTGCCAGTGTCCTGTCTGTGTGCATCTGGGACAATCATTCTGAGATCCTGGAACTTGATGCAGGGCCTGAGATATTGAAACAGGTTTAAGTCTTGGAGTTCACAGAATTGGATGTTGTGAGGATTTAGAGATTGAAATCAGGGTTAAAGCCCCTTCCCCCAAAACTCAACTGTGTGGATCAGTTCTCCTATTGCGCTGCTCTTAGTCTTTGTTGTTACTTTGTTGTGTATACTTTAAGCCCCATATTATGAGACAGATCATCTGTATCTCTCCCTTTTTTTGCAGACTGGTTCACTCAGCATGATATCCTCTAGTTTTTACTATGTTTCAGAAAGTTGAGTGATTTTCAACTTAGTAAGTATGGTAAGGCTCACAGAGAGTATACAGGATTAAGACTCTTTCCAGGTCTTCCTCATGTATGTAAAATTCATGAGTAAAATGTCTTCAGAGCAATGCCCCAGACTTTCTGGATTCAGTTGGAAGTGTGTAGTGCTAGGAGAGTTGTAAAAATCTCTGAGGGCGGCCAGGGGATTTCACCGACGGCTCTTCCCCTGACTGCCCAAGATTCTGGGGGACCCAGGCCACTCTCCCAGCCGGGGCGGCCCGGGCCATGGAGCAGATGGTGGATGAAGCGAGAGCCAAGCCGGTTGATTGATCAGATGCTTTTTATTCCATTCTCATACCCGTTCACTCCTGTCTCTCTTTCTCCTTCTCTCCCAGGCCCCAATCTGAAATCCCTGGTCCTTCTCGCTCTGGCTCTGGCTCTGATCCCCAGCCCACTCTTATAGTCTAGTTAAATCCCAAAACCATGTGGGACTGGACTTACACATAGGTGTAATCACACTCGATTGGGTTAAAGTTCTCTCCCTCAGGGGATGCTGCTCCTAGGACAGATTCTCTTTCAGCAGGAATCCCATGGGTATTTTTGTCCTCTCCTTGTCCAACAAACATATTAGCATTCATAATATTAATAATTTGTATGGACTCAGTAAAAGATACATTAAGCTTATAGAATTGCTCTCCTGGGGTCATCCTGATCTAAGACTACAGTGCTCAGGTCAGATTAGTCTTTCCTATTTCTAGCAGGGTCCTAGTCTTGTCATTACTTTTGGATCATTACATCATTTTTCCATGATCAAACTCTTAACTTATAGTTAAGAATTGTGTTACTTTCCCCCCTTTCCCAAGGGTGGCAGAGATTAGTACCAGGAATTTTGCTCCATGGCTTGGAGGCAGGCCACACATGCTAGGGGAAAAGGGAGATCAGATAGAGAAGGGAGCACCGAATAATGGGTGTTGAGAGGATCCTCCTAGGATGGGAGAAGCATGCTGAAAGTAGACTATAGACCAAACGTAATTGCCACTCAATGCCTCTTTTGCAAACCACAACACCCAAAAGGAGAGAGAGAACAAAAGGGAATGCCCTGCCACAGAGGCAGGGTGGCATGGGGGGGATGAGAGGGTGGGAGGGATACTGGGACCCGTGGTGATAGAAAATGGGCACTAGTGGAGGGATGGGTACTTGATCATTATATAACTGAAACCCAAGCACAGAAATTTGTAAGTCTACAACTGTACCTCATGGTGTCTCACTAATATAAATTAAAAATATAAAGTTACATAACAATTAAAAAAAAAAGAATTGTGGTACTTTGTCCAGGCTCATATCAATGCCAGGATAGCACATAGATTACCGCTTGCCCTGGTTCCATCCAGTCCCTCACTGGGACCCTGGTGCTAGGAAGTGAGGATAACTGAGGCTTAAATTGGGAAAGCAGATACCCAGGAATAAGTAATATTCAAAGCCAATTAAATCCCATGTTACAAAATCATAATACTAATTGTTTTCTTGTGTCTATGCAAAAGGACATTGCTTTAAAGTAAATTATTCAAAAGACATAAGGAGAGGAGAAAGGCAATATTAACTTACAAGTTCAGTGTCCTAGAAAGATCTGACCTTACAAATTAACAGAAACTTGTTAGGGGGATAAGCTGATTAACTGGTTGGGGAAGAGAGCATAGAGAAGTGGTTGCAGATAAACAAAAGAATGGGAGTGACTCGGGAGCACTGTAATGGTTATGGCCCGATAAACCTAAGAACCCTGTGGCAAGGGAGAAAGGACAAAGAAATGCTATTCTACAGAGAGTGATTGGTCATTTGAGAACGTGGCAATTCCAGGTGCCACTTGGACTTGTCACTACACAGAGAGTACAGTGGGAGACTGAGAGCAGTCTGACAAACCAGCATGTAGGTAGCAGTTCAGTCACCAAGGAGCCCCATCTAGGCGCCTTTTCTGTGCAGAGGCTGGAAGGGTGCATTGAGAACAACCCTCGAGGTCTGATATCTGGACTGCTCTGTCTCTGCGCTTTCCACTCTTCCACATTGACAATCCAGGCTGGCCTGCAGGTCGGACCCCTGCCTCTGTGCTCTGAATTGACCTCAGTTGGAACTTGCCCCAATATTGTGCTATTGTGCCTTCAGGAATTGAAGGGTTGTCCTTATCACGTATGTTCAATGTTCTCTTAGAGGAGGGAATCAAAATACTTTCACATCAGATATTGGTATTTTCCCTGTCATCGGGAAGAGTAGAAAAAAAAGTACAAAAGCTCACTTTTTGTAAATTGACAATTTTGATAAATTTGGTAACATTATTGAAAGTGCACATATGAGTCTTGGATTCTGCATAAGAAATAAAGGTCATAATCCAACTACAGAAGTACGTATATTCCCAGTAATACTGTGGTCTGCATGACTAATAGCCAATCACAGAGTCATGCTGTCTGAGGCTTCCCAGTGGACATGAATAGGCGACATATATATGTATATGTATATACATAATATATACATATATGTTTATATATGTATAAGTTGCTCTTTTCTACTCATCGAGTCTATGGATTTGTGCATAGATATACATCCATGGATATGTCCTGGATATCAATTGAAAGAAAGTGATTCATTTTGATTATTTATTCCCATATTGAATGGCTGCAGAAAACTAATGTCTCACTCCATACCATATATTTCCCAAAATTATCTGTCAATTGGTGACATCAGACCCGACGTAAACTCAGCTCAGGTGCATGAGTCCTGGGGCAGAGGGCGCTGCAACTGAGGCCTCGCTCTAGATCCTATGTGCTGGTCCATGCTACTGGCAGCCCTCCTGGGCACATCCCAGAGTGTGTGTCTGTGCTTGGGAAGGTGTGTGTCTCACCTTCCCCAGAGCTGGGCTGAGATGCCCCCAACATCAGGGGTTCACAGACAACTGACCCCAACCATTTCCTTATCAGCATGTTATTGTAGAAATGTGACCATGATCCCTTCCATGTAGAGTCATATCCTCCACTGTCTCTTATCCAATGTCAGGATTCCGGCTCAGAAATACAGAGATATGAAGATGTACAAAGGGGCAGGTTTCCAGAGAAACTCAGGAAGGGAGTCTGGCCAACACCAGGATTTCTTCTCAAAGAAAAGAGTTTCTTGCAGAGACAGAATTTCAAAGAAAATGTATAACATTGGGAGTCTGCCATGGGTAGACCTATAGTTCAGGATCCTGCAATGACACCAGCCCAAACTTCCCTGCCATTCTTCCAGTACCATCCGGGCTGCTCCACTACACAATCGTAGAAGAAAATATGAATAACACCAGGTGTACTAGAGAGAAGCCAATTTCCTCTTGTCTGATTATGGCAGACAAAGAAAGACTCTAAGCCGTTTCCTCAAATGAAGCCTGGGCCTGTGAGCCCCATGTTGTGTCTCAGACCCTGACTCTCTGAGGAGGAAGTCAGGAGGATCAGCGTCCCTGTCATCTCCTCACCCGCCACAGCTGCCTCACCCTCAGGTTTCTGACAGACTTACATTGTGCCGCAGCTTCCCCCTCACTGGCGGGAGTGTGGTATTTACTCACTAGCGGGAGTGCGGTAGTGCCCAGGGCTGATGCCCACCAGGCTCAGGCGGTATCTGCTGGGTGCTGGCGAGCGTTCTCTGGGCTGATCTCTAGCCCTGGGCCCCGGGTTCCGGGGTCGAGTCCTCTGGCTGTGGCGGGGCAGCTGCACAGGCAGTGAGGCCCCGCAGGTGGTTCCCCGTGCAACCTTAGACTAGGGGGCTCCCTCGGGCTGTGTGAAGAGGGGAGACTGGCCTGGAGTGGGCCGCTGCCCTCGCCTCTGCGGTGGTCATGGTTGCTCTGACTCCCCAGGGACAGTGGGTCCCCCACGGGCACCAAGACTAGCCCCCTGGCGAGCCGAGTGCGGAAGGGTGTAGGCAGGACACGTGGTGCCCCACGTGCCCAATGCAGCCCATGGTCCCGTGGCCTGACCGTGGCCTGCTAACGGCCAGCACTGTGGCCGCACTGCGGGTCCTGCCAATGTGAACTCATGGGCAGGAGACCCAGGCCCAGCTGCCAGCGTTCAGACAGGTAGCGAGTGAAGAGCCGAGCCAGTGTATTGATGAGTACTGACGGCAGGTTCTTCAGGTGTTCAGGTTTGACCTTGTCTGGGCCAGGTGCTGTTTCTTTACCGATGAAACGGCGTGTCGGATTTCGGAAGGGAGAACGTTGGGAACGATATATCCATCCTGTGGAATTTGGTATGTCGGCAAGTGGACATGGCTATCATACCATATTTGATAGGGTTCAAATATGGTAACACATACAAGGGTGATTAGAGGTCGCCCCAAAAGCCTCTATCCCTCTTGGAAAGACTGGCAAGCTACCGAAAGTATTCCGCCCGCACGGAAGAGCCTGGCAAGCTCTGTATTCGATATGCCAAAACCAGTAACTACAACTGGTCTCATTCACCTGACCCTGAAGGCTTCACCGACATGGCAGCACTGAGAAAGATGAGAAAGGAGAGGCCGACAAAATCTCAAGGCCGACCTAGGCTGCCACAATGAAGGAAGACAAAAATAATCGTCTGTACTTTCAATGCACGTATGCTAGCATCAGATGCATCCATCGAGGACCTGATGGTACAAGTGCGAATGATCAAGTACGACATCATTGGTCTGACTGAGACAAGAAGGCACGAATCTCACCATGCCATTTTCGACACTGGAGAAGAATTGTTCCTCGGAATATGCGATAAAAGAGGTGTTGGAAGCGTCAGTGTCCTTGTCAACACAAACTTGGCCAAGAGCATTGATTCATTCAAATGACTAACAACCTGAATCAGACGTTTACATTTGAATAGATGTGACTCACTGCCTGCAGTTTCTATCTTCGTTGTCTACGCACCAACATCTCATTATGATGAAAGAGAAATCAAGAAGTTCTACATGGAGCTAGGGAAGTTCTATAAAGAAGACCACACCTTCTACAAGATCATTGTGGGTGATTTAATGCCAAGATAGGACCGAGAAGATCAGCTGAAGAACTTCACATCGGGACCCATGGCCTAGAATGGAACGAACAGGGTGAGAGACTGTCTGAGTTCATCATGTCGACCAAAACCATTCATGGTAACTCACAGTTCCAGAAGGCAGAATCTAAACGATGGACATGGGAGTCTCCCGGTGGACGATTCCACAACGAAATAGACCACATCATATTCAGTCGACGGTTTTGCCTGACTGATGTCGCTGTTGTCCCAAAATTTCAAATGGGATCGGACCACCGTCTCCTTCGTGCAAAATTCTACTTCACAGAGTGGGGAGAAAGGGCTGCAAAGTTCAAAAAGAGAACTCCCAGAATGACCACCAACTGGGAACTCTTTGGTACTATTGCAGCAACATGGGAAGATGCCGTCATTGACAACATTGACGAGGAATACGATCAACTGGTTCAGCACCTCCATGAATGTGCGAGGAACGCCAAGAGAGAGATAGCCACAAAAAATGGCCTATCTTCGAAAACTCTTGAGCTAATTCGCCAGTGTGGTTTGGCACATGCCTCAGGCAACCGCAAGCTAACGTCTGAGCTCGCAAAGCAGTGCAGAGATGCGATCAAGGAAGACCTCAAAGAGAGAAGAGCAGAAGTACTGGTAGATGCAGCATAAGCCGGGAAAAGTATTCGTAACACCCGCCTGTCCTTCGCCAACTATAAGACCAAGATGACTGCCCTCCGACGTCCTGATGGATCCATCACATCCTCCAGAAGGCAATGGAGAATATTATCCATGACTTCTACTCAAATAAAAACAATAACAAACGGAAAAGTACCGATTAATATTTACCCTGCTAGACGTTGGAGTCCTGGGGTCCTAGTGGGGTGAGTGTGGGGGACAGGGAGGACAGATCTCAGGGAGGGGGTTGCGAGTGTGAGGGTGTCACTGAGAGTGGAACTGCTCTGGGAGCGACAGGGAAGGGTCCTAGGAATGTTGCTGGAACTGGGCATGGAGGGGAGTGGATGGGGGTGAGGGGGGTGAGCATCTATGTATTGTGACAGAAGATTGGCCCCTGTGGGCTTCTAGCACATGGTGATCCTCTTTGTCCCCTGGTGGGACTGAGGCCTTTTCCCAGGTGGCTCCCTATTGCCCTCTAGTGGTAGTCAGCGCCCCTGCAGCCGCTCCGTGTCCCCTCAGGACTTGGTGTCTGGGCTCCTTTGACTGACCCACAGTCCCCTGCACAGTCACACCCCGGGTTTACCGTATCTCAGGCTGCTCTCCTGCAGGTGGTCACAAGTCTTCTTGGTCTCAGGAGATGGTGCATCAGCCCCTCCCAGAGAGTCAGGGGGTGATTGTTCTAACAAAGGCCTGCCCTTTCCCTGGGCCTGGTGATCTGGTCATCCAGGAGCTGCTGACCAGAATCTGCACAGGAGAGACTCCATCTCTGTCTCTTTCTGTCTCTCTCTCCCTCCCCCCTCCAGGTTAAGCCTTCAGTGATTATATCTTTTAAATGAGATTGGAGCTGGAACTCCACATTACATTCCACCGCATCTCCAATCTGCTGTACTACTCCTGTTCGATCGAGTTGTAGTGTTTGAGGTGTCGCTCCAGGAAATCCAGAGTTTTTAAAGAGGTAAAATAGCTGAAGTTAAATCTTTAACTGGGGGAGGCTTTGGGGCATGTGCGTGACTTCCTGGGTTTCCAGAACTACAGAAAGATGGCGGGAATGTAAAGGAAATATCAGAAGGACAATGAGAGATGTCACGGAGAAAGACCTATATCAGAAAAAGACTCAAAAGAACAAGAGTTGGGATGTTGTCAAAAGCAAATCTGTTTCCTCATTACCTTGGAATGTCTGATTTGATGTCTATGAAAAACAGCAGGAGATTTCTCTAAAAGGTGAAATTAGAGTTTCCATATAATGCACTGATTCGAGCTAGATACATTCACCCGAAGGTGAAAATATCAAATTAAGTTAGAAGAAAACATACACTGAAGCATTTGATACACTGGCTAGGACACAGAAATGACCCTAATACTTAATGACAGTTTCATGAGTAAGAAGTTGTGGTATATATACAAAAAGGGATACTGTGCAGTTATTAAGAAAAAAAAGACAAAATATCAGTATTTTCTGCCCCATGGATGGAACTAGAGAATATCAGATTAAGTGAAGTTTGTCAGAGGGAGAAGGACAAATTCTAACAATCTCATTCAACTGTGGCACACAGAGAACAGAGCATCAGGATGGACAGGATCCATTGATTAAAAATCCCTGCATCCTAACCACACGCTCGGGTTCCCAAGAGGAGTTGGGTGAGGGCTTAGATCACTGGGAAGAATAGGCCAAGCACAGGGGCCACGGGATTGTTTGGGGGTCTGTGAGTTTTGGTGCTGGGAGAAGCGCAGGGAGTTTGGGGCCCACAAGCATCAACACTCAGACTATTGTCATCATGTTCCCTCAGTGACAATCAAGAAGGGAAGGGAAGAAATCTCTCATTACTGTGAAGAGGAGTGATCTCTACTGGAAGAAAAATCAATCACACCTGCCCTAGCAGGAAATAACAGTCTCTGGTGGACTCTGAGACAGGAAGAGGAAAACTAATTTGTACTAGAAGAGGAAGTAGCACTGTAGCACTGTCCTCCCATTGTTCATCATTTGCTTGAGCGTGCCCAGTAACGTCTCCATTGCGTGACTTGTTGATACTGTGTTTTGCCTATCGAATAGGTCACGGGAAGCTTGCCAGGCTTTGCTGTGTGGGCGAGATACTCTCGGTAGCTTGCCAGGCTCTCCAAAAAGGGCAGAGGAATCAAACCCGGGTTGCCGGGTCTGCCGTGCCGGCTGAGTGTAAGGGAAACTCCCTACCCACTTTGCTATCGCTGCAGCCACAAAACTTTAAAAGAAAAAAACGAATTGTAGGGCTAGAAAGATAGTACAGCGGCAGGGCGCTTGCCTTACGCATGGCTGATCTGGGTTCATCCCTGGCATTTCATATGGTGCCCTGAGCCATGCCAGGAGTAATCCCTAAGCACAGATAAAACCAGGAGTATGCCCTGAGCACCACAATGTGGGGAGGGGGGAAGGGGGAACAAACAAAAAGAAAAGCGAAAACAAGAACAGAACAGACACTTCAATTTCATTTCAGGGGTTGAGAGAGTCGTTATTTGTAATACATCTCAAGGCAATAATGCAGGATTGTTGGAGGAAAATAAATTAGCTGAAAATTTGAAAGAAGATATTGGGAGAATTCTGAAAATCAGACAAATTACTTGCATATATATATATATATATATATATATATATATAGTTGCCAGGTGTACCCAAATTAGGTTCTTTTTAAAAAGAAAAATAGAAACCAGACATAAACATTTTCTAGCAAATTAAAATTATTGTGTGGGAGCATAGGGGGAGTGTCTGCTACTGAAACACAAAAGTGACCAGAAACAATTCCCGATGAATGCAATCCTATGATTTTGAGTTAGTTGACTTAAAATTTTTTAACTTAAAAATATTAAACATAGAAAATATACTTGATTCATATTCATTATAAAGGTGCTACATGTCCATTTTTAAAGGATTGAAGAATGAAATTATAAAGAAGTAATTGAAATTATGTGTAATCTGATCATTACTACCATTGTGAGTGTTTTTCTTCCTGTCTTTTAGACATAACTAGCTTTGGAAAAATAATTTAAACTTGGTGGTATATTTGGTTTTGGATATTGTCTTCTTTCATAATATATCTTTTTTTTATGTTTTTGTTTTGGCGCCACACCTGGCGGTGCTCAGGGGTTACTCCTGGTTCTGTACTCAGAAATCACTCCTAGTGCTCTGGGGACCATTTGGGATGCTGGGATCAAATCTGGGTCATCCGCATGCAAGGCAAGCACCTTGCCCACTGTACTATTTCTGGCTATATATATATATGTATATATATACACACACACACATATATATTCTAAAATATACAGTGAACGTTTTACATGTCTTTAAATATCTTTTGAAAAAATTATTAATGAGGTAATATTGTGATATACTTATTCAGTAATTTCTTTAACTGGTTAAAATATTTTATTTTTAAATAGTTCTGTGATATATATCTATAAATGAAAAAAAATTTGGTGTATTATTTTGTTTTTATAGTAGTCATACCCAATAATGCTTGACTCAGCGTTTGGGCCAGACATATTTTTTGCTGGCCTGAGCAGTGCTCATGGACTGATAGAGCACTCCAGGAAGTGCTCCAGGGGGCCATGCTAAATCCTTCAGTGGTCAGAATTGAAGGCCGGGGCATGCACGTACTAGATATGTGCATCCTTGGGCTATACTTTTCACCACAGAAAATGTTTCTTTTCTTGTGGGGCTGGGGGAAGTGGGTTGGGCCACACCCAGCCATACTCAAGGATTGTTCCTGGTTCTGTGTTCAAGAGTGACCCCCTTGTTGGCGGTGCTGGGAGTCAGACCCAGTCCTGCTGGGTATAAGACAAGATCCTTAACTCCTGTATAAGAGAAAGAAAGTTTACATCTTCTTCTTTCTTTCTTTTAAGGTAGAGGGCACATGGGTAGTGCTTGAGATCTGGGACCACTCCAGGCAGAGGTGATTCTGGCATGAATTTCAAGTGCTCAGGGTCACTGGGCTGTACCTGGGATGCTGGGTCCATCAGCATTGCACCCTCGGTTGCTTGGAGCATCCAGGACTATGCCTGATCGTACTCAGGGCCATGTACCTGGGGTCAGGGTTTTTCACATGCTAGATTTGTGCTTTAGTTTTTCTTTGGGGCTACACCGAGAAGTATTCAGGGACTATTTCTGGCTCTGTGCTAAGTGGTTGCCCCCTATGGTGATCAGGGCACCATCTGGTCTGGGGATTGACCAAACTTCCTGCTTGGAGAGCTTATGCTCAGTTCCTCAAGTTATCTCTCTGGTCCCTGGGGTTGTTCTTTAACTATATATGTTAAGCTCTCTCAGTTAAGCTGTCTCCCTGACCCCATGAAACATATGAAAGAAGTTTTTTATTTTAATTAAATCACTGTGAGATAGAACATTACAAAGCTGTTGATGATCTGGTTTTATTCATACAGTGTTCCAACACCCATCCCTCCACCAGTGTCATGAAATATTTTTTATTTCGCCCGCATGGCAAAGCCTGGCAAGCTACCCGTGATGTATTCAGTATGCCAAACACAGTAACAACAAGTCTCAAAATAGAGACGTTACTGGGCCCGCTTGAGCAAATCGATGAATAACGGGAGGACAGTGCTGCTGACAGTGCTGCAATCCTATGAAACTTAACCTATAAATGCAGGGGAAATAGTTCAACCCCCGGGGGGTACGTGGGGGGGGGAGAAAGGGGAAATGATGTGTGGAGCAACAGTACTGTGGGAAGGGTGTTTGCCTTGAATGCGGCTGACCTGGGTTCAATTCCGGGTATCTCATAGGGTCCCCTGAGCACCACCAGGAGTAATTCCTGAGTGCAGAGTCAGGAGTAACCCCTGAGCATCCCTGGGTGTGACCCAAAAAGCAAAAATAAAAACAATAATCACTGTCACTGTCCTCCCGCTGTTTGTCGATTTGCTTGAGCAGCCCAGTAACATTGTGAGACTTATTACTGTGTTTGGCATATTGAATATGTCACAGGTAGCTTGCCAGGCTCTGCCGTGCAGGCGAGATACTCTCGGTAGCTTGCCAGGCTCTCTGAGAAGGGAAGAGGAATCAAACTCGGGTCGGCCAAGTCGGCTGCATACAAGGCAAAAGCCTTACCCGCTGTGCTATCGCTCTAGCCCCAATAATAAATAATAATAATAATAATAATAATAAATAATTCAATGGGCTGGAGTGTATCCTTTGCAGGCTGGAGGCCCAGGTTCAATTCCTGGTACCACATAGTGCCCTGAGCCCTGCAAGAGGTAGGAACGGATCACTGAGATGCTCACAAGCACCGCTGGGTTAGGCCCAACCCCACAACACAAAGAGTTCTTAAAGCCCATCTACAAATAATCCAATTTTTAAAATGGATTAAAGATCTGAACTCACACCTGTGGAGAGAAGCAGATAGCAATAGGCTCATGCAAATGATGCTCAATGTTATGCGCTGTTGGGAAACTGCAATGAAAACAGCAAGCTACTTGGGGGCCAGAGAGGTAGTATAGTGGGCAGGGCACTTGAGTCACACAAAGCAATCCTGGGTTCAATCCCAGTACCAGATAGAGTCCCCCTGAGCTCTTCCAGGAGTGAGGCCAGAGCACTGCTAGGTGTAATTCCTCCCTCAAAAACAACAATAACAACAACAACAAATAACAACAACAAAGAAAGCTTCAACCTTGGGGCTGGAGTGATAGTACAGCAGGTAGGGCGTTTGCCTTGCACACGGCCGACCCAGGATGGATTCCCAATATCCCATCTGGTCTCCCAAGACCCATCAGGAGTAATTCCTGAGTACAAAGCCAGCAGAAACCCTTGAGCTCTGCGGGGTGTGACCCAAAAAGAAAAACAAAAAGAACTGCAACCTTTCAGAAGGGTTAAAATTCAGAGTACCAGCACCACCAAATGCTGGTAAAGATACATAGTAACAGAAGATCTCATTCATTGCTGGTGGGAACACAGAATTGTGCAGTTGTTGACTTATTCCCACCAGAAGCAGGAGAGTCCCCATGGAGAGGAAGTGGTGACTGAAGTGTATATACTTATTTTTTTAAGTTGGTATAAATATTCTAATACAGAGGAAAATGATCCCCCCACCCAGAAGAAGAAAAAAAAAAGAAAGTGACTTACTGGCCCTTCTCCCCCTGCCCCTGGCACAGCCTGGGATAACTTGGAGCAGAGCGCCCCCTGGTGGCCACAGTCACCCCTGCAGCTGCCCTGTGTCCCTCAGCAGGTTTGTGTCTGGGCTCACAGGGACTTGCCCTCACTGTGTATCTTGCACAGTAATACACGGCAGTGTCCTCAGTTACCGAGTTGCTCAGTTTTAGGTAAACTTGGTTCTTGGAGGTGTCCCTGGAGATACTGACTCGGGACTGAAGACTTGGATTATACTTTGTGGTTCCACCAGCCCATATAGCACCAATCCAATCCAGCCCCTTTCCAGGGGCCTGGCGGACCCAGCTTACATCATTGCTGGTTAGAGAGAATCCAGAGACCGAGCAGGTGAGGGACAGCGTCTGCGAGGGCGTCACCAGGCTTGGTCCCGACTCCTGCAGCTGGATCTGGGACAGGACGCCTGGGAACAGAGACTCACAGTGAGTCATGGGCTCAGAGGCCCCATGCCCACCTTTGAGCCTCTGTCCAGGGGATACTCACATCCAGGAGCTGCCACCAGAAAGAGGAGGAACCAGCGCTGATGCACGTTCCTGCCCACGAGGTCCATGATCTCAGACACTGTGTCAGGGGGAGAGGGAGCCTGAGTTGGGGTGAGTGTGAACGAGGTTTTAATCCTGGGTCCCGAGTGCAGATTTGCATGGGGGAGCCTCTGGAGAGAAAGGAGGGAACCCGGGGGAGGATGGTGTGTGGGCTCCCTGGGAGGAGGTGCTGACTGTGGCTCAGAGCACTCAGGCCTGTCCCTGGGGCCCTTTCAGAGCTGGGCCTCTTCCTCCAGCACAGGAAACGTGCTGAGGAGCTCTCAGGAAACAGAAATTGCTGAGGGGGAAATGGCAGCTGGGGAGGAGAGTCCCTGTGTCTCAGGTCCCTGATGACAAATCCCAGCACTCTCATGGCCTCTACCCTGCAGACAGACCCCTGCCCCTCCATGTCACTCTGTGGTGGCTCCTTTTCTACTGTATATACAAAATCTGAGACGAAACACACAATGTAATTGTCACAGTGAATTCTGACTTGGTTTGGTCGAATCCCAGGTCAATCAAATTTCACAGAGTTTATTCAGACACTTAGCAAGGATGAACATTCCTTCACCTGTAGCAGCATTATTCGTAAGTATACAGGTATTTATAGATATACATTCTGTCTGATGATTCATTTGTATCAGGATAAGGAAGATACTTCTGCCTAGATGAATTTCGTGGCATGGTTGACCTGATCAGCAGTAACAAAACTTGCTCAGTCCTGTGTATAGCTCAGTGTCCAAAAGATGACTGTGTTCTTGGTGGTCATCATTGAGAAATCACAACCTTGTGAGTGCTTAGAAAGACCCAGTAAACAGTCCTCAGCACATAATCTATTGGGCCAGAGTTTTGGTCTTTGTGCAAAGATCAAATGTACAGTGTGAAAGCCCTGAGTAGTGACATGTGAGGCTCTACCCTGCCTCCAAATACATGGAACCTAGACTCAGCCTGTGTCACCTAAGTGTACCCCTGATTCTATGGAGCATCAGGAGTTTGAGTTCAATATAAGGGACAAGAAAATATGCTCTTAATTTTCATGTTCTAAATGTCAGCATTAAGGGTCAAAGTAATTGAAACAACTAGCACGTTCAACATAATTCTATTAAAATAAACACAGAAAGATATATAAAGAACTCAGACAAGATGCGGATTGAACAGATCAATATTACACCTCACATACAGATAGCGCTAATAGGATTAATAAACCTTCTCTTATGTAAAGCATGTGAGTCGCTATGGCTCTCTGTGCCCAGGTGTCCTGTGCCTGAGCTGCAGGCCCAGAACGGTGAATCCTCCGAGTTCTGACCCACCTGCACTGTCTCTGTGAGCTCCACCATTAACAGCAGTTTTCAGGGTAACTTGATCCCCGGACTTCAAATATAATCTGGATGGACGGGGAGATGCAAAATGATGGGACTGTTTCCTAAAGCTACTTCACCAGAGCAAAGGGCAATTTCTTAAATCTATGAAAAGTGGTTTCCAACCACCAACATTAATTGATAATTTTATAAACTTTTAAAAAATTTGTTTTAAGGATATTAAATAAGATGGATTTCTTTGTTAAAAGGTTCTTGATTCATTTGTGGCTGTTTCATTCACACAGATGTTGACTAATAAAATATCATGGGTTATCACTACTAGTTTATTAGAAACGATAAAAGAAACCAATCAGAGATTAATTGAAAGCCTCAATCATTCATTTTGTGTTTTCTCATTGTGACACACTCCTGGCACCATCTCTCTGTTCTCCTGGGAACCTGGCAGTCATGCACAGGAACTGCCTCTGTGCCATGAAAACTTATTAATGATCACGATTTGGAGATTACAAATAAATCTTGGAGAGTAGCAACAAACTGCAGAGATACATCTGGACCCCAAAGTCACCATCAGTTAAAAATTTAACTCCAGTTATATCACTGTCACTGTCACTGTCCTCCCGTTGTGAATTGATTTGCTTGAGCGGGCCCAGTAACCTCTCTATTGTGACAATTGTTACTGTGTTTAATCACTAAATCACATAACTTCCCGTTAGTCGTCAATTTGCTCGAGCGGGCGACAGTAACGTCTCCATTTGTCCCTGTCGCGTGCTAGTGTAGCCCAATGGCATCTGTTCGTTCCGGGAACATGAAGGGCCTCAAACCGATCGTTCATGATCTTGACGAAGAAGTCTGACCATCTGGTAGGTGGGCGGCCACACGGTCTTTTGACATCCCATGGAATCCAGTCAGTAACAGCTCTAATCCAGCAGTCGTCTTAAAATCTCATTACATGACCAGCCCATCTGATTTTAGACACCTTGGCAAATGAGACAGCGTCCCTGATTCTTGATTGTCGACGGATGTCAGAACTCCGGATTCTTTCTCTCATTTGAGTGAAACGTGATATTCCAAGCATAGCTCTTTCTATTCTTCTTTGGGAGACCTGAATAGCGTTCTCATCTTCTGTGCGTAGGGCCCAGGTTTCTGAGGCATATGTTAATGCAGGAAGAACAGTGGAATCAAAGAGATGTGCCCGGAGCCGGAGGTTCTTCATCCTCTTAGCTATTTCTTCGACGTTCTTGAAGGCGTTCCAAGCTGCTCTCTTCCTCCTGCGCAGCTCGGGTGCCAGGTCATTTGTCATGTTGACCTTTCGACTTAAGTACACATAGCTATTGCATAGGGAGTTGGTCGTTCCGTTGAGAGCGAATGGGGAGTCAGGAACAAGGCTGTTTCTCATAAACATTGTCTTCATAAGATTCAGCTGTAGTCCTACCTTTCCACACTCACGGTCAAAGTCGGCCAGCATCTGTGCCATTTGGCTGATGTTTGGTGTTATTAAAACAATGTCATCAGCAAAGCGGAGGTGGTGTAGTTGCCAACCATCTATCTTCACTCCCATTCCTTCCCATTCTAGTCGTCGCATGATGTTCTCGAGGGTGACACTGAAGAGTTTCGGTGAAATGGTATCACCCTGCCGCACCCCTCTCTTGACATCAACGATCACTTCTTTGTAGAATGGTGAGATCCTGGTAGTGAATCCGCAATACAACTCATGGAGGATCCTGATGTATTGGGCTTGAATGCCCTGATTGGCTAGGACTTCAATGACCGCTTCCATCTCAACAGAATCAATCACTTAATCACTTAATCACTTAACTTCCCGTTAGTCGTCGATTTGCTCGAGCGGGCGCCAGTAACGTCTCCATTTGTCCCTGTCTCGTGCTAGTGTAGCCCAACGGCATCTGTTTGCTCCGGGAACATGAAGGGCCTCAAACTGATCGTTCATGATCTTGACGAAGAAGTCTGACCATCTGGTAGGTGGGTGGCCACGCGGTCTCTTGACATCCCGTGGAATCCAATCAGTAACAGCTCTAGTCCAACAGTCGTCTTTAAATCTCATTACGTGACCAGCCCATCTGATTTTCGACACCTTGGCAAATGAGACAGCGTCCCTGATCCTTGATCGTTGACGGATGTCAGAACTCTGGATTCGTTCTCTCATTGGAGTGAAACGTGATATTCCAAGCATAGCTCTTTCTATTCTTCTTTGGGAGAACTGAATGGCGTTCTCATCTTGTTTGCGTAGGGCCCAGGTCTCTGAGGCATATGTTAATGCAGGAAGAACAGTGGAATCAAAGAGATGTGCCCGGAGCCGGAGGTTCTTCGTCCTCTTAGCAGTGTCGAAAATGGCATGGTGAGATTCGTGCCTTCTTGTCTCGGTCAGACCAATGATGTCGTACTTGATCATTCGCGCTTGTACCATCAGGTCCTCGACGGATGCATCTGATGCTAGCGTACGTGCATTGAAAGTACAGACGATCATTTTTGTCTTCCTTCGTTGTGGCAGCCTAGGTCGGCCTTGAGATTTTGTCGGCCTCTCCTTTCTCATCCTTCTCAGTGCTGTCATGTCGGTGAAGCCTTCAGGGTCAGGTGAATGAGACCAGTTGTAGTTACTGGTTTTGGCATATCGAATACACAGCGGATAGCTTGCCAAGCTCTTCCATGCGGGCGGAATACTCTCAGTAGCTTGCCAGTCTTTCCGAGAGGGATAGAGGCTTTTGGGGTGACCTCTAATCACCCTTGTAGGTGTTACCATATTTGAACCCTATCAAATATGGTACGACAATTCCAGAAGATGGGTATTTAGTGTCTTATGATGTGTCGCGCGGCCGCAAGCGGCCGCACGGGTCTGGAAAGCATCCAGGAGTGTGGCGACGGCTGGGTAGTGGAAGTAGTGTCGAGAGTGGAAGTCTGCCAGTGGGGTATTTATCTGGGTAGGGTGGGTCTCCTGTGCACAATTCAATCCCTGGATGGTTGATGGAAGCACACAAGGCAGGGTAGGGTGGGGCTCCTGATTAGAATCCCTTTGTCACCTGTGGTGGTGGGAGCAAGCAGAGAAGCTCTGTCCTTGGGTCCGCCGAGCCTGGAGAATCAAAGGCCTTCTTTAAATCAATGAACGTTAAACAGAGCGGCATCTTGAACTCCCGAGAAACCTCAATGAGCTTGGTTATCGTGTGGATATGGTCGATGGTGCTGAATCCTTTGCGGAACCTGGCTTGCTCGCATGGTTGTCCTTCATCTAATGTTCTGCCAATCCTATTCAGGATGACTCGAGTGAACAACTTGTAGATGATAGACAATAGGCAGATCGGGCGATAGTTGCCAATGTCATGGATGTCTCCCTTCTTGAACAGTAGTGCGGTCCTGCTGGTTTTCCATTGGGATGGAACCTTGCATTCAGACAGGTAGCGAGTGAAGAGCCGAGCCAGTGTATTGATGAGTACTGACGGCAGGTTCTTCAGGTGTTCAGGTCTGACGTTGTCTGGGCCGGGTGCTGTTTGTTTCTTTACCGATGAAATGGCGTGTCGGATTTCAGAAGGGAGAACGTTGGGAACAACATATCCATCCTGTGGAATTTGGTATGTCTGCAAGTGGACATGGCTATCGATGAGATTTGAGTAGAAGTCATGGATAATCTTCTCCATTGCTGTTCTGGAGGATGTGATGGATCCATCAGGACATCGGAGAGCAGTCATCTTGGTCTTGTAGTTGGTGAAGGACAGGCCGGCGTTACGAATACTTTTCCTGGCTTCTGCCGCATCTACTAGTACTTCTGCTCTTCTCTCTTTGAGGTCTTCCTTGATCGCATCTCTGCACTGCTTTGCAAGCTCGGACGTTAGCTTGCGGTTGCCTGAGGCATGCGCCAAACCACGCTGGCGAATTAGCTCAAGAGTTTTCGAAGATAGGCCATTTTTTTGGCTATCTCTCTCTTGGCGTTCCTCGCACATTCATGGAGGTGCTGAACCAGTCGATCGTATTCCTCGTCAATGTTGTCAAAAATGGCATCTTCCCATGTTGCCGCAATAGTACCAAAGAGTTCCCAGTTGGTGGTCATTCTGGGAGTTCTCTTTTTGAACTTTGCAGCCCTTTCTCCCCGCTCTGTGAAGTAGAATTTTGCACGAAGGAGACGGTGGTCCGATCCCGTTCGAAATTTTGGGACAACAGCGACATCAGTCAGGCAAAACCGTCGATTGAATATGATGTGGTCTATTTCGTTGTGGAATCGTCTACCGGGAGACTCCCATGTCCATCGTTTAGATTCTGCCTTCTGGAAATGTGAGTTACCATGAATGATCTTGTTTGACATGATGAACTCAGACAGCCTCTCACTCTCTTTGTTCCATTCTACACTACTCCCACTACCCAGCCGTCGCCACACTCCAGGACGCTTTCCGGACCCGCGCAGCCACAAAGTGGCTGCACGACACATCATAAGACATTAAATGCCCATCTTCTGGAATTGTCGTACCGTATTTGATAGGGTTCAAATATGGTAACACCTACAAGGGTAATTAGAGGTCGCCCCAAAAGCCTCTATCCCTCTCGGAAAGACTGGCAAGCTACCGAGAGTATTCCGCCCGCACGGAAGAGCCTGGCAAGCTATCTGTTGTGTATTCGATATGCCAAAACCAGTAAATACAACTGGTCTCATTCACCTGACCCTGAAGGCTTCACCGACATGGCAGCACTGAGATGCATGAGAAAGAGAGGCCGACAAAATCTCAAGGCCGACCTAGGCTGCCACAATGAAGGAAGACAAAAATGATCGTCTGTACTTTCAATGCACGTACGCTAGCATCAGATGCATCCATCGACGAACTGATGCTACAAGCGCGAATGATCAATTACGACATCATTGGTCTGACTGAGACAAGAAGTCACAAATCTCACCATGCCGTTTTCGACACTGGAGAAGAATCGTTCCTCGGAACATGCAGTAAAAGAGGTGTTGGAGGTGTCGGTGTCCTTGTCAACACAAACTTAGCCAAGAGCATTGATTCATTCGAATGCCTAACAACCTGAGTTGGATGTTACTGTGTTTGGCATATAGAAAAATGCCACGGGTAGCTTACCAGGCTTTGCTGTGCGGGTGAGATGCTCTCAGTAGCTTGCTGGGATCTCTGAGAGGGGCAGAGGCATCCAACTCAGCTCTGCCGGTCTGGCCGCATGCAAGGCAAATGCCCTACCACTGCACTGTGCTATCTCTCCTGCCCAACCTGTAACAATATGTTAGTAATCTCTTATACAAACGCTCAAAGGCTCCAGGTTGAGATAAAACAATCTTCACACTTTCCTCTAAGGGAATATTTTGGGATCATTTTTTTGCGAATTATTTCATAGGAAGCAATATAAAATAAATAATTTAGGACCTGCTTTGGGGGTAGGTTTGGGTGCTGGTGGAAAAATTCAAAATAATGGTGGTGGAAATGTGTAATGATGATGGAATTGGCGTTGGAACAGTTAATGCAATACATTATTGTGAACAACTTAAAAATTAAATTAAGACTATAAAAAACTTTTTAATTGGTCCTTAATAGCGGTTTCTTCAGGGTCAATGAAATGCTTTGTATGTGAGTGTCCCAAGTATATTTTGCAGGACCAGTAATTGATACCTGAGCACTACAATTGAACCAGTACATCAACAGGAAGTGAATGGATTACCTCTAGCTGTGTTCCCCAAATCAAAGAAAACCACATATCGTCCATATTTGAATAATGTAATTTTAACGTAAAGATTAGATATCCATCCACATTTTAATTTTTTAAATTTTATAAAATAGTTCACAATATTTGATTACATTTAATATTCAAACACCAAAGCCACCATCATTACACGTTCCTACAACCATATTTCAGATGTTTTCATCCTGAGCCCAAATTCCTGCCCCAAAGCAGAACTGAGGTAATATATTTTGTATTGTTTGTTATGAGAAACCACTTAAAATGCTACAAAATAGTAGCCTTAGTGATATTCATCCATTTTATTCTAATTTATTCATTTTCTTTCTTGGTTGATGTGTGATTTCTAATAAGAAACACATTTCTATCTTTGTGTTTTATTGATATTGAACTTTCATAGTCTTTCAGTTTCCTAAGTGAAAACAACTTGGTGATTTCCCATGTTTAACATGTGGCTTCTAGCAGCCAGAAGCCAGAAGCCAGAAGCCTTGGGCTGGAGCGATAGCACAGCGGGTAGGGCGTTCGCCTTATAAGCGGCCAACATGGCCGACCCAAGTTCAATTCCTCCGCCCCTCTCGGAGAGCCCGGCAAGCTACCGAGAGTATTCGATATGCCAGACACAGTAACAATGAAGTCTCCAATGGAGACGTTACTGGGCCCGCTCGAGCAAATCGACGATCAACGGGAGGGTCTTTACCTTACCTTACCTTAACATGTGGCTTGGGAAGGTCACCCAAAGAGGAGTGCTGCTTCAGTGGGGTCACCATATGCCGGGAGGGAGTTATTCAGACTCTAATCCCCGAATTTCAGCGTCTCAGGAGGGGAGACTGGAGAATGAGTTTGATCCACAGACAAATATAGTAAGAGTCGTACCTGCAACTGGCTCTGAGAATTCAGGATATGAGGTTCGGTGGGCTCTGGTTTGTGATTTTCAGGAGATCTGGGAGGGATGAAAGCTGATATCTGGCCCCTCTGAAGCAGAAATGGAGGTGTGTCTGTGTGTGTGCATTAGAGAGTGTGTGTGTGTTTGTGTGTGTGTATTCATGTGTGTCTGAGTGTGTGTGACTGTATGTGTGTGACTATGTGTGCTTGAGTGTATGTGTTTGTATGTGAGTATGTGTATGTATGCATGTGTGTGTATATCTGTGTGTAGGTTGTGGGCCCTGGCAAAAGTTCTTGAGGAATCATAAAGCCTCGGTGGGACTTGCAGAAGTGACTCTATCACTAGCACTCAAGCGTCTCCAAGCATTTGTGTCAAACCCACTTTCTAGACACAGGACCTGAAGCCTGATGAGACTCTGAGGCCACAGGGGCCTGAGGGAAGCCTGGAGCCCTTCAGGAGAAGAGAAACTCCAACAGAAGCAAAAAGCTGTGGGGAGGACGTGAAAACCCATAAACAGCCAAAGCTCTTCCCTGTGACTACACCCTGTCCAACCCTTGGGTGCCCAGAATCTCCAGTTTGAGGCTCTCTGGGAATGAAGCACATGTAACTCAGACTGAAAAGTCGCTCAAGGCTGCTGCCAACCTCTGGAGATGCCCACGGTCTCCTTTGAGCATGTTACCCATCTTCTCTCTTTCCTTCCCTCTTCATAACCTCTGATCAAACCACTTCACTCACCCTTTCTCCCCTCCTGCAGGTCTTTGCTGTGAGGGAGGGTGACAGACCTAGAGCCTGAGTCGGGCCTAGGCTGACTTTCCTCTCCTGCCAAGGGTGATTCCTCGCTGCAGCCCAACTCCACGACGCCCCCAGCAATCGGGGTTCGGGGATCATCTCCCATGCAGCACAGAGCAATAGGGACCAAATCAGCTTCCTGCTGCCCCTGGGGCTGGGAAGAGTGAGTTCTGTTCCTGCAGGGGCTTGTGGACCACTTTCCCAGAGGGGGATTTCCTCGGGTACATCGCAGTGACCCAGGATGGGAGAGAGGGAGTGATCCAGGCTTCAGCCCTCCCTGTCCCCACTGGGGTCCCTGAAGCACTCCCACTTCCCTTCCCTGAGCCTCTCATTCATTCAGCTCTTCTTCCTTCTGCACTTGGAAAATGTTAGGATTTATGAATGGAAAAAAATTGCTTTGAATAAAATTTATTGCAATTCTGGCGATCACAGTACACTCATGAACAAAATTTTAATACCAAATCCATCACCAGTGTACCCACCTCCTTCTTCTGAGAACCAGTGTCCTTCCCACTTATTGTTCTCCCACCAACAACTGAAATGCGTGGATTAGTTCTCTTGCTATGTTACAGAAAAACGTTTTCTAAGATCTGAGAGTGAGTCGATCATAGTAACCTGACTGAGACACCTGCTCAGTGGGTGTTGGTCAGAAACACAGGGGAATCCTGTAGGAACTTCCCGCACTGAGATGGAACCTGTGGCAGATGGAACCTGATGCTCTCTCCAGGGTGACGTTCTGAATCAAGGAGAATTGTACGGTACCAGGCGAGTGTCTGAGGACTCCGTGGCAGAGTGGAGATAAGCTTAGGGCTAGAATCGGTGCCCCTAGTGATTATACCCTTGTATGTGGCTTATATGTCAGACCTGTTGGCACAGAGTACCAGGTGTGATGGAGAAGAAATATCAAGTCAGAAGGGCCTGAATTGGGTGAGGCACTTGCCTTGCATGCGGCCAACCTGGGTTTGATCTTTGGCATCCCTTACAGTCCCCAATGCACCACTAGGTGTAATTCCTGAGCACTGAGCCAGGACAACACCCTCTGCAATGCCGGCTGTGGCCCCAAAACAAAAGGGAATATGAAGTCAGGTAATACTCAGACCCAGAAAGTAATATCACTGAGAAATATATTTGCCTTCACGATGGACCGGAAGTGAACTACGAAATATCTACCTTGTGAGTGTGGATGAAACAGAGATGTCCGGGGTTAAATGCCCACCTCTCCATGCTCAAAAGTCGTCATGCATGACCCCAGCTACTCCTGAGGAAGTGATAATCCCTCCTGAGAAACCCTTTCTCCAGGCTGTGGTGTAGACAAGAGTCAATTTGTAGCGGGGAGGACAGCACAGGACCACAAACAATTCCATGGTCAAGTTTCACCTGTGAAGCGTGGGGTTGAGGTGAGAAGGCTTGGGGTGCAGAGAAGGTCTTGTAAGTCTTTGACCTCAGTCAGAACTTTCCCCAATATTGTACTCTTTGTGCCTTCAAAAGTTGAAGGATCGTCCTGATTCATATATATTCAATATTCTTCTAGGGGCGGGAATGAAAATACTCTCACATCAGATATGAGCATTTTTTCTGTCATTGGGAAGGGTTTTTTTCCCTTTTTAAAATTGACCATTTTGATAAATATGGTAACAGTTTTCAAAGTGCAGGGATGGATCTGGTTTTAGCCTAAGAAGTAAGTCTCATAGTCCAACTACAGAAGCACGAATATTCCCAATAATACTGTGGTCTGCATGACTGATAGTCCATCATGTAGTCACACTGTCTGAGGCTTCCCAGTGGACACTAATAGGATATGTATATTATATATACACATATATACATATATTTCTGTTTTCCACTCATCTAGTGTATACATTTGTGCATGGATATATATCCATAAATACATGTCCTCCATATCAATTGAAAGAAAGTTATGCATTGTAAATAATTATTCCCAGGTTTCAAGGTATGCATAAAATTAATGTCTCACTCAATACCATTTATTTCCCAGGAATATTGGTCAGTTGGTGCGGTCAGGCCCAGGTAAACTCATCTGGGATGCATGACACTGGAGTGGAGGGAGCAGCCCCTGAGGCCTTGCTCTAGATCCTGTCTGCTGGTCCATGCTACTGCCAGCCCCCCTGGGCACACCCCAGATCATGTGTCTGTTCTTGGGTCATGACTTTCCCCAGAGCTGGGCTGAGATGCCCCCAACATCAGGATTTCACAGAACCTGACCCTGACCATTTCCTTAACACTACGTGATAGGAGAAATGTGACCTTGGTCGCTTTCATATAGGTTCATATCCTCCACTGTCCCTTGTCCAATGGCAGGATTCCAGCTCAGGAATATAGAGATATGAAGATGTACAAAGGGACAGGTCTGCACAGAAACTCCAGAATGGGGTCTGGCCACCACAAGGAATTCATCTCAGAGAAAAGGATTTCTTGCAGAGACAGAATTTCAACCTTAATGTGTAACATTGAGAGTCTGCAATGGGTAGACCTACATACAGTTCAGGAAACTGCAATGACACCAGCCCAAACTTCCATGTGGTTCTTCCTGTACCATCTGGTCACTTCACACAAAATCCTTGAACAAAATATGAGGGACACCGGGTGTTCTCCAGAGAAGCCATCTTTCTCTGGGCTGTTGCTGAAGGACAGAGAGAGAGATTCTGAACCTTTTTCTCAAATGAAGCCTGACCCTGTGAGCCCCAATCTGTGTGTCAGACCCTGACTCTCTGAAGAGGAAGTCAGGAGGATCAGGCCTGTCTCTGTCAGAGATGGGACTCTTTCTCCAGCACAAAAAAACATGCTTAGGAGCTCTCTGGAAACAGGAATTGCTCAGGGGGCAACAGCAGCTGTGGAGGAGAGTCCCCATGTCTCAGGTCCCTGATGACCAAACACAGCCCTTCAGGGTCTATACCTGTAGACAGGCCCCTCCCCCTCCGTGTCCCTCTGTTTGCTCCTGTTCTACCACTATATTTCCAACTTTTGGTTTCAAACAGTCAGATTCATTATTACCGTGAATTCTGACAAAGTTTGTTTCAACCCAAAGTCAATCAAAGTTTGCATTAGTTTCTTCACACACTTAGATGAAAATACCCTCGCCTGAAGTAGAGCCAAGGTGGTGTTAGAATGATCATTGTCACTGTTGCCGGGTTTATATGTGGACAGTGAAGAGCCTCTGTTCGGTGACCTGACTGGTCTGGTTGTCCTCGTAACAGTGCCTGACCCCACTCTGTCCTGTCTATAATTCAGTGTCCATAGACCAGCTTGAACTTAAGGACCCTGTACTGGGGTCATCACTGTGGAAGCCTGACCCTGTCAGAAGCATAGAAACAGCTTATGGAGATCCTCAGCGCACAATCTATTGGGCAGGAAGCCTGGTCTTAGTACTCAAACTTACACAGCAACAAGGGTACAAGCACACAAGCCCTGATCACTGCCAGATATGACCCACCTCAATCCCCAGATGAATAGACCCTAGACACAGGCTTTGTCACATATTGTACCTTCTATTCCTATGCAGTGAAGGGGTTGAGATAAATCCAAGAAGCCAGAAAATATGATTTAAAAAATAATTCATCATGAAGAGTCAAAAGTAAAAAATGTACCCCACTAATTTAACCAAATTGAACTGAAATAAATACAAATGCACAAACAAGTCAGGCAGTGTGAGGATTGGGGTTGGGTGAGTCTCCCTGTCACATTCACAGTAGCTCTAATGTGGCCCCTGAGATCTCCTGAACCCTCGGAGCCAAATCGGAGACATGGACAAGAAATGTTATTTGTCTTCCCATCACTGCACCTTGGAGCAGGGCCTCTTACCTCCACCAAGGACCCCAAGACTCCTATTGGATTTATACTTCAAAATTATATCCCAGCATGTATTTAAGAGCAGACTAGATAAACTCGTATGTTTTTTTTTTAAACAGTAAAAGAGACAACTGCCTCACATCCTGACTAGATGTGTGGGGTCCAAGATACGTTTACATTCACTTGAACAAATGGGAGAAAACAATTTTTTTACACAACTTGGCAGGGGGGATGCAACTTCCTCGGACCTTACCAGGGAGACCTGTCAGGTGGTTGATCGAGAAGTCCAGAGACTAGTCAGGACTTAGAGACAAACCTAGATAAAGAGTGGGCACACGTGGGGCCCTTGTATCTTGGCGACAAAATTCCATCTTTGTTTGACCCAGCAGTGCCCAGTATGGCTGAAGTTCTCTTTCCAATTCGTTACTATCGCCGTCTCCTCGAAACAGGATATAACACTGAGCCGATTGACCGACTCTCTGGTGTGCAAAGCACACGACTTGCTGTAGCTCTGTCCTAAGGGTCCTGTCCCAGCACAGCTGCAGGCTCTGGACCCAGAATCCTCACAACCCTGCCCTCACCTGTGCTGTCTCCCTATGCTCACCCAAATCAGCAGTTTCCAGGGAGGCTGGACCCCAGAGCTCAGGAAGAAATGGAGTGAACAGGAGATGCACAATGATGGGAACATTTCGCAAACCACTTCGCGTTAAAACCCACTGGTAACATTATCCTCCTGCTCCCTTTTATTATTGATTCACCGTGAGGCACAGTAACAGAGTTTTCATGTTTGGGCTCCAATCATACAATCATCAGACACCCATCTCTTCACCAGTACATGCTTTCCACCACCCAAATCCCCAGTATCACCCCCCCCACACACACACACACCACCATTCCACACCTCCCCCTGCCTGTGTGGCAGACAATTTGCACAGTACTCTTTTTCTACTGTGGTTACGTTCGATATTTCAGACAAGCACAGCGGGTAAGGCGTCTGCCTTGCATGCAGCCAACATGGCCGACCCGAGTTTGATTCCTCTGCCCCTCTTGGAGAGCCCAGCAAGCTACCGAGAGTATTCGATATGCCAGACACAGTAACAACAAAGTCTCCAATGGAGACGTTACTGGGCCCGCTCGAGCAAATCGATGATCAACGGGAGGGTCTTTACTTACTTACTTTACTCCCACCATCCACCACTCCTCCCTTCGAAAAAGGCAATGCTAATGTATTTTGTATTACTTCATGTGCTCTAGAAATTTTAAAATTTTAATAATTAGGGTCTGGAGAGATCGCTGTAGCAAATTACTGGGGTCTGAGATTCATTTGTGTGTTTCTGGATTATGGCCGTTTGGGAGCTTAAGTACACAGTGGCTATATGTGGGCATCATCTCAGAGTCCCATCGGGGTGGGGGTAAAGAGAAGGGCCGACATCTCCCCTGTACTGTGAGGCCTGGCGTTTCCTGCCACTTCCACCTTGTTCCTGGAGCTTTTTGATGAGTTCTAGAATATGGAGGAAATCTGTATTCCTAGGGAGCACGGGGAGGAATGACACCTGCCCCTGTCTGGAGTGGCTCAGTGAAAGTGGCCTATGGCAAAATCAAGAGACATCTCTGCATCAAGTTCTTCAGGTCAGAGATTCATGTGTATGTATCTGGATGATGGCCATGTGGGACTTTAAGTAGACAGTGGCTGTATGTGGGAGTCACCTCAGAGTCCCATTGGGGTGGGGGAAGGCGATGAAAACGTTCTTAAACTGATAAAAGCTCACTTTAGCTAAAGATTTTGTTAACATGATTTACTCTATATTCAGTACATTAATGAAGATAAGTCTCTTTTATCAGTCCTCCCATACTCATTTTATGTTTTTTTTATTCCTTACACATGTAAAGTAAGTCATCCTGGATCATAATTAGTAATTTACTAAAAAAATGAAAGAAATAAATAAAACCATAAATCATTCATTTTGCATTTCTCATTATCAGACACTCCCGGCATGAGAGAAATACTTTCATGATTTTGTTCTTGACAGCAATTTGGGCAGGTACAATAGAATATGCACTTGATAGCTTATGAGTGTCTGAAGACTTTATCCATTACCACTAGCTGATACCCTGAGCATTACAGGGGGGACCAGGACACAGACAGCAAGCAAACATAGAGAATGCCAGGTTTGGCCCCAAAACCAAATAAAACATATATTGTCTGCATTTGGATAATAACAGGTTTTCATAAGGATTAGATACCCGTCCATTTCATCCCAATTTAGTCGTGTTGTATATGGGCTGATAATGTGATTCTAATAAGAAATGTACCTTCACAATTTAACTTTATTATAGACATTGAATCTATAAACCTGTTTCTAATTTCAAAGTGAAGAGGATTTCATTGTACTTTTGTGATGTTTAAAATGTGACAGTGGAAGGTCAGCAAAACAGAAGAGCTGCCTCAGTGGTGTCACCATGTGATGGGAGGGGGGAATGTAGATTCTAATCTCCAAGTTCCAGCATCTCAGGAGGGTGAACGGAGTTTGAGGTTGATGCACAATGAGAAATTTATTAAAGTCACACCCGCAATGGTCTCCATATCTAGCCTCAACGTAAGATGGAACCCTGGAAACTGGTGTGTGGCATATTTGGGTGTGCCAGGAGAGTGGGGGCTCAGGGAGATGCTCTGGGTCCTTGCCTCTTGTTTTACTGTGAAGGGGTCATCGCTGCCTGTGTCACAGAACCTGGTCTCTCCTCTGCAAAGGCTGGAGAGAGAATGGGAAAATCTGAACGTCCATTTAGTGAGTTAATGGTGGATGAGAGGTCAGCCTTTCCCAGAGAATAGGCCTGCCAGGTGTAAGGCAAGCAGGTGAAGGTCATTGCAGGACAAAGGTTAGAGGTCAGTGGGCACAGAGTGTGTTTATGTGAGAGCAGAAGGAAGGAGAAAGCACACAGCTGAGTGGACACCAGGATTTCTCTTTCTGATGAACTGACTCCTGACAGTAGACCACAATAATCTCTACAGAGTCATTTAAATATCTACAAGAGAATAATGTGCCCCTCAGGCCCCAGGGAAGATATCATTCCATCAGTGAATAGTTTCATCAGTAGGCACTGTGTGACAATCTTCTTCCTGTCCACAATAGGGATGGAGGACTCAGAGCCACAACTCACAGGACAAGATGCCCATGGGTCCATCTGAGAGGTGAGGGGCAGGTCAGTCCTGATCTTCACAGAACCATGATTCATCTGGTCATGAGCAATATCTCCTCAGGGGAGAGTCCTCAGAGACTCCTGGGGGCCTGCGCCCCTGAAGCTCACCCTACTTCCTCCTGCAGGTGGTTTGTGTCTGGACCCACAGGGCCTTCTCCTCACTGTGTCTCTCTCGCACAGTAGTACAGGGCCGTATCTTCCTCCCTCAAGCTGTTCATTTGCAGAGAGAGTGTGTTCTTGCTGTTGTCTCTGGAGATGGTGAATCGGCCCTTCACAGAGTTGGCATAGTATATTTTAATACTACGCTCACTAATAGATGAAATCCACTCTAGGCCCTTCCCTGGAGCCTGGCGGACCCAGGCCATTGGATGGCTGCCAAAATTGAATCCAGAGGCTGCACAGGAGAGTGTGAGAGACCCCCCGGGCTTCACCAAGTCTCCCCCAGACTCCACCAGCTGTACATCATACTGGACCCCTGAAAACACAAAGACATCCTGGTCAGGAAACTCTCCTCACACAGAGGATCTGCCTCTACCATCTCTCCCATGCTCTATGTCTCTGTCGCCCATGAGTTACCTCCTAACACAGCCACCAGGAGAAGCCAGCTGAGCCCACATGCCATGTTGGTTCTGTCTGAGTCAGGATGGAGCCCCTGGAACCCCTGAACTGACGCCTCTCCTGCAGCTGAGGCTGGGCTGAGCGTTTTCTTCTCTGGAGAGAGTCTTATTTGCATATCCTCCTTCTCCATAAAAAGTTCTCTTTGAACCTTGTAGAGAGAAGGGAGGACTCCTGAGCAGGTGATGCGTGAAGGGGGTACCTGTGACCGGGAAAAGACTCACAAACTCTGCTATCCAGTATACAATTAGTACATGAAAACCAATTTAATTGATGTTCTTTAATGTTTATTTTATATAAATCCTGTTATGTGAGACATAAATGTTTATTTGGTTTCTGCAATGTAATAAAAATACATTTAAAGTGTTGGTCCCACTACCTAGACAAAAGGAATCTACTGAGTGACTCCGTTATCAAGGTTTTGTGAATCAAGTGTTAAAATCAGAAGGAAAGAAGAATGGAAGGATACAGTCCCCTGATTTCTGGATATCCACTGAAAAAAGTTCCTATTATGGCTATCTTTGTTCTTTCTCCCAAAGGAAGTGCCTTTGGGGTTAAAGGTATTTTTCCTAATTACCTAAGGCCTTCAGATGTGTAAAAGCTAAGCTCAGACATAAAAAGTTAGAAAACTGACCTAAGCATGTTGTTCTCCTGACGATTCCTGGCTCTACACAATACTCTCAATGCGTTGGGCATTTGGAAGCTGTTGGGAGTGTGAGGGTGTCCCTGAAAGTGGAGCTGCTCTCGGAGTGATGAGGAAGGGTCTTAGGAAAGACGCTGGAACAGGGCATGGATGGGAGTGGGTGGGAGTTAAGGGATTGAGCATCTCTGTGTTGTGACAGAATATTGGCATGTGTGGGCTTCTAGCAAATGATGACCATCTTTACCGCAGGGTGGGGTTGAGGCCTTTTCCCAGGTGACTCCTGAGTGCCCTCTGGTGGTCAGAGGCATTTGTTCAGGGTGGTTTTTTTTTTTGCATCCTAGTGGCATTTTAATGAATTAATTAAATTTTAAATTTTATTAGTGAAACACCATGAGGTACAGTTGTAGACTTACAAATTGTTGTGCTTGGGTTTCACTTATACAATGATAGAGTACCTATCCCCCCCAGTGCCCATTCTTCACCACCAATAATCCCAGTATGACTCCCAACCACCCATCCCACGCATACCACCCCTCCTCTGTGGAAGGGCATTCCCTTCTGTTTTCTCTCTCCTTTTGGGTGCTGTGGTTTGCAAAAGAAGCATTGAGTGGCTATCATGTCCAGTCGTCTATAGTCTACTTTCAGCATGCATCTCCCATGCTAGGCGGATCCTCCCAATACCTTTTACTTGGTGTTCCCTTTTCTATCTGAGCTGCCTTTTCCCCTAGCCTGTGCAGCTGTCCTCCAAGCCATGGAGTGAACCTCCTGGTACTTATCTCCGCTATTCTTGGGTGTTAGTCTCCATTTTGTTACTTTATATACCCCAGATGAATAAAATCTTTCTATGCCTGTCCCTCTCTTTCTGATTCATTTCACTTAGCATGATACTTTCCATGTAATAACACTTGTATGTAAGTTTCATGACTTCATCTTTTCTAACAGCTGCATAGTACTCCACTGTGTGGATGTACTGAAGTTTCTTTAACCAGTCGTCTGTTTTCAGGCACTCAGGTTTTTTACAGAGATTGACTATTTTGAACAGTGCAGCAGTGAACATAGAAGTACAGATGTCTTTTCGACTACTTTTTTTGCCTCTCCGGGATATATTCCCAAAAGTGGTATTTCTGGGTCAAATGGGAGCTCAATTTCTAATTTTTTGAGAATCGTCCATACTGTTTTCCAAAAGGGCTGAACCAGTCGGTATTCCCACCAGCAATGAAGGAGGGTCCCTTTCTCGCCACATCCGCGCCAACACTGGTTGCTTTTGTTCTTTTGGATGTGGGCCATTCTCTGTGATGTGAGATGATATCTCATCGTTGTTTGATCTGCATCTCCTGATGATTAATGATGTGGAGCATTTTCTCGTGTGCCTTTTTATCATTCGAATTTATTCTTTGAGAAAGTTTCTGTTCATTTCGTCGCACAATTTTTTTGATGGGGTTGGATGTTTTCTTCTTGTGAAGTTCAACCAGTACTTTGTATATTCTTGATATCAACCCCTTCTCAGATGGGTATTGGGCGAATATCCTTTATCATTCTGTAGATTGTTTTTGTACTTTGGTCACTGTTTCTTTTGAGGAGCAGAAGATTCATATATATATATATATATATATATATATATGTGTGTGTGTGTGTGTGTGTGTGTGTGTGTGTGTGTGTGAAACACCATGAGGTACAGTTGTAGACTTACAAATTTTTGTGCTTGGGTTTATATTATACAATGTTCAAATACCCATCCCTCCACCAGTGCCCATTTTCCACCACCATGTATCCCAGTATACCCCCCACTTCCATCCCCCTTCCCACCCCGCCTCTGTTGCAGGGCATTCCCTTTTGTTTTCTCTCTCCTTTTGGGTGTTCTGGTCTGCAACAGAGGCATTGAGTGGCAATCTGTCCATATTCTACTTTCAACATGCATCTCCTATCCTGGGAGTATCATCCAAACACACTTTATTTGGTGCTCCCTTCTCCATCTGAGCTGCCCTTTCCCCCAGAATGCCCGGCTGGCCTCTAAGCCATGGAGTAATTCTCCTGGTACTGATCTCGGCTATTCTTGGGTATTAATCTCCTATTTTGTTACTTTATGTCCCCCAGATGAATGCGATCTTTTTATGTCTATCCCTCTCTTTCTGACTCATTTCGCTTAGCATGATACTTTCCATGTAGTACCACTTGTATGTAAATTTCATGAATTCATCTTTTCTAACAGCTACATAGTACTCCATTGTGTAGATATACCAAAGTTTCTTTAACCAGTCATCTGTTCTTGGGCACTCAGGATTTTTCCAGATTCTGGCTATTGTAAAGAGTGCTGCAATGAACAAACAAGTGCAGATGTCACTTCGACTATACATTTTTGCCCCTCTGCGTTATATTACCAAAAGTGGTATTGCTGGGTCAAATGGGAGCTCAATTTCTATTTTTTTTTAGAATCGTCCACACTGTTTTCCAAAAGGGCTGAACCAGTCGGAATTCTCACCAACAGTGAAGGAGTGTCCTTTTCTTGCCACATCCACGCCAGCATCGGTTGCTTTTTTTCTTTTGAATGTGGGCCAGTCTCTGAGGTGTGAGATGGTATCTCATTGTGGTTTTGATCTGCATCTCCCTGATGATTAATGATGTAGAGCATTTTCTCATGTGCTTTTATGCCATTCGGATTTCTTCTTTGAGAAAGTTTCTGTTCATTTTATCACCCCATTTTTAATGGGATTGGATGTTTTCTTCTTGTGGAGCTCAACCAGTACTTTATATATCCTTGATATCAACCCCTTGTCGGATGTTTATTCAGCAAATATCCTTTCCCATTCTGTAGACTGTCTTTGAATTTTGGTCACTGTTCCTTTTGAGGTGAAGAAGCTTCTTAGTTTAAGATAGGCCCATTTATCTATCTCTGTTTTCACTTGCTCGGCCAGTGGCGTGACATCTTTGAAGGTACCATTAGCTTCAATATCATGGAGGGTTTTGCCAACTTTGTCTTCAATGTACCTTATGGTTTCTGGTCTGATGTTGAGATCTTTAATCCATTTTGATCTTACTTTTGTACATGGTGTTAGGCAGAGTTCTGAACCCATTTTTTTGCATGTAGCCATCCAGTTTTGCCAGCACAATTTGTGAAAGAGGCTTTCCTTGCTCCACTTCACATTTCTTGCACCTTTATCAAAGATTAGATGATAATATGATTGAGGGGAGATATCAGTGTATTCAACCCTGTTCCACTGGTCTGCAACTCTGCCTTTGTTCCAGTACCATGCTTTTTAAATTATTACTGCTTTTTAGTAGAGTTTGAAGTTAGGGAGGTTGATTCCTCCCATTTTCTTTTTCCCAAGAATTGCTTTAGCTATTCGTGTGGGTTTATTGTTTCATATAAATTTTAGGAGTGTTAGCTCCATTTCTTTGAGGAATGTCATGGGTATCCTTATAGGGATTGCATTGAATTTGTACAATGCTTTGGGAAGTATTGCCATTTTGACAATGTTAACTCTCCCGACCCATGAGCAGGGGATATATTTCCATTTCCTCACGTCCTCTTTTATTTTCTGGAGTAGCGTTTTGTAGTTTTCTTTGTACAGGTCCTTTACTTCCTTAGTTAATCTGATTCCTATGTACTTGATTTTCTGGGGCACAATTGTGAATGGGATTGTTTTTTATCATGTCACTTTCTTCTCTCTAACTGTTTGCATATAGGAAAGACATGGACTTTTGGGTATTGATTTTATAGCCTGCAACTTTACTATACAAGTCTATCGTTTCTAGGAATTTCTTGGTGGAGGTTATAGGGTTCTCTATGTATAGTATCATATCATCTGCGAATAGTGAGAGGCAGAAGCTTCTTAGTTTAATATAGTCCCATTTATCTATTTCTGTTTTCACTTGCTTGGTCAGTGGCGTGATATATATATATATATATATATATATATATATATATATATATATATATACAGCCACTGATTAACTGATTGTATTGGGCCTGAACTCCACCTTACTTTTTTCCCATTTTTTATAATTTTATTTATTAAATAACCGTGAGAGCAGTTACAAACCTTTCAGGTTTAAGTCTTGGTCATACAATGAAACACTCGTACCTTCACCAGTGCCCATTCTCCACTCCCAAAAACCCCAGAATACCTCCATCCCACACCTTCCCCCTACCTGTGGACAGATGATTTCCACATTACTCTCTCTCTCTCTCGTATGATTACATTCACTATTGTTTTTCTTTTGGTTCACACCTGGCAGTGCACGGCGTTACTCCTGGCTCTGCACTCAGGAATTACTCCTGCAGGTGGTCAGGGGAACATATAGGATGCTGGGAATCGAACCTGGGTCGGCCGTGCGCAAGGCAAACGCCCTACATGCTGTGCTATCTCTCCAACCCCCTACATTCAGTATTTTGACACCAGACCCACTATATTACTTGGGGTTTTACCCCAACACTCAGATCTTCTGAAAAGGCAACAGTAGACAATTTGTTTTCTATTAGTGGTTATGAATAACATGTGATGCTGTGTGGCTGCAGTAGTGGCCGTGCAATTTTGAAATTCTGAAATTTTAAGTCTGGAGGGATTTGTGCCAAAACCTGTTGGGTTCAGAGATTTGTTCCTGAGTCACTTGGATCATGGTCATTAAGCAGCTTGATCAGGAGCCAAAGAGGCCGTTCGTGGACAGCCACTCAGGGTCTCATTGGGACGTTGAGGAAAGGGCCAGCTCCACTCCACTCCTGTGTGGCCCCACATGTTTCATCTCTGTAGGCCCAAACCTGACTGTCCAATGGACTCTGACAGTTGGCGGCCACCGAGCCGCCAAGGAGGAGCAGGTAGAGGGACAGCACCCTTTTCCCTCTGGGGTGGCCTGTGTAAACTAAAAAAAGACAGCACAGCAGCGGTGGTGGCTCTGTGTCTCCCGCCACCCGCATTCGGTAGTCTCACCCTGCTTCCCCTACCCTGGGGATGGTGATGGGCAGGCAAAGGAAGGAAACGAGGTTCAGGCTGGTTGGTCTTGGTTGCAGTTTATTCCAATACTCTGTCCATCCACTCCTGTCTCTGTCCTCTGCCTCCCTCCTGCTTCTTCCTCCCCCATGCTACTTCATTCTCCTTCTCAATCTCCCTTCATCCTCCTTCTCTGGAGTCTGGATTCTGATTCTGATTCCCCAGCCCACTCTTACAGTACAGTTAAATCTCAAAGCATGAGGTGTTTGGGTAACAATTACACATAGGTGTGGTCACAATCAATAGGTGTAGAATTCTTTCCCTCGGGGAAAGCCACTTCTAGGACAGATGCTCTCTCAGCAGGATGACCCACCCTAGAGCAGAATCCCATGGGTGTGTTTCTCCGCTCCTTGTCCAACAAACACATAATCATATATAATATAAATAATTTTGTATGGATACAGTAATAAATACCTTAAACTTACAGAATTACCTTCCTAGGGCCATCTCGTTCTCAGACTACAGTGCTTAGGCCAGATAGTCTTTCCTACCCGAAGCAAGGTCCTACTCTCATCGTTACTTTTGGATCATGACAGCATTTGTCTATGATCAAGCTCTTAACTTATAGTTAAGAATCATGGCACTTTTGCCTGGCTCATTTCGATGCCAGGGCAGCCCACCGCTTGTCCTGGGTCCATTCAGTCCCTCGTAGGGATCCTGCTTTTGGGGTGTTAGGAACTAAGGGCAACTGAGGCTTAAGTTGAGAAAGCAGATGCCCAGGAGTGAATAATATTCAAGGCCAATCAAATCCTGTTACAAAGCATAATGTTAACGGTCTTCCTGTATCTATACAAAAAGGGCATTCCTTTAAAGTAAACTATTCAAAAGACATAAGGAGAAGAGAAAGGCAATATTAACTTACAATACAATTTAAATGTCCTAGAATGATCTGCCCTTACAAATGAACAGATACTGATTAGGGGGGAAAAGCTGATTAACTGTTTGGGAAGAGAGCATAGAGAAATGGTTACAGATAAACGAAGGAATGGGAGTGACTTGGGAGCACTGTGATGTGTGTAACCTGATAAACCTAAGCTCCTTGTGGAGAAAGGGATAAAGGACAAAGCAATGCTATCCTACAGTGGCTCAGCGACAGTAACCCACTGTGGGTTCCAGACGCATTTCTGCCAAAAGCTGCTGAGTTTCAAGATTTGTTTCTGAGTCTCTGGGATCATGGCCATTAAGCAGCTGGATCAGGAGCCAGAGAGGCCGTTCGTGGGTGACTACTCAGGGTCTTGTTGGGACAGGTAGGAAAGAGCCAGCTCCACCCCCATCCCTTGAGTCCCCACGTGTCTCGTCACTGCGTGCCCAAACTTGAATGTCCAGTGGTCTCCAGAAGATGATGGCCACTGGGCCACCAGGGGGAATAGGCTGAGGCACAAAACCTATTCCCACCTAGGGTGGCTCAGCACCAGTAAACTACTGTAGGAACTGGATGCATTTCTGCCAAAAGCCGCTGGGTTTCAAGATTTGAGTCTCTAAGATCATGGCCATTAAGCAGCTTGATCAGGAGCCAGAAATGCCATCCGTGGATGGCAACTTGGGGTTTCGTTGGAATGGGGAGGAAAGGGCCGGAACAAAGGCCCCATGTCTCGTCACTGTGGGCTCAAACCTGACTGTCCAATGGCCTCTGGAGGATGGAGGCCACCAAGGGGAACAGGACAAGGCACGAAACCTATTCCCACCTAGGGTGGCCCAGAGCCTGTAACCTACTGCAGGGACCAGACACATTTCTGACAAAAGCCATTGGGTTTAAGTCAAATCTTTAAAGATTTGTTTCTTAGTCTCTGGGATTATGGCCAGTAAGCCGGAGGTGGTTTGTGGGTGTGTCTCCCACATACCTAACTTTTGACCGTTTACTTTCTTGGTAAACTTCGCCCCAAGTTTTTGGGGTCTGGTCAAAGGCACAATAGCAATTTTGGTGTATCTGTAAGTCTGAAGGTGCCATCAGGCTGCTGAAGCACTCGCCTCACAGATACAGATTGACCTGCTGGTGGCACCATACCTCCAGCGTGTCATATTTGAAGATACAGTTCGCTTCAATGTTGTGGAGGGTTTTGTCAACCTTGTCTTCAATGTACCTTATGGATTCCAGTCTGATGTTGAAGTCTTTAATCCATTTTGATCTTACTTTTGTACATGGTGTTGAGTAAAGATCTGAGACCATTTTTTGCGTATAGCTGTCTATTTTTTGCCAGCACAATTTGTTAAAGAGGCTTTCCTTGCTCCACTTCACATTTCTTGCTCCCTTATCAAAGATTAGATGATCATATGTTTGGGGGGAGATGCCATATATTCAACCCTGTTCCATTGGTCTGCAGCTCTGCCTTTGTTCCAGTACCATGCTGTTTCTTTTTCTAAATTTTTATTAATGAAACGCCATGAGGTACAGTTGTAGATGTACAAATTTTTGTACTTGGATTTCAGTTATACAATGATCAAGTACCCATCCTCCACCAGTGCCCATTCCCCACCTCCAATGCTCCCTGTTTTCCACCCACTCCCCTTCCCCCATTCCACCCCACTCTTGTGGCAGGGCATTCCCTTTTGTTTTCTCTCTCCTTTTGTGTGCTGTGGTTTGTAAAAGAGACATTGAGTTTCAATTATGTTCAGTCCATAGTCTACTTTCAGCACGCATCTCTCATCCTGGGAGGATTTTCCCCAAACCCTTTATTTGGTGCTACCTTCTCTTTCTGAGCTACCTTTCCTCCCAGCATGTGCAGCTGGCCTCCAAGCCATGGAGTGAAACTCCTGGTGTGTATCTCGGCTATTCTTGGGTGTTAGTCTCCATTTTGTTACTTTATATACCCCAGATGAATAAAATCTTTCTATGTCTGTCCCGCTCTTTCTGACTCATTTCACTTAGCATGATACTTTCCATGTAATAACACTTGTATGTAAGTTTCATGACTTCATCTTTTCTAACAGCTGCATAGTACTCCACTGTGTGGATGTACCAAAGTTTCTTTAACCAATCATCTGTTTTCGGGCACTCAGGTTTTTTACAGAGATTGGCTATTTTGAACAGTGCAGCAGTGAACATAGAAGTGCAGATGTCTTTTCGACTGTACTTTTTTGCCTCTCCGGGATATATTCCCAAAAGTGGTATTTCTGGGTCAAATGGGAGCTCAATTTCTAATTTTTTGAGAATCGTCCATACTGTTTTCCAAAAGGGCTGAACCAGTCGGCATTCCCACCAGCACTGAAAGAGGGTCCCTTTCTTGCCTCATCCACGCCAACACTGGTTGCTTTTGTTCATTTGGATGTGGGCCATTCTCTGTGATGTGAGATGATATCTCATTGTTGTTTGATCTGCATCTCCTGATGATTAGTGATGTAGAGCATTTTCTCATGTGCCTTTTTGCCATTCGGATTTCTTCTTTGGGAAAGGTTCTGTTCATTTCATCACCCCATTTTTTGATGGGGTTAGATGTTTTATTCTTGTAGAGTTCAACCAGTGCTTTGTATATCCTTGATATAAATCCCTTGTCAGATGGATATTGGGTAAATATCCTTTCCCATTCTGTAGATTGTCTTTGTATTCTGGTCACTTTTGAGGTGCAGACACTTCTTAATTTAAGATAGTCCCATTTGTTTATATCTGTTTTCCACAAGGGCTGAACCAGTCGGCATTCTCACCAGCAGTGAAGGAGGGTCCCTTTCTTGCCACATTCGCACCAACACTGTAGTGTCATCTTTGAAGATACCGTTAAGTATCTTCAATATCATGGAGGGTTTGATCGACCTTGTCTTCAGTGTACCTTATGGATTTAGGCCTGATGTTGAGATCTTTAATTTATTTTGATCTGACTTTTGTGCATGGTGTTATGTCGAGGCCTACGCCCATTTTTTTGTATGTGGTTGTCCATTTATGCCAGCACCATTTGTTGAAAAGGCTTTTCTTGTTCCACTTCACATTTATTGCTCCCTAATCAAAGATTAGATGTTCATACATTTGGCGTTTTGTGTACGGTTATTTCACCCTTTCCATTGGTCTGCTGCCCTGGCTTTGTTTCAGTACCATGCTGTTTTAATTATTACTGCTTTGTAGTAGAGTTTGAGATTGGGGAGGGTAATGCCTCCCCACGTCTTTTTCCCAAGAATTGCTTTAGCTATCCATGAGAGTTTGTTGTTCCATATGAATTTCAGGAGTGCATGATCTATTTCTTTGAAGAACTTCATGGGTATCCTTATGGGGATTGCGTTGAATCTCTACAATGCTTTAGGAAGTATTGCCATTTTGACAATGTTAATTCTTCCTATCCATGAGTAGGGGATAGGTTTTCATTTCCTTGTGTCCTCTTTTATTTCATGGAGTAGCATTTTGTAGTTTTATTGTAGAGGTTCATTATCTCTAAAGAGGCTGATTTCAAGGTATTTGATTTTCTGGGGCATGATTGTAAACGGGATTATTTTCTTCATTTCACTTTCCTCTCAGTCATTATTTGCATATAGAAAGGCCGTGGAGTTTTGGGCATTGATTTTATAGTCTGCGACTTTACAGTTCAAGTCTATTGTTTCTAGGAGTTTCTTGGTAGAGGATTTAGGATTCTCGAGGTATAGTATCATATCATCTCCGAATAGTGAGAGCTTGATTTCTTCCTTTCCTATCTGGATGCCTTTAATGTCTTTTTCTTGCCTAATTGCTAGTGCAAGTACATCCAGTACTATGTTAAGCAGAAGTGGAGATAGTGGGCATCCTTGTCTTATCGCTAATCTTAGAGGAAATGCCCTTAGTTTTTCCCCAATGAGGATGATGCTTGCCATGGGTTTGTCGTAGGTGGCTTTGACTATCTTGAGGAAAGTTTATTCAAAACCCATTTTGGTGAGAGTTTTTATCATAAACGGGTGCTGGATCTTGTCAAAAGCTTTATCTGCATCTATGATCATATGGCTTTCATCTTTACTTTTGTTGGTATGATGGATTATGTTGATTCATTTCTGAATGTTAAACCATCCTTGCATCCCCAGGATGAATCCCACTTGGTCGTGGTGTATGATATTTTTTGATGAGTTGTTGTATTCTATTTATTAATATTTTGTTGAGGATCTTCCCATCTGTTTTCATCAGGGATATTGGCCTACAGTTTTTTGTTGTTGTTGCTGATGGTGTCTTTACTTGCTTTTGGTATTAGGGAGATATGTGCCTCATAGAAGCTGTTTGGAAGAGTTCCTGCTTTTTCAATTTCCTGGAAAATCTTGAGGAGAAGTGCAAAAGATCTTCTTTAAATGTTGGAAGAATTCACTAGTGAAATCATCTGGGCCTGGGCTTTTGTTTTTGGGGAAGACTTTCGATTATCGCTTTAATTTCCTTGATATGAACGAATCTATTCAGGTTTCCCAAGTCTTCCTGGTTCAATCTTGGAAGATTGTAGGAATCCAGGAATTCATCCATTTCTTCTATGTTGTCTGGTTTAGTGGCATACAGACTCTCAAAGTAGTCTCTGATAATCTTTTGAATTTCATTGGTTTCTGTTGTGATGTCCCCCTTTTCATTTCAGATTTGGTTTATTAGGGTTCTCTCTCTCTCTTTCTTGTGAGTCTTGCTAGTGGTTTATCAATCTTCTTTCTCAAAGAACCAGCTCTTGGTTTCATCGACCTTTCAGATTGGTTTTTGGGGTTTTAATCACTTAATCACTTAACTTCCTGTTAGTCGTCGATTTGCTCGAGCAGGCGCCAGTAACGTCACCATTTGTCCCTGTCACGTGCTAGTGTAGCCCAATGCCATCTGTTCGCTCCAGGAACATGAAGAGCCTCAAACCGATCATTCATGATCTTGACGAAGAAGTCTGACCATCTGGTAGGTGGGCGGCCACACGGTCTTTTCACATCCCGTGGAATCCAGTCAGTAACAGCTCTAGTCCCCCGGTTGTCTTTAAATCTCATTACGTGACCAGCCCATCTGATTTTTGGCACCTTGGCAAATGAGACAGCGTCCCTGATTCTTTATCGTCGACAGATGTCGGAACTCCGGATTCTTTCTCTCATTTGAGTGAAACGTGATATTCCAAGCATAGCTCTTTCTATTCTTCTTTGGGAGAACTGAATAGCGTTCTCATCCTGTTTGTGTAGGGTCCAGGTCTATGAGGCATATGTTAATGCAGGAAGAACAGTGGAATCAAAGAGATGTGCCCAGAGCCGGAGGTTCTTCGTCGCTTAGCTGTTTCTTCGACGTTCTTGAAGGCGTTCCAAGCCGCTCACTTCCTCCTCGCAGCTTGGGTGCCAGGTCATTTGTCATGTTGACTACTCGACCTAGGTACACATAGCTGTTGCATTCGGAGATGGTCATTCTGTTGAGAGCAAATGGGGCGTCAGGAACGAGGCTGTTTCTCATAAACATTGTCTTCGTACGATTCAGCTGTAGTCCTACCTTTCCACACTCACGGTCAAAGTCGGCCAGCATTTGTGCCGCTTGACGGATGTTTGGTGTTATTAAAACAATGACATCAGCAAAGCGGAGGTGGTATAGTTGTCGACCATCTATCTTCACTCCCATTCCTTCCCATTCCAGTCGTCGCATGATGTTCTCGAGGGTGGCACTGAAGGGTTTCGGTGAAATGGTATCACCCTGCCGCACCCCTCTCTTGACATCAACGATCAATTCTTGGTAGAATGGTGAGATCCTGGTAGTGAATCCGCAATACAGTTCACGGAGGATCTTGATGTATTGGGCTTGAATGCCCTGATTGGCTAGGGCTTCAATGACCGCTTCCGTCTGAACAGAATCAAAGGCCTTCTTTAAATCAATAAACGTTAAACAGAGCGGCATCTTGAACTCCCGAGAAACCTCAATGAGCTTGGTTATCGTGTGGATATGGTTGATGGTGGTAAATCCTTTGTGGAACCCGGCTTGCTCGCATGGTTGTCCTTCATCTAGTGTTCTACCAATCCTATTTATGATGACTCTAGTGAACAACTTGTAGATGACAGACAATAGGCAGATCGGGCGATAGTTGCCAATGTCATGGATGTCTCCTTTCTTGAACAGTAGTACAGTCCTGCTGGTTTTCCATTGGGATGGAACCTTGCATTCAGACAGGTAGAGAGTGAAGAGTCGAGCCAATGTATTGATGAGTATTGATGTCAGGTTCTTCAGGTGTTCAGGTCTGACCTTGTCTGTGCCGGGTGCTGTCTGTTTCTTTACTGACAAAATGGCGTGTTGGCTTTCAGAAGGGAGAATGTTTGGAACGACATATCCATCCTGTGGAACTTGGTATGTCGGCAAGTGGACATGGCTATCGAAGAGATTTGAGTAGAAGTCATGGATAATCTTCTCCATTGCCGTTCTGGAGGATGTGATGGATCCATCAGGACGTCGGAGGGCAATCGTCTTGGTCTTGTAATTGGCGAAGGACAGGCGGGCATTACGAATACTTTTCCCAGCTTTTGCCACATCTACCAGTACTTCTGCTCTTCTCTCTTTGAGGTCTTCCTTGATCGCATCTCTGCACTGCTTTGCGAGCTCGGACGTTAGCTTGCGATTGCCTGAGGCATGCGCCAATTCATACTGGCGAATAAGCTCAAGAGTTTCGAAGACAGACATTTTTTTTGTGGCTATCTCTCTCTTGGCATTCCTCGCACATTCATGGAGGTGCTGAACCAGTCGATCATATTCCTCATCAATGTTGTCAACAATGGCATCTTCCCATGTTGCTGCAATAGTGCCAAAGAGTTCCCAGTTGGTGGTCGTTCTGGGAGTTCTCTTTTTGAACTTTGCAGCCCTTTCTCCCCGCTCTGTGAAGTAGAATTTTGCACGAAGGAGACGTTGGTCTGATCCCATTCGAAATTTTGGGACAACAGTGACATCGGTCAGGCAAAATCGTCGATTGAATATGATGTGGTCTATTTCACTGTGAAATCGCCACCGGGAGACTCCCATGTCCAACGTTTAGATTCTGCCTTCTGGAACTGTGAGTTACCATGGATGGTCCTGGTCGACATGATGAACTCAGACAGTCTCTCACCCTGTTTGTTCCATTCTAGGCCATGGGTCTCGATGTGAAGTTCTTTAGCTGATCTTGGCATTAAAATCACCCACAATGATCTTGTAGAAGGTGTGGTCTTCTTTATAGAACTTCTCCAGCTCCCTGTAGAACTTCTCGATTTCTCTTTCATCATAATGAGATGTTGGTGCGTAGTCAACGAAGGTAGAAACTGCAGGCAGTGAGTCACATCTATTCAAATGTAAACGTCTGATTCGGGTTGTTAGGCATTCAAATGAATCAATGCTCATGGCCAAGTTTGTGTTGACAAGGACAGCGATGCCTCCCACACCTCTTTTATCGCATGTTCCGAGGAAAAATCCTTCTCCCGTGTTGAAAACGGCATGGTGAGATCCGTGCCTTCTTGTCTCAGTCAGACCAATGATGTCGTACTTGATCATTCACGCTTGTACCATCAGGTCCTCGATGGATGCATCTGATGCTAGCGTACGTGCATTGAAAATACAGATGATCATTTTGTCTTCCTTCGTTGTGGCAGCCTAGTTCGACCTTGAGATTTTATCGGCCTCTCCTTTCTCATCCTTCTCAGTGCTGCCTTGTCGGTGAAGCCTTCAGGGTAGGGTGAATGAGACCAATTGTAATTACTGGTTTTGGCATATCGAATACACAGCGGATAGCTTGCCAGGCTCTTCCGTGCGGGCGGAATCCTCTCGGTAGCTTGCCAGTCTTTCCGAGAGGGACAGAGGCTTTTGGAGCGACCTCTAATCACCCTTGTAGGTGTTGCCATATTTGAACCCTATCAAATATGGTATGACAATTCTGGAAGATGGGTATTTAGTGTCTTATGATGTGTCTGGAAAGCGTCCTGGAGTGTGGCGGCTGCTGGGTAGTGGAGGTAGTGTCGATAGTGGAAGTCTGCCATTGGGGTATTTATCTGTGTAGGGTGGGTCTTCTGTGCAGGATCAGATCCCTGGGTGGTTGATGGAAGCAGACAGGGCAGGGTAGGGTGGGGCTCCTGATTAGAATCCCTTTAGAGTTTTAATGTTGTTAATTTCTCCTCTAAGTTTTATTATTTCTTTCCTTCACCCGGGCTGGGTTTCTGTTTGTTGGTCTTTTTCTATGATCTTGAGCTGTGTGGTTAGGTTTACTATGTAGGCCCTTTCTTCTTCCCTTAGGAATGCTTGCAACGCTATAAATTTTCTTCTTACCATGGCTTTTTCTGAGCCCCATAGGTTCTGGTAGCTCATGTCTTCATTCTCATTTGTTTCCATGTATCTTTTGATTTTGTCTTTGACTTCCTTCCTGACACACTTATTGTTCAAGATTGAGCTTTTTAATTTCCAGGTGTTTGATTTGTTTCTCAGTATTTGTGTGATTTGCTTCTATCTTTAGCGCATCATGGTCTGAAAAGATTGTTGATACTACTTCTATCTTCCTGATTCGATTGAGGTATGTTTTGTGACCTAGCATGTGGTCTATTTTGGAGAATGTTCCGTGTGCACTGGAGAAGAATGTGTATTTTTTATTTTTGGGGTGCAAAGCCCTGCATAGGTCTATTAGCCCTCTCCTATTTCTTCCTTCAAAGCCAATGTTTCCTTGTTGACTTTTGTTCTTGTTGTTCTATACAGAGTTGATAAGGTGATGTTGAAGTCTCCAACTTCTATTGTGTTGCTAGCAATGTCCTCCTTAAAACCTGTTAGCAGTTGTTTTAAATATTTAGCTGTTCCTTGATTAGGTGTGTATACATTAAAGATTGTGATTTCTTCCTGTTGTATGTATCCCTTGATAAATAGAAAATGGCCTTGGCTGTCCCTTCTAATCTTTTTCAACCTGAAATTTATGTTGTCGGATACTAGTATGGCCAACCTAGCTTTTTTGAGGGAGCTGTTTGGTTGCTGAATTGTTTTCCATCTTTTAACTTTGAGTCTGTGTTTGCTCTGATTATTAAGATGAATTTCTTGTAGACAGCAGAATGTTGGTTTCAGTTTCTAGATCTATTTTGCCACTCTGTGTCTCTTGATTGGTGCATTTAGACGAATGACATTGAGATAGATTATTGTCATGATGTTTTGTGCCATCTTTCTGTAGGTGTTGGTTGTGTTTATAAGTGTTTTCTTTCTTATCTTACAGGAGCCCCTTTAATACTTCTTTTAGATTTTGTTTTTAGTCTATGAAGTTCCTGAGCTGTTGTTTATCTACAAAAATGGTGTATAGTTCCATCAAGTTTGAGTGAGCATTTAGCTGGAAAAAGTATTCTTGGTGAGGCGTTCAGTTCATTGAGTTTTTTCACTATATCCCACCATTGTCTTCGTGCTTGGAGGGTTTCCTCTGATAGGTCTGCTGTAAAGCTAAGGTGTGCTCCTTTGTATGTGATTTCCTTTTTTCACCTTGCTGCTTACAGTATTGTGTCTCTATCCACGGCATCCATCATTCTGACTATGATATGCCTTGGAGTGTTTTTTATTAGGGTCTCTTTTACCTAGCACCCTTCTGGCTCCTTGGATCTGCATGTCTACATTCTTTAACTGTGGGAACTTTTCAGCAATGATTTCTTTGACTGTGGCTTTTTCAATGGGGTTGCCTCCCTGTCCTTCTGGTACTCCGATGATTCTTTTTTTTTTTCTTTTTGGGTCACACCCCGCAATGCACAGGGTTTTCTCCTGGCTCTGCACTCAGGAATGACTCCTGGCGGTGCTCAGGGGACCACATGAGATGCTGGGAATCGGATCCAGTTTGGCTGCGTGCAAGACAAACGCCCTACCCTCTGTGCTGTTACTGCAGCCCCTCCAATGATTCCAATGTTGTTCCTCTTGGCAACATCCCCTAGGTCTCCTTAGAGCTATTTTGATATCTTTTTCCATTGTTTGTTTTTCCCTATGCGATTTTTGTTGCTCATCTTCAAGCTCACTGATCCTGTCTTCAGCTGTATTTATCCTAGTGCTGAGGGCACCTATTGAGTTTTTAATTTTGTCTACCGAATCCCTTATTTGTGACACTTCTTTTTGTAGGTTTTTTATTTCTTCTCTCATTTCTTCCTGCATTTCCTCGAATATTTGTTCTAATGTTTCTTTCATTTCTCCCTTTAGTTTTCTGAATATCTCCTCCATTGATTCTTCGAGTAGTTCCTTGTCCATCCTCTGCATTTTGTCTCGGAATTTTCTATCGGAGAGAGCATATTTGTGGATAATCCTGGTAGAGAATTTTGGACTCTTTCCTTTTTCCTCTCCTTGTAGTGGAGATTTGCACTGTTTCTTCATGTTGCTTTATTTTTCTAGTGGTAAAACCCTGGAATTCACTAGCACTCTTCCCTCTTATTGTGGGAAAGGATTCTGGATAAGGTCGGTCGATGGTGATTAACTTCTTCCTTTCTAGGGTTTGACCTTCCTCTCAGGCATTATTCTTTGGCTTATGACGGACATCTAGTGAAGCTTTGGGGGAGGTGCTCTTTAATATTGGGCTTGTAAAGATCTTGTGTACTGATCTTTTGTTAGAATTGGAGTAGGCCAGTGGATTATTGTTGTATTGTAGTTGAGGTGGCCAGGAATTATTCCACAGAATTAGGTGATGAAAGTCAAGAGTGCTGGGAGTAGGAAATATAACTGTGGCCGCCTGCCCGCCTGGAAGAAGGTCATGCCCATTTATGAGAAGGCCACGCCCACTTATGAGCAGGCCACACCCACTTCTAGGAGGCCACACCCACTCTGTGGAGGCTACGCCCCCAGTCAGTCCAGATACTAGTCCACAGACCTGTTGGGGCAACAACGAGTTGGGCTGGCGCACACTGCAGAAGTGGAGGCAGGTGGTCCAGGCCGAGGTCCCGGTGTGGGCTGGCTTTTGGGGTCCCCTCCTTAACCTTCTTGACTCATGTTGTTTCTGTTTCACTCCTTCACATGTAGAATAAATGAAATATTCTAGTTGTATAATAAGTAACATAATAGAAACAGTGAAATAAATTAGAAAGGAAAGAAACCAGGAACATTCATTTTGTATTTTATCATTGTTAGCCAAGCCCCATGTAACAGAAACTTTAAAATTTTTGTTTTTCACAACAACTTGGGCAAGATAAAATGAATTGGAGAGTCTTTGCACACGTGAGCTTTCCCGCACCACTAGCTTGATACCTGAGCACTACAGGGAGAACCAGGACACAGACAGGAACTAAACACAGAGTACTCCCAGATATGACCCCAAAATTAAAGAAAACACAGATTGCCCATATTTGAATAGTACAGTTTTTCATAATGATTATGTATTCATTAGTTTTATTCTAAACTAGCCATTTTCAATCATGACTGACAGTGTTATTTTAATCAGAAATAAACCTTCAAAATTACTCTCTATTATTGATATTGAACCTTTAAAAATCAATTCCCTAAGTGAAGAATTAAGGGTGCACTTGTGATTTTGTCCTTATTTTTGATGACTATCATGTAATATCTATAGTCATACTTCTGTTTTATGCACCATTTGTAACTTAATAGCTTAAATACTTATATCATATTCTCATAACACATTGTAAGAGTTGGGGTCATTATTGAGACAAAAGTAATCCACTGAATGACACCGAGTTATGAATGAGTTGGGAACCAAGAATTAAAACAGAATCAGGAGTAAGGCAGAATGGCCAGACAGCATAGCCCTGATATCTGGGAAACCTGAGGCAGGATGCTGTGTCTGCTCTGTCTCTGCAGTTTCTCCCAGAGGAAACGTCTTTGAGGTTAGAGATGTTTGTCCTGATATCCAAGGCCCTCGAATGTGCAAAAGCTTAGCTCAGATAGACTAAGTCAGGCAGCTGACCTAAGAATGTCGTTCTTCTGATGATTACTGGTTCTAAGTGAAAACTCTCACTTAGAGAGTATTGGGCATTAGGAGCTCTCGATCCATGAGCATGTAAGTCCCTTGACCTCCACCGCTTCTCTCTTAAGTCTGTGTTTAAAATACTCACTGCATCCCATGGTTTGTCCCTGTTCACCATGATTGGTCCCCTGTAACAAGAGATGTAGAGGCAGCAGAGGGGTAAGCTTCTTCCCTTGCGTTGACTGATCTAGGTTCATTCCTTGCACTTCATGTTTCCCAGACGCCACCAGGAGTGACCCCTGAGTACAGAGCCAGCAGTATACCCAGAGTGTCACAAAAACAAATCCAAACCAACAGAGACTGAGGATAGCAGAGTGGCGGGATGCTTGCCATGCACATGGCTGACCCAGGTTTGAACTCTAGTATCCCATATGCTTCTCTCAGCAATGTCAAGAGTAATTGCTGAGTGCTGGGTCAGGAGTAATCCCTGAAAAATGCCAGATATAGCCACAAAACCAGACAGGTAAAGGTAAAGGTAAAGGCCCTCCCGTTGATCGTTGATTTGCTCGAGCGGGCCCAGTAACGTCTCCATTGGAGACTTTGTTGTTACTGTGTCTGGTATATCGAATACTCTCGGTAGTTTGCCGGGCTCTCCGAGAGGGGCGGAGGAATCGAACTCGGGTTGGCCATGTTGGCTGCTTGTAAGGCGAACGCCCTACCCGCTGTGCTATCACTCTAGCCCAAAAACTCACAAATAACATCAAACAAAATATCTCTAGCAGCTGTCATGAACTTCTTCCTGTAATGAGAAAAAATTGTATTTATTCTGAATTTTGCCTTTACCTGGAGGATGTTGGAGACTAGTGTGCATGGAGGTGCATGGGGTGTGGCTCTTCACATCATCCCCACCCCACTTCTCCTTCTTACTATGTAAATATTGATTAGCCGTAAAAACCACAGGAGGCCATGCCTTACAGAGAATACTGACTTATAGATCATTAATGTTTCATGAGCACTGGCATATATGGACACCTGTGCAGTGATCATCAGACCCAAAACAGTGGATGAACCCCTCACCCCACGCATCACCCCTCCCTCATGCTCTCTGCAGTGCTTCCTGTTTGTGTAAGTGTATGTAGGGTGTGATGACGGAGACTCACTCTCAATAGCCTTCCACTCTAGGGATATATTACGGGTTTTTACTCATTTCTAAAGGCGTCTTGTATTGCTCACAATCCTGGGCCCTTAAAATAGGTCCCACGAGCTTTCTAGAAGGAAGGAGAAAAATGAGGAAAAGCTGTTCTACATCTTACATCAATATCAAAGAGAAAGCTATAAAAATAATAATAAATAGAAAAGTACCGATTAATACTCACCCTGCCAGGCGTTGGAGTCCTGGGGGCCTGGTGGGGTGAGTGTTTGGGACAGGAGGACAGATCACAGGGAAGGGGTTGGGAGTGAGGGTGTGAGTGAGAGTGGAGCTGCTCTGGGAGCGATGGGAAAGGTCTTAGGAAAGACGCTGGAACTGGGCATGGATGGGAGTGGGACGGGGTGATGGAGCTGAGTGTCTCTGTGTTGTGACAGAATATCGGCCCGTGTGGACTTCTAGCCCATGGTGACCCTCTTTGCCCCTGGTGGGGCTGAGGCCTTTTTCAGGTAGCTCCCTAGTGCCCTCTGGTGGTGCGTAGCGACCCTGCAGCAGCTCCCGTGTTCTCAGAAGGACTTGCTGTCTGGGCTCTCTCTATTGAGCCACAGTCCCCTGCACTCTCACACCCCCGGGGTCACCTGCTCTCAGGCTGCTCCCCTGCAAGCAGATCACAGGGTTCCTGGGTCTCTGGAGACGGTGAATCAGCCCCTCCTAGAGAGTCAGGGGGTGGTTGTTCTGCTACAGTCCTGCCCTTTCCTGGGGCCTGGTGACCAGGTCATCCAGGAGCTTCTGACCAGAGTCGGCACTCGAGAGACTCCGTCTCTGTCTCTGTTTACGTTTCTGTCTCTCTTTCCCTCTCTCTCCTCTCTCCTCTCTTCTCTCTCTCTCTGTCTCTCTCTCTCTCTCTCTCTCTCTCTCTCTCTCCTGGTTAAGACTTCATTGATTATATCTTGCTAATTGAGATCAGAGCCTTCCACATTACATCCCACCCAGTGTCCAATTTTCTGTGCTACTCTTGTTTGAACCTGTTGTAGTATTTTTTGATATGTCGCTCCAGGAAATCCAGAGTTTTTAACGGGGAAATATAGCTGAAGTTAAGTCTTTATCTGGTGGCAGCTTTGGGGCATGTGCATGACTGCCTGGGCTTCAAGAAGTACAGAAAGATGGCGGGGATGGAACGTAAATATAAATCAGAGGGACAATGAGAGATATCACGGTGAAAGACCTATATCAGAAAAAGACTCAAAAGAACAAGAGTTGGGATGTTTTCAAAAGCAAATCTGTTTCCTCATTAGCTTGGAATGTTGCCTGATTTAATGTCTATGAAAAACAGTAGGGGATTTCTCTAAAACGTGAAAATAGAGTTTCCATATAAGAAACTGATTCAAGCTAGATACCTTCACCCAAAGGTAAAAATATCAAATTAAGAAGTTATAAGAAAACATACACTTAAGCATTTGATATACTGGCTAGGACATGGAAATGACCCTAATGCTTAATGACAGATTCATGGGTAAGAAGTTGTGGGGTATATACAAAAAGGGATACTGTGCAGTAGTTAAAAAAAAAAAACAGACAAAATAGCAGCATTTTCTGTACCAACGATGGAACGAGAGAATATTAGATTAAGTGAAGCTTGTCAGAGGGAGAAGGACAAATTCTGACAATCGCATTCATCTTTGGTACACAGAGAACAGAGCTTCAGGATGGACAGGATGCAATGGTAATGGCCCCTGCATCCTAACCACACTCTGGGGGTCCGGAAAGTAGTCGAGTGGAGGCTCAGGTCACTGGGAAGAAGAGGCCGAGCACAGGGCCGACAGCAGAGTGTCGGGGTCTGTGGGGATTTGGTGCTGGGAGAAGCACAGGGACTTTGTGACCCACAAGCATCAACACCTGGACGATGACAAGTGTGTTTCCTCAGTAATAATGAAGTTTAGAGTGGGAGAAGTGTCTTCTTTCTGTATACAGGAATGATCTTTATTGGAAGAAAAATCAACCTCACCTGACCTAGCAGGACAGACAGTCTCTGGTGGACTCTGAGATAGGAAGAGGAAAACAATAATTTGTATTAGAAGAGGAAGTAATAGCTAAAATGTATATACTTGTTTTTTAAGTTGGTAAAAATATAATAAAGAGGAAAATGATTCCCCCCAAAAAAGAAAAATATGTAAAAACAAATGAAAAAGAATAAAAAGAAAGTGACTTCTTACTGGCCCTTCTCCCCCTGCCCCAGGCACAGTCCTGGAACACCTGGAGCAGAGAGCCCCCTGGTGGCCACTTGCACCGCTGCAGTTCCCCCATCTCCCTTAGCAGTTTTGTGTCTGTGCTCACAGGGACTTGCCCTCAATGTGTCTCTCTTGCACAATAATACACGGCTGTGTCCTCAGTTACTGACTTGCTCAGTTTTAGGTAAACTTGGTTCTTGGAGGTGTCCCTGGAGATGCTGAGTCAGGACTGATGACTTGGCTTATAGTATGTTCTTCCATCATACCCTGTAGCACCAACCCAATCCAGAACCTTTCCAGGGGTCTGGCGACCCAGTCCACATCATAGTCGGATCGAGAGAATCCAGAGACCGACGTAGCAGGTGAGGGACAGTGTCTGCAAGGGCATCACCAGGTTTGGTCCTGACTCCTGCCGCTGTACCTGGGACAGGACACCTGGGGACAGAGACCCACAGTGAGTCACGGGCTCAGAGGCCCCATGCCCACCTTGGAGCCTCTGTCCAGGGGATACTCACATCGGTGAGCTGCCACCAGAAAGAGGAGGAAACAGCGCTGATGCCCTGCCCACGAGGTCCATGATCTCAGACACCGTGTCAGGGGAGAGGGAGCCCAAGTTGGGATGAGTGTGAACGTGATTTTAATCCTGGGTCCCGAGTGAAGATTTGCATGGGGGAGCCTCTGTATGGAAAGGAGGGGACCCGGGGGAGACTGATATGTGAGCTCCCTGGAGGAGGTGCTGGCTGTGGCTCAGAGCACTCAGGCCTGTCCCTGGGGCCCTGTCAGAGCCGGGTCTCTTCCTCCAGCACAGGAAACATGCTGAGGAGCTCTCAGGAAACAGGAATTTCTCAGGGGGAGATGGCAGCTTGGTAGGAGAGTTCCCGTTTCTCAGGTCCCTGATGACCAAACCCAGACCCCCAGTGCCTCTACTCTGTAGACAGTGTCCCTCGGTGGTGCCTCATGTTCTTCTACTGCAAATGGAAAACCTAGGACCAAACAGGCAGTGTAACTGGCACAGGACATTCTGACTTAGCTCCGTCCAGTCCATGGTTAATCAATTTTCACTCTATTTACTCTCATCTTCCAAGTATATTCCTTCCCCTGGAGCAGTATCACTCCATAATTTCAAGTTTGTTATTAGGGTGGATTTTTTTTTAATTTTCACTGTTAATGGTTTTGCGTTGGGACAAGGAAGATGCTTCTGCCTAGATGACCTTCCTTGTGTGGTTGGACTGGACAATAGCACATAAACCTGCCCAGTCCTGTGTACAACTCAGTGTCCAAAAGATGATCATGGACTTCAGGATCCTATTCTCGGGGTTCATCACTGAAGAATCCCAACCAATGTTTGATGCTTAGAAAGACCCAGTAAAGGGTCCTCAGCATACAATCTATTGGGTCAGAAGTTTGGTCTTTGTATAAAGACTCACACATGCTACAAATGTACAGTGTACAAGCCCTGAGCAGTGACATGTGAGGCCCTACCCAAATGGATGGAACCTAGACACACTCTTTGTCACATAAGTGTACCCCTAATTCCATGGATAACCAGAGCGTTGACTTAAATCTAAGGAACCAGAAACTGTGCTTTATAATTGGATGTTTTAAAAAGTCAGCGTTTGGGGCTGGAGCAATAGCACAGCAGGTAGGGCATTTGCCTTGCACTCAGTTGACCTGGGTTCAATTCCCCCCAGCCCATATGGTTTCCCAATCAGCACCAGGATTAATTCCTGAGTGCATGAGCCAGGAGAAACCCCGGTGTATTGCCAGGTGTGACCCTAAAAGCAAAAAAAAATTTAGCATTAAATATCAAAAGTTATCAAAACGCCCATCAAGATAAACAAGATTCTACCAAAAATAAACTCAGAGATAGACAAACAGCAACTCAAAGAATATGATTATTGAGAAGTATGAGTATTAAACCTCATGTACATGATGGTTCTAACAGAATTATTAAACATTCTCTTATGACTAGCCATGACTCTGTCCCAGAGCACCTACAAGCCCAGGACGGTGAACCCTCACAGATCCGACACCACCTGCACTGTTTCTGTGAGTTCCACCACTGGTAGCAGTTTCCAGGGGAGCTGGACTCCAGACCTCACATATAGTCTGGAGGGAATGAGGAGATGCACAAAGATGGGACTGTTTCCTAAAGATGCAACATAGACAACAGGGAACATTCTTTTTTTTAGAATCATTTATTTTTTAAATTTTATTGAATCACCGTGAGTTACTTACAAGTTTTCATATTTGGGTTACAATCACACAATAATCAAACCCCCTTTCCTCTACCAGTACACATTCCTCACCACCTATCACCCCAGTATACTCCCCCTTCCCTGCCCTCCCCTTGCCTCCATGGCAGACGATATTCCCCATACTTTCTCTCTCTAGTTTTCGACATTATGGTTTGCAATACAGGTACTGAGAGGTTATTATGTTTGGTCCATTATCTACTTTCAGCACAAATCTCCCATCCCGACTGATTTCTCAAGCCACCATTTTCTTAGTGATCTCTTCTCTATTCCATCTCCCTTCTCCGCTCCGCTCATGAGGTGGGTTTCCAGCTATGGAGCAATCCTCCTGGTCCTTGTATGTCAAGGACCGCCTGTCCTTGGGTGTCAGCCTCATGTTATGTTATTCTATACTCCAAAATGAGTGCAATCTCTCCCTCTCTTTCTGACTCATTTCACTTAGCATGATAATCTTCATGTTTATCCATTCATAAGCAAATTTCATGATTTCATCTCTCCTAACAGTTGCATAGTATTCCATTGTGTTGATGCACCAAAATTTCTTTAACCAGTCATCTTTTCTAGGGTACCTGGGTTGTTTCCAGATTTTGGCTACTGTGAATAGCTTTGCAATGAACATATAGGTACAGATGTAATTTCTACTGTGCCTTTTTTCATCTTTGGGATATATTCCTAGAAGTGGTATTGCGGGGTCATATTGAAGCTCAATTTCTAGATTTTGAAGGACTATCCATATTGTTTTTCAGAAAGGTTGAATCAGTCACCATTCAACAGGGAACATTCTTTTTTAAAATTAATTAATTAGTTTATTTTTTAAAATTTTTATTAGTGAAACATCATGAGGTACAGTTGTAGACTTACAAAGTTTTGTGCTTGGGTTCCAGTTATACAATGATAGAGTACCCATCCTTACACCAATGCCCATTTTCCACCACCAATGATCCCAATAGCCCTCGCATCCCCCCATGCCCCCATCTCCCCCCGCCTCTGTGGCAGGGCATTCCCTTTTATTCTCTCTCCTTTTGGGTGCTGTGGTTTGCAAAAGAGGCATTGAGTGGCAATCATGTTTGATCTATAGTCTACTTTCAGCATGCATCTCCCATCAATAGGGAACATTCTTGAATCTATAAAAACTTGTTTCCAACCACCAACTTTGACTGTATATTTAATAAAATATTTAAAAATTTATTTTCAACATATTAAATAAGATGAATTTCCATTTTTAATGCTTCTTGACATCTTTTGTAGTTGTCTCACTCTTACAGAACACTTAATCACTTAACTTCCCGTTAGTCGTCGATTTGCTCGAGCGGGCGCCAGTAACGTCTCCATTTGTCGCGTGCTAGTGTAGCCCAATGGCATCTGTTCGCTCCGGGAACACGAAGAGCCTCAAACCGATTGTTCATGATCTTGAAGAAGGAGGTTGACCATCTGGTAGGTGGGCGGTCACACGGTCTTTTGACATCCCGTGGAATCCAATCGGTAACAGCTCTAGTCCCCCGGTCGTCTTTAAATCTCATTACGTGACCAGCCCATCTGATTTTTGACACCTTGGCAAATGAGACAGAGTCCCTGATTCTTGATCGTCGACGGATGTCAGAACTCCGGATTCTTTCTCTCATTTGAGTGAAACGTGATATTCCAAGCATAGCTCTTTCTATTCTTCTTTGGGAGACCTGAATAGCGTTCTCATTCACTCTTACAGATGTATACAAAAATATCCTTGTTTATCACTTGGAATTTATTAGAAAGATGATAAGAAGTCAATTAGAAATGAATGAAAGCCTAGATTATCATTTTGTGTTTTCTCATTGTTAGTCCTGGATGAAAGAGATCACGATCACGATCACGACCACCCTGTTGTTCGTCGATTGCCTCGAGCAGGTGCCAGTAACGTCTTCTTCGTCCTAGCCCTGAGATTTTTTTTTTAAAGTGCCATATTCAAGGCTTTTTCAGGGTTAGGAGAATGAGACCCATCATTGTTACTGGTATTTGGCATATTGGGTATACCACGGGGAGTTTGCCAGACTCTGCCGTGTGGGCATGTTACATTTGGTAGCCTGCCAGTTTGACCAAATTAGGAATGAGATGATAAGATGTCGCGCTTCCGAGAGCTGAGTGTGATGATCTCTGGATCCTGGCCGTTGTTGGAGTTACATGGCAGTTGGTGGGTGTAACTGCCAGTAACTCTGACAGGTCCAGTCCCAAACTGTGCAGGCTTGGAGATCTCAGCCCCGGGTCCCACACACCTGGGTTCCTCTGTCAGTTCTTTTATGCTTTTGATGAAAGAGATAGCTTTTAATTTTGTTCATAATAGCAATTGGACAGATTCAATGAAATGCTCTCCATGTAAATGTCCCAAGATCATATTCCAGGACCACAAATTGATACCTGAGCACTACAGGTGGAACCAGGACACAGATAAGAAGTAAACACATAGTACTTCAGGTGTGCTCCCCAAGTCAAAGAAAAATATAGATTTTCCATCACTTGATCACTTGACTTCCCGCTAATCATCGATTTGCTCGAACAGGCGCCAGTAAAGTCTCCATTTGTCCCTGTCACGTGCTAGTCTACCGCAATGGCGTCTATTCGCTCTTAGAACACGAAGAGCCTCAAACCAATCGTTCATGATCTTGATGAAGAAGTCTGACCATCTGGTAGGTGGGCGGCCACGCGTTCTTTAACATCCCGTGGAATCCAGTGGGTAACAGCTCTAGTCCAGCGGTCATCTCTAAATCTCATTACGTGACCAGCCCATCTGATTTTTGGCACCTTGGCAAAGGAGACAGCATCCTGATTCTTGATCATCAACAGAGGTCGGAATTCCGGATTCTTTCTCTCACTTGAGTGAAACGTGATATTCCAAGCATAGCTCTTTCAATATAGATTTTCCATATTTGGATAATATTATTTTTACATAATGACTAGATATTCATCATTTTAAGAAAATTAAACTTATTTATTTTGAATTGAACCACAGTGAGATACACAATTACAAACTTGTTCATGACTAAGTTTCAAACATATAATGTTCCAACATCCATCCCTTCACCAGCGTACATTTACCACCACCAATGTGCCAAGTTTTTCTCTTGCGCTTCCTCACCCCAGCTGCCTGTATGGCAGGCAGGCACTATTCTTCTCTCTCTCTCTCTCTCTCTCTCTCTCTCTCCATCCCTCTCTCTGTCTGTCTGTCTGTCTCTCTGTGTCTGGTATGTCTCATTGTGGAATTATGGTTTGAAAGACAGATACTGAAAGGTTATAGGTATATCCATTTACCTACTTTCAATACTCAGTTCATGCCCAAAGTGATCAATTCCAACTATTGTCATGCTGGTCCCTTCTCTATCCTAACCACCCTTTGCCCAACACACACTTTTGGCTGACTTCAAACCGTGTGTCAGTCCTTCTGGCTCCTGTTTTTCCTGGACTTAGATATTAGCCATACTATTTTTGTTAAAAAAAAAGCTCAAGCTCATTGAGGTTTCTAGGGAGTTCAAGATGCTGCTCTTCCTAGCGTTCATTGATCTAAAGAAGGCCTTTGATACTGTTGAGACTTTGATTCTATTGTCAATTCACACAGAGCACAGTGGGGAGACAGAGAACAGTCTCACACTCCAGAACTGTAGGTAGCAGTTTAGTCACCAAGGAGCCCCAACCAGGTGCCTGCTCTGTGCAGAGGCAAGAAGGGTGCATTGAGAACAATCCTCGAGGTCTGATTTCTGGACTGCCCTGTCCCAGGAATCTGTCTGTGCCTTTATGCTCTACCACATTGACAATCCAGACTGGCCTTCAGGTCGGGACCCTGTTTCTGTGCTCTGCACTGACCTTGGTCGGAACTTTCACCCATATTGTGCTCATTGTGCCTTCAGGAATTGAAGGGTTGTCCTGATCCATGCATGTTCAATGTTCTCCTAGGGGAGGGAATGAAAATACTCTCACATCAGATATGAGCCTTTTCTCTGTCATTGGGAAGAAAGGGTTTTGCTCACTATTAGTAAATTGACCATTTTGATAAATTTGGGAACGTTTTTCAAAGTGCAGGTATAAATCTTGGTTTCAACCTAAGAAGGAAACCTCATAGTCCAACTACAGAGGCACAAATATTCCCAGTAATACTCTGGTCTGCATGACAGATAGCCCGTCAGGTAGTCATGCTGTCTGAGGCTTCTCTAGAGTGTGCATTTGTGCATGGATTTATGTCCTCGATATCAATTGAGAGAAAGTGATAAATTGTGATTATTTATTCCCAGATTTCAAGGCATGCACAAAATTAATGTCTCACTCAATATCATATATTGCCCAGGATTATTGGTCAATTGGTGAGGTCAGACCCAGGTAAGCTCAGCTGGGATGCATGACCCAGGGGTGGAGGGAACAGCCCCTGAGGCCGCACTCTATATACTGTCTGCTGGACAAGGTGCTCTATATCCTATACTACTGCCAGCCTTCCTGGGCACACCCCAGAAAGTGTGTCTGTGCTTGGGTCACAACCTTCCCCTGAGCTGGGCTTAGGTGTCCCAAGATAAGGATTTCACAGACCTTGACCATTTCCTTACCAACACGTAAAGTAGAAATGTGACTATGGTTCCTTTAATATAGGGTCATCTCCTCCACTGTCCCTTATCCACGGCTGGATTCAGCTCAGAAAAAATGGAGATACAAACATGCACAGAGGGGCAGGGCTTCACAGAAACTCCATATGAGGGTCAAGCTAATGCTCAAATTTCATTTTAGGGAAAAATAATTTTTTTGCTTAGATACAGATTTTTTTTCTTTTTAAGTCACACCCGGCATTGCACGGGGCTTACTCCTGGCTCATGCACTGTGGAATCACTCCTGGCGGTGCTTTGGGGACCTTATGGGATGCTGGGAATCAAACCAGGCTTGACCGCATGCAAGGCAAATGTCCTACCCACTGTGCTATTGCTCCAGCCCCTTAGACACAGAATTTAAAATAAAATGTGTGACGATAGTTGATTCTGTTGAGACGGAAGCGGTCATTGAAACCCTAGCCAATCAGGGCATTCAAGCCCAATACATCAGGATCCTCCGTGAGCTGTATTGCGGATTCACTACCAGGATCTCACCATTCTACAAAGAAGTGATCGTTGATGTCAAGAGAGGGGTGCGGCAGGGTGATACCATTTCACAGAAACTCTTCAGTGCCACCCTCGAGAACATCATGCGACGACTGGAATGGGAAGGAATGGGAGTGAAGATAGATGGTCGGCAACTACACCACCTCCGCTTTGCTGATGACATTGTTTTAATAACACCAAACATCAGCCAAGCGGCACAAATGCTGACCAACTTTGACCGTGAGTGTGGAAAGGTAGGACTACAGCTGAATCTTACGAAGACAATGTTTATGAGAAACAGCCTTGTTCCTGACGCTCCATTCGCTCTCAATGGAACGACCATCTCCGAATGCAACAGCTATGTGTACCTAGGTCGAGAGGTCAACATGACAAATGACCTGGCACCCGAGCTGCGCAGGAGGAAGAGAGCGGCTTGGAATGCTTTCAAAAACGTCGAAGAAATAGCTAAGAGGACGAAGAACCTCCGGCTCCGGGCACATCTCTTTGATTCCACTGTTCTTCCTGCATTAACATATGCCTCAGAGACCTGGGCCCTACGCAAACAAGATGAGAACGCTATTCAGGTCTCCCAAAGAAGAATAGAAAGAGCTATGCTTGGAATATCACGTTTCACTCAAGTGAGAGAACGAATCTGGAGTTCTGACATCCATTGGTGATCAAGGATCAGGGACGCTGTCTCATTTGCCAAGGTGTCGAAAATCAGATGGGCTGGTCACGTAATGAGATTTAAAGATGACCGTTGGACTAGAGCTGTTACTGATTGGGTTCCACGGGATGTCAAAAGACCGCGTGGCCGCCCACCTACCAGATGGTCAGACTTCTTCGTCAAGATCATGAACGATCGGTTTGAGGCCCTTCATGTTCCCGGAGCGAACAGATGCCATTGGGCTACACTAGCACGCGACAGGGACAAATGGAGACGTTACTGGCGCTCGCTCGAGCAAATCGACGACTAATGGGAAGTTAAGTGATTAAGTTAAGTGACGATAGTAGTCTGCCATTGGTAGATCTACAGTTCATTAATGCGCAGTGACACTAGTCTAAGAACCTTTGATATGGTTCTTCCTGTGCCATTGGGGGCTAGCCACTGGAAAATTCTAGATTAAAATACGAGTGACACCAAGATTTTTAGAGAGAAGCCATCTTCCTTTGGGCTGTTGCTGAAGGACAGAGAGAGATCCTGAGCCTTTCTCTCAGATGAAGCCTGGCCCTGTGAGTCCCATTCTGTGTCTCCGACCCTGAGTCTCTGAGGAGGACTTAAGGAAGATCTCCTCCCCCTCAGGTTTCTGACACACTCAGTATGTGGTTGTCACACTGTGTATCTCACACAGTAATACACAGCCGTGTCCTCAGTGCTCAGCCTGCTCAGTTCCATGTAGGCTGTGTCCTTGGACTTGTATGCAGTGAGAGTGAGTCTTCCCTGGAACTTTGGTGCGTAGTTTGTATTATCATTCATTCATTCATTCATCATCCTGTTATTCGTTGATTGCCTCGAGCAGGCCCCAGTAACGTCTCTTTCATCCTAGCCCTGAGATTATAGTCAAGGCTCTTTAGGAGAATGAGACCCATCATTGTTAATGGTATTTGGCATATTTGGTACGCCACAGGGAGTTTGCCAGACTCTACCCTGTGGGCAGGCTACATTCGATAGCCTGCAAATTTGTCCAAAGTAGGAATGAGACAATAAGATGTCATAAAAAAAAGTTCTGATAAGATGTCACGCGGCCGTGAATGCGGCCGTGCAGTTCCGGGATCTGGATTTTATAGTCTCTGAGTCTTGGCTGCTGATGGGATTACACGGCACCAGGGGCCAGGTGGTGGGTGTGACCCCCGCCTACTGGAATTTGGAGTATCTGGGTGGAAGATGCTCGACTCCAATCCGAGTAGGCTTGGAAGTCTCGGCCCCGGAACCCACGTGGCTTTGTCCCTCTGCCAGTACCTTCATGTGTGCGGAGAGTGGTCTCAGCATGGTGGTGGCTGGTCCTGGAGGTCTTCGGCTGCCGGAGCCCTGGTCGGGGCAGGGAGGAAAGCTCAACCCACTCCCCTCCAAGTGGCCCCGGGAAGGAGCACCCAGGCGCGGGGGCAGAAGACTGCACTGTTCTCGTCCGGGATCTGGATTTTATAGTCTCTGAGTCTTGGCCGCTGATGGGATTACACGGCACCAGGGGGCCAGGTGGTGGGTGTGACCCCCGCCTACTGGAATTTGGAGGATCTGGGTGGAAGATGCTCGACTCCAATCCGAGTAGGCTTGGAGGTCTCAGCCCCGGAACCCGCGTGGCTTTGTCCCTCTGCCAGTACCTTCATGTGTGCGGAGAGTGGTCTCAGCATGGTGGTGGCTGGTCCTGGAGGTCTTCGGCTGCCGGAGCCCTGGTCGGGGCGGGGAGGAAAGCTCAACCCGCTCCCCTCCAAGGGGCCCTGGGAAGGAACACCCAGGCGTGGGGGCAGAAGACTGCACTGTTCTCGTCTGGGATCTGGGAGTTCACACCTGTGGACAGCAGACAGGAGTGGGTGGACTCCACTTGACTGGCCCCATTCCCTCAGCCCAAGGCATGGGGACCCTTACCTGCAGCCACTGCCACCAGGAAGAGAATTCTCCAGGTCCAGTCCATGGTGGGGAACGTGCACTCAGGGGCTTCTGAAGATGTGGGTGTGCCTGCTGTGTGAGGTTGTCAGGACACAGACACATCTGGATTTAACTCAGTGTCCCTTGTGTAATTTGCATATTCATGAGGAAGTAGAACTCATAGCTGAAGGCCCGGTTCAACCTGAGAAGGGGCTGGTGGAAGTCACCGGGTCCATCCTCAAGGGGAGTGAAGAGGTCCACGGTCTGATCTTTGTTTGGGGAGATGAGATCCTGCCCTGTCCCAGGACTCTGTGCACAGAGAGCTCTGCCTCCGGAAGGCCAAGCCCTTTTTAGGACCTTCCTTTCAGGGCCCCCCCACGTCTGTTTGCCCTGAACACATCTGGACACACATAGGCTTTGATGTTATTTCTGGAATCCTTTCTCTATGTGTCCTTCTCTCCCCAAGGGATACTTCCCAAGGGAAAACTCCCCAAGGTATACTACAATGAGACTACAGAACCATCTTTATGCCCCAGTGGTTTCCATTGGCGATATTAAGAAGTGCAGAAACACCACCTGTATACAAATTTTACTGCCTTATGATATGATAAATGTTCCTCCCAAAACACAAGTATGCACAATTTCTTGGGTGTCCTATGCTTAATTTTGGTTATCTCAAGAAAGCAAAATTTAATTTTGGAGTTTTAAAATTTTATTATTAATTTTTAAATTAAATCACCATGAGATACACCATTAAAAAACTGTTCACAATTAGACTTCAGTCATACAGTTTTCGTGTTTCTGAGGAGAAGCCCCTCTCATCTCTGCACCCCTTCAAGCCTGTAGTTATGTGCTCTTTGGACTTGGCATCCCCTACAGCTGGTCCCCATCCTATACAGAGAACCTCTGGGCTCTCAGGGGCATTAACCTTTTGGCATCTCTATCACAGGATTGACTCCTGGGCCTTCACTTCAGAAGCTTGTTCACAAATGATATTCTTTTATGCATCTCGTTTGGGTTTTGAGCCATACCCAGAAGTTCTGAGGGCTTACTCCTTCCTCTTTGCTCAGGAATCCCTCAAGTAGATGCATCCTAGTAAAATATTGGCAAATCAAATAGTTATGTTGTCATAGTTATGTTGCCAAGGCGTCAAAAATCAGATGGATTGGTCACGTAATGAGATTTAGAGATGACCGCTGGACTAGAGCCATTACCAAATGGATTCCATGGGACGTCAAAAGACCACGTGGCTGCCCACCTACCAGATGGTCAGACTTCTTCAACAAGATCATGAACGATAGGTCTGAGGCTCTTCATGTTCCTAGAATGAAAAGACGCCATTGGGCTACACTAGCATGCGACAGGGACAAATGGAGACATTACTGGCACACACTCAAGCAAATCGAAGATTAACCGGAAGTCAAGTGATCAAGTGATCAAATAGTTATATACATATAAAAATTGAAGGAGACACTGAGTGTTCTTTGCTGAGATTATGTAAAAGTGATACACTGAATAATTCAGTAAAATAAAAATAATATAAACCATCAAACTAAAAGAGTATTTAAGTATGACATAAAAATTTTAAACACGAATTTTATATTGAATCTGCTGTTAATGAAGACCTCAAAAACGAGGCAAGATTGTAACACAGCTGCCAACAAATTTATTCTATAGCTGTATTAGTGGAACAAATATAAAAAAAAGAAATGACTAGGATAAGATTAATAAAGCTTTATAGAGCATATGTTTTGAACTCTGATTTTTTTCAGTGATATAGAATAGTATTATTTAAAGAAAATTACTTAGAGAAATGCAAGTGTAGAGAAAAAGAGAGAGCCGTGTTCATCAGAGCACATGGGCTTCTTCAAATGGGGAAAATCATTGAGTTCTGATTTCTGGTCAGACATATTAGAAGTCTAGAAAACATCTTTCTACCCAGCACAAGTGAAAATCTGAACAAGTGAAACTCAGAGATTCACTTTCTGTTTTTTAGTGAATACCAGGAAAACAGAGATGGAGAGAGAAGTAAAAAAATATTATCTAAAGAAATTTGCTTAGAGAAATTCAAGGTTTACATTAGTGTGAGAGAGAGAAAGACAGAGACAGAGACACAGACAGTGAGACAGAGAAAGAGAGATGGCACAGGATTGACAGAAAAGTCAAAGACAGCCCGCACACACACAAAATCTGTTCATCTTCATGTGAGTCATCTGTCTCCCTTATAGATCCCTAGTATCATATACAGGCTCTCTCTCTCTCTCTCTCTCTCTCTCTCTCTCTCTCTCTCTCTCTCTCTCTCTTTCTGGTCTATGAATTATAATACAGACACTGAAAGGTTATCATGTATATCCCTTTAGCTACTTTCAACACTGTCCAGAGTGATCATATCTAACTCTTTCTATCATACTGGTCCTTCTCTGTCCTTTTACCCACACACAACACTTGTAGCAAGCTTCCATCCATTGACCAGTCCTTCTGGCCCCAATGTTTTCTAGCCTCTTAGTAATTTCATAAAAAGTTTAAATCTCACATAATAGTGTAATTATTCTACCTCTGTTTCTATCCGTCTGACTCATTTTACTCCACCTGTCCTTACACTTATAAGCAAATTTCAAAACTTCATTTTTCCTGGTGGCTACATAATATTACATTGTGTAGATGAACTCTATTTCATTCAGTTTTCTGTTCTAAGACGCTCAGTTTGTTTTAGATTTGGTTAGGTAAAGGTAAAGTAAAGGCCCTCCCGTTGTTCATCGATTTGCTCTAGCAGGCCCAGTAACGTCTCCATTGGAGACTTTGTTGTTACTGTGTCTGGCATATCGAATATGTCACGGGGAGCTTGCCAGGCTCTGTCGTGCAGGCAAGATACTCTCGGTAGCTTGCCAGGCCCTCCGAGAGGGACGGAGGAATCGAACTCGGGTCGGCCATGTTGGCTGCGTGCAAGGTAAATGCCTTACCTCTGTGCTATCGCTATTGTGAATAAAATATTGTGCTGTAGTAATTACAGGCATGCAAATATATTTTCAAATTAGTTTTGGGTACTTTGGGGTTAAAGACTATAGTGGAATTTCTGGGTCATACAGAAACTTAATTCTTAGTATATTGGGAAATATCCAAGTTTTTTCCAAAGAGGTCAATCACGTTGCTGTTCCCACCAGCAGAGAATGAGGATTGCCTTTCCCCCACATCTATGCTAACACAGAATGTTTTGGTTCTTTGTGATGGGGGCCCTTCTCCCTAGTATGAGCTAATATCTAATTATTGCTTTGATTTGCATGTTTCTGATAAGTGATGGGAAAAATTTGTTCATACATTTTTCTGCCTCCAAGTCTAGTTTAAGATGTATCTGTTAAAAATCCCAACTTTACATGGGGTTTATTTTTCGTTATTAGGTTTTACAAGAGCTTTATATATGTTTTATTATTCTTACATCACATGAGAGGTGGGCAGATATTTTCCCCCAGTTTTTTGGTTGTTTTTGATTCTGGTCAGCATTTCATTGACATTTATTTGTAGCAAAATAAAACAAACAGACTAACACAAAAAGCATGAAATGGGTAAAAACTTTGGTGCCACATTGATCCTAAAATAATTAGGCTATATGAGGGAAACTGGAAAAAGAGACAGAGACCATGAGTTTGAACTCAGCTGAGAGTAACTTCTTGGTAGCAACACAAAACTTTTGTCATGGGATGACCACAATCACAAACACAAAGTCACCTTCAATGTTGGGTGCACAACCAGCCAAGTTGGTGAGTCCTCAGGTGGAACTGTGATCCATGTGGGTGAATCACTGCAGGTTCAGAGTTGGGACACACCTCACGTGTCTTCACAGTACAGGACCTCACTCAGCCTCTGTGCACACAGCAAGGTCTAGGATGTGGGTCCTCCTTCCACGAGCACAAGGTGAAACAAAATCAACTCTGAACTCACTCCCCACTGCCTTCTCCAAGAGTCACCAGGACTCAGCACTTCCCCTTCAGATTAAGATGAGTCTCAGGTACTTTATGTGTCTCCTGGAAATGCAAAAGCATTTACTAGTGGAGATGATCATAGTCGTGGTCACGGCAGCACCAAGTACAGTAGCCAAGATGCACACACAACACACAACCGAAGCATTCAGTTCTGTCTTTGTCTCCTCATTCACCCGTGGAGTCCGTTCTTTCACTCTGTCAGTTCTGTTTGAAGGAGAGTGGTCATTGTTTCCTTCCTTTTCTCACTGAGAGTCCTGAGTCTCCCTGTCAGTGTTTTCTTCGAGTCAGAGAGCACTGAAAGGATTGTTGCTCTCTGCACACCCACAGAGCATCGGATGTTCTGATGTTCTTACCTGGATTCAGTCCACATACATTAAACAATCAAATTATATTTTCATTGTTCCTGGTGGGAACTCCTGTGGGAGCTGAGAATGTAAGTGCCTGGTAGTCTGGGTATGGATTGGGTGAAGTTCCTCACTCTATCCAGCTAGGTCTGTGACTCTAGTGACTTCTGGCAGCCACACAGCCTGTGGTGTTTTCTCAGTGGGCCTGGGAGGGCCAGAGGTAGGTTGGCAGGAATAACTGTGGTTTATGGTGCTGATGGGGCCTCACTGAGACCTGTGATATCCCCTGGGGAACAGGCTTTAAACAATATCATGAAGCTATAGAAATTAACCTGGTGAGTTTCAGGAATATAAACTCTCAGTCCAATAGTCTCAAATTGAGAGCCCAGAATAAATCCTTAGATCTTCTAAGGTGAAATCTTTGGGGAAAAAATCCATCCTATGGAGTAAAAGGCCCTCCTATTGATCATCGATTTGCTCGAGCAGGCCCAGTAACGTCTCCATTGGAGACTTTGTTGTTACTGTGTTTGGCATATCGAATACATCACGGGGGGCTTGCCAGGCTCTGCCGAGCGGGCGAGATACTCTCAGTAGCTTGCCGGGCTCTCCGAGAGGGGCGGAGGAATCGAACTCGGGTTGGCCATGTTGGCTGCATGCAAGGCAAACGCCCTACCACTGTGCTATCACTCCAGCCCATCCTCTTTCCCTTCGGTGCACCAGTGAAGATCCTGGTGTCGCCATGGGCCGTCGACCCGCCCGGTGCTATCGGTACTGTAAAAACAAGCCTTCTATTGAGGCGTCCCATTTGCCAAGATCCTCATCTTCGACTTGGGCCGGAAGAAGGCCAAAGTGGAGGAGTTCCCGCTCTGTGGCCACATGGTGTCGGATGAGTACGAGCAGCTTTCCTTGGAAGCTCTGGATGCCGCCCGAATTTGTGCCAACAAGTACATCCTATGGAGTAAAGAAAGGAAAATCTTTTCAACAAATAGTGTTGCAAAAACAACACCACATATAAATATAACAATAGAAGGTAGAATTGAATCCATATCTCACACCAGATGCAGAATTTAATGAAAGCGGAGTTATGGTCCATAGCAGAATCCTTAAAATGCACAGAGAAAAATCTTGGCTGGTATCTTCATTACACTGATCTTAGAGGGCTCATCTATAATTTCATTCCATTGGCAGAGACAAGAGAAACTAAAATAAATAAATGGAACTAAATCAATTGAAAGATTTTAACAGCCATGTAAATGACACTAAAATTAATGTACTCTACTGACTGAGAGTAACATGTACCCACTGAACATCAGAGCTAACCTAATACCTAAGTATTCATAGCACTCACCAAGCTCAACATCAGAAAAAATCACCATTAAAATGGTGTGGAAAATAAACAGATACTTTCCTAAAGAAACATTCCTATGGGCTGTGGGCTTCTGAAAGGATGTTAATCAACATTTACTATGAGTGAAATATTAATATAAAGGGTGAAATATTAATATAAAGGATAATGAAGATCATCTTTCCTCCTCACTGAAAGTGGCTTATAGCAAATATACTGGAAACAACCAGTGTTAGAACATTGTCAAAGGGAATACTGTTTCCATGTTTGTGAGAACTTATCTATGGAAAACACTATGAGATTTGTCTAAAAAGTGAAAATAGTGATTCTATTTTTGGTACCTTCACACAAGCATAAAACATTAATTTCAGAAAATCTTTGTAAACATATGTCCATTGCAACATTTAATATAGTGTCCAGGGATAGAAATAATCCTAATGCTTAATGACAGTTTCATGGATAAGAAATTGCGGCATATATACAGAGTGGGAGACTGTGCAGTTATAATAAACGACAAAATATCAGTGTTTTCTGCACCATGGATTAAACTAGAGAATATCAGATTAAATCCCAGGAAGAAAAAATTGTCAGGGGGAGAGAGAGTCCGAGTTGGGGTGAGTGTGAACGTGGTTTTAATCCTGGGTCCCCCATGCAAATTCAGACAATCTTATTCACCTGTGGTAGACAGAGAACAGAGCGTCAGGATGGACAGGATCCAATGATAATGCCCCCAGCATCCTAACCACACTCTGCGGTTCCCGAGAGGAGTCAGGTGGGGGCTCAGATAACTGGGAGGAAAAGGCCGAGCACAGGACCCACAGGAGAGTGTGGGAGTCTGTGGAGATTTGGTGCTGGGAGAAGTGCAGGAAGTTTGTGACCCACCAGCATCAATACGCAGACTATTGTGATCGTGTTTCCTAACTGACAATAAAAAAGATAATGGGATAAATCTCTCGTCTTTGAAAAGGAATGACCTTTATTGGAAGAAAAATCGACCTCACCTTACCTAGCAGGACACAAAAGACTCTAGTGGATTCTGAGACAAGAAGAGGAATAAACAATTTTGTACTAGAACAGGAAATAATAACTAAAATGGTCATATTTGGATTATTAAATGTTTTATATATTTCAAGAAAAGAGAAAGAAAGCACCCTCCTTACAGGACCCTCTCGCCCTGTCCTTGGCCAAAGCCCTGGGGTCCCAGGAGAAGATCGCCTCCTGGTGGTCACACACACCCCTGCAGCTCTCCTGTCTCCTTCAGCTGGTTTGTGTCTTGGCTCATAGGGACTTGCCCTCACTATGTCTCTTGTACAATAATACACTGCTGTGTCCTCAGTTACTGAGTTTCTCAGTTTCAGGCAAACTTGGTTCTTGGAGGTGTCCCTTGAAATGCTGACTCGGGACTGAAGATTTGGGTTATAGTATGTGCTTCCATCACTCCATATACCACCAATCCAATCCAGCCCCTTTCCAGGGACCTGGCAGACCGAGTAGACAGCATAGCTGGTTAGAGAATCCAGAGACTGAGCAGGTGAGGGACAGCACTGTGAGGGCGTCACCAGGCTTGGTTCCGACTCCTGCAGCTGTACCTGGGACAGGACACCTGGGGACAGAGACCCACAGTGAGTCACGGGCTCAGAGGACCCATACCCACCTTGAAGCCTCTGTCCAGGGGATACTCACATCCGGAAGCTGCCCCAGAAAGAGGAGGAACCAGTGCTGGTGCACTTTCCTGCCCTCGAGGTTCATGATCTCAGACAACTTGTCAAGGGGAGAGAGATTCCGAGTTCTGGTGTGAACATGGTTTTAATCCTGGGTCCCCATGAAAATCCCATGCAGATTTTCATGGGGGAGCCTAAGTAGAGAAAGGAGACCTGGGGGAGGCTGGAGTGTGGGATCCCCCTGGAAGGAGATTCTGCCTGTGGCCCAGAGTACTCAGGCCTCTCCCTGGGGCCCTGTCAGAGTTGGGCCTCTTCCTCCAGCACAGGAAATGAGCTGAGGAGCTCTCAGGAAACAGGAATTGCTGAGGGGGAAACGGCAGCTGGGGAGGAGTGTCCCCATGTCTCAGGTCCCTGATGACCAAACTCACCTCCCCCCTCCCCCCAGGGCCTCTACCCTGAAGACAGTCCCCTGCCCCTCCATGCCCCTGTGAATTTGCATTTATTGTCCCTCTGTTATCTCAAAATTTGGGGGAGACAGTCATTGTCATTTCTTCAGGCAGTTCAGACAGACCTAGGTCCAATCCTTGGTCTATAAAGTCACAGTAGTTTATTCACTTACTCACCTTTGATGAAAATTTTTCACTTATAGCTGCTTCCCTTTGAAACATACAATGTGCTTATGGGGAGGATTTGTGCATTCTCTCTGGTGATGAGTCTGTGTTGGGACAAGGAAGAGCTTCTTCCTAGATTACCTTCTTCGGGTGTGCTTGGCCAGTCCAGGAACACCTGAACCTGCTCTTCCCTGTGTATAAATCCCCACCCAGAAACTCAGAACCCTGTTCTTGGAGGTATTCACGGAGGAATTGTATCAGTTCTTGAAAGGGTTCTTGGTGTGTGTGTGTGTGTGTGTGTGTGTGTGTGTGTGTGTGTGTGTGTGTCTGTTGGAGGGGTTTGTGGGTGGAGGCTCAGGACACAAGCTGTTGAAACAAAATACTGCTTCTGATTATGAGATACATACATTTGACTAAGGTTCAAGTGTCATAAGCAGACAGTGTGTGGCCCTACACACTCCAATGAATGGAGTCCTTTAAGTGTGCTGTGTCCAATAAGTTTACCCCTAATTCCACAGAGAGCCAGAGGACTGAGATAATTATTCATTACCAGAAAATACACTCTAAAATTTTGGGGGGTTGGTCTTATTTTTAGTTTTGTGGGTGTAAGGGCTGGAGCAATAGCACAGAGGGTAGGGCGTTCGCCTTACACGCGGCCAACATGGCCGACCCGAGTTCGATTCCTCCGCCCCTCTCGGAGAGCCCGGCAAGCTACCGAGAGTATTCGACATGCCAGACACAGTAACAACAAAGTCTCCAATGGAGACGTTACTGGGCCCGCTCAAGCAAATCGAGCAAATCCCATAGATTCAAAATTCTCGGAGAGCCCGGCAAGCTACCGAGAGTATTCGATAGGCCAGACACAGTAACAACAAAGTCTCCAATGGAGACGTTACTGGACCCGCTCGAGCAAATCGATGATCAACGGGAAGGCCTTTACCTTTACCATTACCATGACTTGCAACATTGTTCATGATTAAATTACATGCCTATATGTTCCAAGAATAATCTCTTCACTCGTATCCACTTCCAAACACCAATTTCTTCAGACACTCAAACCCTGCCTCAGTGCAAGACGTTATTTTCCTTTTAGGCACTTTTGGGTTAAGTCTTGCCATCATACATAATACCACACTTTTTTTTAATTAAACACAGTGAGAAACCCAGTTACAAAGTTGTTCATGATTGGGTTTCAGTCATGTCATGTTCCACAGCTGTTCCCCCAACCAGTGTCCCCAGTTTTCCTCCTCCCCAGCCCCCTGCCTGCTTCTCTAGTAGGTTCTTCTCTCTCTCTCTCTCTCTCTCTCTCTCTCTCTCTCTCTCTCTCTCTCTCTCTGTCTCTGTCTCTGTCTTTTACTTTGGGCGTTATGGTTTGCAATACAGATCTTATCAAATGCTTTCTCTGCATTCATTGATATGATCATATGCTTTTACTTTATAGTTTATTCATGTGGTACATTATTTTTATTGAGTTGTGAATGTTGAACCATTGTTGCATTCCACAATGGATTGTACTTGGTCATGGTGTATGACCTCTGGTGAGTGCTTGAATTCGCTTTGCTAAAATTTTGCTGAGAATCATTACATCTGTGTTCATCAGTGATCTCAGTGTGTAATTTGTGTGTGTTTGTTTGGTTTCTATCTGCTTTTGATATCAGGATATTTGCCATATAGGATCTGTAAGGGAGTTTTTCTGTTTATTCAATTTCTTGGAAAACCTTGAAAAAAATTTGAAAGAATTCACCAGTAAATGCATCTGGGCCTGGGTTTTTGTTTTGTGGAAGACTTATAATTACCATTTCAATTTCCTCAATAGTGACAAATCTGTTCATGCATTCCAAATCTTCTTGTTTCAGCCTTGGTAGGTTATCCAAGAAAGTATCCATTTCTTCTAGGCTCACTTGTTCTGTGGCATAAAGATTCTCAAAGTAATGTCTGATTTTCCTCTGAATTTCTGTGGTTTCTTTTGTGATGTCCCCTTTTTTTTCTGATTCAGTTTATTAGGCTTCTCTCTCTTTGTGAATCTTGCTAGTGATTTATTGATCTTGTTTATTTTTTCAAAGAACTAGTTTTTGCGTTCATTGATGTTTTGGATTGTTTTGGGGATTCCAACTCACTAATTTTGCTCTAAGTTTTATTGTTTTCATCCTCGTGCCTGGTTTGGGGGTTTGGGCTTCTTTTCTTGGTTATTTCCCAAGATCTAAAGTTGTGGGATTAAATTATTTATGTGGGCCCTTTCCTCCTTCCTGATTTATGCTTGCAGAGCGATAAACTTTCCTTTTAACACTTTTACTGTGTCCCACAAGTGTTGATAACTCGTATTCTCATTTTCATTTGTTTCCAGGCTTCACCGACATGGCAGCACTGAGAAGGATGAGAAAGGAGAGGCCGACAATATCTCAAGGCCGACCTAGGCTGCCACAACGAAGGAAGACAAAAATGATCGTCTGTACTTTCAATGCACGTACACTAGCATCAGATGCATCCATCGAGGACCTGATGGTACAAGCGCGAATGATCAAGTACGACATCATTGGTCTGACCGAGACAAGAAGGCACGAATCTCACCATGCCGTTTTCGACACTGGAGAAGAATTGTTCCTCGGAACATGCGATAAAAGAGGTGTTGGAGGCGTTGGTGTCCTTGTCAACACAAACTTGGCCAAGAGCATTGATTCATTCGAATGCCTAACAACCCGAATCGGACGTTTACATTTGAATAGATGTGGCTCACTGCCTGCAGTTTCTATCTTCGTTGTCTACGCACCAACATCTCATTATGATGAAAGAGAAATCGAGAAGTTCTACATGGAGCTAGAGAAGTTCTATAAAGAAGACCACACCTTCTACAAGATCATTGTGGGTGATTTTAATGCCAAGATAGGACCGAGAAGATCAGCTGAAGAACTTCACATCGGAACCCATGGCCTAGAATGGAACGAACAGGGTGAGAGACTGTCTGAGTTCATCATGTCGACCAAGACCATTCATGGTAACTCACAGTTCCAGAAGGCAGAATCTAAACGATGGACATGGGAGTCTCCCGGTGGACGATTCCACAACGAAATAGACCACATCATATTCAATCGACGGTTTTGCCTGACTGATGTCGCTGTTGTCCCAAAATTTCGAACGGGATCGGACCACCGTCTCCTTCGTGCAAAATTCTACTTCACAGAGCGGGGAGAAAGGGCTGCAAAGTTCAAAAAGAGAACTCCCAGAACGACCACCAACTGGGAACTCTTTGGTACTATTGCGGCAACATGGGAAGATGCCATTGTTGACAACATTGACGAGGAATACGATCGACTGGTTCAGCACCTCCATGAATGTGAGAGGAACGCCAAGAGAGAGATAGCCACAAAAAGTCGCCTATCTTCGAAAACTCTTGAGCTAATTCGCCAGCGTGGTTTGGCGCATGCCTCAGGCAACCGCAAGCTAACGTCCGAGCTCGCAAAGCAGTGCAGAGATGCGATCAAGGAAGACCTCAAAGAGAGAAGAGCAGAAGTACTGGTAGATGCGGCAGAAGCCGGGAAAAGTATTCGTAACGCCCGCCTGTCCTTCGCCAACTATAAGACCAAGATGACTGCCCCCCGACGTCCTGATGGATCCATCACATCCTCCAGAACGGCAATGGAGAAGATTATCCATGACTTCTACTCAAATCTCTTCGATAGCCATGTCCACTTGCCGACATACCAAATTCCACAGGATGGGTATGTCGTTCCCAACGTTCTCCCTTCCGAAATCCGACACGCCATTTCGTCAGTAAAGAAGCAAACAGCACCCGGCCCAGACAAGGTCAGACCTGAACACCTGAAGAACCTGCCGTCAGTACTCATCAATACACTGGCTCGGCTCTTCACTCGCTACCTGTCTGAATGCAAGGTTCCATCTCAATGGAAAACCAGCAGGACCGTACTACTGTTCAAGAAGGGAGACATCCATGACATTGGCAACTATCGCCCGATCTGCCTATTGTCTATCATCTACAAGTTGTTCACTCGAGTCATTCTGAATAGGATTGGCAGAACACTAGATGAAGGACAACCATGTGAGCAAGCAGGGTTCCGCAAAGGATTCAGCACCATCGACCATATCCACACGATAACCAAGCTCATTGAGGTTTCTCGGGAGTTCAAGATGCCGCTCTGCTTAACGTTCATTGATTTAAAGAAGGCCTTTGATTCTGTTGAGACGGAAGCAGTCATTGAAGCCCTAGCCAATCAGGGCATTCAAGCCCAATACATCAGGATCCTCCGTGAGCTGTATTGCGGATTCACTACCAGGATCTCACCATTCTACAAAGAAGTGATCGTTGATGTCAAGAGAGGGGTGCGGCAGGGTGATACCATTTCACCAAAACTCTTCAGTGCCACCCTCGAGAACATCATGCGACGACTGGAATGGGAAGGATTGGGAGTGAAGATAGATGGTCGGCAACTACACCACCTCCGCTTTGCTGATGACATTGTTTTAATAACACCAAACATCAGCCAAGCGGCACAAATGCTGGCCGACTTTGACCGTGAGTGTGGAAAGGTAGGACTACAGCTGAATCTTACGAAGACAATGTTTATGAGAAACAGCCTTGTTCCTGACGCCCCATTCGCTCTCAATGGAACGACCATCTCCGAATGCAACAGCTATGTGTACCTAGGTCGAGAGGTCAACATGACAAATGACCTGGCACCCGAGCTGCGCAGGAGGAAGAGAGCGGCTTGGAACGCCTTCAAGAACGTCGAAGAAATAGCTAAGAGGACGAAGAACCTCCGGCTCCGGGCACATCTCTTTGATTCCACTGTTCTTCCTGCATTAACATATGCCTCAGAGACCTGGGCCCTACGCAAACAAGATGAGAACGCCATTCAGGTCTCCCAAAGAAGAATAGAAAGAGCTATGCTTGGAATATCACGTTTCACTCAAATGAGAGAACGAATCCGGAGTTCTGACATCCGTCGACGATCAAGGATCAGGGACGCTGTCTCATTTGCCAAGGTGTCGAAAATCAGATGGGCTGGTCACGTAATGAGATTTAAAGACGACCGTTGGACTAGAGCTGTTACTGATTGGATTCCACGGGATGTCAAGAGACCGCGTGGCCGCCCACCTACCAGATGGTCAGACTTCTTTGTCAAGATCATGAACGATCGGTTTGAGGCCCTCCATGTTCCCGGAGCGAAGAGATGCCATTGGGCTACACTAGCACGCGACAGGGACAAATGGAGACGTTACTGGCGCCCGCTCGAGCAAATCGACGACTAACGGGAAGTTAAGTGATAAGTTAAGTGATTTGTTTCCAGGAATCTTTAGACTTGCACTTTGATTTCCTCTCTATTCCACTGATTGTTTAGTAGTGAGCTGTTACGTTTGCAGGTGGTTGACTTGATTCTCCATTTCTCTTGGTGATTTACTTTTATTTTCATCATGGCCTGGAGCGATAGCACAGCGGTAGGGCATTTGCCTTGCAAGCGGCCAACATGGCCGACCCGAGTTTGATTCCTCCGCCCCTCTCGGAGAGCCCGGCAAGCTACCAAGACTATCTCGCCCACACGGCAAAGCCTGGCAAGCTCCCCGTGACATATTCTATATGCCAAACACAGTAACAACAATTCTCATGATGGAGACGTTACTGGGCCTGCTCGAGCAAATTGATGAACAACGGGAGGACCGTGATCTCTGATGGTCTAAAAAAGATTGTTGATGCAATTTCTATCCTCTTAATTTTGTGGAGATATGTTGTGTGTCCCAGCATGTGATTTACCTGAAACATGTCCCATGCGCACTGGAAAAGAAATGTATATTTGCCTTTGGGGGATGAAAAGGCCTATGTATATATACTAGCCCCTTCTCTTCCATTTGTTCCTTTAAAGCCAATGTTTCCTTGCTAGTTTAGTCTTGTTGATCTATCAAGGAGTGACAAAGTATGAATGAAGCCTCCAACTACTATTGTGTGGCTACCAATCTCCTGCTTTAAGGGCATCAGCAGTTGTCTTTTATATTTTGCTAGTCGCCATTGGGTGCATATTTGCTTAGGAGTGTAATTTCTTCTTGATGTACATATCACTTGATTATTAAGAAATGACCTTCACTGTCTCATAACTTTTCTAAGCCTGAAATCTATGCCGACAGAAATATGGCCACCCCAGCCTTTTTAGATATGTTCTTTGCTTAAAGAATTATTTTCCAGCCTTTGACTCTGAGTCTGTTTTCTGCTCTGACTATTTAAATGTATTTCGTTCAGGCAGTTGAATGTTAGATTCAATTATTCAATCTATGTTGCCACACTGTGTCTCTTAATAGGTGCATTTAGACCATTGATATTGAGAAAGACTACAGTCTTGAGGTTTTGCCCTATCTTTCTTTAGAGGATTATTGAGTTTGCCTCATCTTACAGTAGCTTCTTCAGTTTTTCTTTCAATATTGATTTTTATATGCAATATTGTTTTTTAACCCATGCTTAAGACCATTCTCCACAAGTTTGGACGAATCTCACAAATGAAGGAACTGGCAGAGGAACCCAGGCATGCGGGACCAGGGGCTGAGATCTCAAAGCCTGCTCGGATCGGGACTGGGCCTTTTCCACCCAGATCCCCCATGTTCCAGTAGGTAGGTGTTAACACTCACCAACTGTCCCAGTGCCATGTTATCCCATAAGAGGCCAAGACCCAGAGACTATGAAACCCAGCTCCCGGAAGCATGCGGCTGCATTCTAGGCCACACGACCTCTTCTATATTATCTAGTTCCTACTCTTGGAGAACCTGGCAGGCTATGTTACTGGTGCCTGCTTGAGGAAATGTTACTGGTGAAGGAGATGTTACAGGTACCTGCTTGAAGAAATCGATGAACAACAGGATAACAGTGAAACAGTGATACAGGGATTGTTTTTTAATGAAAATCTTAAATATTAATGATATCCAGTTTGAAGAGAAAGGTGTTTTTATATATAATATTTGCTTGGGGTGACCCAAGAAATTCAAGCATTATCATTGAGTTAAATTTCATAAACATTTATGAAATGCTAAAACAAAGATACCTACTCTGGATACAGAGATGAAATGTTAATAAGATATAGTTCCTGTTTTTAAGTGTTGTGTAGACTAACTGGGATGTCTGAGACAGTGCTTTGAACAAGAAATACAGGGAAATTAAATATTTACCTGAGTCAATGTTTTTTTTATCTAATTTTAGTCATAGTTCTCTCTGGAGCCACTTAGGTGTCTCTCCAGGCTAAATTTAAGTAGGTCATGGGGCTTCTATGTGACTAATCATCCTTATTTTATGCATACAAAAAAGAAAGCACTAGTCTATTGAGATCTTATGGCCCTCGTGGGAGAGACAGGATAAGTTAAATTGGCCTAGAATTTTCAGAGTTGAGAAATAAAGCATTTGATATCCAGGTAGGTTAAATATTTTGTTTATTTTTGGAGCACACCTAGCTATGCTCAGGCCTTCCTCCCGATGGTACTCATGTTCAATCTTGGCAGCGCTCCGGGGACCATATGGTGTGCTCAGGATTGAACCTGGTAAGGTGTGTTCCAAGCAAGTGCCTTACCTGCTGTCCTGTCTCTCTGGCCCTAGGCAGATATGTTTGCCAAATGCTTTGTATGTTGGAAGAAAGGGCAGTGCTAACTCCACAGTGGAGAGTTTAGAATAGGGGTAGATGCAAAATGTGAGCTCTGATAACAGATTTTTATAAGGTTTGAAGTAAATCTTTAGATCCTTAACATCTTTGTGCTTAAGTTTCATCATGTATGAAACAATAATAGTTCCACCAGCTGTGCCTTTCTAGCTCACACTGAAATGAAGTATGTCAGGATACTTATGTTTGGGACAGTGCATGGCATTCACTCATAGTGTGTGGCTTATTATCAGATGTTGCTATGATTAATGATGGCACCACGAGGAACTGCTTTTGTCTCTGTTTGCTTTATCCCTAAAATTCTCTTTCATTTTCCCTATTTAGCTACCCTTTTGGTACTCTCTATTCTGTTAAATTAAGTTTTATTTTGAAATACGTTAAAACATTAAGTAAAATAAAATAACTCTTCATAAAAAAAAATTAAATTTTCAAAGGTGCTGCCATTTATTTGTTCCTTATAAGGCAGGAACTAATCAATTCCGTTTTATTGGTTTTCATCAAATTATGCATACATATATGTAAAATTAAAGAATATTTTTGAGATACAGTGATAGCACAGCTGGTAGGACGTTTGCCTTGCATGCAGCTGACCCGGGTTCGAGTCCTCCGTCCCTCTCGGAGAGCCCAGTCAGATGCTGAGAGTATCCCGCCCACACAGCAGAGCCTGGCAAGCGCCCCGTGGTGTATTCAATATGCCAAACACAGTAACAAGTTTCACAATGGAGACATAACTGGTGCCTGCTCTAGCAAATCGATGAACAATGGGAGGACAGTGTTACAGTGCTACAGTGCTACTGTTTTTGCATCTATGAAGTTTCGAGCTGTATGCATGAATTCATGTATTTTTTTTAATGTGAATGAGAGTCTACTGGGTAAAGTATTCTTGGTGTTTGATTATTTATTTAACTGTATCCTACCATAGTCCTAGAACCCAGAGGATTCAGTTGGTAGGTCTGCTGCAAATTGCAGGACCCTGGGTTTATACCCACACTCAGCTGTTATCCCTCAGAACAGGGAACCGGATGGGGTTCAGCGGGATGAGTCTCCACACAATGCCCAGGACACGCTGTGGCCGCACAGCAATCAAGAGGCTTCAGTACTCCGCCACTGTTCACTGCACACCACACCCCTCTTTTTGTCTGAAGTGTGAATGCATGTTCTGCTCGGCCCATACATCTGGGAGAGGCCAGTAGTCTGAGGATGATAGAAAGCAGGGCAGGGATACATTTGCAGAGACCCACAGACACTTTATCCTTCTTTTGCAAACAAGGGGCCTGGCACAGGAGGGTGGTCAGTAGCAGGAGATACTGGTCAAGGCACTGCTGTGGTGCTTCCGGGAAGCCACATCAAAGCAGAACTCCCTGTGCAGGCAGAGGGGCTCCAAGAGAACATAGGGCGGCCGGGGTCTCCCAGGGAAAGGAGGAAAGCACAGCGTGAGATGGTGCTGCAGCTGAGCCCCAGTGCTGGGCACCCACACCTCGGTCCCTCAGAGAAGCTCCGGGGCCAGGGGAGAGGAGGGAGGGAAGGACACAAGGACAAGGGGGGGGAGAGAAGAGAGAGAGGAAAGGAGAGGGAGAGAGGGAGAGCGAGAGATAGAGAAAGGGAGATAGAGGGAGAGAGAGGGAGGGAGAGAGAGAGGGAAGGAGAGGGAGGGAGAGAGTGAGATAGAGGCAGAGAGAGAGAGATGAAGAGAGGGAGGAAGAGAGGGGGAGAGAGAGAGGGAAAGAGAGGGGGAAGGAGAGAGAGAGGGAAGGAGAGAGAGGGAGAGAGGGGAGAGGAGAGAGGGAGAGAGGCAGAGAGAGGCAGAGAGAGGAAAAGAGAGGGAGGGAAAGAGAGGGAGAGAGAGGAAGGGAGAGGGAGAGAGAAGGAGAGAGAGGGATAGAGAGACAGAGAGAGGCAGAGAAAGATGGAGAGAGGGAGAGAAAGGGAGAAAGAGAGGGAGAGAGAGAGGGAGGGAGAATGAGAGAGGGAGAGGAAGGGAAAGAGGGAGAGAGGGAGAGGGAGAGCGAGAGGTGAGGAGAGAGAGATGTAGGGGGAGAGAGTAGAAGGGGAGAGCAGCTGGTACCTGGTGCAGGAGCCCTGGAAGGTTCTGGAACCACCACTCCCCGCTACTGGACCTGTGGAGCTGTTTCTGGTTCAGGGGGCAAAGGTCGCACAGCCCCACCCTGCCCCTCTGGCCCCTTCTGACCTACCCTCTCTGGTCACAGTGCCCCCAGACAGTCTGAGTCGGGTGCAGCTGCTGGATGGGTCAGCGGGAGCCGGTGTCTGTCTGGTCCTGTCCTGGGGCTCCCTGTGTCCATGCAGGGCCGCGGGGCCGCGAGGGCAGCGCTGCCTATGGCCTCTCCCCGGCCGGTCAAACCGGACCCGGACCGGTGTCTGGATAAGGCTGAGATGTATCCAGTCAGGGGGATGCTGACTGGCCACTGCTGTCCTGACCGGGTCCCCGTCATCAGGGGGGTCTGTCCCGCCCCCAAACCGGGTCTGGGCTGAGTCCACATGCGCATAGACAGGCCAGCAGAGGGACCAGAATGCCTCAGAGACCCTCTCAGAATCCCAGAGTCCCCTTAGCCCACTGGGCACCTGCTGCACCTGGGTGTGCTCCCATGTGAGGGGACACGGGGCATAGGCATCCCCTGAGTGCCCTGGTCCTCTCAGCCAGGACAGGAGACCTTCACTGAGGGCCATTCTCATGGGAGACATTCATATAGGCCCATCCCAGGTGCAGGTTCGTATAGGAGGTTTGTGGGGAGGGTCTCTGGGGTAGGTAGGAGGGTCATACTGTTGTAACCTGTTCTTCAGGAAACACATTTGTCTGTACTAACTCAGTGTACCTTGGTTGATGCTGATATTCATGAGGAGGAATCAGAGCTGAAGACCTGTCCCAATCTGAGGGAGATCAGGTGGGTGATGCAGGGTCCAGTACTCACCGAATGAGGAGTGTCCAAGTTCATGATGGTGCTTATTTGTGAGCCTGACCCCTGCCCTGTCCCTGAACTCTAGACAGACAGAGCTCCTCCCCTGAGGGACAGTCCCGCCAGGCCACTCCCCTCAGCTGACCCACCTCTGAGGAGCACAGAAACCATGAGTCCTGACCTAGGGTTTATATCAGATTTTGAATACCTCCGTGCCCCGGGTTTGAGAGTTAGACTTCCTCGCATGAGTAATCATTCCTATTAATAAGTTAATCACATCACAAAGCTCTGTACGCGTGTAGAACCCCAAGCAGTACTTGAAATTGTCTTTGAATTATTGTCATTATCTTGTTTGTAGTTCTTAATTCTCTCAGTAATATCAGGTATTTATGAACAGTTCCTCCTGCCATGCGCAAAGTCCTTCCCTGGGATAATTTCATTTGTTTTAATTAAAGGTAAAGGTAAAGGCCCTCCCGTTGATCATCGATTTGCTCGAGCGGGCCCAGTAACGTCTCCCTTGGAGACTTTGTTGTTACTGTGTTTGGCATATCGAATACTCTCGGGCTCTCCGAGAGGGGTGGAGGAATCGAACTCGGGTCGGCCATGTTGGCCGCTTGTAAGGCGAACGCCCTACCCCTGTGCTATCGCTCCAGCCCTTGTTGAATCAGGGAATACCAGGACCTGAGGTAACGCCCACTCAATCAGCTGTGCCTGCTCCTGGGCTGCAGCCTTTGTGGGGACCTGAGCGCCACCTGCTGCTCAGTCTCCTTCCGCTATTTAAGTGACCAATTGCCTTGGAGTATCTGAATTTATGGTGGCTCCTGAAGGGTTGCCACCAGGTCACTGTCTCCACGTCATTCCTCTGTGGGCCCCGCAGCAGACCTCTGCTCTGAACACCTGGAAATCATCTCTCTCGCTGCTCCTGGGGCTGAACCTGTGTGTAGTTCTGAGTTGGGGCGACCCATCCTGGGGACTCTCTGGGACCTATAGGGCTGCACGCTCTCCCCACACAGTCTCCATCTGCCTCCAATGCGCCCTATCAGGGGAACAGGGTCCCACTGTCCACCAACCGTCCATCAGAGAGCCTAGCTCGTCCAAGCCCTGAAACACACTCACCATGACCAGGGAGAATAATCCTAATGCGAATATGATGCACTGCCAGGACCCCAGGCAGGTCAGGCCCGGGTACAGTTTGTCTAAGGCTTGTGCAAGTCAGGCTCCGCTGGAAATCGTTTCTGCCCAGTCCTCACTCACGGTCCAGATAAGGGCTGTCCCGGAGGAAACTGTGCATCTAACACAGAATTTGCATATCCACAAGAAGGACATCAGAAATCCATGAATAGTGGGTAAAAACCAAATAATTGATCTATGAAAGAATTTCATGTGTTTTTTGATGTTTCTACCAGAACGATACAATTTTCTCAGTCATCTCCCATATGATTTTGAACCTGTAAAAATCCTGAATGTAGGTATCAAGCAGATACATTAGCTGATTACACACAAGTAAGTTTATTTGATAGATTTTGCAGAGGAGAATTTAACTTTGATCCATGAATTTGCTTACCATTATCAATATTGTCATTTGAGTAATTAAGGTGGGATAGTCTGTTGTTAGCAACATGAAACCAATATACCAGGACAATAATAATTCTGAGATCTTTTCCCAACTTTGCAAAGACCTCTCTTAGCTGATGCCATCAGTATGAGAGAGATTCCCTTCATGGTAGTCAGCCCTCGGCATTCCTCTCTGCCAGCGGCTGGGGGTCTTTTCTCTCTCCTGCCCTTACTGAGGTGGGTTTCCACTATGTCATTATGGAAATTTCCACCCCTTCATCTAGTTGCTCCAGTCCAGCACTGTGTTATTGACATAGAGTCTCCCAGGGAAATGTATTCCATGATTAGAAATAAGTAAGAACTTTAAGATGATGAGGACAGTGGTTGTTGCCTTGAGAACTTGGGAAATTCCGGGTGACATCTGAGATTGGCTCCATGTACAGAGAAAGAAATGAGGGTAGACTGAGATACAGCACCATAGTAACCAGCAGCTTAATATCCAATGACCCACAGAGGTGTCTGTTTGGGGGCACAGACAGGAAAAGTGCATCAGGAACCGTCACAGAACCTTCATTTCTGGACTTGACCCCCTGTGAAAGTTCCTCTGCTGTCATAGACTTGTGTTGGCAAATATGTTCTCGAAGTTGGCCCCTCATTTAGGTCCTTTTTTTTTTATCTTCCTTGTCCTCTGTTGGAGCAGATTTGTGCCCATATTTGGAACAAAATTCTAACAGGGTTGTCTAAGAATCAGTAGGGCTGTGGGTGGGCAGTGTTCCCCTTGGGGAGGGAACAAAGGGTGTCATTGTGGGGGCTTTGAGCTCAGTTCCCTGATTCATAAATTGTTAATTCACCACTACTAATGTAATTTGGGGATATTTCAAAGGGATATATTGAGATGCTGAGACAGCATAATAAGTAAAACTAATACTACATCTTCTGCTTCCCCCAGATGTCCAGAAAGACTGTGGGCAAACACACATGTGGTAGCCCATCCCATAACCTCTACCATATCTGCATGGAGTTTCCATGGGCTAATGTAAGATGTGCTTATTTCTCCAAGTACCAATTCTCTAGGGTTTTGTTTGTTTGTTTGTTTTTGCTTTTTGTGTCAAACCCGGCTATACAAAGGGGTTACTCCTGGCTCATACATTCAAGAATTACTCCTGGTGGTGTTTGGGGGACCATATGGGATGCTGGGAATCAAACCTCGGTCAGCCGCGTGCAAGGCAAATGCTCTACCCTCTGTGCTATCACTTAGCCCCCCGATTCTCTAGTTTTTATTTCTGAGTTTTGTCACTTTTCTCTAGGTTCTTAAAACCAGGCTCATTTTTAATGTTAAATGTCCAGGCATTTCTCCCTCAGTATTTGTCCTCTCTGCCAACATATACCAACTGGAATTATTTGGTTATTCATTTTGCATCTCAACATACTTCCAAATCTGGCTCAATAAATGGCATTTATTTCCTAGGAATTTTACGGCAGGTGAATTAAGGTACCGCCTCCCCTTATATGGAAGCGTTGAGTTATGGCATTGCCAACAGGGTCCCCTTAACCTTGCTCAGGAACCGCTGCTGCTGTCCCTTGGGGATCAGTCCCTCTGCACACATCCCCCTGGTGTCTCTGCACTCTCCAAGCGAAGCTTCTCCTCAGCACAGACATGACGCTTCCAAGGTCAGAGGTCACAAGGACAGATGGAGAGGCACGCAAGTTTCACACTTCTGCATCATGGTCATAGAGGAAAGTCACAGCAAGGTTGGGAAAGGACATGGACAAGCTCTCATTATACAAAACCATGTGGCCCTCGACTTCTGATCGTGGCCACTATCCTAATATCACCTTCTCCACTCCCAGTGTCCAGTGGCGAGATTCCAGCTCAGGGACACAGAGATGCAAATACGCACACAGGGCCTCACCCACAGCTTCTCAGAAAGGATCTCCCAATACCTGGATTCCATCTTAGAGAAAAGGATTTTCTGCTGGCCTATAGCAGGTGAATATGTGCATATTTAGATGCTCAGATATTTCTATTTTACACATTAGTCCCAGGAATGTCCCCGTCTTTTCAGGCACAAACCACAGAACGAAGGTCAGGAAATGAGGGGTAGACAGGCACAGACGCTGATGCACCTGGGTAACTCCTCCCAACAGCTGGAGTCCTGTGTCCCATATCCTGCCATGTGCCACCTGTGTGATTCTGAGAAGAGGAAATGAAGTTCATCACCGAATTCTGTCTACTTAAATTTTCCAAAGAACAACTTTCTTTTGCCCTAAAATGTAGAATAATCAAAGATTTTCCTGTAGCTGGAGATATGGTCCCAAATCTACAATGGTCCCAGAACACACTGACATGTGTTAGCTCCTGTGACAAGTGTGAAACACAAGAAACAGGAATGAAGGTCTGTTCTTGAGGAAACAATCCAAGAACCTGCTAAGCCCCCAGCACATCCTTAAAAGTGATACTTCCACTAGCATCTGGGAAGCACAAGTGTACAATCCAACAAGAATATAGGAGTAACTGAAGGTTCATTCATTTCATTTCATTTCATCATCCTGTTAATCGTCGATTGCCTCGAGCAGGCCCCAGTAACGTCTCTTTCATCCTAGCCCTGAGATTATATTCACGGCTCTTTAGGAGAATGAGACCCATCATTGTTACTGGTATTTGGCATATTTGGTACGCCACGGGGAGTTTGCCAGACTCTGCCCTGTGGGCAGGCTACATTCGATAGCCTGCAAGTTTGTCCAAAGTAGGAATGAGATAATAAGATGTCATAAAAAAAGTTCTGATAAGATGTCGGCGGCCACGAATGCGGCCGCGCGGTTCCGGGATCTGGATTTTATAGTCTCTGAGTCTTGGCCGCTGATGGGATTACACGGCGCCAGGGGGCCAGGTGGTGGGTGTGACCCTCACCTGTTGGAATTTGGAGGATCTGGATGGAAGATGCTCGACTCCAATCTGAGTAGGCTTGGAGGTCTCGGCCCCGGAACCCGCGTGGCTTTGTCCCTCTGCCAGTACCTTCATGTGTATGGAGAGTGGTCTCAGCATGGTGGTGGCTGGTCCTGGAGGTCTTCGGCTGCCGGAGCCCCGGTCGGGGCGGGGAGGAAAGCTCAACCCGCTCCCCTCCAAGGGGTCCCAGCGAGGGACACCCAGGCGCGGGGGCAAAAGACTGCACTGTTCTCGTCCAGGATCTGGATTTTATAGTACTGGCAGAGGGACAAAGCCACGCAGGTTCTAGGGCCGAGACCTCCAAGCCTACTCAGATTGGAGTTGAACATCTTCCATCCAGATCCTCCAAATTCCAGCAGGCGGGGGTCACACCCACCACCTGGCCCCCTGGCGCCGTGTAATCCCATCAGCGGCCAAGACTCAGAGACTATAAAATCCAGACTATAAACTGAAGGTATTCTAGAGAAAAGCCATCTTCCTTTTTACGGTTGCTGAAGGACAGAGAGAGATCCTGAGCATTTCCCTGTGAGCCTGGCCCTGTGAGCCCCATTCTGTGTCTCAGACCGTGAGTCTCTGAGGAGGAAGTCAGGAGGATCAGCATCCCTGTCATCTCCTCACCCGCACAGCTGCCTCCCCCTCAGTTTTCTGACACGATCAGGATGTGGTTGTCACACTGTGAGTCTCACACAGTAATACATGGCCGTATCCTCAGTGTTCAGCCTGCTCAGTTCCATGTAGGCTGTGTCCTTGGACGCGTCTATAGTGAGTGTGAGTCTGCCCTGGAACTTCGGTGCATATCTTGTTTCACCATTGTTAGTGAATATCCTTCCGGTCCACTCAAGACCTTGTTCTGGGACCTGCCGCACCCAGTGCATCATGTAGCTGGTGAAGGTGTATCCGGACGCCTTGCAGGAGATCTTCACCGATGTTCCAGGTTTTCCAACCTCAGACCCTGACTGCACCAGCTGTACCTGGGAGTTCACACCTGTGGACAGTAGACAGAAGTGGGTGGACTCCACTTGACTGGCCCCATTCCCTCAGCCCAAGGCATGGAAACGCTTACCTGCAGCCACTGCCACCAGAAAGAGAATTCTCCAGGTCCAGTCCATGGTGAGGACTGTGCACTCAGGGGCTTCTGAAGGTGTGGCTGTGTCTGCTGTGTGAAGTGGTCAGGACACAGACACATATTTATTTAACTCAGTGTCCCTTGTGTAATTTGCATATTCATGAGGATGGAGAATTAATAGATGAAGACCTGGTCCAACCTTAAAAGAAGCTGTTGGAAGCCACCGGGTCCATTCTCAAGGGGAGTGAAGAGGTTCACGTTCTGATCCTTGTTTGAGGATATGAGACTCTGCCCTGTCCCTGGACTCTGTTCACACAGAGCTCCCCCTACGGAGGGCCAAGCCATTTCAGGACCTTCCCCTCAGGACCCCCACATCTGTATGGCCTGGACACATCTGGGCACATCGGGGCTTTGAAGTTATTTCTGCGATCCTGTTACTCCCCAAGGGATGCCACCATGAGACTACAAAATCATCCTAATGCCCCAGTGGTTTCCATTGGAGATATTAAGAAGTCCAGAAACACCCCCTGCATACAGGTTTTACTGCCTTGTCAATATGATAATTGTTCTTCCAAAATGATACGTGGGCATAATTTAATCTTCTCTGTAGCACATGTATTTTAATTTTCGTTTTCTTGAGAAAAAAATTTAGTTTTAGTGGAGAAGGAAATCCTTACTGAGGAGATTTCTGCCTCTCTGCACCTATTTCCCCCATTTCTGCACCCTTTTTAGACTGCAACTCTGTGCTCTTGGGACTTGGCGCCCCCTGCAGCCCGGTCCCCACCCTGTAGGGAGAGCCTCTGGGCTCTCAGGGGCTTCAACCTCTTGACATCTCTAACATAGGGTTGAATCCTGGGACTTCACGTCAGAAGCCTGTTCACGAGTCATATTATTTTATGGGCTTTTTGATTTGGTTCTGAGCCACACCAAGCAATTCTGAGGTCTTATTCCTGGCTCTGTGTTCAAGAATTGCTCAGGTAGATGCATCCCAGGAAAATATTGACAAATCCAGTAGTTGTATATATAAAATTAAAGGGTGACGCTGAGTATTCTTTGCTGAGATTATGTAGAAGTAATACAATCAATAATTAATTCACTGAAATAAAAATAGTAAAAAACGTCAAACTAAAAAAGGATTTAACTCTTTAAGTAAAGACTTTAATAGCACTGTCCTCCCCTTGTTCATAGATTTTCTCAAGGGGGCCCAGTAACGTCTACATTGTAAGACTTGTTGTTACTGTGTTTGGCATATCAAATTTGTCACTGGGAGTTTTACAGGCTTTTCTGTGTGGGCAGAATACTCTCGGTAGCTTGCCGGGCCCTCCAAGTGGGTCGGAGGAATTGAGCCCAGGTCGGCCGCGTGCCAGATCAACACTCTACCCGCTCTGCTATCACTCTGGCCCAAAGAATTTAATAGAAACAAAAATATATTAAATTTGTTAAATTAATAAAGGGTTTTTCAAAAACCAGACGTGAGTATAACACAGCTGCTAACAAGTTTATTCTGTAACTGTATTAGTAGGGCAAGTATAAGTAAATAAGTAATGAATATGATCAAATCGGGCTGGAGCGATAGCACAGCGGGTAGGGCGTTCACATTACAAGCGGCCAACATGGCCGACCCGAGTTCGATTCCTCCACCCCTCTCAGAGAGCCTGGCAAGCTACCGAGAGTATTCGATATGCCAGACACAGTAACAACAAAGTCTCCAATGGAGACGTTACTGGGCCCGCTCGAGCAAATCGACGATCAACGGGAGGGCCTTTACCTTTATGATCAAATTAATGAAGTTTTATGGAACATATGGCTTGAACTCTAACTTTTTCAGTGATGCAGAATAGCATTATTTAAAGAAATTTTCTTAGAGAAATGCAAGTGGAGATAAAGAGAGATCCATGTTCAAGAGAGCACATGGGCTTCTCCAAATGGGAAAAATCCTTGAATTCTGATTTCTGGTCATACATGTTAGAAGTCTGGAAAACATCTTTCCACCCAGCAGGAGGGAAATCCTGACCAAGTGTAACACAGAGACTCACTTTGAGTTTCTCTGTGTATAGTAAGAAAAGGGAGATGGACGGAAAAGTAAATTAGGATTATTTAAAGAAATTTACTTAGAGAAATGCAAGGAGAGAGGGGGGGAGGGGAGGCACAGGATTATGACAGGAAGGACAAAGACAGTCCAACTACGGAATCTGGTCATCATCACGTGAGCCATCGTTCTCCTTTATTGATCCCTAGGAGCCTGTATGGGTCTGTGTCTCTCTCTGTCTCTCTGTCTGTCTCCCTCTCAGGTGTATTGATTTCAATACAGACACTGAAATGTTATTGTGTACATCCCTTTTCCAACTGTCTACATTTAGTTCTTATCCAGTGATCATATCTAACTATTTCTGTCATATTGATCCTTCTCTGTCCTTCACAAACGACACACATGTAGCAAGCTTTCAACCATTGATCTGTCCCACTGTCCCCTGTTACCTGACACTGAATATCAATCTCATACCAAAGTTTATATCCCACAGAAGAGTGCATTTATTCTATATCTGTCCCTTTCCTTCTGACTCATTTCACTCAGCCTGATACTCTCCATTTCCCTCCTTTTTTGGGGTCAAACCCGGAAATGCACAGGGGTTACCCCTGGTTCATGCACTCAGGAATTAAACCTGGTGGTGTTTGGGAGACCATATGGGATGCTGGGAATCGAACTTGGGTTGGCTGCGTGCAAGGCAAATGCCCTACCTGCTGTGCTATTGCTCCAGTCCTCCACTTCCCTCTTTTATAAGCGAATTTCATGATTTCATTTTTCCCGGTGACTGTATAGCATTCCATTGTGTAGATGTGTTGTATTTCATCCAGTCATCTGTTCTCAGATACTCGGGTTGTTTCAGAATAAGCTTTTGTGAATATAATGTTGTGATGCAATAAACATAGACATGTCCATTTAGAAAATTTTGAAATATCTTTCCAATTAGTGTTTTGGGTTCTTTGGGTTGATACCAAGAGTGGAATTTCTGGGTGACATAGAAGCTAAATTTTTAGCATACTGTGCAATGTCCAAATTTTTCCAAAGAGTTTGATCCCGTTGATAGTTTTACCAGCAGAGAATGAGGATTGCATTTCCCCCACATCTATGCCAACACAAATGTTTCGGTTCTTTGTGATGTGTACCTTTCTCTCTGGTGTGAGGTGATATCTCAATAGTGTTTTAATTTGCATTTTCTGATAAGTGATATAGACAATTTGTTCATACCATTCTCTGTCTCAAATTCTACTTTAAGGATATATCCATTTAAAACCTCATTTTTAGATAGGGTTTATTTTTCTCTTAGGTTTTTCAAGTCCTTTATATAAGTTCTATTAATCCTACATAAGATAAGTCTCTAGGTCTTGCACAGGGACTATAAAACCCAGCTCCAGGAAGAGAACAGTGCAGAGTCTCCTGCCCCCACGCCTGGCTGTCCTCGCCGGAGACCCTTGGAGGAGGGCGGGTTGAGTCTTTCTCCCCTCCCCGAGCAGAGCTCCGGCAGTCGAAGACCTCCAGAACCTGCCACAAACATACTGAGACCACTCTCCACACGCATGAAGGTACCGGCAGAGGAACAAAGGCATGCGGGTCCTGGGGCTGAGATCTCCAAGCCTGCTCAGATCGGGGCCTAGCATTCTCCACCCAGATCCTCCAGCTTCCAGTAGGCAGGGGTCACACCCACCAACTGGCCCCCTGGCGCCTTGTAATCCCATCAATGGCCAAGACTCAGAGACTATCAAACCCAGCTCCTGGAAGCATGTGGCCACGGCATCTTATTATCTCATTCTTGCTTTGGACAACCTGGCAGGCTTTGAATGTAACCTGCCCACATGGCAGAGCCTGGAAAACTCCCTGTGGCATGCCCTATATTCCAAAACCCAGTAACAATGATGTGTCTCATTCTCCTAACCATAAAAGAGCCTTGAATATAGCACTTTTTAAAATCTCAGGGCCACGATGAAGGAGACGTTACTGGTGCCTGCTCAAGGCAATCGACGAACAACAGGATGATCTTGATCGTGATTATGACATAAGTAGTGAGTGTTATTAATTCTACATAAGATGAGTAGTGAGCAGATATTTTCCCCAGTTTTTGGGTTGTCTTTTGATTGTGGTCATCATTTAATTTTCTATGATTCGGCCATATTAAAAAAGTAGATGACAACTCAAAGCATGAAATGAGTGAAAACTTTGGCTCCACATTGATCCAAAATACATAAAGTATTTGAGAAATTGAAACAAGAAGACAGTGACCATGTGTTTGTACTCATGTGAAACACAAAACGTTTGTCATGGACTGATCACAATTACAAACCAAAATCAACTTCAACGTTGGGTGCAGAAACAGCCTAGTGAGTCAGTGGAATTTTGACCAATGTGGGTGGGTCATTGCAGGTTCAGAGTCAGGACACAACTCACGTGTCTTCACAGAGCAGGGCCTCACTCAGCCTCTGTGCACACAGCAAGGTCCTAGGATATGGTTCCTCCTTCCATAAACACAAGGTGAAACAAAATATACTCTGGACTCACTCCCTACTGCCTTCTCAGAGAGTCACCAGGGCTCAGCACTTCCTCATCAGACTGAGATGAACCTTGGTTACTTTCTTTGTCTCTTGGAACCCAAAAGCATTAACTAGTGGAGGTGATCATAGTTGTGTTCACATAGTACCGACTACGTGGAGGTGGAGGATGCTCAGCCCCGATCCAAGAAGTACCAAATACAGTAGCCAAATTGGACACACAACACATAACCGCAACGTTCAGTTATGTTTGTTTCCTCATTCAGCCATGGAGTTCATTCTTTCTCTCCTTCAGTTCTATTTGAAGGGCAATGATCATTGTTTTCTTCCTTTTCTGAGACTCCCAAGTCTCCTTGTACGTGTTTTCTTCAGTTCACAGAGCATAAGAGGATTGTTGCTCTACGCACACCCACAGAGCATCAGTTGTTCTGATTTTCTTACCTGGATTCAGTCCACATCCATTAAACAATAGAATTATGGTTTCAATGTTCCTAGTACTCTGTGGGAACAGAGCATGTAAATGTCTGGTGGTCTGGGCATGGATTGGGTGAAGTTCCTCCCAAATAAACAATCTATTTAGCGAGGGCTGTGACTCTAGTAACTTCTGGCAGCCAAAAAGACTGTGGTGTTTTCTCAGTGGAACTGCGAGGACCAGAGGTCAGTTTGCAGAAATAACAGTAGGTACTGGTGCTGACGGAGTATCACTGAGGCCTGTGACATCCCTCAGTGAACAGGCTTTAAAGAATATCATGAAGTTATAGAAATTATCCCATGAGTCTCAGAAATATAAATGCTCAGTCCAAATGTATAGAATTCAGAGCCCAGAACAAATCCTTGCATCTTTCATGGTGAATCTTCGGGAAAGGATTCCATCTCCTGGAGTGGAGCAAGGAAAATCTCTCCTGTGTAATCTCCGGGCGGCTAGGGAAGCGGCTTGGGCCTCTCCCCCACCCTGGGATGTCCATGCCCTGGGTGGATGGAGGAGCAAATGAGGGCCACCCAGTTGATTGATCAGTTTCCATTTATTCCATTCTCCCCACTTGCCTGTTCTACTCTCTCTGAGCCCCCATTCTAATCTCATACAGGCCCTCATTCCTGTTTCTTCCACTCTTCTCTCCACTCTCAATCTCGCAGCCTGGTCTCTCTCTCTTTAGGCGCCTGCTCCTGTACTCTTCTACATTCTTCTCCCTCTGTCCCCCTTGCTAGTCTCTCTGTGCTCCATTTTGCTGTCCTGCTCTCTGTCTCTCCAGTTCCCCAACACTGGGGGTAGCCACCACACTCTTTCAGTAGCAAGAGCAACGTAAGGAAACCCTTCCTGACCATCCATCAAGCTCAAGGGCTGAAACACCATTTAGGGGTGTTCCTCTTCTCCTTCATCCAGTAACTTAATTAACACCTTAATTAACATCATAATCCTACTTCTTAAAATTAGTTTTTTGTATGGACACAGTAAGAGATACAATGAGCTTGTAGTGTGGCTCTCCCAGGAACATCTTGCCACGGACTCAGATTACAGTGCTCAGGCCAGATTAATCTTTACTAACCCTAGGAGGGACAGAAAATAGTTATTACTGTTTTGATATGACAGAATTTGTCCATGACTATGGTCTTAACTTATAGTAAAGTATTATGACAATTTGGCCAGGCCTATTTCGTGCCATGGTAGCACATAGCTCACAGCTTGCCCTGGGCCCATCCAGTCCCTCTTCGGGACCCTGATTTTGAGGTGCTAAGAAGTAAGGGCAACTGAGGCTTAAGTAGAGAGAACAGATCTCCAGGAAGTAAAAATCATTCATGGTCCATTAACTCCCAAGTTACTAAAGCATAGCATTAACTGTCTTCTTGTGTCCACGTAAAAAGGACATTACTCTGAATTTACTATGCAAATAACTTAAGAAGAGAAAAACAATACTTACAAGTCAACAGAGCACAAAGAAAGAAGTTACAAATAAAAGCAGAGGAATGGGAGAACTGTGATGGGAGCAATCCAATAAACCTAAGCTCTGCGGCAAGACAGAAAGGACAAACCAATGTTATCCTACACTCTACAATAAATGGAGTAATGGGAAAACAACACCACACACAAAGACAACAATAGAAGATAGACTGGATCCATATCTCACAGAAGATGCAGAATTTCATTAAAAGTGTACTTATGGTCCAGCTTTGCAGCATAATCCTTAAAATACACAGAGGAAAACCTCGACCAGTCTCTCCATGACACTAATCTTTTAAGGGCTCATCTATAGTTTCACTCCATTGGCAAAGAGAAGAGAAACTGAAATAAATAAATGGAACTAAATCAGTTACAAGATTTTAATGAGAATTTATATGATATTAAAACTGAAGTAACCAACTGACTGGAAGAAAATGTGTACCCACCAAACATCAGATATTCATAGCACTCACCAAGCTCAACATCAGAACAAATAGCACTGTAGCACTGTAGCACTGTCCTCCTGTTGTTCATGGATTTGCTCGAGGAGCACCAGAACGTCTCCTAACAAATTGTGAGACTTGTTACTGTTTTTGGCATCGAATACATCACAGATAGATTGCCAGGCTTTGCCATGTGGGCGAGAAACTCTTGGTAATATTCTGGGCTCTCCAAGAGGGGCGGAGGAATTGAACCCGGTTCGGCCATGTGCGAGGCATACACCCTACCCTCTATGCATCACTTCAGCCCATCAGAACAAATAACACAGGATAAAATGGTGTGGAAATAAACAGATTATTTACTAAAACAACATTTCTGTGGGCTGTAGACATATGAAAAAATGTTTATCAACACTATAAAGGAAATGATAATACAAAGGACAATGAAACCATCTCTCCCCAGTGAGAATAGCTTATATCAAAAATGCTGGAAACAAACAGTTTTGGAAGGTTGCCAAATAAAACAACGTTTCTATGTTTATGTGAACTTATCTAAGGAAAAAACTATAAGATTTCTCTAACAAGTGAAAATAGAATCTCCAAGTTACAACTGATTCTATTTTTGGTAGCTTCACCCTAGCTTGAAAATAGTCATTTGAGAAAATACATGTAGACATATGTTTATTGCAGCGTTTAGAATAATTGCCAAGGCATGGAAACAATCCTAATGCTTAATGAAAACTTTATGGATAAGGAGTTGTGGTGTATATACACAATGGGATACTGTGCAGTTATAAGCAAAGACAAAATAGCAGCGTTTTCTGCACCATGGATGGAACTAGAGGATATCAAATTAAGTGAAGTTAGTCAGAGGGAGAAGAACAAATTCAGACAATCTTATTCACCTGTGGTAGACAGAGAAAAGAGCATTAGGATGAACAGGATCCAGTGATAACGCCCCCTGCATCGTAACCACACTCTGGGTTTCCCGAGAGGAGTCAGGCGGGGGCTCAGATCCCTGGGAAGGAGAGGCCGAGCTTAGGGGCCGCAGCAGAATGTGGGTGTCTGTGGGGATTTGTTGCTGGGAGAAGCGCAGGGAGTTTGTGATCCACCAGCATCAACACTCAGGCTATTGTCATCGTGTTCCCTCAGTGACAGTAAGAAGGGAAGGAGAGAAATCTCTCCATTCTGTGAAAAGAAATGATCTTGATTAAAGAAAAATCAACCACAACTGACCTAGCAGGACTTAACATTCTCTAATGGACTCTGAGAAAGGACGAGAAATAGGCAAATTTGTAATAGGAGAGAAAGAAATTATTAAAATGTATTAAAATGTATATAGGTGATGTATTTAATTTTATTCATATATTTCAACTAAAGAGTAAAGAGGACCCCCCCCCCAGCCTCTCTCCCCTCTCTCCCCTTGCTTCTAGAGCACAGCCCTGGAATCCCTGCATCACAGCACCCCCTGGTGGTCACAAACACACCTGCAACTCTCCTGTCTCCCTCAACAGGTTTGTGTCTGGGCTCACAGAGACTTGCCCTCACTGTGTGTATTTTGCACAATAAAACACAGCTGTGTCCTCAGTTACTGAGTTACTCAGTTTTAGATAAACTTGGTTCATGTAGGTATCCCTGGAGATGCTGACTTGAGACTAAAGACTCGGTTTATAGTATGTACTTCCATCACTCCATATACCACCAATCCAATTCAGTCCCTTTCCAGGGGCCTGTCCGGCCTATTGTACATCATAGCTGGTTAGAGAGAATCCGGAGACAGAGCAGGTGAGGAACAGCATTTGCGAGGGCATCAACTGGCTTGGTCCTGACGCCTGCAGCTCTATCTGGGACAGCACAATTGGGGACAGAGACCCACACGAGTCACGGGCTCAGAAGCCTGCCCACCTTAGAGCCTCTGTCCAGGAGACACTCACAGTTGGTAGCTGCCACCAAAAAGAGGAGGAACCAGTGTTGATACACGTTCCTACCCACGAGGTCCATGATCTCAGACACCATATATGGGGAGAGGGAGTCTGTGTTGGGGTGAGTGTGAACGTGGTTTTAATCCTGGGTCTCGAGTGAAGATTTGCATAGGGGAGCCTCTGTAGAGAAAGGAGGGGACCCGGGGGAGGCTGGTGTGTGGACTCTCTGGGAGGAGGTGCTGAATGTGGCTCAGAGCACTCAAGTTTGTCCCTGGTGCCCTGTCAGAGCTGGGCCTCTTCCTCCAGCACAGGAAACGTGCTGAGGATCTCTTAGGAAACAGGAATTGCTCAGGGGGAAACGGCAGGTGGGGAAGAGAGTCCCCCTTGTCTCGAGTCCCTGATGACCAAACCCAGTCCCCCAGGGCCTCTACCATTTAGACAGGCCCCTGCCCCTCCGTGTCCCTGTGGTTGCTCCTGTTCTACCACTGAATATGGAAAACCTGGGGCCTTACAGGCAGTGGAATTGTCCCTGTGAATTATGACTTGGCCTGTTCTAATCTATGTCAACCAAATTTCACATTTTTAAAAACTCAGCCTTCAGGTGCTCCATGGAATTATGAGCTGAGTTTTTTTTCACACATTTATTTATTCATGTACCTTGGATAAAAATCCATTTTCCTTGAGCAGCTACACTGTGAAATATTCAAGACAGTTATTAGGGTGGATTTGTTCCTTCTCACTGGTGCTGAGCCTATTTAAAGACAAGGAAGATGCCTCGCCTATTGTCTGTCATCTGCAAGCTGTTCACTCTAGTCATCCTGAATAGGATTGGCAGAACTCTAGATGAAGGACAACCAGGCGAGCAAGCTGGGTTCTGCAAGGAATTCAGAATGATCAACCATATCCACACAATAACCAAGCCCATTAAGGTTTCTCGGGTGTTCAAAATGCCTCTTTGTCTAACGTTCATTGATTTAAAGAAAACCTTTAATTCTGTTGAGATGGAAGTGGTCATCAAAGCCCTAGTCAATCAAGGCATTCAAACTCAATACATCAGGATCTTCCATGATAATTCCAGGATCTTCCATGATAATTCCATCTTTCATCTGTATTACTGATTCAGTACCAGGATCTCACCATTCTACAAAGAAGTGATCATCCATGTCAAGAGAGGGGTTCGGCAGAGTGGTACCATTTCACCGAAACTCTTCAGTGTCACATTCGGGAATGTCATGTGATGACTGGAATGGGAAGGAATGGGAGTGAAGTTAGATGGTTGGCAACTACACCTCCTCTGCTTTGCTGATGACATCATTCTAATTACACAAAACATTAGCCAAGCTGCACAAATGCTGGCCAAAGTCTTTAGTGTGGAAAGGTTGAACTCCAGCTGAATCTCACGAAGACAATGCTTATGAGAAACAGTCTCGTTTCTGACGTTCTATTCGCTCTCAACGGAATGGCCATCTCCGAAAGTACAGACGATCATTTTTGTCTGAATCTTACGAAGACAATGTTTATGAGAAACAGCCTCGTTCCTGATGCCCCATTCGCTCTCAACGGAATGAACATCTCTGAATACAACAGTTATGTGTACCTAGGTCGAGAAATCAACAAGATGAATGACCTGGCACCTGAGTTGCCCAGGAGGAAGAGAGCGGCTTGGAATGCCTTCAAGAGCATTGAAGAAATAGCTAAGAGGACGAAGAACCTTTGCCTCTGGACACATCTCTTCGATTCCACTGTTCTTCCTGCATAAATATATGCCTCAGAGACCGGGGCCCAATGAAAGCAAGATGAGAACACCATTCTGGTCTCCCAAAATGGAATCGAACGAGCTATGCTTGGAGTATCACCTTTCACTCAAATGTGAGAAAGAATCTGGAGTTCCAACCTTCGTTAACATTCAAGAATCAGGGATGCTGTCTCGTTTGCCAAGGCGTCAAAAATCAGAACGGCTGGACACATAATGAGATTTGGAGATGACTGCTGGACTAGAGCCATACTGACTGGATTCCACAGGACATCAAAAGACTGCATAGCCGCCCACAGACGAGATGGTCATACTTCTTTGTCTAGACCCTGAATGATCAGTTTGAGGCTCTTAACATTCCTAGAATGAGCAGATGCCATTGGGCTACACTAGCACGCAAAAGGGATGAATGGAGACGTTACTGGCTTCCGCTCGAGCAAATCAATGAGTAACTGGATGTCAAGTGATCAAATGATCAAGTAACCCAAGGACTGAGTTCAATCGAAGGGGCCAGAAAATATGCTATAAAATTTGATGTTTAAAAAAGTCAGCATTATGGATCAAAAGTAATCTACACACCCAGCAAGTTCTACAAAATTCTGCTAAGATAAACACAGAGACATGCAAACAACAACGCAGGCAACATGAGTATTGAGATGGATGATGTCACATCTCAAGGACCAGGTGGCTATAAGATTCATAACTACTTTCGTGTATAAGCACGTGACTCACTGTGACTGTCCCCAGCTGTCTGTTCCAGAGCTCCTGCAGGTCCAGGAGAGTGAATCCTCAGAGATCTGACCTACCTGCATTGTCTCTGTATCTCCAAAGTCATAAGTTTCCAGGGGAGATGGGCTCCCAGACCTCAGGTACGACTCTGGAGTGCCTGGGAAATGTTGGGAATATTTCCTAAAGTTGCTACACAAAGACTAACGGGACACTTTCTTAAACTTAGGAAAGCTTGTTTTCACACACAAATCTTAAGTGTAGATTAACAATTTTTGTTTTAATTTTTATCTTATTAAATTAGACATATTTCTTTTCCCCTTATTGCCTGACGTTGTAGCTGTTTCACTCTTTCAGATGTAGAATAAATAAAACATTCTGGTTTATAATTAGTAATATATTAGAAATAGTGCAAGATCCAAATTCGAAATGAAAGATACTAAGAATATTCTTTTCAGATTTTAGCATTGTTAGACACTCCTGGCAAAACAGAAACTTTAAAATTTTGTTTTTCACAGAAAGCTCCCGAAAGAGAACAAGGCAGAATCTCCTGCCCCCGCGCCTGGCTGTTCTAACTGGGGCCCCTTGGAGGAGGGTAGATTGAGTTTCCCTCTCCGCTCTGGGCAGAGCCCCAACAGCTGAAGACCTCCGGGACCCAGCCAAAGCCATGCAGAGACTACTCTCCCCATGCTTGGACGAGGAACCAGCAGAGGAACCCAGGTTTGCGGGGCCCGGGGCCCAAGCCTGCTCTGTTCGGGACTGGGCCTCCTCCACCCAGTTCCTCCAGCTTCCAGTAGCTAGACAGTTACACCCACCAATGCCGTGTAACCCCATCAACGGCCAGGATCCAGAGACTCTAAAACCAAGCTCCCGGTAGCATGCAGCCGCGACCTCTTATTCTCTAGTTCTCACACTCAGAAAACCCGGCAGGCTACTGTGAGTATCATACCCGCCTATATGCCTGACTAGGAATACCTGTAAAGGTGATTAGAGGCTGCCCCAAAAGTTTCCATCCCTCTCAGAAAGCCTGGCAAGCTACCGAGAGTATCCCGCCTTCACATCAGAGACTGACAAGCTCACCGTGGTGTACTCTACATGTCAAAAACAGTAACAGTGAGTGGTCCTCATTCCCCTGATCCTGAAGGAGACCTCAATATGTCATCGGGTCACACTAGCACGCAACAGGGACGAATGGAGATGTTACTGGGCCCGCTCGAGTGAATTGGTGAACAATGGGGTGATAGTGACAGTGATTTTCACAGCAATTTGAGAAGGATCAATGGAATTGGAGCATCTTTGCACATGTTCATTTTCCTGCACCACTAGCCTGATCCCTGTGCATTATAGGGGAGACCAGACAGAGTACCTCAGGGGTGCCTCCACAACTAAAAAACACAGAAAATCCATCTTTGAATAGTACAGTTTTTCATAATGATTATGTAATCATTAGTATTCGATATGCCAGACACAGTAACAACAAAGTCTCCAATGGAGATGTTACTGGGCCCGCTCGAGCAAATCGACAATCAACGGGAGGGCCTTTACCTTTTACCTTTAGTTTAATTCAAAATTAGGCAGTTGCAATTATCACTGACTGTGTAATTTTTAATAGGAAATTTACCTTCAACATTAGTCTTTATTATTGATATTGATCCTTTAAAATTCTTTGAGTTCCCTAAGTGAAGAACTAATGGTGCACTTGTGATTTTAAAGAGGTGACTTTGGAAGATTCCCCAGAACAGGAGAGCTGCCCAGTGATGTCACTATGTGAGGGGAGAGAGGAATGTACATTCTAATCTCCAGGTTACTCTGTCTTGGGAGGGCAGACAGGAAACTAAGGTTGATCTACAATGAGGAATTTATTAAGCGTCACATCTGCAATGGTTTCAGTAAGGAGCCTCAGTGTAAGGAAGATTCTCAGGCTCTGGGGTGTGGTGTTTCTGGGGGTGCTGGGAGAGTGGGAGCTCAGGGAGAGCATCGATGTTCTGGGTCCTTCCTCTGTCTCACTGTGAAGGGCTCAGTGCTGCAGGAGTTACTGGACAGGGTTACTCCTCTACAATGCCTGAGGGGTGGAGAAGGAATGGGGAAAAATGAATTTCCATTTAGTGAGTGTATGAGGGACTAGAGGTCAGCCCATCCAAGAGAGCAAGACTCTCAGGTGTGGGGTGACCAGGTAGAGGATACCTGGATGCAGGTCAGAATGTAGGGGTCAGTGGGCATAGAGTGTGTGTCTGAGAGCAGAAGGAAGGGGCCAGCACACAGCTGAGTGGACGCCAGAATTTCTCTTTCTCATGAAGTGACTCGTACCAGGAAACCATGATAACACCTACAGGGGGATTTTAATTTCTTCACTTAATCACTTAATCACTTAATCCCCGTTATTCATCGATTTATTCGAGCGGGTGCCAGTAACGTCTCCATTCATCCCGGTTGCGTGCTAGCATAGCCCAATGGTATCTGTTCGTTCTAGGAACATGCAGAGCCTCAAACCAATCATTTAGGGTCTTGACGAAGAAGTCTGACCATCTTATAGGTGGGCGTCCACGTGATCTTTTGATGTCCCGTGGAATCCAATCAGTAATGGCTCTAGTCCAGCGGTTGTCTGTAAACCTCATTACGTGTCCAGCCCATCTGATTTTTGATGTCTTGGCAAATGAGACAGCGTCCCTGATTCTTGAGCGTTGACGAAGATCAGAACTCCGGATTCTATCTCTCATTTGAGTGAAACGTGATATTCCAAGCATAGTTCTTTCGATTCCTCTTTGAAAGACCCGAATAGCATTCTCATCCTGTTTTCTAAGGGTCCAGGTCTCTGAGGCATATGTTAATGCAGGAAGAATAGTGGAATCAAAGAGATGTGCTCGTAGCTGGAGGTTCTTTGTCCTTTTAGTTATTTCTTAAATGCTCTTGAAGGTATTCCAAGCCGCTCTCTTTTTCCTGTGCAACTCAGGTGCCAGGTCATTCATCATGTTGATTTCTCGACCTAGGTATATATAACTGTTGCATTCGGAGATGGTGGTGCCAATGAGAGCGAATGGAGCGTCAGGAACAAGGCTGTTTCTCATAAACCTTGTCTTCGTAAGATTCAGCTGTAGTCCGACCTTTCCACATTCACGGTCAAAGTCGTTCAGCATTTGTGCCGCTTGGCTGATATTTGGTGTTATTAGAACGATGTCATCAGCAAAGAGGAGGTGGTGTAGTTGCCGACCATCTATCTTCACTCCCATGTTTTCCCATTCCAGTCGTCGCATGATGTTCTCGAGGGTGGCACTGAAGAGTTTTGGCGAAATGGTATCACCCTGCCAAACCGCTCTCTTCATATGGATGATCACTTCTTTGTAGAATGGTGAGATCTTGGTAGTGAATCCGCAATAGAGCTCACGAAGGATCCTGATGTATTGAGTTTGTACGCCCTGATTGGCTAGGGCTTCCATGACTGCTTCCGTCTCAACAGAATCAAAGGCCTTCTTTAAATCAATGAACGTTAGACAGAGCGGCATCTTGAACTCCCGAGATACCTCAATGAGCTTGGTTATTGTGTGGATATGGTCGATGGTACTGAATCCTTTTCGGAATCCAGCTTGTTCACATGGTTGTCCTTCATCCAGTGTTTTGCTAATCCTATTCAGGATGACTCGAGTGAATAGTTTGCAGATGACAGACTATAGGCAGATTGGGCGATAGTTGCCAATGTCGTGGATGTCTCCTTTCTTGTATAGTAGTACAGTTCTGCTGGTTTTCCAGTGGGATGGAACCTTGCATTCATACAGGTAGTGTGTGAAGAGTCGAGCCAATGTATTGATGAGTACTGATGGTAAGTTCTTCAGGTGTTCAGGTCTGATCTTGTCTGGGCCAGGTGCTCTTTGTTTCTTTACCGACGAGATGTCATGTTGGATTTCGGAAGGGAGAACATTGGGAACGACATATCCATCAAGTGTTATGTGGTATGTGGGCAAGTGGATGTGGCTATTAAAGAGATCTGAGTAGAAGTCATGAATAATCTTCTCCATTGCCCTTCTGGAAGATGTGATAGATCCATCATGATGTCGGAGGGCAGTCATCTTGTTTTGTAGTTGGTGAAGGAAAGGCGGACATTACGAATGTTTTTCCCAGCTTCTGCTGCATCTACCAGTACTGCTGCTCTCCTGTTTTTGAGGTCATCCTTGATGGCTTCTCTGCACTGTTTTGCCAGTTCGGATGTTCGCTTGTGGTTGCTGAGGCATGTGCCAAGCCACGTTGGCGAATAAGTTCAAGAGTGTTCGAAGAAAGACGGTTTTTTGTGGTTATCTCTCTCTTGGCATTCCTTGCACAATCATGGAGGTGCTGAATCATTCGATCGTATTCCTCATCAATGTTGTCAATGACGGCATCTTCCCATGTTGCCGCAATAGACCCAAAGAGCTCCCAGTTGGTGGTTGTTCTGGGAGTCCTCTTCTTAAACCTTGCATTATTTTCTCCTCATTCTGTGAGGTAGAATTTTGCACGAAGAAGATGGTGGTCTGATCCCATTTGGAATTTTGGGACAACAGCAACATCGGTTAGGCAAAATCGCCGATTGAATATGATGTGGTCTATTTCATTGTGGAACCGTCCATCAGGAGACTCCCATGTCCAACGTTTAGATTCAGCCTTTTGGAATTGTGAGTTACCATGGAAGGTTTTGGTTGACATGATGAACTCAGACAGTCTGTCACCCTGTTCGTTCCATTCCAGGCCATGGGTTCCGATGTGGAGTTCATCGACTGATCTACTTGGTCCTATTTTGGCATTAAAATCACCGACAATGATCTTGTAGAAGGTGTGATCTTCTTTATAGAATTTCTCCAGCTCCATGTAGAATTTCTCAGTTTCTCTTTCACCATAACTGGATGTCGGTGCATAGACAACAAAGATAGAAACTGCCGGTAGTGAGCCACATCTATTCAAATGTAAACGTCCGATTCGGGTTGATAGGCATTCGAATGAATCAATGCTCGTGAATAAGTTTGTGTTGACAAGGATACCGACACCACCGACGCCTCTTTTATCTCATGTTCCAAGGAACAGTTCTTCACCAGTGTTGAAAACAGCATGATGGGATTGATGTCTTCTCGTTTCGGTCAGACCAATGATGACGTACTTGATCTTTCGCGCTTGTACCATAAGGTCTTCAATGGATGCAGCAGATGCCAGCGTACGAGCATTAAAAGTACAGACAATCATTTTTGTTTTTCTGCGTTTTGGCAGCCTATGTCTGCCTTGGTGTTTAATCAGCCTCTCCTTCCATATCCTTCTCGACTCTGCATATTCAGGTTTAGCGAAATGAGATCCATTTATTACTGAATTTGGCATATCAATTTGATCTATTTGGCATAGACCACGGATAGCTTGCCAGGCTCTGCCATGTGGGTTGGATATTTAAGGTACCATGAAAACTTAGAGAAAAGAAAATAAATAGTCGCGCGGCCGCGAATGCGGCCGCGGGCTCCCGGGACCTTGTTGTGATAATCTCTGGATCCTGGCCGTTGTTGGGGTTACACGGCAGTTGGAAGGTGTAACTGTCTAGCTACTGACAGGTCCAGTCTCAAACCGTGCAGGCGTGGAGATCTCAGCCCCGGGTCCCCCACAACTGGGTTCCTCTGTCAGTTCTGTTATGTCTGAGGCTTATCCAAGTGTGTGGAGAGTGGCCCCAGTAAGGCCTTGGTGGGGGCCTGGAGGTCTTCAGCTGTTGGGCCCTGGCGAGGATAGTCAGACACAGGGTAGGAGACTCTGCCTTGTGCTCTCCCGGGAGCTTGTTGTGATAATCTCTGGATCCTGGCCGTTGTTGGGGTTACATGGAAGTTGGAGGGTGTAACTGTCTAGCTACTGACAGGTCCAGTCCCAAACCGTGCAGGCTTGGAGATCTCAGCCCCGGGTCCCACACACCTGGGTTCCTCTGTCAGTTCTGTTATGTCTGAGGCTTATCCAAGTGTGTGGAGAGTGGCCCCAGTAAGGCCTTGGTTGGGGCCTGGAGGACTTCAGCTGTTGAGCCCTGGCGAGGATAGTCAGACACAGGGTAGGAGACTCTGCTTTGTGCTCTCCCGGAAGCTTGTTGTGATAATCTCTGGATCCTGGCCTTTGTTGGGGTTACACAGCAGTTGGAGGGTGTAACTGTCTAGCTACTGACAGGTCCAGTCCCAAACCGTGCAGGCGTGGAGATCTCAGCCCCGGGTCCCCCACACCTGCGTTCCTCTGTCAGTTCTGTTATGTCTGAGGCTTATCCAAGTGTGTGGAGAGTGGCCCCAGTAAGGCCTTGGTTAGGGCCTGGAGGTCTTCAGCTGTTGCGCCCTGGCGAGGATAGTCAGACACAGGGTAGGAGACTCTGCCTTGTCCTCTCCCGGGAGCTTGTTGTGATAATCTCTGGATCCTGGCCGTTGTTGGGGTTACACGGCAGTTGGAGGGTGTAACTGTCTAGCTACTGACAGGTCCAGTCCCAAACCGTGCAGGCGTGGAGATCTCAGCCCCGCGTCCCCCACACCTGCGTTCCTCTGTCAGTTCTGTTATGTCTGAGGCTTATCCAAGTGTGTGGAGAGTGGCCCCAGTAAGGCCTTGGTTGGGGCCTGGAGGTCTTCAGCTGTTGGGCCCTGGCGAGGATAGTCAGACACAGGGTAGGAGACTCTGCCTTGTGCTCTCCCGGGAGCTTGTTGTGATAATCTCTGGATCCTGGCCGTTGTTGGGGTTACACGGCAGTTGGAGGGTGTAACTGTCTAGCTACTGACAGGTCCAGTCCCAAACTGTGCAGGCGTGGAGATCTCAGCCCCCGGTCCCACACACCTGGGTTCCTCTGTTAGTTCTGTTATGTCTGAGGCTTATCCAAGTGTGTGGAGAGTGGCCCCAGTAAGGCCTTGGTGGGGGCCTGGAGGTCTTCAAATGTTGGGCCCTGGCGAGGATAGTCAGACACAGGGTAGGAGACTCTGCCTTATGCTCTCCCGGGAGCTTGTTGTGATAATCTCTGGATCCTGGCCGTTGTTGGGGTTACACGGCAGTTGGAGGGTGTAACTGTCTAGCTACTGACAGGTCCAGTCCCAAACCGTGCAGGCTTGGAGATCTCAGCCCCGGGTCCCACACACCTGGGTTCCTCTGTCAGTTCTGTTATGTCTGAGGCTTATCCAAGTGTGTGGAGAGTGGCCCCAGTAAGGCCTTGGTTGCGGCCTGGAGGTTTTCAGCTGTTGAGCCCTGGCGAGGTTAGTCAGACACAGGGTAGGAGACTCTGCCTTGTGCTCTCCCGGGAGCTTGTTGTCATAATCTCTGGATCCTGGCCGTTGTTGGGGTTACACGGCAGTTGGAGGGTGTAACTGTCTAGCTACTGACAGGTCCAGTTCCAAACCGTGCAGGCTTGGAGATCTCAGTAACGGGTCCCACACACCTGGGTTCCTCTCTCAGTTCTGTTATGTCTGAGGCTTATCCAAGTGTGTGGAGAGTGGCCCCAGTAATGCCTTGGTTGGTGCCTGGAGGTCTTCAGCTGTTGGGCCCTGGCGAGCATATTTTAGACACAGAGAATAATGAGCCCCTCAGGCCTCTGGGAATTCATGGTCCCATCAGTAATAACTAGTATTCTGAGGCAGAGAGTTAGACAACCACCTTCCCGCAGTGGGGATGGAGAACTCAGGACAAGTTGCCCATGGGTCCATCTGAGAGGTGAGGGGCAGTTCAGTCCTGATCTCCACAGAAAGATGTTTCATCTGGTCATGAACAACATTTCCTCAGGGGCAAGTCCTCCGAGCCTCCTGGGGGCCTGCATCCCTGATGCTCACCCTGCTTCCTACTGCAGGTGGTTTGTGTCTGGGTCCACACGGCATTCCCCTCTCTGTGTCTCTTGCACAGTAGAACAGGGCCGTGTCCTCCTCCCTCAAGCGGCTCATTTGCAGAGAGAGTGTGTTCTTGCTGTTGTCACTGGAGATGGTGAATCAGCCCTTCACAGAGTCGGCATAATGTATACTACCACTATCATAACTAATGTACGAAATCTATTCCAGGCCCTTTCCTGGAGCCTGGCGGACCCAGCTCATCCCATAACTGCTAAAGGTGAGTCCTAAGGCTGCACAGGAGAGTGTCAGGGACTCTCCAGGCTGAATCAAGTCTCCGCCAGACTCCACCACCTTCACCTCATATTGGACCCCTGCAAACTCGAAGACATTCTCTTCAGGAAACAATCCTCATACAAGATCTGCCTCTCCCATCTCTCCCATGCTGCTTTTCTCTGTTGCCCATGACTTACCTCCTAACACAATCACCAGGAAGTCATCTCAGCCCACATGCCATGTTGGTTCTATGTGAGTCAGGATGCAGCCCCTGGGAACTGACTCCTCTCCTGGAGCTGAGACTGGGCTGGCCTGTTTTCATCATGACAGGGAGATGCTCATTTGCATATTCTGCTCCTACATAAAACGTTCTGTTTGAACCTATCACTTAATCACTTAATCACTTAACTTCCCGTTAGTCGTCGATTTCCTCGAGCGGGTGCCAGTAACGTCTCCATTTGTCCCTGTCGCGTGCTAGTGTAGCCCAATGGCATCTGTTCGCTCCGGGAACATGAAGGGCCTCAAACCGATTGTTCATGATCTTGATGAAGAAGTCTGACCATCTGGTAGGTGGGCGGCCACGCGGTCTTTTGACATCCCGTGGAATCCAATCAGTAACAGCTCTAGTCCAACGGTCGTCTTTAAATCTCATTACGTGACCAGCCCATCTGATTTTCGACAAGTTGGCAAATGAACCTATAGATTAAGTGAAAAAATCCAGAACAAGTGTCAGGTTCTGGGGGTGACTTGTGACTTGAAAAAGATTCTTTCATGCAATTATTAAAAGTAAGTAAAAGGCCCTCCTGTTGATCATTGATTTGATCGAGCGGGCCCAGTAACGTCTCCATTGGATACTTTGTTGTTACTGTGTTTGGCATATCGAATACGTCACGGGGAACTTGCCAGACTCTGCCGTGCGGGCGAGATACTCTCGGTAGCTTGCCGGGCTCTCTGAGAGGGGCAGAAGAATCAAACTCAGGTCGGCCATGTTGGCTGCGTGCAAGGCAAACGCCCTACCGCTGTGCTATCGCTCCATGCAATTATTATATAAAAAAAATTTAATTTGTGACATTTTGTCCTTATTTATAATCTACAGTCATACTTCTGTTTCATGCATCATTTGACATAGAAAAGCTTAAATACTTTATATAATATTATCATAACACATTGTAATAGTTGGCCCCATTATTGAGACAAAAGTAGTCCAATAAATGACATCGAGTTGTGAATGAGTTGAGAACCAAGTGTTAAAACAGAATCAGGAGTAAGGCAGAATTGCCAGACAACATAGCCCTGATATCTGGGAAACCTGAGGCAGGATTCTGCGTCTGCTCTGTTTCTGATGTTTCTCTCAGAGGAAACATCTCTGAGAATAAAGATGTTTGTCCTGATATCAAAGGCCCTCTGATGTGTAAAAGCTTAGCTCATATAGACTAAGTCAGACAGCTGACCTAAGAAAGTCGTTCTTCTGATGATTCCTGGTTCTAAATGAAAACTCACTGTGTTGAGCATTAGGAGCTCTCAGTCCATGAGCCTGCTCCTCCCCGGATCCCCCCAACTTTTCTCTCTTAAGTCTGTCTTTAAAATGCTCATAACACCCCATGGTTTGTCCCTGTTTACCGGGATTGCTCCCCAGTAACAAGAAGCAGCACAGGAGTACGCTTCTTCCCTTGCACTGGGTGATCAAGGTTCATTCCTTGCACTTTATATGTTTTCCCATGCCCAACTAGGAGTTATTCCTGAGTACAAAGCCAGCAGTGTAACCAGAGTGGCACAACAACAAATCCAAACCAACAGAGACTGAAGGATAGCACAGTGGTGGGGAGCTTGCCTTGCACATGGCTGACTCAGGTTTGAACTCTAGTATACCATATGCTTCTTGCAGCAATTTCAAGAGTAATTGCTGAGTGTAGAGTCAGGAGTAATCCCTGAGAAACGCCAAGTATAGCCCCAAAATCAGATAAAAACTCACAAATCACACCAAACAAAATATCGCTAGCATCTGTCAAGAAATTCCCTGTAATGAAAATTAATTGTATTTATTCTGAATTTTGCCTTTATCTGGAGGATGTTGGAGACTAGTGTGCATGAAGTGCATGGGGTGTGACTCTTCACATCAAGCCGACCCCACAGCTCCTTCTTAATATGTCAATATTTGATTAACAGTAAAATCCAAAGGAGGCCATGCCCTATACAGAATACTGATTCACTTAATCACTTAACTTCCCGTTAGTCGTCGATTTGCTCGAGCGGGCGCCAGTAACGTCTCCATTTGTCCCTGTCGTGTACTATTGTAGCCCAATGGCATCTGTTCCCTCTGGGAACATGAAGAGCCTGAAACCGATCGTTCATGATCTTCATGAAGAAGTCTGACCATCTGGTAGGTGGGCGGCCACGCGGTCTCTTGAAATCCCGTGGAATCCAGTCTGAAACAGCTCTAGTCCAGCAGTCGTCTTTAAATCTCATTACGTGACCAGCCCATCTGATTTTTGACACCTTGGCAAATGAGACAGCGTCCCTGATTCTTGATCGTCAACAGTTGTCAGAACTCCGGATTCTTTCTCTCATTTGAGTGAAACGTGATATTCCAAGCATAGCTCTTTCGATTCTTCTTTGGGAGACCTGAATAGCGTTCTCATCCTGTTTGCGTAGGGCCCAGGTCTCTGAGGCATATGTTAATGCAGGAAGAACAGTGGAATCAAAGAGAGGTGCCCAGAGTCGGAGGTTCTTCGTCCTCTTAGCTATTTCTTCGACGTTCTTGAAGACGTTCCAAGCCGCCCTCTTCTTCCTGCGCAGCTTGGATGCCAGGGCATTTGTCATGTTGACTTCTCGACTTAGGTACACATAGCTGTTGCATTCGGAGATGGTCGTTCTGTTGAGAGCGATTGGGGCATCAGGAACGAGGCTGTTTCTCATAAACATTGTCTTCGTAAGATTCAGACAAAAATAATCGTCTGTACTTTCAATGCACGTATGCTAGCATGAGATTCATCCATCGAGGACCTGATAGTACAAGCGCGAATGATCAAGTACGACATCATTGGTCTGACCGAGACAAGAAGGCACCAATCTCACCATGCCGTTTTCGACACTGAAGAAGAATTTTTCCTCGGAACATGTGATAAAAGTGGTGTCGGAGGCGTCGGTGTTCTTGTCAACACAAACTTGGCCATGAGCATTGATTCATTCAAATGCCTAACAACCCGAATCGGATGTTTACATTTGAATAGATGTGGCTCACTGCATGCAGTTTCTATCTTCGTTGTCTACGCACCAACATCTCGTTATGATGAAAGAGAAATCGAGAAGTTCTACATGGAGCTGAAGAAGTTCTATAAAGAAGACCACACCTTCTACAAAATCATTGTGGGTGATTTTAATGCCAAGATAGGACCGAGAAGATCAGCTGAAGACCTTCACATCGGGACCTATGGCTTAGAATGGAATGAACAGGGTGAGAGACTGTCTGAGTTCATCATGTCGACCAAGACCATCCATGGTAACTCACAGTTCCAGAAGGCAGAATCTAAACGTTGGACATGGGAGTCTCCCGGTGGATGACTCCACAACGAAATAGACCACATAATATTCAATCCATGGTTTTGCCTGACCGATGTCGCTGTTGTCCCAAAATTTCGAACGGGATCGGACGACTGTCTCCTTCGTGTAAAATTCTACTTCACAGAGCGGGGAGAAAGGGCTGCAAAGTTCAAAAAGAGAACTCCCAGAACGACCAGCAACTGGGAGCTCTTTGGCACTATTGCGGCAACATGGGAAGATGCCATTGTTGACAACATTGAGGAGGAATACGATCAACTGGTTGAGCACCTCCATGAATGTGCGAGGAACGCCAAGAGAGAGATAGCCACAAAAAAAGCCTGTCTTTGAAAACTCTTGAGCTTATTCGCCAGCGTGGTTTGGCGCATGCTTCAGGCAACCACAAGCAAACGTCCGAGCTCGCAAAGCAGTGCAGAGATGTGATCAAGGAAGACCTCAAAAAGAGAGGAGCAGAAGTGCTGGTAGATGCGGCAGAAGCCGGGAAAAGTATTCGTAATGCCTGCCTGCCTCTGCCAACTACAAGACCAAGATGACTGCCCTCCAAAATACTGATGGATCTATCACATCGTCTAGAACGGCAATGGAGAAGATTATCCATGACTTCTACTCAAATCTCTTCGATAGCCATGTCCACTTGCCAACATACCAAATTCCACAGGATGGATATGTCGTTCCCAATGTTCTCCCTTCCGAAATCCGATACGCCATTTCATCATAAAGAAACAAACAGCACCGGCCCAGACAAGGTCAGACCTGAACACCTGAAGAACCTGCCATCAGTACTCATCAATACACTGGCTCGACTCTTCACTCGCTACCTGTCTGAATGCAAGGTTCGGTCCCAGTGGAAAACCAGCAGGACCGTACAACTGTTCAAGAAGGGAGACATCCATGACATTGGCATCTATCGCCCGATCTGCCTATTGTCTGTCATCTACAAGTTGTTCACTTGAGTCATCCTGAATAGGATTGCAGAACACTAGATGAAGGACAACCATGCGAACAAGCCGGGTTCCCCAAAGGATTCAGCACCATTGACCATATCCACACGATAACCAAGCTCATTGAGGTTTCTCGGGAGTTCAAGATGCCACTCTGTTTAACGTTCATTGATTTAAAGAAGGCCTTTGATTCTGTTGAGACGGAAGCGGTCATTGAAGCCCTAGTCATTCAGGGCATTTAAGCCCAATACATCAAGATCCTCCGTGAGCTGTATTGCGGATTCACTACCAGGATCTCAGCATTCTACAAAGAAGTGTTCGTTGATGTCAAGAGAGGAGTGCGGCAGGGTGATACCATTTCACCGAAACTCTTCAGTGCCACCCTCGAGAACATCATGTGACAACTGGAATGGGAAGGAATGGGAGTGAAGATAGATGGTCGTCAAGTACATCACCTCCTCTTTGCTGATGACATTGTTTTAATAACACCAAACATTAGCCAAGGGGCACAAATTCTGGCCAACTTTGACCGTGAGTGTGGAAAGGTAGGACTACAGCTGAATCTCACGAAGACAATGTTTATGAGAAACAGAATACTGATTATAGATAATTAATGTTTCATGAGCACTGGTATATATGGACACCTGTGCAGTGATCATGACACCCAAAAAGTGGATGAATCCCTCACTCAGTGTTTCCCCTTGGCCCATGGTATTCCTAACCCCACACCTCCCCCCTCCCTCATGCCCTCTGCAGTGACTCCTCTTTGTGTAAATGTATGCAGGGTGTGATGACAGAGATTCACTCTCAGTAGCTTTCCACTCTTGGGATATATTGTGGGTTTTTACTCATTACTAAAGACGTCTTGGATTACTCTCAGTCCTAAAGCATTAGAATAGGTCACACATGAGCTTTCTAGAAAGAGGGAGAAAAATGAGGAAAAGTTGTTTTACATCTTACATAAATATTAAAGGGAAAGCTATACAAATAATAACAAACGGGAAAGTAGAGATTAATACTAACCCTGCCAGGATTTGGAGTCCTGGGGCCTGGTGGGGTGAGTGTGGGGACAGGGAGGAGAGATCACAGGGAGAATGTTGAGAGTGTGAGGTTGTCACTGAGAGTGGAACTGCTCTGGGAGCGATGGGGAAGGGTCCTAGGAAAGACGCTGGAACTGGGCATGGATGGGAGTGGGTGGGGGAGATGGGGGTTGAGTGCCTCTGTGTTTTGACAGAATATTGGCCCATGTGGGATTCTAGCACATGGTCACCCTCTTTGTCCCTGGTGGCTGAGGCCTTTCCCAGGTGACTCCCGAGTACCCTCTGGTGGTGCATATTGCCTCTGCGTCTGCTCCCATGTTCCCCCAGGAATTGGTGTCTGGGCTCCCCTGACTGACCCGCAGTTCCCTGCACAGTCACACCCCCATGATCACCTGCTCTCAGGCTACTCCCCTGCATGAGGTTTACAAGGTTCCTGGGTCTCTGGAGATGGTGAATCAGCCCCTCCCAGATAGTCAGTGAGTGATTGTCCTGCCACAGTCCTGCCCTATCCCCGGGTCTGGTGACCAGATCATCCGGGAGCTGCTGACTAGAGTCTGCACAGTCTATGTTTCTGTCTCTCTCTCTCCTTTCTCTCTCTGTCTCTGTCTCTCTGTCTCTGTCTCTCTGTCTCTGTCTCTCTGTCTCTGTCTCTCTCTGTCTCTCTGTCTCTCTGTCTCTCTCTCTTTCTCTCTCTCTCTTACTCCAGGTTAGTCTTCAGTGATTATATCTTGTTAATTGATATCGGAGTCTTTCACATTACATCCCACCCAATGACCAATTTGCTGTGCTACTCCTGGTTGATCGAGTTGTAGTGTTTTTGATATGTCGCTCCAGGAAATCCAGAGTTTTTAACGGCGTAATATATCTGAAGTTAAATCTTTAACTGATGCTGGCTTCAGGGCATGTGTGTGACTGCCTGGGCTTCCAGAAGTGCAGAAAGATGGCGGGAATGTAAAGGAAATATAAATCAGAGGGACAATGAGAGATATCACGGTGAAAGACCTATATCAGAAAAAGACTTAAAAGAGAAAGGGTTGGGATGTTGTCAAATGCAAATCTGTTTCCTAATTAGCTTTGAATGTTGTCTAATTTAATGTCTATGAAAAACAGTAAGGGATTTCTCTAAAAAGTGAAAATAGAGTTTCCATATAAGAAACTGATTCAAGCTAGATACCTTCACCCGAAAGTGAAAATATCAAATTAAGAAGTTATAAGAAAACATACAATGAAGCATTTAATATACTGGCTAGGACACGGAAATGATCCTAATGCTTAATGACAGGTTCATGGGTAAGAAGTTGTGGGGTATATACAAAAAGGGATACTGTGCAGTAGTTAAAAAAAGACAAAATATCAGCATTTTCTGCTTCATCGATGGAACTAGAGAATATCAGATTAAGTGAAGTTTGCCAGAGGGAGAAGGACAAATTCAGACAATCTCATCCATCTGCGGTACACAGAGAGCGGAATGTCAGGATGGACTGGATGCAATAATAATGGCCCCTGCAGTCTAACCACACTTTGTGGGTCCCGAGAGGAGTCGGGTGGGGCCTTAGATCACTTGGAAGAAGAGACCGAGCATAGGGGCCACAGCAGAGTGTAGGGGGCTGTGGGGATTTGGTGCTGCGAGAACTGCAGGGAGTTTGTGACCCACAAACATCAACACTCAGACTATTGTCATCGTGCTTCCTCAGTAACATGCTGTTCCTTCCTACATGCCTCACCCCTTCCTCATGCTCTCTGCAGTGACTCCTGTTTGTCTAAGTGTATGTAGGGTGTGATGACAGAGACTCACTCTCAGTAGCCTACCACTCTTGGGATATATTATGGGTTTTTACTCATTACTAAAGGCGTCTGGTGGTGGACAATGGTCACTAGTGGAGGGATGGATATTCAATCATTGTATTACTGAAACCCAAGCACAACAATTTGTAAGTCTACAACTGTACCTCATGGTGTTTCACTAATAAAAATCAAAACAAAATAAAAATAAAATAAAATAAAAATAACCGTGGGGAAAAGAAGAAGTGCTGGTCTGAGTTTGTGTGGTGGACAGACAGTGGAGTTGGAGTGTGTGGGTTAGTGAGGGACAGAGGCAGCTAGATAAACCAGCTTTGGGAGGGTTTGATGGGGGTGAGTGTTGGTGGAAGAGGGATGGGGACCGTGATATGAGGGTGAGACTGAATATGGAGCCTCTCTGGGAGCAATGGGGAAGGGTCCTATACTGACGCTGTATCTGGGCCTGACTCTCATTAAAGCTGGGTGCTAACAGGTTGTAGGAAGTGTGAGAAGCTCGATCAAAGTTGGTACAACGACACTTGCAGGGGGGTTGCAAATGGACCTGCCCTTCGACTTAGTGATGGCAGAGCAGGGGCCCGAGTTCCCTCCGACTACAGCACGTATCAGTTTTGATTGTGCTCTGATTCTCCTGATGGACCTTACGCCCTCCTCATCCCTGTGCCCCTTTCAGTCCTGAGCGCCCTCTGGTGGCCCTGGAGACCCCTGCAGCCCAGCATGTCTCATCAGGTTTGTGTCTGGGCTCACCCTGACTTCCCCTCACTGTGTCTCTCCCACAGTAATACACAGCTGTGTCCTCAGGGATCACTGAGTCCAGCTTCAGAAAGAACTGGTTCTTGTTTGCGTCTTTGGTGATGGAGACGTGGTTCTTGAGGGACGGGCTGTAGTAGGTGTTTCCATTATAACATATGCACCTTAACCATAGCAGGCCCTTCTCTGAGTGCTGGCAGACTCAGTGCCAGCAGTAACCACTGGTTGTGATGGAGAATCTGGAGACAGCGCAGGTGAGGGAGAGGGTCTGGGAGGGGGCCACTAGTCCTGGTCCCGACTCCTGCAGGGTCAGAGCAGACAAAGCACCTGGGGACAAGGTGAATCAGTCACTGTCAGTCCCTGCAGTCACTCCCTCCCCTAGACCCTGTCACATCTGGGACACTCACCCAGGGGGGCTGTCCCCAGCAGAGGAGAAGACCCCACAGAATCATCTTCTTCACAATCACAGCTCTGCCTTCCCCAGAGACTCAGCCCCGAGTGAGGAGACTGCTGTGATCTACACATCCCAGACAGCATTTGACCCTAGAGACCGAGAGGGATTTGCATGAAGCGACCAAGTCTGTTAAAAGGGGAAACTTCGTTGCCTTGAATCTGCTCGTCCCACTGGGGCACTGAACTCATATACCCTATGTGGTGGACTGAGAATTCAGTCCATGGGGCACCTTGAAAGAGTTTATGTGAGGATCCTGACTCAGTCTACATAATAATCAGTGTTAGCGACATTGACAACATTACAACTCCTTTCGTTTGACCGTCTTGAAATAAAGAATGAAAATTGTTTACATTTTTCCCTTTTTAATAATCATTGGGCTACACTAGCACGCGACAGGGACATTTATTTGACGTTACTGGAGCCCGCTCGAGCAAATCGATGATTAACGGGAAGTCAAGTGATCAATAATCAAAGAAACTCTAATACTAACCATCTTTTACAATGCTGTAACTGATCTCATTTAAGCTATGATTCATTTGAAATATTCTCAGTATCTCTGTCTATATGTATGTATCTTTCTTTCATTGTATGAATCCGTTTTTTGCTTCCCAAAGTGTCTTGACCTACGTTAATCAATGTTTTTACAATGTTCTCTTCAAATAGATATTCACTTGAGAGTCTATGCTATGTTTTCATGACCCAGTTTTAGCAAGAAACCTCAAAAACATAATGAAATTTCTCTCCCTGGACAGGACGGCCTCTAGATTCGATTACACCTGTGGTTCCCTTCATTCCCCAGGTGGTGTCTGCTCGTCCTTCCTTCAGCAAGAAGGCTTGAGTCAGCCCCTCAGGATCACCTCAGCCCAGAGTCTCCTGTCCTCTGAGCCTGCTCATCCTTTTCTGGTGTTTAACCACAGATCACTGCACACACATGCAGTGTTTGTGGTTGATTCATATTTTCAAGGATGCATAACTTTTACAACAAGGAGTTTGTTCTTTTGTGATGTGACTTATGTTTGAAGCATTAGCCTCAGTCTCCCAGCAAAGGACACTGGCATTCCTTCCTCAATGCCCTCATCTCTCACCTGACAGTCTCCTAATCTGACTCACAAAGCTCGGAAATGGGTGTGCTAGCCAGTCCCCCTGCACTTCTCACGTGGACATTGAAAACAGGGACATTGAGGATGCAGAACATCAAGCGGGTCAAAGGCTCAGTCCAACTCGACCCCTAAACACTTTTATTGCTTGAGGAAAGCTGAATCAAGAGGGTAGAAACCATGTGTCTCAACTCACCCGGGAATAATATGCTTGTTAGCAGCTCAACATGCTGGACCCAATCACAAGACAAAGTTACTTTTACCGTTGGGTGTAATAAGTTCTAGAGAGTCTGTGAATTCCCAGCTATGAAACTGAACAATGAGGCCCTTTGAACATCCCTCCAGGACACTCAACTCATGTCTGCACCTTGTATGCTGCACAACTCTCAGATTCTCTGTGCAAACACAGCCCTGTGACATGGTTCCTCATTTCACAAGTATAGCAGCAAAACAGAGCTGACCTGACTCAAGAATCCCACAATCTTCCCAGGAGGTGCTCCATGTTTAATTATTTCAGGCTCAATTTCAAGATGAGCCTCAAGTACCTGTATGTGTCTCCCAGAAACACAAAATACATAATCGTGTAGTGATGCCTGTGTGATCCTGTCACTGCAGCACTAAGTGTTGTAGGAAGATGTGCACAGGACCCAGTGTTGACTCCTTTTGCTTCTCTGTTCAGCCATGGACTCCATACTTTACCTCCTTAATTTCTGTTTTAAGGGTATTTTTATAATTATTTCCTTCAATCATTATAGATATTTGCAACTTTCACTGTTGTTTTCAGTTCAGTGATCACTGAGTGAATTGGTGCTCTGAGGTGATTCTCAGAAAGCATCAAATGTTCTGATGTACTTGAGAACTTTCCCAGATGTTTGTCCTTATTCATTAAAGCCATTATAATTCTTTTCTCTTTCACTATTCCTGGTGCTTTGGCAATTCCTTGTGTAATTCTAAGTGGTCTGTGTGGAGATCTGGTGATTATGCTCACACTTGTAGGCTAGTGCTATGATGGAGTCATCTTCGGAAGCCATTGTTTTTTTAAATTTAATTTTATTTTTAAAAAAAATTGTTCATAGTGATTTATTACATTCAATATTACAACAGGAATCCCACCACCATTACAACTTCCCACCACCATTATTTCCTATTTTCCCAATCACCACCCAAGCCTCCCCGAAGAGCAGGCCTGAAATGATTTATTTTGTATTACTTAAGATTAATTCACCAAAAATGATAAAAAAAATTTTCTTAGAATAAAGTGTATGAAGATGGTTGAGTCCCATCCTGAGGCAATTAACCTCTTGTGTAGAAGAAAGTGTGTGAAGATTGTTGTGTCCCACCCTGAAGCCACTAAGCTCTTGCATACGAGATTACTAACCTGTGGAGCATCCTCCACCCAGATCCTCCAAGTTCCAGTAGGTGGGGGTCACACCCACCAACTGGCCCCCTGGCGCCGTGTAATCCCATCAATGGCTAAGACTCAGAGACTACAAAAACCGGCTCCCGGAACCGCGCGGCCACGAATGCCATCTTAATGACATCTTATTATGACATCTTATTATCTCATTCCTACTTTGGACAAACTGGCAGGCTACCAAATGTAGCCTGCCCACATGGCAGAGTCTGGCGAACTCACCGTGGCATACCCAATATGCCAAATACCAATAACAATGATGGGTCTCATTCTCCTAAAGAGCCTTGAATATAATCTCAGGGCTAGGATGAAGGAGACGTTACTGGGGCCTGCTCGAGGCAATCGACGAATAACAGGATGATTTGTGATTTGTGTGATTGTTAGAGGTTAAGCCTTGTGTTTTATTATTTTCTTCATCGAGGTGGGTTGCTTTCCACATTACATCTCATGCAATGTGGAGTGCTAATCCTGGTATATCGTGAAGCAGAGTAGGAGATGTCACACCAGGAATTTTAAAATGTTTCTGGAGTGATACAACTCAGGTTAAATTTTAAACTAGCTGATAACTTTGGAGTTCAGAAGCATCTCTACAGATCAGTGATCCCTTTTGAGATTTCTTTATGTTAGATCATTTATTGTCCATTGCTCATTTTGAATATCTTGGGTGAGCAGTCACACACTTCTCGAATCCTAGATTGTAAATGGTTGGGTTCCAGAGACATTTCTGTAGGGCATTAATAGATTTGGGGATTCAGTGGGCGTCTCTGGATCAGGGCTGTTGGTGCACTAAGATGTCGCCCGGATGTACATTGTGGAGGTGACAGACAGGCCCACAAGCAGCCAGGGAGCCAGGGACAGACAGCCCGGTGTCTCTTCTTCCATGCAGCATGGAGACTTAGTCCTGGAACCTGCATACCTGGGCTTTGCTTGTGGAAACTCTTTGTCACCGGGTTCCATCTGGAGTTGGCAGGGGTACTACACCTGCTCCATCTGGGGGGTCCTGGTGAACTTGACTCAATATGGGGCCTGGAGAGATCTCCGGCTCTGGGGTGACTTACAGGACTCACTGCTGTATCTCTGAATATTGACCTCTTTCAAGATTTACTTATGGGTCCCTGAAATGAGGTCAGTAATAAAGTTTACAGGGTGGAGCTGGCATTGCTTTGTGGGGCTGACTGCCAGTGCTTCCATGTGTATTGGGAAGTGGGTGGAGTTAGACCAAGACAACTCTGTAAAAGCCTGGAGATTTTAGTCACCAAACCCGCATACCCGAATTTTCAGCAGATTGTATCTTGGTGAGGACCGTCCTGAGACAGTGGAGTCAGGCCGGGCATATGGCAGCAATTTAGGACTGTAGAAGTAAGCAGGTGCTGGGAGATCTGCCTGGGCAGGCACAGGCCGACCTGCATCCCTCCGATTTACCCCAGTGTGTTCAGCCATGTGTAGGTCCGAGATCAACTGTAGCTTTTGATCTCTTTCCAGATTTATTTATGGGCCTCTATAATAAGGCCAATAAATGAGCTTGTATAGCTGAGCTGGAGGTAGTTTGTGGGTGTGGCTCCCACATACATAATTTTTGACTGTTTAATTTCTTGGTAAGCTTGGTCCCAATTTGTTGTGGTCTGGCCAAAGGCACAGCTGCAATTTTGGATTGTCAGGAAGCCTGAAGGGGCCATAAGGCTGCTGATGCACTCACCCCACAGGTACAGGTTGACCTGATGGCGGCACCATACCCTCTGCAATGCTTTCTGTTTGTAGAAGTGTATGTAGGGTGTGATGACGGACACTCACTCTCAATAACCTTCCACTCTAGGGATATATTATGGATTTTTATTCAGGCCTAAAGGCGTCTTGGGTTACCCTCAGTCCTGGACCTTTAAAATAGATCACATGCACTTTCTAGGATGAGGAACAAAAATGAGGAAAAGCTGTTCTATATCTTACATAAATATCAAGGAGAATGCTATACAAATAATAATAATAATAATAAAAAGGAAAGTACAAATTAATACTCACCCTGCCAGGCATTGGAGTTCTGGGGGCCTGGTGGGGTGAGTAAGGGGGACATAGACGATAGATCACAGGGAGGGGGTTGGGAGTGTGAGGGTGTCACTGAGAGTGGAGCTGCTCTGGGAGCGATGGGGAAGGGTCCAAGGAAAGACGCTAGAACTGGGCATAGATGGGAGTGGATGGGGGTGATGGGGGCTGAGCGTCTCTGTTTTGTGACAGAATATTGGCCCTTGTGGGCTTCTGGCACATGATGACCCTCTTGCCTCCTGGTGGGGCTGAGGCCTATTCCCTGATGGCTCCCGAGTGCCCTCTGGTGGTGGGATGCGCCCCTGCATCCCATCCCGTGTTGCCCCAGGAGTTGGTGTCTGACCCACAGTCCCCTGCAGAGTCACACCCCCGGGGTCACCTGCTCTCAGGCTGCTCCTGTAGGCAGATCACAGGGTTCCTGAGTCTCTGGAGATGGTGAATCAGCCCCTCAAGTGAGTCAGGGGTTGATTTCCTGTCACAGTCCTGTCCTTTCCCAGGTCATCCAGGTTATCCAGGAGCTCCTGACAGGAGTCTGCACAGACAAGTCTCTCTCTTATCTCCCTCCCCCTCCCTCTCTCCCTCTTTCTCTCCCTGTCTCTCTCTCCATTTTTCACTCTCTCTTCCTCCTTCTCTCTTTTCCTAACTCCCTCTCTCTCCCTCTCCCTCCTCCCCCATCTCTCACTCCAGCCTTCAATGATTATATTTTGTTAATTGGGATTGGACACCTTCCACATTAATCCAATTCAATCTACAATCTGGTATAATATTGCTGCTTTATTAGAGTTGTAGTGTTTGATATGTTCCTGCAGGAAATCCAGAATTTTTAAAGGGGTAATATCACTTAATCACTTAACTTCCCATCAGTCGTCGATTTGCTCGAGCGGGCGCCAGTAACGTCTCCATTTGTCCCTGTCGCGTGCTAGTGTAGCCCAATGGCATCTGTTCACTCCGGGAACATGAAGGGCCTCAAACCGATCGTTCATGATCTTCACGAAGAAGTCTGACCATCTGGTAGGTGGGAGGCCACGCGGTCTCTTGACATCCCGTGGAATCCAATCAGTAACAGCTCTAGTCCAACGGTCATCTTTAAATCTCATTACGTGACTAGCCCATCTGATTTTCGACACCTTGGCAAATGAGACAGCGTCCCTGATCCTTGATCGTCGACGGATGTCAGAACTCCGGATTCGTTCTCTCATTTGAGTGAAACGTGATATTCCAAGCATAGCTCTTTCTATTCTTCTTTGGGAGAACTGAATAGCGTTCTCAATCTTGTTTGCATAGGGCCCAGGTCTCTGAGGCATATGTTAATGCAGGAAGAACAGTGGAATCAAAGAGATGTACCCGGAGCCGGAGGTTCTTCGTCCTCTTAGCTATCTCTTCGACGTTCTTGAAGGCGTTCCAAGCCTCTCTTCCTCCTGCGCAGCTCGGGTGCCAGGTCATTTCTCATGTTGACCTCTCGACCTAGGTACACATAGCTGTTGCATTCGGAGATGGTCGTTCCATTGAGAGCGAATGGGGCGTCAGGAACAAGGCTGTTTCTCATAAACATTGTCTTCGTAAGATTCAGCTGTAGTCCTACCTTTCCACACTCACGGTCAAAGTCGGCCAGCATTTGTGCCGCTTGGCTGATGTTTGGTGTTATTAAAACAATGTCATCAGCAAAGCGGAGGTGGTATAGTTGCCGACCATCTATCTTCACTCCCATTCCTTCCCATTCCAGTCATCGCATGATGTTCTCGAGGGTGGCATTGAAGAGTTTCGGTGAAATGGTATCACCCTGCCGCACCCCTCTCTTGACATCAACGATCACTTCTTTGTAGAATGGTGAGATCCTGGTAGTGAATCCGCAATACAGCTCACGGAAGATCCTGATGTATTGGGCTTGAATGCCCTGATTGGCTAGGGCTTCAATGACCGCTTCCATCTCAACAGAATCAAAGGCCTTCTTTAAATCAATGAACGTTAAGCAGAGCGGAATCTTGAACTCCCGAGAAACCTCAATGAGCTTGGTTATCATGTGGATATGGTCGATGGTGGTGAATCCTTTGCGGAACCCTGCTTGCTCGCATGGTTGTCCTTCATCTAGTGTTCTGCAATCCTATTCAGGATGACTCGAGTGAACATCTGTAGATGACAGACAATAGGCAGATCGGGCGATAGTTGCCAATGTCATGGATGTCTCCCTTCTTGAACATTATCCCCCCCCCCTTGTTCAAAGGGGTAATATGGCTGGAGTTATACTATATTTATAGCATATATAATGTAATGCACAATATATGGTATATTGTATACTATATATTATATAATATACTTTGTATCATATCATATATTATATTGTACATTGCATATTTGATGCATGGTTTATATGTATTTTCTTGTCTATATTATGTTTTTGTAGTATATATTATATGCTATATATTATATAGTATATAAAATAAATATATATTATATAGTATATAAAGTAAATATTACAGCGGTAGGGCATTTGCCTTGCATGTAGCTAGCCCGGCTGAGCCAAGTTCGATTCCTCCACCCCTCTCGGAGAGTCCGGCAAGCTACTGAGAGTATTTCACCTGCACGACAAAGCCTGGCAAGCTACCCGTGATGTAATCAATATGCCAAATACAGTAACAACAAGTCTCAAAATGAAGACATTACTGGGCCCACTCGAACAGATCGATGAACAATGGAAGGACAGTGTGACAGTGTGATTCTATGCCACAAATGAATGCAGGCATTCTATACCTGTCCCTCTCCTTCTGACTCATTTCATTCAGCATGATACACTCCAAGTCCATCCATTTTTAGGCAAACTTCCTGAGTTCATTTTCCCTAACAACTGAGTGGTAGTCCATTGTGTAGATGAACCATAGTTTCTTTATCCATTTGTCTGTTCTCAGGTATTCAGGTTCCTGTGGGTGCTCACCTGTGAAGAGAAACAGGGTGTGGGCTTTCCCTGAGGGCCCTGGTCCACTCAGGCCAGGACAAGAGACCATCACCGAGAGCCATTCTCAGTGGGAGACAATCATATAGGCTCGTGCCAGGTGCGGGTTTGTGTCGGAGGTTCATGGCGAAGGGTCTCTGGGAGTAGGATGAGCGTTATACTTTTTATAACATGTTCTCAGAGAACACATTTTTCTATTTAACTCAGTATATCCTCTATGATAGCTAGTGACTTCTGTCCCCCTGTCCTGCTGAGTGCCACGTGTGTTATGCTGAGAAGTGAAAATGAAGGTCAGCACCGATTTTTATGTAGTAATGTAGCACTGTCTTCCCGTTGTTCAACAATTTGCTGAAATGGGCACCAGTATTGTCCCCATTGTGAGACTTGTTGTTACTGTTTTTGACATATCGAGTATGCCACGGGTAGCTTGCCAAGCTTTGCTGTGCAGGCGGGATAATCTTCATAGCTTGCCGGGCTCTCCCAGAGGGACGGAGGAATGGAACCCAAGTCAGCCACGTGCATGGTAAACTTCCTATCTGCTGTGCTATTGCTCCAGCCAGATTTTCATGTATGTACATTTAATAAATAACATGGTCTGTTTTCCAAAAACAATGTAGAATAATCAAGAATTTTCCTGGGGCTGGTGCTATGGTCCCAAATCTGCAATGGTCCCAGCACACACTGACATGTGTTAGCTCCTGTGGTAACTGTGAAACAAAAGGAGCTCAGCCATACATGAAACAGGAGTCAATGACTGTTTTAGAGGAAACAGTCCAACCACCTACAAAGTCCCTAGCACATACTTACAAGTGATTGTTCCACTAGCTCTGGGAAGCACCAGTGTAAATTCCAACAAGAATACATGGATACTACAGGTGTTCTAGAGAGAAGGTATCTTCCTCTGGGCTCTTGCTGAAGGACATAAAAAGATCCCGAGCCTTTCCCTCAGATGAAGCCTGACCCTGTGAGCCCCATTCTGTGTCTCAGACCCTGACTCTCTGAGGAGGAAATCAGGAGGATCAGCATCCCTGTCATCTCCTCACCTGGCACAGCTGCCTCCCCCTTAGGTTTCTGACACACTCAGGATGTGGTTGTCACACTGTGTGTCTCTCACAGTAATACACAGCCGTGTCCTCAGTGCTCAGCTTCTCAGTTCCATGTAGGCTTGGTCATGAACTCGTCTAGAGTGAAGGTGACTCTGCCCTCAAATTTTGTGTGTACCTTGTGTCACCAGTATCAGGGTCTATCCTTCCCATCCACACAAGCCCTTGTCCTGGGGCCTGCCGCACACAGTGCATCCAGTTGTCAGTGAAGGTATACAGGAATGCCTTGCAGGAGCTCTTCACTGATGTCCCAGCTTTTCTCTCCTCAGCCCCTGATTGCACCAGCTGCACCTGTTATTGTACACCTGTGGACAGCAGCCAGGACTGGGTGGACTTCCCAATTCTCTGGATCCCTACTTAATCCAGGGACTGGGACCATTACTGCTGCCATCGTGAGCATGAAGAGTTTCCATGTCCGGTCCATTGTGAGGGCTGGGCTCTTAGATCTACTTGAGGGAAAGGTTTGTTAGTTGTGAGTTGTCCTCTGGTACAAATATGCCTGTATTTTATTCAATTGACTTCAAATTATTTGCATATTAGCCAAAAAATTTACATCTGTCTCTTGGGTCAAGTCAAGAAGTATGAACTGGTCCCTCAGGGATTCAGGCTGATGGGCCTTGTTATTTGAGGGCAGGAGACCAGACCCTGTCCTTGACCATTGTGCAGGCAGACTGTATTCCACTGAGAAATAAGGCTCACAGAAAGTGCTGCTCACAGACTTTCAAAATTGTATCTGATTTCTTGCTTTCATATTTCTATAAACACTAGAAACCATATTATTTAAATTGCCATGAATTAATTGCCGACTCTCCACTGAAAGAAACTCTTTGAAAACAAGTCGGCAGACCATGCACAAAGACCTTTTCTGGATGCCTAATTCAGTTGTGTATCTTTGAAATCAGGAAATCCGGGAACATGAGATAAAACCCTTCTAGCCTGGCTGCCAGAGGCTTAACTGGCAGAAGCTTAGTAAATTCACAGATGAGAACTTGGTATCCAATGGTGAGATACGGCATATTCCACGCATTTTATTCTATATGCACGCAAGGAAGGATGGGATGATGCATTCGCAGGCTCTCCGGCGGCTCTCTCTCACTGCCTGCATTTGGTGCTCTCGAACCACTGTGTATGGACGGGATCGGGACAGCTGTTGGCATTGGGCAGGCGAAGGGAAAACGACGACCAAGCTGGTTGCTCATTAGTTACCCTTTATTCAATCTCTCGTTTCTCCCATCTCACACACTCTACTTTCCTAGCTCCTCATTCCTAGATCCCAGATCCCCTGACTCTGACTGCTTCTCACTCCAACGACTCCCTGACTCTTTTTTTCTGCCTCCCTGACTCTCTCACAGTCTTAGTATATATAGCAATCACGTAGGGTGTGATACAAAGGTGGAGTTAAACATTAAAAAATCAACAAAAAGAGGTTAATCCAGGAGATTAATTTAAGGATAAAATCTCATCTAAGGAGATTACTCCAGATTACTAGATCTGCTTAAGGGTGAGATCCCATCCAGGATGTGTCCTTTCTTCTTTCCTCAGCTATTAAGACACCTAATTAGTTGTAGTAAATCCACTTATAATATTTCTCCCTGAGAAGTTTATTTGCTTTCACGGTGGACCAGAAGTGAGCTACAAAAAATCTGTCCTGTGAGTGTGGATGAAACAGAGGCGTCCTGGGTTAAACACTCACCCCTCCATGCACAGAAGCCATCATGGGTGACCCCAACTACTCCTGAGAAATTGATAATCCCTCCTGAGAAACCCTTTTCCCGTGCTGTGGTATAGACAAGGGTCAATGTGTGGTGGGGAGGACAGCACAGGACAACAAACAGTTTCATATCCAAGTTCCACCTGTGAAGCGTGGGGTTGAGTTAAGAAGACTTGGAGTGCAGAGAAGGTCTTGTAGGGCTCTGACACCTGAGCAGGGCTACAAGGACCGGACAAGACAGTGGTCACACGAACAAGGACCCCAGCCCGGGACATGAGACTCTCTGGCTGTAGAGACAGGCATGAAGTCGGAAGGCTTGGGCCGGGAGCAGTATCTTTCTCTCCAGGAGCCAGAGAAGCGCCTGCAGAGAGAGCGGGAGTCTGCTCATGTCCACGAACTTCTTCACCACTCCATAACTTCTCATATACATACAAAGACATCTTAATGTAGGCTGCCTAACCACACAGAAACGTGTAAGAAACAACTCCAGACTCGTTTCTGTATCGTATCTCTGTCTATGGTGTTTGTCATTCTGATTAGGAGATGTCTTGGAGTCTTTTTGTTAGGGTTCCTTTTAGCTGGTACCTTTGGGCTTCTGAATTTGGATGTCTGTGTTCACCAACTCTGAGAACTGTTCACCAATGATGTCCGTCACTGTTACTACCTCATTGGGGTTGCTTCTTATCTCTCTGGGACTCTGAGCATCCTTATGTTACTCCTCTTTAATTAATTCTTTAGTTCTCTGTTGTGCCCTTGAGTTATTTTGAGTTTTTTTTTCTTGTAGTAGTGAATGCCTGTAAGATTTCTGCATCATCCTCAAGCTCAATGATTCTGTCTTCACCTGTTGTGTCACTGATGTTGAGGACACACATTGAGTTTTTCATTTCTCCTACTGAAGTTTTATCAATGCCGTTTCTGTTATAGTATCATTTGGGTTTCCTATGGTGTAGATGAGTTGGTTTGTTTTTTCCTTATTGGATATATATATATATATATATATATATATATATATATAAATATGCAGGTCATATGAAAGCATCGAATGATGCGACCACTCAGTTTATGCCTCTCTTAAGTATCGGTGTTACACAAATGGTTTGTATTTCAGGAGCATAAGTGACAGGTAGGAAGAAGGAGAGGGAGAGTTCTCTACATTTCTGGGACCGAGACAGCAGGAGGGAAGCCAAGGGTCCAAGCAGAAAGGGGCTTCAGTCACCCACTCCACCCTGCTTTCTATGTCTCCATGATACCCAAAGATTCAGCTCAATGCTAGGGCCCAACTCAACTGATAACTGACCGGGCCTGGGGTAGCCCAAAATATTAACCTAGTTCACAGCCGTGAGTCAACTCAGAAGCAGTGGTGGAGCCTTTTGGCCTCACCAGCACAAGCAGAATAAATTTTTTATTAATTTTTGATGATTTTTCTTTTGCATTTATATTTTGAGCCTGGAGTTCAGAGCCTGGAAAGCTATCCGTGGAGTATTCGATATAGCAAAACCAGTAAATACAATGTGTCTCATTCTCCTGACCCTGAAGGAGCCACTGATATGGCAGCATTAAGAAGAAAAAGGAAGGAGAGGATGATAAAACCTCAAGGCCAAACTAGGCTGTCAAAACGAAGAAAGATATAAACGACTGTCTGTACTTTCAATGCATGTACGCTGGCATCAGATGCATACATCAAGGACCTGATGGTACAAGCACGAAAGATCAAGTACAACATCATTGGTCTGACTGAAACAAGAAGGCATCAATCACATCATGCTGTTGTCGACACTGGAGAAGAATTGTTCCTCGGAACATGCGACAAAAGAGGTGTCAAAAGTGTCGGTGTCCTTGTCAACAAGAACTTGGACATGAGCATTGATTCATTCGAATGCCTAACAACCCGAATTGGACGATTACATTTGAATAGATGTGGCTCACTGCTGGCAGTTTCTATCTTCGTTGTCTACGCACCAACATCCAATTATGATGAAGGAGAAATTGAGAAGTTCTACATGGAGCTTTAGAAGTTCTATAAAGAAGACCACGCCTTCTATAAGATCACTGTGGGTGATTTTAATGCCAAGATAGGACCGAGAAGATCAGCCGAAGAACTTCACATGAGGATCCATGACTTAGAATGGAACAAACATGGTGAGAGACTGCCTGAGTTCATCATGTCAACCAAGACATTCATGGCAACTCACAATTCCAGAAGGCTGAATCTAAACATTGTACTTTGAAGTCTCCCAGTGGATGGTTCCACAACAAAATTGACCACATCATATTCAATCGATGGTTATGCCTGAATGATGTCGCTGTTGTCCCAAAATTCCAAATGGGAATGCCTCTTTTGCAATGCCTCTTTTTCAATCCACAGCACCCAAAAGGAGAGAGAGAACAAAAGGAAATACCCTGTCACAGGGGTGGGGTGGGATGGGAGGTTGGGGGGTGTGGGATGGATTCTGGGAGCATTGGCGGTGGGGAATGGGCACTGGTGGAGGGATGGGTACTCAATGATTGTATAACTGAAACCCAAGCACAAAAATCTATAAGTCTACAACTGTACCTCATGTGTTTCACTAATTAAAAATATATATATGTATATACAGACTTGTTAAATAAAAAAAAGAAAGAGTGTCTTGAAGAAAGCCTTCAAGGGTGTCAAAGAAATAGCTAAGAGGATGAATAACCTCCAGTCTGGGCACAGCTCTTTGATTCCACTGTTCTTCCTGCATTAACATACTCCTCAGTGACCTGGGCCCTATGAAAACAGGTTGAAAACACTATCGGGTCTCCCATAGAGGAATTGAAAGAGCTATGCTTGGAGTAACCTGCTTCATTCAAATGAGAGAAAGAATCCAGAATTCCAAACTCCGTCGACGCTCAAGAATCAGGGTCACTGTCTTGTTTGCAAGGAGTTGAGAATTAGATGGGCTGGATATATAATGAGATTTGGAGAGGAACACTGAACCTGAGCCGTTACTGACTGTATTTCATGGGACGTCAAAAGACTGCGTGGCTGTCCACCTACAAGATGATCAGACTTCTTCGTCAAGACTCTGAATGATCGGTTTGAGGCTCTTCGTGTTCCTAAGCAGACTCCATTGGGCTAACCTAGCATGTGACAGGGACGAATGGGAACATTACAGGTGCCCACTCGAGCAAATCGAAAGTAACGGAATGTCAAGTGATCAAGTGTTCGGTTTATCACAGACAACTTAGTCCAACCATTTCTTTACCACGACGTGATTGTAGAGATGTGACCATGGTCCCTTTCATGTAGGTTCATCTCCTCCACTCTCTCTGGTCTAATGGCAGGATGCCAGCTCAAAAATCTAGAGATATGACGGTGCACAAAGGAGCAAGTCTCCACAGAAACTCTGGAAGGGAGTCTGGCCAACACCCGCATTTCTTCTTAGAGAAAAGGATTTCTTGCAGAGATAGAATTTTTTTAATCACTTAATCACTTAACTTCCCATTAGTCCTTGATTTGCTCGAGCGGGCGCCAGTAAAGTCTCCATTTGTCCCTGTCACGTGCTAGTGTAGCCCAATGGCATCTGTTCGCTCTGGGAACATGAGGAGCCTCAAACCGATCGTTCATGATCTTGACGAAGAAGTCTGACCATCTGGTAGGTGGGCGGCCGCGCGGTCTTTTGACATCCCGTGGAATCCAGTCAGTAACAGCTGTAGTCCAGCAGTCGTCTTTAAATCTCATTACGTGACCAGCCCATCTGATTTTTGACACCTTGGCAAACGAGACAGCATCCCTGATTCTTTATCATCGATGGATGTCAGAACTCCAGATTCTTTCTCTCATTTGAGTGAAATGTGATATTCCAAGCATAGCTCTTTCTATTCTTCTTTGGGAGACCTGAATAGCGTTCTCATCTTGTTTGCGTAGGGCCCAGGTCTCTGAGGCATATGTGAATGCAGGAAGAACAGTGGAATCAAAGAGATGTGCCTGGAGCCGGAGGTTCTTCGTCCTCTTAGCTATTTCTTCGACGTTCTTGAAGGCGTTCCAAGCCACTCTCCTCCTCCTGCGCAGCTTGGGTGCCAGGTCATTTGTCATGTTGACTCCTCGACCTAAGTACACATAGCTGTTGCATTCGGAGATGGTCGTTCCGTTGAGAGCGAATGGGGCATCAGGAACAAGTCTGTTTCTCATGAACATTGTCTTCATAAGATTCAGCTGTAGTCCTGACTTTCCACACTCACGGTCAAAGTCAGCCAGCATTTGTGCCGCTTGGCTGATGTTTGATGTTATTAAAACAATGTCATCAGCAAAGCGGAGGTAGTTTAGTTGCTGACCATCTATCTTCATTCCCATTCCTTCCCATTCCAGTCGTCGCATGATGTTCTCGAGGGTGGCACTGAAGAGTTTTGGTGAAATGGTATCACCCTGCCGCACACCTCTCTTGACATCAACGATCACTTCCTTGTAGAAGGGTGAGATCCTGCTAGTGAATCCACAATACAGTTCATGGAGGATCCTGATGTATTTGACTTGAATGCCCTGATTGGCTAGGGCTTCAATGACCGCTTCCGTCTCAACAGAATCAAAGGCCTTCTTTAAATCAATGAACGTTAAACAGAGCGGCATCTTGAACTCCCGAGAAACCTCAATGAGCTTGGTTATCATGTGGATATGGTCGATGGTGCTGAATCCTTTGCGGAGCCCGGCTTGATCGCATGGTTGTCCTTCATCTAGTGTTCTGCCTATCCTTTTTATAAAAATTTTTTTTAAAAAGTATATTGTTAGTCTTCCATGGGTAGACCTACTGTTCAGGAACCTGCAATGACAGCCACCCAAACTTCCACGTGGTTCTTCCAGTACCATCTGGGATGCTCCACACAAAATCCTAGAAGAAAATGTGAATAATACCAGGTGTTCCAGAGAGAAGCCATCTTCCTCTTGGCTGTTGCTGAAGGACAGAGAGAGATCCTGAGCCTTTCACTCAAATGAAGCCTGACGCTGTGAGCCCCATTCTGTGTCTCAGACCGTACTCCTTGAGGAGGAAGTCAGGAGGATCCACGTTCCTGTCATCTCTTCACCCAGCACAGCTGCCTTCCCCTCAGTTTTCTGACACCTCCAGGATGTGGTACTCACACTGTGTCTCTCGCACAGTAATACACAGCTGTGTCCTCGGTGCTCAACCTGCTCAGTTCCATGTAGGCTGTGTCCTTGGACTTGTCTACAGTGATTGTGAGTCTGCCCTGGAACTTTTGTGCATAGTTTGTATAACTATCACTTGAGTCTATGCTTCCCATCCACTCAAACCCTTGTCCCGGGGCCTGCCACACCCAGTACATCCAGTAGCTGGTGAAGGTGTATCCAGAAGCCTTGCAGGAAATCTTCACTGATGTCTCAGGTTTTCCCACCTCAGCCCCTGACTGCACCAGCTGCACCTAGGAGTACACACCTGTGGACAGCAGAAAGGAGTGGGTGGACTCCACTTGACTCGACCCATTCCCTCAGCCCAAGGCATGGGGACGCTAACCTGCAGCCACTGACACCAGGAAGAGAATTCTCCAGGTCCAGTTCCTGGTGTGGACGGTGCACTCAGGGGTTTCTGAAGGTGTGGGTGTGCCTGCTGTGTGAGGTTGTCAGGACATAGGCATATCTGTATTTAACTCATTGTTCCTCATGTAATTTGCTTATTCATGAGGAGGAAAAATTCATAGCTGAAAGCCTGATCCAACCTGAGTAGGGGCTGGTGGAAGCCACCAGATCCATCCTCAAGGGGAGTCAACTGGTCCACGTTCTGACCCTTGTTTGAGAAGATGAGACCCTGCCCTGACTCAGGACTCTGTGCCCACAAAACTCCCCCTCAGGGGGCCAAGCCCTTTTCAGGACCTTTCCCTCATGGCCCCCCACATCTGTATGGCCTGGACACATCTGGACACACCTGGGTTTTAAGATTATTTCTGGGATCCCAAGGGATACTACAAAGAGACTACAAAACCGTCCTAATGCTCCAGTGGTTTCCATTGGAGATATTGAGAAGTCCAGAAACACCCCCTGCATACAGCTTTTACTGTCTTATCAATATGTTAAGTATTTTATCCTCAGGGTAAATATGCACAATTTCACCTTCTGTGTCCTAAAAGGTAAAGGTAAAGGCCCTCCCGTTGTTTGTCGATTTGCTCAAGTGGGCCCAGTAACGTCTCCATTGGAGACTTTGTTGTTACTGTGTCTGGCATATCGAATACTCTCGGTAGCTTGCCGGGCTCTCCGAGAGGGGCGGAGGAATCGAACTCGGGTCGGCCATGTTGGCCGCTTGTAAGGCGAACGCCCTACCCGCTGTGCTATCGCTCCAGCCCTGTGTCCTATACTGATTTTAATATCGGCTTTCCTGAGAAAGCAAAATTAAGTTTTATTGAAGAAGGAAATCCCGTTTCTGAGAGATTTCTGCCTCTCTTCACCCATTTCCCTTCTATCTGCACCTTCTAACCTGCAACTCAGTGCTCTAGGGACTTGGCGCCCCCTGCAGCCCAGTGCAGGGAGAGACTGGGCTCACAGGTGCTTTAACTTGTCATGTCTCTAATATAGGATTGAATCTTGGCTGTTCACTTCAGAAGCCTTGTTCAGAAATCATATTCTTTTATGGTCGTTTTGGTTTGATATTGAGCCACACCGGGCATTCTGAGGACTTACCCCTCGCTTACACTATGGAATCGCTCAGGTCTATGTATCCTCTCTCTTTCTCTCTCTCTCTCTCTCTCTCTCTCTATATATATATATATATATATATATGCATATATATAACTACTTGATTAGCCTATATATATGTATCACTGTCATCCCATTCTTCATTGATTTGTTCGAGTGGGCTCCAGTAACATCTCCATTCATCCCTGTCGCATGCTAGTGTAAGGTCCACATTCCCCTGACCCTAAAATAGCCGCCCAATATGCCATCAGGCTACACCAGCAATACCAAAATTGGAACTATATATATATATATATATATAATTATACATATATATATTAAAAGGTGACACTGAGTTTTCTTTGCTGAGATTATGAAAAAGTATCACTGTATCACTGTATCACTGTCATCCTGTTGTTCATTGATTTCCTTGAGCAGACACCAGTAACGTCTCCATTCGTCCTAGCCTTGAGATTTTAGCAAGTGCCACATTCAGGGTCAGGGGAATGAGACCTATCATTGTTACTGGGATTTGGCATATTGAATATGCCACGGGGAGCTTTCCAGACTATGTGTGAGCAGGATATACTCAGTAGCCTGTTGGGTTCTCCAAGAGTGAGAACTAGACAAGGGGCCCTGGTGAGGGCAGCCAGGCGTGGCAGCAGGAGACTGCACTCTTCTCTTCCGGAGCTTGGTTTTATAGCCCCTGGGTCTTCGTCTTGCCTTGGGCAGTTGGTGAATGTAATGCCTAGCTACTGGAAGATGGGGGATATGGGTGGAGGAGACCCAGTTCCGATCCGAGCAGACTTGGAGTTCTCAGGCCCAGGTCCCACACACCTGGTTAAAAAAAAAAAAACTTTGGTTCATTAACACAATCGAATATGCAGCTGCCAGGAGAGATGGAGTCATGAACTTTGCTTATAAATGGGTAGACATGGAGACTATCATGCTAAGGAAAATGAGTCAGAGAGAGAGGAACAGACATAGAAGGACTGCATTCCTCTGCCGGTTCCTTCATGTGTGAGGCTCGTCAAAACGTGTGGAGAGTGGTCTTAAGCATGGCTATGATACTATACTTATTTAATTCACTCAAATAAAAATAGAAGAAGCCACAAAAATAAATGAGGAGTTAAACATTTGAGTAAATATTTTAAGATAAACAAAAATTATGTTAAATTTGCTTAGCTAAGAAGATGGTTTCAATGAGTCTAACATAGCTCCCAACAAGTTTATTCTATAGCAGTATTTGTGGAGCATATATTAGTAAATAAGAAATGACTAGGATAAAATCCATAAAGTTTTATGGCACATATGACTTAAACTCTGACTTTTTCAGTGGAGCGATAGCACAGCGGTAGGGCGTTCGCCTTACAAGCGGCCAACATGGCCGACCCGAGTTCGATTCCTCCGCCCCTCTCGGAGAGCCCGGCAAGCTACCGAGAGTATTCGATATGCCAGACACAGTAACAACAAAGTCTCCAATGGAGACGTTACTGGGCCCGCTCGAGCAAATCGACGATCAACGGGAGGGCCTACAGAATAATATTATTTAAGGAAATTTACCGAGAGGAATGCAAGGGGAAAGAAAGAGAGAGCCATGTTCATGAGAGAACGGTGGCTTCTCCAAATGGGAAAAATCCTTGAGTTCTGATTTCTGGTCAGTCTAGGAAACATCTTTCCAATCAGTACACGTGAAAACCTGAGCAAGTGAAAACCTGAACAAGTGAGATTCACTTTCTGTCTAATATAATAAGTAAAATACTATTGTCTAAATAAATTTACTTACAAAATGAACTATGGTCTCATTCCTGACTTTCCGTTCGCTCTCAATGAAATGAATATCTTAGAATGAAACAGTTATATGTACTTAGGCCGAGAAGTCAACATGATGGTTGACCTGGCACCTGAGTTGCGCAGGAGGAAGAGAGAGGCTTAGATCACCTTCAAGAACATAGAAGAAATAGCTTAGAGGATGAAGAACCTCCAGCTCCAGGCACATCTCTTTGACTCCACTGATCTTCCTGCATTAACATATGCCTTAGAGACTTGGGCCCTATGAAAATAGGATGAGAATGCTATTCAGGTCTCCCAAAGAGGAATCAAAAGAGCTATACTTGGAGTATCTTGCTTCTCTTAAGTGAGAAAGAATCCGGAGGTCTGACCTTTGTTGACGATCAAGAATTCGGGGCACTGACTCAGTTGCCAAGATGTCAAAAATCGATGGGCTGGACACGTAATGAGATTTGGAGACGACCGCTGGACTAGAGCCGTTAGCAACTGGATTCCACGGGATGTGAAAATATTGCATGGCTGTCCACCTAAGAGATGGTCAGACTTCTTCTTCAAGACTCTGACTGATCGTTTTGAGGCTCTTTGTGTTCCTGGAGTGAGCAGACAACAATGGGCTACACTAGCACATGACAGGGATGAATGGAGACGTTAGTGGTGCTATCTCAAGCAATTCCATGAGTAAAGGGATGTCAAGTGATCAAGTGATCAAGTGACGGAAGGTAAATTCTACATATATTGGGAAGTATCCAAGATTTTTCCAAAGAGGTCTATCCCACTGATACTCACGCCAGAAGACAATAAGAATTGCATTTCTCCCACATCTACACCAACACAGAAAGTTTTGGTTCTTTGTGATGTATGCCCTTCTCCCTGGTGTGAGGTAATATATCATTATTATTTTGTTTTGAATGTTTCTGATAAGTTATGGGGAGAATCTGTTGATATATTTTTCTGTTATCTATTTAATAACCCCACTTTAGATGGGATTGTTTTTTTTCTTGGTAAGCTTTACAAATGCTTTATACATGTTTTATTAATCTTATATCAGATGAGGTGTAGGCAGATATTTCCCCCCAGGTTTTTCTTTCTTTTATTATTCTGGTCATCATTTCATTTACATTAATTGGGCTGTTTAAAATAGAGAGACTGAGAATACAAAAAGCATGAAATAGGTGAAAACTTTGGCTCCACGTTGATTCCAAGATTATTAGGTTAAGTGAGGGATACTGAAACAAAAACACAGAGACCATGTGTTTGTTGGCAACACAAAACGCTTGTCATGGGCTGACCACAATCACAAACACAAAGTCACCTTCAATGTTGGGTGTATAGATAACCCAGAAGGTCGGTGAGTCCTCAGGTCGAATTGTGATCAATGTGGGTGAATCAATGCAGATGCAGAGTCTGGACACATCTCATGTGTCTTCACAGCACAGGGCCTCACACAGCGTCTGTGCACACAGCGAAGTGCTAGGATGTGGTTCCTCCTTCCACAAGCACAAGCGAAACAAAAACAGCTCTGGACTCACTCCCCACTGCCTTCTCAGAGAGTCACCAGGGCTCAGCACTTCCCCTTAGACAAAGATGAGCCTCGGGTACTTTATGTGTCTCCTGAAAACCCAAAAGCATCAACTAGTGGAGATGATCATAATCGTGTTCATTCAGTCCACATTCATTAAGCAACCGAATTATTAGCACCAAGTACAATAACGAAGACGCACATACAACACACAATGCGGCGCTCAATTCTGTCTGTATTTTCTCCTTCAGCCATGGAGTCCGTTCTTTCTGTCCTTCACTTCTGTTTGAGGGACAGTGATCACTGTTTTCTTCCTTATCTCCCTGAGATTCCTGAGTCTCCATGTCAGTGTTTTCTTCAAGTCAGAGAGCACTGAGAGGATTGTTGCTCTCTGCACACCCACAGAGCATCGGATGTTTGTACCTGGATTCAGTCACATTCATTAAGCAATCGAACTATGTTTTCATTATTCCTGGTGCTCTGTAGGAGCTGAGCGTGTAAGTTCCTGGTTGTCTGAGCATGGATCACTCTATTCAGCTAGGTCTGTGACTCTAGTAACTTCTGGTAGGCAAAAAGCCTGTGGTGTTTACTCTATGGGACTGGGAAGGCCAGAATTCTGGTGGGAGCAATAACTGGATTCTGGTGCTGACAAGGCCTCACTGATATCTGAGACATACCCTGGGGAATAGGAGTTCAATAATATCATGAAGCTATAGAATTTATCCAGTGAGTTGGCGGGATATAAACTCTTGGTCCAAGAGTATAGAATTGAGAGCCCAGAATAAATATTGATATCTTTAACGTGAATCTTTGGGAGAGGATTCCATCCTATAGAGTGAAGCAAGGAAAATCTCTTCCATAAATGGTGTTGGGAAAACAGCACCACCTACGAAAACAACAATAGAAGACAGAACTGGATCTTCATCTCACACAAGATACAGAATTTATTGAAAATTTAGCTTATCGTCCAACTTTGACAGCATAATCCTTAAAATACACAGAGGAAAACCTCAGCCTGTCTCTCTGTGACACTAATCTTAGAGTACTCATCTATATTTTCACTCCATCAAAAGAGATGTCAAACTACAATCAATCATTTGTACTAAATCAATTAAAATATTTTACTGGAAAAGTAAATGACATTAAAATTAAAATTTCTTACTGAATCAGAGAAAACGTGTACCCACCAAACATCAGATCCCACCTAAGATATTCATATAGCACTCACCAAGCTCAACATCAGAACCAATCACCCATCATAGAATGGTGTGGGAAATAAACAGATTCTTTCCTAAAGCAACATTCTTATGGGCTGTAGGCATATGAAAAAGTGTTCATCAATATTACTATTGAAGACATATTAATATAAATTACAAGGAAGGCCATATATCCCCAGTGAAAATAGCTTTTATCAAAAATACTGAAAACAACCAGTATTGGAAGGTTGCCAAAGGGAACAATGTTCTTACGTTTATGGAAACATATCTTCAGAAAACACTATAAGATTTCTCTAAAGAGTGAAAATAGTATTTCCAAGTTACAAGTGATTCTATATTTGGTAACTTCACCCAAGTATTAAAACAGTCATTAGAGAAAATACATGCAGACGTAATGTCAGTTGTAGAATTAAGAATTTTTACTAGGGCATGGAAACAATCTAATGCTTATTGAGTTTCATGGATAAGAAGTTGTCATATACATACACAATGGGATAGTGTTCAGTTACAAGAAATGACAAAATACCAGTGTTTTCTGGACCATGAATGAAACTAGAGAGTATCAGATTAAGTGAAGTTTGTCAGAGGGAGAAGGACAAATTTAGACAATCTCATTCATCCGTGCTACCCAGAGAACAGAGCGTCAGGATGGACAGGACCCAATGATAACAGTCCATGTATCCTAACCACACTCTGGGGGTCCTGAGAGGAGTTGGGTCAGGGCTTAGATCACCGGGAAGAAGAGGCTGAGCACAGAGGTTGAAGAGGAGTGTGGGGGTCTGTAGGGATTTGGTGCTGGGAGAAGTGCCCAGAGTTTGTGACCCACAAGCATGAACATTCAGACTGTTGTCAAGCTAATTCCTCAATGACAAAAAATAGGTAATTGTGAAAAACTTCCTACTGTGAAGCCAATGATCATTATCACTATAACACTGTATCGCTGTCATCCTATTGTTTGTCGATTTACTCGAGTGGCGCCACTAATGTCTGTTTCTCCCAGCCCTGAAATTTTAGCAGCCTATCCTTACTTGTCTTTCCCAATGATTGGAGGTTCTTTCAGGGTAAGAGGAATGAGACCTGTTATCATTACTTTTTTTGGCATATCGAATATGCCACAGGTAGCTTGCCAGTCTCTCACGTGTGGGCTGCATACTCTCGGTAGCTTGCTGGGCTCTCCAGGATATTGGCCCCACCAATTAGATGTCACTACATTCTTGATGGTTTTAGAGGCAAGGTAAAGGCTACTTCTTAGTGCGAATATTTGTCTTTCTTTTATCTGTCACAGTGTTTGGAGCAATATGGCCACCTAATATATATACGTATGTGTGTCTTATTATATACGTATTTTGTATACATATACATATCTGTACATGTATACATATATTTCTTAAATGTATTTCAAATTTTAATGCATGTAGGAAGAGCAATCATTAATATGAAATTAACGTTGTCTAAATAATTTTTAGAAGAAGAATGTTACAGAGGAAATAAGTGATTTTATTTTGCCAACACTCATGTAGCACTGTAGCACTGTCCTCCGGTTGTCATCAATTTGCTCGAGCGGGTCCAGTAACGTCTCCATTGTGAGTCTTGTTGTTACTCTGTTTGGCATATCGAATATGTCAGAGGTAGCTTTCCAGGCTTTCCTGTGTGGGCGAGATACTCTCTGTAGTTTGGCGGGCTCTCCGAGAGGTGTGGAGCAATCGAACCGGGGTCAGCCAGGTATGCCGCGTGCAAGGCAAAAGCCCTACATGCTGTGCTATCACTCCAGCCCTTGCTAACATTAAATTCAAAAAAATTAACTCAAAAGCTCTCTAATCTTCCTTCGGAAATCATCTTTGGGTAGTCCTGTAAACACTGGGGACATTAGTTTTGTTTTTATGTTTTTAAAAATAATCTAATGAGTATAAAACTATATAACTTAGGGAGGATGGGGGGATGGGGGTGGGGGGATATTATCCATGGTGGTGGAAAATGGGCACTGGTGGAGGGATGGGTATCTGATCATTGTATAATCGAAACCCAAGCACAAAAAATTGTAAATCTACAACTGTACCTCATGGTGTTTCACTAATAAAAAAAAAAAACCTATATAACTTTTTATTTATTTATTTATTTATTGAATCACTGTGGGAAAAGTTACAAAGCTTTCAGGTTTAGGTCTCAGTCATGCAAATATCAAACACCTTTCCCTTTACCAATACTTATTTTTTACCACAAATAACCCCAATAAAACCCCATCCCCCACCCCTCCCAATGCCTGCGAGGCAGATGAATTCTAGTTGACACTCTATCTGCTTTGATTAGATTCATTGTTTCAATAAAAGATGCATCACTATTATTTAGAAGTTACCCCCTTCCCCCAAATCAGACATGCTGAGAAAGCATTGTGAAGTGATTAGCTTTCTAGAGTTGGGTTCAAGAATTAAATGTTGGTTTTGGATTTCTGTGATTTTACTAATTAACCCTGGAAGTATTTCTACTGAGAGTCAGATAATTAAGAGATTGGTTTCTGTGCTCTGGAGTCATGGCCGTGCTGGAGAGCCGCTCGTTGGGGGCAACTTGTGGCCTCGGTAGGATGTGAAGGACGAACCGGAACGCCCCCCTTCCCATGAGGTTTTAGTCGCCCCCACACCCCCGGCTCATACCTGCTCTCCACAAGGCTCCCATGCGGCCGCCATCTTTCTTTCCAGAGAGGAGAGGGCGAATGGGGCAACACCCTTTCCCCTCCGGGCAGACATGATGGCCTGGAGTAACGCATAGTCCGTTCACTTTTCTGCTCCAAGCTGCTGGGTTCTCCATTAAGTCCTTGTGCTTCTGGGGCTGTGGCCGTGCTCCAAACTTAACTCTGATTTTCAGGGACAAACGTTGGGTGATTTACTCCCATTGATCAATTTGTATATACAGAGATGTAGGAAAAGTCCTAGTTCCCGCATACTCGAGTTATGCTTGTAGAGGCTTCTGGTCACCGGGGTTCCATCTGGGGGAGGTGGGATGCGGCACCTACCCCATCTGGGACTTCCCGGTGATCTCAGCTCTTTTTGGAACCTGGTGTCTTCTCCGGGAGCTGTGGAGCCAGCCCTCCATGTGGTCCTTCTTCTCTCTCTGCAGCTGTGTGCTGTAAAGATGGCACTGGGGGGCGGGCCGTTGGGGTGACTTCCAGAATCAGAGGTTATTTGGGAGCTGGGATGGTCCCGGCAGGTTGGAGGAAAAGTCCTAGTTCCCGCATACTCGAGCTATGCTTGTAGAGGATTCTGGTCACCGGGGTTCCATCTGGGGGAGGCAGAATGCGGCACCTACCCCATCTGGAACTTCCCAGTGATCTCGGCTCTTTTTGGAACCTGGTGTCTTCTCCAGGAGCTGTGGAGCCAGCCCTCCATGTGGTCCTTCTTCTCTCTCTACTATATAACTTTTTAACTAATGCCATGAACAGAGAGGAATAGGGCCAAAAAAAAAACATGTAAAATGAACATAAGAGTTTACTTTTGAATATCAGAATCAGAACTGTAAAATATATAGCTCATGGAGTAAAATTAAAATATAGTCAAGGGGTTGGAATGATAGAACAACGAGTAGGGCGTTTGCCTTGCATGCGGCCGAGCCGGGTTCGATTTCCAGCATCCCATATGATCCCCTGAGCACCGCCAGGAGTAATTCCAGAGTGCATGAGCTAGGAGTAAGCCCTGGGCATTGCCGGGTGTGACACCCCCCAAAAAAGCAGAAATAAATAAATAAAAAGTAGTTAAAAATAACTACCAAAACATAACAGCACTTAACCAAATAAGAAATTAATGCTTATTGAAAACTGCATCAAGTAATTTGTATCGATGACCTATTTATTAAGGTAACAGAAGATTAAACTTTTAAATTACATTTAAAAGTTTTCATCAGTCAGATACTTATCAATTAGTCTATATTTCTCATTAGTCAAATACTGATTGTTATAGAAAGGAAAATTAACCACACCTTTCCTAATGGGAAATAAGTCTCAAGTGGACCATGAGGTATGATGAGGAATAAAGAAATCTGTACTAGAATAAAACGTAGTAACTAAAATTTATATACTTGGTTTATGAAGTTTGTCTTTTATATTTCAATAAACAAGAAAATAGAGTGACACCCCTGACAGCCCCTCACACCTCTGTTCCTGGAGCACAGCCCTGTAGTCCTGGGAGCAGAGCGACCCTGGTGGTCACACGCACCTCTGCAGCTCCCCTGTCTCCCTCAGCAGGTTTGTGTCTAGACTCACAGGGACTTGCCCTCACTCTCACTGTGTCTCTTGCACGGTAATACACGGCTGTGTCCTCAGTTACCGAGTTACTCAGTTTTAGGTAAACTTGGTTCTTGGAGATATCCCTGGAGATGCTGACTCGGGACTGAAGACTTGGGTTATAGTTTGTTCCGCTCCCAGTATACATAATACCAATCCAATGACGCCCCTTTCAAGAGACCTGGGAGGCCCAGTGGACATGATCACCGGTTATTGAGAATCCAGAGACCGAGAAGGTGGGGGACAGTGTCTGCGAGGACGTCACCAAGCTTGCTCCCGACTCATGCAGCTGTACCTGGGACAAGACACCTGGGGAGAGAGAACCACAGTGAGTCACAGGCTCAGAGGCCCCAGGCCTACCTTGGAGCCTCTGTCCAGGCTATACTCTCATCCTGGAGATACCACCACAAAGAGGAGGAACCAGAGCTGTTGCACATTGCTGCCCATGAGGTCCATGATTTCAGACACCGTGCCAAGGGGAGAGGGAGCCCAAGTTGCTGTGAGTGTGAACGTGGTTTTCAGCCTGGGTCCTGAGTGAAGATTTGCATAGGGGAGCCTCTGTAGAGAAAGGAGGGGACCCGGGGGAGGCTGGTGTGTGGGCTCCCTGGGAGGAGGTGCTGACTGTGGCTCAGAGCACTCAGGCCTGTCCCTGGGGCACTGTGAGAGCCGGGCCTCATCCTCCAGCACAGGAAACATGCTGAGGAGCTCTCAGGAGACAGGAATTGCTGAGGGGGGAACGGCAGCTGGGAGGAGGGTCCCTGTGTCTCAGGTTCCTGATGACCAAACTCATACCCCCCAGGGCCTCTACCCTGTAGATAGGCCCCTGCCCCTCAGCGTCCCTGTGAGTTCACATTTATTGTCCCTCTGTAGGCTCTAACTTTGTGGCAAACAGTCATTATCATTTGTTCCGGCAATTCAGATAGAGCTAGGTCGAATTTATGGACAGTAAAATTCACAGTAGTTTATCCACATACTCAACTTTGATGAAAATTCTTTCACTGTAGCTGCTTCACTCTGAAACATACAAGGGACGTATGCGGTGGATTTGTGAATTCTCCCTAGTGATGAGTCTGTTGGGAAAAGGAAGAGTTTCTTCCTAGATGACCTTCTTCTGGTGTGCTTGGCCTGTTGAGGTGCACCTAAACCTGCTCTGTCCTGTATATAACTCCGCACCCAGAAGAGAAGGCACCTTCCTCTGGGCTGTTGCTGAAGGACAGAGAAGGGTCCTGAGCCTTTCCCTCAGATTAAGTCTGGCCCCGTGATCCCCATTCTGTGTCTCAGATCCTGACACCCTGGGGAGGAAGTCAGGAGGATCAACTTCCCTGTCATCTCCTCACCCGGCACAGCTGCCTCCCCCTCAGTTTTCTGACACATTCAGTATGTGGTTGTCACTCTGTGTTTCTCACACAGTAATACATGGTTGTGTCCTCAGTGCTCAGCCTGCTCAGTTCCATGTAGGCTGTGTCCTTGGAATTGTCTGCGGTGAATGTTAGTCTGCCCTGGAACTTCTGTGAGTAGCTTGTATCACCATTATCAGGGTATATCCATCCCATCCACTCGAGCCCCTGTTTAGGGGTCTGCCGCACCCAGTGCATAGCGTAGTTGGTGAAGGTGTATCCGGATGCCTTGCACGAGATCTTCACTTATGTCTCAGGTTTTCCCACTTTAGCCCCTGACTGCACCAGCTGCACTTGGGAGTTCAAACCTGTGGACAGCAGACAGGAGTATGTGGACTCCACTTGACTGGCCCCGTTCCCTCAGCCCAGTAAAAGGGGACGCTTACCTGCAGCCACTGCCACCAGGAAAAGAATTCTCCAGGTCCAGTCCATGGTGAGGACCGTGCACTCAAGGGCTTCTGAAGGTGTGGGTGTGCCTGCTGTGTGAGGTTGTCAGGACACAGGCACATCTGTATTTAACTCAGTGTTCCTCATGTAATTTGCATATTCATGAGGAGGAAAAATTCATAGTTGAAAGCCTGACCCAACCTGAGTAGGGGCTGGTGGAAGCCACTAGGTCCATCCTCAAGTGGAGTCAAGTGGTCCACGTTCTGACACTTGTTTGAGAAGATGAGACCCTGCCTTGTCCCAGGACGCTGTGCCTACAAAACTCCCCCTCAGGGGTCCAAGCCCTTTTCAGGACCTTCTCCTCACGGCCTCCCTCATCTGCATGACCTGGACACGTCTGGTCACACCTGGGCTTTGAGGTTATTTCTGCTATCCTGGAACTCCCCAAAGGATAATACAATGAGACTACAAAACCATCCTAATGCCCCCATGGTTTCCACTGGAGATATTAAGAAGTCCAGAAACACCCCTGCATATAGGCTGTATCAACATGATAAATGTTCCTCCACAAATAAATCTGCATAATTTAACCTTCTGTTTCCTATATGCATTTTAATTTTGGTGTTCTTCAGAAAGAAAAATTTAGTTTTATTGAAGACGGAAATCCATGCTGAGGAGATTTCTGCCTCTCTGCACCCATTTCTCCAATCTCTGCACCCCTTCTAGCCTGCAATTCTGTGCTCTTGGGACTTGGCACCCCCTGCAGCTTGGTCCCCACTCTACAGGGAGAACCTCTGGGCTCTCAGGGGCTTCAAATTCTTGGCATCTCTAACACAGGATTGAATCCTGGGACTTCAGAAGCCCTGCTCATGAGTGATATTCTTTTTTTTTTTAATGTAGGAGTATTACTAATTATTCAGTCACTGATTAGGCTGGTTGAATTGGGCATAAACCACCTTACTTTTTTTTCTTTTTTTATAAATTTATTTATTGAATCACCATGAGAGCAGTTACATAGCTTTCAGGTTTAAGTCTCGGTCATACAATGATGAAACACCTGTTCTTTCATCACTGCTCATTTTCCACCACCAAAAGCCCCAGTATACCCCCAATCCCGACCCTCCTCTTACCTGTGAAGCAAATGATTTTCACATTACTCTCTCTCTACTTTGATTACATTCAATATTTCGACACCAGACCCACCATTATTATTTGGAATTTTACCCCGACACTCAGATCTGCCAAATAGTCAACCGTAAACAATTTGTGTTCTGTTGCTGGTTATGAATAACATATGATGTCGTGTGGCCTCAGTATTGGCCATGCAATTTTGGGATTCCGAAATTTTAACGTTTAATCCGCAGCGATTTCTGCCAAAACCTGCTGGGTTCCGAGATTTTTTCCAGGTCTCTGGTATCATGACTTTTAAGCATCTTGTTCAGATCCAGGGAGGCCATTCGTGGGCGGTGACCCAGGGTCTCTCTGGGGCAGGGAGGAAAAGGCCGGCTCCACCCCCATCCCGTGAGGCCCAGCATGTCTCGTCACTGTGGGCCTAGACCTGACTGTCCAATGGCCTCTGGAGGATGGCAGCCACCAAGCCATCTGGGGGAACAGGCCTAGGCACAAAACCTATTCCCACCTGGGGTGGCCCAGCACCATTAACCTACTGCGGGAACCGGACACATTTATGCCAAAAGCTGCTGGGTTCTGAGATTTGTTTATGAGTCTCTTGGATCATGGCCATTAATCAGCTGGATCAGGAGCCAGAGAGACCATTTGTCAGCAGCAACATGGGGTCTCTTTGGGATGGGGAGGAAAGGGCCGGCACCACCCCCATCCCATGAGGCCTCACATGTCTCGTCACTGTTGGCCCAAACCTGGCTATTCAATGGTTTGGAGGATGCCAACCACTGAGTGGCCAAGAGGGAGCAGGGGGTCTCCCAGCACCGGTATTCTACTGCGGTAATCAGATGCATTTCTGCCAAAAGCCACTGGTTCTGAGATTTGTTTCTGAGTCTCTGGGATCATGGCCGTTAAGCAGCTTGATCAGGAGCCAAAGAGGCTGTTCATGGGCAGTGACTCAGGGTCTCATTAGGTCAGGGAGGAAAGGGCAGACTCCACCCCCATCCCGTGAGGTCCCGCGAGTCTCTTCACTGTAGGCCCAAACCTGACTGTTCAATGGCCTCTGGAGGATAATGGCGACTGAGCCACCAGGGGGAACAGGCCAAGGCATGAAACCTATTCCCACCTGGAGTGGCCCAGCACCAGTAATCTACTGCGGGGATCAGACGCAATTCTGCCAAAAGCTGCTGGGTTCTGAAATTTGTTTCTGAGTCTCTTGGATAATGGCTGTTAAGCAACTTGATCAGGAGCCAGAGAGGCCATTTGTGTGTGGGGTCTCGTCAGGGCAAGGAGGAAATGGCCCGCTCTGCCCCCCCCCCCCACCATGCCATGTGGCCCCGGATGTCTCGTCACTGTGGGCCCAAACCTGTCTAATAGCCTCTGGAGGATGATGGTAACTGTGCCGCGAGGAGGGAACAGGTGGAAGGACAGCATCCTTCCCCCCCTGGGGTGACCCGGCGCCGGTTATCGACTGCGAGGACAAAAAGCATTTCTGCCAAAAGCCGCTGGCTTCCGAGATTTGTCTCTGAGTCTCTGGAATCATGACCGTTAAGCAGTTTGATCAGAAACTAGAGAGGTTTTGCCTCCAATTATATAGCTGAGTCAGAGGTGGTTTGTGGGTGCGTCTCCCACATACCTAACTTTTGGCCATTTACTTTCTTGGTAAACTTGGTCCCAAGTTTGGGGTCTGGCTAAAGGCACAGCAGAAATTTTGGGGTACCTAGAAGTCTGAAGGTACCATCAAGCTGCTGACACACTCACCTCACGGATACAGATTGACATGCTGGCATCAAGTCATATTCTTTTATGGGTGTTTTGATTTGGTTTTGAGCCACACCCAGCAATTCTGAAGGCTTTTTTCCTAGCTCTGTGTTCAGGAATCACTCAGGTAGGTGCATCCTAGGAAAATATTGGCTAATAAAGTAGTTATATATGTATATAAATTAAACGGTGACACTGAGTGTTCCTTGCTGAGAATATGTAAATGTAATACAATAAATAATTCACTCAAATAAAAATACTAAAAACCATCAAACTAAAAGAGAATTTAAGTCTTTAGGTAAAGATGTTAATAGAAACAAAAATACACTAAATTTGCTAAATTAATAAAGACGTTTTAAGAAATCAGGCATGAGTCTAATAACCGCTGCCAACAAGTTTATTATTTAACTGAGTTAGTATGTCAAATATAAGTAAATAAGAAATGAATATGATAAAATAAATAGTTTTGTGGCACATATGACTTGAACTCTGACTTTTTCAGTGATACACTATAGTATTATTCAAAGAAATTTACATAAAAAATGCAAGGGGAGAGAAAGATAGAGCCATGTTCATGAGAGCACTTGGGCTTTTCCAAATGGGAAAAATTCTTTAGTTCTGATTTCTGGTCAGACATGTTAGAAGTCTGGAAAACCTCTTCTCACCCAACACATGTGAAAACGTGAAGAAGTGAAACTCAGAGATTGACTTTCTATCTCTCTGAACTCTAGGTAAAGATATATGGAGAGAGAAGTAATATAGTATTATCTAAAGAAATTTACTTAGAGAAACGCAAGGGGAGAGAAAACAAGAAAGAGAGGGAGAGGGAGAGGGAGGAAGAGAGAGAGAGAGCGAGAGAGCACAAGATTCACAAAGACAGCTGACACACAGAATCTGGTCATCATCATGCATGTGAACCATTCTTCTCCCTTATTTATTTCTAGGATCCTATGCAGGTCCTCTCTCTCTCTCTCTTCGCCTCCCTCTTCTCTCTCTCTCTCTCTCTCTCTCTCTCGCTTGCTCACTGAGGTCTATGGATTTATGGGTTGCAATACAGACACTGAAAGGTTATCATGTATTTCTCTTTTCCTACTTTTACCCTTCAGTTCTTGTCCACAGTGACCATATCTAACTATTCCTGTCATACTGGTCCTTCATGTCCTTCACACCCCACACACATGGAGCAAGCTTCCAACCATTGACCAGTTCTTCTGCCCCCCCCCCGTGTTTCATGGCACAGAATATTAATCTCATGCAAAAGTTGGAATCCCACAGAATACAATTATTCTCTATCTGTACCTTTCTGTATGACTCATTTCACTCCTCCTGATACTCTCCATGTTCACCCATTTATAAGCGAATTTCATGATTTCGCTTTTCCTGATGGCTTCATTGTATTCCATTGTGTTGATGTACTATATTTCATTGAGTTGTTCTCAGACACTCGGGTTGTTTAAGATTTGGCTATTGTGAATACAATATTGTGATGCAGTAAACATGGGTCTGCAGATATATTTCCAAATTAGTGTTTTGGTTCCTTGTGTTTAAATGCCAAGAGTGGAATTTCTGGGTCATATGGAAGCTCAATTCCTAGTATATAGGGCAGTAACCAAGTTATTTTCAAGGGTAAATCCCACTGCTATTCCTACCAGCAGAGAATGAGGATTGCATTTCCTCCACATTTATTCCAATGAAGAATATTTTGATTCTTTAAGATTTGTGCCCTTCTCCCTGGTATAAGGGGATATCTCATAATTGTTTTCACTTTCATTTTTCTGATAAGTGACAGGGAGAATTCATTTATACTGTTCTCTGCATCAAATCTACTTTAAGGATGTATCTTTTAAAACCCCCATTTTAGATGGGGCTTATTTTTTCTTTTCTTTTTTTTTGAGTATATATTTTTTATTATTATTTTTAGTGAAACACCATAATATACAGTTGTAGATTTACAATTTTTTGTGCTTGGGTTTCGATTATACAATGATCAAATACCCATCCCTCCACCAGTGCCCATTTTCCACCACCATGAATAATATCCATGTAAAATATATCCATTTTCTTTTTTTTATTTATTATTTTTATTTATTTATTTTTTTATTGAATCACTGTGGGAAAGGTTACAAACCTTTCAGGTTTAGGTCTCAGTCATGCAAATATCAAACACATTTCTCTTTACCAATACTTATTTTTTACCATGAAGAACCCCAATAAAACCCCACCCCCCACCCCTCCCAGTCCCTGTGAGGCAGATGAATTCTAGTTAACACTCTATCTGCTTTGATTAGATTCACTGTTTCAATAAAAGATTCACCACTATTCTTTAGAGTTTACCCCACCCCAAATCAGACATGCTGAAAAAGCATTGTGAAGTGATTTGCTTTCTACAGCTGGGTTCAAGAATTAAATGTTGGTTTTGGATTTCTGCTATTTTACCTATTGACCCTGGAAGTATTTCTACTGAAAGTCAGATAGTTAAGAAATTGGTTTCTGTGTTCTGGAGTCGTGGCCGTGCTGGAGAGCCGCTCATGGGGGGCAACTGGTGACCTCGGTAGGGCGTGAAGGACGGACCAAAACGCCCCCCTTCCCATGAGGTTTTAGTCGCCCCCACACCCCCGACTCATACTTGCTGTCCACAAGGCTCCCATGCGGCCGCCATCTTTCTTTCCAGGGAGGAGAGGGCGAATGGGGCAACACCCTTTCCCCTCCTGACAGACATCATGGCCTGGATTAATGCATAGTCCTTTCACTTTTCTGCTCCAAGCTGCCGGGTTCTGCATTAAGTCCTTGTGCTTCTGAGGCCGTGGCTGTGCTGGAGTGCCGCTCGCGGGGGCAACTGGTGGCCTCGGTAGGGCGTGTAGGACTGACCAGAACGCCCCCCTTCCCATGAGGTTTTAGTCGCCCCCACACCCCCGGCTCATACCTGCTGTCCACAAGGCTCCCATGTGGCCGCCATCTTTCTTTCCAGAGGGAGGAGGGCGGAAGGGAGCAACACCCTTTCCCCTCCGGCAGACTTGATGGCCTGGATTAATGCATAGTCCGTTCACTTTTCTGCTCCAAGCTGCTGGGTTCTGCATTAAGTCCTTGTGTTTCTGGGGCTGTGGCCGTGCTCCACACTTAACTCTGATTTTCAGGGAGAAAGGTTGGGTGGTTTACTTCCCATTGATCACTTTGTATATAGAGAGATGTCATGCGGCCGCTTACACGGCCGCGTGGTTTTGAGAAAAAGTCCTAGTTCCCGCATACTCGAGCTGTGCTTGTAGAGGCTTCTGGTCACCGGGGTTCCATCTGGGGGAGGCGGGATGCGGTACCTACCCCATCTGGGACTTTGGTGATCTCGGCTCCTTTTGGAACCTTTTTTTTTTTCTCCGTGATTTGTGGTTCCCACCCTCCATGTGGTCCTTCTCTTTGGCTGTATGTTGTAAAGATGGCGCTGGGGGGTGGGCTGTGGGCGTGACTTCCGGAATCAGAGGTTACCTGGGAGCTGTAGTCCCGGCAGATTTGAGAAAAAGTTCTAGTTCCCGCATACTCGAGCTGTGCTTGTAGAGGCTCTGGTCACCGGGGTTCCATCTGCGGGAGGCGGGATGCGGTACCTACCCCATCTGGGACTTCCGGTGATCTCGGCTCTTTTTGGAACCTTTTTTTTTTTCTCCGGGATTTGTGGTTCCCGCCCTCCATGTGGTCCTTCTCTTTGGCTGTATGTTGTAAAGATGGCGCTGGGGGGGGGGGGCGGGCTGTGGGGCGTGACTTCCGGAATCAGAGGTTACCTGGGAGGTGTAGTCCCGGCAGATTTGAGAAAAAGTCCTAGTTCCCGCATACTTGAGCTGTGCTTGTAGAGGCTTCTGGTCACCATCTGGGGGAGGCGGGATGCGGTACCTACCCCATCTGGGACTTCCCAGTGATCTTGGCTCTTTTTGGAACCTGTTTTTTTTCTTTCCTCTGGGATCTGTGGTTCCCGCCCTCCATGTGGTCCTTCTCTTTGGCTGTATGTTGTAAAGATGGCGCTGGGGGGCAGGCTGTGGGCGTGACTTCTGGAATCAGAGGTTACCTGGGAGCTGTAGTCCCGGCAGATTTGAGAAAATGTCCTAGTTCCCGCATACTCGAGCTGTGCTTGTAGAGGCTTCTGGTCACCGGGGTTCCATCTGGGGGAGGCGGGGGCTTATTTTTTCTTGTTAAGTTTTTCAACACAGCAGAGCCTGGCAAGCTATACATGGCATATTCAATATTCCATAAATAGAAACAATAACGGGTCCCATTCCCCTGACCCTGAAAGAGCTTCCAATACAGAAGTTTTGGAAAAGACGAGTAAAGAGAGCCTGCTACAATCTCAGGGCTGGGATGAATGGAGACGTTACTGGTGCCTGCTCGAGTAAAATAATGAGCAACGGGATGACAGTGGCAGTGATACAGTGATACATCAGATGACGGATGGGCAGATATTTCCCCCCAGTTTTTTTTTTTGTTCTGGTAATCATTTCATTTATATTGATTGGGCCATTAAAAACAGAGAGACTGGGGCTGGAGCAATAGCACAGCAGGTAGGGCGTTCGCCTTGCACGCATCCAATCCAGGTTTAATTCCCAGCATCCCATATGGTCCCTGGAGCACTGCCAGGAGTGCATGAACTTCCTGAGTGCATGAATTCCTGAGTGCATGCACCAGGAGTAACTCCTGTGCATCGCCAGGTGTGACTCAAAAAGAAAAAATAAATAAATAAAACAGAAAGACTAACAACACAAAAAGCACAAAATGGGTGAAAACTTTGGCTCGATGTTGATCCTAAAATAATTAGACTATGTGAGGGAAATTGAGAAAAGAAGACAGAGACCATGAGTTTCGACTCAGCAGAGAGTAACTGCTTAGTGGCAACACGAAACTACTGTCATAGGCTGACCACAATCACAAACACAGTCACCATCGATGTTAGGTGCACAAACAGCCTAGAGTATTGGTGAGTCCTCAGGTGGAATTGACATCAATGTGGGTGAATCACTGCAAGTTCAGAGTCTGGACACACCTCACGTGTCTTTGCAGCACAGGGCCTCACTCAGCCTCTGGGCACACAGCAAGGTCCTACGATGTGGTTCCTCCTTCCATGAGCACAAGGTAAAACAAAATCGACTCTGGACTCACTCCCCACTGCCTTCTCTGAGAGTCACCAGGGCTCAGCATTTCCCCTTCAGACTAAGATGAGCCTTGGGTATTTTTTGTCTCCTGGAAACCCCAAAGCATTAACTAGTGGAGATGATCATAGTCGTGTTCACGGCAGCGCCAAATACAGTAGCTAAGATGCACACACAACACACAACCTCAGTGTCATTTCTATTACCTCATTCAGCTGTGTAGTCCATTTTTTCTCTCCAGCTCTCTTTGGAGGACAGTGATAATTGTTTCCTTATTTCTCTCCCTGAGACTCCTGAATCTCCCTGTCAGTGTTTTCTTCAAGTCAGAGAGCACTGAGAGGATTGTTGCTGTCTGCACATTAAGGGACCCTACTGATGGCAGAATCTCCTGTCCCTTTTAGTGAGTCCGGCAAGCTACCGAGGGTATCCCGCCCGCAAGGCAGAGCCTGTCAAGCTACCTGTGACATATTCAATATGCTAAAAACAGTAATAATAATGGGTTTCATTCCCCTGACCCTGAAAGAGCCTCCAATATGGCAGAGTTGGGAAGGACGAGAGGAAAGGCTGCTAAAATCTCAGGTCTGGGACTAATGGAGAGGTTACTGGTGCCTGCTCGAGTAACTCAATGAACAATGGGATGACAGTGTTACAGTGCCACAGTGCTACTGACTGGTAGAAAACCTAATATTGAAGATATTCATAGCGCTCACCAAGATCAACATCAGAACAAACCACCCACCATAATGTGGTGTGTGAAATAAACAGATGTTTTTCTAAACCAACATTCCTAGGGCTGTCGGCATATGGAAATCTGTTTATTCAACACTTACTGGTGAAGTATCAATATAAACTACAATGGACTCCATCTCTCCCCAGTGAGAATAGGTTATATAAAAAATACTGGAAACAACCAGTATTGGAATATTACCCAAGGAAACACTTTATGTTTGTGGGAACTTATCTATGGAAAATACTATGATATTACTCTAAAGTGAAATAGAACTTCCACGTTAACAGTTATTTTACTTTTGGCACTTTCACACAAGCATAAAAACAGGAATTTGAGAAAATATACATAGACCTATGTCCATTGCAGCATACAGTGCAGCTGCCAGGGCATAGGAACAATCCTAATGCTTAATGAGAGTTTCATGCATAAGAAGTTCTGGTGTACATTCACAATGGGACACTGGGCAGTTAGAAGAAATGACAAAATATCAGCCCCATGAATGGAACTAGAGAATATCAGATTATGTCAAGTTTTTCAGTGAGAGATGGACAAGTACAATCTCATTCGTCTGTGGTGCACAGAAAACAAAGCATGAGAATGGACAAGATCCAATGATAACAGACACTGCCTCCTAACTCTAACCACACTCTGGGGTTCCCAAGAGGAGTTGGATGGGGGCTCAGATCACTGGGAAGAAGAGGCCGAGCACAGGGGCCACAGCAGAGTGTGGGGTTCTCTGGGGATTTGGTGCTGGGAGAAGCGTAGGGAGAATTGTGACCCACCAGCATCAACACTCAGGCTATTGTCATTGTTTTTCCCCGATGACAATAAAGAAGGTAAAGGGGGGAAACCCTCCATTCTGTGAAAAGGAATGATCTTTATTGAAGAAAAATAGACCACCCCTTACCTAGCAGGACATAACAGCCTCACTGGACTCTGAGACAAAAAGAGGAAGAAACAAATTTGTACTAGAACAGGAAATAATCACTACACTTTATATACTTGGTTTCTAGATTTCGTTTATATATTTCAATAAAAGAGAAAAAAAGCGACCCCCTCTCCCCTCTCCCCCTACACCTGAAGCACAGCCCTGTAGTCCTGGAGCAGAGTGCCCCCTGGTGGTCACACGCACCCCTGTCTCCCTCAGCATGTTTGTGACTGGGCTCACAGGGACTTGCCCTCAATGTGTCTCTAGCTCAATAATATACGGCTGTGTCCTCAGTTACCGAGTTGCTCAGTTTTAGGTAAACTTGGTTCTTGGAGGTGTCCCTGGAGATGCTGACTCGAAACTGAAGACTTGGCTTATAGTCTGTGCTTCCATCATACCATATAGCATCAATCCAATCCAGCCCCTTTTCAGGGGCCTGGCAGACCCAGTGCACATTATAGTCGGTTAGAGAGAATCCAGAGACGGAGCAGGTGAGGGACAGCATCTGCGAGGGCGTCACCAGGTTTGGTCCCGATTCCTGCAGCTGTACCTGAGACAGGACATCTGGGGACAGAGACTCACAGTGAGTCACAGCTCAGAGACCCCATGCCCACTTTGACCCTCTGTCCAGGTGATACTCACATCCGGGAGCTTCCACGAGAAAGAGGAGGAGCCAACGCTGATGCACATTCCTGCCCACCAGGTCCATGATCTCAGATACCATGTCGGGGAAGAGGGAGCCCGAGCTGGGGTGAGTGTGGACATCGTTTTAAGCCTGCACTGGGTCCCGAGTGCAGATTTGCATGGGGGAGCCTCTGGAGAGAAAGGAGGGGACCCGGGGGAGGCTGGTGCATGGGCTCCATGGGAGGAGGTACTGACTGTGACTCAGAGCACTCAGGCCTGTCCCTGGGGCCCTATCATAGCCGGGTCTCTTCCTCTAGCACAGTAAACGTGCTGAGGAGCTCTCAGGAAACTGGAATTGCTGAGGAGGAAACGGCAGCTGGGGAGGAGAGTCCCCGTGTATCCAGTCCCTGAGGACTAAAACAGCTGCCCCCATGGCCTCTAACCTGTATACAGACCCTTGCCCCTCCGTGTCCCTGTGTGGTGGCTCCTGTTCTTCCACTGTGTATGCAAATCCTGGGCCCATCAGACTGTGCCATTGTCCCAGTGAATTCTCACTTGGCTGGATTCAGTTCATGTCAATCAAATAGGGTAGGGCTTGCAGGGTAAAAAGTTGGTAACCATGGTGTGCAGTAACTGTACACTGATCACATGGAGTTTGACATTTTTAAATTTTATTAGCTATGTTATAAAAATAGTCGGCCGCGTGACTATTTATTTAATTTTCTCTAAATTTTTCAGGATACATTAAATATCCTTAAATATCCAACCCACACGGCAGAGCCTGGCAAGCCATCCGTGGTCTATGCCAAATAGACCAAATTGATATGCCAAATCCAGTAATAAATGGATCTCATTTCCCTAACCCTGATTATTCAGAGTCGAGAAGGATATGGAAGGAGAAGCTGATAAAACACCAAGGCAGACATGGGCTGCCAAAACGCAGAAAAACAAAAATGATTGTCTGTACTTTTAATGCTCGTACGCTGGCATCTGCTGCATCCATTGAAGACCTTATGGTACAAGCACGAAAGATCAAGTACGACATCATTGGTCTGACCAAAACGAGAAGACATCAATCCCATCATGCTGTTTTCGACACTGGAGAAGAACTGTTCCTTGGAACATGTGATAAAAGAGGCGTCGGTGGTGTCGGTATCCTTGTCAACACAAACTTAGTCACAAGCATTGATTCATTTGAATGCCTAACAACCCGAATCGGACGATTACACTTGAATAAATGTGGCTCACTACCGGCAGTTTCTATCTTTGTTGTCTATGCACCGACATCCAGTTATGGTGAAAAAGAAACTGAGAAATTCTACATAGAGCTAGAGAAATTCTATAAAGAAGATCACACCTTCTACAAGATCATTGTCGGTGATTTTAATGCCAAGATAGGACCAAGAAGATCAGTCGATGAACTCCACATCGGAACCCATGGCCTGGAATGGAACGAACAGGGTGACAGACTGTCTGAGTTCATCATGTCAACCAAAACCTTCCATGGTAACTCACAATTCCAAAAGGCTGAATCTAAACGTTGGACATGGGAGTCTCCCGATGGACGGTTCCACAATGAAATAGACCACATCATATTCAATCGGCGGTTTTGCCTAACCGATGTTGCTGTTGTCCCAAAATTCCAAACGGGATCAGACCACGGTCTTCTTCGTGCAAAATTCTACCTCACAGAACGAGGAGAAAAGAATGCAAGGTTTAAGAAGAAGACTCCCAGAACAACCACCAACTGGGAACTCTTTGGCTCTGTTGCAGCAACATGGGAAGATGCCGTCATTGACAACATTGATGAGGAATACGATCGAATGATTCAGCACCTCCATGATTGTGCAAGGAATGCCAAGAGAGAGATAACCACAAAAAACCGTCTTTCTTCGAACACTCTTGAACTTATTCGCCAACGTGGCGTGGAACGTGCCTCAGGCAACCACAAACAAACGTTCGAACTGGCAAAAGAGTGCAGAAAAGCCATCAAGGATGACCTCAAAAACAGGAGAGCAGCAGTACTGGTAGATGCAGCAGAAGCTGGGAAAAACATTTGTAATGCCCGCCTGTCCTTCACCAACTACAAAACCAAGATGACTGCCCTCCGACATCATGATGGATCTATCACATCTTCCAGAAGGGCAATGGAGAAGATTATTCATGACTTCTACTCAGATATCTTTAAGAGCCACATCCACTTGCCCACATACCACATACCACATGATGGATATGTCGTTCCCAATGTTCTCCCTTCCGAAATCCAACATGCCATCTCGTCGGTAAAGAAAAAAACAGCACCTGGCCCAGACAAGATCAGACCTGAACACCTGAAGAACTTACCATCAGTACTCATCAATACATTAGCTCGACTCTTCACACGCTACGTGTCTGAATGCAAGGTTCCATCCCAATGGAAAACCAGCAAGACTGTACACTATACAAGAAAGGAGACATCCACGACATTGGCAACTATCGCCCAATCTGCCTATTGTCTGTCATCTACAAACTATTCACTCGAGTCATCCTGAATAGGATTAGCAGAACACTAGATGAAGGACAACCATGTGAACAAGCTGGATTCTGAAAAGGATTCAGTACCATTGACCATATCCACACAATAACCAAGCTCATTGAGGTATCTCGGGAGTTCAAGATGCCGCTCTGTCTAACGTTCATTGATTTAAAGAAGGCCTTTGATTCTGTTGAGACGGAAGCAGTCATGGAAGCCCTAGCCAATCAGGGCATACAAACTCAATACATCAGGATCCTTCGTGAGCTCTATTGCGGATTCACTACCAAGATCTCACCATTCTACAAAGAAGTAATCATCCATATCAAGAGAGGGGTTCGGGAGGGTGATACCATTTCACCAAAACTCTTCAGTGCCACCCTCGAGAACATCATGCGACGACTAGAATGGGAAAACATGGGAGTGAAGATAGATGATCGGCAACTACACCACCTCAGCTTTGCTGATGACATCGTTCTAATAACACCAAACATCAGCCAAGCGGCACAAATGCTTGCGGACTTTGACCGTGAGTGTGGAAAGGTCGGACTACAGCTGAATCTTACAAAGACCATGTTTATGAGAAACAGCCTTGTTCCTGACGCTCCATTCGCTCTCAACGGAACCACCATCTCCGAATGCAACAGTTATGCATACTTAGGTCGAGAAATCAACATGATGAATGACCTGGCACCTGAGTTACGCAGGAGGAAGAGAGCGGCTTGGAATGCCTTCAAGAGCATTGAAGAAATAACTAAAAGGACAAAGAACCTCCAGCTACGAGCACATCTCTTTGATTCCACTATTCTTTCTGCATTAACATATGCCTCAGAGACCTGGACCCTACGAAAACAGGATGAGAACACTATTCGGGTCTCTCAAAGAGGAATCGAAAGAACTATGCTTGGAATATCACATTTTACTCAAATGAGAGATAGAATCCGGAGTTCTGATCTTCGTCAACGCTCAAGAATCAGGGACGCTGTCTCATTTGCCAAGACATCAAAAATCAGATGGGCTGGACATGTAATGAGGTTTACAGAGAACCGCTGGACTAGAGCCATTACTGATTGGATTCCACGAGACATCAAAAGATCACGTGGACGCCCACCTATAAGATGGTCAGACTTCTTCGTCAAGACCCTAAATGATCGGTTTGAGGCTCTACATGTTCCTAAAACGAACAGATACCATTGGGCTACGCTAGCACGCAACCGGGATGAATGGAGACGTTACTGGCACCCGCTCGAATAAATCGATGAATAACGGGGATTAAGTGATTAAGTGATTAAGTGATGTTATAAATAAATTTAAAAAAAATTGTTAGAAATGCCATAAAGTCTGCACATAGATCTTGTTCACAGCACTGGCATTGTGCAACCATTGCCACAGAACAGTGTACTGGTCAGTCACCCCAGTGGTTCTCTTTTGTCCCAGTAATTCCTCTTTCCCAACCTACCCAGTCTCCCATACAATGCCAAAACATGCATGCAGTTTAGATGGGTCAGATAGACACGGATTCATTGCTGAGGAGTGATCCATTGTATCATCATATCAAGTTTATTTCTCCAGCCATGGATGTACATCTGGAATTTTCTCAGTGCCTAGCTGTTATAATGAAACTCAATCTCACTCTGTAGATTTGGAGAGGAGAAAACATGTTGATAGCATGATGGTAAAAACATAACAGAAGAAATTTAGGAAGCATCTAAAAAAGAAGTATCTCTAACTTCTCAGAGAATTGACGTCATGGTTTCAAACTCAAAGTGGAGTTGGAAAAACTCAGATTCTGTTTTAATTTACCAGTTTAAAGCCAAAGATTATGGAGACATTGTCCTCTGTCCCTCAGGGACAGTCTTAAAAGGTGAGACAGACTCTGTGGCATGTACTGGTTGCCAGCTAGTCTCAACAGCCTTGATCAAGGAAATAACCTGGAAAGTTTTACAATTGATTTTTTAAAAATATGGACCACACTTATTTTTAAGCTCAGGGATTATTCTTAACTCTATGCTCAGAGAATCACTCGTGTGGGGCTCAGGGTTTGTGTCTGTTGGAGGGTTGGGGTGGGAATGACAGAAATCATCTCCAGATTGATCAGGCCAAATGCAAAGCAAGGCCCTGCCCACTGTACCATCTCTCTGGTCCCAGTTTGGAGTATAAGGTGAGGGCCCTGCTGAGATGCCTAGCCTAGAGCCACCTCCCCACCTACTTAGGCCTCCCCATGGGGGGGGGGGTGGAGTGGGGTGGGGTGGCACATGTGCTGGATGTTGAAAATAGCCTGTTTTAAAGCAGAGTTGCTAGCATACTTATAGAACATCTGAAGGGGGATGGAGCTAAGGACATAGGTGTGACTGATCATTTACATAGATAAACATTTGACAGAGGAAATTCTCTTGGGGAGATTAACTCAAGGAGACACTCTGTCTCTCAGGGACATCTAAATTGCTTTTATCTTTCCCTCTAGTTATATATGTTACCAATACTTGCAGATGTTTATGTTTGGATAATCACAGTAAGAGACAAAGATCCCAACACACAGGTCTCTGGGCTCTGACAAAAAACACGGCTTTTACCATAAATCCAGCCTAATCTTCAGGCCAGTTCAGCTGTTTCTTCCCCACGGGGGTCCTGCCTCAGCTTGCATCAAGACCATGCATTTATGCTTTCTAGAATGTCCCGTTTTGATGCTAGGGTAGCTTTGTCACTCGCCTGGGTCCATCCCAGTCCCTTTTGGGGTGTTAGGAAATACAGCAACTGAATCCTGAGTCAAGTGATTATGATCAAGAAATTATGCCTTGTCTGATTTCAGGGTGTAAACTCTAAATAATAAGGGTGCATCTTTTGTCAAAACAATCTAATCAAAGTAGATAGAGTGTTAACTAGAATTCATCTGGCTCACAGCTATTGGGAGTGTTGGGAGGGGGTGTTATTGGGGTTCTTGGTAGTGAAAAATAAGTATTGGTGAAGGGGAATGTGTTTGATTATTGCATGACTGAGACTTATACCTGAAAGCTTTGTAACTTTTCCCACAGTGATTCAATAAAAAAAGAAAGAAATTATGCCTAGGAGTAGATATATTTCAGATTCAATCAAGTCCCACCCTGTTCGTTACATTTTAGGCCATGGGTCTCGATGTGAAGTTCTTCGGCTGATCTTCTCAGTCCTATCTTGGCATTAAAATCACCCACAATGATATTGTAGAAGGTGTGGTCTTCTTTAAAGAACTTCTCCAGCTCCACTTATAACTTCTCAATTTCTCCATTATCATAATTGGATGTTGGTGCATAGACAACGAAGATGGAAACTGCTGGCAGTGAGCCACATCTATTCAAATGTAAACGTCCGATTCGGGTTGTTAGGCATTCGAATGAATCAATGCTCATGGCCAAGTTTGTGTTGACAAGGACACCAACACTTCTGACACCTCTTTTATTGCATGTTCTGAGGAACAATTCTCTTCCAGTGTTGAAAACAGCGTGATGAGTTTCGTGCCTTCTTGTCTCGGTCAGACCAATGATGTTGTATTTGATATTTTGCGCTTGTATCAACAGGTCCTCGATGGATTCATTTGATGCTAGCATACGTGCATTGAAAGTACAGATGATCATTTTTGTCTTCCTTCATTTTGGCAGCCTAGTTTGGCCTTGATTTTTTATCGGCCTCTCCTTTCTCATCCTTCTCAATGCTGCCATATTGGTGATGCCTTCAGGGTCAGGGGAATGAGACCCATTGTAACTACTGGTTTTGGCATATTGACTACACAATGGATAGCTTGCGAGGCTCTGCTGTGCAGGCGAAATACTCCTGGTAGCTTTTCAGGCTCTCCGAGAGGGATAGAGGCTCTTGGGGTGGCCTCTAATCGCCCTTGTAGGTGTTCCCATGGTTCAAACCATATTTGAACCCTATCAAATATGGTATGGCAATTCTGGAAGATGGGTATTCAGTGTCTTATAATGTGTCCGGAAAGCATCCTGGAGTGTGGTGGCGGCTGGGTAGTGGAGGTAGTAGAGGTCTGCCGGTGAGGTATTTATCTGGTACTGGTAGGGGTAGCGTGGGTCTTCTGTGCGCAATCCAATCCCTAGGTCTCTGGTGGTTGGTGGAAGCAGACAGAGCAGGGTAGGGTGGGGGCTCCTGATTTTAATCCCTTTGTCACCTGTGGTTGGTGGGAGCAAGCAGAGAATCTCTGTCCCCGGGTCCGTTGAGCCTGGAGTCCAAGCTAAATAGCTAAGAGGATGAAGAACCCCCGACTCCTGGCACATCTCTTTGATTCCACTGTTCTTCCTGCATTAACATACGCCTCAGAGACCTGGGCCCCTTGCAAACAGGATAAGAACGCTATTTGGGTCTCCCAAAGAGGAATTGAAAGAGCTATGCTTGGAGTATCATGTTTCACTCAAATGAGAGAAAGAATCCGGAGTTCAGACCTCCGTCGACGATCAGGGACGCTGTCTCATTTGCCAAGGCGTCAAAAATCAGATGGACTGGGGACGTAATGAGATTTAGAGACAACCGCTGGACTAGAGCCTTTACCAACTGGATTCCACAGGATGTCAAAAGACTGTGGCTGCCCACCTACCTGATGATCAAGTGAAGTGATTAATCAAGTCCCAAATATTAGGAGCATAGCATTAATGGTCTTTCTGTATTTAACCAAAGAGCATCACTCTATAGTAAAAATATAAAAAGGACCTAGGGGAAACAGAAAAGCAGGTACAAATACACAGCACTTCAAATACAAAGCAGTGCAAAGACAAGGCTTAAAATTAACAGAAAGTTTTGCCTTATAAGTAATCAAGACTAACGTGGGGAGTGAGACAATGAGAGGTAAAATACAAAGGAAACGTAAAAGATAAACTTCAACCAAATTAGGGATGCTAGCAAGCTTCTCAGGTAGGAGGAAAGGGGTAATTCACAGATGAAGCCTAAAATACTTTCCTTTAATATCCAACAAACACTCAGAAGAGTTCCATAGCTTAAGAGCAGGACTGGGATATTCACACAGCTGTAGCCTTGGGGTGATCACACAACAAGCAATCACATTTCAAGCATGACACAGTGATGGAAATTTCCTACACTATTCTTGTCTGGAGCACAGCCCTGAGAGTTTTCTAATATTGCCTTGCTTTAGAATCCTTTTAGTTAGCCACAGAATTCTCAGGGGATCACGCCTTTAAGCTCATTATTACGGGGACTGTGTCCCATTGGATGCCTGGAGGTGTTGCAGTTCTCCTTGGCACAGCCCCTTGACCACTAGAGGACACTGGACCTGTAGAGAATTCCCCAGGTCCCAACTTGTGACATTTCTGAGAATAATGTATATTAATTGGCCTTAATTTGCTGGTGCCCAATAGATCCAGACCTGGGAGAGAGATATATCTGGTGTCAGCAATACTTCAACCTTGCCTCTGCCTCACAGCATCAGGGCCAGTGCTCCAGCAGCTTCTTCCAGTCATAACAATCCACTGCTTCTCTCTGCCACCTGCTCCTTAGTGCACACAGGCATCCTCCCTCAGCCTCTAATTGGTCTCCTAATAAACTCTGTCAAGAGCCCATGTGGGCAGCTATGTCTCTGCCACGCTGCGCTCATAAACATTTGAGCATTTACTGCCTAAGAAAGATGGACCATCTCCTTGTTCCCAAAGTTCCTGTGGTTACGAGATAACTAATGCAGGGTCCAAACAAACATTGGATCAATGACCTCTGCAAGAGGAATGTTTCCCAGTCTCACTAAGAAGCTCCTCACTTCATGCTGAAACCTCTTCAGGGAAGACAGGATTTTTAACTCAATTTTTAACTCTTCGAGAGGAGAGAAATTTTCTGAGAAAATAGACATGGCTGTGTATTACTGTGAGAGACACAGTGTGACAACCACATCGTGAACATGTCAGAAAACTGAGGGGGGGAGCTGTGCCAGGTGAGGAGGTGACAGGGACGCTGATCCTTCTGAGTTCCTCCTCAGAGTCAGGGTCTGAGACACAGCATGGGGCTCACAGGGCCAGGCTTCATCTGCAGGAAAGGCTCAGGAACTCTCTTTGTTCATCAGCAACAGCCAAGAGGAAGATGGCTTCTCTCTAGAACACCTGGTGTTATTCATATTTTCTTCTAGGATTGTGTAGTGGAGCGCCCCAGATGGTACTGGAAGAACCACATGGAAGTTTGGGCTGGTGTCATTGCAGGTTCCTGAACTGTAGGTCTACCCATGGCAGACTCCCAATTTTCCCATTTTCTTTGAAATTCTGTATCTGCAAGAAATCCTTTTCTCTGAGAAGAAATCTTGGTGTTGGCCAGACTCCCTTCTTGAGTTTCTGTGGAGATCTGCCCCTTTGTACATCTTCATATCTCTGTATTTCTGAGCTGGAATTCTGCCATTGGAGAAGAGACAGTGGAGGAGGTGACCCTACATGAAAGGGACCATGGTCCCATTTCTACAATCACATGGTGGTAAGGAAATTGTCGGGGTCAGTTGTCTGTTAACCCCTGATGTTGGGGGCGCCTCAGCCCAGCTCAGGGGAAAGTCGTTACCCAAGCACAGACACACAGTCTGGGATGTGCCCGGGAGGGCTGGCAGTAGCATGGACCTGCAGACAGGATCTAGAGCTAGGCCTCAGTTGCAGCTCCCTCTGCCCCAAGACTCATGTACCTATGCTGAGTTTATGCCGGGTCTGATCTCACCAGTTGACTGATAATCCTGGGAAATATATGGTATGGAGTGACACATTAATTTTATACAGTCATTCAATATGGGAATAGTTAATCAAAATGAATCGCTTTCTCTCAATTTATATCCAGGACATATATCCATGGATGTATCACTTGATCACTTGACTTCCCGTTAATCATCGATTTGCTCAAGCGGGCACAAATAACGTCTCCATATTTCCCTGCCTCATGCTAGTGTAGCCCAATTGCATCTGTTCATTCTAGGAACACGAAGAGCCTTGAATCAATCGTTCAGGGTCTTGACGAAGAAGTCTGACCATCTAGTGGGCAGCCACGCGGTCCTTTGACATCCCATGGAATCAAGTCAGTAAAGTCTCTAGTACAGCGGTCCTCTCCAAATCTCATTACGTGTCCAGCCCATCTGATTTGCGATGCCTTGGCAAACGAGACAGCGTCCCTGATTCTTGACCGTCGACAGAGGTCGGAACTCCGAATTCTTTCTCTCATTTGAGTGAAACGTGATACTCCAAGCATAGCTCTTTCCATTCCTCTTTGGGAGACCCGAATAGCTTTCTCATTCTGTTTTCGTAGGGCCCAGGTTCATAGGGCGTTGCATCCATGGATATATATCTATGCACAAATGCATAGACTAGATGAGTGGAAAAGAGCAACATATACATATATATGTTCAGGATGTGGTTGTCACACTGTGTCTTTCACAGTAATACACAGCCGTGTCGTCAATGCTCAGCCTGCTCAGTTCCATGTAGGCTGTGTTCTTGGACTTGTCTGCAGTGAACGTTAGTCTGCCCTGGAGCTTCTGTGCATAGTTTGTATCACCATCACCAGGGTATATCCTTCCCATCCACTCGAGCCCTTGTCCTGGGGCCTGCCTCACCCAGGTCATCACGTAGCCCGTGAAGGAGTATCCGGACGCCTTGCAGGAGATCTTCAGTGATGTCCCAGGTTTTGTCACCTCAGCCCCCGACTGCACCAGCTGCACCTAGGAGTTCACACCTGTGGACAGCAGAAGGAGTGGTGGGCTCCACTTGACTGGCCTCATTCCCTCAGCCCAAGGCATGGGGACGCTTACCTGCAGCTACTGCCACAAGGAAGAGAATTCTCAGGTCCAGTCCATGGTGAGGACCATGCACTCAAGGGCTTCTGAAGGTGTGGGTGTGCCTGCTGTGTGAGGTTGTCAGGACACAGACATATCTGTATTTAACTCAGTGTTCCTCATGTAATTTGCATTATTCATGAGGAGGGAAAATTCATAGCTGAAGGCCTGGCCCAACCTGAGTAGGGGCTGGTGGAAGCCACCGGGTGCATTCTCAAAGGGAATCAAGTGGTCCACGTTCTGATCCTCGTTTGAGGAGATGACATCCTGCCCTGTCCCAAGATTCTGTGCCCACAGAACTCCCCCTCAGGGGACCAAGCCCTTTAAGGACCTTCCCCTCAGGGACCCACATCAGTATGGCCTGCACACATATGGACACAAGTAGCTTTGAGAATATTTCTGGAATCCCATACCTGCCCATGGGATACTACAGTGAGACTACAAAATCATCCTAATGCTCCAGTGGTTTCTATTGGAGATATTAAGAAGTCCAGAAACACCACCTACATGCAGGTTGTACTGCCTTATCAATATGTTAAGTGTTCTGTCCTCAAGACAAATATGCACAATTCCACCTTCTGTGTCCTGTACTGATTTTAATTTTGGTTTTCCTGACAAAGCAAAATTTAGTTTTATTGAAGAAGGAAATCCCGTTTCTGAGAGATGTCTGCATATCTGCACCCACTTCTTCCAAACCTAGCCTGCAACTCTGTGCTCTAGGAACTTGGCGAGCCCTGCAGCCCAGTTCCCCCATGCAGGGAGAGACTCTGGGCTCACAGGTGCATTAACTTATCATGTCTCTAACACAGGATTGAATCCTGGTTGTTTACTTCAGAATCATATTTTTCAAGAATCATATTCTTGTATGGCCCTTTTGGTTTGGTATGAGCCACACAGGATTTTCTGAGGGCTTATCCCTGGCTTGCACCTAGGAATCGCTCAGGTCTATGTATCCTCGATAATTATTGGCAAATCAAGTATATATATATATATATATATTTATGTATATATAAATAACTGTGTCACTCATCCCATTGTTCATCGATTTGCTCGAGCAGGTGCCAGTAACATCTCAAGGCGACACAGAGAAACTTAAATGGTTTGTTCAGTGTGCCAATAGCACGTGTATGGTCAGAATAGGCCCTAGCATCTAGACAGGAGTATCCACTGACACCCCTGTTGGGATATAGAGGCAATACAGGACTCAGGTACTGACCTGCATGTAATTGACTGGGTTCCATGCCCAACTCTGAGTATTATCTGCCTGCCAACATCCAGGAGGTTTTATCTGAGCATAGATGCAGGAGTCACCCTGACCATAGCTGGTGTCACCCTTAAACCAAACCCAAACAAACCTAAACACAAAACAATGGGCTATTGAGATGTGACGACATCTTCCCTATAATGAGGAAAAACCGTCTTTGTTGTGAATTTTGGTTTAACCTGGAGAACGTTGGAGACCAGAGTTCACCGAAGTGCATGGAGTTTAAAAATTCACAAACACTTTAAATTGTCTCTCCCTCTTAACATGTGAACGTTTGATTGGTAGTAAAGATCATATGAGACCATACCCCACACAGAACACTAACTCACAGAGCTTTTGTGTTTCATGAGCATTGACATATATGGACACCTGTGTCGTGACCATCACACCCCAAACAGTGGATGAACCCCTCTCCCCCATTTTTCCTTTAGCCCCTGTTATTTCTCCCCTCAGACCTCAACCCCACCTCATGCTCCCAGCAGTGCCTCCTATTTGTATGAGCCAGACACAGATTAACCCTCCTTCACTCTTTGGGTAGATTATGTTTGTTACACCCAGAGGAGCCCTGCATGACTCTGTCCCGGGCACTCCCAAGTCAAGTCACATTAACTTTGTAGAGACAGAAGCAAGAAAAGCGAGTTCTGCATCTTACATAAACCTCAATAATACAAAATCTGGGGAAATAGCTGAGTATTAGTCTTCAACCCATCAGGGAATTGGAGTCCTGGGCTTCTCTGAAAACAGAAATATGGCAAGTGAGGGTCTGGGGGAGTTTTCAAGCTCCTCGCTATGTGGTCAAGACTGGCTGCGGCTGAATCTTCAATGTCTCTCCTCCCTGATCTTCTGGCAGCTGTTTCAGGGCGTCACACCCAACGTGCTGAGAAACTTCAACAGCGCAGAGGTCATTGACAGGGGTTGTGTTGAAGGACTGAGCTGACAGCTAGGGGAGCCTGAGCTGTGAAGGTCTCAGGTGACTTTGCCTCAGGGAATCCACCCTCCCAGTGGGATGAGGGGAGATTACTTCCAACTGCACATTTCTGAGCAGGATGTGTTTTAAAGACTGTTTTCTGTGAGTTGGCATGCAGGGCTAAAGATCAACTGTTTCAGGTATCACTTAATCACTTAACTTCCCGTTAGTCATCGATTTGCTCGAGCGGGCGCCGGTAACGTCTCCATTTGTCCCTGTTGCGTGCTAGTATAGCCTAATGGCGTCTGTTCACTCTAGGAACATGAAGAGCCTCAAACCGATCGTTCATGATCTTGACGAAGAAGTCTGACCATCTGGTAGGTGGGCGGCCATGCGGTCTTTTGACATCCCGTGGAATCCAGTCGGTAACAGCCCTAGTCCAGCAGTCGTCTTTAAATCTCATTACGTGACCAGCCCATCTGATTTTCGACACCTTGGCAAATGAGACAGCGTCCCTGATTCTTGATCGTCAACAGATGTCAGAACTCCAGATTCTTTCTCTCATTTGAGTGAAACGTGATATTACAAGCATAACTCTTTCTATTCTTCTTTGGGAGACCTGAATAGCGTTCTCATCTTGTTTGCGTAGGGCCCAGGTCTCTGAGGCATATGTGAATGCAGGAAGAACAGTGGAATCAAAGAGATGTGCCCGGAGCCGGAGGTTCTTCGTCCTCTTAGCTATTTCTTCGACGTTATTGAAGGCGTTCTAAGCCGCTCTCTTCCTCCTGCGCAGCTCGGGTGCCAGGTCATTTGTCATGTTGACCTCTCGACCTAGGTACACATAGCTGTTGCATTTGGAGATGGTCGTTCCGTTGAGAGCGAATGGGGTGTCAGGAACGAGGCTGTTTCTCATAAACATTGTCTTCGTAAGATTCAGCTGTAGTCCTACCTTTCCACACTCACGGTCAAAGTCGGCCAGCATTTGTGCCGCTTGGCTGATGTTTGGTGTTATTAAAACAATGTCATCAGCAAAGCGGAGGTGGTGTAGTTGCTGACCATCTATCTTCAGTTCCATTCCTTCCCATTCCAGTCGTCACATGATGTTCTCGAGGGTGGCATTGAAGAGTTTCGGTGAAATGGTATCATCCTGCCGCACCCCTCTCTTGACATCAGCGATCACTTCTTTGTAGACTGGTGAGATCCTGGTAGTGAATCCGCAATACAGCCCACGGAGGAACCTGATGTATTGGGCTTGAATGCCCTGATTGGCTAGGGCTTCAATGACCGCTTCCGTCTCAACAGAATCAAAGGCCTTCTTTAAATCAATGAACGTTAAACAAAGCGGCATCTTGAACTCCCGAGAAACCTCAATGAGTTTGGTTATCGTGTGGATATGGTCGATGGTGCTGAATCCTTTACGGAACCTGGCTTGCTCGCAATGTTGTCCTTCATCTAGTGTTCTGCCAATCCTATTTAGGATGACTTGAGTGAACAACTTGTAGATGACAGACAATAGGCAGATCGGGCGATAGTTGCCAATGTCATGGATGTCTCCCTTCTTGAACAGTAGTACGGTCCTGCTGGTTTTCCACTGGGACGGAACCTTACATTCAGACAGGTAGCGAATGAAGAGCCAAGCCAGTGTAATGATGTGTACTGACGGCAGGTTCTTCAGGTGTTCAGGTCTGACCTTCTCTGGGCCGGGTGCTGTTTGTTTCTTTACCGATGAAATGGCATATCGGATTTCGGAAGGGAGAACATTGGGAACAACATATCCATCCTGTGGAATTTGGTATGTCGGCAAGTGGACATGGCTATCGAAGAGATTTGAGTAGAAGTCATGGATAATCTTCTCCATTGCCGTTCTGGAGGATGTGATGGATCCATCAGGACGTCGGAGGGCAGTCATCTTGGTCTTGTAGTTGGCGAAGGACAGGCGGGCATTACAAATACTTTTCCCGGCTTCTTCCGCATCTACCAGTACTTCTGCTCTTCTCTCCTTGAGGTCTTCCTTGATCGCATCTCTGCACTGCTTTGCGAGCTCGGACGTTAGCTTGTGGTTGCCTGAGGCATGCGCCAAACTACGCTGGCGAATTATCTCAAGAGTTTTTGAAGATACGCCATTTTTTGTGGCTATCTCTCTCTTGGCGTTCATGGAGGTGCTGAACCAGTCAATCGTATTCCTTGTCTATGTTGTCAACAATGGTATCTTCCCATGTTGCCGCAATAGTACCAAAGAGTTCCCAGTTGGTGGTCATTCTGGGAGTTCTCTTTTTGAACTTTGCAGCCCTTTCTCCCAGCTCTGTGAAGTAGAATTTTGCATGAGGGAGACGGTGGTCCGATCCCGTTTGAAATTTTGGGACAACAGCGACATCGGTCAGGCAAAACCATCGATTGAATATGATGTGGTCTATTTCGTTGTGGAATCGTCCACCGGGAGACTCCCATGTCCATCGTTTAGATTCTGCCTTCTGGACCTGTGAGTTACCATGAATGGTCTTGGTCGACATGATGAACTCAGACAGTCTCTCACCCTGTTCGTTCCATTCTAGGCCATGGGTCCTGATGTGAAGTTCTTCAGCTGATCTTCTCGGTCCTATCTTGGCATTAAAATCACCCACAATGATCTTGTAGAAGGTGTGGTCTTCTTTATAGAACTTCTCTAGCTCCAGGTAGAACTTCTCGATTTCTCTTTCATCATAATGAGATGTTGGTGCTAGACAATGAAGATAGAAACTGCACGCAGTGAACCACATCTATTCCACTACTTCCACTACCCAGCCGTCGCCACACTTCAGGACGGTTTCCGTACCTCCGCGGCTGCAGAGCAGCCATGCGACACATCATAAGACACTAAATACCCATCTTCCGGAATTGTCCTACTGTATTTGATAGGGTTCAAATATGGTAACACCTACAAGGGTGATTAGAGGTCGCCCCAAAAGCCTCTATCCCTCTCGGAAAGACTGGCAAGCTACCGAGAGTATTCCGCCCGCACGGAAGAGCCTGGCAAGCTATCCATTGTGTATTCGATATGCCAAAACCAGTAACTACAACTGGTCTCATTCACCTGACCCTGAAGGCTTCACCGACATGGCAGCACTGAGAAGGATGAGAAAGGAGAGGCTGACAAAATCTCAAGGCCGACCTAGGCTGCCACAACGAAGGAAGACAAAAATGATCGTCTGTACTTTCAATGCACGTACGCTAGCATCAGATGCATCCATCGAGGACCTGATGGTACAAGCACGAATGATCAAGTATGACATCATTGGTCTGACTGAGACAAGAAGGCACGAATCTCAACATGCCGTTTTCGACACTGGAGAAGAATTGTTCCTCGGAACATTTGATAAAAGAGGTGTTGGAGGCGTCAGTGTCCTTGTCAACACAATCTTGGCCAAGAGAATTGATTCATTCGAATGCCTAACAACCCGAATCTGACGTTTCAGGTATAACCAACTAAATATAGGGCACTTAAAGAATGACCAGCCAGCCTAGAAGTAATGTTGTTATATACCCCTGAATCATCAGAGACACTCCGGGCAACACGGCATTTATAGCAAACAGGAAGTGGCCTGATTCGGGAGCCAGCACCGTCCCAGCAGAGTCTCATTCGGGATGCAAGGGAAGGCCTGTCCTACAGCTCAGGGCACAGGTTGGAAACCCCCGTGGGATGCCCTGAGCCCCTTAGAGTGTGGCCCTTGCGGGAGGCACTTCCTGTGCTCCCAGAGGGGCAGGGAAAGAGCTGGTTCCTTGAGGGGCTGCAGAGACTTTCCCTCTGCACCACTTCTTCCTCACGCCACAGCCGTCATCCCCGACAGGGAAGCGATGGAGGCACTCGGGCAGTGCAGAGGCCTGTCCAAGCCCAGCCACGCTATGACATTACAAGGAAAGAGCAATCAGTTTTTCTATGTGTCTAAAATATATGGATTGTTGAGGGCAAATGTCCCACGGTGATAACTCCAGTAGGGTCCCACAATCTGCCTGAGAAGAGAAGACTCTCTGTCGAGTTCTTAGAGTTCCCTTCCTTCAGAGCGGGATGGATTCAGGGTAGGCAGGTGCGCTGGTGTGCGCTGAGTAAAGCTTTGTAATTTCAAGATCAGTGTATCAAGATCACGGGAATGTGACCCTGTGTCGGATTCAGGGATCTTGAAAAGTGCAAATAAATCAGGATCCTGAATTTGAAAGTTGCAGCCAATACTTATGGGCCAATTAAATGGAGCCCCACATCTCCCCTCTTGAGATGTGTACTTTCACGCTTTCGTGTCTAATGCTAGGATGTGCTCAAGCAAACACGGCTCTCTCCGCCCTTGGAGAAGCCCGTGTTCTCTTGAGCATGTTTCTCTCTCTCTCTCTCTCTCTCTCTCTCTCTCTCTCTCTCTCTCTCTCTTTCATTCTCCCTCACTCTCTTCCCCTCCACACCTTCAAAAAACCTCCAAATAAAATCGGTTATATTTCACTGCTTGTCTACTCCTGAAATTCCTTTCTGCAAGCGAGACAAGAACCCAGTAACCCTCGTGCCGGGGGTTAGAGGGTGATTGGAAGAAGGTGAATGTTTTTCTCCCCGCACTCACATGAGCCACGCGTGGGATCCACCGACATCAGTTTTAATCCTAGATCCCGAGTGCAGATTTGCATGGGGGAGCCTCTGCAGAGAAAGGAGGGGACCCGCGGAGGCTGGTGTGTGGGCTCCCTGGGAGGAGGTGCTGACTGTGGCTCAGAGCACTCCGGCCTGTCCCTGGGGCCCTGTCAGAGCTGGGCTCTTCCTCCAGCTCAGGAAACGTGCTGAGGAGCTCTCAGGAAACAGGAATTGCTGAGGGGGAAACAGCAGCTGGGGAGGAGAGTCCCCGTGTCTCAGATCCCTGATGACCAAACCCAGACACCACCCCCCCAGGGCCTCTACATTGTAGACAGGCCCCTGACTCTCCTTGTCCCTGTGTGTTCACATCTATTGTCCCTCTGTAGGCTCTACTTTGTGGAAAACAGTCATTGTCATTTGTTCAGGCAATTCAGACAGAGATAGGTCCAATCCATGGTCAATAAAATTCTCAGTAGTTTATTCACATATCAACTTTGATGAAAATTCTTTCACTTGTAGCTGCTTCTTTCTGAAACATACAAGCTACCTATGAGCTGCATTTGTGAATTTTCTCCTGGCGATGAGTCTGTTGGGAAAAGGAAGTGCTTGATCCTAGATGACCTTTTTCTACTGTTCTTGGCCTGTCGAGGACACCTAAACCTGCTCTGCCCTGTTTATAACTCCCCACCCAGAAGAGAAGCCATCTTCCTCTGGGCGGTTGCTGAAGGACAGAGAGAGGTCCTGACCCTTTCTCTCAGTTGAAGCCTGGACCTGTGAGCCCCACTCTGTGTCTCAGACCCTGACTCTCTAGGGAGGAATTCAGGAGGATCAGCGTCCCTGTCATTTCCTCACCAGGGACAGCTGCCTCCCCCTCATTTTTCTGACATGTTCAGGATGTGGTTGTCACATTGTGTCACTTGTACAGTAATACACAGCCGTGTCGTCAGTGCTCAGCCTGCTCAGTTCCATGTAGGCTGTGTCCTTGGACTTGTCTGTAGTGAGTGTGAGTTGGCCCTGGAACTTCGATGCATAGTTTGTACCACCAGTGTTAGGGTTTAAGTTCCCCATCCACTCGAGTCCTTGTCCCGGGGCCTGCCGCACCCAGTACATCCAGTAGCTGGTGAAGGTGTATCCAGAAGCCTTGCAGGAGATCTTCACTGATGTCCCAGGTTTTCCCACCTCAGCCTTCGACTGCACCAGCTGCACCTGGGAGTTCATACCTGTGGACAGCAGACAGGAGTGGGTGGACTCAACTTGACTGGCCTCGTTCCCTCAGCCCAGGGCATGGGGACACTTACCTGCAGCCACTGCCATCAGGAAGAAAATTCTCCAGGCCCAGTCCATGGTGGGCACCGTGCACTCAAGGGCTTCTGAAGGTGTGGGTGTGCCTGTTGTGTGAGGTTGTCAGGACACAGAAACATCTGTATTTAACTCAGTGTCCTTCGTGGAATTTGCATATTTATGAGGAGGGAGAATTCATAGCTGAAGGCCTGGTTCAACCTGAGAATGGGTTGGTGGAAGCCACCAGGTCTGTCCTCAAAGGGAGTGAAGAGGTCCACGTTCTGATCCTTGTCCCAAGACTCTGTGCACACAGAGCTCCCCCTCCGGAGGGCCAAACCCTTTCAGGACCTTCTCCTCAGGTCCCCCACATCTGTATGGCCTGGACACATCTGGGCAAACCTGGGCTTTGAGGTCATTTCTTGAATCCTGTAACTCCCCAAAGGATACCACAATGAGACTACAAAACCATCGTCATGCTCCTGTGGTTTCCAATGGAAATATTAAGTAGTCCAGAAACACTCCCTGCATATAGGTTTTACTGCCTTAGCAATATGATAATTATTTCTCCAAAATGATAAGTGTGCACAATTTAACCTTCGGTGTAGTACATTTATTTTAATTTTGGTATTCTTTTATTCCCCTTTATTTCATTTTATTTTTTTTACAGTTGTAAATTTATAATTTTTTGTGCTTTGGTTTCAATTATACAATGATCAGATACCCATCCCTCCACCAGTGCCCATTTTCCACCACCATGGATAATATCCCTCCCACCCCCATCCCCCCATCCCCCCTGTCTCTGTAACAGGGCAATCCCCTGTGTTCTCTCTCTCCTTTTGGGTGTTGTGGTCTGCAAAAGAGGCATTGAGGGGCAAACATGTTCAGTCCATAGTCTACTTTCGACATGCATCTCCCCTCCAGGGAGGATCCTCCAAACATCCTTTATTTGGTGCTCCCTTCTCTATCTGAACTGCCCTTTCCTCTAGGATACCCGGCTGGCCTCTAAGTTATGGAGTAATCCTCCTGGTGTTGATCTCAGCTATTCTTGGGTATTAACCTCATACTTTGCTACTTTATATCCCCCAGATGAATGCAATCTTTCTGTCTATCCCAATCTTTCTGACTCATTTCACATAGCATGATACTTTCCATATTGTAACACTTGTATGTAAATTTCATGACTTCATCTTTTCTAACAGCTACATAGTACTCCATTGTGTAGATGTACCAAAGTTTCTTTAACCAGTCATCTGTTCTTGGGCATTCAGGTCTCTTCCAGTTTCTGGCTACTGTAAAGAGTGCTGCAATGAACAAACAAGTGCAGATGTCACTTCGACTATACATTTTTGCCTCTCTGGGATATATTCCCAGGAGTGGTATTGCTGGGTCAAATGGGAGCTCGATTTCTAATTTTTTGAGAATCGTCCATACTGTTTTCCAGAAGGGCTGAACCAGTCAACATTCCCACCAACAGTGAAGGAGTGTCCCTTTCTCGCCACATCCACGCCAGCATCGGTTGCTTTTGTTCTTTTGAATGTGGGCCAGTCTCTGAGGTGTGAGATGGTATCTCATTGTGGTTTTGATCTGCATCTCCCTGATGATTAATGATGTAGACCATTTTCTCATGTGCTTTTTTGCCGTTCGTATTTCTTCTTTGAGAAAGTTTCTGTTCATTTCATTGCCCCATTTTTGGTTGGGGTTGGATGTTTTCTTCTTGTGGAGTTTAACCAGTATTTTGTATATCCTGGATATCAACCCCTTGTCAGATGTGTATTCGGTGAATATCCTTTCCCATTCTGTAGACTGTCTTTGTATTTTGGTCACTGTTTCTTTGGAGGTGCAGAAGCTTCTTAGTTTAAGATAATCCCATTTATCTATCTCTGTTTTCACTTGCTTGGCCAGCGGCGTGGCATCTTTGAAGATACCATTAGCTTCAATGTCATGGAGGGTTTTGCCAACTTTATCTTCAATGTACCTTATGGTTTCTGGTCTGATGTTGAGGTCTTTAATCCATTTTGATCTTACTTTTGTACATGGGGTTAGGCAGAGTTCTGAGCCTATTTTGTTGCATGTAGCCGTCCAGTGATGCCAACACAATTTATTAAAGAGGCTTTCCTTACTCCACTTCACATTACTTGCACCTTTATCAAAGATTAGATGAGCATATGATTGAGGGGAGATGTCAGTGTATTCAACCCTGTTCCATTGGTCTGCAGTTCTGCCTTTGTTCCAGTACCATGCTGTTTTAATTATTACTGCTTTGTAGTACAGTTTGAAGTTCGGGAGGTTGATTCCTCCCATTTTCTTTTTCCCAAGAATTGCTTTAGCTATTCGTGGGGGTTTATTGTTCTATATAAATTTCAGGAGTGTTTGCTCCATTTCTTTGAAGAATGTCATGGGTATCCTTATAGGGATTGCATTGAATTTATACAATGCTTTCGGTAGTATTGCCATTTTGACAATGTTAAGTCTCCCGACCCATGAGCAGGGGATATCTTTCCATTTCCTCATGTCCTCTTTTATTTCCTGAAGTAGCGTTTTGTAGTTTTCTTTGTACAGGTCCTTTACTTCCTTAGTTAAGCTGATTCCTAGGTACTTGATTTTCTGGGGCACAATTGTGAACGGGATTGTTTTTTTCATGTTGCTTTCTTCTCTCTCACTGTTTGCATATAGGAAAGCCGTGGACTTTTGGGCATTGATTTTATAACCTGCAACTTTACTATACGAGTCTATTGTTTCTAGGAGTTTTTTGGTGGAGGTTATTGGGTTCTCTAAGTAGAGTATCATATCACCAGCGAATAGTGAGAGCTTGATTTCTTAATTTCCTACCTGAATGCCCTTAATATCTTTTTCCTGCCTAATCGCTATTGCAAGTACTTCCAGTACTATATTGAACAGCAGTGGAGAGAGTGGACATCCCTGTCTCGTCCCTGATCTTAGAGGGAAGGCTCTCAGTTTTTCTCCATTGAGGATGATGCTTGCTGTAGGCTTGTGGTAGATGGCTTTAATTATGTTGAGGAAGGTCCCCTCTATACCCATTTTGGCTAGGGTTTTCATCATAAAGGGGTGCTGGATCTTATCAAATGCTTTCTCTGCATCTATTGATATGATCATATACTTTTTATCTTTTCTTTTGTTGATATGGTGGATTATGTTGATTGATTTCCGAATGTTAAACCATCCTTGCATCCCTGGGATAAATCCTACTTGGTCATGGTGTATGATCTTTTTGATGAGTAGTTGGATTCTATTTGCTAGTAGTTTGTTGAGGATCTTTGCATCTATGTTCATCAGGGATATTGGCCTGTAATTCTCTTTCTTTGTGGTATCTCTGTCTGCTTTTGGTATCAGTGTGATATTTGCTTCGTAGAAACTGTTCGGAAGTGTTTTTGATATTTCAATTTCGTGGAAAAGCTTAAGGAGTAAGTCCTCTTTAAAGATTTGGAAGAATTCACTAGTGAATCCATCCGGTCCAGGACTTTTGTGCTTGGGGAGACTTTTTATTACCATTTCAATTTCCTTGATGGTGATATGTCTGTTCAGGTTTTCCAGGTCTTCTTGGTTCAGCCTTGGGAGTCTGTAGGAGTCTAGGAATTTATCCATTTCCTCGAGGTTTTGATGTTCCGTGGCATAAAGCTTCTCAAAGTACTCCCTGAGGATCCTCTGAATTTCTGTGGTTTCTGTTGTAATGACCCCCTTTTCATTTATGATTCGGTTTATTAGGGTTTTCTCTCTCCCTTTCTTTGTGAGTTTTGCTAGAGGCTTATCGATCTTGTTAATTTTCTCAAAGAACCAGCTTTTGGTTTCATTGATCTTTCGGATTGTTTTTTGGGTTTCCATCTCGTTAATCTCTGCTCTGAGTTTTATTATTTCCTTTCTCCTGTTCGGGTTGTGCTCCTTTTTTTGGTTCTTCTCCAAGCTCTTAAGCTGTGAGGTTAGTTTACTTATGTGTGCTCGCTCCTCCTTCCTGAGGAATGCTTGTATAGCTATAAACTTTCCTCTTAACACAGCCTTTGCTGTGTCCCATAAGTTATGGTAACTCATGTTCTCATTTTCATTCGTTTCTAGGAATCTTTTGATTTCCTCTTTGATTTCCTGTCTAAGCCACTCGTTGTTCAATAGTGCACTGTTTAATTTCCAGGTGTTTGATTTAGTTTTCTGTTTTTGTGTGTGATTTACTTCTAATTTCAGCGCATTATGGTCTGAGAAGATTGTTGATACAATCTCTACCTTCTTAATTTTATGGAGGCATGTTTTGTGGCTCAGCATGTGGTCTATCTTGGAGAATGTTCCATGTACGCTTGAGAAGAATGTGTATTCAGCTTTTTGTGGATGAAGTGTCCTCTATATATCTATTAAGTCCCTTTCTTCCATTGTTTCCCTCAAATGTAGTATGTCCTTGCTAAGCTTGAGTCTGGTTGATCTATCAAGAGGTGACAAAGCAGTGTTGAAGTCTCCCACTAGTATTGTGTTGCTATTGATGAATTTTTCCAAATCTATGAGTAGTTGTTTTAAGTACTTTGCTGGTCTCTCATTAGGTGCATATACATTTATTATTGTAAGTTCTTCCTGTTGTACAGATCCTTTGATCAATAAGAAATGGCCTTCACTGTCTCTTATGACCTTCCTCACTCTGAAATCGATGTGGTCTGATATAAGGATGGCTACCCCAGCTTTTTTATGGGACCTGTTTGCCTGTAGGATTGTTTTCCAGCCTTTGACTCTGAGTCTGTGTTTGCTTTGACTATTGAGATGCGTTTCTTGCAGGCAGCAGAATGTTGGGTTCAATTTTCTAATCCATCCTGCCACTCTATGTCTTTTAATTGGTGCGTTTAGCCCATTGACATTGAGAGAGATTATTGTTATGGGATTTTTTCCCATTGTTCTATTGAAATTTGGTGTATTTGAGGTGACTGTCTTGCCTTAAAGTAGCCCATTTAGTTGTTCTTGTAACCACGGTTTTGAGTCTATGAAGTTCCTGAGCTGTTGTTTGTCTGTGAAACTGTGTGTTGTTCCTTCTATTATGAATGAGAGTCTTGCTGGGAAAAGTATTTTTGGGGAAGCATTTATTTCATTGAGTTTTTTTACTATGTCCCACCACTGTTTTCGGGCCATGAGGGTTTCATCAGAAAAATCAGCTGTGAATTTTAAGGATGCTCCTTTGTAAGAGATTTCTTTCTTCGATATTGCTGCTTTCAGAATTTTGTCTCCATCTAAGGTTTTGGTCATTTTGATCAGAATGTGTCTTGAGGTATTTTTATTCGGATTTCTTCTAGCTGGTACCCTTCGGGCCTCCAGAATGTGGTCACAAGTTTTCTTCAACTCTGAAAATGTTCTAGCAATGATGTCTTTGACAGTTTCTTCTTCATTGAGGTTTTCTTCCTGTCCCTCTGGTACTCCAATAATTCTTATGTTACCCCTCTTGGCTTCATCACGATCTTCTCTTGCCATCTGTTCCCGAATTGTGAGTCTCTTTTCCATTTTCTGCTCTTTTCTGGAGAGTCTCTGAACTTCATCTTCGAGCTCACTGATTCTGTTCTCAGCCGCTCTTACTCTGCTGCTGAGGCCTTCCACTGAGCTTTTCAATTCGCCTACGAGATTTTTCAGGTCTGACAATTCTGATTGCATTTTCCTCATTTCTGCCTTTAGATCCCCTTGTCTTCTATTGGCATTGCTTTCCATTGTTTCTTTTAATTCCCTAAGCATCCTAAGTAGCTCCCTTCTGAATTCCTTGTCAGAGAGGTTGTCTAACACTACAGTACTGTTGGTGTCATCTGGGCTAGACTCTTCAATATGAAAGTTTGGTGGGCTTTTGCGTTGTTTTACCATTGTGAGAGGTGTGGTTTAGTCCTTCACGTTCACTGTTACTATTCTGCTTGATATGCAGTGTGAGTTAAGATAGGCTTATGAGTTATTTGCTACTGTGTTTCTAGTGGCTGAGCTAAAATAGAGAAGTTTCCATCTAAGAAGGTAGCTTATGGTTCCTATGGCATACGTAGTGGGAAAATATTTCGCGGCCGCATTAGCGGCCATGGCTCTGGAAAGAGTCCCTGGCACTGGACAAGGAGTTGGGAACATCTCCTGTTTGGAATTGGAGCCGTTCAGCTTTGTTGCCCAGAGCTGGACCTCTGTGCCCATCCCACGCAGATCAGGGGTTGAAAACCGGCTTTCTAGGGGCTGGTTCTAGCTGCGCATGCCCAGAGAGGGACCCAGGCCCTTGGGGGCGGGCTGTACCTTTTGGAATTGGAGCCCTTCAGCTTTATTGCCCAGAGCTGGGCCTCTGTGCCCGTCCCACACAGATCAGGGGTTGAAAACCGGCTTTCTAGGGGCTGGTTCTAGATGTGCATGCCCAGAGAGGGACCCAGGCCCTTGGCGGCGGGCTGTACCTGTTGGAATTGAAGCCGTTCAGCTTTGTGGCCCAGAGCTGGGCCTCTGTGCCCGTCCCACGCAGATCAGGGGTTGAAAACCGGCTTTCTAGGGGTTGGTTCTAGATGTGCATGCCCAGAGAGGGACCCAGGCCCTTGAGGGTGGGCTGTACCCAATTTTGGTATTCTTGAGAAAGAAATTTTTTGTTTTAATGAAAAAGTAAATCCATGTTGAGGATATTTCTGCCTCTCTGCACCCATTTCCCTCATCTCTGTACCCCTTCTAGCCTGCAACTCGGTGCTCTTGGGACGTGGCGCCCCCTGCAGCCCGGTCCCCACCCTGCAGGGAGAGCCTGTGTGCTCTCAGGGGCTTTATTTTTATTTGTTTATTTTTAGTTTATTAAGTTTATATATTTTAATACCTGTAAGAAAATACAAAATACACAGTGTTTCTTTCAAATATCAAGTGTCTGAATGCTTCATTCATCCTTTGGGTTCAGACCCATACAATTTATTCATATGACTTCGCAGACTTAGCACTGAGACAGAACACTGCACATCTGCCAGAAGGAGAGGTGTTATGGGAATACCAAAGCACTACATCTTAGAGAGAAGATGTTGAAGTAAAAAATCCTCCTGAATATACACTGTGCATATGTAAACAAACATGCAGAATAAGAATCAACACGGGTCAAAATAGTGTTTTCTAGGAAATGGTCTTCATCTTCATTCATACATATTGAAGATGATTTTTTGTTAAGAATAATTAACAAAGTCCTGGTCCGGATGGATTCACTAGTGAATTCTTCCAAATCTTTAAAGAGGACTTACTCCCAATCCTCTTTAAGCTTTTCCACGAAATTGAAATATCAAAAACACTTCCAAACAGTTTCTATGAAGCAAATATAACACTGATACCAAAAGCAGACAGAGATACCACAAAGAAAGAGAATTACAGACCGATATGCCTGATGAACACAGATGCAAAGATCCTCAACAAACTACTAGCAAATAGAATCCAACTACTCATCAAAAAGATCATACACCATGGCCAAATAGGATTCATCCCAGGGATGCAAGGATGGTTCAATATTCGGAAATTAATCAACATAATCCATCATATCAACAAAAGAAAAGATAAAAAGCATATGATTATATCAATAGCGATAGCAGAGCGGGTAGGGCGTTCGCCTTACAAGCGGCCAACATGGCCGACCCGAGTTCGATTCCTCCACCCCTCTCGGAGAGCCCGGGAAGCTACCGAGAGTATTCGGTATGCCAGACACAGTAACAACAAAGTCTCCAATGGAGACGTTACTGGGCCAGCTCGAGCAAATCGACGATCAACGGGAGGGCCTTTTTTTTTAATAGATGCAGAGAAAGCATTTGACAAGATCCAGCACCCCTTTATGATGAAAACCCTAGCCAAAATGGGTATAGAGGGGACCTTCCTCAACATAATTAAAGCCATCTACCACAAGCCTACAGCAAGCATCATCCTCAATGGGGAAAAACTGAGAGCCTTCCCTCTAAGATCAGGGACGAGACAAGGATGCCCACTCTCTCCACTGCTGTTCAATATAGTACTGGGAGTACTTGCAATAGCGATTAGGCAAGAAAAAGATATTAAGGGCATTCAGGTAGTAAATTAAGAAATCAAGCTCTCACTATTCGCAGATGATATGATACTATACTTAGAGAACCCAATAATCTCCACCAAAAAACTCCTAGAAACAATAGACTCGTATAGTAAAGTTGCAGGCTATAAAATCAATACCCAAAAGTCCATGGCATTCCTATATGCAAACAGTGAGAGAGAAGAAAGCAACATGAAAAAAACAATCCCGTTCACAATTGAGCCCCAGAAAATCAAGTACCTAGGAATCAGCTTAACTAAGGAAGTAAAGGACCTGTACAAAGAAAACTACAAAACGCTACTTCAGGAAATAAAAGAGGACATGAGGAAATGGAAAGATATCCCCCGCTCATGGGTCGGGAGACTTAACATTGTCAAAATGGCAATACTACCGAAAGCATTGTATAAATTCAATGCAATCCCTATAAGGATACCCATGACATTCTTCAAAGAAATGGAGCAAACACTCCTGAAAATTATATGGAACAATAAGCCCCCACGAATAGCTAAAGCAATTCTTGGGAAAAAGAAAATGGGAGGAAACAACCTCCCAAACTTCAAACTGTACTACAAAGCAATAATAATTAAAACAGCATGGTACTGGAACAAAGGCAGAACTGCAGACCAATGGAACAGGGTTGAATACACTGACATCTCCCCTCAATCATATGCTCATCTAATCTTTGATAAAGGTGCAAGTAATGTGAAGTGGAGTAAGGAAAGCCTCTTTAATAAATTGTGTTGGCATCACTGGACGGCTACATGCAACAAAATAGGCTCAGAACTCTGCCTAACCCCATGTACAAAAGTAAGATCAAAATGGATTAAAGACCTCAACATCAGACCAGAAATCATAAGGTACATTGAAGATAAAGTTGGCAAAACCCTCCATGACATTGATGCTAATGGTATCTTCAAAGATGCCACACCGCTGGCCAAGCAAGTGAAAACAGAGAGAGATAAATGGGACTATCTTAAACTAAGAAGCTTCTGCACCTCCAAAGAAACAGTGACCAAAATACAAAGACAGTCTACAGAATGGTAAAGGATATTCGCCGAATACACATCTGACAAGGGGTTGATATCCAGGATATACAAAATACTGGTTAAACTCCACAAGAAGAAAACATCCAACCCCATCCAAAAATGGGGCAATGAAATGAGCAGAAACTTTCTCAAAGATGAAATCCGAATGGCAAAAAAGCACATGAGAAAATGCTCTACATCATTAATCATCAGGGAGATGCAGATCAAAACCACAATGAGATACCATCTCACACCTCAGAGACTGGCCCACATTCAAAAGAACAAAAGCAACCGATGCTGGCGTGGATGTGGCGAGAAAGGGACACTCCTTCACTGTTGGTGGGAATGTTGACTGGTTCAGCCCTTCTGGAAAACAGTATGGACGATTCTCAAAAAATTAGATATTGAGCTCCCATTTGACCCAGCAATACCACTCCTGGGAATATATCCCAGAGAGGCAAAAATGTATAGTCGAAGTGACATCTGCACTTGTCTCTTCATTGCAGCACTCTTTACAATAGCCAGAAACTGGAAGAAAACTGAATGCCCAAGAACAGATGACTGGTTAAAGAAACTTTGGTACATCTACACAATGGAGTACTATGTAGCTCTTAGAAAAGATGAAATCATGAAATTTACATACAAGTGGTACAACATGGAAAGTATCACGCTAAGTGAAATGAGTCAGAAAGAGAGGGATATACATAGAAAGATTGCATTCATCTGGGGGATATAAAGCAACAAAATATGAGATTAATACCCAAGAATAGCTGAGATCAGCACCAGGAGGATTACTCCATAGCTTAGTGGCCAGTCGGGCATTCTAGAGGAAAAGGCAGCTCAGACAGAGAAGGGAACACCAAATAAAGAGTGTTTGGAGGACCCTCCCAGGAGGGGAGATGCATGTCGAAAGTGGACTATGGACTGAACATGTTTGCCCCTCAATGCCTCTTTTGCAGTCCACAACACTCAAAAGGAGAGAGAGAACACAGGGAATTGCCCTGCCACAGAGGCAGGGGGGGATTGGGGGATGGGGGTGGGGAGATATTATCCATGGTGGTGGAAAATGGGCACTGGTGGAGTGATGGGTATCTGATCATTGTATATTCAAACCCAAGCACAAAAAATTGTAAATCTACAACTGTACCTCATGGTGTTTCACTAATAAAAAAAAATTTAAAAAAAAAGAATAAATAACAAAGCTTGTTCCTACATTTGCTCTTGTGCTTAAATATATTGGAAAATTATTACATTCATTTGCTAGTAGTATGTCTTCTTAGTTGGCTGACTGTGGCAAACAAGGAATCAGAACTACTTCAGTACCTGCTTTTCCTTTGGAACAACAGCAATATCTGTCAGGCAAAACCGTCAATTGAATATAATGTGGTCAATTTCATTGTGGAACCGTCCCACGGGAGACTCCCATGTCCAACGTTTAGATTCGGCCTTCTAGAACTGTGAGTTACCATGTATGGTCTTGGTCGACATGATGAACTCAGACAGTCGCTCACCCTGTTTGTTCCATTCTAGGACATGGGTCCCAATGTGGAGTTCTTCGGCTGTGTCTTCTCGGTCTTATATTGGCCTTACAATCACCAACAATGATCTTATAGAAGATGTGGTCTTCTTTATAGAAAATTTCCAGCTCCACGTAGAACTTTTTAATTTCTCCTTCTTCATAATTGGATATCGGTGCATAGACAATGAAGATAAGAAACGGCCAGCAGTGACCTACATCTATTCAAGTGTAATTGTCCAATTTGGGTTGTTAGGCATTCAAATGAATCAATGCCCATTGCCAAGTTTGTTTTGACAAGGACACCAATGCCTCTGACACCTCTTTTTTCGCATGATCCAAGAAACAGTTCTTCTCCAGTGTTGAAAAACGGTGTGATGTGATTGATGCCTTCTTGTCTCAGTCAGACCAATGATGTTGTACTTGATCTTCGGCACTTGTAGCATCAGGTCCTCGATGGATGCATCTGATGATAGCATACGTGCATTGAAAGTACAAAAAATCATTTTTGTCTTTCTTCGTTTTGGCAACCTAGTTCAGCCTTGAGATTTAATCATACTCTCCTTCCTTATCCTTCTCAACGCTGCCATATTGGTGACTCCTTCAGGGTCAGGGGAATGAGACTCATTGTACTTACTGGTTTTGGCATACCAAATACACAACAGATAGCTTTTAGGCTTTGCCGTGTGGGCGAAATACTCTCCGTAGCTTGCCAGGCTCTCCAAGAGGGATAGAGGCTTTTGGGGCAGCCTCTAATCGCCCTTGTAGGTATTCCCATGGTTTAAACTATATTTGAACTCTGTCGAATATGGTGTGTCAATCCTGGAAGATGGGTATTAAGTTTCTTATGATGTGTCATGAACAAAGTGGCCACACGTTCCGGAAAGTGTCCTGGAGCATGGCGGCAGCTGGGTAGTGGAAGGAATGGAGCACCGGACCACCGTCACCTTCGTGCAAAATTCTACTTCATAGAGTGGGGAGAAAGGGCTGTCGACATTAAGAAGAGAATTCCCAGAACGACCACTAACTGGGATCTCTTTGGCACTATTCTGAACACATGGGAAGATGCCGTTATTGACAACATTGACGAGTAATAGATCAACTGGTTCAGCACCTCCATGATTGTGCGAGGAACGCCAAGAGAGAGAAAGTCACAAAAAAAGGCTCTCTTTGAAAACTCTTGAGCTTATTCACCAACGTGTTTTGGCACATGCCTCAGGCAACCGCAAGTGAGCGTTCGAGCTTGAAAGCAACTGCAGAAATGCGATAAAGGAAGACCTCAAAGAGAGAAGAGCAGCAGTGGTAGTAGATGTGACAGAAGCTGGTAAAAGCATTCATAACACCCGCCAGTCCTTCGCCAACTACAAGACCAAGATGACTGCCCTCTGACATTCTGATAGATTTATTACATCTTCCAGAAGGGTAATGGAGAAGATTATCCATGACTTCTACTCAGATCTCTTCGATAGCCACGCCCACCTGCCCACATACCAAATTCCACAAGATGGATAAATCATTCCCAACTTTCTGCCTTCCAAAATCCGACATGCCATTTCGTCAGTAAAGAAACGAAGAGCACCTGACCCAGACAAGGTCAGACTTGAACACCTGAAGAACCTGCTGTCAGTACTCAACAATACACTGGCTCGGCTCTTCACATGCTACCTGTCCGAATACAAGGTCCCGTTCCAATGGAAAACCAGCAGGACTGTACGATTGTACAAGAAGGGAGAAAGGGAGACATTCAAGACATTGGCAACTATCACCCGATCTGACTATTGTCTGCCATCTACAAGCTGTTCACTCGAGTCATCCTGAATAGGATTGTCAGAACACTAGATGAAGGACAATCATGTGAACAAGCCGAGTTTCACAAATGATTCAGCACAATTGACCATATCCACACGATAACCAAACTCATTGAGGTTTCTCAGGAGTTCAAGAAGTCACTCTGTCTAATGTTCATTGACTTAAATGCCTTTGATTCTGTTGAGATGGAAGCGGTCATTGAAGCCCTAGCCAATCAGGGCATTCATATAATACATCAGGATCCTCCGTGAGCTGTATTACAGATTCACTACCAGAATCTCACCATTCTACAAAGAAGTGATAATTGATGTCAAGAGAGGGGTTCAGAAGGGTTATACCATTTCACCGAAACTCTTCAGTGCCACCCTCTAGAACATCATGCGACGACTGGAATGGGAAGGAATGGGAGTGAAGATAGATGGTCGGCAACTACACCACCTCCGCTTTGCTGATGACATTGTTTTAATAACACCAAACATTAGCCAAGCAGCACAAATGCTGGCCGACTTCAACCATGAGTGTGAAAAGATCGGACTCCAGCTGAATCTCATGAAAACAATGTTTATGAGAAACAGTCTCGTTCCTCATGTTCCATTTGCTCTCAATGGAATGACCATCTCTGAATGCAACAGTTATGTGGGCCTAGGTAGAGAAGTCAAAATGACAAATGACTTGGTACTTGAGTTGTGCAGGAGGAAGAGAGCAGCTTTGAAAGCCTTCAAGAGCATCGAAGAAATAGTTAAGAGGACGAAGAACCTCTGGCTACAGGCACATCTCTTTGATTTCACTGTTCTTCCTGCATTAACATACACCTAAGAGACCTGTGCCCTATGCAAACAGGATGAGAATGTTATTCGGGTCTCCCAAAGAGGAATTATAAGAGCTATGCTTGGAATATCATGTTTCACTCAAATGAGAGAAAGAATCTGAAGCTCCAACCTCCATTGATGGTCAAGAACCAGGGACGCTGTCTCGTTTGCCATGTCATTGAAAGTCAGATGGGCTGGACACGTAATGAGATTTTGAGACGACCACTGGACTAGAGCCATTACCAACTGGATTCCATGGCACATCTAAAGACTGCGTGACCACACACCTAGAAGATGGTTTGACTTCTTTAAGAGCAAGAAAGATTAGATTGAGGCTCTTTGTGTTCCTAGAATCAACAGAAGCCACGGGGCTACACTAGCACGTGACAGGAGTGAATGGAGACGTTACTGGCGCCCGCTTGAGCAAATTGATGATTAACGGGAAGTCAAGTGATCAAATTATAAAGCTTTTCATTTAATACTAAATCATATGTAATTATGTTTATCAGTCCATATTAGAAAATTGGTTAAGAGAAGCAGTTAATTTCAAATTTGTGCATGGGAAACTAGTTGATAATTTGTTTCCAATAAGGCCAGTAGTATAGTGATTAATCACTTAATCACTTAACTTCCCGTTAATCGTCGATTTGCTCAAGCGGGCGCCAGTAAAGTCTCCATTTGTCCCTGTGGCGTCCTAGTGTGGCTCAATGGCGTCTGTTCGCTCTAGGAATATGAAGAGCCTCAAACCGATCGTTCATGATCTTGATGAAGAAGTCTGACCATCTGGTAGTTGGGCGGCCACGCGATCTTTGGACATCCCATGGAATCTAGTCGGTAACAGCTCTAGTCCAGCAGTCGTCTTTAAATCTCATTACATGACCAGCCCATCTGATTTTTGACGCCTTGGTAAAAGAGACAGTGTCCCAGATTCTTGATCGTCGATGGATGCCGGAACTCTGGATTCTTTCTCTCATTTGAGTGAAACGTGATATTCCAAGTCTTTCAATTCCTCGTTGGGAGACTCGAATAGCGTTCTCATCCTGTTTGCATAGAGACCAGGTCTCTGAGGCATATGTTAATGCAGGAAGAACAGTGGAATCAAAGAGATGTACCCGGAGTCGGAGGTTCTTCATCTTCTTACCTATTTCTTAGACACTCTTGAAGGCGTTCCAAGCCACTCTCTTCCTCCTGCACAGCTCGGGTGCCAGGTCATTTGTCATGTTGACTTCTCGACCTAGGTACACACAGCTGTTGCATTCGGAGATGGACATTCCGTTGAGAGCAAATGGGGCATCAAGAATGAGGCTGTTTCTCATGAACATTGTCTTCGTAGGATTCAGCTCTAGTCCGACCTTTCCACATTCATGGTTGAAGTCGGCCAGCATTTGAGCTGCTTGGCTAATGATTGGTGTTATTAAAACAATATCATCACAAAGCGGAGGTGGTGTAGTTGCCGACCATCTATATTCACTCCCTTTCCTTCCCATTCCAGTCGTCCCATGATGATCTCGAGGGTGGCACTGAAGAGTTTTGGTGAAATGGTATCACCCTGCTGACACCATCTCTTAACATCGATGATTACTTCTTTGTAGAATGGTGAGATCCTGGTAGTGAATCCGCAATGCAGCTCACGGAGGATCTTGATGTATTGAGCTTAATTGCCCTGACTGGCTAGGGCTTCAATGACCGCTTCAGTCTCAACAATCAAAGGCCTTCTTTAAATCAATGAACGTTAGACAGAGCGGCATCTTGAACTCCCGAGAAACCTCAATGAGCTTGGTTATCGTGTGGATATGGTCGATGGTGCTGAATCCTTTGTAGAACACGGCTTGCTCGCATGGTTGTCCTTCATCTAGTGTTCTGCCAATGCTATTTAGGATGAATCGAGTGAACAACTTGTAGATGACAGACAATAGGCAGATCGGGCGATAGTTGCCAATGTCATGGATGTCTCCCTTCTTGAACAGTAGTACAGTCCTGCTGGTTTTCCATTGGGATGGAACCTTGCATTCAGACAGGTAGCATGTGAAGAGCTGAGACAGTGTATTGATGAGTACTGACAGCAGGTTCTTCAGGTGTTCAGGTCTGACCTTGTCTGGCCAGGTGCTGTTCGTTTCTTTACGAAGGAAATGACGTGTCGGATTTCAGAAGGGAGAACGTTGGGAACGACATATCCATCCTATGGAATTTGGTATGTCCAGCAAGTGGACATGGCTATCGAGGAGATTTGAGTAGAAGTCATGGAAATCTTCTCCATTGCCGTTCTTGAGCATGTGATAGATTGATCAGGATGTAGGAGGGCAGTCATCTTGGTCTTTTAGTTGGCGAAGGACAGGCGGGCGTTAGGAATACTTTTCCTGGCTTCTGCCACATCTATCAGCACTTCTGCTCTTCTCTCTTTGAGGTCTTCTTTGATTGCATCTCTGCACTGCTTTGTGAGCTCGGACGTTAGCTTGCGGTTACCTGAGGCATGCGCCAAACCACATTGGCTAATAAGCTCAAGAGTTTTCGAAGACAGGCGTTTTTTTGTGGCTATCTCTCTCTTGGAGTTCCTCGTCCAATCATGGAGGTGCTGAACCAGTCAATCAAATTCCTCGTCAATGTTGTCAACAATGCCGTCTTCCAATGTTGCTGCAAAAGTGCCAAAGAGATCCCAGTTGGTGGTCGTTCTGGGAGTTCTCTTTTTAAACTTTGCAGCCCTTTCTCCCTGCCCTGTGAAGTAGAGTTTTGTACGAAGGAGACGGTGGTCTGATCCTGTTTGGAATTTTTGGACAACAGTGACATCGGTCAGGCAAAACCGTCGATTGAATATGATGTGGTCTATTTCGTTGTGGAATCGTCCACCGGGAGACTCCCATGTCTAACGTTTAGATTCAGCTTTCTGGAACTGTGAGTTACCATGGATGATCTTGGTCTACATGATGAACTCAGACAGTCTCTCACACTGTTCGTTCCATTCTAGGCCATGGGTCCTGATATGAAGTTCTTCAGCTGACCTTCTTGGTCCTACCTTGGCATTAAAATCACCCACAGTGATCTTGTAGAAGGTGTGGTCTTCTTTACAGAACTTCTCCAGCTCCATGTAGAACTTCTCAATTTCTCCTTTATCATAATGAGTTGTTGGTGCGTAGACAACGAATATAGAAACTACCGGCATTGAACCACATCTATTCAAATGTAAACGTCCGATTTGGGTTGTTAGGCATTTGAATGAATCAATGCTCTTGGCCAAGTTTGTTTTGACAAGGACACCAATGCCTCCGACACCTCTTTTATCGCTTGTTCCGAGGAACAATTCTTCTCCAGTGTCGAAAATGGCATGATGAGATTGGTGCCTTCTTGTCTCGTTCAGACCAATGATGTCATACTTGATCTTTCGCGCTTTTACCATCAGGAACTCGATGGATGCATCTGATGCTAGCATACGTGCATTGAATATACAGACGATCATTTTTGTCTTCCTTCGTTGTGGCAGCCTAATTCAGCCTTGAGATTTTATCAGCCTCTCCTTTATCATCCTTCTCAGTGCTGCCATGTTGGTGAAGCCTTCAGGGTCAGGTGAATGAGACCAGTTGTAATTACTGGTTTTGGCATATCGAATACACAACGGATAGCTTGCCAGGCTCTGCCGTGCGAGTGGAATACTCTCGGTAGCTTGCCTGTCTTTCCGAGAGGGATAGAAGCTTTTGGGGCAATGTTTAATAGCCCTCGTAGGTTTTATCATATTTGAACTCTATCAAGTATGTTACAGCAATTATGGAAGATGGGTATTTATTGTCTTATGGTGGCGTAGCGGCCGCGCGAGTCTGGAAAGCGTCCTGGAGTGTGGCGGCGGCTGGACAGTAGAGGTAGTGTCGGTAGTGGAGGTCTGCCAGTGGGGTATTTATCTGGTCCCGATAGGGGTAGGGTGGGTCTTCTGTGTGCAATCCGATCCCTGGGTCTCTAGTGGTTGGTAGAAGCAGACAGGGCAGGGTAGGGTGGAGCTCCTGATTAGAATCCCTTTGTCACCTGTGGTTTGTGAGACCAGCAAAGAATCTCTGTCCCTGGGTCCGTTGAGCCTGGAATCCAAGGTCGCAGCGAGTTCTGCTTATCTTGCTCTGTGGGTCTTCAGTCATGCATAAGTCATGGCCGGAGCTGCCAAGCCAGTCCGGAAAGTGTCCTGGAGTGTGGCGGCGGCTGGATAGTGGAGGTATTGTCGATAGTGGAGGTCTGCCAGTGGGGTATTTATCAGGTCCCGGTAGGGATAGGGTGGGTCTTCTGTGTGCAATCCGATCCCTGGGTCTCTAGTCGTTGGTAGAAGCAGATAGGGCAGGGTAGGGTGGGGCTCCTGATTAGAATCCCTTTGTCACCTGTGGTTTGTGGTAGCAAGCAGAGAATCTCTCTCCCTGGGTCCATTGAGCCTGGAGTCCAAGGTCTCAGAGATTATAGTGATTACCACAAGATAAGCTAAAGCTAGTTGTAAACCCCTTGATTTAGCCAACTGAATCCAAGTTTGAAATCAGATCATTTCCACTTTTGAATTACTGTGCAAATATAGATTTTCCTCAATAAGAGAATGTTCTTGCAGCATTGAAGCCCTGTAATAGAATGAAATACTGGTCAGGATTTGATATGGACAGAAACAATGCAAAGAATTTCGAGAGTCTAAAGGATGGCGTTCTAGCATTGCCTTGATGAATGAGGAACTAAAGGCAACAACTCAGTAGTCAATCACTTTCGGAGTCAAACATGGATATTCAAAGAAATGATCAAAACACAAAGCAAAGATGGACTTTCCATTGTGACTGATACAAATCTGGCCTCCAGCGGAAATCTCAGGTCTTCGGCCAGTATTCTGTACCAGCCACCGTGCGCTTCACACGACCGAGCTTGGTAGTTACTGTCCATTGCTTTGTGAAGCTTCCAGCCTTGGAGAAGACTGTTTCCAGGTACCTCGGGTGGCAGGGCTGGTCGTGTGCAGCAGGGGGTCCCAGTCTCAGGGCAGTTGGTCTGGACGGGGTCTTGTAAGTGGTCAGAGCGCGACCTGCCATCCGCAGCCCGGCCCTGCCCCCCAGGTCTCCAAGTGGACGGAGGCCACCTGGTTGGCACAGCATAGGGAACTGCAGAGGAACGTGTTGTCGCCTGCGAAGAGGACGTCGAACACCGCCTAGGCTTGCAGCCTCGTGTCCTGCAAGTAGGTCCCTTCGGCAGAGTTTGGCCCGGAGCCCTCTTCTAGCCGGACCTGCCGCCCAGCTCCAGGGATCACAGTCGGTCTCCGTGTAGTGCGTCTATGCTCCCCATCAGGGGCTCCGGCGTCTTGGCTTCTCTAAGGCAGGCCCGAGTCCTGAGACACACTCAGAAACCTTGCTCAGGACTCAGGTCCTTCATGGGCCTTTTGATTTGGGTTTGAGCCACACCCAGCAGGGCTAAGGGCTTTCTCCTGGCTCTGTGCTCCAGGGATCGCTCAGGTAGATGCATCCCAGGACAATGTTGGCAAATCAAGTAGCTATATATTTAAAATTAAAAGGTGACGATGAGTGTTCTTTGCTGGGATCACTCAATCACTTAATCACTTAACTTCCCGTTAGTCATTGATTTGCTCGAGCGGGCGCCAGTAACATCTCCATTTGTCCCTGTCGTGTGCTAGTGTAGCCCAATGGCATCTGTTCGCTCCGGGAATATGAAGGGCCTCAAACCGATCGTTCATGATCTTGACGAAGAAGTCTGACCATCTGGTAGGTGGGCGGCCACGCGGTTTTTGACATCCCGTGGAATCCGATCAGTAACAGCTCTAGTCCAACGGTCGTCTTTAAATCTCATTACGTGACCAGCCCATCTGATTTTCGACACCTTGGCAAATGAGTCAGTGTCCCTGATCCTTGATCGTCGACAGATTTCAGAACTCCGGATTTTTTCTCTCATTTGAGTGAAACGTGATATTCCAAGCGTAGCTCTTTCTATTCTTCTTTGGGAGACCTGAATAGCAAGATCCCTGTCTTGCTGGGATCATGTAAAAGTAAAGTGAGGGTTGGGGGAGGGGATGCTGGGACCCTTGGGGATGGATGACGGGCACTGGTGGAGGGATGGGCACTTGATCATTGTATAACTGAAACCCAAGCACAAAATTTGTAAGCCTGTAACTGTACCTCATGGTTTTTCACTAATAAAAAAAGAAAGAAAAAAAAGTAAAGGTAAAAGGTAAAGGCCCTCCCGTTGATCGTCGATTTCCTCGAGCGGGCCCAGTAACGTCTCCATTGGAGACTTTGTTGTTACTGTGTTTGGCATATCAAATACTCTCGGTAGCTTGCCGGGATCTCCGAGAGGGGCGGAGGAATCGAACTCGGGTCGGCCATGTTAGCCGCTTGTAAGGCGAATGCCCTACCCGCTTCTTTCATTCAAATGAAAATTGTAAAAACCATCAAAATAAAGAGGATTTAAGTAGTTAGGAAAAGACTTTAATAGAAGCAAAATATATTAAATTTGTTACATTAAAACACAGCCCCCAAGAAGATTATTATATAACTATAGTAATAAGACAAATTAATGAGAAATCAATAGGATAAAATTAATAAAGTTTCATTGAACATATGACTTAAATTATGAATTTTCCAGTGATACACAAGAGTATTATTTAAAGAAATTTACTTAGAGAAATGCAAGGGCAGAGAAAGAGAGAGCCATGTTCAGGAGAGCACATGGGCTTCTCCAAATGGGAAATTGAGTTCTGATTTCCGATCAGACATGTTAGAATCTGGAAAACACCTTCCCACCCAGTACATGTGAGAACCTGAACAAATGAAACTCAGAGATTCACTTTCTGTCTCTCTGTGAGTACTAGGAAAAGAGAGAGAGAAGTAAAATAGTATTATCTAAAGAAATTTACTAAAAGATGCAAGGAGAGAGAGGAAGAGAAAGAGATGGAGAGATAGAGATAGAGAGAGATAGTGAGAGAGATTATGACAGGAAGGACAGTCCAAACCGAGTATCTGTCATCATCACATTAGTCATCCTTCTCCTTTATTGATCCCTAGGATTGTATATGGGTTCTCTCTCTCCTTTTCCCTCCTTCTTTCTCTCCCTCTCTCTGTCCCTCTCTCTACCTCTCTCTGTCCTTCTCTGTCCCTTTCTCTGTCCTCTCTCTTCCTCTCTCTGTCACTCTCTCCCTCCCTCTTTCTCTCCCTCTCTTTCCCTCACTCTGTCTCCCTCTTCCTCCCTCTCTCTTCCTTACTCACTCCCTCTCTTGCCCTCTCTCTCCCTTTTTCTCTCCCTCTCTCTCCCTTTCCCTCTCCATCTCTCTCCCTCTCTCTCCCTTTCTGTCTCCCTCTCTCGCCCCTTTTCTCCACCTCTCTCCCCCTCTCTCCCTTTCTCTCCCTCTCTAGCTCCCTATCTCTCCCTCTCTTCCTCTCTCCTCTCCGTCTCTCTCTCCCTCCCTTTCTTTTTCTCTCTCGCACGCAGGAGGGGCCAGGTTGAGCCTGCAGAGGCCCCTTGGGGCTGTGTCCGGCTGTGGGTAGCTTAGCCTTGGGAAGGGTCGCGGGGGCTGGGAGAACCTGAGGGTCTCCAGGGACGGACCGGACCCTCGGGGTCGCTGCCCTGGCTCTCCTCGGGGGTCACATCAAGGTTGGATCATTCCCCCTTGGGCAGGAGGCCACAGGTCAGCATGTCCCTGTTCCCGCGTCTGCCTCTGACAGACCCAGCTGCTCCCCAGGCGCCCGCGGCCAAGCGACTCCCCTGAAGGTCCCTCAGGGACTCTGACTGGGCTCAGGTCTGGGTGTGACTCAGTTTCCCTTCCCGCGCTCCCAACACCGCATGGCCCGTGTGCACAGAGTTCTGACTCTCCACGTTTCCTCTAGTTCGTAGTCACACAACAGGGCTCAGGTGACTCCAGGCTCTGCCCTCAGGACCCTCCTGGGGCCTCAGGGACCGGAATGGGCGCTGGGTGTCAATCCGGGTGGACTGCATGTAGGCGAGGGACGACACACTGTCCCCTTCCCGCACTAGGTGTCTCTGACAGGGTTACTGAAGTTCCCTGATATAAAGCCTCTCACGCGTGGTGGCCCCTGTCCCCGGGTCTTTCCAGGCACCTGCGAGCCCAGGACGTGAATCCTCACAGACTGACCTTCCTGCCTGTTTCTGTTTCCACCTCAGTCAGCAGTTTCCAGGGAGCTCGGACCTCAGGAAGGCCAGCAGAGTGGACGGAGATGACAGGGATGGGGACCTTTACTAGAGCCACAGCAACAGAGCAATGGGTACTTCTTAACTCTGTGAAAACAGGTTTCCAACCACCAACTTTAAGTTAAGATTTTTTAACCTTCTTTGCTTTATTTTCATTAAATTGTATACATAATTTTTTTCAGTCATTCTTGATATGTTTCATTAGTGTTGCCTGCCTTCAGATAGAAACTAAGTAAAATATATTGTTTATAATATATTTATTGTAAAGAAAATATTCTGGATCATAATTAGTAATATATTATGGATAGTGAAAGAAATAACTTTGTAATGAAAGTATAGATCGTTCATTTTGTTTTTTCTCATTATTAAACATTCTGAAAAAACACAAAAACTTTAAAATTGTTGAAAGGAATGAAGAAAGTGTGCAATTTGCTGCAACATGGATGGAAGTAGAAGACATCACGTTAAATGAAGTAAGTCAGGAGAAGAACGACGAACACAGAGTGACATTCTTATATGTGGTGTTTCTGTCAATTGAATGAGGAAATGCAGTGATTTAAAGGGTGGATTTAAAGGATTGGCCCCAGAGTTTGAAGGGGAGGGGAGAGGAGATAGATGAGAAGCAATGGGGCAGGGGCCAAGGGAACTTGGGGACACAGGTGGTGTCAAGGAATGATGAGCATCCTAGCCACAGAGTCACAACACAGACTCGGACCTGGCTGTGTCGTCCCTCCACTGCTCTGCCCCTGAGCAAAGAATCTTGTTCCTGTCCTTCAGCGCACACAAATCCTTGTGGAGGGACAGTGGTATCAGGTCCCAGGACAAAGAGAGGGTCCCGTGGAAGGTCTGGAGCAGGACAGGCAACTTCAATGAGGAACTGCACCACATCTCAATTGCGGGACGAGAACAGGAAGCAGTCAGCAGGCCCCGCAGAGAGTCAGCACACACCTGCAGGGGACTGGCCCCTGGGGAACAGAGCTGAAGCAGAGTCACCACCAGAACTAGGAAAACAAGACAGACACGTGAGAGAGAAGCACGGGGTTGGGGCTCTAAGTGCTGACTCGCCCTTTCTCACTGCTCTACACCAAGGCCGTCAGAAGAGCAGGGACAGCAACTCTAGCCATTTACCTGCTCACCTGCCCAGGGAAGCTGCTCCCTGTCCAAGGGTCTCTACACTGCAGGACTGAGGGGCAGCATCTCTAAAGTGGATTTATCTCAGGGTTGTTTCCTCTGGGAGAAAGAGCATTAAGCCTTTATAGGACCTTTCCCAGATACTTCCCGCACCCCCCTCCTCAGCAGCATTCTCTATTTATCATCTTACATTCTAGAAAGTTTACATAGGACTTAACTCTTTGTTTCCTAGTGTTGTCAGACATCTCCCTAGGGCGAATGACACACTGGGAAACTGTATCTCGCAGATTGTCGTAGATGGGTACGAGTTGTCTGGGACATGTGACTACATGAGTTGGGGCTATGCACACCTTGAGTGGTGTGGGAGGGCTTGTGTGCAGCCCAGTGTGGGGCGCTGAGCCCAGATCAATGGAAGCTGGTACCAAATGCCTCTTGTCAAGGTGGCCTCTGGTCAGACACGGCTTCTATCAGGCCTTAGATTGAGCACCTTGGGGTGACAAGGAGGGAAGTGTTGGGGTGCCATGCGCTGAGGTGGTCCCACTGGCTTTCCCAGGTGATGTGGCAGTGATCGGCATGGGAGCAAGGAATGGAAAGGGCTCCAATGGGGGTCTGAGGTCAATTCCATCCTGGTACTGTGGGTGAGCAGGGAGTGTGGGGACAGATGTTGCTGTTGGACTGTGTGAGACTTATGCATTTGTTCATGAATATGTGTCCATGGACATAGGTGCTCAATATCAAATAAGAGAAATTGACAAATTTTGATTATTTATTCTGAGATTATAAGGCATGCACAAAATTTAATCTCACTCAATAACATGTATTTCCCAGGAATATTGGTCAATTGTTCAGGTCAGACCCAGGTAAACTCAGCTGGGATGCATGACCCTGGGGTGGAGGGAGCAGCCTCTGAGGCCTCGCTTTAGGTCCTATCTGCTGGTCCATGCTACTGCCAGCTCTCCTTGGCACTCCCCAGACCATGTGTCTGTGCTTGAATCAGGACATTCCCTCGAGTTGGGCTGAGATGCTCCCAACACCAGGACTTCACAGAGCCTGACCCTGACCATTTTCTTACCATCACGTGATAGGAGAAATGTGGCCACGGTCCCGCTCATAGAGGGTCAACTCCTACACTGTCCCTTCTCCATGTCAGGATTCCAGCTCAGGAATATGGAGATACAAACATGCACAGAGGGTCAGGGCTCTACAGAAACTCCAAAAGAGGCTCAGGGCCAACAGCAGGATTTCGTCTGAGAGAAAAGGATTTCTTGCAGAGACACAGAATTTTTTTAAAAAAGTGTAACATTGGGAGTCTGCCATGTGTAAACCTATGGTTCAGCAACCTACAATGATACCAGCCCAAACATTCATGTGGTTCTTCTTGTACCATCTGAGGCGCTCCACACAAAATCTTAGAAGAAAATATGAGGAACACCAGGTGTTCTCGAGAGAAGCCATCTTCCTCTTGGCTGTTGCTGAAGGACAGAGAGAAATCCTGAGCCTTTGCCTTAGATGAAACCTGGATCTCTGAGCCCCATTCTGTGTCTCAGACCCTGATTCTGAGGAGGAAGCCATGAGAATCAGTGTCGCTGTCGTCTCCTCATCTGGCACAGCTGCGTCCCCCACAGTTTTCTGGCACACTCAGGATGTGGTTGTCACACTGTGTATAACCAACAGTAATACACGGCGGTGTCCTCAGTGCTAAGCTTGCTCAGTTCCATGTAGGCTGTGTCCTTGGACCTGTCTACAGTGAGTGTGAGTCTTTCCTGGAACTTTGTTGCGTAGTTTGTATCATCAGTCTTTGTGTTAATCCTTCCCATCCACACGAGCCCTTGCCCTGGGGCCTGCTGCACCCACTGCATATAGTAGTCAGTGAAGGTGTATCCGGATGCCTTGCAGGAGATCTTCACTGATGTCCCAGGTTTTCCCACCTCAGCCCCCGACTGCACCAGCTGCACCTGGGAGTTCACACCTGTGGACAGCAGACAGGAGTGGGTGGACTCCACTTGACTGGCCCCGTTCCCTCATCCCAAGGCATGGGGACGCTTACCTGCAGCCACTGCCACCAGGAAGATAATTCTCCAGGTCCAATCCATGGTGGGGACCTTGTACCCAGGGGTTTCTGAAGGTGTGGGTGGGTGTGCCTGCTGTGTGAGGTTGTCAGGACACAGACACATCTGTATTTAACTCAGTGTCCCTCGTGTCATTTTCATATTCATGAGGAGGTGGAATTCATAGCTGAAGGCCTGGTCCAACCTGAGAAGGGGTTGGTGGAAGCCACTGAGTCCATCATCAAGGGGAGTGAAGAGGTCCACGTTCTGATCCTTGTTTGAGGAGATGAGTCCATGCCCTGTCCCAGGACTCTGTTCACACAGAGCTCCCCATCAGGGGGCCAAGCCCTTTCAGGACCTTCCCCTTAGGACCCCACATCTGTATGGCCTGGATACATCTGGACACACCTGGGCTCTGAGGTTATTTCTGGGATCCTGGAACTCCCCAAGGGATACTACATTGAGACTACAAAGCCATCCTAATATCCCAGGAGTTTCCATTAGAGATATTAGGAAGATCAGAAACACCCCCTGCATAAAGGTTTTACTGCCTTATCAATCTGATGAATGTTTCTCCACAAACCATAAGTATGCACAAATTAACCGTTTTAGTTGTATACATATTTTGATTTCAGTTTTCTTAATCACTTCACTTAATCACTTAACTTCCCGTTAGTCGTCGATTTGCTCGAGCGGGCGCCAGTAACGTCTCCATTTGTCCCTGTCGCGTGCTAGTGTAGCCCAATGGCATCTCTTCGCTCCGGGAACATGGAGGGCCTCAAACCGATCGTTCATGACCTTGACAAAGAAGTCTGACCATCTGGTAGGTGGGCGGCCACGCGGTCTCTTGACATCCCGTGGAATCCAATCAGTAACAGCTCTAGTCCAACGGTCGTCTTTAAATCTCATTACGTGACCAGCCCATCTGATTTTCGACACCTTGGCAAATGAGACAGCGTCCCTGATCCTTGATCGTCGACGGATGTCAGAACTCCGGATTCGTTCTCTCATTTGAGTGAAACGTGATATTCCAAGCATAGCTCTTTCTATTCTTCTTTGGGAGACCTGAATGGCGTTCTCATCTTGTTTGCGTAGGGCCCAGGTCTCTGAGGCATATGTTAATGCAGGAAGAACAGTGGAATCAAAGAGATGTGCCCGGAGCCGGAGGTTCTTTGTCCTCTTAGCTATTTCTTCGACGTTCTTGAAGGCGTTCCAAGCCGCTCTCTTCCTCCTGCGCAGCTCGGGTGCCAGGTCATTTGTCATGTTGACCTCTCGACCTAGGTACACATAGCTGTTGCATTCGGAGATGGTCGTTCCATTGAGAGCGAATGGGGCGTCAGGAACAAGGCTGTTTCTCATAAACATTGTCTTCGTAAGATTCAGCTGTAGTCCTACCTTTCCACACTCACGGTCAAAGTCGGCCAGCATTTGTGCCGCTTGGCTGATGTTTGGTGTTATTAAAACAATGTCATCAGCAAAGCGGAGGTGGTGTAGTTGCCGACCATCTATCTTCACTCCCATTCCTTCCCATTCCAGTCGTCGCATGATGTTCTCGAGGGTGGCACTGAAGAGTTTTGGTGAAATGGTATCACCCTGCCGCACCCCTCTCTTGACATCAACGATCACTTCTTTGTAGAATGGTGAGATCCTGGTAGTGAATCCGCAATACAGCTCACGGAGGATCCTGATGTATTGGGCTTGAATGCCCTGATTGGCTAGGGCTTCAATGACCGCTTCCGTCTCAACAGAATCAAAGGCCTTCTTTAAATCAATGAACGTTAAGCAGAGCGGCATCTTGAACTCCCGAGAAACCTCAATGAGCTTGGTTATCGTGTGGATATGGTCGATGGTGCTGAATCCTTTGCGGAACCCTGCTTGCTCACATGGTTGTCCTTCATCTAGTGTTCTGCCAATCCTATTCAGGATGACTCGAGTGAACAACTTGTAGATGACAGACAATAGGCAGATCGGGCGATAGTTGCCAATGTCATGGATGTCTCCCTTCTTGAACAGTAGTACGGTCCTGCTGGTTTTCCATTGAGATGGAACCTTGCATTCAGACAGGTAGCGAGTGAAGAGCCGAGCCAGTGTATTGATGAGTACTGACGGCAGGTTCTTCAGGTGTTCAGGTCTGACCTTGAGAAAACAAAATTTAGTTTTATTGAAGAAGGAAATCTATTCTGAGATTTCTGCCTCTCTGCATCCATTTCTCCCATCTCTGCACCCCGTGTAGCTTGCAACTCTGTGCTCTTGTGACTTGGTGCCCCCTGCAGCCCGGTCCCCACCCTGCAGGGAGAGCTTCTGGGCTCTCAGGGGCTTCAACCTCTTGGCATCTCTAACACATGATTGTATTAGGTCTTTACTTCAGAAGCCTTCCTCATAGTTCTACTCTTTTATGGACCTTTTGATTTGGTTTTGAGCCACACCTGGTAGGTCTGAGTGCTTATTCCTGGCTCTGTGTTCAGGAATCACTCAGAAAAATATTGTCAAATATTGACAAATATTGACAAATCAAGTAAAATAGGAAAAATTTACTTGATTACTTGACTCAGAAAAATATGCATCCCAGGAAAATATTTACAAATCAAGTAGTTATATATATAAAAATTAAAAGTTGACACTGAGTATTCTCTGCTGGGCCTATGTAAGAGTAATATAATGATACTTAATTCACTGAAATAAATACAGTAAAAAGCATCAAAATAAAGAGGATGTATGTCTTAAGCCAAGACTTTAATAAAAACAATACATTAAATCTGTTAAATTAATTAAGCCTTTTAAAAAAAAAACAGGTGTGACTATAACACAGCTGCCAACAAGTTTATTATATGACTGTAGTAGTAGGACAAATATAATTAGATCAGAAATGAATAGGATAAAATTAATAAAGTTTTAGGGCGATAGCACAGTAGGTAGGGCGTTTGCCTTGCACGTGGCCGACCCGGGTTCAATTTCTCCCTCCCTCTCGGAGAGCCTAGCAAAAGCAACTACTCAACAACTACCGAAAGCATCCTGCCCTCATGGCAGTTCCTGGCATATTCGACATGCGAAAAACAGTAACAAGTCTCACAATAGAAATGTTACTGGTGCCCGCTCTAGCAAATCGATGAACAATGGGACAACAGTGCTACCATGCTTATTAAGCATATGAATTGAAGTCTGAATTTTTTAGCGATACACTGAAACAGTATTATTTAAAGAAATTTTCTTAGAGAAATGCAAGGGGAGAGAAAGAGAGAGCTGTGTTCAGGAGAGCACATGGGCTTCTCCAAATGGGAAAAATCCTTGGGTTCTGATTTTAGGTCAGACATGTTAGAAGTCTGGAAAACATCTTCTCACCGAGATCAATCAAAAACCTGAACAAGTGAAAGTCAGAGACTCATTTTCTGTCTCTCTGTGAATACTAGAAAAAGAGAGATTTAGTGAGAAGTAAAATAGTATTATCTAAAGAATTTACTTAGCGATGCAAGGAGAGATACGGAGAGAGATAGAGATAGTGAGAGAGAGGGCGAGGGACAGATAAAGAGAGATAGTGAGAGAGAGGGAGAGAGATGGCACAGGATTATGACATAAAGGACATCCAAATACAGAATCTGTTCATCACATGACCCATTCTTCTTCTTTATTGATCCCTTGGATCCTATAAGGGTTCTCTGTGTATGTGTCTCTCTCTCACTTTCTCTCCCTCTCCCTCCCTCTCTCTCCCTCTCTCTCTCACCTTCTCTCTCCATTTCTCTCTCCATCTCTCTCCTCTCTAACCCTCTCCCTTTCTCTGTCCCTCTCCCTCCTCTCTCTGTCCCTCGTCTCTCTGTCCTTCTCTCTCCCGCCTCTCTCACCCTCTCCCTCTCTCCCTCCCTCTCTCTCACAACCTCTCTCTGTTCCTCTCTCCCTCCTTCTCTTCTCTCTCTCTCTCTCTCTCTCTCTCTCTCTCTCTCTCTCTCTCTCCTCTCCCTAACTATCTCTCTCTCTCCCGCAGGAGGGGACGGGCCGACCTAGCAGAGGCCCCTCAGGGCCATGTCCGGCCTGTGGGAAGCTGCTCATGGCTGCTGCTGCTGGTGTTGAGGGTCATGGAAGGGACCAAGAGGGCCTGAGGGTCTCCAGTCTCCCAAGGGTTAAGCTGGAACTTCGGGGTCTCTGCCCTGGACCTCCCGGTTGTCACACTGAGGCTGGACCATCCCCTGAGGGCAGGAGGCCCCTGGTCAGCAGGTCCCTGCCCCCTTGTCTGCCTCTGCTGCTCCCCAGGAGCCCGCTGCCATGAGACGTGTCTCTCTCCCGTGGGTTCCTCAGGGACCCTGCCGGGCTCAGGTCTGGGTGTGACTCAGTTTCCCTTCCCAGCAGTTCTCCTCACAGATAACACACAGCTATGTTCTGTCTTTGCCTCTAAATGGTTAATTCACGTATTTGCCTATTTTTGACATTGTTTCTGGAGTAGATTGGCCTTTCAGTGGGTCAGTAGAAGGTGAGTTACTGCCAGTACCAAGTATGATTGCAACACTGAGTCATCACTGCTCTAGGTGCTGAGCAGACCCAACTCCTGTGATAACCTCTGGAACTGGGTCCAGACAGTCCAAAGGCAGCACTTGAGTGTCTTAGATACCCCTAACATGCCGTGTGTCCCCAAGACCCTACCAGATGTACCTCTCTTTAGTCAACTGTAACTGCACGGTATGTTGTGGCAACTACTGTATCAAGTTATTTTTCACTCCCATCCACTCTCAGTCCCAGTGCCTCTTTTCCTTCACACAATACCTCCTATCCAACAGCCAGAAGAACCCAGAAGAACTCAGACTTCATGTGGAATGTTCTGGGCATTGTCCTGTTCACCCGGTTAGGGAGACTCGGGAAGTCTATGGAACCCTTACATCATCCATGGGACCAGACTTTCAAAAGTGTCTTCTGGTTTTGATGGCTTGGACGTCAATGAAGGTCATGACTGTCAGATCAAGCACAAATAGATTATCATATGGTCAGGACACAAGTCCAAATACTAGTCTGAAGGGCAACTAATGTGTAGTACTGCTAGGTGATTCACACAAAGTACAGTTAAACAGTGAAGCAGGACATCAGGCACAGCAGATTTTACTGTATCACGGTATCACTGCAATCCCATTATTCATCAATTTGTTCGAGCGGGCACCAGTAACATCTGCTTTCATCCTAGCCCTGAGATTTTAGCAGCCTCTCCTTACTTGTCCTTCCCAATGGTGCCTCAATGGAGGCTCTTTCAAGGTCAGAGGAATACATTGTTAGTGTATTTGGCATATCGAGTATGCCACAGGACCTTGCCAGGCTCTACCGTACAGGCAGGATACTCTCAATACTTTGCTGGGTTCTCCGAGAAGTGGAACTAGACTATAAGGGAGTTTGGTTTTATAGTCTCTGGATCTTGGACATTGATGGGATTACATTGTACTGGGGGCAGTTGGCGGGTGTAACACCTAGCTACTAGAAGATGGGGGATCTGGGTGGAGGAGGCCCAGTCCTGATCCGAGTTGAAGATTTCAGTCCTAGGTTCCTCTGCCAGTTCCTTCTTGTGTGAGGCTCGTCTGAGCATGTGGAGAATGGCCTAGAGCATGGCTGTGGCTGAGTACTGGAAGTCTGCAGCTGCCGTGCTCTGCTCAGAGCGTGGAGGGAAACTCAACCCACCTCTTCTGAGGGACCCTGATGAAGACAGCCTGGTGCGTGGGCAGAAAACTCTGCACTAAACAACCACTAACACTAAATAGCCAGCCACTGAAACAGCAGATTTATATCCTCGATTATGGTCTGGATATTTTCATGATCAAATTGATTTCTTAGGGAAGTGTGTAGGACTGACACAGCATGATTTCAGTAGCAGAGCTTGAGAGAAGCAGGGTGAGGTGACACCTGAGTGCTCTTCAGCGCATCGCTCCCACAGCGTGGATGGGCACACATTATCTCCAAGATTATGAGTGCTGGGGACTGGCTATTTAGTGACAACTTCAGATCACTGGAAGATAAGTCACAGATAGCACGACATGCAGGAAGCATCTGGGGTTCAGACAAAAATCACACATGCATTGGTGAAATGACAAATATTACCTTTCAGGACCTCAACATTGGAAATTAATTTGGAGTCTAAATAACAATAAGAGGATATAAAAGATAATCATTTCAAGTTATAATCAGTAGAAATAAAAGCGTAATAGAATAAACCACCATTTTCAAAAAGAATCAGCTTAGAATTAGAACAGGGTGTTTCACATTATGACAAGAGAGATTCTTCAAAATATACGCAGAGCTCAACAAATTACATGAGCTGAACAATCAGAGGTGGTTGTCTGCAGGGGGCCCCGGTAACCACTCTCCAGGCCTGCGGAGGTGGCCCGAGGATTGATCCGATGGTGCAAGGAGGGACCAACCGAATGAACACGAGACACAAGAGACAGAGTACAGTTTAGAAACAGTTGTCTACACAAATTTCATACAACAAAATTGAACATTTTATGAATTTATTATCTAATGAATTTCTTTTCTAAGTAACAGATATGATTTAAAATGGTATGTAAAAAGTCGACATTCCCAGAGCAAACCCAGATGTACTCTGGCCTCACTCCTGGCTTCACTCAGGGATTACTACTAGAAATTCACAGGGGCCCATATGCCATACCAGAGACTGAACTGAAGAAGGACATATACAGGGCAATCACCTCAAACCTTGTATTATCTCTGGTCCCAGAAGGGTTGAAAATGAATTATTATAGTCTGAGGTACTCTTGAATCTGCGAATATCATCATACAAGGAAAATGAATGACGCCATCATAATAATTTAGAGATGGCTCCCTGGAAATTTTTGTATTTCTCATGCAGCCACATTTAATATGGCATAGATAGGAGAAATCAGACTAGACTGGAGGTGAGGAGTAGTAAATATTACCAGAGATAGGTGTGTCCTCTAGCTGTGACATGGAAGGAAGGGCCATGAAGTGGGCAGATGCCGTGCAACCCTGGGACATGGAGAAGAAAGGGCAGCTCTTCCTGCTCTGTTCTGCTGGGGTTCCTGCACAAATGTACAGATGGGGTAAATTATACACAAAATACGTGACAGCAAACCGAGTGCACGTGGCCGACCCGGGTTTGATTCCTCCACCCCTCTTGGAGAGCCGGGCAAGCTACCGGGAGTATCTCGCCCGCACGGCAAAGCTTAGCAAGGTACCTGTGACATATTCGATATGCCAAAACCAGTAACAAGTCTCACAATTTGTTGTTAGATGTTACTGGTGCCCACTCGAGCAAATCGATGAACAACAGGAGGACAGTGCTACAGTGCTATACAGGCATAGATGAAGGTGTATTCGGACGTCTTGCAGGAGATCTTCACTGATGTCCCAGGTTTTCTCACCTCAGCCCCTGATGCACCAGCTGCACCTGGGAGTTCACACCTGTCAATAGTAGATGGGTGTGGGTGGACTCCACTTGACTCACCCCATTTCCTCAGCCCACGGCATGGGGATGCTTGCTTGCGGTGACTGCCACCAGAAAGAGAATTCCCCGGGTCCAGTCCATGGTTGAGTACTGTGCACTCAGGGTTTTCTGAAGGTGCGGGTGTGCCTGCTGTGTAAGGTTGTCAGGACACAGACACAACTGTATTTAACTCAGTGTCCCTGCTGTAATTTGCATATTCATAAGGAGGCAGAATTCATAGCTGAAGGCCTGGTCCAACCTGAGAAGGGGCTGGTGGAAGCCACTGGTCACATCCTAAAGGAGAGTGAAGAGGTCCAAGATCTGACCCTTGTTTGAGGAGATGAGACCCTGCCCTGCTCCCCCTCCAGAGGCCAAACTCTTTCAGGACCTTTCCTTCAGGGCCTCCCACATCTGTATGGCCTGGATATATCTGGACACACCTGGGCATTGAGGTTATTACTGGGATCCTTTCTCTCTCTGTCTCTCCCCAAGGGCTACTACCCAAGGGATAACTTCCCAAGGGATATTACAATGAGCTACAAAACCATCCTAATGCCCCAATGGTTTCCATTGTAGATATTAAGAAGTCCAGAAACACCATCTGCATACAGGTTTTACTGTCTTATCAATATGATAAATGTTCCTCCCAAAATGGTTAGTTATGCACAATTTAACCTTCTGTATCCTATACTTATTTTTGTTTTGGTTTTCTCAACAAAGCAAAATTTAGTTTTCTGGGTTTTAAATAGGGTTATTTTTTTTTTAATTAAAGGGAGAACGTTGGGAACGACATATCCATCCTGTGGAATTTGGTATGTCGGCAAGTGGACATGGCTATCGAAGAGATTTAAGGAGAAGTCATGGATAATCTTCTCCATTGCCGTTCTTGAGCATGTCATGGATCCATCAGGACGTCTGAGGGCAGTCATCTTGGTCTTGTAGTTGGCGAAGGACAGGCGGGCATTACGAATACTTTTCCCAGCTTCTGCCGCATCTACCAGAACTTCTGCTCTTCTATCTTTGAGGTCTTCCTTGATCGCATCTCTGCACTGCTTTGTGAGCTCGGACGTTAGCTTGCGGTTGCCTGAGGCATGCGCCAAACCACGCTGGCGAATTAGCTCAAGAGTTTTCGAAGATAGGCGTTTTTTTGTGGCTATCTCTCTCTTGGCATTCCTCGCACATTCATGGAGGTGCTGAACCAGTTGACCGTATTCCTCATCAATGTTGTCAACAATGGCATCTTCCCATGTTGCCCCAATAGTGCCAAAGAGTTCCCAGTTGGTGGTCGTTCTGGGAGTTCTCTTTTTGAACTTTGCAGCCCTTTTTCCCTGCTCTGTGAAGTAGAATTTTGCACGGAGACTGTGGTCTGATCCCGTTAGAAATTTTGGGACAACAGCGACATCGGTCAGGCAAGACCATCGATTGAATATGATGTGGTCTATTTCGTTGTGGAATCGTCCACCCGGAGACTCCCATGTCCAACTTTAGATTCTGCCTTCTGGAACTGTGAGTTACCATGGATGGTCTTGGTCGACATGATGAACTTTGACAGTCTCTCACCCTGTTCGTTCCATTCTAGGCCATGGATCCCGATGTGAAGTTCTTCAGCTGATCTTCTCGGTCCTATATTGGCATTAAAATCACCCACAATGATATTGTAGAAGGTGTGGTCTTCTTTATAGAACTTCTCTAGCTCCATGTAGAACTTCTCGATTTTTCTTTCATCATAATGAGATGTTGGTGCGTAGACAACGAAGATAGAAACTGCTGGCAGTGAGCCACATCTATTCAAATGTAAACGTCCGATTCGGGTTGTTAGGCATTCGAATGAATCAATGCTCTTGGCCAAGTTTGTGTTGACAAGGACACCGACGCCTCCAACACATCTTTCATCGCATGTTCCGAGGAACAATTCTTCTCCAGTGTCGAAAACGGCATGGTGAGATTCGTGCCTTCTTTTCTCGGTCAGACCAATGATGTTGTACTTGATCATTCGCGCTTGTACCATCAGGTCCTCGATGGAATCATCTGATGCTAGCATACGTGCATTGAAAGTACAGACGATCATTTTTGTCTTCCTTCATTGTGGCAGCCTAGTCCGGCCTTGAGATTTTGTCGGCCTCTCCTTTCTCATCCTTCTCAGTGCTGCCATGTCGGTGAAGCCTTCAGGGCAGGTGAATGAGACCAGTTGTAGTTACTGGTTTTGGCATATCGAATACACAACGGATAGCTTGATAGGCTCTTCTGTGCGGGCAGAATACTCTCGGTAGCTTGGCAGTCTTTCCGAGAGGGATAGAGACTTTTGGGGCGACGTCTAATCACCCTTGTAGGTGTTACCATATTTGAACCTTATCAAATATGGTAAGACAATTCCTGAAGATTGGTACTTAGTGTCTTATGATGTGTCCGGAAAACATCCTGGAGTGTGGTGGCGGCCTGGTAGTTGAGGTAGTGTCGTTCCCAAAGTTCTCCCTTCCGAAATCCGACAGGCCATTTTGTCAGTAAAGAAATAAACAGCACCCAGCCCAGACAAGGTCAGACATGAACACCTGAAGAACCTGCCATCAGTACTCATCAATACACTGGCTCGGCTCTTCACTCGCTACCTGTGTGAATGCAAGGTTCCGTCCCAATGGAAAACCAGCAGGACTGTATTACTGTTCAAGAAAGGAGACATCCATGAGATTGGCAACTATCGCCCGATCTGCTTATTGTCTGTCATCTACAAGTTGTTCACTCGAGTCATCCTAAATAGGATTGGCAGAACACTAGATGAAGGACAACCATGCGAGCAAGCCAGGTACAAAAAGGATTAAGCACCATCGACCATATCCACATGGTAACCAAGCTCATTGAGGTTTCTCGGGAGTACAAGATGCCGCTCTGTTTAACATTCGTTGATTTAAAGAAGGCCTTTGATTCTGTTGAGACAGAAGCGGTCATTGAAGCTCTAGCCAATCATGGCATTCAAGCCCAATACATCAAGATCCTCCTTGAGCTGTATTGCGGATTCACTACCAGGATCTCACCATTCTACAAAGAAGTGATCGTTGATGTCAGGAGAGGGGTGCGGCAGGGTGATACCATTTCACCGAAACTCTTCAGTGCCACCCTCTAGAACATCATGCGATGACTGGAATGGGAAGGAATGGGAGTGAAGATAGATGGTCGGCAACTACACCACCTCCGCTTTGCTGATGACATTGTTTTAATAACACCAAACATCAGCCAAGCGGCACAAATGCTGGCCAACTCTGACCGTGAGTGTGGAAAGGTAGGACTACAGCTGAATCTTACGAAGAAAATGTTTATGAGAAACAGACTCGTTCCTGATGCCCCATTCGCTCTCAATGGAACGACCATCTCCGAATGCAACAGCGATGTGTACCTAGTTCGAGAAGTCAACATGACAAATGACCTGGCACCTGAACTGCGCAGGAGGAAGAGAGCGGCTTGGACCGCCTTCAAGTACACAAAGAAATAGCTAAGAGGACGAAGATCCTCCGGCTCCGGGCACATCTCTTTGATTCCACTGTTCTTCCTGCATTAACATATGCCTCTGAGACCTGGGCCCTACGGAAACAGGATGAGAATGCTATTCAGGTCTCCCAAAGGAGAATAGAAAGAGCTATGCTTGGAATATCACGTTTCACTCAAATGAGAGAAAAAATCCGGAGTTCTGACATCCGTCGACGATCAAGAATCAGGGACGCTGTCTCATTTGCCACGGTGTCAAAAATCAGATGGGCTGGTCAACGTACTGAGTTTTAAAGGCGACCGCTGGACTAGAGCTGTTACTGACTGGATTCCACGGGATGTCAAAAGACCGCATGGCCGCCCACCTACCAGAGGGTCAGACTTCTTTGTGAAGATCATGAATGATCCTTTTGAGGCTCTTCATGTTCCCAGAGCGAACAGATGCCATTGGGCTACACTAGCACGCGACAGGGACAAATGGAGATGTTACTGGCACCCGCTCGAGCAAATCGACGACTAATGGGAAGTAAAGTGATTAAGTGATTTTAAAAAATTTAAAAAATTAAAATTTTGTTTTTTTAAATTAAATCTGCGTGAGATTGACTCCTACAAAGCTTTTGGTCATTTGATCAGTCATACGATATTTCTGTTTTTGAAGATGTACCTGTTTTAATCTCTGCACCCCTTCAGGCCTGCAACTCGGGGCTCGTGGGACTTGGTGCGCCCTGCAGCCTGGTCCCCACCCTGCAGGGTGTGTCTCTGGGCTCTCAGGTGCATTAACCTTTGGTGTCTCTAATACAGGATTGAATCCTGAACTACACTTCAGAAGACTTGTTCATGAGTCATATTTTTTTCTGGGCTTTTTGTTTTGATTCTGAGCCACACCTGGCAGTTCTGAGGGCATACTTCTGGCTCTGTGGTGTGGAATTGCTTCGGTAGATGCATCCTAGGAAAACACTGGCAAATAAAGTGGTTATATATCTAACAATTGAAAGGTGACACCGAGTATTCTTTGCTGAGATTATGTAAAGTAATAAAATAAAATGTTAATTCACTCAAATAAAAATAGTAAAAACCATCAAAATAAAAGAGGATTTAAGTCTTTAAGTAAAGACTTTAATATAAAAAATATATTAAATTGGTTAAATTTATGAAGACTTTTTCAAAACCCAGGCATAAGTCAAACATACCTGCCAACAAGTTTATTTTATAACTGTATTAATAGGACAAATATAAGTAAATAAATGAATAGCACTGTGGCACTGTCCTCCCATTGTTTGTCCATTTGCTCGAGCAGGCCCAGTAACGTCACCATTGTGAGACTTGTGACTGTGTTTGGCATATCAAATACTCCTCTGGGAGCTTGCCAGATTCTGCCATGCATGTGGGCTACTCTCTGTAGGGCTCTCCGAGAGGGACGGAAGAATCGAACCCAGGCCGTCCGGTTGGCCACGTGCAAGGCAAACGCCCTACCACTGTGCTATCACTCCAGCCAACTCTCTCCCGACCACCCATGCAGTTTCATCCGGTAAAGTGCATGATCCAAAGTCTTGTGGCTGAATGATGCCAACCTATTCGCCCAAGTAAGGACGAAGCTCATCGCAAAGCAGCACTTAGGCTCTGAAATCTTAGGGTGGAGTCTGCTCGGCTCCACTTCCCCCTCTGGCCCCTGGGGTCTGCACGGCTCCACTTCCCCCTCTGGCCCCTCCGTATTTACTCACTGGCTGGGTGCAGCAGTGCTCAGGGCTAACACCCACCAGGTGTCGGCTGGCATCTGCTGGGTGCGGGTGAGCGTCCCCCAGTCTGATCTCTGGCCCAGGGCCCCCGGGTTCTGGCGTGGTGTCGTCTGGCTGTGGCGGGGCGGCTGCAAGCTCTGCGAGGTCCCACGGGTGGTCCCTGTGTCCCCGGGGCTGGGGGGCTCCCTCGGCCGCGCCATGGGGGGAGAATGGCCTGGCATGGGCCCCTGCCACCTGCCTCCACGGAGGTCGCAGTCACTCTGGCTCCACAGGGGCAGCGCGTTCAGCAAAAGCCCCGAGCCTGGCCCTCACGCACTCCTGGCGAGCAGAGTGGGAAGGGTGCGGGCAGGACACAAGGCACCCCATGCGCTCCACTCGTCCCACGGCCCGGCCGCTGGCTGCTGTTGACCAGCGCTGTGACCGCGCTGCGGGTCCTGCTCTTGCGACCCCGCCTCGTCCCAGGCCTGTCAGCTGAGCGCTGCAGGTCATCTCCCTCCCAGGTTGAGGTTCCAGCCCTGCTTGGCCCAGAGGTACCAGCAGCCCATCCAGCCCTGCATTGTCCTTTACACCCACCTGCATCAATGGCCTGGGCCTGAGTCGAACGAATGAATACTATAAAATAGTAAAGTTTCATTGGACACATGACTTGAACTCTGACTTTTTCAGTGATACACAGGAGTATTCTTTTTTTTCCTTTTGAATAGTTTACTTGTTTTAAAATTTTTATTTCTGAAACACCTGAGACGTATTCGATATGCCAAACACAGTAACAACAAAATCTCCAATGGAGACGTTACTGGGCCCACTTGAGCAAATCGATGAACAACGGGAGGGCCTTTACCTTTACTGAAACACCATTAGGTACAGTTGTAGACTTACAAATTTCTGTACTTAGGTTTCATTTGTACAATGATCAAACACCCATCCCTCCATCAGTGCCCATTTTCCACCACCATGGGTCCCAGGGTGGGAGGATACAAGAGTATTCTTTAAAGAGATTTACTTTGATAAATGCAAGGGGAGAGAGAGAGAGAGAGAGAGAGAGAGAGAGAGAGAGAGAGAGAGAGAGAGAGAGAGAAGGAGAGGGATAGTCACAGAGGGGGAGAGAGAGGGAGAGAAGAAGAGAGAGGAAGAGAAAGAGGGAGAGAAAGGGAGAGAAGAGGTAGACAGAGAGAGGCAGACAGAGAGGGAGAGACAGGGAGAGAGAGAAGGAGAGGGAGGGAGAGAGAGGCAGAGAGAGAGAGAGAGGGCACAGGACTGACAAAGACAACCCACACACAGAATGTCATCATCACATGAGTCATCCTTCTCCTTCATTGATCCCTTGGATCCTATACAGGTTCTCTCTCTCCTTTCTCTCTCTCTTCTCTCTCTCACTCTCTGGGGTCTATGGATTGCAATACAGACACTAAAAGGTTATCATGTATATCCCTTTTCTACTTTCAACACTCAGTTCTTGTCCAGAGTGACCATATCTATCTATTCCTGTCATACTGGTCCTTCTCTGTCCTTCGCCTCCCACACACTTAGAGGAAGCTTCCAACTATTGATCAGTCCTTCTGGCCCCTGTGTTTCCTGGCATAGAATATTAATCTCATGCAAAAGTTTAAATCTCACCGAAGATTACAATTATTGTATATCTGTGCCTCTCCTTCTGACTCATTTCACTCAGACTATACTCTTCATGTCCATCCATTTATAAGTGAATTTCATGATTTAACTTTTTCTGGTGACTGCATAGTTTTCCATTGTGTAGATGTACTATATTTCATGGAGTTAACTATTCTCAGACACTCAGAGTGCTTCAGATTTGACTATTGTGAATAGAATATTGTGACGCAGTAAACATGGACCTGCAAATATATTTCCAAATTATTGTTTTGGCGCCTTTGGGGTCAATGTCAAGAAGGAATTTCTGGGTCAAATGGAAGTTCAATTCTTAGTCTATTGGGCAGTATCCAAGTTATTTTTCCAAGGAGGTCTATTTCTTTGCGATTCCCACAAGCAGAGTATGATGATTGCATTTCCCCCGTATCTACGCTAACACAGAATGTTTTGATTCTTTGAGATTTGTGCCCTTCTCCCTTGGTATGAGGTGATATCTTATAATGATTTTAATTTACATTTCTCTTAATAGTGTCAGGGAGAATTTATTTATACAGTTCTCTGCATATAAGTCTACTTTAAGGATGTATTTGTTTAAAGTCCCAATTTTAGATGAGGTTTATTTTTGGTGTAAGATCTACAAGTGCTTGATATATGTTTTATTTATCCGACATCAGATGAGATGAGCAGATATTTTCCTCAGTTTTTTTTAAATTGATTTAATTTTGCTTTTGGGGTCACACCCAGCGATGCTCAGGGGTTATTCCTGGCTCTGCACTCAGGCATTACTTCTGGCAGTGCTTGAGGGACCATATGGGATGCCAGGGATTGAACCTGGATCGGCCGTGGGCAAGGCAAACGCCCTACCCCCTGTACTATTGCTCCGGTCCCAGTTTATTTTTTGTCTTTTGATTCTGGCCATATTTTTATTTACAATGATTGAGCCATTAAAAACAGATAGACTAAAAACTATCTTTTAGATAGAATAAAAACTAAAAACATGAAATGGGTGAAAACTTTGGCTTCACACTGATCTCAAAATAATTAGTTTGCAGGAGGGAAATTGAATCAAGGAGACAAAGACCATGTGTTTGAACTCAGTTGAGAGTAACTGAGTGTTGTTGACATGAAACATGTGTCACAGGCTGACCACAATCACAAACACAAAGTCATCTTCAATTTTGGGTGAAAAAACACCCGAGAGAGTCAGTGAGTCCTCAGGTAGAATTGTGATCAAAGTGGGTGGGTCATTGCAGGTTCAGAGTCGGGACACAACTCATTATCTTCACAGCACAGGGCCTCACTCAACCTCTGTGCACACAGCAAGGTCCTAGAATGTGGTTCCTCCTTCCACAAGCACAAGGTAAAACAAAATCGACTCTGGACTCACTCCTCACTGGCTTCTCAGAGAGTCACCAGGGCTTAGCACTTCCTCCTCAGACTAAAATGAGCTTCGAATACTTTATGTGTGTCCTGGAAACCCAAAAGCATCAACTAGTGGAGATGATCATAGTGGTGTTCATGACAGCATCAAGTAAAGTAGCCAAGATGCACACACAACACACAACCGCAACGTTCATTTCTGTCTGTTTCCTCATTCAGCCGTGGAGTCTGTTCTTTCTCTCCTTCAGCTCTGTTTGAAGGACAGTGATCATTGTTTTCTTACTTCTCTCCCTGAGACTCCTGAGTGTCCCTGTCAGTGTTTTCTTTAAGTCAGAGAGCACTAAGAGGATTGTTGCTCTCTGCACATCCGCAGAGCATCGGATGTTTTGATGTTCTTACCTGGATTCAGTCCACATCCATTAAAAATAGAATTATATTTTCATTGTTCATGGTGCTCTGTGGGAGCTAAGGGTGTAATTGCCCAATGGTCTGGGAATGAATTTGGTGAAGTTCCTCACTCTATTCAGCTAGGGCTGTGACTCTAGTAACTTCTCACAGCCACAAAGCCTGTGGTGTTTTCTCAGTGGTACTGAGAGGGCCAGAGACCAGTTGGCATGAATAACTGTGGGTTCTGATGCTGACAGGGCCTCACTGACACCTGTGACATTCCCTGGGGAACAAGCTTTCAATAATATCATGAAGCAAGAGAAATTAACCCACGAGTTTCAGGAGTATAAACTCTCAGTCCAATAGTATCGAATTGAGAGCCCAGAATAAATACTTAGATTTTTACAGTGAATCTTTGGGAAAGGATTCCATCCTATGAGGGATGCAAGGAAAATCTCTTCAACAAATGGTGTTAGGAAAACAGCACCACATACAAAAACAACAATAGAAGATAGACTTGAATCCATATCTCACATCAGATACAAAATTTAATAAAATATGGGCTTATGGTCCAGCTTTGACAGAAGAATCCTTAAAACACACAGAGGAAAAGCTTGGCCAACCTCTCCATGGCACTAATCTTAGACGGCTCATCTATAGTTGCACTCCATTGGCAAAGAGATGGCAAACTAGGCAGAGACTCCTGCCTCCGCGCCTGGCTATCCTCACTGGGGTCCCTTGGAGGAGGATGAGTTTCCCTCCCCACCCCTCCTCACCCTGAGCAGAGTCCTGGCAGCTGAAGACCTCCGGTTCCAGCCACAGTCATGCTTAAAACCACTCTCCACACGTTCGGATAAGCCTCACGCATGAAGGAACCGGCCGAGGAAGCCAGGTGTGTGGGACCTGGGGCATAGATCTCCAAGCCTGCTTGGATTGGGACTGGGGGCTCCTCCACGCAGATCCCCCACCTTCCAGTATGTAGGCGTTACACCCACCAACTGCCCCTGGGGCCGTGTAATCCCATCAATGGCCAAGACCCAGAGACTATAAAACCCTGCTCCCAGAAAAGTGGCCACAAATGCGGCCTCACGACATCTTATTATCTAGGTCTTACTTTGGAGAACCTGGCAGGCTACCTGGAGTGTCCTACCCTCACGGCAGAGTCTGGCAAACTCCCTGTGGCGTATTCAATATGCCAAAAACCAGTAACAATGATGGGTCTCATTCTCCTGACCCTGAAAGAGCCTCAAATGTGGCACTTCTAAAATCTCAGGACTGGGATGATGCAGACGTTACTGGGGCCAGCTCGAGGCAATCGATGATGAACAGGATGACAGTGATACAGTGATGGCAAACTAAAATCAATAGATTGGGCTAAATCAATTAAAAGATTTTACTGGCAATGTAATTTGACATTTAAATTAAGTTATCTTACTGAATGAGAGAAAACATGTACCCACCAAACATCATATCTGACCTAATACTTAAGATATTCATAGCACTCACAAAGTTCAACATCGAACCAATCACCCATCAGGAAATCGTGTGGTAAATAAACAGATTCTTTCCTAAAGCAACATTCCTATGGGCTGTAGGCATATGAAATGTTGTTTATCAACACTAACTATGTGAGATATGTTCATATAAAGTACACTGAAGACTGTATCTCCCCTGTGAGTATAGCTTATATGAAAAATACTGGAAACAACCAGTATTGGAAGGTTGCCAAAGGGAACAATGTTTCTAATTCTGTGGCAACATATCTATGGGAAACACTATGAGATTTCTCTAAAGAGTGAAAACAGGATTTCCAAGTTACAAGTGATTCTATATTTGGCAATTTAACCCAAGCATTAAAACAGTCCTTAGAGAAAATACATGTAAACATATGTCAGTTGTAGAATTTAGAATAGTTGTCAGTGCTTGGAAACAATTCAAATGCTTAATGAGTTTCATGAATAAGAAGTTGTGAAGTATACACATAATAGGATACTGAGCAGCTATAAGAAATTATAAAATACCAGTGTTTTCTAAAACATGAATGGAACTAGACAATATCAGATTAAGTGAAGTTTGTCAGAGGCAGCAGTACAAATTCAGATAATCTCATTCATCAGTGGTACACAGAGAACAGAGCATCAGCATGGACAGGATACAATGATAATGGCCCCTGCATCATAACCACACTCTGGGGTTCCCAAGAGGAGTTGGGTGGGGGAAGAAGAGGCCAAGCACAAGGACCACAGCAGAGTGGGAGGTCTATGTGGATTTGATGCTGGGAGAAGCACAGGGAGTTTGTCACTCACAAGCATCAACTCTCAGACTGTTTTCAACATAATTCCTCAATGACAATAAAATAGGTAATTGTGAAAATCCTCCTTCTGTGAAGCAAATGATCATTATAGGAAGGAAAATTATCCACACCTTACCTAATTGGAAATAAGTTTCTAGTGAAGAGTGTGGTATGAAGAGGAATAAACAAATTTGTACTAGAATAAAATGTAGTAATAAAATGTGTATACTGGAGCTATAGCACAGCGGTAGGGCATTTGCCTTGCACGCAGCCAACATGGCCGACCTGAGTTCGATTCCTCTGCCCCTCTGGGAGAGCTCGGCAAGCTACCGAGAGCTTGGCAAGGTACCCGTGATGTATTCAATATGCCAAACACAGTAACAATAAAGTCTCCAATGGAGACGTTACTGGGTCCGCTCGAGCAAATCGATGAACAACGGGAGGACAATGACAGTGACAGTGGTTTATGAAATTTATCTTTTATATTTCATTAAAGGAGGAAATAAAGTGACCCCCTGATATCCCCTCACCCCCTTGCTCCTGGAGAGAAGCCCTGAAGTCCTGGGAGCAGGACTCGTGGTTACACGCACACTTGCAACTCTCCGGTCTCCCTCAGCAGGTTTGTGTCTGGGCTCTCAGGGACTTGCCCTCACTGTGTCTTGCACAATAATACACGGCTTTGTGTCCTCAGTTACTGAGTTGCTCAGTTTCAGGTAAACTTGGTTCTTGGAGGTGTCTCTGGCGATGCTGACTAGGAACTGAAGAGTTTGTTTGTTTGTTCCACCACCAGTATACATAGCACCAATCCAATGAAGCCCCTTTCCAGGTGCCTGGCGGACCCAGTGCCCATCATAGATGGTTAGAGAGAATTCAGAGACGGATCAGTTAAGGGTCAGCGTTTACGAGGGCATTACCTGACCTGGTCCTGACTCCCGCAGTTGTACCTGCAACAGGACACCTGGGGAAAGAGACCCAAAGTGAGTCACGGGCTAGGACCCCTATGCCCACCTTGAAGCCGCTGTCCAGGGGATACTCACATCCAGGAGCTGCCACCAGGAAGAGGAGGAACCAGCGCTGATGCACGTTCCTGACCCCTCGGTCCATGATCTCAGTCACTGTGTTAGGGGGAGAGGAAGCCCGAGTTGGGGTGAGTGTGAATGTGGTTTTAATCCTGGGTCCCAAGTGCAGATTTGCAGGGGGGGCCTCTGTAGAGAATGGAGGAAACCCGAGGGAGGCTGTTGTGAGGGCTCCCTTGGGAGGAGGTGCTGAGTGTGGCTCAGAGCACTCAGGTCTGTCCGTGGGGCTATGTGAGAGCCAGGCGTCTTCCTCCAGCACAGGAGCTCTCAGGAAACAGGAATTGCTGAGGGGCAAATGGCAGCTGGGGAAGAGAGGCCCTGTGTCTCAGGTTCCTGATGACCAAACCCAGACCCCCCAGGGCCTCTACCCTGTAGACAGACCCCTGCCCATTTGTGTCCCTGGGTGTTGGCTCCTATTCTCCCACTGCGAATGAAAATTCTTCAGTGTAACAGACAGAGCATTTGTCCCAGTGAATTCTTACTTGTCCTGGTCCAATCTATATCAATCAAATTTCACACTATTCATTCACTCACTTACCTTGGATGAAAATCCCTTTTTATTGAGAAGCTTTGTTCCTTTATACTCAATGTAGATACTAGGGTGGATTTATTCTTTCTCACTGGTATTAAGTCTATTTAGGTACAAGGAAGATGCCTCTCGTTTTGACCTTCCTGGTGTGGTTGGCCAGGCCAGGAGCACCTGAACCCGCTCTGTCCTGTGTATAATTCAGCACCCAGAAGATGACCGTGGATCTCAGGACCCTGTTATTGGGGTCATCGCTGAGGAATCCCAGTCCTATCAGGTGCCTGAAAAGAGCTTGTTCAGAGTCCTCAGCCGACACATATTGGGTCTGGAATCTGGTCTTAGTGCTGAGATTCACACATTTCAGAAGGGCACAAGTGTGCTGGCCCTGAACAGCATCAGGCATGACCCTACACCCCACTGTCAAATGCATGAACCCTATACACAGGCTGTCTCACATACATGTACCCCCTAATTCCATGAAGCAGCCAAGGGTTGAGTTCAATCTAAGAGTTCAGAAAATATGCTCTAAAATTTGATGTTTAAATAGTCAACATTAAGGATTAAAACTAATCTTACACACTCAGCAGTGGCTACAAGATTCTTCTAGGTTAGGCACAGAGATACACAAACACCAACTCAGGCAACGTGAGGAATGAGATGGAGGATGTCACACCTCACGGAACAGGTGGCTATAGGATTCATAACCAATCTCATGTTTAAGCAAGTGACTCACTGTGTCTGTCCCCAGGTGTCCTGTCCCAGAGCTCCTGCAGGGCCAGGACAGTGAATCTTCACAGACCTGACCCACCTGTGCTGTCTCTGTATCTCCACAATCAGCAGTTTCCAGGAGAACTGAACCCCCAGACCTCAGCAAGGATGCTAGAGTGCCTGGGGAATGTTGCAAATATTTCCTAAAGCTGCTGCACCAAGACCAATAGACATTTTTCTTAAACTTATGAAATCTTGTTTACTTCCTGAAAACTTACGAAGACAATGTTTATGAGAAACAGCCTCGTTCCTGATGCCCCATTCGCTCTCAACGGAACGACCATCTCCGAATGCAACAGCTATGTGTACCTAGGTCGAGAGGTCAACATGACAAATGACCTGGCACCCAAGCTGCACAGGAGGAAGAGAGCGGCTTGGAACGCCTTCAAGAACGTCGAATAAATAGCTAAGAGGACAAAGAACCTCCGGCTCCGGGCACATCTCTTTGATTCCACTGTTCTTCCTGCATTAACATATGCCTAGGAGACCTGGGCCCTACACAAACAAGATGAGAACTCTATTCAGGTCTCCCAAAGCAGAATAGAAAGAGCTATGCTTGGAATATCACGTTTCACTCAAATGAGAGAAAGAATCCGGAGTTCTGACATCCGTCGACGATCAAGAATCAGGGACACTGTCTCATTTGCCAAGGTGTCGAAAATCAGATGGGCTGGTCTCGTAATTAGATTTAAAGACTACCGCTGGACTAGGGCTGTTACCGACTGGATTCCACGGGATGTCAAAAATCCGCGTGGCTGCCCACCTACCAGATGGTCAGACTTCTTCGTGAAGATCATGAACGATCGGTTTGAGGCCCTTCATGTTCCCTGAGCGAACAGATGCCATTGGGCTACACTAGCACGCGACAAGGATAAATGGAGACGTTACTGGCGCCACTCGAGCAAATCGACGACTAACAGGAAGTTAAGTGATTAAGTGAAATTTAGCAATGTATTACAAACAGTGAAAGAATGAGTTGAGAAAGGAAAGAAAACCTAGAACATTCATTTTATATTTTATCGTTGTTAGACAATCCTGGAATGATATAAAGTTTTTCTTTTTCACAACAACTTGGGCAGGATCAATGGAATTGGAGCATCTTTGCACAAGTTCATTTTCCTGCACCACTAGCCTGATCCCTCAGCACTACAAGGGAGCCAGCACACCGACAGGAAGTAAATGCAGAGTAATCCCAGGTGTGGCCCCAAACCTAAAGGAAACACAGATTGTCTATATTTGAATAGTACAGTTCTTTATTATGATTATGTATCTATCAGTTTTATTCTAAATAATCCATTTTTAATCATGACTGATAGTGTAATTTCTAATAAGAAATATACCTTCATCATTACTCTTTATTATTGATATTGAGAGCACTGAATCCTAACCACTAGACTGAGGATTTTTTTTTCCTTTTCTTCTGGATTAAACAGATTTCATGCATTTAGTTTGGAAATGTTTTGTCCTTTATTTTCCAGAAAAGTTTGTGTATTATTGACTTTTTTTTCTTTTTTTTTTCTTTAAGAAATGGCTTTATTTTATTTTTATTAATGAGACACAATGAGGTACACTAGTAGACTTATAAATTTTGTCCTTGGGTTTCAATTATACAATGATCAAATACCCATACCTCCACCAGTGCCCATTTCCCACCACCACGGATCCCAGCATCCCTCCCACCCCCCATCCTCCACATCCCACCCTACCTCTGTGGCAGGACATTTCTTTTTGTTCTCTCTCTCCTATTGAGTATTGTGGTTTTCAAAAGAGGCAATGAGTGGCAATCATGTTTGGTCTATAGTCTACTTTCAGCATGCTTCTCTCATCCTGGGAGGATCCTCCCAACACCCTTTATTGGGTGCTCCCTTCTCTATATGAGCTGCCTTTTCCCTTAGCATGTGTGGCTGGCCTACAAACCATGGAGCAAAATTCCTGGTACTAATCTCGGCCATTCTTGGGTGTTAGTCTCCTATTTTGTTACTTTATGTTCCCCAGATGAATGCAATCTTTCAATGTCTATCCCTCTCTTTCTGAGTCATTTCGCTTAGCATGATACTCTCCATGTAGTACTGGCTTTTTAAAATTGTTTCTTGTAGTTCACCTGTGAAGCCATTTATGTTACTATTATTATCATTGTCATTATTATTATTATTCATTTTTATTCCCTCTTCCATCTTGCTTTGGACTGGAGCAATAGTACAGCAGATAGGGCATTTGCCTTCCACATGGGCAACTCAGCGTCTATTCCTCCATCCCCCTTGGGGAGTCCGGCAAGTTATCGAGAGTATTCTGCCCCCACCGCAGAGCCTGGAAAGCTCCCCGTGACATATTTGATATGCCAAAAACAGTAACAACAAGTCTCACAAAGGAGATGTTGCTGGTGCCTGCTCAAGCAAATCGATATACAATGGGAGGACAGTGCTACAGTGCTATTGATATTGAACCTTTAAAACTCTTTGAGTTCCCTAAGTGAAGAACTAATGGTGCACTTGTGGTTTTAAAGAGGAGATTGTGGAAGGTCCCCAGAACAGGAGAGTTGCTTCACATGTGAGGGGAGGGAGGAATATAGATTCTAACCCCCAGGTTTCTCTGTTTCCAGAGGTCAGAGTGGACATTGAGGTTGATGCACAATGAGAAATTTGTTAAGAGTTACATCTGCAATGGTATCCGTATAGGGCTTCAGTGTAAAGATCATCCCTGAGCTCTGGGATGTGGTGTATGTGGGGGTACCAGGAGAGTGGGGGCTCAGGGAGGGCATAAGTGCTCAGGGTCCTGCCTCTTGTGCTGCCAATGCACAAGACCTGGTTTCTCTTCTATAAGGTAGAGGGGTGAAGAGGGAATGGGAAACCCTGAATGTTAATTTACTGAGTGGATGAGGGACTAGAGGTCAGCCCATTCCAGAGAGCAAGACTTCCAGGTGTAGGGTGGCCAGGTGGCTGCTACCTGGCTGCAGGTCTGAGAGTAGAGATCAGTGAGCACAAAGTGTGTGTCTGAGAGCAGAAGGAAGGAGCCAGCACACAGTTGAGTGGACACCAGGATTTCTCTTTCTGATGAAGTGACTCCTATCAGGAGACGATGATAATCCCTACAGGGTTATTTTAATTACTACAAGAGAATAATGTGCCCCTCAGACCCCAGGGAAGTCACGGTCCCATTAGTAAAACTACGTTCATGAGACAGAGAGTGAGACAAACTGCTTCCTGCCCACAGTGGGGATGGAGGACTCAGAGCCATAAACCACAGGACAAGGTGCCCATGGGGTCTTCTGAGAGCTGAGGGGAAGGCCAAGCCTGATCTTCACAGAAAGATGATTCATCTGGTCATGAGCAACGTTTCCTCAGGGGTGAGTCCTCAGAGCCTCCTGGGGGCTTGTGCCCCTGAAGCTCACCCTGCTTCCTCCTTCAGGTGGTTTATGTCTGGGACCACAGGGCCTTCCTCTCACTGTGTCTCTCGCACAGTAGTACAAGGCCGTGTCCTCCTCCCTCAGTTGGTTCATTTGCAGAGAGAGCGTGTTCTTGCTGTTGTCTCTGGAGATGGTGAATCGGCCCTTCACAGAGTCGGCTTAGCTTATATCACCACCACTACCACTAATATCTGAAATCCACTCCCGGCCCTTCCCTGGAGCCTGGCGGACCCAGTACATATAATAGCTGCCAAAATTGAATCCAGAGGCTGCACAGGAGAGTGTCAGAGACCCCCCGGGCTTCACCAAGTCTCCCCCAGACTCCACAAGCTGCACCTCACACTGGACCCCTGCAAACATAAAGACATCCTGGTCAGGAAACTCTCCTCAAACAGAGGATCTGCCTCTCCCATCTCTCCCATGCTCCGTGTCTCTGTCACCCATGAGTTACCTCCTAACACAGTCACCAGGAGAAGCCAGCTGAGCCCACAAGCCATGTTGGTTCTGTGTGAGTCAGGATGGATCCCCTGGGAACCCCTGAACTGACTCCTCTCCCAGAGATGAGGATGGGCTGGGCTGTTTTCATCATTGTGGAGAGTCTTATTTGCATATCTTCCTTCTCTATGAAAAGGTCTCTTTGAACTGGTAGAGAAAAGGGAGGACCCCAGAGCAGGTGAGGGGTTCTGGGAGTGCCTGTGACCAGATTCAGAAACTCTGCTACTCCAGTATGCACTTGTTACATAACAACCGATTTAATTGATATACTTTAATGTTTATTTTAATATAAAATCCTATAATGTGTACAATATTACTTCTATTTATTGATATAATAGGACACAAAAATTTAAATGATTTTTACAATGTCAAAATACACGACTCCCTGGTGCGTGACATTTTACTGGGGCTGAAGCAATATCACAGCGGGTAAGGCATTTGCCTTACATGCAACCCACACGGGTTTGATTCTTCCATCCCTCTCAGAGAGCCTAGTAAGCTATCCAAAATATCCTGCCCGCATGGCAGACCCTGGCAAGCTACTCATGGCATATTCAATTTGCCAAAAACAATTACAAATCTCACAGTGGAGAAGATAATGGTGCCAGCTCAAGCAAACTCGATGAACAATGGGAGGACAGTGCTACTACTACTCAAAATACATTTTAAGAGTGGGTCCCACTATCTAGACAAAAGGAATCCACTGAGTCACTCACAGTTGTCAATGTTTTGGGAACCAAGCGTTAAGACAGAATCAGGAGGAAGGCAGAATGGCCGGATAACAGGATCCTCATGTCTTGAATTCCACTGTGCTCCAGTAAGCCCATGTGTTGGCTATTTTTGTACTTTATCTCAGAGGAAATACTTCTGGGATTAAAGGTATTTGTCCCGATTACTTTAGGGGCTCAGAGTGATAGCACAGTGGTAGGGTGTTTGCCTTGCACGCAGCTGGCCTGGCCAAGCTGGGTCCGATTCCTCTGCCCCTCTCGGAGAGCCCGGCAAGCGAACAAGAATATCGCGCCCACATGGCAAAGCCTGGCAAGTTACCCGTGACGTATTCAATATGCCAAACACAGTAACAACAAGTCTCACGATGGCGATGTTACTGGGCCCACTCAAGCAAATCGATGAACAACAGGAGAACAGTGCTACAGTGCAGTGCTACTTTAGACTCTCAGGTGTGTAAGAGCTAAGCCCAGACAGACTTAGCTTGAAAATTGACAGAAGAATATCATTTCCTGACGATTCCTGGCTCTAAGCAAGAATTCTCAATGTGTTGGACATTTGGAGCTCTCAGTCCACTAAGGAATTAGTCCCCCGAGAAACACCCTTTCTCTCTTCAGTCTGTCTGTCTCTTGATACTCAAAGCATCTCAGGGTTGGGCCCTGTTCGCTAGGATCGGTCCCTAGTAAATAGAGATGCAGAGGCAGTAGAGTGGGAAGTTTCCTCCCTTCCATGTGGTTAATCCGGTTTATTCCCTGCAGGTCATGTGATTTCACATGTACCTACTGGGTGTGTTCCCTGAGTACAGAGCCAGGAGTATACCTAAAGTTGCACTTAATCACTTAAACACTTAAGTTCCCGTTAGTCGTCGATTTGCTCGAGTGGGCACCAGTAACGTCTCCATTTGTCCCTGTCGCATGCTAGTGTAGCCCAATGGGATCTATTCGCTGTGGGAACATGAAGAGCCTCAAACCAAACGTTCATGATCTTGACGAAGAAGTCTGACCATCTGGTAGGTGGGTGGCAACGCGGTCTTTTGACATCCCGTGGAATACAGTCGGTAACAGCTCTAGTCCAGCAGTCGTCTTTAAATCTCATTACGTGACCAGCTCATCTGATTTTTGACACCTTGCCAAATGAGACAGCGTCCCTGATTCTTGATTCCATCGAGGACCTGATGGTACAAGCGCGAATGATCAAGTACAACATCATTGGTCTGACCGAGACAAGAAGGCACAAATCTCACCATGCCGTTTTCAACACTGGAGAAGAATTGTTCCTCAGAACATGCGATAAAAGAGGTGTCGAAGGTGTCGGTGTCCTTGTCAACACAAACTTGGCCAAGAGCATTGATTCATTCGAATGCCTAACAACCGGAATCGGACGTTTATATTTGAATAGATGTGGCTCAATGCCTGCAGTTTCTATCTTCATTGTCTACGCACCAACATCTCATTATGATGAAAGAGAAATCGAGAAGTTCTACATGGAGCTGGAGACGTTCTATAAAGAAGACCACACCTTCTACAAGACCATTGTGGGTGATTTTAATGCCAAGATAGGACCGAGAAGATCAGCTGAAGAACTTCACATCGGGACCCATGGCCTAGAATGGAACGAACAGTGTGAGAGACTGTCTGAGTTCATCATGTCAACCAAGACCATCCATGGTAACTCACAGTTCCAGAAGGCAGAATCTAAACGTTGGACATGGGAGTCTCCCAGTGGACGATTCCACAACGAAATAGACCACATCATATTCAATCGTCGGTTTTGCCTGACCGATGTTGCTGTTGTCCCAAAATTCCGAACAGAATCGAACCACCGTCTCCTTCATGCAAAATTCTACTTCACAGAGTGGGGAGAAAGGGCTGCAAAGTTTAAAAAGAGAACTCCCAGAACGAGAACCAACTGGGAGCTCTTTGGCACTATTGCGGCAACATGGGAAGATGCCATTGTTGACAACATTGACGAGGAATACGATACACTGTTTCAGCACCTCCATGAATGTGCGAGGAACGCCAAGAGAGAGATAACGACAAAAAAAAATGCCTGTCTTTGAAAACTCTTAAGCTTATTCGTCAGCATGGTTTGGCGCATGCCTCAGGCAACTGCAAGCTAACATCCGAGCTCGCAAAGGAGTGCAGAGGTGTGATCAAGGAAGACCTGAAAGAAAGAAGAGCAGAAGTGCTGGTAGATGGGGCAGAGGCCGGGAAAAGTATTCGTAACGCCCGCCTGTCCTTCGCCAACTATAAGACCAAGATGACTGCCCTCCGACATCCTGATGGATCCATCACATCCTCCAGAACGGCAATGGAGAAGATAATCCATGACTTCTACTCAAATCTCTTTGATAGTCATGTCCACTTGCCGACATACCAAATTCCACAGGATGGATATGTCGTTCCCAACGTTCTCCCTTCTGAAATCCGACACACCATTTTGTCGGTAAAGAAACGAACAGCACCCGACCCAGACAAGGTCAGACCTGAACACCTGAAGAACTTGCCGTCAGTACTCATCAATACACTGGCTCGGCTCTTCACACGCTACCTGTCTGAATGCAAGGTTCCATCCCAATGGAAAACCAGCAGGACCATACTACTGTTCAAGAAGGGAGACATCCATGACATTGGCAACTATCGCCTGATCTGCCTACTGTCTGTCATCTACAAGTTGTTCACTCAAATCATCCTTAATAGGATTGGCAGAACACTAGATGAAGCTCAACCATGCTAGCAAGCCGGGTTCCACAAAGGATTCAGCACCATCGACCATATCCACACGATAACCAAGCTCATTGAGGTTTCCCGGGAGTTCAAGATGCCGCTCTGTTTAACGTTCATTGATTTAAAGAAGGCCTTTGATTCTGTTGAGACAGAAGCGGTCATTGAAGCCCTAGCCAATCAGGGCATTCAAGCCCAATACATCAAGATCCTCCGTGAGCTGTATTGCGCATTCACTACCAGAATCTCACCATTCTACAAAGAAGTAATCATTGATGTCAAGAGAGGGGATCGGCAGGGTGATACCATTTCACCGAAACTCTTCAGTGCCACCCTCGAGACCATCATGCTACAACTGGAATGGGAAGGAATGGGAGTGAAGATAGATGGTCGGCAACTACACTGCCTCCGCTTTGCTGATGACATTGTTTTAATAACACCAAACATCAGCCAAGCGGCACAAATGCTGGCCGACTTTGACCGTGAGTGTGGAAAGGTAGGACTACAGCTGAATCTTACAATGTTTATGACAAACAACCTCGTTCCTGATGCCCTATTAGCCCTCAACGGAACGACCATCTCCGAATGCAACAGCTATGTGACCTAGGTCGAGAAGTCAACATGACATATGACCTGGCACCCGAGCTGCGCAGGAGGAAGAGAGCTGCTTGGAACGAGTTCAAGAACTTCGAAGAAATAGCTAACAGGACAAAGAACCTCTGGCTCCAGGCACATCTCTTTGATTCCACTATTCTTCCTGCATTAACATATGCCTCAGAGACCTGGGCCCTATGCAAACAGAATGAGAACGCTATTCATGTCTCCCAAGGAAGAATTGAAAGCGCTATGCTTGGAGTATCACCTTTCACTCAAATGAGAGAAAAAATTGCACAAGGAAAAAAAACTAAACCAAGAGGGACATAGACGTAGTATGTTGGTAGGGTCTTGCGCACAGCTGACCCAGGTTTAATCCCCTATGTTCCATGTGGTCCCCCCAGTACCTTCCAGAGTAATTTCTGGAGACAGATCCAGGAAGAACCCTGAGCATCACTGGGTCTAGTCCTAAAACCAAAACCAAATAAGGAGAATAACGAAACCAACACTGTCATTGTCCTCCCATTGTTCATCGATTTGCACGAGCGGGCCCAGTAACGTCTCCATTGTGAGACTTTGTTGTTACTCTGTTTGCCATATCTAATACATCATGGGTAGCTTGCCAGGCTCTGCCATGCAGGAGAGATACTCTCGGTAGCTTGCCGGATTCTCTGAGAGGGGCAGAGGAATCGAACTCGGGTCGGTCATGTTGGCTGCATGCAAGGTAAACGCCCTACTGCTGTGCTATCGCTCCAATATGAACAAAATATAGACTAGACAACTGTCAAGAACTTTTTCCGTGTATTGAGATCAAATTGTCTTTATTCTAAATTTGTGTTCACCTGGAGTATGTTGGAACTAGGGTGCACGGAGGTCCATGGAGTGTGACTCTTCACATCAATTTTGGCCCCATGTCTCCTTTCCCTGTAATCATTTGAGTCTGTGTCCTACACAGAATACTGACTTATAGGACATTTATGTTTCAGAGCACTGATGTATATAGGCAAACCTGTGTAGTGATAATTACACTCAAATTAGTGGATGAACCCCTCACCCCAGTGTTTCCCCTTGGCCCATGGTATTCCTTCCTCCACGCCTTACCCCTCCCTCATGCTCTCTCAGTGAATCCTGTTCATTTAAGTGTGTGTAGGGTGTGATGACAGAGTTTCACTCTCAATAGCCTTCTACTCTAGTGATATATTATGGATTTTTAGTCATGAATAAAGGCGTCTTGGATTACTCTCAGTCCTGGACCTTGAAAACAGGTCACAGTAGCTTTCTAGAAGGAAGGAGAAAAATGAGGAAAAGCTGTTCTACATCTATTATGAGTATCAAAGAAAAAGCTAGAAAATTAATAACAAACAGGAAAGTACCAATTAATACTCACCATGCCAGGCGTTGGAGTCCTGGGGGACTGGTGGGGTGAGTGTGGGGACAAGGAGGACAGATCACAGGGAGGGAGTTGGGAGTGTGAGGGTATCATTGAGAGTGGAGCTGCTCTGGGAGGGACGGGGAAAGGTCCTAGGAAAGACGCTGGAACTGAGCATGGATGGGAGTGGGTGGGGGTGATGGGGGCTAATTGTCTCTTTGCTGTGACAGAATATTGGCCCATGAGGGCTTCTAACACATGGTGACACTCTTTGACCCCTCGTGGGCTGAGGCCTTTTCCTAGGTGGCTCCTGAGTGCCTTCTGGTGGTCTGCAGCGCCCCTGCAACCGCTCCCGTGTCCTGGCAGTACCCTGCACAATCACACCTCCAGGTTCACCTGCTTTCAGGCTGCTTCCTTGTAGTCATGTCACAGGATTTCTGGGTTTCTGGAGATGGTAAATCAGCCCCTCCCAGAGTCAGTGGCTGATTGTCCTGGCACAGTCCTGCCCTTTCCTGGAACCTGGTGACCAGGTCATCCAGGAGCTGCTGACCAGAGTCTGCAGAAGAGTCTTTCTCTCCCCCTCTCTCTCCCTCTCTCTCCTCTCTCACTCCTTCTGTCCCCCTCTCTCCATTTTTTCACTCTCTCTCCCTCCCTCCACCTCTCTCTCTCTTTCTCTCTCTCTTTCTCTCTCTCTCTCTCTCTCTCTCTCCACATTAAGACTTCAGTGATTATATCTTGTTAATTGAGATCAGACATCTTCCACATGACATCCCATCCAATCTCCAACCTGTGAGCTACTTCTGTTTTATCAGAGTTGAACTTTTTGAGATGTCACACCAGGAAATTCAGCATTTTAAAAGAGGTAATATATCTGAAGTTAAATTTTTAACTAGTGGTGGCTTTGGGGTCTGTGCATGACTGAATGGGCTTTCAGAACTACAGGAAGATGACGGGAATGTCAGGAAAATATAAATCAGAAGGAGAATGAGAGATATCAAGAAAAAAGACCTATATCAAAAAAAAACTACTCAAAACGACAAGACTTGAATGTTGTCAAAAGAAAACCTGTTTCATCATTAATTGGTCATGTTGTCTGACTTAATGTCTGATATCTCTAGGAGATTTCTCTAAAATAGGTGAAAATAGAGTTATAATATAATGGATTCAATCTAGATCCCTTAACCCCAAAGTAAAAATATTAAATTAAGAATTTATTGAAAAACATACAGTGAAGCACTAGATATACTGGCCAGCACACACACACACAAAGACCCTAATGCTTGATGACAGTTACATGAATAAGAAGTTGTGGGTTATATACACAATAGGATATTAGGCCGAAATCCGACACACCATTTCGTCGGTAAAGAAATGAACAGCACTGGTCCCAGACAAGGTCAGACCTGATCAACTGGTTCAGCACCTCCATGATTGTGCGAGGAATGCCAAGAGAGAGATATCCACAAAAAATCCTGTCTTCTAAAACTCTTGAGCTTATTCATCAACGTGGCTTGGCACATGCCTCAGGCAACTGCAAGCGAACATCCTAGCTCATAAAGCAGTGCAGAGAAGCAATCAAGGAGGACATCAAAGAGAGAAGAGCAGCAGTGCTGGTAGATGTGATAGAAGCCGGGAAAAGCATTCTAAACACCCGTCGGTCCTTCGCCAACTACAAGACCAAAATGAATGCCCTCTGACATCCTGATGGATCCATCACATCTTCCAGAAGGGCAATGGAGAAGATTATCCATGACTTCCACTCAGATTTCTTTGATAGCCACGTCCACCTGCCCACATACCAAATTCCGCAGGATGAATATGTCATTCCCAACGTTCTCCCTTCCAAAATCTGACAAGCTATTTCATCGGCAAGGAATCGAACAGTACCTGTCCCAGACAAGGTCAGACACGAACACCTGAAGAACCTGCTGTCAGTACTCATCAATGGCTCGGCACTTCACATGGTACCTATCTGAGTTCAAGGTTCCACCCCAATGGAAAACCAGCAGGACTGTACTACTGTACAAGAAGGGAGACATCCACGACATTGGCAACTATCACCTGATCTGCCTATTGTCTATCATCTACAAGTTCTTCACTGAAATCATCCTGAATCGGATTGGCAGGACACTAGATGAAGGATAACCATGCGAGCAAGCCAGGTTCCGAAAAGGATTCAGCACCATCGACCATATCCACACGATAACTAAATCATTGAGGTTTTTCGTGAGTTCAAGATGCCTCTCTGTCTAACGTTTATTGATTTAAAGAAGGCCTTTGATTTTTGTTGAGACTGAAGCAGTCATTGAAGCCCTAGCCAATCAGGGCATCGAAACTCAATATATCACAATCCTCTGTGAGATGTATTACGGATTCACTACCACCAGGATCTCACCATTCTACAGGAAAGTCATCATCCATGTCAAGAGAGGGGTTTGGCAGGGAGATACCATTTCACCGAAACTCTTCAGTGCCACCCTCGAGGACGTCATGCGACAACTGGAATGGGAAGGTATGGGAATGAAAATAGACGGTCGGCAACTACACCAACTCTGCTTCACTGATGACATCATTTTAATAACACCAAACATTAGCCAAGCAGCACAAATGCTGGCCGACTTCGACCATGAGCGTGGAAAGGTCAGACTACAGATGAATCTCAAGAAGACAATGTTTATGAGAAACAATCTCCTTCCTGACGTTCCATTCGCTCTCAACAGAACAAACATCTCTGAATGCAACAGTTATGTGTACCTAGGTTGAGAAGGTACGCATAACACATGACGAATGACCTGGCACCTGAGTTGCGCAGGAGGAAAAGAGCGTCTGGGAGCGCCTTCAAGAGTGTCGAAGAAATAGCTAAGCGAATGAAGAACCTCGACTCCGGGAACATCTCTTCAATTCCACTGTTCTTCCTGCATTAACATACACCTCAGAGACCTGGGCCCTGTGAAAACAGGATGAGAACGCTATTCGGGTCTCTCAAAGAGGAGTCAAAAGAGCTATGCTTGATGTATCACGCTTCACTCAAATTACAGAAATGATCCAGAGTTCCAACCTCTGGCGATGGTCAAGAATTAGGGATACTGCCTCGCTTGCCAGGAGTCAAAAATCAGATGTGTTGGACACGCAATGAGATTTGGAGATGACCACTGGACTAGAGCCATTACTGACTGGATTCCATGGGATGTCAAAAGACTGTGTGGCCACCCACCTACAAGATGGTCAGACTTCTTCATCAAGACCCTGAACGACAGGTTTGAGGCTCTTCGTGTTCCTAGAATGAGCAGATGCCACTGAGGAACACTTGCACGCGACAGGGATGAATGGAGACACTACTGGCACCTGTTCGAGCAAATCAATCAGTATCGGGATGTCAAGTGATCAAGTAATATTAGGCAGTTATAAGAAATGACAAAATATCACCGTTTTCTGCACCATGGATGGAACTGCAAATAACATATTTAAGTGAAGTTTGTAGAGGAAGGACAAATTCAGACAATCTCATTCAACTGTGTTACACAGAGAACAGAGCGTCAGCATGAACAGGATGCAATGATAACGGCCCCTGAATCCTAACCACACTTTGGGGTTCCTGAGAGGAGTCGGGTAGGGGCTTAGATCACTGGGAAGAAGAGGCTGAGCACAGGAGCCACAGCAGAGTGTGGAGCCTGGGGGGATTTGGTGCTGGGAGAAGAGCAGGGAGTTTGTGACCCATCAGCATCAACACTCAGACTATTGTCATCGTGTTCCCTCAGTGACAATAGAGAAGGTAAAGGAAGAAATCTCTCCTTTATGTGAAAAGGAATGATCTTCATTGAAAAAAAATTGACTTCACCTGACCTAGCAGGACATCACAGTCTTTACTGGACTTTGAGACAGGAAGAGGAATGAGGAAATATGTAATAGGAGAGAAAGTAACGACTAAAATGTATAAACATGAATATTATGTTTTCATATATTTTAACAAAACAGTAAAGTTGGCGACCCCCTTAAAAGCTCATGCCCCTGCCCATCTGCCCAAGGGCAAAGCCCTGGAGTCCTGGGAGCAGAGCGACCCCTGGTGGTTACACACACCACTGCAGATCCTCCTCCTTCAGCACGTTTGTATCTGGACTCACAGTGACTTGAGTTCACAGTTCACAGTTCACAATAACACACAGCTGTGTCCTCAGTTACTGAGTTGCTCAGTTTTAGGTAAACTTGGTTCTTGGAAGTGTCTCTGGTAATGCTGACTCAAGACTGAATACTTGTGTTATAATATGGGTGCCCAATATTATTTATAACACCAATCCAATCCAGTCCCTTTCCAGGTGCCTGGAGGACCCAGTGTACACCATAGCTAGTTAGAGAGAATCCAGTGACTTAGTAAGTCAGGGAGAGTGTCTGTTAGGGCGTCACCAGGCTTGGTCCTGAATCCTGAAGCTGTACCTCTGACAGAACACCTAGGGACGAAGGCCCACAGTAAGTCATGCTCTCAGAGGCCCATGCCCACCTTGGAGCCTGTGTCCAGGGCATACTCACATCCGGGAGCTGCCACCAGAAAGAGGAGGAACCAGCGCTGATGTACATTCCTGCCCACGAGGTCCATGATTTCAGACACCGTGTCAGGGGGAAAGGGAGTTGGAGTTGGAGTGAGAGTGAACGTGGTTTTAGTCCTGGGTCCTGAGTTCAGATTTGCATGGGGGAGCCTCTGAAGAGAAAGGAGGGGACCTTGGAGGGGCTGGTGTGTGGGTTCCCTGGGAGGAGGTGCTGACTGTGGCTCAGTGCACTCAGGCCTGTCCTGGGGCCCTGTCAGAACCGGGTCTCTTCCTCCAGCACAGGAAATGTGCTGAGGAGCTCTCAAGAAACAGGAATTGCTGAGGGGAAAACGGCAGCTGTGGAGGCGAGTCCCCGTGTCTCAGGTCCCTGATGACCAAACACAGACACCCACGGCCTCTACCCTGTAGACAGGCCCCTGCCCCTCCGTGTCTCTTTGTGGTCGCTCCTGTTCTCCCACTGTGAGTGCAAATCCTCGGGCCTAACAGACCATGTCATTGCCCCTGTGAATTCTGACTTGGCCTGGTCCAATCCATGTCAATCAAATTTCACAGTGTTTTTTTCATTCATTTATCGTGAATAAAAATCCCTTTTCCTTGAGTAGCTTCACTCTGAAATATTCAAGACATTATTAAAGGTAAAGGTAAAGGCCCTCCCGTTGATCGTCGATTTGCTCGAGCGGGCCCAGTAACGTCTCCATTGGAGACTTTGTTGTTACTGTGTCTGGCATATCCAATACTCTCGGTAGCTTGCCGGGCTCTCCGAGAGGGGTGGAGGAATCGAACTCGGGTCGGCCATGTTGGCTGCTTGTAAGGCGAACGCCCTACCCGCTGTGCTATCGCTCCAGTTATTCTTTCTCACTGGTCTATTTAGGGACAAGGAAGATGTCTCACCTACTGACATTCCTGGTGTGTTTGGCTTGCTCAGGAACACCTCAATCAGCAATGTTCTATATATAACTCAGCACCCAGAAGATGACTGTGGTCCTCAGGACCCTGTTATTGGGGATCATCACTGAGGAATTCCAGTCCCATCAGTTGCCTGAAAACAGCTCGTTTAGAGTCCTTAGCACACAAACTATTGGGCCTGGAACCTGGTCTTAGTGCTCAGACTCACACATTTTACAAGGGTACTAGTGTGCTAGCCCTGAACTAAGCCAGGCATGGCCCTTCACCCCCTCCCAAATGCTTGGAACCTAGACACAGGCTGTGTCACATACATGTACCCCTTAATTCCATGGAGCACCAGAGGATTGAGTTCGATCTAAGGGGCCAGAAAATATGCTCTGAAATTTGATATTTAAAAAGTCAGCATTAAGGATAAAAAATATACTACATACTCAGCAGGTTCTACAAAATTCTGCTAAGAGAGACACAGAGACACACAAACACCAACTAAGGAAACGTGAGGATTGAGATGGATGATGTCACACCTCAGGGACCAGGTGGCTATAGGATTCACAAACACTCTCGTATATAAGCATGTGACTCACTGTGTCTGTCCCCAGGTGTCTTGTCCCAGAGCTTCCGCAGGGGCAAGACAGTGAATAGTCACAGATCTGACCCACCTGCGCTGTCTCTGTGTCTCCACGGTCAGCAGTTTCCAGGGGAGCTCAGCCCCCAGACATCAGGAAGGTCGCTGGAGTGCCTCGGGAATATTGGGAATATTTCCTAAACCTGCCGCACCAAGACCAACAGGACACTTTCTAAAGTTATGAAAGTTTATTTTCGCCCACCAATATTAACTGTAAATTAGCAATTTTTGTTTTTATTTTCATCTATTAAATTAGACTTATTTCTTTTCCCTTTCTTGCCTCATGTTGTAGCTGTTTCACTATTTCAGATGAAGAATAAATAAAATATTCTGGTATATAATTAGTACTGTACTAGAAATAGTGCAAGAACCAAATTAGAAAGGAAAGAGACCTAGAATATTCATTTCATATTTTATCATTGTTAGACACTGCTGGCATGATAGAAGCATGAAACTTCTGTTTTTCACAGCAACTCGGGCAGGATCAATGGAATTGGAACATCTTTGCACATGTTCATTTTTCTGAACCACTAGCCTGATCCCTGAGCACTGCAGGGGAGACCAGGACACAGACAGAGTACTCCCAGAGGTCGCCCAAAACTAAAAAACATAGAATATCCATATTTGAATAGTACAGTTTTTCATAATGATTTTTTATCCATTGGTTTAATTCCAAATTAGCCATTTGTAATCATCATAGAGTGTAATTTCTAATAGGAAATTTACCTTCAACATTAGTCTTTATTATTGATATTGAACCTTTAAACTTCTTTGAGTTCCCTAAGTGAAGAACTAATGGTGCATTTGTGATTTTAAAGAGGTGACTTTCAAAGGTCCGCAGAACAGGAGAGCTGCCCAATGATGTCACCCTGTGAGGGGAGGGAGGAACATAGATTCTAATCTCCAGGTTTCTCTGTCTTAGGAGGGCAGACAGGAAAATAAGGTTGATATACAATAAGAAATTCATTAAGAGTGACATCTGCAATGGTCTCAGTATGGAGTCTCAGTGTAAGGAAGACCATTAGGCACTGGGATGTGGTGTATCTGGGGATTCCGAGAGACTGGGGGCTTAGGGAGAACATCGATATTCTGGGTCCTTCCTCTGTCTCACTTTGAAGGGTCAGAGCTGCAGGTGTCACTGGACAGGGTTTCTGCTCTGCAATGGCTGAGGACTGAAGAGGGAATGAGGACAAATGAATACCCATTTTGTGAGTGGATGAGGGACTAGAGGTCAGCCCATCCCAGACAGCAGGACTTTGAGTTGTGGGGTTACCAGGAAGAGGCTACTTGGGTACAAGTCACACGGTAGAGGTCAGTGGGCACAGAGTGTGTGTCTGAGAGCAGAAGGAAGGAGCCAGCACACAGCTGAGTGGACACCAGGATTTCCCTTTGATGATGTGACTCCTGAGCATTGTAAGTTGTGACTCCCCCCAAAAAAGACCTGGGTGGAGCGAAGGAAAGTGGATAGAGCCTTGCAGCCTTGGTCAGCTGCATGCAAGGCAAATGCTCTATCCATATTCCTTCGCTGCAACCCCAGATCATTCATTCTTTATTTATTTATTTATTTAATTTTTGAGTCATACCTGGTGATGTCTGGTATTTCTCCTGGAGTTGCTCTCCGCAGTGATGGAGAGGTCATGGCATATGCTGGAAACCGGTGCAGGGCTTCCTGTGCGATGGTCCTTTGAGCTGTATCCCAGGCAGTGCGACACTTTTTCTTCTGGCTACAGCAAGCTGTGTGCGGGGCTGATTCCTGGCTCTGCTCTCTTTGTTGTTGGTTTTGTTTCTTTGGGACACACCCAGGAGTGCTCAGGAGTTATTCCTGGCTCTGCACTCAGAAATTACTCCTGGTGGTGCTCAGGGGAAGCCAGGAATAAAACCCCAGGTCAGCCACATGCAAGTCAAATGCCCTACCCACTGTACTATCTCTCTGGCACCATGAGTAACTTTTGGAGATGCTGGGAAACTGGAGGTGGTGCTGGGTATCCAACCTGGGTCAGCTGCATGCAAGGCAAGTGACTTCCCCGCTGTATTCTCTTCCTGGTCCTAGACCCATATTTTTATTATTATTATTATTATTATTATTACTACTACTACTACTACGGCTGGAGCGATAGCACAGTGGTAGGGTGTTTGCCTTACACGCGGCCAACATGGCCGACCCGAGTTCGATTCCTCCGCCCCTCTCGGTGAGCCCGGCAAGCTACCGAGAGTATTCGATATGCCAGACACAGTAACAACAAAGTCTCCAATGGAGACGTTACTGGGCCCGCTCGAGCAAATCGACGACCAACGGGAGGGCCTTTACCTTTACCTTATTACTACTACTACTACTGCTACTACTCGATTCCTCTGCTCCTCTCAGAGAGCTCGGCAAGTTACCGAGAGTATCTCACCCGCACAGCAAAGCCTGGCAAGCTCCCCATGATGTATTCGTTATACCAAAAACAGTAAGAACAAGTCCCACAATGGAGACGTTACTGGTGCCCGCATGAGCAAATCAATGAAAAACGGGAGGACAGTGCTACAGTGCTAGAGAAGTGACTACTACTAGGATACCATAATAATCTCTACAAGGTAATTTTAATTTCTACCAGAGAATAATGTGCCCATAGGTCCCAGGGAAGTAATGGTCCCATTAGTAAGAACTACGATCATGAGGCAGAGAGTGAAACAAACTCCTTCCTGCCCACAGTGGGGATGGAGGACTCACAGCCACAACCCACAGGACAAGGTGCCCTTGAGGTCATCTGAGAGCTGAGGGGCAGGTCAGGCATGATCGCCACAGAAACATGATTCATCTGCTCATGAGCAACGCCTCCACAGAGGAGAGTCCTCAGAGTCTCCTGGGGGCCTGCGCCACTGAAGCTCACCCTGATTCCTCCTGCAGGTGGTTTTTGTCTGGGCTGACATGGCATTCACCTCCCTGTGTCTACTGCACAGTAGTACAGGGCCGTGCCCTCCTCCCTCAGGCGGCTCAATTGCAGAGAGCGTGTTCTTGCTGTTGTCTCTGGAGATGGTGAATCGGCCCTTCACAGAGTTAGCATACTCTGTATATGTACCAAGAGGATTAATGAGTGAGACCCACTCTAGGCCCTTCCCTGGAGCCTGGCGGACCCAGTTCATATCATAGCTGGCAAAATTGAATCCAGAGGCTGCACAGGAGAGTTTCAGAGATCCCCCGGGCTTCACCAAGTCTCCCCCAGACTCCACAAGCTGCACCTCACATTAGACCCCTGCAAACACAAAGACATCCTGGTCAGGAAACTCTCCTCTCACAGAGGATCTGCCTCTCCCATCTCTCCCATGCTCCGTTTCTCTGTTGCCCACGAGTTACCTCCTAACACAGCCACCAGCAGAAGCCAGCTCAGCCCACATGCCATGTTGGTTGTGTGAGTCAGGATGGATCCCCTGGGAACTCCTGAACTGACTCCTCTCCTGGAGCTGAGGCTGGACTGGGCCTTTTTCATCATAGCAGGGAGAGGACCATTTGCATATCCTCCTCCTACATAAAATGTTCTGTTTGAACCTGAAGAGTAAGTGAAGGACTCCAGAGCAAATGTCTGCTTCTGGGAGTGACTTGTGACCTGGAAAAGAGTCCTTCATGCAATTGTTATATGACAACAAATTTAATTTGTGATATTTTGTCCTTATTTTTGATGATTATCATGTAATATCTATAGTCATACTTCTGTTTCATACTTCTGTTTCATGCATCATTTGTCACAGAAAAGCTTACTTTATATAATATTCTCATAACACATAGTAAGAGTTGGTTCCATTATGGAGACAAAAGTAATACACTGAATGACATCGAGTTATGAATGAGTTGGAAACCAAGAATTAAAAGAGAATCAGGAGTAAGGCAGAATTACCAGATAGCATAGCTCTGATATCTGGGAAACCTGAGGCAGGATCCTGTGTCTGCTCTGTCTCTGCTGTTTCTCCCAGAGGAAACATCCCCGAGGTTAAACATGTTTGTCCTTATATTAAAGGGCCTCGGATGTGTAAAACCTTAGCTCAGGTAGCTGACTTATGAATGCCATTCTTCTGATGATTCCTGGTTCTAAGTGAAAAAACTCACTGTGATGGGCATTAGAAGCTCTCGGTCCACGAGCCTGTTTGTCCCCTGATCCCCCACCCCTCCTCTCTTAAGTCTATCTTTAAAATACTCCCAGCATCCCATGGTTTGTCCCTGTGCACCAGGTTTGTTCCCCAGTAACAAGAGATGTAGAGACAGCAGAAGGATAAGCTTTCCTTGCATGACACAGATCAAGGTTCATTCCCTGCACTTCATATGGCTTCCCATGTCCCCACCAAGAGTGATCCCTGAGTACATAGCCAGCAGTATACCAGAGTGGCACAATAACAAATCCCAAACAACTGGGGCTGAAGGATAGCACAGTGGCAGGGCACTTGCCTTGCACATGACTGACCCAGGTTTGAACTCTAGTATCCCATATGCTTCCCCCAGCAATTTCAAGAGTAACTTCTGAGAGCAGAGTCAGGAGTAATCCCCAAGCATAGCCAGGTATAGCCCCCAAACCAGACAAAAACTCACAAATAATACTAAACAAAATATGGGCTAGCAGCTGTCAAGAACTTCTTCCCTGTAATGAGAACAAATTGTATTTATTCTGAATTTCATCTTTACCTGGAGGATGTTGGAGACTAGTGTGCATGGAGGTGCATGGGGTGTGACTCTTCACATCAGCCCAACCCCACGTCTCCTTCTTGCCATGTCAATATTTGATTAGCAGTTAAAACCACAGGAGGCCATGCCCTACACAGAATACTGACTTATAGATCGTTAATGTTTCATGAGCGCTGGCATAAATGGACACCTGTCCAGAGATCATCACACCCAAACCAGTGGATGAACCCCTCACCCCAGTGTTTCCCCTTGGCCCATGCTATTCCTCCCCCCACACTTCACCCCTCCCTCAGCATGCCTCCTGTTTGTGTAAGTGTGTGTAGGGTGGGATGACGGAGATTCACTCTCAATATCCTCTAACTCTAGGGATATATTATGGGTTTTACTCATGACTAAAGGCGTCATGTATTACTCTCAATCCTGAGCTTTAAAATGGGTCACACAAGCTTTCTAGAAGGAGGGAGAAAAATGAGGAAAAGCTGTTCTACATCTTACGTGAGTATCAAAGAGAAAGCTATGAAAATAATAACAAACAGTAAAGTACCGATTAATACTCACCCTTCCCGGCGTTGGAGTCCTGGGGGCTTGGTGGGGTGACTGTGAGGGACAGGGAGGACAGATCACAGGGAGGAGGTTGGGAGTGTGATGGTGTCACTGAGAGTGGAGCTGCTCTGGGAGCGACGGGGAAGGGTCCTAGGAAAAACGCTGGAACTGGGCATGGATGGGACTGGGAGGGGGTGATGGGGCTGAGTGTCTCTGCGTTGTGACAGAATATTGGCCCGTGTGGGCTTCTAGCACATGGTGACCCTCTTTGCCCCCTCCTGGGTCTGAGGCCTTTTCTGAAGTGGCTCCCTAGTGTCCTCTGGTGGCCTGCAGAGCCCCTACAGCCCCTCCTATAGTCTGGGGGGTCCTTCAGAGTTCCACAATTCCCAGAGTGAATAGAGGAAGTGTGTCCTCAGCAACATCGGATACAGGAAGTGTGAGCACTGGGAAATGAGTCCGGCTTGGTTCACACCAGTTTCCCTAGGGAGGTGTGTTCAGAGACAGCCCCATGGAGAAGGGAATCCCTCCTGCTTCCACGTGGAGGTACATCATGCCTGAGTCACATCATAACTCACAGAGACCTTAGAGTAAGTTTGGGTTACAGAGAAAGGGCCGGATAGAAGAAGATGTGCAAAGGGAGAGCAAAGGGTCAGTACAAAGAGATGCAAATATACGAAAGAAACAAATTATGCTGTAAAACTCAGTTTCACTGGCAGTCCATTATAATGGGAGATTGATTCATTGACCTGTAGCATTTCTGACACAGAAATCATCAATATCCTTAAATACAAGCTGGGATTTGTGGTATATGGTGAAAATTTGAACGACATTTATAAGTGATTCGCCACTGCCTTCTTCTCCCATCATCCCACTACTTCCCCCACTCGCCCTACCCCCTACCCCCGAGCTGCATCAGCCCCACCAGTTCTACATTCCCGGCATGATTCACCAGCGCCACCAACTTCACCGCCTGTGACTGCGCCTCTGTATATTTCTTTTGAATATGAATTAAAGTACTGCATAAAGTATTCTTGGTGAAGCTCCATTTTGCTGTGTTATTTTCATATTATATACTACGGTATTTCTTGGACCTAGAGGATTCATTTTGATGCCGGTGGGCCCCACGGGTGACTTATGTGAAACGGGCAGGAGAAAGATGGTCTCGTTCTCCCCATCTGCCTCTGCCACCCAGGACCCAGGGTTACTGGGTTCTTGTCTCATCTCGAATAAAGGAATTTCAGGAGTAGACGAGCAGTGAAATGACAGTTTTTATTTGGAGGTTTTGAACGGAAGGAGGGAGGGAAAGTGGGAGAGAGTGGAGAGTATTCTGCTCAAGAGAGAGCCCCTACACACATCCCAGCATTATACATGAAAACATGAAAGTACACATCTCAAGAGGCGAGATGCGGATGACACATGTGCTCAGGCACCTCATGTGCTCGGCCACATGGGAGCAGGCAGCGCATGAGCTCGGGCAGCATTTGTGTGTGCTTCCTTTATTCAAGGTGGCCTTTCTAGGGTTTCTCCAACCTGGCCCCATATGGGGCTTCTACCTATGTAAAAGTCCATTGCTAGGGAGGTACCCAGGGAGTTGGGAATGGTGATGGTATTTTTTGAAATTCCTTTTCTGACTTTTGTTTCTGCAGGTGTTTCTGTGAAGAGGATTGGTCCAGCCTCCTCAGGGTCTGTTAGAGGCAGGCACCAGTTCTCCATGAGGTCAGGGCTATTAATTTACAGGAGATTTACTGCCATTGCCTTGGGAAGGGGCCTTTCCTATCTATTTGCCTACATCAATCCATAGGTCTGCTGTAAATTTAAGGACACTCGTTTGTATGTAATTTCCTTCTTTGATCTTGCAGCTTTCAGTATTGTTCTCTGTTTATGGTGTTGGTCCTTCTGATTAGGATATGTCTTGGAGTCTTTTATTGGGTCAATTTTAGCTGGTACATTTTGGATGTGAATGTCAATGTTTCCCAGCTCTGGGAAGTTTTCAACAATGATGACCTTAACTATTATTACATCATTGTTCTTTCTTCCTTATCCTTCTGTGACTCTGAGGGTTCTGACACTGCTCCTCTTGAATCAATGTCTGTTTTGCCCTTGAGCTTTTTGAGGTGTTTTCCCAACTTTCATTGTTGCCTGGAGATTTTCTGAATTTTATCCTCAAGGTTATTGATTCTGTTTTCCATTGTTAAGAACACGATTGAGTTTTTTTATTTCATCTATGGAAATTTTTGTTAATGGCATTTCTGTTTCTCATGTCAGCCCATTTTCCCAGAGTGTAGATATATTTGTTTTTACTTATAGGTTCAGATAGAGATATAAGTAGGTGATCTGAAACCATTGGTTAAAGAGCCCACACAATGTAAGTCTTTCTTTAGTATTGGTGTTTGAATTGCACCAATACTTCCTTAAATATTGGTCATAAAAGCAGTAGCCAAACAGGGAATTCAAACTCAATAAATAAGGATCCTCTGTGAGCTGTATTACAGATTAACTACCAGGATCTCACCATTCTACAAAGAAGTGATCATCCATGTCAAGAGAGGGGTTCGGCAGGGTGATACCATTTCACCAAAACCCTTCAGTGCCACCCTCAAGAACGTCATGTGACGACTGGAATGGGGAGGAATGGGAGTGAAGATAGAAGGTCAGCAACTTCACCACCTCTGCTTTGCTGATGACATCGTTCTAATAACACCAAACATCATCCAAGCGGCACAAATGCTGGCCAACTTCAACCATGATTGTGGAAAGGTCGGACTCCAGCTGAATCTCACAAAGACAATGTTTATGAGAAACAGTCTCATTTCTGACATTACATTCTCTCTCAATGGAACCAACATCTCTGAATGCAATAATTATGTGCACCTAGGTCAAGAAGTCAACATGACAAATGACCTGGAACCTGAGTTGTGCAGAAGGAAGAGAGCGGCTTGGAACGCTTTCAAGAGTGTCGAAGAAATAGCTAAGAGGATGAAGAACCTCCGGCTCCAGGCACATCTCTTTGATTTCAATGTTCTTCCTGCATTAACATACACCTCAGAGACCTGGGCCCTACTTAAACCCAATGAGAATGCCATTCGGGTCTCCCAAAGAGGATTTGAAAGAGCTATGCTTGGAGTATCACGTTTCACTCAAATGAGAGAAAGAATCAGGAGTTCTGACTTCCTTCGATGATCAAGAATCAGGGATGTTGTCTCGTTTGCCAAGGCATCAAAAATCAGATGGGCTGGACATGTAATGAGATTTGGAGATGACCGCTGGACTAGAGCCCTTACAGACTGGATTTCATGGGATGTCAAAAGATCTGGTAGCCACCCACCTAGGAGATGGTCATACTTTTTTGTCAAGACCCTGAATGACCAGTTTGAGACTTTTCGTGTTTGTCGAAGAAGCAGACTCCATTTGGCTACAGTAGCACACGACAGGGTCGAATGGAGACGTTACTGTGCCCACTCGAGTCAAGTGATCACGTGATCAAGTATTGGTGTTACACAAAGCTTTCTTATTTCAGAAGCACACGTGACAGGCAGAACAAGAGGGAGAGTTCTGGATATTGCTCGGAACTTGTGACTGAGATGGCATGAGGGGAGCTGAGGGGCCTGCTGGAAAGGAGCTCTGACCCTGCATCCTACTCCACACCCTCCTTCCCTGATGTTGCCCAAAATTTGCTCAACACCCTGCTAGGGCCCAGACTCCCCCCCTAAAGTGACCAGCCCTGGAATACTCGTTTATACTTGTGTGTTAACTCAGAAGCAGCAGCCAAGCCTCCTGGTCCCTGGCAGGTGCCACAGAGATGATCCACTCAATGCCATGGAGATAATCCACTGAATGACCCCAATCTCTGAGACCAATGGGGTCCCACTTTGGGCCAGTTTGGGGGAGGATGGAGCCCCGCATGTGCAGGGGCAGACAGAAGCAGTCCGATGAGACCATGGTTTGTACCCCACTCAGGCACATGCTCCCACCCCCCCTTACAATCGGGAAACAGTAGAGGAACAGCAAGATGAGTCTGGACATGCCCATAATACGAAGTGACTGCACAGAACAGTCAGTGCGCCCAACATCTCTCTTGCTGTTTGAAGTAGGAGCACCCATTCTGCTCATTCCATCCATCCGGGGAGAGGGCATCAGAGCAAGGGCCATAGTAAGTGGGTTGGGGAGATAAATACAGGGACCATGAACTTCCTCCTCATTTTGGGAACATGGGTTATGGAATGGGAGGGCGGCCAGTCCAAACAGGTCCTGCCCCTGAGATTGGCCAGTCGCAAGAGATGCTGGCCCAGTCTCTGCTCTGGTACCTTCCAGAAATCCAGAGCAAAGCAGAAGTTCCTATGCAGGCAGAGGGGTGCAGAGATAACATAGGGCAGCCGGGGTCTCCCACCGGGTAGAGAAAAGGAGGAAAGCACAGGGGGAGACAGCGCCTCAGCTGAGTCACAGTACCCAGCGCCCACACCTCGGTCCCTCAGAGAAGCTCCAGGGACCAAAGGAGAGGAGGGAGAGAAGGACACAGAGACGAGGGGGTGAGAGACTGAGGGGGGGAGGGAGAGAGAGGGAGGGAGACAGAGAGGGAAGGAGAGAAAGAGGTAGAGAGAAAAAAGGAGAGAGAGGGAAAGAGAGGGAGGGATAGAGAGAGGGAAGGAGAGAAAGAGGTAGAGAGAAAAAGGGAGAGAGAGAGAGGGAGAGAGATAGATGTAAGGGACTTAGAAGGTGGGGAGCAGTCGGTACCTGGTGCAGAAGCCCTGGAATGTTCTGGAACTACAGCTTCCTGCTGCAGGCCATCCAGACCTGTTTCTGGTTCAGGCATCAAAGGTCTGGCAGCCCTACCCCGCCCCTGCCGTCCCTTCCAAACGGTCCTCTCTGGGCCCAGTGGCCCCGGGGAGTCCCAGTCGGGTGCGGCCACTGGACCGGTCAGCAGGAGCCGGTGTCTGCTCGGGCCTGTCCCTGGGCTCCCTGTGTCCACGCGGGGCCAAGGGGCCACGTAAGCAGTGCTACCCATGGCCTCCCCCTGCCCGGTCGAGCAGGACCCGCACCCGCGTCTGGATCAGGTTCATCCTTGAGGTGCTCCCCGGGGCCCTGACGCTCCAGGTTCCTGTCCCTAACGGTCACTCTGATCCCGGTCCCTCTGACATGATGGGACTGTCCTCAGGGATGTCCGGCTGTCCCTGTCCTGCCTCCCACTGGGTGTCCTGAGCGTGGGGGTCCTCCTGGCCCATCCTGAGACCCCAGATGCTCAGTGCCATATGGGCTGTGCTGAGACATGTCCAGTCAGGGGGACGCTGCCCGGTCACTACTATGCTGACTGGGTCCCCGTTATCAGGGGGATCTGTCCCTTTCCCAAACTGGGTCTGGGCTGAATCCACAGAGACGTCGGTGGAGGTACCAGGATGCCTCAGAGACCCTCTCAGAGTTCTCCTCAGCCCACAGGGCACCTGCTGTGTCTGGGGGTGCTCCCCTGTGGGGGGAAAAGGGCCGTGGGATACCCCTGATGGCCCTAGTCCCCTCAGGCCTGGACAGGAGACCTTCACCAAGGGTCGTTCTCAGTGGGAGACACACATATAGGCCGTCCCAATGCGGGTTCATGTAGGAGGTTTGTGGGGAGAGTTCTGGGGTAGGCAGGAGGGTCGTACTGTTGCAACATGTTCTAAGGGAACACATTTGTCTATACTAACTCATTGTACTTTGGTTGATGCTGATATTCATGAGGAGGAATCAGAGCTGAAGACCTGTCCCAATCTGAGGGAGATGAGGTGGGCGATGCAGGGTCCAGTGCTCACCGAGTGAGGAGTGTCCAAGTCCATGATGGTGTTTATTTGTGAGCCTGACCCCTGTCCTGTTCCTGAACTCTGAGCAGACAGAGCTCCTTCCCTGAGGGACAGTCCTGCCAGGACAATCCCCTCAGGTTACCCACCCCTGAGGAGCACAGAAACTGAGTCCTGACCTAAGGTTTATATCAGAGTTTGGATACCTCCATGCGTTTGAGAGTTAGATTTCCCCGCATTAGTAATCATTCCTAACAATAAATTAATTAGATCACCAAACTCTGTAAGCCTGTAGAGCCCCAAACAGTACTTGAAATTGTCTTTGAATTATTGTCATTATCTTGTTTTTAGTTCTTAATTCTCCCAATAATATCAGGTATTTATGAACAGTTCCTCCTGCCATGCACAAAGTCCTTCCCTGGGATAATTTCATTTGTTTTAATTGAATCAGGGAAAACCAGGACCTGAGGTAACACCCACTCACCCCGCTGTGCCTGCTCCTGGGCTGCAGCCTTTGTGGGGACCTGAGCGCCCCCTGCTGCTCAGTCTCCTCCAGTTATTTCAGTGACCAATTGCCTTGGAGTACAAGAAATCCATAAATAGTGGGTAAAAAGTAAAACCAAATAATTGATCTATGAAAGAATATCATGTGTTTTTTGATGTTTCTACTGGAACGGTATAACTTTCTCAGTCATCTCCCGTATGAATTTGAACCTGTAAAAATCCTGAAAGTTGGTATCAAGCAGATACATTAGGTGATTACACACAAGTAAGTTTCTTTGATAGATTATGCAGAGGAGAATTTAACTTTGATCCATGAATTTGATTACCATTATCAACATTGTCATTTGAGTAATTAAGGTGGGATAGTCCGTTGTTAGCAACATGAAACCAGTATACCAGGAAAATAATAATTCGGAGATCTTTTACCAATTTTGCAGAGGCCTCTCCTAGCTGATGTCATCAGTATGAGAGAGATTCTCTTCACAGTAGTCAGCCCTCGGCATTCCTCTCTGCCAACGGCTGGGGGTCTTTTCTCTCTACTGCCCTTACTGAGGTGGGTTTCCACTATGTCATTATGGAAATTTCCACCCCTTCATCTAGTTGCTCCAGTCCAGCACTGTGTTATTGACATAGTGTCTCCCAGGGAAATGTATTCCATGATTAGGAATAAGTAAGAACTTTAAGATGATGAGGACAGTGGTTGTTGCCTTGAGAACTTGGGAAATTCCGGGTGACATCTGAGATTGGCTCCATGTACAGAGAAAGAAATGAGGGTAGACTGAGATACTGCACCATAGTAAGCAGAAGTTTAATATCCAGGGACCCACATAGGTGTCTGTTTGGGGGCACAGACAGGAAAAATGCATCAGGAACTGTCACAGAAGCTTCATTTCTGGACTTGGCCTCCTGTGAAAGTTCCTCTGCATGTCATAGATTTGTGTTCGCACGCATGTTCTCAAAGTTGGCCCTCAGGGCCTTTGTTTTCTTTATCTTCCTTGGCCTCTGTGGGAACAGATTTGTGCCCATATTTGGAACAAAATTCTAACAGGGTTGTCTAAGAATCAGTAGGGCTGTGGGTGGGCAATGTTCCCCTTGGGGAGGGAACAAAGGGTGTCATTGTGGGGGCTCTGAGCTCAGTCCCTGATTCATAAATTGTTAATTCACCACTACTAATGTAATTTGGGGATATTTCAAAGGGAAATATTGAGATGTTGCGACAGCATAATAAGTAAAACTAATACTACATCTTCTGCTTCCCCCAGATGTCCAGGAAGACTGTGGGCAAAGAGACATGTGGCAGCTCGTCCCGTGGCCTCTATAATATCTGCATGGAGTCTCTATGGGCTAATGGAAGATGTGCTTATTTCTCCAAGTACCGATTTTCTAGGGTTTTTTTGTTTGTTTGTTTGTTTGTTTTTGCTTTTTGAGTCACACCCGGCTATACACAGGGGTTACGCCTGGCTCATACACTCAGGAATTACTTCTGGTGGTGCTTGGCAGACCATATGGGATGTTGAGAATCGAACCTGGGTCGGCCGCATGGAAGGCAAATGCCCTACCCTCTGTGCTATCACTCCATCCCCCGATTCTTTAGTTTTTATTTCTGGGTTTTGTCACTTTTCTCTAGGTTCTTAAAACCAGGCTCATTTTTAATGTTAAGTGCCCAGGCATTTCTCCCTCAGTATTTGTCCTCTCTGCCAACAGATACCAAGTGGAATTATTTGGTTATTCATTTTGCATCTCAAAATACTTCCAAATCTGGCTCAATAAATGGCATTTATTTCCCAGGTGAATTAAGGCGCCACCTCCCCTTAGATGGAAGCGCTGAGTTCTGGCATTGCCAACAGGGTCCCTTTAACCTTGCTCAGAAACCCCTGCTGCTGTCCCTCGGGGATAAGTCCCTCTGCACACATTCCCTTGGTGTCTCTGCAATCTCCGAGTGAAGCTTCTGCTCAGCACAGACATGACGTTTCCAAGGTCAGAGGTCACCAGGACAGAGGGAGAGGCACGCAGGTTTCACGCTACTGCATCATGGTCACAGAGGAAAGTCACAGCGACCTTGGGAAAGGACATGGACAAGCTCTCATTACACAAAATCATGTGGTCCTTGACTTCTGACCGTGGCCACTATCCTAGTGTTACCTTCTCCACTCTCAGTGTCTAGTGGGGAGATTCCAGCTCAGGGATACAGAGATGCAAATACGCGCATGGGGCCTCACCCACAGCCTCTCAGAAAGGGTCTCTCAACACCTGGATTTCATCTTAGAGAAAAGGATTTTCTGCTGGCCCATAGCAGGTGAATATGTGCATTTTTAGATGCTTGGATTATTTCTATTTTACACATTAGTCCCAGGAATGTCCCTGTCTTTTCGGGCACAAACCACAGAAAGGAGGTCAGGAAATGAGGGGTAGACAGGCACAGACGCTGATGCACCTGGGTAACTCCTCCCCACAGCTGATGTCCTGTGTCCCATATCCTGCCAAGTGCCACCTGTGTGATGCTGAGAAGAGAAAATGAAGTTCAGCACCGAATTCTGTCTACTTAAATTTTCTAAAGAACAACTTACTTTTGCCCTAAAATGTAGAATAATCAAAGATATTTCTGGAGCTGGAGCTATGGTCCCAAATCTACAATGGTCCCAGCACACACTGACATGTGTTAGCTCCTGTGACAAGTGTGAAACACAAGGAGCTCAGCCACACATGATACAGGAGTAAAGGACTGTTTTTTTCTTTTTTTATTAGTGAAACACCATGAGGTACAGTTATAGACTTACAAATTTTGTGCTTGGGTTTCAGTTATACCATGATCCAGTGCCCATCCCTCCACCAGTGCCCGTCATCCATCATCACGGGTCCCAGCATCCCCCCCACCCCCCATCCCCCCCATCCCATCCTGCTTCTGTGGCAGGGTATTACACCTTGTTCTCTCTCTCTTCTTCTGGGTACTGTGTTTTTCAAGAGAGGCATTGAGTGGCAATCATGTTCGGTCTATAGACTACTTTTATCATGCTTCTCCCACCCTGGGAGGGTCCTCACAACACCCTTTATTTGGTGCTCTCTTATCTATCTGAGCTTCCTTTTCACCTAGCACGTGTGGCTGGCCTTCCAGTCATGGAGAAAATTCCTGGTACTAATCTCAACCATTCCTGGGTGTTAGTCTCCCTTTTTGTTGCTTTATGTTCCCCAGATGAATGCAATCTTTCTGTGTCTATCCCGCTCTTTCTGACTCATTTCGCTTAACATGATACTTTCCATGTAGTACCACTTGTATGTAAATTTCATAACTTCATCTTTTCTAACAGCTATATAGTACTCCATTGTGTAAATGTACCAAAGTTTCTTTAACCAGTCATCTGCTCTTGGCACTCAGGTTTTTTCCAGATTCTGGCTATTGTAAAGAGTGCTGCAATGAACAAACAATTGCAGATGTCACTTCGACTATACCCTTTTGCCTCTCTGGGATATATTCCCAGGAGTGCTATAGCTGGGTCAAATGGCAGATCAAATTCTAATTTTTTGAGAATCGTCCATACTGTTTTCCAAAAGGGTTGCACCAGCCGGCATTCCCACCAGCAGTGAAGGAGGGTTCCTTTCTCGCCACATCTGCGCCAGCATTGGTTGCTTTTGTTCTTGTGGATGTGGGCCAGTCTCTGTGGTGTGAAATGATATCTCATTGTGGTTTTGATCTGCATCTCTCTGATGATTAGTGATGTAGAGCATTTTCTCATGTGCCCTTTTGCCAATCGAATTTCTTCTTTGCGAAAGTTTCTGTTCATTTCCTCGCCCCATTTTTTGGTGGACCAGCCACCACCATGCTGAGACCACTCTCCGCACACATGAAGGTACTGGCAGAGGGACAAATCCACGCGGGTTCCGGGGCCAAGACCTCCAAGCCTACCCGGATTGGAGTCGAGCATCCTCCACCCAGATCCTCCAAATTCCAGTAGGCGGGGGTCACACCCACCACCTGGCCCCCTGGCGCCTGTGTAATCCCATCAACGGCCAAGACTCAGAGACTATAAAATTCACTTCCCGGAACCGTGCGGCCGCGAATGTCTTATCAAGACATCTTTTTATGACATCTTATTATCTCATTCCTACTTTGGACAAACTTGCAGGCTATCGAATGTAGCCTGCCCACAGGGCAGAGTCTGGCAAACTCCCCGTGGCGTACCAAATATGCCAAATACCAGTAACAATGATGGGTCTCATTCTCCTAAAGAGCCTTGAATATAATCTCAGGGCTAGGATGAAAGAGACGTTACTGGGGCCTGCTCGAGGCAATCGACAAATAACAGGATGATGAAAAAAAATTTTTTGATGGGGTTGGGTGATTTCTTCTTGTGGAGTTTAACCAGTACCTTGTATATCTTTGATATCAACCCCTTATCGGATGTGTATTTGGTGAATATCCTTTCCCTTTCTGTAGGCTCTCTTTGTATTTTGGTCACTGTTTCTTTTTAGGTGCAGAAGCTTCTTAGTATAAGATAGTCCCATTTGTCTATCTCTGTTTACACTTGCTCGGCCAGTGGCATGACATCTTTGAAGATACCATTAGCTTCAATATCATGGAGAGTTTTGCCGACTTTGTCTTCAATAAACATTATGGATTCTGGTCTGATTTTGAGGTTATAAATCCATTTTGGTCTTACTTTTGTGCATGGTGTTAGGCAGAGATCTGAGCCCACTTTTTTGCATGTAGCCATCCAGTTTTGACAGCACAGTTTATTAAAGAGGTCTTCCCTGCTCCATTTCACTTTTCTTGCCCCCTTATCAAAGATTAGATGATTATATGTTTGGGAGGATATGTCAGTATATTCAACTCTATTCCATTGGTCTGCAGCTATGCTTTTGTTCCAGTACCATGCTGTTTTAATTATTACTGCCTTGTAGTAGAGTTTGAAGTTAGGGAGATTGATTCCTCCCATTTTCTTTTTCCCAAGAATTGCTTTAGCTATTCGTGGGGGGCTTATAGTTCCATATAAATTTCAGGAGTGTATGCTCCATTTCTTCGAAGAATGTCATGGGTATCCTTATAGGGATTGCATTGAATTTGTTCAGTGCTTTGGGAAGTATTGCCATTTTTATGATGTTGATTCTCCCCATCCATGAACAGGGGATATTTTTCCATTTCCTCGTGTCCTCTTTTATTTCCTCAAGTAGCGTTTTGTAGTTTTCTTTGTACAGGTCCTTTACTTCCTTAGTTAAACTGATTCCTAGGTACTTGATTTTCTGGGGCACAATTGTGAATGTGATTGTTTGCTTGATGTCACTTTCTTCTCTTTCACTATTTGTGTATAGAAATGCCATGGATTTTTGGGTATTGATTTTATAGCCTGCCACTTTACTATACAAGCCTATTGTTTCTAGGAGTTTCTTGGTAGAGGTTTTAGGGTTCTCTAAGTATAGTATCATATCATCTGTGAATAGTGAGAGCTTAATTTCTTCTTTCCCTATCTGGATGCCCTTAATATCTTTTTCTTGCCTAATCGCTATTGCAAGTACTTCCAGTACTCTATTGAACAGTAGTGGAGAGAGTGGGCATCCTTGTCTCGTCCCGACCTTAGGGGGAAGGGTCTCAGTTTTTCCCCATTGAGGATGATGTTTGCTGAAGGTTTGTGGTAGATGGCTTTAACTATATTTAGGAAAGTCCCCTCTATCCCCATTTTGGCAAGGGTTTTCATCATGAATGGGTGCTGGATCTTGTCAAATGCTTTCTCTGCAACTATTGATATGATCACATGGTTTTTAACTTTTATTTTGTTGATATGATGGATTATGTTGATTGATTTCCGAATGTTGAACCATCCTTGCATCCCCGGGATGAATCCTACTTGGTCATGATGTATGATCTTTTTGATGAGTTGTTGAATTCTATTGGCTAGTATTTTTTTGAGAATCTTCGCATCCGTGTTCATCAGGGATATTGGCCTGTAGCTTTCTTTTCTTGTGGTGTCTTTGTTTCCTTTAGGTATTAGAGAGATATGGGCTTCATAGAAGCTGTTTGGGAGCGTTTCTGTTTTTTCAATTTCCTGGAAAAGCTTGAGGACAACTGGCAATAGTTTCTCTTTAAATGTTTGGAAAAATTCGCTAGTGAATCCATCTGGGCCTGGGCTTTTGTTTTTGGGAAGACTTTTTATTACAGTTTCAATTTCCTTGATGTGAATATGTCTATTCAGGTACTCTATATCTTCTTGATTCAGCTTTGGGAGATGGTAGGAATCCAGGAATGTATCCGTTTCTTCCAGGTTCTCGTGTTTCGTGGCATACAGACTTTCAAAGTAGTCTCTGATGATCTCTTGAATTTCTTTAGTTTCTGTTGTGATATCCCCATTCTTATTTCTGATTAGATTTATTAGGGCTCTCTCTCTCTGTTTCTTTGTGAATGTTGCTAGTAGTTTATCTATCTTATTTATTTTCTCGAAAAAACAGCTCTTGGTTTCATTGATCTTTCGGATTGTTTCTTTGTTTTCCATGTCGTTGATTTCTGCTTTAAGTTTTATGATCTCTTTCCTTTTGCCTGATTTAGGCTCTTTCTGTTGATCTTTTTCTAAGGTCTTGAGCTGTGAGGTCAAGTTGTTTATGTGCATCGTTTCTACCGACCTAAGATATGCTTGCAGAGCTATAAATTTTCCCCTTAATACAGCTTTCGCTGCATCTCATAAGTTCTGGTAGTTTGTGTCTTCATTCTCATTTGTTTCCAGGTATCTTTTAATTTCGTCCTTGACTTAGTTCCTGACCCACTCATTGTTCAGCATCGAGTTGTTTAATTTCCAGGTGTTTGATTTGATTCTCCGTGTCTTTGTGTGATTCACTTCTATCCTCAGTGCATCATGATCTGAAAAGATGGCTGATACTATTTCTATCTTCCTGATTCTGTTGAGGTATGTTTTGTGTCCTAGCACATGGTCTATTTTGGAAAATGTTCCGTGCGCGCTGGAGAAGAATGTGTATTCTTTCTTTTTGGGGTATAAAGCCCTGTATAGGACCATGAGCCCTTTCTCTTCTGTTACTTCTTTCAAAGCCAATAATTCTTTCCTGGGTTTTGTTCTTATTGATCTATCCAGAGGTGATAAGGCGATGTTGAAGTACTATTGTGTTGGTAGTGATGTCCTCCTTAAAATCTGTTAGCAGTTGTTTTAAATATTTAGCTGTTCGCTCATTAGGTGCGTATACATTTAAGAGTGTGATTTCTTCCTGTTTTACGTATCCCTTGATGAAGAGAAAATACCCTTCACTGTCCCTTCTAATCTTTTTCAACGTGAAATTAATGTTGTCGGATACTAGTATGGCCACCGCAGCTTTTTTGAGGGAGTTGTGTGCTTGCAGGATTGTTTTCCATCCTTTGACTTTGAGTCTGTTTTTGCTCTGGCTGTTGAGATGAGTTTCTTGTAGGCAGCAGAATGTTGGGTTCTGTCTCTGTATCCATTATGCCACTCCGTGTCTCTTAACTGGTGGTTTTAGACCGTTGACATTGAGAGAGAGAATGGTTATGGGGTTTTGTGTCATCTTTCTGTGCGGGTGTGTTGTGGTTGTAGGGTTTGTCTTTTCTTATAGTGGCCTCTTTAGGCCTTGCTTTATGTTTGGTTTTGAGTCGATGAAGTTTCTGAGCTGCTGTTTATCTAGAAAATAGTGTACCGTTCCTTCAATTTTGAGGGAGAGTTTAGCCGGATAGAGTATTCTTGGTGAAGCATTCATTTCAGTGAGTTTTTTGACTATATCTCACCACTGCCTTCGGGCTTGTAGGGTTTCCTCTGATAGGTCTGCTGTGAATCTAAGGGGTGCTCCTTTGTATGTGATTTCCTTCTTTGCTCTTGCTGCTTGCAGTATTGTGTCTCTATCAGCAGTATCGATTATTCTAACTATGATATGTCTTGGAGTGTTTTTGTTGGGGTCTCTTTTAGCTGGCACCCTTCGGGCTCCTTGAACCTGAATGGCTGCATTGTGCAGCTCTGGGAAGTTTTCAGCAATGATTTGTTTGACAGTATTTTTTTCGTTGGGATTGTTTCCCTGAGCTTCAGGTAGTCCCATGATTCTCATATTGTTCCTCTTGGAATCATCTGCTAGGACTCTGATTCTCTGTAGAGCCATTTTGAGCTCCCTTGCCACTGTTTGTTGTTGCGTGTTGGCTTGGTGCAGCTTATCTTCCAGCTCACTGATTCTTTCTTCAGCTGCGTTCATTCTATTTTTAAGAGAAGAAACTGAGTTTCTCATTTCATCTAAGGAATCTTTTAATAGTGACATTTCTGCTCTCATTTCTTCTTGTAATTTGTCGATTTTTTCTGTGGTGTAACTGTCTGTCTGTCTGACTGTTTCATTGAGTTGATTGAACATCTTCATGACTTCATATTTGAATTGTATGTCAGAGAGGTCCCTTAGGTGAGCCGTATCGACAGAATGTTCTAGATTGTTTTCGTTGTTCTCCCCTTGTGTTGGGGATTTTCTTTGTTTCTTCATATTGCTGAATAGGTTGGGAACTAGATTCCTTGGGGACTAGGTTCCTTATTATGGGAAAACAACCTGTGGCCGCGAAAGTGGCCGCCCGCAGAAAAATAAGCCACGCCCACTTTTGAGGCCACGCCCACTTGTGAGGAGGCCACGCCTCTACGGAACTCTGGGTTTGGGATGAGATGGGCGCCGCATCAGGAGTGAAGAGGGCAGGGCAGACGCTCAAAACGGTTTCTCTCCAGGCATCTCGGGAGACACCTGGGCTCCTGCAGGGAAAGATGGAGATCCTAGGGTCGCGAGCCAGCAGCTGAGCTGACCTGGATTTAGGATGAGATGGGCGCCGCATCAGGAGTGAAGAGGGCAGGGCAGACGCTCAAAACTGTTTCTCTCCAGGCATCTTGGGAGACACCTGGGGTCCTGCAGGGAAAGATGGAGATCCTAGGGTCGCGAGCCAGCAGCTGAGCTGACCTGGATTTAGGATGAGATGGGCGCCACGTCAGGAGTGAAGAGGGCAGGGCAGATGCTCAAAACTGTTTCTCTCCAGGCATCTCGGGAGACACCTGGGGTCCTGGATTTAGGATGAGATGGGCACCGCGTCAGGAGTCTGAAGGACTGTTCTTGAGGTGTGTCCAGATGTGTCCAGGCCATACAGATATGGGGGGCTATGAAGGAAAAGTCATGAAAGGGCTTGGCCCTCCGGAGGGGGTGCTCTGTGTGAACAGAGTCCTGGGACAGGGCAGAGTCTCTTCTCCTCAAACAAGGATCAGAACGTGGACCTCTTCACTCCCCTTGAGGATGACAAGGTGGATTCCACAAGCCCATTCTCAGGTTGGACTAGGCCTTCAGCTATGAGTTCTCCCTCCTAAGGAATAGGCAAATTATGCCAGGGACACTGAATTAAATACAGATGTGCCTGTGTTCTGACATCTTCACACAGCGGGCATACCCACACCTTCAGAAGTCCCTGAGTGCACGGTCCCCACCATGGACTGGACCTGGAGAATTCTCTTCCTGGTGACTGTGGCTGAAGGTAAGCGTTCCTATTCCTTGGGGTGAAGGAACAGGGCCATTCAAGTGGAGTCCACCCACTCCTGTCTGCTGTCCACAGGTGTGAACTCCCAGGTGCAGCTGGTGCAGTCAAGGGGATGTTGGAAGTCACCGGGTCCATTCTCAAGGGGAGTGAAGAGGTCCACATTCTGATCCTTGTTTGAGGAGATGAGACTCTGACCTGTCCCAAGACTCTGTGCACACAGAGCTCCCCCTCCGGAGGGCCAATCCCTTTCAGGATCTTTCCTTCATGGACCCCGACATCTGTATGGCCTGAACACATCTGGACACACCTGGGCTTTGAAGTTATTTCTGAGATCCTGTAACTCCCCAAGGGATGCCACAATGAGACTACAAAATCATCGTAGTGCCCCAGTAGTTTCCATTGGAGATATTAGGAAGTCCATAAATACCCCCTGCATACAGGTTTTACTACCTTGTTAATATGATAATTGTTCTTCACAAATGATACGTGGGCACAATTTAATCTTCTCTGTCGTACATGTATTTTAATTTTTGTTTTCTTGAGAAAAAATTTAGTTTTAGTGAAGAAGGAAATCCATACTGAGGAGATTTCTGCCTCTCAGCACCTATTTCCCCCATATCTGCACACTTTACAGCCTGCAACTCTGTGCTCTTGGGACATGGCGCCTCCTGCAGCCCGGTCCCCACCCTGCAGAGAGAGCCTCTGGGCTCTCAGGGGCTTCAACCTCTTGACATCTCTAACGCAGGGTTAAATCCTGGGTCTTCGCTTCAGAAGCTTTGTTCAGGAGTCATATTATTTTATGGGCTTTTTGATTTGGTTCTGAGTCACACCAAGCAATTCTGAGATCTTATTCCTGGCTCTGTGTTCAGGAATTGATCAGGTAGATGCATCCCAAGAAAATATTGGCAAATCAAGTAGTTTTATATATATAAAAATTAAAAGGTGATGCTGAGTATTCTTTGCTGAGATTATGTAGAAGTGATACAATAAATAATTAATTCACAAAAATAAAAATAGTAAAAAACTTCAAACTAAAAGTGGATTTAAGTCTTTAAGTAAAGACTTTAATAGCACTATCCTCCCGTTGTTCATCGATTTTCTCAAGGGATTCCAGTAACGTCTCCATTGTAAGACTTGTTGTTACTGTGTTTGGCATATCAAATATGTCACTGGGAGTTTTCCAGGCTTTTCTGTGTGGGCAGAATACTCTCAGTAGCTTGCCAGGCTGTCCAAGGGGGGCAGAGGAATTGAGCCCAGGTCGCCGTGTGCAAGGCCAACACCCTACCCACTATGCTATCGCTCTGGCCCAAAGAATTTAATAGAAACAAAAATATATCAAATTTGTTAAATTAATAGTTTTTCAAAAACCAGATGTGAGTCTAACACAGCTGCTAACAAGTTTATTCTATAACTGTATTAGTAGGGCAACTATAAGTAAATAAGTAATGAATTTGATCAAATTAATGAAGTTTTATGGAACATATGGCTGGAATTCTAACTTTTTCAGTGATGCAGAATAGCATTATTTAAAGAAATTTTCTTAGAGAAATGAAAGTGGAGATAAAGAGAGATCCGTGTTCAAGAGAGCACATGGGCTTCTCCAAATGGAAAAAAATCCTTGAGTTCTGATTTCTGGTCATACATGTTAGAAGTCTGGAAAACATCTCTCCACCCAGCAGGAGAGAAAACCTGACCAAGTGTAACTCAGAGACTCACTTTCAGTTTATCTGTGAATAGTAAGAAAGGGGAAATGGACAGAGCAGTAAATTAGGATTATCTAAAGAAATGTACCTAGAGATATGCAAGGAGAGAGAGAGGGGAGGGGAGGCACAGGATTATGAAAGGAAGGACAAAGACAGCCCAAATACAGAATCTGGTCATCATCACGTGAGCCATCCTTCTCCTTTATTGATCCCTAGGAGCCTGTATGGGTTCTCTGTGTCTCTCTCTGTCTCTCAGTCTGTCTCCCTCTTAGGTGTATCGATTTCAATACAGACACTGAAATGTTATTGTGTATATCCCTTTTTCAACTGTCTACGTTTAGTTCTTATCCAGTGATCATATCTAACTATTCCTGTCATTTTGATCCTTCTCTGTCCTTCAAAAACCACACACTTGTAGCAAGCTTTCAACCACTGATCCGTCTCACTGTCCCCTGTTACCTGACACTGAATATTAATCTCACACCAAAGTTTATATACCACAGAAGAGTGCATTTATTCTATATCTGTCCCTTTACTTCTGACTCACTTCACTCAGCCTGATACTCTCCATTTCCCTCCTTTTGTTGGGTCACACCGGAAATGCACAGGGGTTACCCTTGGCTCATGCACTCAGGAATTACACCTGGTGGTGCTTGGGAGACCATATGGGATGCTGCGAATCGAACCCGGGTTGACTGCGTGCAAGGCAAACGCCCTACCGGCTGTGCTATTGCTCCAGTCCTCCACTTCCCTCCTTTTATAAGCGAATTTCGTGATTTCATTTTTCCCGGTGACTGTATAGCATTCCATTGTGTAGATGTGTTGTATTTCATCCAGTCATCTGTTCTCAGATACTCAGGTTGTTTCAGAATAAGCTATTGTGAATATAATATTGTGATGCGATAAACAGAGACATGTCCATTTAGACAATTTGGAAATATATTTCCAATTAGTGCTTTGAGATCTTTGGGTCGATGAAAAGAGTGGAATTTCTGGGTCACATAGAAGCTAATTTTTTAGCATACTGTGCAGTATCCAAAGTTTTCCAAAGAGTTTGAACCCGTTGATATTTTTACCAACAGAGAATGAGGATTGCATTTCCCCCACATCTATGCCAACACAGAATGTTTTGATTCTTTGTGATGTGTGCCTTTCTCTCTAGTGTGAGGTGATATCTCAATAGTGCTTTAATTTGCATTTTTCTGATAAGTGATATAGACAATTTGTTCATACCATTCTCTGCCTCAAATTCTACTTAAGGATATATTCATTTAAAAGCTCATTTTTATTTTTTTATTTTTTTCCCCTTTATTATATTTTATTTTTTTTAAAGTTGTAGATTTACAATTTTTTGTGCTTTGGTTTCAATTATACAATGATCAGATACCCATCCCTCCACCAGTGCCCATTTTCCACCACCATGGATAATATCCCTCCCACCCCCATCCCCCCATCCCCCCGTCTCTGTGGCAGGGCAATCCCCTGTGTTCTCTCTCTCCTTTTGGGTGTTGTGGTCTGCAAAAGAGGCATTGAGTGGCAAACATGTTCAGTCCATAGTCTACTTTCGACATGCATCTCCCCTCCTGGGAGGATCCTCCAAACATCCTTTATTTGGTGCTCCCTTCTCTATCTGAATAGCCCTTTCCTCTAGGATACCCGGCTGGCCTCTAAGTTATGGAGTAATCCTCCTGGTGCTGATCTCAGCTATTCTTGTGTATTAATCTCATACTTTGTTACTTTATATCCCCCAGATGAATGCAATCTTTCTATGTCTATCCCTCTCTTTCTGACTTATTTCGCTTAGCATGATACTTTCCATATTGTACCACTTGTATGCAAATTTCATGACTTCATCTTTTCTAACAGCTACATAGTACTCCATTGTGTAGATGTACCAAAGTTTCTTTAACCAGTCATCTGTTCTTGGGCATTCAGGTTTCTTCCAGTTTCTGGCTATTGTAAAGAGGGCTGCAATGAACAAACAAGTGCAGATGTCACTTCGACTATACATTTTTGCCTCTCTGGGATATATTCCCAGGAGTGGTATTGCTGGGTCAAATGGGAGCTCAATTTCTAATTTTTTGAGAATCGTCCATACTGTTTTCCAGAAGGGCTGAACCAGTGGACATTCCCACCAACAGTGAAGGAGTGTCCCTTTCTCGCCACATCCACGCCAGCATCGGTTGCTTTTGTTCTTTTGAATGTGGGCCAGTCTCTGAGGTGTGAGATGGTATCTCATTGTGGTTTTGATCTGCATCTCCCTGATGATTAATGATGTAGAGCATTTTCTCATGTGCTTTTTTGCCATTCGGATTTCTTCTTTGAGAAAGTTTCTGTTCATTTCATTGCCCCATTTTTGGATGGGGTTGGATGTTTTCTTCTTGTGGAGTTTAACCAGTATTTTGTATATCCTGGATATCAACCCCTTGTCAGATGTGTATTCGGTGAATATCTAAAAGCTCATTTTTAGATAGGGTTTATTTTTCTCTTATATTTTTCAAGTCCTTTATAAAAGTTTTATTAATTCTACATAAGATAAGTCTGTGGGTCTTGTACAGGGACTATAAAACCCAGCACCAGGAAGAGAACAGTGCAGAAGCTTCTGCCCATGTGCCTGGCTGTCCTAGCCGGAGACCCTTGGAGGAGGCCGGATTGAGTCTCCCTCCCCTCCTGTAGCAGAGCTCCGGCAGCCAAAGACCTCCAGAACCAGCCACAACCATGCTGAGACCACTCTCCACACGCATGAAGGTACCGGCAGAGGAACAAAGGCATGCGGGTCCTGCGGCTGAGATCTCCAAGCCTGCTCGGATCAGGGCTGAGCACCCTCCACCCAATCCTCCATCTTCCAGTAGGCAGGGGTCATACCCACCAACTGGCTCCCTGGCACCAAACAATGGCCAAGACCCAGAGACTACAAAATCCAACTCTCTGAAGCATGTGGCCACGACGTCTTATTATCTCATTCTTGCTTTGGACAACCTGACAGGCTTCGAATGTAACTTGCCCACATGGCAGAGTCTGGCAAACTCCCTGTGGCGTATCCTATATGCCAAAACCCAGTAACAATGATGGGTCTCATTATCCTAACCCTGAAAGATCCTTGAATATGGCACTTTTTAAAATGTCAGGTCTAGGACGAAGGAGACTTTATTGGTGCCTGCTCGAGGCAATCAATGAACAACAGGATGATCGTGATCGTGATCGTGACATAAGATAAGTAGCGAGTTTTATTAACTCTACATAAGATGAGTAGTGAGCAGATACTTTTCCCCAGTATTTGGGTTGTCTTTTGATTATGGTCATCATTTCATTTACTATAATTGGGCCATATTTAAAAAGTAGCTGACAACTCAAAGCATGAAATGAGTGAAAACTTTGGCTCCACATTGATCCAAAATAGTTTATGGGAGGGAAATTAAAACAAGAAGACAGTGACCATGTGTTTGTACTCAGGTGAAACACAAAATGTTTGTCATGGGCTGATCACAATCACAAACCAAAATCACCTTCAATGTTGGATGCAGAAACAGACTAGTGAGTCAGTGACCCTTCAGATGGAATTGTGACCAATGTGGATCGGTCATTGCAGGTTCAGAGTCAGGACACAACTCACGTGTCTTCACAGCACAGAGCCTCACTCAGCCTCTGTGCACATAACAAGGACCTAAAATGTGGTTCCTCCTTCCACAAACAAAAGGTGAAACAAAATCTTCTCTGGACTCACTTCCCACTGCCTTCTCAGAGTCACCAGGGCTCAGCACTCCCTCCTCAGACTAAGATGAACCTCAGTTACTTTCTTTGTCTCCTGGAATCCAAAAGCATTAACTAGTGGAGGTGATCATAGTCGTGTTCACGTAGTACCAAATACAGTAGCCAAAATGCACACACAACACACAACCACAACGTACAGTTCTGTTTGTTTCCTCATTCAGCCATGGAGCCCATTTTTTCTCTCCTTCAGTTCTGGTTGAAGGGCAATGATCATTGTTTTCTTCCTTTTCTGAGACTCCCAAATCTCCTTGTCAGTATTTTCATCAGGTCAGAGAGCACTGAGAGGATTGTTTCTCTCCCACACCCACAGAGCATCGGTTGTTCTGATGTTCTTACCTGGATTCAGTCCACATCCATTAAACAATAGAATTATGGTTTCAATGTTCCTGGTGCTCTGTGGGAGCAGAGCATGTAAATGCTCGGTGGTCTGGGCATGGATTGGGTGAAGTCCCTCCGAAATAAACAATCTATTTAGCTAGTGCTGTGACTCTAGTAACTTCTGGCAGCCAAAAAGCCTGTGGTGTTTTCTCAGTGGAACTGGGAGGACCACAGGTCGGTTGGCAGAAATAACAGTAGGTTCTGGTGCTGATGGGGTATCACTGAGGCCTGTGACATCCCTCGGTGAACAGGCTTTAAAGAATATCATGAACTTATAGAAATTATCCCATGAGTCTCAGGAATATAAATTCTCAGTCCAAATGTATAGAATTCATAGCCCAGAACAAATCCTTGCATATGTTATGGTGTATCATTGGGAAAGGATTCCATCTCCTGGAGTGGAGCAAGGAAAATCTCTCCTGTGTAATCTCCAGGCGGCTAGGGAAGCCCCAGGGGCTCTCCCCTTCTCTGGCCAAGGTGGAAGCGGCTTGGGCCTCTCCCCTACCCCTGGCGGTCCATATCCTAGATTGATGGAGGAGTAAATGAGGGCCAACCCGGCTGATTGATCAGTTGCCATTTATTCCATTCTCCCCATGCTCCTGTTCCACTCTCTCTGAGCCCCCCATTCTAGTCTCACACTGGCCCTCATTCCTGTTTCTCCCACTTATCTCTCCACACTCCATCTCGCAGCCTGGTCTCTATCTCTTCAGGCGCTTGCTACTGTATTCTTCTACATTTTTCTCCCTCTGTCCCTCTTGCTAGACTCTCTGCCCTCCATCTTGTTGTCCTGCTCTCTGTCTCTCCAACTCTCTCGCTTCTCCAGTTCCCCAGCACTGCGGGTAGACACCACACTCTTTCAGTAGCAAGATCAACATAAGGAAACCCTTCCTGATCATCCATCAAGCTCAAGGGCTGAAACACCATTTAGGGGTGTTCCTCTTCTCCTTAGTTCCAGTAACTTAATTAACACCTTAATTAACATCATAATCCTACTTCTTAATATTAGTTATTTTGTATGGACACAGTAAGAGATACAATGAGCTTGTAGTGTGGCTATCCGAGGAACATATTGCCACGGACTCAGATTACAGTGCTCAGGCCAGATTAATCTTTACTAACCCTAGGAGGGACAGAATATAGTTATTACTGTTTTGATCATGACAGAATTTGTCCGTGACTATGCTCTTAACTTATAGTAAAATATTATGACACTTTGACCAGGCCCATTTCGTGCCAGGGTAGCACATAGCTCACAGCTTGCCCTGGGTCCATCCAGTCGCTCGCTGGAACCCTGATTTTGGGGTGCTAATAAGTAAGGGAAACTGAGGCTTATGTAGAGAGAACAGATCTCCAGGAAGTAAAAATCATTCAGGGTCAGTTAACTCCCAAGTTACTAAAGCATAACATTAACTGTCTTCTTGTGTCCATACAATAAGGACATTGCTCTGAATTTACTATGCAAAGGACTTAAGAAGAGAAAAACAATATTTACAAGTCAGCAGAGCACAAAGAAAAAGTTACAAATAAAGGCAGAGGAATGGGAGAACTGTGATGGGAGCAACCCAATAAACCTAAGCTCTCTGCGACAAGACAGAAAGGACAAACCAATGTTATCCTCCACTCTACTACAAATGGTGTAATGGGAAAACAACACCACACACAAAGACAACAATAGAAGTTAGATTGAATGCATATCTCACAGTAGATGCAGAATTTCATTAAAAGTGGACTTATGGTCCAGCTTTGACAGCAGAATCTTTAAAATACACAGAGGAAAACCTCGACCAGTCTCTCCATGACACTAATCATTAAAGGGCTCATCTATAGTTTCACTCCATTGGCAAAGAGAAGAGAAACGGAAATAAATAAATGGAACTAAATCAGTTACAAGATTTTCATGAGAACGTAAATGATATTAAAATTGAAGTAACCAACTGACTGGAAGAAAATGTGTACCCACCAAACATCAGATATTCATAGCACTCACCAAGCTCAACATCAGAACAAATAGCACTGTAGCACTGTCCTCCTGTTGTTCATCGATTTGCTCGAGGAGCACCAGTAACGTCTCCCAACAAATTGTGAGACTTGTTGTTACTGTTTTTGGCATTGAATACATCATGGGTAGCTTGCCAGGCTTTGCCATGTGGGCGAGAAACTCTTGGTAACATGCCAGGCTCTCTGAATTGAACCCGGATCGGCTGTGTGCGAGGCAAACACCCTACCCTCTATGCATCACTCCAGCCCGTCAGAACAAATAACACACGAAAAAATGATGTGGAAATAAATAGATTATTTACTAAAGCAACATTTCTGTGGGCTGTAGACATATGAAAAGGTGTTTATCAACACTATAAAGGAAATGTTAATATAAAGGACAATGAAACCATCTCTCCCCAGTGAGAATAGCTTATATCAAAAATAATGGAAACAAACAGTTTTGGAAGGTTGCCAAAGAAAACACCGTTTCTATGTTTCTGTGAACTTATCTAAAGAAAACACTGTAAGACTTCTCTTAAAAGTGAAAATGGACGGACCGGAACGCCCTCTTCCCATGGGGTTTTAGTCGCCCCCACACCCCCGGCTCATACCTGCTGACCACAAGGCTCCCATGCAGCCACCATCCTTTCCAGAGAAGAGAGAGTGAATGAGGCAACACCCTTTCCCCTACGGGCAGACATGATGGCCTGGATTAACGCATAGTCCTTTCACTTTTCTGCTCCAAGCTGCTGGGTTCTGCATTAAGTCCTTGTGTTTCTGGGGCCGTGGCCGGGCTGGAGAGCCACTCGCAGGGGGCACCTGGTGACCTCGGTAGGGCGTGAAGGACGGACCGGAACGACCCCCTTCCCATGAGGTTTTAGTCGCCCCCACACCCGCGGCTCATACTTGCTGTCCACAAGGCTCCCATGCAGCCGCCATCTTTCTTTCCAGAGAGGAGAGGGCGAATGGGGCAACACCCTTTCCTCTCCAGACAGACATGATGGCCTGGATTAACGCATTGTCCTTTCACTTTTCTGCTCCAAGCTGCTGGGTTCTGCATTAAGTCCTTGTGCTTCTGGGGCCGTGGCCGTGCTGGAGAGCCACTCGCAGGGGGCACCTGGTGACCTCGGTAGGGCGTGAAGGACAGACCGGAACGCCCCCCTTCCCATGAGGTTTTAGTCGCCCCCACACCCCCGGCTCATACTTGCTGTCCACAAGGCTCCCATGCGGCCGCCACCTTTCTTTCCAGAGAGGAGAGGACGAATGGGGCAACACCCTTTCCACTCTATACAGACATGATGGCCTGGATTAACGCATAGTCCGTTCACTTTTCTGCTCCAAGCTGCCGGGTTCTTCATTAAGTCCTTGTGCTTCTGGGGCCGTGGCCGTGCTGGAGAGCCGCTCACGGGGCCCTACCGAGATCACCAGTTGCCCCCCCGCGAGCGGCTCTCCAGCACAGCCACGGCCCCAGAAGTACAAGGACTTAATGAAGAACCCGGCAGCTTGGAGCAGAAAAGTGAACGGACTATGCGTTAATCCAGGCCATCATGTCTGCCCGGAGGGGAAAGGGTGTTGCTCCCTTCCGCCCTCCTCCCTCTGGAAAGAAAGATGTCGGCCACACGGAGCCTTGTGGACAGCAGGTATGAGCCGGGGGTGTGGGGGCGACTAAAACCTCATGAGAAGGGGGGCATTCCGGTCCGTCCTTCATGCCCTACCGAGGTCACCAGTTGCCCCCCGCGAGCAGCTCTCCAGCACAGCCACAGCCCCAGAAGCACAAGGACTTAATGCAGAACCCAGCAGCTTGGAGCAGAAAAGTGAAAGGACTATGCATTAATCCAGGCCATCATGACTTCCCGGAGGGGAAAGGGTGTTGCTCCCTTCCACCCTCCTTCCTCTGGAAAGAAAGATGGCAGCCGCATGGGAGCCTTGTGGACAGCAAGTATAAGCCGGGGGTGTGGGGGCGAGTAAAACCTCATGGGATGGGGGGCGTTCCGGTCCGTCCTTCATGCCCTACCGAGGTCACCAGGTGCCCCCCACGAGCGGCTCTCCAGCACGGCCACGGCCCCAGAAACACAAGGACTTAATGCAGAACACAGCAGCTTGGAGCAGAAAAGTGAAAGAACTATGCGTTAATCCAGGCCATCATGTCTGCCCGGAGGGGAAAGGGTGTTGCTCCCTTCCGCCCTCCTCCCTCTGGAAAGAAAGATGGCGGCCACACAGAGCCTTGTGGACAGCAGGTATGAGCCGGGGGTGTGGGGACGACTAAAACCTCATGGGAACGGGCGCATTTCGGTCTGCCCTTCACGCCCTACTGAGGCCAGCAGTTGCCCCCCACGAGCGGCTCTCCAGCACAGCCACGACTCCAGAGCACAGAAACCAATTTATTAACTATCTGACTTTCAGTAGAAATACTTCCAGGGTCAATAGGTAAAATAGCAGAAATCCAAAACCAACATTTATTTCTTGAACCCAGCTTTAGAAAGCAAATCACTTCACAATGCTTTTTCAGCATGTCTGATTTGGGGGGGGGGGAAACTCTAAATAATAGTGGTGAATCTTTTAATGAAACAATGAATCTAATCAAAGCAGATAGAGTGTTAACTAGAATTCATCTGCCTCACAGGGACTGGGAGGGGTGGGGGGTGGGGTCTTATTGGGGTTCTTCCTGGTAAAAAAATAAGTAGTGGTAAAGGGAAATGTGTTTGATATTTGCATGACTGAGACCTAAACCTGAAAGCTTTGTAACCTTTCCCACAGTGATTCAATAAATAAATAAATTTATAAAAAAAAAAGTGAAAATGGAATCTCCAAGTTACAACTGATTCTATTTTTGGTAGCTTCACCCTAGCTTGAAAACAGTCATTTGAGAAAATACACGTAGACATACGTTTATTGCAGCGTTTAGAATAGTTGCCAAGGCATGGAAACAATCCTAATGCTTAATGACAACTTTATGGATAAGGAGTTGTGCAGTATATAACAATGGGATACTGTGCAGTTATAAGCAAAGAAAATATGGCAGCGTTTTCTGCACCATGGATGGAACTAGAAGATATCAAATTAAGTGAAGTTAGTCAGAGGGAGAAGAACAAAGTCAGACAATCTTATTCACCTGTGGTACACAGAGAACAGAGCGTCAGGATGGACAGGATCCAATGATAACGCTCCTGCATCCTAACCACACTCTAGGGTTCTCGAGAGGAGTCAGGCGGAGGCTCAGATCCCTGGGAAGGAGAGGCCGAGCATAGGGGCCGCAGCAGAGTGTGGAAGTCTGTGAGAATTTGTTGCTGGGAGAAGCGCAGGGAGTTTGTGACCCACCAGCATCAACACTCAGGCTATTGTCATCATATTCCCTCAGTGACAGTAAAAAGGGAAGGAGAGAAATCTCTCCATTCTGTGAAAAGAAATGATCTTGATTAAAGAAAAATCAACCACACCTGACCTAGCAGGACATAACATTCTCTAATGGACTCTGAGAAAGGATGAGAAATAAGAAAATTTGTAATAGGAGAGAAAGCAATTATTAAAATGTATTAAAATGTATATAGGTGATATACTTAATTTTGGACACTACTTCCACTACCCAGCCGTCGCCACACTCCAGGACGCTTTCCGGACCCGCGTGGCTGCAAGCGGCCGCGCGACACATCATAAAACACTAAATACCCACCTTCCGGAATTGTCCTACCATATTTGATAGGGTTCAAATATGGTAACACCTACAAGGGTGATTAGAGGTCGCCCCAAAAGCCTCTATCCCTCTCAGAAAGACTGGCAAGCTACCGAGAGTATTCCGCCCGCACGGAAGAGTCTGGCAAGCTATCCGCTGTGTATTCGATATGCCAAAACCAGTAACTACAACTGGTCTCATTCACCTGACCCTGACGGCTTCACCGACATGGCAGCACTGAGAAGGATGAGAAAGGAGAGGCCGACAAAATCTCAAGGCCGACCTAGGCTGCCACAACGAAGGAAGACAAAAATGATCGTCTGTACTTTCAATGCACGTACGCTAGCATCAGATGCATCCATCGAGGACCTGATGGTACAAGCGCGAATGATCAAGTACGACATCATTGGTCTGACCGAGACAAGAAGGCACGAATCTCACCATGCCGTTTTCGACACTGGAGAAGAATTGTTCCTCGGAACAAGCGATAAAAGAGGTGTTGGAGGCGTCGGTGTCCTTGTCAACACAAACTTGGCCAAGAGCATTGATTTGTTCGAATGCCTAACAACCCGAATCGGACGTTTACATTTGAATAGATGTGGCTCACTGCCTGCAGTTTCTATCTTCGTTGTCTACGCACCAACATCTCATTATGATGAAAGAGAAATCGAGAAGTTCTACATGGAACTAGAGAAGTTCTATAAAGAAGACCACACCTTCTACAAGATCATTGTGGGCGATTTTAATGCCAAGATAGGACCGAGAAGATCAGCTGAAGAACTTCACATCGGGACCCATGGCCTAGAATGGAACGAACAGGGTGAGAGACTGTCTGAGTTCATCATGTCGACCAAGACCATTCATGGTAACTCACAGTTCCAGAAGGCAGAATCTAAACGATGGACATGGGAGTCTCCCGGTGGACGATTCCACAACGAAATAGACCACATCATATTCAATCGACGGTTTTGCCTCACTGATGTCGCTGTTGTTCCAAAATTTCGAACGGGATCGGACCACCGTCTCCTTCGTGCAAAATTCTACTTCACAGAGCGGGGAGAAAGGGCTGCAAAGTTCAAAAAGAGAACTCCCAGAATGACCACCAACTGGGAACTCTTTGGTACTATTGCGGCAACATGGGAAGATGCCATTGTTGACAACATTGACGAGGAATACGATCGACTGGTTCAGCACCTCCATGAATGTGCGAGGAACGCCAAGAGAGAGATAGCCACAAAAAGTCGCCTATCTTCGAAAACTCTTGAGCTAATTCGCCAGCGTGGTTTGGCGCATGCCTCAGGCAACCGCAAGCTAACGTCCGAGCTTGCAAAGCAGTGCAGAGATGCGATCAAGGAAGACCTCAAAGAGAGAAGAGCAGAAGTACTGGTAGATGCGGCAGAAGCCGGGAAAAGTATTCGTAACGCCCGCCTGTCTTTCGCCAACTATAAGACCAAGATGACAGCCCTCCGACGTCCTGATGGATCCATCACATCCTCCAGAACGGCAATGGAGAAGATTATCCATGACTTCTACTCAAATCTCTTCGATAGCCATGTCCACTTGCCGAAAAACCAAATTCCACAGGATGGATATGTCGTTCCCAACGTTCTCCCTTCCGAAATCCAACACGCCATTTCGTCGGTAAAGAAACAAACAGCACCCGGCCCAGACAAGGTCAGACCTGAACACCTGAAGAACCTGCCGTCAGTACTCATCAATACACTGGCTCGGCTCTTCACTCGCTACCTGTCTGAATGCAAGGTTCCATCCCAATGGAAAACCAGCAGGACCGTACTACTGTTCAAGAAGGGAGACATCCATGACATTGGCAACTATCGCCCGATCTGCCTACTGTCTGTCATCTACAAGTTGTTCACTCGAGTCATCCTAAATAGGATTGGCAGAACACTAGATGAAGGACAACCATGCGAGCAAGCAGGGTTCCGCAAAGGATTCAGCACCATCGACCATATCCACACAATAACCAAGCTCATTGAGGTTTCTCGGGAGTTCAAGATGCCGCTCTGTTTAACATTCATTGATTTAAAGAAGGCCTTTGATTCTGTTGAGACAGAAGCGGTCATTGAAGCCCTAGCCAATCAGGGCATTCAAGCCCAATACATCAGGATCCTCCGTGAGCTGTATTGCGGATTCACTACCAGGATCTCACCATTCTACAAAGAAGTGATCGTTGATGTCAAGAGAGGGGTGCGGCAGGGTGATACCATTTCACCGAAACTCTTCAGTGCCACCCTCGAGAACATCATGCGACGACTGGAATGGGAAGGAATGGGAGTGAAGATAGATGGTCGGCAGCTACACCACCTCCGCTTTGCTGATGACATTGTTTTAATAACACCAAACATCAGCCAAGCGGCACAAATACTGGCCGACTTTGACCGTGAGTGTGGAAAGGTAGGACTACAGCTGAATCTTACGAAGACAATGTTTATGAGAAACAGCCTTGTTCCTGACGCCCCATTCGCTCTCAATGGAACGACCATCTCCGAATGCAACAGCTATGTGTACCTAGGTCGAGAGGTCAACATGAAAAATGACCTGGCACCCGAGCTGCGCAGGAGGAAGAGAGCAGCTTGGAACGCCTTCAAGAACGTCGAAGAAATAGCTAAGAGGACGAAGAACCTCCGGCTCCGAGCACATCTCTTTGATTCCACTGTTCTTCCTGCATTAACATATGCCTCAGAGACCTGGGCCCTACGCAAACAAGATGAGAACGCTATTCAGGTCTCCCAAAGAAGAATAGAAAGAGCTATGCTTGGAATATCACGTTTCACTCAAATGAGAGAAAGAATCCGGAGTTCTGACATCCGTCGACGATCAAGGATCAGGGACGCTGTCTCATTTGCCAAGGTGTCGAAAATCAGATGGGCTGGTCACATAATGAGATTTAAAGACGACCGTTGGACCAGAGCTGTTACTGACTGGATTCCACGGGATGTCAAAAGATCACGTGGCCGCCCACCTACCAGATGGTCAGATTTCTTCGTCAAGATCATGAACGATGGGTCTGAGGCCCTTCATGTTCCCGGAGCAAACAGATGCCATTGGGCTACACTAGCACGCGACAGGGACAAATGGAGACGTTACTGGCGCCTGCTCGAGCAAATCGACGACTAACGGGAAGTTAAGTGATTAAGTGATTAAGTGATACTTAATTTTATTCATATATTTAAACTAAAGAGTAAAGAGGACCCCCCTCCCCAGCCTCTCTCCCCTCTCTCCCCTTGCCTCTGGAGCACAGCCCTGGAATCCTTGGATCACAGCACTCCCTGGTGGTCAAAAACAACCCTGCAACTCTCCTGTCTCCCTCAGCAGGTTTGTGTCTGGGCTCACAGGGACTTGCCCTCACTGTGTGTATTTTGTACAATAATACACAGCGGTGTCCTCAGTTACTGAGTTACTCAGTTTTAGATAAACTTGGTTCTTGCAGGTGTCCCTGGAGATGCTGACTTGAGACTGAAGACTCGGTTTATAGTATGTACTTCCATCACTCCATATACCACCAATCCAATTCAGTCCCTTTCCAGGGGCCTGGCCAGCCTATTGTACATCATAGCTTTTTAGAGGGAATCCGGAGACTGAGAAGGTGAGGGACAGCGTTTGCGAGGGCATCAATGGGCTTGGTCCTGACTCCTGCAGCTCTTCCTGGGACAGGGCAACTGGGGACAGAGACCCACAGTGAGTCACGGGTTCGGAAGCCCCATGCCCTGCCCATCTTGGAGCCTCTGTCCAGGAAACTCTCACATCCTGGAGCTGCCACCAAAAATAGGAGGAACCAGTGCTGATGCACGTTCCTATCCACGAGGTCCATGATCTCAGACACCGTGTAGGGGGAGGGAGAGTCCGGGTTGGGGTGAGTGTAAACGTGGTTTTAATCCTGGGTCCTGAATGCAGATTTGCATATGGGATCCTCTGTAGAGAAAAGAGGGGACCTGGGGGAGGATGTTGTGTGGGGTCCCTGGGAGGAGGTACTGAGTGTGGTTCAGAGCACTCAGGTTTGTCCCTGGGGCCCTGTCAGAGCCGGGCCTCTTCCTCCAGCACAGGAAACGTGCTAAGGAGCTCTCAGGAAAAAAGAGTTGCTCAGGGGGAAACGGCAGGTGGGAAAGAGAGCCCCCTTTGTCTCAGGTCCCTGATGACCAAACCCAGCCCCCAAGGCCTCTACCCTTTAGACAGGCCCCTGCCCCTCCGTGTCCCTGTGGTGGCCCACTGAATATGGAAAACCTTACAGGCAGTGGAATTGTCCCTGTGAATTATGACTTTGCCTGTTCCAATCCATGTCAATCAAATTTCACATTTTTTTTTAACTCAGCCCTCAGGTGCTCAATGGAATTATGAGCTGAGTTTTTTCACACATTTATTTATTTATGTACCTTGGATAAAAATCCATTTTTCTTGAGCATCTACACTCTGAAATATTCAAGGCAGTTATTAGGGTGGATTTGTTCTTTTTCACTGGTGCTGAGCCTATTTAAAGAAAAGTAAGATGCCTCACCTATTGTCTGTCATCTGCAAGATGTTTACTCGAGTCATTGTGAATAGGATTGGCAGAACTCTAGATGAAGGACAACCATGCGAGCAAGCCAGGTCTGAAAAGGATTCAGAAAGATCAACCATATCCACACGATAACCAAGCTCATTGAGGTTTCTCGGGCGTTCAAGATGCCTCTCTGTCTAACGTTCATTGATTTAAAGAAAACCTTTGATTCTGTTGAGATGGAAGTGGTCATCAAAGACCTAGCCAGTCAAGGCATTCAAACTCAATACATCAGTATCCTCTGCGAGCTGTATTACAGATTCACTACCAGGATCTCACCATTTTACAAAGAAGTGATCATCTGTGGTGAGAGGGGTTTGGTAGGGTAATAACATTTCACTCAAACTCTTCAGTGCCACCCTCGAGAACGTCATGTGACGACTGGAATGGGAATGAATGGGAGTGAAGATAGGCGGTCGGCAACTACACCACCTCTGCTTTGCTGATGACATCGTTATAATAACGCTAAACATTAGCCAAGTGGCACAAATGCTGGCAAACATGTACTTTGATTGTGGAAAGGTCGGACTTCAGCTGAATCTCACGAAGACAATGTTTATGAGAAACAGTCTCTTTCCTGATGTTCTATTCGCTCTCAACGGAACAACCATCTCCGAATGCAACAGTTATGTGTGCGTAGGTAGAGAAGTCAACATGATGAATGACCTGGCACCTGATTTTCCAAGGAGGAAGAGAGTGGCTTGGAACACCTTCAAGAGGGTTGAAGAAATAGCTAAGAGGATGAAGAACCTCCGCCTCCGGGCACATCTCTTCGAATCCACTGTTCTTCCTGCATTAACATATGCCTCAGAGACCTGGGCTCTATGAAAGCAAGATAAGAACGCTATTTGGGTCTCTCAAAGCGTAATAGAAAGAGCTATGCTTGGAGTATCACGTTTCACTCAAATGAGAGAAAGAATCCGGAGTTCCAACCTCTGTCGACATTCAAGAATCAGGGATGCTGTCTCATTTGCCAAGGTGTAAAAAATCAGAAGGGCTGGACACATAATGAGATTTAGAGATGACTGCTGGACTAAAGTCATTACTGCCTGGATTCCACAGGATATCAAAATACTGCATGGCCGCCCACGTACGAGATAGTCACACTTCTTCGTCCAGACCCTGAATGATCAATTTGAGGCTCTTCGTGTTCCTAGAACGAACAGATGCCATTGGGCTAAACTAGCACGCAACAGGGACAGATGGAGACGTTACTGGCTCCCGCTAGAGGAAATCGATGAGTAACTGTATGTCAAGTGATCAATTGATCAAGTGACCCGAGGACTGAGTTCACTTGAAGGCGCCAGAAAATATGCTTTACAATTTGATGTTTAAGAAAGTCAGCACTAAAGATCAAAAGTAATCTACACACCTACCAGGTTCTACAAAGTTCTGCTAAGATAGACACAGAGACATGCAAACAACAACGCAGGCAACGTGAGTATTTAGATGGATGATATTACATCTCAGGGACCAGGTGGCTATAGGATTCATAACCACTCTCGTGTATAAGCACGTGACTTACTGTGTCTGTCCCCAGGTGTCTATCCCAAAGCTTCTGCAGGTCCAGGACAGTGAACCCTCACAGATCTGACCCACCTGCACTGTCTCTGTATCTTCAAAATCATCAGTTTCCAGGGGAGATGGGCTCCCAGACCTCAGGAAGGACGCTGGGGTACCTGGGGAATGTTGGGAATATTTCCTAAAGTTGCTGCACCAAGACTAACAGACACTTTCTTAAACTTCACTTAATCACTTAACTTCCCGTTAGTCGTCGATTTGCTCGAGCGGGCGCCAGTAACATCTCCATTTGTCCCTGTCGCGTGCTACTGTAGCCCAATGGTATCTGTTCGCTCTGGGAACATGAAGAGCCTCAAACCTATCGTTCATGATGTTCACAAAGAAGTCTGACCATCTGGTAGGTGGGCGGCCACGCGGTCTTTTGACATCCCATGGAATCCAGTCGGTAACAGCGCTAGTCCAGCGGTCATCTTTAAATCTCATTACGTGACCATCCCATCTGATTTTTGACACCCTGTCAAATGAGACAGCGTCCCTGATTCTTGATCATCGACGATGTCAGAACTCCGGATTTTTCTCTCATTCTCCGGATTTTTCTCTCATTCTTAAACTTAGGAAAGCTTTTTTTCACACACCAATGTTAAGTGTAGATTAACAATTTTTGTTTTAATTTTCATCTTATTAAATTAGACGTATTTCTTTTCCCTTTCTTGCCTGACCTTGTAGCTTTTTCACTCTTTCAGATATAGAATAAATAAAATACTCTGGTTTATAATTAGTAATGTATAGAAATAGTGCAAGAACCAAATTAGAAATGAAAGATACTTAGAATATTCTTTTCAGATTTTAGCATTGTTAGACACTCCTGGCATGACAGAAACTTTTAAATTTTGTTTTTCACAGCAAGCTCCTGGAAGAGAACAAGGCAGAGTCTCTTGCCCCTGCGCCCGGCTGTCCTCGCCGGGGCCCTTTGGAGGAGGGCAGATTGATTTTCCCTCTCTGCCCTGAGCAGAGACCCGACAGCTGAAGACCTCTGGTACCCAGCCAAAGCCATGCTGAGACCACTCTCCCCATGCTTGGACAAGGAACCGGCAGAGGAATTCAGGTGTGCAGGACCCAGAGCTGAGATCTCCAAGCCTGCTCGGTTCGGGACTAGGCCTCCTCCATCCAGCTCCCCCACCTTCCAGTAGCTAGACACTCACCACTGCTGTGTAACCCCATCAATGGCCAGGATCCGGAGACTCTAAAACCAAGCTCTTGTAGCGTGTGGCCACGACCTCTTATTCTCTAGTTCTCACTCTCAGAGAACCCGGCAGGCTACTGAGAGTATCATACCCGCCTGTATGCCTGACTAGGAACACCTGTAAAGGTAATTAGAGGCTGCCCCAAAAGCTTCCATCCCTCTTGGAGAGCCCGGCAAGCTACCGAGAGTATCCCGCCTGCACAGCAGAGCCTGACAAGCTAACCATGGCATACTCGATATGTCAAAAACAGTAACAATTAATGGTCCTCATTCCTCTGATCCTGAAGGAGCCCCCAATATGTCATCGGGCCACACTAGCATGTGACATGAATGAATGGAGACATTACTGGGCCTGCTCGAGCGAATCGGTGAACAACAGGGTGATAGTGATAGTGATTTTCACAGCAACTTGAGCAGGATCAAAGGAATTGGAGCATTTCTGCACATGTTAATTTTCCTACACCACTAGCCTGATCCCTGAGCACTATAGGGGAGACCAGGACACAGACAGAGTACTCCCAGGGGTGGCTCCACAACTGAAAAACACAGAAAATCCATCTTTGAATAATAGTTTTTCATAATGATTATGTAATCACTAATTTAATTCAAAATTAGCCAGTTGCAATCATAACTGAGAGTGTAATTTTTAATAAGAAATTTACCTTCAACATTAGTCTTTATTATTGATATTGATCCTTTAATATTCTTTGAGTCCCCTAAGTAAAGAACTAATGGTGCACTTGTGATTTTAAAGAGGTGACTTTGGAAGATTCCCCAGAACAGGAGACCTGCCCAGTGTTGTCACTATGTGAGGGGAGGGAGGAATGTAGATTCTAATCTCCAGGTTTCTCTGTTTTGGGAGGGCAGAGAGGAAACGAAGGTTGATCTATAATGATGAATTCATTGAGAGTCACATCTGTGATGGTCTCTGTATGGAGCCTCAGTGTAAGGAAGACCCTTAGGCTCTGGGGTGTGGTGTTTCTGGGGGTGCTGGGAGAGTGGGGGCTCAGGGAGAGCATCGATGTTCTGGGTTCTTCCTCTGTCTCACTGTGAAGGGCTCAGTGCTGCAGGTGTCACTGGACAGGGTTACTCCTTTGCAATGTCTGAGGGGTGGAGAGGGAATGGGGAAAACTGAATTTCCATTTAGTGAGTGGATGAGGGACTAGAGGTCTCTCCATTTGAGAGAGCAAGACTCCCAGATGTGGGTGACCAGGTAGAGGCTACCAGGATGCAGGTTAGAGGGTAGGGGTCAGTGGGCACAGAGTGTGTGTCTCAGAGCAGAAGGAAGGAGCCAGCACACAGCTGAGTGGACGCCAGGACTTCTCTTTCTCATGAAGGGACTCCTACCAGGAAACCATGATAAAAACTATAGGGGGATTTTAATTTCTACAAGAGTATAATGTGCCCCTCAGGCCTCCAGGAAGTCATGTTCCTATCACTAAAAACTATTATCATGAGGCAGAGAGTGAGACAACCTCCTTCTTGCCCACAGTGGGAATGGAGAACTCAGGACAAGTTGCCCATGGGTCCATCTGAGTGGTGAGGGGCAGATCAGTCCTGATCTCCACAGAAAGATGATTTATCTGGTCATGAACAACATTTCCTCAGGGGTTAGTCCTCAGAGCCTCCTGGAGGCCTGCACCCCTGATGCTCACCTAATTCTTCCTGCACGTGGTTTGTGTCTGGGCCCACACGGCCTTCCCCTCACTGTGTCTCTCGCACAGTAGTACAGGGCCGTGTCGTCCTCCCTCAGGCGGCTCATTTGCAGAGAGAGTGTGTTCTTGCTCTTGTCTCTGGAGATGGTGAATCGGCCCTTCACAGAGTCAGCATAATGTATACTATCACTATCATAACTAATGTACGAAATCCAGTCCAGGCACTTCTCTGGAGCCTGGCAGACCCAGCTCATCCCATAGCTGCTAAAGGTGAGTCCTAAGACTGCACAGGAGAGTGTCAGGGACTTCCCGGGCTGCACCAAGTCTCCTCCAGACTCCCCCACCTTCACCTCACATTGGACCCCTGCAAACACAAATACATTCTCGTCAGGAAACTCTCCTCACACAGAGGATCTGCCTCTCCCATCTCTCCCATTCTGCTTGTCTATGTTGCCAATGACTTACCTCCTAACACAGCCACCAGGAGAAGTCAGCTCAGCCACATGCCATGTTGGTTCTGTGTGAGTCAAGATGGAGCCCCTGGGAACCCCTGAACTGACTCCTCTCCTGGAGCTGAGGCTGGGCTGGCCTGTTTTCATCATGACAGGGAGAGGCTCATTTGCATATTCTGCTCCTACATAAAATGTTCTATTTGAACCTATCGATTAAGGGAAGGAATCCAGAACAAGTGTCAGGTTCTGGGGGTGACTTGTGACTCGAAAAAGATTCTGTCATGTAATTATTATATGAAAAAAATTAATTTGTGACATTTTGTCCTTATTTATTATCTACAGTCATACTTCTGTTTCATGCATTATTTGTCAGAGAAAATCTTAAATACTTTATACAATATTATCATAACACATTGTAAGATTTGGCCCCATTATTGAGACAAAAGTAATCCACTAAATGCCATCGAGTTATGAATGATTTGGGAACCAAGAGTTAAAACAGGAGTAAGGCAGAATGGCCAGATAGCATAGCCCTGATATCTGGGAAACTTGAGGCAAGACCCTGTGTCTGTTCTGTCTCTGCTGTTTCTCCCAGAGGAAACATCTCTGAGAATAAAGATGTTTGTCCTGATATCAAAGGCCCTCGGATGTGTAAAAGCTTAGCTCAGGTAGACTAAGTGAGGCAGCTGACCTAAGAATGTCTTTCTTCTGATGATTCCTGGTTCTAAATGAAAACTCACTGTGTTGGGCATTAGGAACTCTTAGTCCACGAGCCTGTTCCTCCCCGGATCCCCCCTCACCTTTTCTCTCTTAAGTCTATTTTTAAAATGCTCATAGAACCCCATGGTTTGTCCCTGTTCACCAGGATTGGTCCCCAGTAACAAGAGATGTAGAGGCAGCAGAGGGGTAAGATTCTTCCCTTGCATTGGGTGACCAAGGTTCACTCCTTGCACTTTGTATGTTTTCCCATGCCCCACCAGGAGTGATTCCTGAGTACAAAGCCAGAAGTATATTCAGAGTGGCCCAACAACAAATCCAAACCAAAAGAGACTGAAGGATAGCAGTGGTGGGGCACTTGCCTTGCACATGGCTGACCCAGGTTTGAACTCTAGTATCCCATATGCCTCTCCCAGAAATTTCAAGAGTAATTGCTGAGTGCAGAGTCAGGAGTAATCCCTGAGAAACGCCATGTATAGCCCCAAAACCAGACAAAAACTCACAAATCACACCAAACAAAATATGGTTAGCATCTACCAAGAACTTCCCTGTAATGAGAACCAATTGTATTTATTCTAAATTTTGCCTTTACCTGGAGGATGTTGGAGACTAGTGTGCATGAAGCTGCATGGGGCGTGACGCTTCACATCAGCCCGACCCCATGGTCTCCTTCTTACCATGTCAACATTTGATTAACAGTAAAAACCAAAGGAGGCCATGCCCTACACAGAATACTGATTATACATCATTAATGTTTCATGAGCGCTGGCATATATGGAGACCTGTGCAGTGATCATGGCACCCAAAACAGTGGATAAATCCCTCACCCAGTGTTTCCCCTTGGCCCATGGTATTCCTCCCCACATGCCTCAACCCTCCCTCCTGCTCTCTGTAGTGCTTCCTCTTTTTGTAAGTGTATGTAGGCTGTGATGCCAAAGATTCACTCTCAATAGCCTTCCACTCTTGGAATATATTATGGGTTTTTACCCTTACTAAAGGCGTCTTGGATTACTCTCATTCCTAAAGCATTAGAATAGGTCACGTGAGCTTTCTAGGAGCCTCCAAGGGGTCCCTGTGAGGACAGCCATGCGCGGGGGCAGGAGATTCTGTGTTGTTCTCTTCGGGATTCGGCTTTTATAGTCTCTGGGTCTTGGCCGTTGATGGGATTACCTGGTGCCAAGGGCAGTTGGTGTGTGTAATGCCTACCTATTGGAAGATGAAGGATCTGGGTGGAGGAGTCCTAGTCCCGATCTGAGCAGGCTTGGAGATCTCAGTCCAGGGACTCGCATGCCTGGGTTCCTCTGCCGTTTCTTTCATGCATGAGGCTTGTCCGAATGTGTGGAGAGTGGTCTCAGCATGGCTGTGGCTGGTTCCTGAGGTATCGGCTGCTGGCGCTCTGCTTGGGGCGGGGAGGAAAACTCTGCCCGCATGGCAGTCTGATAAACTCCCCGTGGTATACTCAATATGCCAAAAACAAGTAACAATGATGGGTCTTATTCTCCTGACCCTGAAAGGGCCTTGAATATGGCACTTTCTAAAATCTCAGGGCTAGGAAGAAGGAGACGTTACTGGTGCCTGCTTGAGGAAATTGATGAACAACGGGATTACGTGATACCGTGATACCGTTTTCCTAGAATGCCATTTGGCTACACTACCACGTGACAGGGATGAATGGAGACGGTACTGGCGCCCACTCGAGCAAATTGATGAGTAATGGGATGTCAAGTGATCAATGAGCAAGTGACCATGAATATCATAAGATGTTGGAATTCCAAAATTGTAAATGGTTGGTGTCCAGAGACATCCCTGCAGGGAGCCAATCCATTTTGAGATTCATCTGGGAGTCTCTAGATCAAGGCCGCTGATGCCCTGAGATTGCTCCCAGAGGCAGAAAATGGGTGTGACAGCCAGGACCCAAAGCGGGCAGGGAGATGGGGAAGGACCCCCTCACAATATTAATAAGACAAACTAAGAACCATCCTCTATGACAGGATATGCAACGTCATGTGTGAACCCAGGCTGCCCCTGCTGGACCTACGAAAAGAGAGAAGCCATGGGAGAGCCCCACCAGGAGAAGTCCCAGAAGTGAAGGACCCTGAGGCATTTCTATCTGGATAGTTCATCTGACATCACACTCTCCTGTAGAGCCATGGAGTGATCACACTTTACACACAGGAACTTTACCTGACTGGGACTCACTAAAACCCAAGATGAAGGAACTTAGGTGACAGCTGAGATTCTTAGCCGTAATGAAGACCAAGGATGGCGCAGTGCAGGCGATGTGATGGAAGTAACAGAAAGGGGCAAGTATGGAGACAAAAACAGAGAGAGACAGAAACAGCTCAAGAAGTGCTGGGCTAACTGGTGTTGGCGTGGATGTGGAGAGAAAAGGACTCTCGTTCACTGCTGGTGGGAATGCCGACTGGAAATTCCCTTTTGGAAAACAGTATAGACCATTCTCAAAAAATTAGAAATTGAGCTCCTATTTGACCCAGCAATTCCACTCCTGGGAATATATCCCGGAGAGGCGTGAAAGTATAGTAGAGATGACATCTGCACTTCTATGTTCATTGCTGCACTGTTTACAATAGTCAAAATATGGAAAAATTCTGAGTGCACGAGAACAAATTACTGCCTAAAGAAACTTTGGTACATCTACACAATGGAGTACTATGCAGCTATTAGAAAAGATGAAGTAGTGAAATTTACATACAAGTGGAAAATATCACACTAAGTGAAATGAGTCAGATAGAGAGTGACAGACATAGAAAGATTTCATTCATCTGTGGAATATAAATTAACAAAATAGAGACTAACACCCAAGAGTCACTGTCACTGTCCTCCCATTGTTCATTGATTTGCTCGAGCGGGCCCAGTAACGTCTCCGTTGTGACAATTGTTACTGTGTTTGGCATATCGAATATGTCACGGGCAGCTTGTCAGGCTTTGCCGTGTGGGCTAGATACTCTCGGTAGCTTGCTGGGCTATCTGAGAGGGGTGTGGAGGAATAGAACTCGGGTTGGCCATATTGGCCACTTGCAAGGCAAACACCCTACCTGCTGTGTTATCGCTCCAGCCCAACACCCAAGAATAGCCGAGATAAGTACCAGGAGGTTTACTCCATGGCTTGGAGGCCAGCCGCACATGCTAGGGGAAAAGGCAGCTCAGATAGAGAAGCGAGCACCAAATAAAGCATGTTGAGAGGGTCCTCTCAGGATGGGAGAAGCATGCTAAAAGTAAACTATAGACCAAACAGGATTGCCACTCAATGCCTCTTTTGCAAACCACAGCACCCAAAAGGAGAGAGAGAAGAAAAGGGAATGCCCTGCCACAGATGCAGGGTGGGATGGGAGGTGGGGGGTGGGGTGGGAGGTATCCTGGGATCATTGGTGGTGGAGAATGGGCACTGGTGGAGGGATGGATATTCAGTCATTCTATAACTGAAACCCAAGCACAACAATTTGTAAGTCGACAACTGTACCTCATGGTGTTTCACTAATAAAAAAATAAATAAAATAACAGTGGGGAAAAAAAGAAGTGCTGGTCTGAGTTTGTGTGGTGGACAGACAATGAAGTTGGAGTGTGTGGGTCAGTGAGGGACAGAGGCAGCTAGATAAACCAGGTCTGGGAGGGTTTGATGGGGGTGAGTGTTGGTGGAAGAGGGATGGGGACTGTTATCTGAGGGTGTCACTGAACATGGAGCAGCTCTGGGAGCAATGGGGAAGGGTCGTGTACTGACGCTGGATCCAGACCTGACTCTCATTAAGGCTGGGTGCTAACAGGTTGCAGGAAGTGTGAGAAACTTGATCAAATTGGTACAATGATACTTGCAGGGGGGTTGCAAATGAACATGCCCTACGACTTAGTGATGGCAGAGCAGGGGCCCGAGTTCCCTCCGACTACAGCACGGATCAGTTTTGATTGTGTTCTGATTCTCCTGATGGACCTTACCCCCTCCTCATCCCTGTGCCCCTTTCAGTCCTGAGCGCCCTCTGGTGGCCCTGGAGACCTCTGCAGCCCAGCATGTCTCAGCAGTTTTGTGTCTGGGCTCACCCTGACTTTCCCTCACTGTGTCTCTCCCACAGTAATACACAGCTGTGTCCTCGGGAGTCACTGAGTTCAGCTTCAGGAATAACTGGTTCTTGTTCGCGTCTTTGGTGATGGAGACGCGGTTCTTGAGGGATGGACTGTAGTAGGTGTTTCCATTATAACATATGCACCCCAACCATAGCAGGCTCTTCCCTGGGTGCTGGCGGATCCAGTGCCAGCAGTTACCACTGGTTGTGATGGAGAATTCGGAGACAGAGCAGGTGAGGGAGAGGGTCTTGGAGGGGACCACCAGTCCTGGGCCCGACTCCTGCAGGGTCAGAGCAGACACAGCACCTGGAGACAAGGAGAATCAGTCACTGTCAGTCCCTGCAGTCACTCCCTCCCCTAGACCCTGTCACATCTGGGACACTCACCCAGGGGGCCTGTCCCCAGGCAGAGGAGAAGACCCCACAGAATCATCTTCTTCTCTACCAGAACTCTGCCTTCCCCCAGAGACTCAGCCCTGAGTAAGGAGACTGCTGTGATCTACACATCCCAGACAGCATTTCACCCTAGAGACCGAGAGGGATTTGCATGAAGCGATCAAGTCCGTTAAAAGGGGAAACTTAGTTGCCTTGAGTCTCCTTGTCCCACTGGGGCATTGAACTCACATACGTGTTTGGGGGACTGAGAATTCAGTCCATGGGGCACCTTGAAAGAGGTTATGTGAGGGTCCTGACTCAGTCTACATAATAATCAGTGTTAGCGACACTGACATTACAACTTCTTTCGTTTGAGCGTCTTGAAATATAGAATGAAAGTTGTTTACATTTTTCCCTTTTTGATAGTCATTGGGCTACACTAGCGCGTGACAGGGACAAATGGAGACATTACTGGCACCCGCTAGAGCAAATCGACGATTAACGGGAACTCAAGTGATCAATAATCAAAGAAACTCTAATACTAACCCTCTTTTATAATACTGTAACTGGCTTCATTTAAGCTATGATTCATTTGAAATATTATCAGTATCTGTCTATATGTATGCATCTTTCTTTCATTGTATGAATCCGTTTTTTGCTTCCCAAAGTGTCTTGACCTTACATTAATCAATGTTTTTACAATGTTCTCTTCAAATAGGTATTCACTTGAGAGTCTATGCTATGTTTTCATGACCCAGTTTTAGCAAGAAACCTCAAACATGTAATGAAATTTCTCTCCCTGGACATCTGGACAGCCTCTAGATCCGATTACACCCGTGGTTCCCTCCATTCCCCAGGTCGTGTCTGCTCGTCCTCCCTTCAGCAAGAAGCCTTGAGTCAGCCCCTCAGGATCACCTCAGCCCAGAGGCACCTGTCCTCTGAGCCTGCTCATCCTTTCCTAGTGTTTAACCACAGATCACTGCACACTCATGCAGTGTTTGTGGTTGATTCATATTTTCAAGGATGCATAACTTTTACAAGAAGTTTGTTGTTTTGTGATGTGACTGGTGTTTGAAGCATTAGCCTCAGTCTCCCAGCAAAGAACACTGGAAATCCTGCCTCAATGCCCTCATATCTCACCTCACAGTCTCCTAATCTGACTCACAAAGCTCGGAAACGTGTGTGCTAGCCAGTCCCTCTGCACTTCTCACGTGGGCATTGAAAACAGGGAGATTGAGGATGCACAATATCAAGCGGGTCAAAAGTTCAGTCCAACTCGACCCCTAAACACTTTCATTGCTTGAGGAAAGCTGAATCAAGAGGGTAGAAACTATGTGTCTCAACTCACCAGGGAATAATATGCTTGTTAGCAGCTCAACATGCTGGACTCAATCACAAGACAAAGTTACTTTTACCATTGGGTGTAAATAAGTTCTAGAGAGTCTGTGAATTCCCAGCTATTAAACTGAACAATTAGACCCTTTGAACATCCCTCCAGGTCACTCAACTCATGTCTGCACCTTTTATGCTGCACAACTCTCAGGTTCTCTGTGCAAACACAGCCCTGTGACATAATTCCTCATTTCACAAGTATAGCAGCAAAGCAGAACTGACCTGACTCAAGAATCCCACAACCTTCCCAGGAGGTGCTCCATGTTTAATTGTTTCAGGCTCAGTTTCAAGATGAGCCTCAAGTACCTGTATGTGTCTCCCAGAAACACAAAATACATAATCGTGTAGCGATGTCTGTGTGATCCTGTCACTGCAGCACTAAGTGTTGTAGGAAGTTGTTCACAGGACCCAGTGTTGACTCCTTTTGCTTCTCTGTTCAGCCATGGAGTCCATACTTTACCTCCTTAATTTCTGTTTTAAGGGTATTTTTATCATTATTTCCTTCAATCATTATAGATATTTGCAACTTTCACTGTTGTTTTCAGTTTAGGATCACTGAGTGAATTGGTGCTCTGAGGTGATTCTCAGAAAGCATCGAATGTTCTGACGTACTTGAGATCTTTCCCAGACTTTTATCCCTATTTATTAAAGCCATTATAATTCTTTTCTCTTTCCTTGTGTGTTGGCAGGTCCTTGTGTAACTCTAAGTGGTCTGTGTGGAGATCTGGTGATTGTGCTCACACTGGTAGGCTACTGCTGTGATGGAGTCATTTTAGGAAACCATTGTTTTGTAAATTTAATTTTATTTTTACATAATTGTTCATAGTGTTTCATTATATTCAATATTACAACATGAATCCCACCACCATTACAACTTCCCACCATTATTTCCTATTTTCCCAACCACCACCTAAGCCTCCTTGAAGAGCAGGCCTGAAATGGTTTATTTTGTATTACTTGTTAAGATTAATTCACCAAGAATGATCAAAAAAGATTTTCTTAGACGAAAGTGTGTGAAGATTGCTGTGTCTCACCCTGGAGCCATTAAGCTCTTATATACGAGATTACTCACCTGTGTTACAGGTTAAGCCTTGTGTTTTATTATTTTCTTCATCGACATGGGTTGCCTTCTACTTTACATCACATCCAATGTGGTGTGCTAATCCTGGTATATCGTGATGCAGAGTAGGAGATGTCACAGCAGGAATTTTAAAATGTTTGTGGGGTAATGCAACTCAGGTTAAATTTTAAAATGGCTGGTGTCTTTGGAGTTCAGAAGCATCTCTGCAGCTCAGTGATCTCTTTTGAGATTTCTTTATGTTAGATCATTTATTGTCCATTGCTAATTTAGAATATCTTGGTTGCGCAGTCACACACTTTTGGAATCCTAGATTGTAAATGGTTGGGTTCCACTGACATTTCTGTAGGGCACTAATCAATTTGGGGATTCAGTTGGGCATCTCTGGACCAGGGCTGTTAGGTGCGCTAAGATGGCACCCGGAGGCACATTGTGGAGGTGACAGCCAGGCCGACAAGCGGTCAGGGAGCTGGGGAGGGACAGCCCGGTGCCTCTTCTGCCATGCATCATGGAGATTTAGCCCTGGAACCCCCATACCTGGGCCTTGCTTGTGGAAGCTCTTCATGTGTAAACCCACAAAAAATAAAAGGCCGACGGTCGATCTCTCCAGCTGCCCGCGTTTGGTAGTCTCAGACCGTTTTCCCACTCCACGGGGATCGATGGCGATGGTCAGGCAAAGGAAGGAAATGGGGGCCAGGCTGGTTGGTCTTAGCAGCAGTTTATTACATGGAAGAGATGTATGTCATGGAGGCCCCAGGATCTCTCAAGCACGTGCTCCTTTGTTCTCTCAGCTCCTGTCCTCAGCCCCATCTTCCCAGGTTCTCTGATGCACTTGTCCCCCCAGAGAGCCCTGAAATCTCCCTTATATAGATCATAGTACCTCTAAAGGGCGCAATATAGTGATGTCATCAAAAGGAGTTACAGAAAGAACATTGAGGCAAAACATATATTGTTTCTTTACATCCGCAGACCAGTAATCCTTTTACAAGCTACAAGCACTTGGATTAGCACAACAAAGACAAGTCTGCTAGAGCTTGGAATCTAAATCTCCAAACTCAGCCAGCTTGGAGCCAGGCATCTACATCCCAAAGATCAGGCCTGGCTTAGCACCTGGGATCTGCATACCTAAGGCCAGCTAGGTTCCTGTGAGATAAGAGAAACTGCCTCAATATACTGAAATCATTTATTGAAGGCAGTTTGAAGGGGAGAAAGTTCAGTCTCATCCAAGCTAGTCAGCACAAAGGAAAACTGCTTCTAGGACGTGTTTCTCCTCTCCTTGCCCAATCAACATATAAGCATACATAATATTAATCATTTTGTATGGATACAGTAAGAAATACCTTGAGCTTATAGAATTGCTCTCCTAGGGCCATCTCGATCTCAGACTGCAGTGCTCAGACCAGATAGCTTTCCTATTCTTAGCAGCAGAGTCCTAGTCTCGTCGTTACTTTTGGGTCATGACAGCATTTGCCTATGATCAAACTCTTAACCTATAGTTAAGAATCGTGGCACCTTGGCCTGGCCCATCGTGATTCCAGAGTAGCACATAACTTACCGGCTTACCCTGGTTCCATCCAGTCCCACGTCGGGACCCTGCCCTTGGGGTGCTAGGAAGTGAGGGCAACTGAGGCTTAAGTTGAGAAGGCAGATGCCCAGGAGTGAATAATATCCAAAACCAATCAATTCCTAAGTTACAAAGCATATTAATTAATTGTCTTCCTGTATCTATACAAAAGGACATTGCATTAAAGCAAACTATTCAAAAGACATAAGGAGAGGAGAAAGGCAATATTAACTTACAGTACAGCTTCAGTGTCTAAGAAGGATGAGACCTTACAAATTGGTTGGGCAAGAGAGCATAGAAGTGGTTACAGACAGACAAAGTAATGGGAGTGACTCAGGAGCACTGTGATAGATGCAACCTGATAAACCTAAGATCCGTGTACTCCAACACTTCGTCAGCTGGTTCTATCTGGAGTAGGCAGGGAGGAGTGCACGTGCTTCATCTAGGGTGTCCCGGTGAAATGGACTCAACGTGGGGCCTGGAGATGTCTCTGGCTCTGTGGTGACTTACAGGACTCACTGCTGTATCTCTGGCTTTTGATCTCTTTCAAGATTTATTTATGGGTCCTTGAAACAAGGTCAGTAATAGAGTTCACAGGGCGGTGCTGGCGTTGCTTTGTGGGAGTGACTGCCAGTGCTTCCATGTGTATTGGGAAGTGGGTGGGGGTAGCCCAAGACAACTCTGTAAAAGCCTGGAGGTTTCAGTCACAAAATCCGCATACCCGAATTTTCAGCACACTGTACTTTAGTGAGGTACGTCCTGAGACAGTAGAGTGAGGCCGTGGATGTGGCAGCGATTTTGGACTGTAGAAGTAAGCAGATGCTGGGGATCTGCCTGGGTAGGCACAGGTCGACCTGCCCCGCTCTGATTTACCCCAGTCTGTTCAGCCATGTGCAGGTCTGAGGTTAACTGTAGCTTTTGATCTCTTTCCAGTTTTATTTATGGGACTCTAAAATAAGCCAGTAAATGACCTTCTGTAGCTGAGCCAGAGGTCTTTTGTGGGTGTGGCTCCCACATACGTAACTTTTGGCTGTTTAATTTCTTGGTAAACTTGGTCCCAAGTTGTGGTCCGGCCAAAGGCACAGCTGCAATTTTGGGTTGTCAGGAAGCCTGAAGGGATCATCAGACTGCTGATGCACTCACCCCACAGGTACAGAATGACCTGATGGTGGCACCATACAGTGCTATGCAGTGCTTTCTGTTCGTAGAAGTGTATGTAGGGTGCAATGATGGACACTCTCAATAGCCTTCCACTCTGGGGATATATTATAGGTTTTTATTCAGGCCTAAATGCGTCTTGGGTTACTCTCAGCACTGGACCTTTTAAATAGATCACACGCACTTTCTAGGAGGAGGGAGAAAAATGAGGAAAAGCTGTTCTATATCTTACGTGAATATCAAGGCGAAAGCTATACAAATAATAAAAATAATACAGGAAAGTATCGATTAATAATCACCCTGCCAGGCATTGGAGTCCTGGGGTCCTGGTGGGTGAGTGTGGGGGACAGGGAGGACAGATCACATGGAGGTGGTTGGGAGTGTGAGGGTGTCACTGAGAGTGTAGCTGCTCTGGGAGCGACGGTGAAGGGTCGTAGGAAAGGCGCTGGAACTGGGCATGAGTGGGAGTAGGGGGGCTTTATGGGGGCTGAGCATCTCTGTGTTGTGACAGAACATTGGCCCGTGTGGACTTCTAGCACATGGTGACCCTTTTTGCCCCTGGTGGGGCTGAGGCCTTTTCCCAGGTGGCTCCCGAGTGCCCTCTGGTGGTCGGCACAGCCCCTGCAGCCGCTCCCATGTCCCAGTAGGAGTGGGTGTCTGGGTTCCCCTGACTGACCCACAGTCCCCTGCAGAGTTACAACCCTGGGGTCCCCTGCTCTCAGGCTGCTCTCCTGCAGGCAGATCACAGGGTTCCTGGGTCTCTGGAGATGGTGAATCAGCCCCTCAAGAGAGTCAGGGGTTGATTTCCTGCCACAGTCCTGCCCTTTTCCAGGTCATCCAGGTTATCCAGGAGCTCCTGACAGGAGTCTGCACAGAGGAATCTCTCTCTTAATCCCCTCCCCCTCCCTCTCTCCCTCTTTCTTTCCCTGCCTCTCTCTCCGTTTATCCCTCTCTCTTCCTCCCTCTCTCTTTTCCTCCCTCCCTCCCTCCCTCTCCCTCCACCTCTCCTTCCCACCCGCCCAGGTTAAGCCTTCAGTGATTAAATTTTGTTAATTGGGATTGGACACCTTCCATATTACATCCCATTCAATCTCCGATCTGGTGTAATACTCCTGTTTTATCAGAGTTGTAGTGTTTGATATGTTCCTCCAGGAAATCCAGAATTTTTAAAGGGGTAATATATCTGAAGTTAAATTTTTAACTGAGTGGCAGCTTTGAGGGCTGTGCGTGACTGCCTGGGCTTCCTGAGGTACACAAAGATGGTGGGACTGTAAGGGAAATATAAATCAGAAGGATTATGAGAGACATCAGTGAGAAAGACATGTATTAAAAAAAGGTTTAAAGCAACAAGAGTTGGGATGTGGTCAAAATAAAACCTGTTTCATCATTAATTTGGTATGCTGTCTGACATTATGTCTATGAAAAACACTAGAAGACTTCCCTAAATATTGAAAATAGAGTTTCCATATAACCCAGTAATTCCATTTAGACACTGTCACCCAAAGGTGAAAACAATAAATTAAGAAGTTAAAAGGAAACATACACTGCCACATCTGATATAATGACCAGAAAATGGAAATAATACTCACGCTTAATGAGAGTTTCATGGACAAGTTGGGCTGTATATACACAATTTGTACAAGCAGCTAGAAGAAAGGACAATATCACTGTTCACTGCAACATGGTTGGAACTGAAAATATCAGATTAAATAAAGTAAATCCCAGGGAGAAGAATAAATTCAGAGGATCTCATTCATCTGTAGTACACAGAAAACAAAGCATCAGAATGGACATGATCCAATGATCATGGCCCCTTCATCCTAACCACACTTTGGAGTTCCTGAGAGGAGTCAGGTGGGGGCTTAGATCACTGTGAAGCAGAGGCCGAGCACGGGCGGCACAGCAGAGTATGGGGGTCTGTGGGGAATTGGTTCTGGAGAAGCACAAATAGTTTGGGATCCAAGCATCAACACTCAAACTATTGTCATCATATTTCCTCACTGATAAAGCAAAATAGAACAGTGCTAAGGACCTTAATATCTGTCGGGAAAAAGTATCTTTGTAGAAAGGAAAATAAGATATACCTCACAAAAAGAAACACAACAGAACCTTTCTACTAGATTCTTGGAAAGAGCAATAAATTCAGAGTGGTAGAGGAAGTATTATCTTTACTATTTAATTTTTTAAATGGAATCGCTGTGAGATAGACCCTTACAAAGCTGTTTATGATTAGGTGTCAGTCACACAGTGTTCCAAGACCCATCCTTCCATCAGTGTACATTTTCCAGCACCAGTGTCCCCAGATTCCCTCCCATCATCCCCAACCTCCCAATGCCAGCCTTCCTCTATAGCAGGTGCTTTTCTTCTATCTGTCTGTGTGTCTATCTATCTATCTATCTATCTATCTATCTATCTATCTATCTATCTCTGTCACTCAGTCTCTTCCTCTCTTCCTTTGGGGCCTTTTGGTTTGCAATATAGATGCTGGAAGGTTATCACAAATATCCCTTTACCTACTTTTAACACTCACTACTTGTCCAACATGATCATTTCCACCTATTATTGTCATACTGTTCCTTCTCTGTCTTACCTATCCTCCACCCCACATACACCTGGGATTGATTCCAAACTTTGACCAGTCCTCCTAGTCCCTGTTTTCCCTGACTGGGGATATTAGTTTTCTATTATACCTTTACAAAATCGATGAACAACGGGAGGACAGTTTGTTTAATATAAGATATATGGCATATTCCGTATCATATATACTATATTTATAGCATATATAATGCAATGCACAATATATGGTATATTGTATACTATCTATTGTATAATACACTGTATATCATATCATATCATATCATATATATTATATTGTATATTGCATATTTGATGCATGGTATATATGTATTTTCTAGTCTATATAATGTTTTTGTAGTATATATTATATGCTATATATTATATAGTATATAAAGTAAATATTACAGCGGTAGGGCATTTGCCTTGCACGTAGCTAGCCCGGGTGAGCCAGGTTCGATTCCTCCACCCCTCTCGGAGAGTCTGGCAAGCTACTGAGAGTATCTCGCCCACACGGCAAAGCCTGGCAAGCTACCCATGACGTATTCAATATGCCAAATGCAATAACAACAAGTCTCAAAATGGAGACATTACTGGGCCCATTCGACCAAATTGATGAACAATGGGAGGACAGTGTGACAGTGTGATTATATGCCACAAATTAATGTGATCATTCTATACTGTCCCTCTCCTTCTGACTCATTTCATTCAGCATGATACTCTGAAAGTCCATCCATTTTTAGGGAAACTTCCTGAATTCATTTGCCCTAACAACTGAGTAGTTGTCCATTGTGTAGATGCACCATAGTTTATCCATTTGTCTGTTCTCAGGCATTCAGGTTCCTGGGGGTGCTCACCTGTGACGGGAAACAGGGCGTGGGCTTCCTTTGAGGGCCCTGGTTCCCTCAGACCAGGACAAGAGACCATCACTGAGAGCCATTCTCAGTGGGAGACAATCATATAGGCTCGTGCCAGGTGCGGGTTTGTGTCGGAGGTTCGCGGGGAGGGGTCTCTGGGAGTAGGTCGAGGGTTATACTTTTTATAACATGTTCTCAGAGAACACATTTTTCTATTTAACTCAGTATATCCTCTATGATAGCTAGTGACTTCTGTCCCCATGTCCTGCTGAGTGCCACGTGTGTTATACTGAGAAGTGAAAATGAAGGTCAGCACCGATTTTCATGTAGTAATGTAGCACTGTTTTCCCGTTGTTCATCAATTTGCTGAAGTGGGCACCAGTAATGTCTCCACTGTAAGACTTGTTACTGTTTTTGACATATCGAGTACGCCACGGGTAGCTTGCCAAGCTTTGCTGTGCAGGCAGGATACTCTTCATAGCTTGCTGGGCTCTCCGAGAGGGACGGAGGAATGGAACCCAGGTCGGCTGCATGCACGGCAAACTCCCTACCTGCTGTGCTATTGCTCCAGCCCGATGTTCATGTATTTACGTTTAATAAATAACACGGTTTATTTTCCAAAAACAATATAGAATAATCAAGAATTTTCCTGGGGCTGGAGCTATGGTCCCACACCTGCAATGGTCCCAGCACACACCGACATATGTTAGCTCCTGTGGTGACTGTGAAACAAAAGGAGCTCAGCCATACATGAAACAGGAGTCAATGACTGTTTTAGAGTAAACAGTCCAACCGCCTACAAAGTCCCTAGCACATACTTACAAGTGATTGTTCCACTGACTCTGGGAAGCACCAGTGTAAAATCCAACAAGAATACATGAGTACTACAGGTGTTCTAGAGAGAAGCTATCTTCTTCTGGGCTGTTGCTGAAGGACAGAAAAAGATCCTGAGCCTTTCCCTCAGATGAAGCCTGGCCCTGTGAGCCCCATTCTGTGTCTCAGATCCTGACTCTCTGAGGAGGAAGTCAGGAGGATCAGCATCCCTGTCATCTCCTCACCTGGCACAACTGCCTCCCCCTCAGGTTTCTGACACACTCAGGATGTGGTTGTCACACTTTGTCTCTCGCACAGTAATACACGGCAGTGTCCTCACTGCTCAGCTTTCTCAGTTCCATGTATGCTTGGTCATGGACTCGTCTAGAATGAAGGTGACTCTGCCCTCAAACTTTGTGTGTACCTTGTGTCACCACTATCAGGGTCTATCCTTCCCATCCACACAAGCCCTTGTCCTGGGGCCTGCCACACACAGTGCATCCAGTTGTCAGTGAAGGTATACATGGACACCTTGCAGGAGATCTTCACTGATGTCCTAGCTTTTCTCTCCTCAGTCCCTGACTGCACCAGCTGAACCTGTTAGTGTACACCTGTGGACAGCAGTCAGGACTGGGTGGACTCCCCAATTCCCTGGATCCCTACATAATCCAGGTACTGGGACCACTACTGCTGCCATCGTGAGCATGAAGAGTTTCCATGTCCAGTCCATTGTGAGGGCTGGGCTCTTAGATCTACTTGAGGGAAAGGTTTGTTAGTTGTGAGATGTCCTCTGGTACAAATATGCCTGTATTTTATCCAATTGACTTCAAATTATTTGCATATTTATTGCCAAAAAATTTATATCTGTCTCTTGGGTCAAGTCAAGAAGTAGGAACTGGTCCCTCAGGGCTTCAGGCTGAAGGGTCTTGTTATTTGAGGTTAGGAGACCAGACCCTATCCTTGAACACTGTGCAGGCAGACTGTCTTCCACTGAGAAATAAGGCTCACAGAAAGTGCTGCTCACAGACTTTCAAACTTGTATCTGATTTCTTGCTTTCATATTTCTATAAACACTAGAAACCATATTATTTAATTTGTCATGAATTAATTGCAGACTCTACAATGGAAGAAAATCTTTGAAAACAAGTCGGCAGACCACACACAAAGACCTTTTCTGAATGCCTAATTCAGTTGTGTTTCTTTGAAAACAGGAAATCCGGGAACATGAGATAAATCCCTTCTAGCCTGGCTGCCGGAGGCTTAACTGGCAGAAGCTTAGTAAATCCAGACGAGAACTTTGTATCCAATGGTGAGATACGACATGTTCCACGCATTTTTTTCTATATGCACGCGAGGAAGGATGGGATGATGCATTCGCAGGCTCTCCGGCGGCTCTCTCTCACAGCCTGCATTTGGTGTTCTCGAACCGCTGTGTATTGATGGGATCGGGACGGCTGTTGGCATTGGGCAGGCGAAGGAAAAACGAGGACCAAGCTTGTTGCTGATTAGTTACCCTTTATTTAATCTCTTGTCTCTCCCATCTCACACACTCTACTTTCCTATCTCCTCATTCCTAGATCCCAGATCCCCTGACTCTGCTTCTCACTCCAACGACTCCCTGACTCTTTTTTTCTTCCTCCCAGACTCTCTTACAGTCTTAGTATATATAGCGATCACGTAGGGTGTGATACAAAGGTGGAGTTAAACATTAAAATATCAACAAAAAGAGGTTAATCCAGGAGATTAATTTAAGGATAAAATCTCATGATTACTAGATCTGCTTAAGGGTGGGATCCCATCCAGGATGAGTGCTTTCTTCTTTCCTCAGCTATTAATCCACCTAATTAGTTGTAGTAAATCCACTTCTAATATTTCTAGCAATGTCATTCTGTATGAGCCCAGTATGAGATATATAAAACTTAAAGTTTAGTTCTTCCTATGGATGTCTCACTATATATTCCAGACCACAGTCCTCAGGCCAGGTTAGTCTTCCTACCCACAGCAGGGTCCTAATGGACCATGACAGCATTTTTCCATGACCATGTTCTCAACTTATAGTAGAGTATTGTGGCACTTTGGCCTGACCCTTTTCTATGCCAGGGTAGCTCACAGCTTGCCCTGGGTCCATTCAGTCCCTCGTTGGGACCCTGCTTTTAGGATGCTAGGAACTAAGGGTGACTGAGTCAAGAAATCCAGGAGTAAATATTATTGGAGTCAAGATAGCACAGCGGGTAGGGCGTTCGCCTTACAAGCGGCCAACCTGGCCGACCCGAGTTCAATTCCTCCGCCCCTCTCAGAGAGCCCGGCAAGCTACCGAGAGTATTAGATATGCCAAACACAGTAACAACAAAGTCTCCAATGGAGACGTTACTGGGCCTGCTCGAGCAAATCGACGATCTTTTAAGAAAGCCCAGGAGTAAATATTGGAGTAATTATTGGAGTCAAGAAATTATTGGAGTCAAGTAATTATTGGAGTCAAGAAATCCCGGGAGTAAATATTATTGGAGTCAATTAACTCCCAAGTTACAAAAGCATATTAATAACTGTCTTCCTGTGTCCATACATAAAGGACATTGCTTTAAAGTAAATTATGTAAAAGACATAACTAACAATACAAGTTCAGTGTTCTTAGAAGGCTCTGATCTTACAAGCTAACAGAACCTGATTAGGGAAAATGTGATAAGCTGGCTGGGGAGGAGGACACAGAGAAGAGTTTACAGATAAACAAAGAATGGGGGTAACTTGGGAGCACTGTGATGGGTGTAAGCTGACAAACCTAAGTTCCCTGCAGCAAGGCTCAAAAAACAAACCCAATGTTATCCCACAGGGAAAATTTTTTTGATTGTTCTATTATCTTATTTAGTGGTGAAATCAATATAAAATAAATTATTTTGAACCTACAATGGGGGCAGGCTGAAACATGTTTAGAAAATGGAGAATATGATGAAGGGAAGGTGACAGTGATGGGGGGGGTGGTCTAGAACATTGAATGCCTGTAACAAATCACCAGAAATGACCTTGTAAACCATGGGCTTAAATAAAGTGTGTGTGGGGTGGACTCTTAACCCTCTTTTCCAGGGCTTCATCCTGGACTGGTGGGCCTGAGTGCCCCTTGCTACCCAGACCTACCCTGAAGGTAGGCTCCTGTCTGGAATCCCAGCACTGTCACCCTCACTACTCCTGTTCCTATAAAATGCTGTCAGCCAATGAGAATTGTGTAGCACAGTAGCCTGACTTTAGGTGCTCCTTCATATACTGCCTTTCTTTAAATCAGAGTGTGTGTAACATTGGTGCCACGGTGTAGGCATCACGGTGTTGGTATGTGCCTAGCCTACCACTCCGACATCCCCAGACATTTCACCACTTCCCCTATGCCACCTGAAATCTCTCTCTGAATTTAACCCCTACCATTTACTACTTGATAATATCTGTTTTTAATGCTAGTTCAAAGATGTGTTATCGTATAATACTTTCTAGCCCTATTTTTAAGGTAAAGGTAAGGTAAAGGCCCTCCCGTTGATCGTCGATTTGCTCGAGCGGGCCCAGTAACGTCTCCATTGGAGACTTTGTTGTTACTGTGTCTGGCATATCAAATACTCTCGGTAGCTTGCCGGGCTCTCCGAGAGGGGCGGAGGAATCGAACTCGGGTCGGCCATGTTGGCCGCGTGTAAGGCGAACGCCCTACCCGCTGTGCTATCGCTCCAGCCCTATTTTTAATCGTTATATATCACAGACGTGCGAGTTCATAATTTTCAGCATTCTCACTGATTTAGGTGCCCAAATTGATACTCTCCAGATGCTTCTGTGTTGCAATGAACTCCAAGATATGATCTTTTCTTATAGCTCTGTAATTGTGCTTTTATTGTTCTTGGGGCTTCTTTCCATCTTTTCTCTATAGTATTTGATCTTGTATCACTTGATCACTTGACTTCCCGTTAATTATCGATTTACTTGGGCGGGCGCCAGTAATGTCTCCATTTGTTCCTGTCTCGTGCTAATGGCATCTGCTCTTTCTAGGAATACAAAGAGCCTCAAACCAATCATTCAGAGTCTTGATGAAGAAATCTGACCATCTCGTATGTGGGCAGCCACGTGGTCTTTGACGTCCCGTGGAATCCAGTCAGTAACAGCTCTAGCCCAGCAGTTGTCTCCAAATCTCATTCTTGTTCAGCCCATCTGATTTTTGACTTATTGGCAAACGAGACAGAATCCCTGATTCTTGAACGTCGTCATCGACAGAACTCCGGATTATTTTTCTCATTTGAGTGAAGCATGATACTCCACGTATAGCTCTTTCAATTCCTCTTTGCGAGACCCGAATAATGTTCTCATCCTGTTTGCATAGGGCCCAGGTCTCTGAGGCGTATGTTAATGCAAGAAGAACAGTGGAATCGAAGAGATGTGCCCAGAGCCGGAGATTCTTCATCCTCTTAGCTAATTCTTTGAAGGCGTTCCAAGCTGCTCTCTTCTTCCTGTGCAACTCAGGTGCCAGGTCATTCGTTATGTTGACTTCTCAACCTAGGTACACATAACTGTTGCATTCGGAGATGGTCGTTCCATTGAAAGCGAATGGAATGTCAGGAACAAGACTGTTTCTCATAAACATTGTTTTCGTAAGATTTAGTTGTAGTCTGACCTTTCCACACTTATGGTAGAAGTCAGCCAGCATTTGTGCTGCTTGGCTAATGTTTGGTGTTATTACAACAATGTCATCAGCAAACGGGAGGTTGTGTAGTTGCCAGCCATCTACCTTCACTCCCATTCCTTCCCATTTCAGTCGTTGCATGATGTTTTTGAGGGTTGCACTTAAGAGTTTTGGTGAAATGGTATCACCCTGCCGAACCCCTCTCTTGACTTGGATGACCACTTCTTTGTAGAACCGTGAGACCCTGGCAGTGAATCTGTAATACAGCTCACAGAGGATTCTGATGTACTGAGTTTGAATGCCCTGATTGGCTAGGGCTTCGATGGCCACTTCAGTCTCAATAGAATCAAAGCCTTCTTTAAATGATCCTGTATATATGCTTCAACTTTCCAGCCACCCATCTGTTACTAAATATTTGTGCTTTTTCATACTGTAGATATTGTAGTATGCTACTAAAATAGATATAAATATATACTTTTCATTTTTTGTCATGCTGTGGTTTACAATGTTTAGGTGCCCAAATTGATGCTCTCCAGGTGCCTCTGTGTTGCAATGAACTCCAAGATATGATCTTTTCTTATAACTCTGTAGGAAAACACACTCATGGGCATTTCCATGAGTGCAGTATTCACAACACACCCACCTCGAGTATCAGCTTCTCTCCTTCAATGATTTAAGGATCCTTAGAGAATATTCTCTGTTCCCCACACCATGATAACTCAGTTCTGTAGATTACATATATTTTTGAATTAAGCTTTTATGATATGGTTTGATTAATTGAATCACATTGAAGTACACCCAAAAAGTTGTTCATGATTGGGTTTCAATCCTATAATATTCCAACAGCTGTCCCTTCACCATTTACCACCACATTTCTCACCAACAATGTCACCAGATTCTCTCCCACACCCCCCATAGCCCTCCTACCTGTCACTAACAGCCTCTATGCCAGGAACTTTCCCACTTTCCATCTTTTTCTCTATCTCTATCTCTCTTGGTCTCCCTTTCATTCTCTTCCCCATCCCTTTATGGGAATCATGGATTGCAATACAGATACCGAAAAGTTACCATGTATAACACTTTACCTACTTTCAACACTCAGGTCTTGTCCAGAGTGATTATATCTAACGATCCCTTCTCTGTCTTAAATGTCCAAAGCCCCACATACAATTGTTTCGAGGTTCCAAAATATAGACCAGTTCATTTGGCCCACATTTTTCCTGGCCTTGGATATTAGTGCATTAAAAGCACTGTATACATGTACTCTGGCATCAGAAGTATCCATCAAGGACCAGATGGTACCAGCACAGAAACTCAAGTGCTATGTCATTGAATTGATGGAGACGAGAAGGCACTGATCACATCACACCGTTTTCGACACTGGAGAAGAACTGTTCCTCAGAACATGTGACAGTAGAGGCATCAGTGGTGTCGGTGTCCTTGTGAACACGAACTTGACCATGAGCACAGACTCGTTTGAATGCCTAACAATCTGAATCAGGTGCTTATGTTTTAATAGATCTGGCTCATTGACAGCAGAATTTATCTTCATCGCCTACGCACCAACATACAACTATGACGAAGAAGAAATTGAGAAGTTCTACATGGAGCTGGAGAAGTTTTATAAAGAAGACCTCACATTCTAAATTCATTGCTGGTGATTTTAACGCCAAGGTTGGATCAAGAAGGTCACCCGAAGAACTTCACATTGGGACCCATGGCCTAGAATGGAATGAACATGGTGATAGAATGTTTGAGTTCATCGTGTTGACCAAGATCATTCATGGTAACTTGCACTTCCAGAAGACCGAATCTAAAATTTGGACATGGGAGTCTCCCGATGGAAAGTTCCATAAAGAAATTGACCACATCACATTCAGCTGATGGTTTTGCCTGACTGATGACACTGTTGTACCAAAATTCCAAACAGGATCAGACCACCGTCTCCTTCGTGTGAAATTCTACTTCACAGAGAGGTGAGAAAGGTCTGCAAAGTTTAAAAAGACAACTCCATAAAGACCACAAATTGAGAATTAATTTGCACTATTGCAACAATATGGGAAGATACCATCGTTGACAACATCAACGAGGAATATGATCAACTGTTTCAGCACCTCCATTATTATGTGAGAGAGAGAAAGCCACAAAACGATGCCTGTCTTCAGAAACCCTCGAGCTCATTCACCAATGTGGTTTGGCATGAGCCTCAGGCAATCACAAGCTAATGTCCGAGATCACAAAGCTGTGTAGAGAAGCGATAAAGGAAGACCTCAAAGAGGGAAGAGCAGCAGTGTTGGCCAATGCGGCAGATGCGAAGAAAAGTATTCCCAACGTGTGCCTATTATTCGCCAACTATAAGACCAGGATGACTGCCCTCCAACGTCCTGATGGATCTATCACATTTTCCAGAGGGCAATGGAGAAGATTATCCACGACTTCTACTCAGATTTCTTTGATAGCTATGTTCACCAGCCCACATACCAAATTCTGCTGGATGGATATGTAGTTCCCAACATTCTCCCTTCCAAAATCCAACACACCATTTCATCAATAAAGAAGCATACAGCTCCTAGTCCAGACAAGGTCAGACCCGAACACCTGAATAATCAGCTCTCAGTGCTCATCTATACACTGACTCAGCTCTTCAAACAAAAACTACCTGTCTGAATGCAAGGTAACGTCCCAATGGAAAACCAGCAGGACCATCCTGTTGTACAAGAAGGGAGACATCACGACATCGGCAACTATCACCCGATCTGCCTGTTGTCCATCGCCTACAAGTTGTTCACTCAAGTCATCCTGAATAGGATTGGCAGAACACTAGGCAAAGGACAACCATGTGAGCAAGCTGCGTTCTGGAAAGGATTCAGCATGATCGAACATATCCATACATTAACCAAGCTCATTGAGTTCTCTTGAGAGTTCGAGATGCTGCTCTGTCTAACGTTCATTGATTTAAAGAAGGCCTTTGATTCTGTTGAGACTGAAGTTATTATCGTGGCCTAGCAAAACAGGGCAGAGTCTGGCAAACTCCCCGTGGCGTACCAAATATGCCAAATACCAGTAACAATGATGGGTCTCATTCTCCTAAAGAGCCTTGAATATAATCTCAGGGCTAGGATGAAAGAGACGTTACTGGGACCTGCTCGAGGCAATCGACGAATAACAGGATGATGAAATGAAATGAAAAAATGAGCAAAACAGGGTATTCAAACTCAATATATCAGGATCCTCTGTGAGTTGTATTATGGATTCACCAGCAGGATGTCACCATTCCACAAGGAAGTGATGATCGATGTAAAGAGAGGGATTAGACAGGGTGACACCATTTCACCAAAACTCTTCAGTGCCATCCTGGAGAATGCTATGCGACAACTGGTATGGGAAGGAATGGGAGTAAGGCTAGATGGTCGGCAACTGCACCACCTCCACTTTGCTGATGACATTGTTCTAATAACACCAAACATTAACCAAGCGGCACGAATGCTAGCCAACTTCAACTGTGAGTGTGGAAAGGTCAGACTGCCGCTGAATCTCACAAACACAATGTTCATGAAAAATGGACTCATTCCTGACGTTCCATTCGCTCTCAATGGAACGAACATCTCCGAATGCAGCAGTTATGTGTACCTAGGTCAAGAACTCAACATGACGAATGACCTGGCACCTGAGTTGCACAGAAGGAAGAGAGTGGTGTGGAATGTCTTCAAGAGTATTGAAGAAGTTATTAAGAGCTCCAAGAACCTTTGGCTCCGGGCACATCTTTTCGACTCCACTGTTCTTCCTGCACTAACATACACCTCAAAGACCTGGGCCCTACTCAAACAGGTTAAGAACTCTATAAGGGTCTCCCAAAGACGAATTGAAAGAGCTATGCTTGGAATATCACCTTTCACTCAAGTGAGAGAAGGAATCCGGAGTTCCAACCTCCATTGATGATTGAGAATCAGGAATGCTCTCTCGTTTGCCAAGGCGTCGAAAATCAGATGGGCCAGACATGTAATGCGATTTGGAGAGGACCACTGGACTAGAGCTGCTACCACCTGGATTTCATGGGATGGCAAAATAATGCGTGGCTGCCCACCTATGAGATGTTCAGACTTCTTTGTCAAGACCCTGAATGAACTGTTTGAGGCTCTTCATGTTCTTGGAGCAATCATATGCCATTGGGCTACACTAGTTCTCGACATAGTCGAATAGAAACATTACTGGTGCCCGCTCAAGCAAATAGAAAAGCAACAGGATGACAAGTGTTACAAGTGATAAAAGTGGATACTAGTCATATACTAAAAAAGGTAAAGGTAAAGGCCCTCCCGTTGATCGTCGATTTGCTCGAGCGGGCCCAGTAACGTCTCCATTGGAGACCTTGTTGTTACTGTGTCTGGCATATCGAATACTCTCGGTAGCTTGCCGGGCCCTCCGAGTCATATACTATTTTATTATATACACAAAAATTGCAACTATTCTGTATCTGTCCCTCTCTTTGTGATTCATTTCACTCAGTCTGATACTCTCCATGTTCATCCATTCAAGCGAACTTCATGGCTTCATTTTTTCCTGGTGGCTGCTTAGTATTCCATTGTGTAGATGCACTATATTTCATCGTGTCATCTTTTCTCAGTCACTCAGGTTGTTTCCAGAGTTGGCTATTGTGAATACAACATTGTAATGCAGTAAACATAGGCATGTAACTATATTTCAATATTAGTGTTTTGGGTCCTTTGAGGTAGCTGCCAAGAGTGGAATTTCTGGTCATATGGAAGCTCAATTGTTAGAATATTGGTCGGCACTTGAAGAGTTTCAGTTGAATGGTATCACCCTGCCAAACCCCTCTCTTGATGTCAATGATCATTTCCTTGTAGAATGGTGAGATTCTCGTGGAGAATCCATAATACAGCTCACAGAGGATGCTGATGTACTGAGTTTGAATGCCCTGTTTGGCTAGGGCTTCGATGACCGCTTCAGTCTCAACAGAATCAAAGGCCTTCTTACAATCAATTAATGTTAGACAGAGCGGCATCTTGAACTCTCGCAAAACCTCAATGAGCTTGGTCACCATGCAGAGATGGTCGATGATGCTAAATCCTTTTTGGAACTTGGCTTGCTCGCATGGTTTTCCTTCATCTAGTGTTCTTCCAATCCTATTCAGGATGACTCGAGTGAACAACTTGTAGACAATGGACATCTGTAAGATCAGCAAGAGTTGCTGATGTCGTGGATATCTCCCTTTTTGTACAACACGAGGGTCCTGTTGGTTTTTCACAGGGACAGAACCTTGCATTCAGACAGGCAGTGTGTGATGATCTGAGGCAGTGTATTGACGAGTACTGGCGGCAGATTCTTTAGGTGTTCGGGTCTGACCTTGTGTGGACCGGATGCTGTACGCTTCTTTACTGACAAAATGGCATGTTGGATTTCAGAAGGGAGAATTTGGGAATGACATGTCCATCTTCTGGAATTTGGCATATGGGCAGGGGGACGTGGCTATCGAAGAGATCTGGGTAGAAGTCGTGGATAATCTTCTCCATTGCCCTTCTGGAAGATGTGATAGATCCATCAGGATTTCAGAGGGCAGTCATCTTGGTTTTATAGTTGGTAAAGGACAGGCTTGCATTTTGAATACTTTTCTCGGCTTCTGCTGCATTGGCCAACACTGCTGCTCTCTCTTTGAGGTCCTCCTTTATCACTTCTATTCACAGCTTTGCAAGCTGAGGTGTTATCTTGTGATTGCCTGAGGTTCACATCAAACCACACTGGTGAATGAGGTTGAGAGTTTCTGAGACAGGCATCTTTTTGTGGCTTTCCCACTCTCAGCATTCCTTGCACAGTCATGGAGTTGCTGAACCAGTCGATTGTATTCCTCGTCGATGTTGTCAATGATGGCATCTTCCCACGTTGCCACAATAGTGCCAAAGAGCTACCAGTTCGTGGTCATTCTGGAAGTTCTCTTCTTAAACTTTGAGTACTTTCTCCCCATTCCGTGAAGTATAATTTTGCATGAAGGAGACGGTGGTCCAATCCCGTTTTGAATTTTGGTACAACAACATCTGTCAGGCAAAACTGTCAATCGAATATGATATGGTCAATTTCATTGTCGAATTGTCCACAGGGAGACTCCTATGTCCAATGTTTAGATTCGACCTTCTGTAACCGTGACTTACCATCGATGGTCTTGGTCAGCATGATGAACTCAGACAGTCACTCACCATGTTTGTTCCATTCTAGGCCATAGGTCCGATGTAGAGTTCTACGGGGGACCTTTTTGCTCCTATCTTGGCGTTAAAATCACTGACAATGATCTTGTAGAATGTTTGGTCTTCTTTATAGAACTTCTCCAGCTCCATGTCGAACTTCTCAATTTCTTCTTCTTCATAGTTGGATGTTTGGGCATAGGCGACAAAGATAGAAACTGCTGGCAGTCACACATCACATCTATTCAAGCGTAATCATTGGATTCAGGTTGTTAAGCATTTGAATGAATCAATTCTCATGGCCAAGTTCGTGTTGACAAGGACACTGACATCTCAATAGTTGCATGTTCCAAGGAATAGTTCTTCTCCAATGTCAGAAGTGGCGTGATGTGTTCGATGCCTTCTCAGCTCAATCACACCAACAATGTTGTACTTTATTTTCTGTGCTTGCACCTCAGGTCCTCATTGGATGCTTCCGACGCCAGTGTATGTGCATTGAACGTACAGATAGTCACTTCAGTCCTTCATTTTGGCAGTCTAGTTCGTCCCTGGGATTTTTCAGCCTCTCCTTTCTCCTCAGTATTGGGGTCTCTTTCAAGGTCATGGGAATGACGCCCATTGTTTTTACGCTTTGTGGTCGAGCGATACTTCATAAGACACTTCCTACCTATTCTCCATAATTAGCGCACTATATTTTATGGGGTTCAAATATGGCGTGAACCATGGGAACACCTGTAAGGGTGATTAGAAGCCGTCCTAAAGCCTCCATCCCTTTGGAGAGCCCAGCAAGCTACCAAGAGTATCGCACCCAAACAGCAGAGCCTGCCAAGTGACCCATGGTGTATTTCACATGCCCAAAACAGTAAAAACATTGGGCCTCACACGAGATACAGAGTTTAATTAAAAGTGGACTTATGGTCCAGCTTTGACAGCAGGATCCTTAAAACACACAGAGGAAAACCTCAGCTGGTCTCTCCATGACACTGATCTTAGAGCCTCGTCTATAGTTTTACACCATTGAAAAAGAGAAGAGAAACTAAAATAAATAAATGGGGATAAATCAATTAAAACATTTTACTGAAAATGTAAATGGCATTAAATTAAGGTACTCTACTGAATGGGAGAATCGTGTACCCAGTGAACATCAGATCCAACCGAATATATAAGATATTCATAGCATTCACCAAGCTCAACATCAGAAAAAAATCATCTCCATAAAATGGTGTGCAAAATAAACAGATACTTTCCTAAAGCAACATACCTTGAGTTGTAGGCATAGGGAAGTGGTTTATCAACACTTATCATGACGAAAATGTTAATATAAAGGACAATGAAGCCTATCTGGCTCCAGTGAGAATGGCTAATAATAAAAATACTTCAAACAAAAAGTGTCTGAGGTTTCTCAAAGGAAACACTGTTGTTGCTATGTTTGTGGGAACGAATCTATGGAAATTGTCCTGAGATTTCTCTGTAACACTGTATTACTGTCATCTCTTTGTTCATCGATTTGCTCGAGTGGGCACCAGTAACATATCCATTCGTCCCAGGCCTGAGATTTTAGCATCCTCTCCTTACTCGTACTTCCAAATGGGTATTGGAGGCTTTTTCAGGGTCAGGGGAATGAGACCTGCTATTGTTACTGTATTTGGCATATCAAATACACCACAGGGAGCTTATCAGCCTCTGCTGTGTAGGCGGGATACTCTCCATAGCTAGTCCACTAATGTATCTAAAGCAGCACACATGCGTTTGGTTTTTAAATACTTGCTTTATTCTCTTCTATACATCTCTGTCCCTCTCGGAGAGCCCGGCAAGCTACCGATTTTTCTAAAAAGTATAAATAGAATTTAAAAGTTACAAGTAATTCTATTTTTCATTATTTCACCCAACCATGAAGGCAGTGATTTTAGAAAATATGTAAACATATGTTGGTTGTAGCATTTAGAATAGTTGCCAGACATGGAAACAATCCTCATGCTTAAGGATAGTTTCATGAATAAGAAGTTGTGGTATTTATCATGTTAAATTAGCACTATTGTTCCATTGTTCATCTATTTGCTCGAGCAGGCACAGTAATGTCTCCATTGTGAGAATTGTTGCTGTTTTTGGAGTATCAAATATATCACAGGTAGCTTGTCAGGCTTTGCCATGCGGGCAGGAAACTCTTGGTAGCTCGCTGGGCTCTCTGAGAGGGCTGGTGGAGGAATCGAACCCGGATCAGCTACATGCAAGGCAAATGGCTTACCCACTGTGATATCACTTCAGCCCACAATGGGATAATGTGCAGTTATAATAAACGAAAAAATATCAGCGTTTTCTGCCCCATGAATGTAACAAGGGAATATCAGATTAAGTGAAGTTTGTCAGAGGGAGAAGGACAAATTCAGACAATCTCATCCATCTGTAGTACACAGACAACAGAGGGTCAGGATTGACAGGATCCAATGATAACGGCCCCTGCATCTAACCACACTCTGGTGTTCCCGAGAGGAGTCGGGTGGGGGCTCAGATAGGGCCACAGCAGAGTGTGGGTGTCTGTGGGGATTTGGTGCTGGGAGAAGAGCAGGGAGTTTGTGACCCACCAGCATCAACACTCAGACTATTGCCACCGTGTTCCCTCTGTGACAATAAAGAAAGTAAAGGGGGAAATCTCTCTTTTCTATGAAAAGGAATGATCTTTATTGGAAGAAAAATCGACCACATATTACAGAGCAGGATATAACAGTTCGTAGTGGACTCAGAGAAAAAAAAGGAATGAGCAAATCTGTAATAGAAGAGAAAGAAACGACTGAAATGTCTATATGTGAAATATTAAATTTCGTTCATTTATTTCAACAAAACAGTAAAGTCTGCGCCCCCCTTGAAAGCCTCTCCCCACACACTCCTAGACTCTTTGGATCAGAGCACACCCTGGTGGTCACACGCACTCCTGCAGAGCCTCCTTCAGAAGGTTTGTGTCTGGGCTCACAGTGACTTGAGTTCACTGTGTTTCTTGCACAATAATAGACGGCTGTGTCCTCAGTTACCGAGTTGCTTAGTTTTAGGTAAACTTGGTTCTTGGAGGTGTCCCTGGTGATGCTGAGTCGGGACTTAAGACTTGGGGTTATAGTCTGTGCTTCCACCACTCCATATAGTACCAATCCAATCCAGCCCCTTTCCAGGGGCCTGGTGGACCCAGCTTACATCATAGCTGGTTATGGGGAATCCAGAAACTGAGCAAGTGAGGGAGAGCGTCTGCGAGGGCGTCACGAGGCTTGGTCCTGACTCCTGCAGCTGTACTTGGGACAAGACACCTAGGGACAGAGACCTCCTACAGTGAGTCACGGGCTCAGAGGCCCCATGCCCACCTCGGAGCCTCTGTCCAGGGGATACTCACATCCGGGAGCTGCCACCAGAAGGAGAAGAAACCAGCACTGATGCATGTTCCTGCCCACAAGGTTCATGATCTCAGACACCGTTGCCAGGGGGAGAGGGAGCCCGATTTGGGGCAAGTGTGAACGTGGTTTTAATCCCGGGTCTGGAATGCATATTTGCATGGAGGAGCCTCTGTAGAAAAAGAAGGGGACCCGTGGGAGGCTTGTGTATGGGCTCCCTGGGAGAAGGTGCTGACTGTGGCTCAGAGCACTCAAACCTGTCCCTGGGGCCCTGTGAGAGCCGGGCCTCTCCCTCCAGCACAGGAAATGTACTGAGGAGCTGTCAGGAAACAGGAATTGCTCAGGGGGAAACAGCAGCTAGGGAGGACAGTCCCTGTGTCTCAGGTCCCTGAGGACCAAACCCAGTCCCCCAGGGCCTCTATCCTGTAGAAAGGTCCCTGTCCTTCCTTGTCCCTGTGTGTTCTCTTCTGTTCTCCCTCTGTATGCTCACAACATGGGATAAAGAGTCACTGCCATGTGGTCAGGAAATTCAGACACCTAGGTCCAATCCATAGTCAATAAAATTTCACAGTAGTTTATTCGCACACTAAGCTTGGATGAAAATTCTTTCGCTTATAGCTGCTTCACTCTGAAATATACAAGGCACCTATGGGGTGGATTTGTTCATTCTCACTGGTGTTGAATTTGTGTTCAGCCAAGGAAAAGCTTCCTCCACGGTGACCTTCTTTGTGTGCTTGTCCTGTCCAGGAGCACCTAATTCTGCTGACATATATATAACTCTGCATTTAGAAGGTCACCATGAATGTTATCACTAAGGAATCTTAACCCTATCAAGTGCTTTGAAATACTCATGGTGCGACAGGTTGTCAGCACATAAAAACTTTGGAGCAGGATTTTGTTTCTGGTTCTCAGACTCACACATTTGACAACAGTGCACGTGACTTGAGAAGAGCAGGGGAGACCCTTCCCACTCTAACAAATGAATGGAAGTTAGGAACAGACAGGGTCCAATAAGAGTACCCCTAATTCCATGGAACACCAGAAAGTTGAGATAATTATTGGGTACCAGAAGTCACTCTAAAATTTGATGTTTGGGGACTTATTTTTAGTTTTTTTTAATTAGATTACTGTGAGCTGCAACACTGATTATAATTAAATTTCTTGCATATATGTTCCAAGAACAATATCTTCACTAGTATGCATTTCCACACACCAATGTCTTCAGATAGCCTGAACCCTTCCTCTATTTTAGGAAATTATTTTCTTTTCTAGATATTTAGTTAAAACACTGAAACTGATATGGCATTATACATGACTCCCTTTCTTTTAATTGATTCCCAATGGGAAATGCAATTTTAACATTGCTCATGATTGAATTTTAGTCATATAATCCAACAACAGTACCTTCACCAGTGTACATTTTCTACCACCAAGTCCTCAGTTTCCCTCCTACCTCCACTCCGTGCCTGCTTTCATGGCAGGCACTTTTTCTTCTCTCTCTCTCTCTCTCTCTCTCTCTCTCTCTCTCTCTCTCTCTTTCTCTCCCTCTTCTTTCTGGGTTCTAATACAGATACTGAAAGGTTATTATTTATATCCCTTTACCAACTTTCAACATTCAGATTTGGGAGAATGATTATTTCTAAGTATTATTTTCATACAGGTTCCTTCTCTACCCTAACTGCCCTTTGCCCCACACACCTGTGGCTAGTTTCCAACCATTGATTAATCCTTCTGTCCCCTCCCACAAATAAATGCAGTCATTTTATGTCTGCTCCTACATAGGTGATACATTTCTTTCAGTCACTGTCTTCCCGTTTTTCATTGATTTTCTTGAGCGGGCCCAGTAACGTCTCCATTGTGAGACTTGTTGTTACTGTTTTTGGCTTATCGAATACATCACAGGTAGCTTGCCAGGCTTTGCTGTGAGGGCTAGATACTCTTGGTAGCTTGCCAGGCTGTCCGTGGTGGGCAGAGGAATCGAAGCTGGGTCAGCTGCGTGTGGTATCATAAAGATAAATAAATATACGGGACTGAATACCAAAATTCTGCGTCATTAAAAGCCATGGAGAGCTGCGGAGTTAGTTCAAAGAGTTATAGTGCATGCCTGGTGTGCATACAGCCCTAGGCTCATCCGTACACTGCAAACTCTTTCTAGCACCACTGGGTGTAGTCCTGGTTGCCCTCAGCACTCCTGGGAGCCTCCAAACAAACAAACAAACAAACAAAAAACAAAGAATCATTGTACAGTACACGCAAAGATGTCCATGATACAATAAATGGGGTGTGGGGTGGGGGAAAGGGATGGCGAAAGGCAATTTAAAATGAGTATGTGTAAATAAATTTTAAAAGTACTTTGTAAAAAAATATGGGAAATATATCCATCAGTGTTAACAATATTTTTTTCTGAGAAGTGAAATTATAGGTAGAATTTCTAGTCTGAATTTTTTATTGCTTGATTTTTTTGTATTGCTTGATTTTTACTATGAAAAGTATTACCTAAAGTATTATTATTAAAGTTAAACTACCGAGAGTATTCGATATGCCAGACACAGTAACAACAAAGTCTCCAATGGAGACGTTACTGGGCCTGCTCGAGCAAATCGATGATCAACGGGAGGGCCTTTTACTTTACTTTACTTTAAAGTAATAATTTTATTAAATATTTCTTTCAGTATGATACTCTTCATGGCACCCATTTATAAGCAAATTTTATGACTTCATTTTCCTAACAGTTGCACAGTATTTCTTTGTGTAGATGTACCATGTTTTCTTTATATAGTTGTGTATTCTCAGGAACTCAGGTTGTTTCAGATTTGGTCATTTTGAATAGAGCTTCAGTGAATATAGGGGTGCAGATGGTATTTCTACTGTGTGTTGTTGGGCTCCCAGAGTATACTCCCAGAAGTGGTAATTCTGGGTCAATTGGGAGTTCTATTCCTAATCTTTAGAGAAATGTCCACATTGTTTTCCCAAAAAAGCTGACCAGTCAGCATTTCCACAAACAATGAAGAAAATTCCCTTTCTCCAGCATCCACGCTAGCACTGGTTCTTCCTGTTCTTTGAGACGTGTGCTAGTCTCTGTGGTGTGAGATGATATCTCATGGTTGTTTTGATTTGCGTCTCCCCCATGATTAGTGAGGTTAAGTAATTTTCGTGTGCTTTGGCAATCTGAATTTCTTCTTTTAGGAAGTTTCTGTTCATTTATTCTTCACAGTTTTGATAGAATTGGAAATCTTTTCTTGTAAATTTCTACCATTGTCTTATATATCTTGTATATTAACCCCTTACCAGATAGACATTGGGTAAATAATTTTTCTCATTCTGTGGACTGTCTCTGTATCTTGTTCACTATTCCTTTTGAGGTGCAAAAACTTCTCAGTTTGATATACTCCTATTTGTTTATCTTTGTTTCCACATGCTTTGTCAGGGTTGTTTCATTTTTGAAGATGCTTTTAGCTTCAATATCATGGATGGTTTGCCTATATTTTCCTCTGTGGATCTTATGGATTTAGGTTTAATATTGGGGTCTTTAATCCATTTTGATCTGACTTCTTTTCATGTTAGATAGGAGTCTGAGTTCATTCTTTTACATGTAGCTGCCCAGTTTTCCCAGCACCACTCATTGAAGAGGCTTTCCTTCTCAACTTCACATTTCTGTCTCCTTTATCCAACTTTAAATGATCGTATATTTGAGTTTCTGTGTCAGGGTTTTCAACTCTATTCCATTTATCTGCAGTTCTGTTTTTATTCCAATACAATACTGCTTTAATTACTACCACTTTTTAATACGGTTTGGAGGTGGGGAAGATGATGTCTCCCATCTTTTTTTAGTTTTAGTCAATTATCGATTTAGATACTCATGGTAACTTATTGTTCCATATGAGTTTGAGGAGTTTTTTTATCTTTTTATTTTAAATTTCATGGATATCCATTCATGGACTGCTTTAAATGTGTATAAGGCTTTGGTCAGTATTGTAATTTTGACACGGTTAATTCTCCCTGTCCATGTGCAGGGGAAGTATTTCCATTTCCTTGTGTCTTCTATTATTTCTTGAAGTAGACTGGAGCGATAGCTCAGTGGTAGGGAGTTTGCCTTGCACGCAGCCAACATGGCCGATCAGAGTTCGATTCCTCTGCCCCTATCAGAGAACCCGGAAAGCTACCGATAGTATCTCACCTGCATGGCAAACCCTGGCAAGCTAACCATGACATATTCGATATGCCAAACACAGTAACAACAAGTCTTACAATGGAGATGTCACTGAGCCCACTTGAGCAAATTGATGAAAAACGGCAAGACAGTGAAAGAGTTTTATAATTTTTTTTCTATAGATCCTTAATCTCTTTCATTAAACTGATTTCAAGATATTTGATTTTGCTAGTCACAATTGTAAATGTGGATTTTTTAAAATATACACTAGCACGCGACAGGGACAAATGGAGACATTACTTGCACCTGCTCAAGCAAATCAATGATTAACGGGAAGTCAAGTGATCAAGTGATTTCTCTTTCCTTATTTGTATATAGGAAAGTCATGAAGTTTTGCGTATTGATTTTGTAACCTGCTAGCTACTAGAAAAATAGGTTCTAGAAACATTTTTTGAGTAGAATTTTTAATATTTTCTAAGTAGAGTATCATGTCATCAGCAGATAGTGAACTTGACGTCTTTGTTTCCTATCTGTATGACCTTGATTTTGTCGGCCTCTTCTTTCTCATCCTTCTCAATGCTGCCATGTTGGTGAAGCCTTCAGGGTCAGGTGAATGAGACCAGTTGTAGTTACTGGTTTTGGCAGTAACTCAAGGCCGACCTAGGCTGCCACAACGAAGGAAGACAAAAATGATCATCTGTACTATCAATGCACATACGCTAGCATCAGATGCATCCATCGAGGACCTGATGGTACAAGCGCAAATGATCAAGTACGACATCATTGATATGACCGAGACAAGAAGGCACGAAACTCACCATGCTGTTTTCGACACTGGAGAAGAATTGTTCCTCGGAACATGCGATAAAAGAGGTGTTGGAGGCGCCGGTGTCCTTGTCAACACAAACTTGGCCAAGAGCATTGATTCATTCGAATGCCTAACAACCAGAATCGGACATTTACATTTGAATAGATGTGGCTCACTGCCTGCAGTTTCTATCTTCGTTGTCTACGCACCAACATCTCATTATGACGAAAGAGAAATCGAGAAGTTCTACATGGAGCTAGAGAAGTCCTATAAAGAAGACCACACCTTCTACAAGATCATTGTGGGTGATTTTAATGCCAAGATAGGACCGAGAAGATCAGCTGAAGAACTTCACATCGGGACCCATGGCCTAGAATGAAACGAACAGGGTGAGAGACTGTCTGAGTTCATCATGTCGACCAAGACCATTCATGGTAACTCACAGTTCCAGAAGGCAGAATCTAAACGATGGACATGGGAGTCTCCCGGTGGATGATTCCACAATGAAATAGACCACATCATATTCAATCAACAGTTTTGCCTGACTGATGTCGCTGTTGTCCCAAAATTTCGAACGGGATCGGACCACCATCTCCTTCGTGCAAAACTCTACTTCACAGAGCGGGGAGAAAGGGCTGCAAAGTTCAAAAAGAGAACTCCCAGAATGACCACCAACTGGGAACACTTTGGTACTATTGCGGCAACATGGGAAGATGCCATTGTTGACAACACTGACAAGGAATACGATGGACTGGTTCAGCACCTCCATGAATGTGCGAGGAATGCCAAGAGAGACATAGACACAAAAAATCGCCTATCTTCGAAAACTCTTGAGCTAATTCGCCAGCGTGATTTGGTGCATGCCTCAGGCAACCGCAAGCTAACGTCCGAGCTGGCAAAGCAGTACAGAGATGAGATCAAGGAAGACCTCAAAGAGAGAAGAGCAGAAGTACTGGTAAATGCGGCAGAAGCCGGGAAAAGTATTCGTAACGCCCGCCTGTCCTTCGCCAACTAAAAGACCAAGGTGACTGCCCTCCGACATCCTGATGGATCCATCACATCCTCCGAAACGGCAATGGAGAAGATTATCCATGACTTCTACTCAAATCTCGTCGATAGCCATATCCACTTGCTGACATACCAAATTCCACAGGATGGATATGTCGTTCCCAACGTTCTCCCTTCCGAAATCTGACACGCCATTTTGTCGGTAAAGAAAGAAACGGTACCCGGCCCAGACAAGGTCAGACCTGAACACCTGAAGAACCTGCCGTCAGTACTCATCAATACACTGGCTCGGCTCTTCACTCGCTACCTGTCTGAATGCAAGCTTCCGTCCCAGTGGAAAACCAGAAGGACCGTACTACTGTTCAAGAAGGGAGACATCCATGACATTGGCAACTATCGCCCGATCTGCCTATTGTCTGTCATCTACAAATTGTTTACTCCAGTAATCCTAAATAGGATTGGCAGAACACTAGATGAAGGACAACCATGCGAGCAAGCCGGGTTCCGCAAAGGATTCAGCACCATCGACCATATCCACACAATAACCAAGCTCATTGAGCTGTCTCGGGAGTTCAAGATGCCGCTCTGTTTAACTTTCATTGATTTAAAGAAGGCCTTTGATTCTGTTGAGATGGAAGTGGTCATTGAAGCCCTAGCCAATCAGGGCATTCAAGCCCAATACGTCAGGATCCTCCGTGAGCTGTATTGCGGATTCACTACCAGGATCTCACCATTCTACAAAGAAGTGATCGTTGATGTCAAGAGAGGGGATCGGCAGGGTGATACCATTTCACCGAAACTCTTCAGTGCCACCCTCAAGAACATCATGTGATGACTGCAATGGGAAGGAATGGGAGTGAACATAGATGGTCGGCAACTACACCACCTCCGCTTTGCTGATGACATTGTTTTAATAACACCAAACATCAGCCAAGTGGCACAAATGCTGGCCGACTTTGACCGTGAGTGTGGAAAGGTAGGACTACAGCTGAATCTTACGAAGACAATGTTTATGAGAAACAGCCTCGTTCCTGACGCCCCATTCGCTCTCAACAGAATGACCATCTCCGAATGCAACAGCTATGTGTACATAGGTCGAGAGTTCAACATGACAAATGACCTGGCACCCGAGCTGCGCAGGAGGAAGAGAGCGGCTTGGAACGCCTTCAAGAATGTCGAAGAAATAGCTAAGAGGATGAAGAACCTCCGGCTCCTGGAACATCTCTTTGATTCCACTGTTCTTCCTGCATTAACATATGTCTTAGAGACCTGGGCCCTACGCAAACAAGATGAGAATGCTATTCAGGTCTCCCAAAGAAGAATTGAAAGAGCTATGCTTGGAATATCACATTTCACTCAATTGAGAGAAAGAATCCGGAGTTCTGACATCCATCGACGATCAAGAATCAGGGACGCTATCTCATTTGACAAGGTGTCGAAAATCAGATGGGCTGGTCATGTAATGAGATTTAAAGACGACCGCTTGACACTCTTTATAATAGCCAGAAACTGGAAGAAACCTGAGTGCCCAAGAACAGATAACTGGTTAAAGAATCTTTGGTACATCTACACAATGGAGTACTATGTAGCTCTTAGAATAAATGAAGTCATGACATTTACATACAAGTGGTACAATATGGAAAGTATCATGCTAAGCGAAATGAGTCAGAAAGAGAGGGATAGACATAGAAAGATTGCATTCATCTGGGGGATATAAAGCATCAAAATATGAGATCAGTACCTAAGAATAGCTGAGATCAACACCAGGAGGATTACTCCATAGCTTAGAGGCCAGCCGGGTATTCTAGGGGAAAGGGCAGTTCAGATAGAGAAGGGAACACCAAATAAAGGGTATTTGGAGGATCCTCCCAGGAGAGGAAATGCATGTTGAAAGTAGACTATGGACTGAACATGATTGCCACTCAATGCCTCTTTTGCAGACCATAACACCCAAAAGGAGAGAGAGAACAAAGGGGAATGCCCTGCCACAGAGGCAGGGTGGGAGGGGGGGTGGGGAGAAATGGGCACGCGTGGAGGGATGGGTATTTGATCATTGTATGACTGAAACCCAAGCACAAAGATTTGTAAATCTACAACTGTACCTCATGATGCTTCACTAATAAAAAAAAATTAAAAAATAAAAAGACAACCGCTGGACTAGAGCTGTTACCGACTGGATTCCACGGTATGTCAAAAGACCGCGTGGCCGCCCACCTACCAGATGGTCAGACTTCTTCGTCAAGATCATGAACGATTGGTTTGAGGCCCTTCATGTTCCCGGAGCGAACAGATGCCATTGGGCTACACTAGCACGCGACAGGGACAAATGGAGACGTTACTGGGGCCCGCTGGAGCAAATCGACGACTAACGGGAAGTTAAGTGATTAAGTGATTAAGTGATGACCTTGATATGTTTTTCTTCTCTTATTGCTATGGTAAGTACTTCTAGTATTATATTGAATAGGAGTGGTGAGAGTGGATACACCTGTCTTGTTCTTGATCTTAGAGGGAAGGCTTTCTTTTTTTTAACCTCCACAAGTGACAATAATGCTTTCTCTGTGCTTGAGGTAGATAGTTTTGACTATGTTGAGGAATGTTCCTTCAACTGCAATTTTGTTGAGAGTATTTTTGCACCTAAATCAATGCTGGATTTTGTCAAATGTTTTCTCTGCATCTATTTATATGATCATATGGCTTATAATTTTTATGGAATATAATGCCATTGACTTGAGAATGTGAAACCACTCTTGTATTCCAGGATGAATCATACTTGTTCCTGGTGTATGATCCTTTTGATGAGTTGTTGGATTCTATTTGTAAAAACTTTGTTGAGGATCTTTGCATTATGTGTTCATCATGGGGCTGGAGCAATAGCACAGTGACCCTGGCTACCGAGAGTATCTGCCCACACAGCAGAGCTTGGCAAGCTCCCTGTGGCGTATTTGATATGCCAAAACCAGTAACAATAAGTCTCACAATGGAGATATTACTGGTGCCCGCTCGAGCAAATCAATGAACAACGGGAGGACAGTGCAGTGCAGGGATATCAGCTGTAATTCTCTTTTTTTTGTCACTGTCTGCTTTAGTTAACAGGGTGATGTTTGCCTCATAGTATCTGTTTTTATTTCTTGAACTTCTTGAAATGCTTAAAAAGGATTTGATAGATTTCACTAGTGAATCCATCCTGTCCTGAGATTTTGTTTTGGGGAAGACTTTTGATTACCATGTCAATGTCTCTGATAGTGATAGATCTGTTCATGTATTCCAAATCTTGATTCAGCCTTGGTAGGTTATCCAAGAATTTGTCCATTTTGTCTAGGTTCACTTGTTTCATGGCATTAAGGTTCTCAAAGTAACGTCTGATGGTTCCTTGAATTCCTGTTGTTTCTATTGTGACATCCCCTTTTTCATTTCTGGTTCAGTTTATTTGTGAGAATTGCTAGTGATTTATTGATCTTGTTTAATTTTTCAAAGAATCAGATCTTGGTTTTGTCGATATTTTGGGGAGTTTTGGGATTCCAGCTCATGTATGCCTGGTGTAAGTTTGTTTTTGTTTCCTTCCTCCTGTTTGGTTTAGGTTCCTTTTGTTGGTCATTTCCAAGATATTAAGTGATAACGTTAAGTTATTTATGTGGGTCCTTTCTTTCTTCCTTCCTGATGTATGCCTTTAGAGCTATAAAATTTCCTTTATATACTGTTTTTGCTCTGTCCCACAAGTGGTGGTAGTGCATGTCCTCTTTTTTGTTTCCAGGAATCTTTTGACTTCCTCGTTGATTTCTTCTCTAACCCAGTGGTTGTTTTCTAGCAATTGGTTCAATTGCCAGGTATTTGGAAGGATTCTCCATTTCTGTGTGTGATTAACTTCTATTTTCAGTACATCACTATGAAAAAGATTGTTGATACAATTTCAGTCCTCTTAATTTTATGTTGTAGGCCATTTGCGTAGAGAACATGCGTAGGGAGAACATTGGGAACGAAATATCAGTCCTGTGGAATTTGGTATTTGGACAGGTGGACGTGGCTATTGAAGAGATCTGAACAGAAATCATGGATAATCTTCTCCATTGCCCTTCTGGAAGATGTGTTAGATCCATCAGGACGTCGGAGGGCAGTCATCTTGGTCTTGTAGTTGACAAAGGACAGGCGGGTTTTGTGAATGCTTTTCCCAGCTTCTGCCGCATCTTCCAGCATTGCTGCTCTCCTCTCTTTGAGGTTTTCCTTTATTGCTTCTCTGCACTGCTTTGCTAGCTCGGACATTTGCTTGTGGTTGCCTGAGGCTTGCGCCAAGCCATGTTGGTGAATAAGCTAAGGAGTTTTTGAAGACAGGCTTTATTTGTGGCTATCTCTCTCTTGGCCTTCCTCACACAATCATGCATGTGCTCAACCAATTGATCATATTCCTTGTCAATGTTGTCAATGATAGCATCTTCCCATGTTGCTGCAATAGTGCCAAAGTACTCCCAGTTGGTGGTCATTCTGGGAGTTCTCTTCTTAAACTTTTCAGCCCTTCTCCCCACTCTGTGAAGTAGAATTTTGCATGAAGGAGTTGGTGGTCCAATCCCCTTTGGAATTTTGGGACAACAGTGACATTATACAGGCAAAACTGTCGAATGAATATGATGTGGTCAATTTTGTTGTGGAACCATCCACCAAGAGACTCCCATGTCCAATGTTTAGATTCAACTTTCTGGATTTGTGAGTTACCGTGGGTGATCTTGGTCGACATGATGAACTCAGACAGTCTATCACCCTGTTCATTCCATTCTAGGCCATGGGTCCCGATGTGAAGTTCTTCGGCTGATCCTCTCGGTCCTATCTTTATATTAAACTCACTGACAGTGATCTAGTAGAAGGTGTGTTCTTCTTTATAGAACTTCTCCAGCTCCATGTAGAACTTCTCAATTTATTATTCATCATAGCTGGATGTTGGTGCATAGACAACGAAGATAGAAACTGCTAGCAGTGAGTCACATGTATTCAAGTGTAATTGTCTGATTCGGGTTTTTAGGCACTCGAATGAATCAACGCTCATTGCCATGAGATGGGATGATAAAGAATCCTAAAGTCTCCAACTACTATTGTGTTGCAACCAATGTCTTACTTTAAGTGTATTTTGAGGATTTTTTGGTATATTTTCCTGCATAGTCATTGGGTGCATACATATTTCGAGTGTGATTTTTCCCTTATGTATAGATCCCTTTATTATTAACGCATGACTTTCACTGTTTCTGGTAACCTTGTTCTACCTGAAATATATGCCATTGGATACTAGTATGAACACCCAGGCCATTTTAAAAATATTCATCTCTAAAAGAATTATTTTTTAGTATTTGACTTTGAGTCTGTGTTTGCTCCAACTAGTTAAATATGTTTCTTTTAGGCAGAAAAATGTTGGAGTTAATGTTTTAAGCCATTTTGCCATCCTGTGTTTCTAATTGGTGCATTTAGACCATTAACATTGAGAATAGTCAGTGTCTTGGTTTTTGTGCCATCTTTCTTTAGAGGATTATTGTATTTGTCTTGCCTTATAGGAGCTCCTTGAGATTTTCTTTCAATACTAATTTGAGTCCTTACAGTTTCTGAGTTATTGTTTATCCAAGAATTAGGGTACCTTTCTTTTGAATATGAATGAGAGCTTACTGGGTAAAGTAGTCTTGGTGAATTTCCATTTTGCTATTTTTTTAAAACTCTATCTATGCCTAGTTTTAGGACCCAGAAGATTCATTTAATAGCTCTGCTGTAAATCTGAGGACACTCCTTTGTATGTACTTTCCTTCACTGATCTTGCTGCTCTCAGTATTGATCTTGATTTATGGACTGGTACTTCTGATTAGGATATTAATCCTAATTCGGAGTCTTTAATTAGGATATGTCTCAGAGTCTTTTGATTAGCATCTCTTTTAGCTGGTACATGCTGGCTTCTTGGATCTGGGTGCCTGTGGTCTCCAGTTCAAAGTTTTTAGCAGTAATGTCCTTAACTGTTACTACTTGATTGCAGTTACCTCCTTATCTCTCTGTGATTCTGAGGATCCTTATGTTGCTCCTCTTAAAAATAATCCTTTCTCTGCTTTGTCTTTGAGTTATTTTGAGATCTTTTACCAAGTTTTGTTGTTGCCCCGAGGTTTTCTGCATCTCATCCTTAAGGTCACTGAGACTGTTCCCACTGTTGTTATTCTATATTGAGGGCACCAACTGAGTTTTAACTTCATCAACTGAAATTTTTATTAATTTAATTTATGCTTGTGGTGTCAACCTGGTTGTCCAGAAGGTAGATGAATTTGTTTATTCAATCTGTCTCCATTGTTTATGTAAGTAGGTCATCTCAAAGCATCAATTGACATGACTACACAATGTACGTCTTCCTTAATTATTGGTGTTCCAAAATATTTCTTATTTCAGAAGCAGACATGACAGGTAGAGGAAGAGGAAGTGTTCTGGACATTGTCGAGACCTTATGACAGAGAATGCAGGAAGGAAGCTGAGAGGCCAGCTGGAAAGGCTTGTGCACCCTGACCCAGACCCTATCTGTCTCATGTTGCCCAAGGTCTCAGCTCCCTGCTAGGGCCCAGACTTCCCTGATAATTGACCAGACTTGGGATAATCCTTGTTCAGACTCATGTGTCAACTCAGAAACAGCAGCCAAGCCTCCTGTCCCCTGGCAGGGCAGACACAGCCATGGAGATGATCCACTCAAGCTGTCAATATGGGCCCTACCTCTGAGCCACAATGGGACCTCAGCGCCAGCCAGTCTGGTGGTGGACAGAGCCTGTGCTCACAGGGACAGACAGAAGAGGTGTGAGGAGATCCTGTGTCTGCATCTCATTCAGCGACCTCCCCCTCCCGAACAGGGAGATGATTGGGGAGCAGCAGGATAAGTCTTCACACAATGCCCAGGGCACTCTGTGGCCACACAAAGCTGAGGGGTTTGAATGCTGTGACACATCCCTGAACCTCACACCCCTCTTCCTGACTGAAGTTGGAGTGCCCATTACTCGGTCCATCCAGTTGGGGAGAGGGCAGTGCAACAAGGGTGACAGAAAGTGGGGCAGGGAGACATTTGCAGAAATCCACAGACACTTTATACTTATTCTGCAAACAAGGAGCTTGATCCAGGAAGGCGGTAAGTAGCGACAGATGCTGGTCAAGGCACCGCTCTGGTGATTCCAGAAAGCCAGAGGAAAGCAGAATTCTTCATGCAGGCAGAAGGGCGCAGAGAAAAATAGGGCGGTCGGAGTCTCTCATGGGGCAGAGGAAAGGAGGAAAGCACAGGGGGAGAAGGCGCCCCAGTTGAGCCCCAGTGCCCAGCACCCACACCTCGGTCCCTCAGAGAAGCTCCAGTGGACAAGGGAGAGGAAGGAGGGAAGGACACAAGAAGGAGGGGGGATAGAGAGTGAAAGGGAGAGAGAGAGGGAGAGAGAGGGAGAGAGAGAGGGAGGGAGAGGGAGAGAATGTAAGAGAGAGAGAGAGAGGGAGAGAGAGAGATGTAGGGGAGGAAGGGTAGAAGGGGGCAGCAGCCAGTACCTAGCGCAGGATCATGTGAAGGTTCTGGAACCGCTGCTCACCACTGCAGGCCCTCAGGAGCTGTTTCCTGGAAAGGGGGAAAAGGTCTGGCAGCCCCGCCCCCGCCCCTCCCGCTCCTTCTGACCAACCATCTGGGCCCTGCGCCCCTGGACAGCCCAAGTTGGGCGCGGCCGCGGGGCCTCATGGGCAATGCTGCCTGTAGCTCCTCCTGTCCCTGCCTCCCCCACAGCAGCATGTCAGGGCAGCTGGACCCCCGGACCTCAGGAGTCATCCAGGTGGATGGGGAGATGCACAAGGATGGGGCGTTTTCTAAAGCTACTCCCCAAAGCCAACAGCGAACTTCCTTAAACTTGTAGAAACTTGTTTCCAACCCCCAACTTTAACTTAGATTTCATAAACCTTTAGAGATTTATTTTTAACATACTAAATAAGATAAATTTCTTACTTTTTTTAAATGCTACTTCACTCATTTTGTATGTGTTTCCCTCTTAAGGATGTAGAGTAAATAAAGCATCCTGGTATACATTTAGTAGAAACACGGTAAGAAATGAATTAGAAATAAATGAAAGCCTAGATTATTCATTTTGTGTTTTCTAATCACTAACACTGCTGGAATGACAAAAGTACTTTCTAGTTTGTTCTTAATAGCAATTTGGGCCAGATCAATGGAATGCTTTGCACGTGAGTGTCCTAAGCTCTTTTTCCAGGCCCACTCATTGATACACTACTGTGGGACAGGACACAGACAGGAAGTAAAGGCGGAGCACTTCCAGGTGTGTTCTCCAAATCAAACAAAAACACATACCTCCATATTTGGATGACATCGTTTTAACATAGAGATTAGATCCTAATTTTATCTATTTTATTCTTTTGGTATCTTGTCTGATAGTGTGACTTCCAATAAGAAACATACCTCAATCTTTGTCTTTTATTGGCATCGGCTTTTAAAACTCATTCACTACTGTAACTGAAGATCTAATGGTGCATTTGTGATGTTAAAGAGGTGTCTTTGGAAGGACACCAGAACCAAGTGCTGACTCAGTGGGGTCACCATGTGATGGGTGGGGAGGGATTTAGATTCTAATCCTTAAATCTCTTGTTCTTCGTTAATTTTACAAGACAATGAGGTTAGCTGGCTGTGACAAACAGATCATTAAGGTGTGACATTTGCAGTGGTCTTGAGAACTCACTGTAAAGAGCTAAGTAGTTTCAGGGTTGATGCAGCTCAGGAAATCGGGGAGGGCATGTGCTCAGAGAGAGACTGACTCTGGATCCTTCCTCACACTTGGTATGTGCATCATTCCTTCTGCTCACCTTCAGTTCAACAGTTGGTAAATAAGTTATTATTATTTATAGAGCATAAAAGATTTCCTAAGACCTAAGAACAAGTCTATCCCAATAATCTGATGAGGATGAAGCCATGTGCCTCAGCTCATAGGGTGTTGTTTAGAGCACAGAAGTCTGTGGGATTTTCCCAGAGCCGAATACATGCCAATGATTCACGGTAATGAAGTTAAACTTCCCAGGGGGATGATGAACATCCTTAAAGGATAATTTTAATTTGTGCAGGAATATAATGTTCCACTCATGCTACAGTGAAGTCATGGTCCCATCACTGGAATCTTACATCAGGAGGCAGAGAGTGTGATCAACTCTTTCCTGTCCCAAGTGGGGATGGGGACACAAAGAAAAAACCCACAGGATAAGGTGCCCATGGTGTCATCTGAGAGCTGAGGGGCAGGTCAGGCCTGATCTCCACAGAAAGTTGATTCATCTGTCATGAGCAAAGTCTCCTCAGGGGAAAGTCTTAAGAGCCTCCTGGGGGTATGCGCCACTGAAGCTCACCCTGCTTCCTCCTGCAGGTGGTTTGTGTCTGGGCCCACAGGGACTTCTGCTCACTGTGTCTGTTGCACAGTAGTACAGGGCCATGACCTCCTCACTCAAGCGTGCTCTTGCTGTTGTCTCTGGAGATGGTGAATCGACCCTTCACAGAGTCGGCATACCTTATACTATCACCACTACCACTAATCTCTGAAATCCACTCCAGGCCCTTCCCTGGAGCCTGGCGGACCCAGCTCATCCAGTAGTCACTAAAGGTAAATCCAGAGTCTGCACAAGAGAGAGTCAAAGTCCCTCCAGGCTGTACCAAGTCTCCCCCAGACTCCACCAGCTGCACCTCACACTGGACCCCTGCAAACACAAAGACATCCTAGTCACACAGAGGATCTGCCTCTCCCATCGCTACCATGCTCCGTGTCTCTGTCGCCTGTAAGTTACCTTCTAACACAGCCACCAGGAGAAGCCAGCTCAGCCCACACGCCATGTTGGTTCTGTCTGAGTAAGGATGAACCCCCTGGGAACTCCTGAACTGAGGCCTTTCCTGGAGCTGAGGCTGGGCTGGGCTGTTTTCATCAAAGCAGGAAGAGGCTCATTTGCATATTCTCCTCCTACATAAAACATTCTGTTTGAAATTGAAGAACAAGTGTAAGACTCCAGAGCAAGTGTCAGGTTCTGGGGGTGACTTGTGACCCGGAAAAGATTCTGTCATGCAATTGCTATATGACAACAAATTTAATTTGTGATATTTTGTCCTTATTTTTGATGACTATCATGTAATATCGACAGTCATATTTCTGTTTCATGCACCATTTGTCACAGAAAAGCTAAAATACTTTATACCATATTCTCATGACACATTGTAAGAGTTGGTCCCATTATTGAGACAAAAGTAATCCACTGAATCACACCGAGTTATGAATGAGTTGGGAACCCAGAACTAAAATAGACTCAGGAGTAAGGCATAATGATCAGACAGCATGTCTCTGATATCTGGGAAACCTGAGGCAGGATCCTGTGTCTGGTCTGTCTCTGCTGTTTCTCCCAGAGGAAACATCTCTGAGGTTAAAGATGTTTGTCCTGATATCAAAGGACCTCGGATGTGTAAAAGCTTAGCTCATATAGACTAAGTCAGGAAGCTGACCTAAGAATGTCGTTCTGCTGATGATTCCTGGATCTAAGTGAAAACTCTCACTGTGTTGGCATCAGGAGCTCTCAGTCCACGATCCTGTTTGTCCCCTGACTCCCCACCCCTTCTCTCTTAAGTCTGTCTTTAAAATACTCACAGCATCCCATGGTCTGTCCCTGTTCACCAAGATTGGTCCCCAGTAAGAAGAGATGTAGCACAGCAGAGGTGTAAGCTTCTTCCCTTGCATTGGGTGATCATGATTCATTCCTTGCACTTCGTATGGTTTCCCATGCCCCACCAGGAGTGGCCTCTGAGTACAAAGCCAGCAGTATAACCAGAGTGGCACAACAACAAATCCAAACCAACAGAGACTGAAGGATAGCACAGTGGCGGGGAGCTTGCCTTGCACACGGCTGACCCAGGTTTGAACTCTAGTACGCCATATGCTTCTCCCAGCAATTTCAAGAGTAATTGCTGAGTGCACAGTCAGGAGTAATCCCTGAGAAATGCCAGGAATATCCCCCAAACCAGACAAAAACTCACAAATAACACCAAAGAAAATATGGGCTAGCAGCTGTCAAGAACTTCTTCACTGTAATGAGAATAACAAATTGTACTTATTCTGAATATTGCCTTTACCTGGAAGAGGAGTTTGGAGACTAGTGTGCATGGTGGTGCATGGGGTGTGACTCTTCGCATCAGCCTCACCTCAGTCTCCTTCTTAACATGTCAATATTTGATTAGCAGTAAAAATCACAGGAGGGCATGCCCTACACAGAATACTGACTTGTAGATCATTAATGTTGCATGAGCACTGACATATATGAACAGCTATGCAGTGATCTTCACACCCAAAACAGTGGATGAACCCCTCACCTCAGTGTTTCCCCCTGGTCCATGGTATTCCTCCCGCCACACCTCACCCCTCCCTCATGCTCTCTGCAGTAATTTCTGTTTGTATAAGTGTATATAGGGTGTGATGACAAGGATTCACTCTCAATAGCCTTCCACTCATATTATGGGTTTTTACTCATGACTAAAGTTGTCTTGGATTACTTTCAGTGCTGGATCTTTAAAATAGGTCACACAAGCTTTCTAGAAGGAGTCAGAATGATGAGGAAAAACTGTTCTATATCTTACATGAGTATCCAAGAGAGAGCTATAAAAATGATAACAAACCAGGAAAGTACCGATTAATACTCACCCTGCCAGGCGTTGGAGTCCTGGGGTCCCGGTGGGGGTGAGTGTGGGGGACAAGGAGAACAGATCACAGGGAGGGGGTTGGGAGTGTGAGGGTGTCACTGAGAGGGAAGCTGCTCTGGGAGCGACGGGGAAGGGTCTTAGGAAAGACGCTGAAACTGGGCATGAATGGGAGTAGGTGGGGGTATTGGGGGCTGAGTGTCTCTATGTTGTAACAAAATATTGGCCAGTGTGGGCTTCTAGCACATGGTGACCCTCTTTGCCCCCTGGTGGGGCTGAGATCTTTTTTGAGGTGGCTCCCGAGTGCCCTCTGGTGGTGAGCAGCGCCCCTGCAGACCCTCCTGTCGTCTGGGGGGTCCTTGAGAGTCCCCCAGTTCCCAGTGTGAGTAGAGGAAGTGGGTACTGAGCACCCAGGGGGGACAGGAACTGTTAGCACTTGAAAATGAGTCCAGCCTCATTCACAGCAGTTTCCCCAGCGAGGTGTGTTCAGAGACAGCCCATGGAGAAGGGAATCCTTCCCGCCCCCACGTCGAGGTCACTCATGCCAGAGTCACATCACAGCTCACAGAGGCCTTAGAGTAAATCTGGTTTACAGAGAAAGGGCCGGAGAGGGGAAGTCCTGCAAAGGGAGAGTAAACGGTCACAGTACAAAGACAGAAATGCTGAGAAAGAAAAAAAAAAGAATTGTGGAAGTCAATAACACTTTCAGTGGATTCTCTGCATGTTTGATTCATAGACCAGTAGAATTTGCAAGGACCAGTAAGGATCAATATTTTTGCATATAGGCTGGGTATTTGACAACTTGTGAAAATTCAAATGATGAATGTCTGTAATAGAAATATAGTTTCTTGCAGAGTCTTTGAATTCAGTGACTTTGAATATTTATCTGAACATTGTTTTCCTCAAGGAAAAAGCTTTTTTTTTTTTTTAAAGTGTGTCATATCGAGGTCAGTCAGGTTCCAAATGGACTAAAATAAGATGCAGGAGAAATAAACTGTTATTCCTACCTCCTTCTGTGTACGTCATTTCATCTGCCCCCCTGTCTGGGGGACACACCATAAGGGTCCTGGGTCTCAGGGTGCAGAATGAGAAGGAATTGATCTCCTGATTTCCTGGTTCCCGGCAGACACAGAGAACAGCACGTGAATAATTAATCATCATTGATGCATGTTTTTCAGATGATATTTTTGTTGGCAAACAATGAGCATTCTAGCTCCAGGATCAGTGTTTTAATTTGATCCAGTTCAGCTGTGATGCCCACAGCATCTTCCTGACCTTAGACACTAGTGAGTGACGGGGCCCCTTCCTGAAGGCCCTGCAGGTGAGTGCCCAGGAGTGAGCTGAGGGGTGTGGGCTGGAGCTTTCCCCCTAGTCTTCCTGCAGCCCCTCTCTTAGCCCTGCACAGAGAGAAACAGCAGAGTGAGGAAGAAGAGGAGGCTCAGGGGTCACAGGTAGTTCTTCAAGTGACCAGGTACCCCTGACAGGAGACTTAGCTGAGCCCATCTCTGGGCATTCCTGAGCACGGGAGTGAGACTCTCCAGAGAGCAGACAGGAGGGGAGTGTGTGGGATCACTGCGGGGAGGGTCAGAGACCTTCACCGGCTTATGGCTGGGCAGAATCAGGAGGTTCAGGAAGTGTGAGATCCTGGAGGAAGTTGATACAGAGATCCTTGCGGGAGATTTGAGAATGGACCTGTCCTGAGAGTAAGTGATGGCAGGGCAGGCATCCCTGTGTGACTCCGTGGTCACTCTGAGTCCAGTGTGGGTTAGATGCTGTGCTGTTAGGATTCCCTTTGTGGGTCTGACCCCCTCCTGGTTCCTGTGCCACTCTCAGTCCTGAGCGCCCTCTGGTGGCCGTGGAGAGCCCTGTAGCCCAGCCGGTCTCAGCAGGTTTGTGTCTGGGCTCACCCTCACTTCCCCTCACTGTGTCTCTTGCACAGTAATACATGGCTGTGTCCTCGGGGGTCACTGAGCTCAGCTGCAGGGAGAACTGGTTCTTGTTCGCGTCTTTGGTGATGGAGACGCGGCTCTTGAGGGACGGGCTGTAGTAGGTGGTTCCTTCCCAACATATACGCCCCAACCAGAGCAGGCCCTTCCCTGGGGGCTGACGAATCCAGTCCCAGCAGTAATAGCTGGTTGTGATGGAGAATCCGGAGACAGAGCAGGTTAGGGAGAGGGTCTGGGAGAGGGCCACTAACCCTGGGCCCGACTCCTGCAGGGTCAGAGCAGACACAGCACCTGGGGACAAGGGGAATCAGTCACTGTCAGTCCATGCAGTCACTCCCTCCCCTAGACCCTGTCACATCTAGGACACTCACCCAGGGGGACTGTCACCAGGGAGAAGAGAAGACCCCACAGAATCATCTTCTCGACCACAGCTCTGCCTTCCCCAGAGACTCAGCCCTGAGTGAGGAGACAGCTGTGAGCTCCACAGCCCAGAGAGCATTTGACCCCAGAGCCTGAGAGGGATTTGCATGAGGTGACCAAATCTGTTATAGGGGAAAAATTTCTAACCTTGGTTCCCCTTTTTTCCCATCGGGGAGAGGAAATAGCACACACTGTGTGGTGTTTTGCGAATTCAGTCTATGGGGCACCTTGAAAGAGCTTATAGGAGAGTCCTTACCTAGTCTACATAATAATCAGTGTCAGCAACATTGACAACTTCACAATTCCTTCCGTTTGACTGTCTTGAAATATATAATGAAAGTAGTTCACATTTTTCCCTTTTCAATACTCTAAGAAACTCTAAAACTAACCATCTTCTACAATGCTGTGACTGTGATTTCATTTAAGTTATGATTCATTTGAAATATTCTCAGTATCTCTGTCTCTGTCTCTCTGCATCTTTCTCTCACTGTATGAATCCATTTTTTTGCTCCCCAAAGAGTCTTGAAATTACATTAATCAAGGCTTTTGCAACGTTCTCTTCAAATAGATATTCACTTGACATTCTATGCTATTTTTGCATGACCCAGTTTTAGTTAGAAACCTTTGAACTCATATTAATGAAATTGTTCTCCCTAGACATCTGGGCATCCTCTAGAGTCAATAACCTCCGTGGTTCCCTCCATTCCTCAGGTTGTGGCTGCTCATACTCCCTTCAGCAAGAAGTCTCGAGTCAGCCCCTCAGGATCACCTCAGCCTGATGACTCCCCTCCTCTAAGCCTGCTCATCCTTTTCTGATACTGAACACAAATCACAGCATGAACATGCAGTGTTTGGGGTTGATTCATATTTTCAAGGATGCATAAATTTTACAGCAAGGACTTTGTTTTTTTGTGTGTGTTGTGAATGATGTTTAAAGCATTAGCCTCAGTCTCACAGCCAAGGGCACTGGCATTCCTGCCTCAGCGGTCCTCATCTCTCACCTGACAGTTTCCTAATCTGATTCACAAAGCTCTGAAATGGGTGTGCTAGCCCGTCCCTCTGCACTACACACGGAGACATTGAAAACGGACATTGAGGATTCACAGAATCAAACAGGTAAAAACTTCAGGTCCACTTCAATCCGCAAATACTTTGCTTGCTTGAGGAAAGCTGAATCAAGAGGGTAGAAACCATGTGTCTTAATCATCTGGGAATATGTGCTCGTTGGCCGCTCAACATGCTGGTCAGAATCACAAAGACAAAGTCACATTTACCGTTGCATGTAAATAAGTTCTAGAGAGTCTGTGAATTCCCAGATACAAAACTGAACAATGAGGCCCTTTGAACATCCATCTCAGGGGGCTCAACTCACATCTGCATGGCGCATGCTGCACAACTCTCAGTCTGTCTGTGCAAACACAGCCCTGTTACATGGTTCCTCCTTCCACAAGTATAGCAGCAAAACAGAACTGACTGGATTCAAGGTCCCCACTGCCTTCCTGGGAGATGAACCGTGTTTATTTATTTCAGGCTCAGCTTCAAGATAAGCCTCGAGTACCTGTATGTGGCTCCCTGAAGCACAGAACACGTTATCGTGTAGCAACGTCTGTGTGATCCTGTCATTGCAACACTAAATAATGTAGGAAGATGTTCATAAGCCCCAGTGTTGACTGTTTTTGCTTCTCTGTTCAGCTGTGGAGTCCACTAATTACCTCCTTAATTTCTGTTTAAAGGATATATTTATAGTTACTTCCTTCAATCATTATGTATAGTCAAAACTTTCACTGTTGTTTTCAGTGATCCTTGAGTGGATGGTGCTCTGAGGTGATTCTCAGAAAGCATCGAATGTTCTGATGTACTTGAGATCTTTCCAGACTTTTATCCCCATTCATTAAAGCCATTACAGTCCTTTTCTCTCTCAATATTCCTGGTGCTTTGGCAACTCCTTGCATAACTCTAAGTGGTCTGTGTGGTGGTCTGGTGATTGTAATCACACTGGTGGCTGGTGCTGTGATGGACTCATTCCAGGGTGCCACTATTATTTTTTAAATTTAATTTAATTTTATAAAATGGCTCACAGTGATTTATTACATTCAGTATTACAACACCAATCCCACCACCATTTCAGCTTCCTGCAACCATTATTTCCTATTTTCCCAATCACCACCGAAGCCTGCCCCAAGAGCAGGCCTGAAATGATTGGTTTTATATTGCTTGGTATGATAAATTCACTAAAAATGATCAAAAACATTTCCTTATGAGAAAGTTTGTGGAAGATTGTTGTGTCTCACCCTGGCGCCATTAGGCTCTTGTATAAGAGATTACTAACCTGCATTACAGATTAATTTTTGTGTATTACTATTTTCTTCATCGAGATGGGTTGCCTTCCACTTTACATCCCATCCAATGTGGTGTGCTACTCCTGGTATATCAGTGATGCAGAGTAGGTGATATCGCTCCAGGAACTCTAAAATGTTGGTGGGGTGAAATAAATGGGGTTAAACTTTAAACTGGCTGGTGACTTTGAAGTCCAGAAGCATCTGTACAGCTTGGTGATCTCTTTCGAGATTTCTTTATGAGCTTCTGAATCATGGCCAGTTAATGAGCTTATTCACCACCCAAAGCAGTTCATGGGTGTGACTTCCAGGCTCCCATAAGAACCGCAAGATGGAGGGAGGCCACCCATCCCAAACTCTGTGGGAGTCTGGAAATTTCAGTCACAAAACCTGCATTCCTGATTTTTTCAACAGATTGATTCATAAATGAGGCTCAACTGAGCCTATGGAATCCAGCCGTGATTGGGTTCTGGAGTGTTTCAGCTTCTAGGGTTTTATAAAGGGGGTGGAGGGGCTCATCTGTCCCCTCCGAGGGCCCCTGAATCTGAAATTCAGCCTGGTGTGGGTTCTGGAGGCATCTCTGCAGCTGACTTATCTTTTTCAAGATTTATTTTTCAGTCTCTGGATCATGGCTGGTTAATGAGAATATTCAGGGCCATAAGGCAGCCATTGCTCTACTCCCTGTGAAGCTCTCTCAGGGACTGGCAGGTCTGGTTAGGAGCTCTAACTCTGTGGCTTCTCTTACTGGACAGGGCCTTACTGAGTCCTGCAGGCTCACAAAGGGGGACTGTCTTAAATTGCACCATGAGTTATGGAAATCAAAATTATAGTTATCAAATAGAGGTAGATTCTAAGACAAACCGGTTAGAATATCTATCTATCTATCTATCTATCTATCTATCTATCTATCTACCTATCATCTATCCTCTCAGATCAATGACTTAGAATATAGGTAGATGCTCATATCAATGGATTAGAATATTGGTTGACATTCCAACCTGGGCCCTACAAAACCAGGATTAGAACGCTATTTGGGTCTCCCAAAAAGGAATCGAAAGAGCTATGATTGGAATATTACGCTTCACTCAAATGAGAGAAAAAAATCCGGAGTTCTGACCTCCATTGATGGTCAAGAATCAGGGATGCTGTCTTGTTTGCCAAGGCGTGAAAAATCAGATGGGCTGGACACGTAATGAGATTTGGAGATGACCGCTGGACTAGAGCCGTTACAGACTGGATTTCATGGGACGTCAAAAGACCAAGTGGCCGCCCACCTACGAGATGGTCAGACTTCTTTGTCAAGAACCTGAACGATTGGTTTGAGGATCTTCATGTTCCTAGAATGAGAAGATGCCATTGGGCTACAATAGCACGCGACAGGGACTAATGGAGACGTTACTGGCGCCCGCTCAAGCAAATCGATGAGTAATGGGATGTCAATTTATCAAGTGATTCTGAACAATGAATTAGAATCGCGATCCTGGATAAATCCTCCAATTGATGACAGTTAATCTACCAAAGGACTGGATGCACAAAGTGCAGCAAGGAAAGCCTCTTGAACATTGGTATCAGGAAAATTGGACAACAGACAAAAAGAAATAAGAAACTGGATCCTATCTCAAACTAAATATAGAAGTTGATTCATGAGGATCGTGTCACAGCCAGCAGGCAGGGTGTTTGCCATGTATGTGGAGTTTCCTGATTGGGTCCCTGGATTCCTTATATCCCCAAAGAACCAGGATAATTCCAGGAATAAGCAGGAATAATTCTTTTTTTTTCTTTTTTTCCCCTTTATTTTATTTTATTTTTTTTAAAGTTGTAGATTTACAATTTTTTGTGCTTTGGTTTCAATTATACAATGATCAGATACCCATCCCTCCACCAGTGCCCATTTTCCACCACCATGGATAATATCCCTCCCACCCCCATCCCCCCATCCACCCTGTCTCTGTGGCAGGGCAATCCCCTGTGTTCTCTCTCTCCTTTTGGGTGTTGTGGTCTGCAAAAGAGGCATTGAGTGGCAAACATGTTCAGTCCATAGTCTACTTTCGACATGCATCTCCCCTCCTGGGAGGATCCTCCAAACATCGTTTATTTGGTGCTCCCTTCTCTATCTGAGCTGCCCTTTCCTCTAGGATACCCGGCTGGCCTCTAAGTTATGCAGTAATTCTCCTGGTGCTGATATCAGCTATTCTTGGGTATTAATCTCATACTTTGTTACTTTATATCCCCCAGATGAATGCAATCTTTCTATGTCTATCCCTCTCTTTCTGACTCATTTCGCTTAGCATGATACTTTCCATATTGTACCACTTGTATGTAAATTTCATGACTTCATCTTTTCTAAGAGCTACATAGTACTACATTGTGTAGATGTACCAAACTTTCTTTAACCAGTCATCTGTTCTTGGGCATTCAGGTTTCTTCCAGTTTCTGGCTATTGTAAAGAGTGCTGCAATGAACAAACAAGTGCAGATGTCACTTCGACTATACATTTTTGCCTCTCTGGGATATATTCCCAGGAGTGGTATTGCTGGGTCAAATGGGAGCTCAATTTCTAATTTTTTGAGAATCGACCATACTGTTTTCCAGAAGGGCTGAACCAGTGGACATTCCCACCAACAGTGAAGGAGTGTCCCTTTCTCGCCACATCCACGCCAGCATCGGTTGCTTTTGTTCTTTTGAATGTGGGCCAGTCTCTGAGGTGTGAGATAGTATCTCATTGTGGTTTTGATCTGCATCTCCCTGATGATTAATGATGTAGAGCATTTTCTCATGTGCTTTTTTGCCATTCGGATTTATTCTTTGAGAAAGTTTCTGTTCATTTCATTTCCCCATTTTTGGATGGGGTTGGATGTTTTCTTCTTGTGGAGTTTAACCAGTATTTTGTATATCCTGGATATCAACCCCTTGTCAGATGTGTATTCGGTGAATATCCTTTCCCATTCTGTAGACTGTCTTTGTATTTTGGTCACTGTTTCTTTGGAGGTGCAGAAGCTTCTTAGTTTAAGATAGTCCCATTTATCTATCTCCGTTTTCACTTGCTCGGCCAGTGGCGTGGCATCTTTGAAGATACCATTAGCTTCAATGTCATGGAGGGTTTTGCCAACTTTATCTTCAATGTACCTTATGGTTTCTGGTCTGATGTTGAGGTCTTTAATCCATTTTGATCTTACTTTTGTACATGGTGTTAGGCAGAGTTCTGAGCCTATTTTTTTGCATGTAGCCGTCCAGTGATGCCAACACAATTTATTAAAGAGGCTTTCCTTACTACACTTCACATTACTTGCACCTTTATCAAAGATTAGATGAGCATATGATTGAGGAGAGATGTCAGTGTATTCAACCCTGTTCTATTGGTCTGCAGTTCTGCCTTTGTTCCAGTACCATGCTGTTTTAATTATTACTGCTTTGTAGTACAGTTTGAAGTTTGGGAGGTTGATTCCTCCCATTTTCTTTTTCCCAAGAATTGCTTTAGCTATTCATGGGGGCTTATTGTTCCATATAAATTTCAGGAGTGTTTGCTCCATTTCTTTGAAGAATGTCATGGGTATCCTTATAGGGATTGCATTGAATTTATACAAAGGCAGGAATAATTTTTAAGCATCGCTGAGTGTGATCCCAAAACAAACAAACATGAAACCAAGTTATTTGAAAATTTATTTGTTGTCTCAAGATTCGACCTGAACCCTTAAACTCTCTTGTGTAAACCAGCCAGAAATCACCATGGTATTGATCTCAGAGATGTCAGCGATACTTTGATTCCATTTGCAAAGAAAATAAAACTAAAATGAATAGCGGGACTTTATCATTTAATAACATTTGCATGATAAATAAACTATATTAAAATTAAGTATATGCTGTTAAATCACTTGTATCACTTGTCATTCCTTGATCATTGATTTGCTCGAGCAGGCGCCAGTAATGTCTCCATTTGTCCCCGTTGCATGCTACTATAACCCAATGGCGTCTGCTCACTCTAGGAACAATAAGAGCCTCAAACTGTTCAGGGTTTTGACGAAGAAGACTGGCCATCTCGTAGGTGGGCGGCCACATGTTCTTTTGAAATTCCATGGAATCCAGCCGGTAATAGCTTTAGTCTGCGGTCATCTCTAAATCGAATTACATGACCGACCAATCTGATTTTCAACATCTTGGCAAACCGAGTAGTATCCCTGATCTTCAATCATCTATGGAGTTTGGAACTCCGGATTCCTTCTCTCACTTAAGTGAAGTGCAAAACTCCAAGCACAGCTCTTTCAATTCCTCTTTGGGTAATCCAAATGGCGTTTTCATCCTGTTTTTGTAGTGCCCAGGTCTCTGAGGCATGTTAGTGCATTAAGAACAGTGGAGTTGAAAAGATGTGGGCAGAGCTGGAGGTTTTTCATCCTCTTAACAATTTCTCCGATGCTCTTGAAGGCATTCCATGCTGCTCTCTTCCTCCTGCGCTGTTGGTGCCAAGTCATTCCTCATGTTGAGTTCCCGACCCAGGTACACATAACTGCTGCATTTGAAGATGTTTGTTCCATTGAGAGAAAATGGAATGTCAGGAACTAGTTTGTTTTTCATGAACATTGTCTTGGTGAGATTCAGCAGCAGTCCGACATTTCCACACTCATGGTTGAAGTCGGCCAGCATTCATGCCACTTGGCTAATGTTTGGTGTTATCAGAATGATGTCATCAGGGAAGCAGAGGTGGTGTAGTTGCCGACCATCTATCTTCACTCCCATTTCTTCCCATTCCAGTCATAGCACGACGTTCTCGAGGCTGGCACTGAAGAGATTCGGTGAAATGGTATCACCCTGCCAAATTCCTCTCTTGACATGAATGATCACTTCCTTGTAGAATGGTGAGATCCTGGTGGCGAATGTGTAATACAGCTCGAGGAGGAGGATTGTGATATACTGAGTTTGAATGTCCTGTTTGGCTAGGGCTTCAATAACCACTTCATTCTTAACAGAACCAAAGGCATTCTTTAAGTCAATGAACCTTAGACAGAGTGGCATCTTTAACTCTTGCAAAACCTCAATGAGCTTGGTCACTGTGTGGATACAGTTGATCATGCTGAATCCTTTACGGAACCTGGCTTGCTCGAATCGTTGTTCTTCATCTAGTGTTTTGCCAATCCTGTTGAGGATGATTCGAGTGAACATCTTGTAGATGACAGACAACAGGCAGATTGGGCAATATTTGCCGATGTCGTGTATGCCTCCTTTTTTCTATAACAGAACAGTCTTGCTGGTTTTCCATTGGGACAGAACCTTGCATTCAGACAAGTAGCATGTGAAGAATCGAGTCAGTGTATTGACAGGTACTGGTGACAGATTCTTCAGTTGTTCGGGTCTTAACTTGTCTGGTCTGGATGCTGTACGCTTCCTTACTGATGAAGTGATGTGTCGAATTTTGAAAAGGGAATGACATATCCATCCTGCGGTATTTGGTGTGTGGGCAGGTGGACGTGGTTAGCGAATAGATCCGATAATGCTGGTAAATGAAAGAAAATATATGACTATTAGCATCAGATAATGTGAATGCCTAAAACATCTAAAAACTCACAGAAGTCACCACCTAATAAAATAGGCAATGGGTATGGACAGACAATTCTCAAAATTTTACTTTGGGGCAGTTAAGAAATACACGAAATAGTGTTTATTACATGTGAGAGAAATGAAGTAAGAGAGGGAAATAATATATCATCTCATTCAGTAAGAATGCTTTATATTTAAAAAGAACTGGATAAAGAAATAAATGAAATTCATTGTCACAGTGATGGGACAGTGTATAATATACATAGCCAACCCTGCTTTGAATCCCAAACACTGCAGGTGTCTTCTGAGAATCACTTGAGTGATCCCTAAGTACAGAGCAGTGAGCAAACCCTGAGCACAGCAGGTGTGGCCCAAATCCACCACACACACATTCACACACACAGAAACACACACTAACACACATTCACACACAGACACAAACACAGGGACACATACACACTCACACACACTCACACACTCTCACACACACTCACGCACATACACACAGACACACACGCTTCTGATAACCACAAACTATAGTTTCCATGCATGCGCTTGTTATCGCAGGAAACTCTCTGTTCTGTTGCTCTGTTCTCTATGTACCACAGATAAATCGAGGCCATCTGGAATTTATCCTCCTCCCTCTAGTTACTTCAGTGAACTAAGTGTGTGTTGTTTGTTTTGGGTTCATACTCAGGGGTGCTCACGGGTTATTCCTGGTTTTTCCTGGAATTATCCTGGTTCTTTGGGGACTTTAAAGAATCCAGAGGCCCAACCAGGAAACTCTACATACATGGCAAACACCCTGCATGCTGGCTATGATACCAGCCCCATGACATAAAATAAAATAAAATAGAAAAGATTTAAAGCAAATGACCAACATACCAGAGTTGGTTATATGGAGATACGGGATTTTGTTTCACTGTTGGTGAATGTGTTTTTGGCTCAGCCTCTACGGTTAACAGCAGGAATTTTATTTCTAACGAAATTAAAAACTGAAGTTCCATATGATTATACGTTCTTCAGGCATGTATGCTGGAAATACAAAAATATCCGTTTGAAAATAAGCATGTGGCCTGGAGAGATAATACTGCAATCGCTTTGCCTTTCATGCAACCAATTCAGGTATAGTATGGCACCCACCATAATCCCTGAGTGCAGCAGTGATCTTCTTATTTGTGAGAGAAATGCAGTAAGAGAGGGAAATAATATATCACCTCACGCAGTGAGAATACCCTATATTTAAAAAGAACTGGCTGAAGTATATTTTGTGTATCTCTCGATGTGATGTGCAAAATGAAAACAATCTATTTTCATTGCATCATCTAGAATGCTATTGATGACATGGAAAAATCCTAATGGTCAACAAGAGATGAATCGAAAGAAAGTTGTGGTTCTACACACCATGGGTACTGTGAACTCTACCACAGATGCAGTCAGGAACCTTACTGCTACTGGGACGGCACTTGGGGGGGGGGGTCAGGACCACTGAAGGAACTAGAGGGAGGAGGATAAATTCCCGATGACCTCGTTCATATGTGGTACATAGGAAACAGAGCAATGGTACAGAGTTTCCTGAGATAACAAGCACACTCATTGAAACTACACTCTGTGGTTACCAGGAATGTTTGTGTGTCTGTGTGTCTGTGTGTGAGTGTGCCTTAGTGTTTGTGTAGTGTGTTTCTCTGTGTGTGAATGTGTGTCTGTGTGAGTGTATGTGTCATTGTGTTTGTGTCTGTGTGTATGTGTGTTTGTGTGTGTATCAGTCTGTGTGTCTGTGTGTCAGTGTGTGTGTCCAGTGTATGTTTCAGTGTCACTGAGTGAATGCGTGTTTCTGAGTGAATGTGTGCTAGCGTGTGTTTATGTGTGTTTGTGTCATGTGTATGTTGTGAATGTATGTCTGTGTGTGAGTGTGTGAGAGTTACTAGTGTATGAGTGTGTATGTGTGAGTGTGTATGTGTGTTGTGTGCACACTGGTAAGTACATATCTTCCTTAGAAGAAGAGGCTAAACAGAAGTGACAAGCAGGTGTGGATGGTCTTTGCAATTTGGCTCTGGTAAAAACACCGTAACTCTGTAAATCACAAGCTTGCATAATAAGACTAATGTAGTCAGGCATATCTCAATTACAATAAGAAATGAGAATGGGGAAAAAACCTTATTTCCATGAAAAGAATATCCTCAGGAAAGCAAAATGCAATCTATTTTTAAAAATTGAGATTGAACAGAGTGTGTTTATAGAGTCACCAATAAGAAATGGAGTGAACAATTCATACTAGAGGAAAGGAAATTTTAAAAAATTGTAAAATTTAATTTGATAACATTGTCCTCAATAATTGATTACATCCAATATTTCAATACCATTCCCACCACCATTAAAACTTTCCACAACCATAATTTTGAATTTTCCCATAACCACCCAAGCCTGCCCCACAGGCAGATGCTAAATAATTTGTTTTGTACTGCTTGTTATGAATAATTGAGTAAAAATGATCTGAAAAGTTTTCCTAGAGGAAAGGGGGTGAAAATTGTTGTATCTCATTTTGAAGCCATTCAGCACCTGTACAAGAGATTGCTGGAGTTAAATTTTTTAACTGGATGGTGATTTTGGGATCCGAGGCATCTCTGCAGTAAGCTTCTCTCTTCCAAGATTCAAATGTGATTCTCTGGATCAAGGCCAATAATGCGCTTAAATTCTGCCCCGAGGCAGTACATGGGCTTGACTGCCACGAAACAGAAGATCGTGGAGATGGGGGGAAGGGGCCCATCCCCAACTCCGTGAAACTGAAGTTTTCAGTCATTGGTCCTGCACACCTGGTTTTTTCAGCAGATTCATTTTCATGCATGGGGGCATGGACAAGTCTGTGAATGTCAGAACTGAGCATGATGGCAATTGAGTTATGGAAGTTAGTGACTGCTGGAGTTTATTGGGGACAGATGGGGGGGTCACAAATGCCCCTTCTGAGGTGCCTGCATGAACTCAGAATGGCGCAGGGTCACTTAATCACTTAACTTCCCGTTAGTCGTCGATTTGCCCGAGCGGGCGCCAGTAACGTCTCCATTTGTCCCTGTCGCATGCTAGTGTAGCCCAATGGCATCTGTTCACTCCGGGAACATGAAGGGCCTCAAACTGATAGTTCATGATCTTGACGAAGAAGTCTGACCATCTGGTAGGTGGGCGGCCACGCGGTCTTTTGACATACCGTGGAATCCAGTCAGTAACAGCTCTAGTCCAGTGGTCGTCTTTAAATCTCATTATGTGACCAGCCCATCTGATTTTCGACACCTTGGCAAACGAGACAGCGTCCCTGATTCTTGATCGTTGATGGACGTCAGAACTCTGGATTCTTTCTCTCAATTGAGTGAAATGTGATATTCCAAGCATAGCTCTTTCTATTCTTCTTTGGGAGACCTGAATAGCATTCTCATCTTGTTTGCGTAGGGCCCAGGTCTCTGAGACATATGTTAATGCAGGAAGAACAGTGGAATCAAAGAGATGTGCCCGGAGCCGGGGGTTCTTCGTCCTCTTAGCTATTTCTTCAACGTTCTTGAAGGCGTTCCAAGCTGCTCTCTTCCTCCTGCGCAGCTCGGGTGCCAGGTCATTTGTCATGTTGACCTCTCGACCTAGGTACACATAGCTGTTGCATTTGGAGATGGTCGTTCCATTGAGTGCGAATGGGGCATCAGGAACGAGGCTGTTTCTCATAAACATTGTCTTCATAAGGGTAGGGAGATATATTTGCAGAGTGAAGATGCCCTCTTTCGAGTTTCATATGTGAGTCTCAGTAAAGAATGTAATAACGGATACCTACTCACTTTGTGCAGTTTGTTTCTACGTTTCAATAAAAAGAGAAAAGAAATTCAGGCTTGAGAGGCCACTCTTTCCTGGCCCCTAGGCACAGCCCTGGAGTCTCAGGAGCAGAGCACCTCCTGCTGGTCACACGCACCCCTGCAGCTCCCCGTCTCCCTCAGCAGGGTTGTGTCTGGGCTCACAGGGACTTGCCCTCACTGTGTGTATTTTGCACAATAATACACTGCTGTGTCCTCAGTTACTGAGTTGCTCAGTTTTAGGTAAATTTGGTACTTGACTGTGTCCCAGGTGATGCTGACTTGGGACTGAAGAGGTGGGTTATAAACTGTGCTTCCACCATTCCATATAACACCAATCCAATCCAGCCCCTTTCCAGGGGACTGCGGACGCACTGCACATGATAGCTGGTTAGAGAGAATCACGATACTGCTCTGCCCTGTCTATACTCAGTTCATAGACCAGCATGAGCCTCAAGACCCTGTACTGGTGTCATCACTGAGGAATTCGGACCCTGTCAGAAGCATAGAAACAGCTTACGGAGACTCTCAGCACACAATCTATTAGGCAGAGAGCCTGGTCTTAATGCTCAAACTCAACAACCACAAGGGTACAAGTACACAAGCCCTGATCACTACCAGATGTGGCCCAGATGGATAGAATCTAGACACAGGCTGTGTCCCATATTTACCTCCTTCTTCTATGCAGTGCAGGGGTTGAGATAAATCCAAGAATCCATAAAATATGGTCTAAAATATGATTTTAAAAAATAATTCAGCATTAAGAGTCAAAAGCGAAAAATGTACCCCACGAATTCAACCAAATTGGACTGAAATAAATACAAATGCACAAAAAAGTCAGGCAGTGTGAGGATTGGGAGCAGGTGAGTCTCCCCGTCACATCCACGGTAGTTCTAATGTGGCCCCTGAGTTCTCCTGAGCCCTTGGAGCCAAATAGGAGACATGGACAAGAAGTGTTACTTGTCTTCCCATCACTGCACCTTGGGGCAGGGTCTCTTACCTCCACCAAGGACTCCAAGACTCCTATCGGATTTATACTTCAAAACTACATCCCAGCATGTATTTATGAGCAGACTAGATATGCTCTTATGTTTTTTTTAAAAAAAAAACAGTAAAAGACACAACTGTCTCACATCCTGACTAGAGGGGTGGGGTCCAAGATATATTTACACTCATGTGAGAACAATTTCTTTTACACAACTTGTGGCGGGTGGGGGAAGGCAACTTCCTCGGACCTTACCAGGGATACCATCCAAGTGGTTGCTCGAGAAGTCCAGAGACTAGTCAGGAATTAGAGACAAACCTAGATAAAGAGTGGGCACACGTGGGGCCCTTAAATCATGGCGACAAAATTCCATCCTTGTTTGACCTAGCAGTAGCCAGTTTGGCTGAAGTTCTCTTTCTAATTCGGTACTATCGCCATCTCTTCAAAACAAGGTATAACGCTGAGACGATTCACTGACCCTCTGGTGTGCAAAGCACACAACTCACTGTAGCTCTGTCCTGGGAGTCCTGTCCCAGCACAGCTGCAGTCTCAGGACCCAGAATCCTCACAGCCCTGCCCTCACCTATGCTGTCTCCACATGCTCACCCAAAGCAGTAGTTTCCCCGGAGGCTGGACCTCAGAGCTCAGGAAGGAATGAACAGGAGATGCAAAATGATGAGAACATTTCCTAAACCACTTCGCTAAAATCCACTGGTAACATTATTCCCCTGCTCCCCTTTATTATTGATTCACCATGAGTCACAGTAACAAAGTTTTCATGTTTGAGCTTCAATCACACAATCATCAGACACCCATCCCTTCACCAGTGCACGCTTTTCACCACCCAAATCCCTAGTATCATCCCCCCCCCCATCACCACCACCATTCCACAACTCCCCCTACCTGTGTGGCAGACAATTTGCACAGTAACCTCTTTCTCTACTCTGGTTATCTTCAATATTTCAGACCAGTCCCACCACCACTCATACATGCTGAAAAGACCATGCTAGACAATGTTTTGTATTGCTTCATTTGCCCTAGGAATTTTAAAATTTTAATAATTAGGGCCTGGAGAGATTGCTGCAGAAAATTACGGGGGTCTGAGATTCATTTGTGTGTCTCTGAATCGTGACCGTTGGGAGTGTAAGTACACAGTGGTCACATGTGGGCATCATCTCAGAGTCCCATCGGGATGGGGGGAAGAAGAAGGACTGACTTGTCCCCTGTCCTGTGAGTCCTGGCGTTTCCCGTCACTGCCACCCTGTACCTGGCGCTTTTTGCGGAGTTCTAGAAGATGGCAGAAGCCTGGATTCATAGGGGGCAGGTGGAGGAACAACACCTGCCCCTGTCTGGTGTGGCCCAGTGAAAGTGGCCTATGGCAAAGTCAAGAGACATCTATGCAGCAAGTTGATCAGGTCCGAGATTCATGTGTATGTGTCTGAATCATGGCCATGCTGGACTTTAAGTAGACAGTGGTTGATGTGGGTGTCACCTCCGAGTCCCATTGGGGCAGGGGAAGGAGATGAAAATGTTCTTAAATTGATGAAAACTCACTTTAGCTAAAAATTTTATTAGCATGCTTTACTCTATATTCAGTACATTAATTCTGATATATCTCTTTTATCAGTCCTCCTATACTCATTTTATGTGTTTTTTATTCCTTACACATGTAAAGCAAATCATCCTGGATCATAATTAGTAAGTTACTAAAAGATGAAAGAAATTAATAAAACCATAAATCATTCATTTTGCATTTCTCATTATTAGACACTCCCGGCATGGAGCGATAGCACAGCGGGTAGGGTGTTCGCCTTACACGCGGCCAACATGGCCGACCCGAGTTTGATTCCTCCGCCCCTCTCGGAGAGCCCAGCAAGCTACCGAGAGTATTTGATATGCCAGACACAGTAACAACAAAGTCTCCAATGGAGACGTTACTGGGCCCGCTCGAGCAAATCGACGATCAACGGGAGGGCCTTTACCTTTACCTTTTTACCTTAGACACTCCCGGCATGACAGAAATACTTTCATGATTTTGTTCTTGACAGCAATTTGGGCAGGTACAATGGAATATGCACATGATAGCTCATGAGTGTCTCAAGACTTTATCCATTACCACTAACTGATGCCCTGAGCACTACAGTGGGGACCAGGACACAGACAGGAAATAAACATGGCTAATGCCAGATGTGGTCCCAAAACCAAAGAAAACACATTGGATAATAACAGGTTTTCATAATGATGTGATACCCGTCCTTTTTATCCCAATTTTGTCGTGTTATACCTGAGCTGATAATGTGATTCTAATAAGAAATATACCTTCAAAGTTTAACTTTATTATTGACATTGAATCGATAAACCTGTTTCTATTTTCAAAGTGAAGAGGATTTAATTGCACATTTGTGATGCTGAACAGGTGACTTTGGAAGGTCAGCAAAACAGGAGAGCTGCCTTAGTGGTGTCACCATGTGATGGGATTGGGGAATGTAGATTCTAATCCCCAAGTTCCAGTGTCTCAGGAGGGTTAATGGAGGTTGAGGTTGGATCCACAATGAGAAATTCATTAAAACTCACACCTGCAATGGTCTCTGCATGAGCCTCAGTGTAAGAAGGCTCCCTGGGCTCTGGGGTGTGGCATATCTGGGGATGTCGAGAAAGTGGGGGCTCAGAGAGATGCTCTGGGTCCTTGTATTTTGTCTCACAGTGAAGGGGTCAGCGCTGCCCGCATAACAGGACCTGGTATCTCCTCTACAATGGGTGAGGGGTGGAAAAGGATTGGGGAAAACTGAATGTTCACTTAGTGAGTGGATGGAGGACGAGAGGTCAGGCGGTCCAGGAGAACAGAACTCCCAGGTGTAAGGTGACCAAGTAGAGTCTACCTGGCAGCAGGTCTGTTGGCACAGAGTGTGTCTGAATGAAGAAGGAAGGAGCCAGCACACAGCTGAGTGGACACCAGAATTTCCCTTTCTGATCAAGTGACTCTTACAGAAGACAATGATAATTCTACAGGCTCATTTTAATTTCTACAAGAGAATAATGTGTCCCTCAGGCCCCAGAGAAGTAATGATCCTGTCACTGGAAATGGTTCAACAGGAAAGAGAGTGTGATAAGTCACTACTGCCCACAGCAGGGATGGAGGCTCAGGGCCACAACCCACAGGACAAGGTGCCCGTGGGCTCATCTGAGAGCTGAGGGGCAGGTCAGGCCTGATCTCAACAGAAACATGATTCATCTGGTCATGAGCAACGTTTCCTCAGGGGAGAGTGCTCAGAGCCTCCTGGGCGCCTGCGCCCCTGAATCTCAGCCTGCTTCCTCCTGCAGGTGGTTTGTGCCTGGGCCCACACGGCCTTCCCCTCACTGTGTCTCTCGCACAGTAGTAAAGGGCCGTGTCCTCCTCCCTCAGGAGGCTCATTTGCAGAGAGACCGTGTTCTTGCTGTTGTCTCTGGAGATGGTGAATCGGCCCTTCACAGACTCAGCATAGTATGTACTAGCACCACTACCACTTATGCTTGAGACCCACTCTAGACCCTTCTCTGGAGCCTGGCAGAATCAGGTCATTGCATAGCTGCCAAAATTGAATCCAGAGGCTGCAAAGGAGAGTGTCAGAGACCCCGCGGGCTTCACCAAGTCTCCTCCAGACTCCACCAGCTGCACCTCACACTGGACCCCTGCAAACACAAAGACATCCTGGTCAGGAAACTCTCCTCACACAGAGGATCTGTCTCTCCCATCTCTCCCATGCTCCGTGTCTCTGTCGCCCATGAGTTACCTCCTAACAGAGCCACCAAGAGAAGCCAGCTGAGCCCACACGCCATGTTGGTTCTGTCTGAGTCAGAATGGAGCCCCTGGGAACCCCTGAACTGACTCCTCTCCTGGAGAAGATGCTGGGCTGGCCTGTTTTCATCATGGCACGGAGAGGTTCATTTGCATATCCTCCTCCTACATAAAACGTTCTATTTGAACCGAAAGAGCAAGTGAACGACTTCAGAGCAATTGTCAGTCTCTGGGGGTGACTTGTGACCCGGAAAAGATTCGCTCATGCAATTATTATATGACAACCAATTTAATTTGTAATATTTTGTCCTTATTTTTGATTACTATCTTGTAATATCTACAGGGACACTTCTGTTTAATGTATCATTTGTCACAGAAAAGCTTAAATACCTTATAGAATTTTCTCATAACACATTGTAAGAGCTGGTCCTATTATTGAGACAAAAGTAATACACTGAATGACAGCGAGTTATAAATGAGTTGGTAACCCAGAATTAAAACAGAATTAGGAGTTAGGCAGAATAGCCAGATGGCATAGCTCTGATATCTGGGAAACCTGAGGCAGGATCCTGTGTCTGCTCTGTCTCTGCTATTTCTCCCAGAGGAAACATTTCTGAGGTTAAAGATGTTTATCCTGATATCAAAGCATCTCAGATGTGTAAAAGCTTAGCTCATATAGACTAAGTCAGGCAGCTGACCTACGAATGTCGTTCTTCTGATGACTCCTGGTTCTAAGTGAAAACTCTCACTGTTTTGGGCACTAGGAGCTCTCAGTATATGAACATGTTAATGTCCTTACCCTACACCCCTTCTCTCTTAAGTCTGTCTTTAAAATACTCACAGCATCACATGGCTTGTCCCTGTTCACCAGGATTGGTTCCCAGTAACAAGAGTTGTAGAGGCAGCAGAGGTGTAAGCCTCTTCACTTGCATTGGGTGACCAAGGTTCATTCTTTGCACTTTGTATGATTTCCCATGCCTCTACCAAGAGTAACCCCTGAGTACAAAGCCAGCAGTCTACACAGAGTGGCACAACAAATCCAAACCAATGGGGACTGAAGGATAGCAGTGGCGGGGCAATTGCCTTGCACACGGCTGATCTAGGTTTGAACTCTACTTTCCCATATGCTTCCCACCAGCAATTTCAAGAGTAATTACTGAGTGCAGAGTCAGGCATAATCCCTGAGAAACGCCAGGTATAGCTCCAAAACCAGACAAAAACTCACAAATAATACCAAACAAAATATGGGCTAGCAGCTGTCAAGAACTTCTTACCTGTAATGAGAACAACAAATTGTATTTATTCTGTATTTTGCCTTTACCCAGAGAATGTTGGAGACTGTGTGCATGAAGTGCATAGGGTGTGACTCTTCACATCAGCCTGATCCCACATCTCTTTCTTACCATGTCAATATTTGATTAGCAGTGAAAACCACAGGAGGCCATGCCCTACACAGAATACCGATTATAGATCAGTAATATTTCATGAGCTTTGACGTATATGGACACCCGTGCAGTGATTATCACACCCAAAAAGTGGATGAACCCCTCACCCCAGTGTTTCCCCTTGGCCTATGGTATTCCTCCCCCCATGCTGCACCCCTCCCTCATGCTCTCTGCAGTGCTGTTTGTACAATTGTTTGTAGAATGTTATGATGGAGATTCTCTCTCAATAGTCTTCCATTCTAGGGATATATTATGGGTTTTTACTCATGAATAAAGGCGTCTTGGATTCCTTTCATTCCTGAACCTTTAAAATAGGTCACACGAGCTTTCTGGAAGGAGGGAGAAAAATGAGGAAAAGCTGTTCTACATCTTACACGAGTATCAAAGAGATCACGATCACGACCATCTTGTTGTTCGTCGATTGCCTCGAGCAGGCCCCAGTAACGTCTCCTTCGTTGTAGTCCTGAGATTTTTTAAGAGCCATATTCAATGCTCTTTTAGGGTTAGGAGAATGAGACCCATCATTGTTAGTGGTATTTGGCATATTGTGTATGACACAGGAAGTTTGCCAGAATTTGCCGTGTGGGCAGGATACTTTCGGTAGCCTGCCAGGTTCTCCAATGGAAAAATGAGGTAATAAGTTGTCATGTGGCTGCAAATGCGACCGCGCACTTCCAGGAGCTGGGTTTTATACTCTCTGCGTCTTGGCCATTGATGGGACCACCCTGGCGCTGGCAGCAGCTGGTGGTTGTGACGCCTACCTACTGGAAGATGGGGGATCTGGGTGGAGAAGGCCCAGTCCAAATCCGAGCAGGCTTGGAGATCTCAGCCCCAGGACCCACATGCCTGGGTTCTTCTGCCAGTTCTTTTATGCATGAGACTTGTCCGGAAGTGTGGAGAGTGGTCTCAGCATGGCTGTGGCTGGTTCTGGAGGTCTTTGGCTGTTGGGGCTCTGCTTGGTGGGGGGACTTAACCCGCCTACCTCCAAGGGACCCCGGTGAGGACAGCCAGGCATGGGGGCAGGAGACTTTCAAAGAGAATGCTATAAAATAATAACAAACCAACAAAGTACCGATCAATACTCACCATGCCAGGCGTCGAAGTCCGGGGGGCCTGATGGGGGTGAGTGTTGGGGACAGGGAGGAAAGATCACAGGGAAGGGGTTGGGAGTGTGAGGGTGTCGTTGAGAGTGGAGCTGCTCTGGGAGCAATGGGGAAGGGTCCTAGGAAAGAGGCTGGAACTGGGCATGGCTTGGAGTATGTGGGTTGGTGGGGGCTGAGTGTCTCTATGTTGTGACAGAATATTGGCACGTGTGGACTTCTAGTACATGGTGACCCTCTTTTGCCCCCTGGTGGGTCTGAGACCCTTTCCCAGGTGGCTCCTGAGTGCCCTCTGGTGGTCATCAGCGCCCCTGCAGTCCCTCCTGTGGTCTGGGGGTCCTTCAGAGTCCCCCAATTCCCAATGTGAATAGAGAAAGAGTGTTTCAGCACCATCGGGGACAGAAAGTGTGAGCACTAGGAAATGAGCCCAGCCTGATTCACACCGGTTTCCCCAGGGAGGTGTGTTCAGAGACAGCCCATGGAGATGGGAATTCTTCCTGCCCCCACGTGGAGGTCACTTATGCTTGGGTCACATCACAGCTCACAGTGACCACAGAGTAAGTATGGTATATAGAAAAAGAGCCGGATAGGGAAAGTCCTGCAAAGGGAGAGTAAAGGGTCACAGTACAAACACAGAGATATTGAGAAAGAAAAAATTAACTTGTGAAATAGTCTCTGGGTTTTGGTCGTTGATGGGATTACCTGGTGCCGGGGGCAATTGTTGGGTGTTACCCCGGCCTACTGGAAGATGGAGGATCTGGATGGAGGATGCTCAGCCCCGATCCGAGCAGGCTTGGAGATCTCAGCCCAGGGACCTGTATGCCTGTGTTCCTCGGTCGGTTCCTTCATGCGTGTGGAGAGTGGTCTCAGCATGGTTGTGGCTGGTTCTGGAGGTCTTCGGCTGCCGGGGCTCTGCTCGGGGTGAGGAGGGAAACTCAATCCGCACCCCCTCCAAGGGGCCTTGGTGAGGACAGTCAGGCACGGGGCCAGGAGACTCTGCCCAGAGACTATAAAACCCAGCTCCCGGAAGAGAGCAGTGCAGAGTCTCCTGCCCCCGTGCCTGGCTGTCCTTGTCAGGGCAACCTTGCAGGGGGGCGGATTGAGTTTCCCTCCCTGGCCCGAGCAGAGCCCCGGTAGCCAAAGACCTCCAGAACCAGCCACAACCATGCTGAGGCCACTTTCCACAAGCACAAAGGAACCGGCCGAGGAATACAGGCATGCGGGTCCCGGGGTTGAGTTCTCCAAGCCTGCTCGGATCGGGCTGAAGCGTCCTCCACCCAGATCCTCCATCTTCCAGTAGGCAGGGGTAACACCCAACAAATGCCCCCGGCACCAGGTAATCCCATCAACGGCCAAGACCCAGAGAGTATAAAACCCAGCTCCCAGAAGTTCAAGGCCTTGAATAGTAACAATGATGGGTCTCATTCTCCTAACCCTGAAAGAACATTGAGTATGGCACTTTTTTAAATCTCGGGGCTAGGATGAAGGAGACATTACTGGTGCCTGCTCGATGCAATCGACGAACAACAGAATGATCATGATGGTGAAATTGTGAAAATCAATATCACAGTCAGTAGATTACTCTGGGTGTTTGATTCTTAGACCAGTAAATTTTCCAAGTCCCACTAAGGATCAGTATCCTTGAATATAGGCTGGGTATTTGATATCTTGTGAAAATTTGAAGGATAATGTCTGTGAACAGAAATATAGCTTCTTGCAGTGTCTTTGAATTCAGTGACTTTGAATATTTTCTGAACATTTTTTTCTCTAGGAAATCGATTTTTTTCTTTAAAGTGTGTCATATCCATGCCAATCAGGTTCCTAATGGACTAAAATCAGATGTAGGACAAATGAACTGTTATTACTGCCTCCTTCTGGGCACTTTAGCTCATCTGCCCCCTATCTGGGGGACACACCCTGGTGGTGCTGGACATTTGAGAATGGACCTGTCCTAAGGGTGAGTGATGGCAGGGCAGGAACGCAAGGTTACTTTGACTACAGGACGGATTAGTTATTATGGTGTTCTGATTCTCTGATGGACCTTACCCCCTGCTGGCCTCAGTGCCCCTTTCATCATGAGTGCTCTCTGGTGGCCCTGGAGAGCCCTGCAGTCCAGCATGTTTGTATCTGGGCTCACCCTGACTTCCCCTCACTGTAATACACAGCTGTGTCCTGGGGGAGGGGTCACTGAGCTCAGCTGCAGGGAGAACTGGTTCCTGTTCGTGTCTCTGGTGATGGAGACGCAGCTCTTGAGAGATGGGCTGTAGTAAGTGTTTCCATCATTACATATGTTCCCCCAAAAGAGCAGGAGCTTCCCTGGGGGCTAGCGGATCCAGCCCAAGCAGTAACCACTGGTTGTGATGGAGAATCAGGAGACAGATCAGGTGAGGGAGAAGGCCTGAGAGGGGGCCACAAGGCCTGGGCACGACTCCTGCAGGGTCAGATCAGACACAGAACCTGGGTAAACGGGGAATCAGTCACTGTCAGTCCCTGCAGTCACTCCCTCCCCTAGACCCTGTCACATCTGGGAGATTCACCCAAGGCGGCTGTCCCCAGGCAGAGGAGAAAACCCCACAGATTCATCTTGACCACAACTCTGCCTTCCCCAGAGACTCAACCCTGAGTGAGGAGAAAGCTGGGATCTCCAAAGCCCAGAGAACATTTGACCCCAGAGACTGATAGGGATTTGCATGAGGTGACCTCCTCAGTTATTAGTGTAGACGTCTGACCTCGGGTCCTCATTGTCCATTGGGGCGCCGAATTCACACTCCCTGTCTGGTGGATTGAGCACTGGTCAAAGGGGCGCATTGAAACAGGTCATAGGAGGGTTCCGATTTACTCAACTTCATAATCAGAGAAGGTGAAGGATCAAAATTCCCTCAATATGACAGGTCTTTCATATATACATAAAACAGTTCACATTTTCCCCCATCTCTTACCAACACTAGAATTAACCCTTTTGCCTTTATTTAAACACCGTGTTTTTCAAAGTTGTTCCTAATGCAGATGCAATGGATTTTTGATATTCCCACACCAATCCCACCTCCTAATGACCTTTCTTCCTCATTGTCCCCATTTCCCCAACCACTCCTGCTAGCCTGCCCTTTCAGCGGGCACACAGTGGTTACTTCTGTTACTTGTTACAATCAAATGACTAGAGGAATTACCAAAATTACTTCAGAAAAAGGGGCTGAAGCAATAGCACAGCAGGTAGGGCCTTTGCCTTGCACACGGTTGACCAGCGTTTGATTCTTCCGTCCCTCTTGGAGAGCCCGGCAAGCTACCCATGACGTATTCTATATGCCAAAAACAGTAACAATAAATCTCACAATGGAACAATAAATCTCACAATGGAGACGTTGCTGGTGCCCACTCGAGCAGCAGGGTGAGCTCACACCCGTGTCGGCAGAGTGCTCGCAGAGTGCCTGGAGAACAAGAGTCTTGTTGTGCTGATGGCCACAGCCTCATGTCCTCAGATGCCCTGTCACGGCCTCTCCTGCAGCGGGGTAGCCTCTCCCTCTCCCCTCCTGGCCCGACTCCCAGCCACTCCTGGGCCCCTGCTCAGCTTCTCTCTCTCCTGTCAGCCCTAGACACTCTGGGCTGAGCCCGGATCTGCTGTTTCTCTTAGTCCCAGGATCAAAGTCACCTCACTCAACAGGACTGACCAGAGGGCGGGGAGCCCAGTCCACCCTCAGGGGCTCTCCCACCCTCAGTCACGACTATGCTCAGGATTAGAGCGTTCATGCATGGGGAGTTGCCTTCTAGCTGTAGATGGTTTTACTATTCATGTATCAGCTGTAAAATTCCAACAGATTTTTTCCATGAATGTGTTCCTAAACCTTTCTGGTTTTTCCAGTGAACTTCCTACTATCATGTAATTGTAGGAATGTGTGGATGAGGTTTCCAATCATGCTGCCTTCACAAATTTTAATGAGCTGCATATTAGTCTAAATCTCAAGGACTATGCTGCTAGCAAGTAACTCTAGGCTTCTTTCTCTTGATTCCATATGCAATAATCAACAGGAAACTTGTATTCATAATATAAGACACAGTTCCATTTAAAAATATTTATTTTTTCAAAAACTACAGTTTGTGTTTACCAGGAGGAAGAAGAGGCTAACGACAAATGACACAGCAGATGTGGACGGTCCCTGGCAATGAGTTGCTGTTAGACACCGCAGTAATTCTAAACCACAGATGGACAGTAAGACAAATGCAACTATACGTACACCAATTACAAAAATTTACAATAGAATAAAAAACTATCCCTATTAAAATAACTTGTTCAGGAACAGAACATGCAGCATACTTTGTAAAATGTAATTTAACAGTGCATTTGGTAGACTCTTACACAACAAGTGGATTAAAAATTCAAACTAGAGGAGGAAAGAACATATTAAAATATGCTTACTTGAGTTTATTATATTTCCTTTATATTATTTAACTTTAAAATAATGGAAACCAGCGCTTTACATCCTCCCCCATGACTGGAACCCAGCCCTGGAGTCCCAGGAGCAGAGCGCCTCCAGGTGGTCACATGCATCTCTGCAGATCCCAAGTTTCCCTAAGCAGGTTTGTGTTTGGGCTCACAGGGACTTGCCCTCACTGTGCTCTCACTGTGCGTCTTGCACAATAATACACTGCTGTGTCCTCAGTTACTGAGTTGCTCAGTTTTAGGTAAACTTGGTTCTTGGAGGTGTCTCTGGAGATGCTGACACGGGACTGAAGACTTGGGTTATAGTATATGTTTCCAGTACTCCCCATAGCACCAATCCAATCCAGCCCCTTTCCAGGGGCCTGGCAGACCCAGTGTACAGGATAATTGGTTATAGAGAATCCAGAGACAGAGCAAGTGAGGCAAAGCGTTTGCGAGGGCATCTCCAGGCTTGGTCCCAACTCCTGCAACTGTACCTGGGACAGGACACCTGGAGACAGAGACCCATAGTGACTCAAGGGTTCAGAGACCCCAATGCTCACCTTGGAGCCTCTGTCCAGGGGATACTCACATCCGGGAGCTGCCACCAGAAAAAGGAAGAACCAGCGCTGATGCACGTTCCTGCCAACGAGGTCCATGATCTCAGACACCGTGTCAGGGGAAAGGGAGCCTGAGTTGGAGTGAGTGTGAATGTGGTTTTAATCCTGGGTCCCGAGTGCAGATTTGCCTAGGGGAGCCTCTGTAGAGAAAGGAGGGGACCCGGGAGAGGCTGGTGTGTGGGCTCCCTGGGAAGAGGTGCTGACTGTGGCTCAGAGCACTCAGGCCTGTCCCTGAGGTCCTGTCAGAGCTGGGCCTCCAGCACAGGAAACATTCTGAGGAGTTCTCAGGAAACAGGAATTGCTGAGGTGCAAACAGCAGCTGGGGAGGATATTCTCGTGTCTCCGGTTCCTGAGGGCCAAACCCAAAGCCACCTGGCTTCTACCCTGTAGACAGTCCACTGCCCCTCCATTTCCCTGTGTGGTGGCTCCTGTTCCCTCACTGCAGATGGAAAACCTGGGGCCTAACAGGCAGTAAAACTATCGAGGAAATTCTGACTTGATTTTCTGACCAATTCATGGGCAACCAATTTTCACTCTATTTACTCTCTCATTCTGCATGAACATTTCCTTCACCTGGAGAAGCTTCACTCCTTAATATCCAAGATAATTATTGGTTTGGATTTGTTTATTCTCTTTTGTATTGTGACAAAGATGCTTCTTCTTAGGTGACCTTGGTGTGGTTGGCCTCGCCAGTAGCACCTCAACTTTGTCTGTCCTGTGTACAACTCAGTGTCCAAAAGATGATCATGAACGTAAGGACCCTATTTTTGGGGGTCATCTCTGAAGAATTCCAACACTGTCAGGTGCTTAGAAAGACCCAGGAAAGAGTCGTTAGCACACTATCTATAGGGTCAGAGTTTTGGTCTTTGTGTAAAGGATCACACATTCTCCAGATGTACTGTGTACAAGCCCTGAGCAGTGACATGTGAGGCCCTACACTGCCCTCACATGCATGGAACTTAGACACAGTCAGTGTCACATAAGTGTAGCCCTAATTCCATGGAGCACCAGTGGGTTCAGTTAAATCTAAGGGACCAGAAAGTGTGATTTGTCAAAGTGTGATTTGTCATCCTGTTGTTCATTGATTTCCTTGATCAGGCAGCAGTAATGTCTTCTTTGTGCTAGCCCTGACATTTTAGAAAGTGCCACATTCCAGGCTATTTCAGGGTCAGAGGAATGAGACTGATCATTGTCACTGAGTTTTGGCGTATCGGATATGCCACGGGGAGTTTGCCAGACTCTGCTGTGTAGGCAGGATACTCTTGGTAGCCTGCTGGGTTCTCCAAGAGTAAGAACTAGTTAAGAAGATGTTGCATGGCCTGCAAATGCGGCCTGCACTTCGGGAGCTGGGGTTCATAGTCTCTGGGTCTTAGCTGTTGATGGGATTACACGGCACCGGGGCCAGTTGGTGGCTGTAATGCCTACCTACTAGAAGATGGGGTATCTGGGTGGAAGAGGCACAGACCCAATCTGAGCAGGCTTGAAGATCTCAGCCCCTGGTGCCTCATGCCTGGGTTCCTCTGCTGGTTCCTTCATGTGTAAGGCTCGTCTGAACATGTGAAGAGTGGTTGTAAGCATGACTGTGGCTGGTTCCAGAGGTCTTCAGCTGTGGGGCTCCTCTCGGAGTGGGGAGGGAAACTCCACCTGCCCCCCCTCCAAGGGGCTCCGGTGAGGACAGCCAGGCGCGGGGGCATGAGACTCTGCTGTGAATTATCAATTGATGTTTTGAAAAGTCATCCTTAAGGATGCTTAAGCATCAAAAGTAATAAAAAACACTTAACAAGTTCAACAAAATTCTACTAAAATAAACACAGAGACAAACAGCAACTCAGGCTACATGACTATTGAAAAGAATGGATATTGCACCTCATGTACAAGGTGGCTCTAGTTGGATTGATAAGCATTCTCTTGTAGAAAGCACATTACTCGCTGTGGCTCTGTCCCAGAGCTCCTGCAAGCCCAGGCGGTGAATCCTCAAAGATTCGACCGCACCTGCACTGTCTCTGTGAACTCCACCCTTGACAGCAGTTTCCACGGGATCTGGAACCCCAGACTTCAGATAGAATCTGGAGAGGACAGGAAGATGCACAATGATTGGCACCGTTTCCTAAAGCTACTTCACCAGATAACAGGTATCTTGTGTCCATGAAAACTTGTTTCCAAACACCAACTTTAACGGTAGATTTTACAAAATATTTTAAAAATTACTTTCAGCATAATAAATAAGATGAATTAATTTTTTCAGTGCTTCTTGACCCATTTTCTGGGTGTTTCAGTCTTAGAGATGAGTACTAAAAATATCCTTATCATTAGCAATGTATTAGAAAGAAAGTAAGAAATCAGTTACAAATGAGTGAAAGTCTAGATTATTCATTTTGTGTTTTCTCATTATTAAACACTCCTGTCCGGAAAAAAGAATTTTAATATTGTTCATAATAGCAATTTGGGTAGGTTCAATGAAGTTCTTTTCTCGTGTGTGTCCCAAGATCATTTTCCAGGACCACTAATGATACCTGGAAACTACAGATAGGACTAGAACACAGATAGAAAGTAAACGCAGAGTACTTCAGGTGTTTCCCAAGCCAAAGAAAAACATAGATTGCCCATATTTAGATAACATCAATTTTACATTATGATTATATGTCATTTTAAAAATTAATCTTATTAGTTTTTAAGTTAACCACAGTGAGAAACACAGTTACAAAGTTGTTTATGACTGGGTTTCATGCATATAATGTTCGAACATAGGATGAGAATGCTATTCGAGTCTCCCAAAGAGGAATTGAAAGAGCTATGCTTGGAATATCACGTTTCACTCAAATGAGAGAAAGAATCCGGAGTTCCGACATCTGTCGACGATCAAGAATCAGGGACGCTGTCTCATTTGCCAAGGTATCAAAAATCAGATGGGCTGGTCACGTAATGAGATTTAAAGACGACTGCTGGACTAGAGCTGTTACTGACGGGATGTCAAAAGACCGCGTGGCTGCCCACCTACCAGATGGTCAGACTTCTTCATCAAGATCATGAACGATCGGTTTGAGGCTCTTCATGTTTCCAGAGCGAACAGATGCCATTGGGCTACACTAGCACGTGACACGCTGGAGCAATAGCACAGCGGGTAGGGTGTTCGCCTTACAAGCGGCCAACATGGCCGACCCGAGTTCGATTCCTCTACCCTCTCGGAGAGCCCGGCAAGCTACCGAGAGTATTCGATATGCCAAACACAGTAACAACAAAGTCTCCAATGGAGACGTTACTGGGCCCGCTCGAGCAAATCGACGATCAACGGGAGGGTCTTTAGCACGTGACGGGAAAAATGGAGACGTTACTGGCACCCGCTCGAGCAAATCGACGACTAACGGGAAGTTAAGTGATTAAGTGATTAAGTGAATGTTCCAACAACCTTACCATCACCACTGTATATTTCCCATCACCGATGTCCCCAGTTTCCCTCCCAAATAATTTCCCCAGCTCCCTGCCTATCTCTATGGAAGGCACTTTAGAAAAAAACAAACGTTTTAATTGAATCACTGTGATTGCATTATAAAGCTGTTCATGATTGAATTTCAGTCATACAGTATTCCAACACCCGTTCTTCCACCAATGCACATTTCCCAGAACAGGTGTCCCCAGGTTCCCTTCCAAAACCCCCCACCCCTCACCCCCTGCCTGCCTCTGTGGCAGGCGCTTTTCTTTTCTCTATTTCTCTATTTTTGGAGGTTGTGGTTTGTAGTATTGATACTAAAAGGTTATCCAGAATATCCCTTACCTACTTTTAACCCTCAGATTTTGTCCAGTGTGATCATTCCCAGCTATTATTTTTATAGTGGTCTCTTCTCTATCTTACCTACCCTCAGCCCCATACACACTTGTGGTTAGTTCCAACTACTAGCCAGTTCCTCATCCCCTGCTTTCTTTTTTAAATTATTCTTCTAATATATCTATATGCATATATATTTTGATATAGCAGAAATGAATGTGGCCATTATTTATCTGTCCCTCTCCTTCTGACTCATTTCACTCAGTATGATACTCTCCATGTTCATTTATCTAGGCAAATGTCATGACTTCATTTTTCCTGACAGGTGCATGGTATTCCATTGTGTAGATGTACCACAGTTTCTTTATCCACTCTTCAGCTCTTTGGCATTAAGGCTGTTTCCAGATTCTGGCCGTAGTGCTGCAATGAACATATGAGTGCAGATTGCTTTTCTGCTTTTTTTGGGTCCCCAGGGTATATTCCCAGAAGAGGTATTGCAGGGTCAAATGGGAGCTCAATATTTAGTATTAGCAGGAAACTTCTCTCTCTCTTTCTCTCTCTCTCTCTTTTATTTTGTGCATCAAAGTTTGCAATACAAATACTTAATCACTTAATTACTTAACTTCCCGTTAGTCATCGATTTGCTCGAGCGGGCGCCAGTAACGTCTCCATTTGTCCCTGTCACGTGCTAGTGTAGCCCAATGGCATCTGTTCGCTCCGGGAACATGAAGGGCCTCAAACCGATCGTTCATGATCTTGATGAAGAAGTCTGACCATCTGGAAGGTGGGCAGCCACGCGGTCTTTTGACATCCCGTGGAATCCAGTCGGTAACAGCTCTAGTCCAGTGGTCGTCTTTAAATCTCATTACATGACCAGCCCATCTGATATTCGACACCTTGGCAAATGAGACAGCGTCCCTGATTCTTGATCGTTGACGGATGTCAGAACTCCGGATTCTTTCTCTCATTTGAGTGAAACGTGATATTCCAAGCATAGCTCTTTCTATTCTTCTTTGGGAGACCTGAATAGCGTTCTCATCTTGTTTGCGTAGGGCCCAGGTCTCTGAAGCATATGTTAATGCAGGAAGAACAGTGGAATCAAAGAGATGTGCCCGGAGCTGGAGGTTCTTCGTCCTCTTAGCTATTTCTTCGACGTTCTTGAAGGCGTTCCAAGCCACTCTCTTCCTCCTGCGCAGCTCGGGTGCCAGTTCATTTGTCATGTTGACCTCTCGACCTAGGTACACATAGCTGTTGCATTCGGAGATGGTCGTTCCATTGAGACCGACTGGGGCGTCAGGAACAAGGCTGTTTCTCATAAACATTGTTTTCGTAAGATTCAGCTGTAGTCCTACCTTTCCACACTCACGGTCAAAGTCGGCCAGCATTTGTGCCGCTTGGCTGATGTTTGGTGTTATTAAAACAATGTCATCAGCAAAGCAGAGGTGGTGTAATTGCCGACCATCTATCTTCACTCCCATCCCTTCCCATTCCAGTCGTCTCATGATGTTCTCAAGGGTGGCACTGAAGAGTTTCGGTGAAATGGTATCACCCTGCCGCACCCCTCTCTTGACATCAACGATCACTTCTTTGTATAATGGTGAGATCCTGGTAGTGAATCCGCAATATAGCTCACATAGGATCCTGATGTATTGGGCTTGAATGCCCTGATTGGCTAGGGCTTCAATCACCGCTTCCGTCTGAACAGAATCAAAGGCCTTCTTTAAATCAATGAACGTTAAACAGAGCGGCATCTTGAACTCCCGAGAAACCTCAATGAGCTTGGTTATCGTGTGGATATGGTTGATGGTGTTGAATCCTTTGCAGAACCCTGCTTGCTCGCATGGTTGTCCTTCATCTAGTGTTCTGCCAATCCTATTTAGGATGACTCGAGTGAACAACTTGTAGATGACAGACAATAGGCAGATCGGGCAATAGTTGCTAATGTCATGGATGTCTCCCTTCTTGAACAGTAGTACAGTCCTGCTGATTTTCCAAATACAAATACTAAAAGGTTATTATGTTCATTGCTTTACTAACTTACAGCACTCAGTGACTGTTCAGAGTGATCATTTCTCACTGACATTTTCATAGTGGGCCCTTCTCTATCCTAACTGACTTTTGCCCCCACACACTTAGGACTAGTTTCCAACCATTGAAAACTCCTTTTGCCCCTGTGTTTTCTGGCCTTGGATATTAGCCAATACTATGTTTTTATATCCCACAAATGAGTGCAGTCATTTTGGCTCTGTCTCTCTACTTCTGACACATTTGTCTCAGTATGATACTCTCCATGCCATCCATTTATAGGCAATTTTAATAACTTCATTTTTCCTAACAGATGCACAGTATTCCATTGTGTGATGTACCATAGTTTCTTTACCCAGGTGTGTATTCTCAGGAACTCAGGTTATTTTCATATTCTGGTGATTGTGAACAGTGCTGCAAAGAACATAAGAGTGCTGATGGTATTTCTCCTGTGTGTTGTGGAGACCCCGGAGTATATTCCCAGAAGTGGTATTTCTGAGTCAAAAGGGAGTTCAATTTCTAGTCTTTAATGTTCAAATTGTTTCACAAAAGGCTAACCAGTAGGCATTTCTGCAAAAAAGAGGAAAATTCTCTTTCTCCCACATCCACACTAGCATTGGTTCTTCCGGTTCTCTTAGATGTGTGCCAGTTTCTGTGGTGTGATATATCTCTTGGTTGTTTTCATTTGCATCTCCCTGCTGATTCGGAGGATTGAGTATGATTTTATGAGCCTTTGGCCCTTCTTCTTTGAGGAATTTTCTATATATTTCTGCTTCACATTTTTGATGGAGTTGGATTTTTTTAAGTTTTTTTTAAAATTTTTATTAGTGAAACATTAATTTTTTCACTGGTAGAAATAATATTTGGTACAGTTGTAGACTTACAAATTTTTGTGCTTGGGTTTCAGTTATACAATGACCAACACCCAGCCTCCACCAGTGCCCAATCTCCACCACCACTGATCCCAGTATCCTTCCCACCCCCAACCCCCCCATCTCACCTCGCCTCTGTGGCAAGGCATTCCCTTTTGTTCTCTCTCTCCTTTTGGGTGCTGTGGTTTGCAAAAGAGGCATTGAGTGGCAATCATGTTTGGTCTAAAGTCTACTCTCAGCACGCAACTCCCATGTTGGGAGGATCCTCCCAACACTCTTTATGTGGTGCTCCCTTCTCTATCTGAGCTGCCTTTTCCCCTAGCGTGTGAATCACTTGTAGAAATTTACCTAAAAACATGGTTTGGAGTTGGATTTTTTGAGGTAAATTTCTACCAGTGATTTATGTGACTTTGTTCATAACCCTGTATCAGATAGGTATTGGGTAAATAATTTTTCCCATTCCTCGGGATGTCTTTGTATCTTGGCCGCCATTTCTTTTGAGGTTCAGAAAGTTCTTAGTTTGATGTAGTTCCATTTGTTTATCTTTGCTTTCACATTCTTGGCCAGTGGTGTTCATCTTTGAAGATGCCTTTAGCTTCAATATCATGGAGGGATTTGCCTATGTTTTCCTCCATGAATCTTATGGATTCAGATTAACTGTTGAAGTCATTTATCCATTTGATCTGACTTTTATGCATGGCATTAGATAGAGTTCTAAGTTATTTTTCTTCTTATTATTTTTAAATGAAGGAGTACTGCTATTTATTCAGCCACTGATTAGTTGATTAAATTGGGCATGAACTCCACCTTATTTTTTGTTTTACATGTACCTGCCCAGTTTTTCCAGCACCACCTGTTGAACAGCCTTCCTTGCTCAAATTATACTTCTCTCCCTTTACCAAAGATTAAATGATCGTATTTTTGAGGATGTGTGTCAGAATATTTAACTCTATTTCATTGATGTTCCTGTCTGTCTCTATTCCACTACCAGCCTGCTTTAATTACTACCACCTCTGAGTACAGGTTGAAGTTGTGGAAGATAATGTCCCCCATATAACTTTAGTCTAGAAAATCTTTAGCTATTCACAAGTATTTATTTTTCCGTATGAGTTTCAAGAGTTTTTGATGTATTATTTTTTAAAAATGTCATGGGTATCTTCCCATGTTGCCGCAATAGTGCCAAAGAGCTCCCAGTTGGTGGTCGTTGTGGGAATTCTCTTTGTAAAATTTGCAGCCCTTTCTCCCCGCTCTGTGAAGTAGAATTTTGCACGAAGGAGACAATAGTCCGATCCCGTACGAAATTTTGGGACAACAGCGACATCAGTCAGGCAAAACCATCGATTGAATATGATGTGGTCTATTTCGTCATGGAATCGTCCACCGGGAGACTCCCATGTCCATCGTTTAGATTCTGCCTTCTGGAACTGTGAGTTACCATGAATGGTCTTGGTCGACATGATGAACTCAGACAGTCTCTCACCCTGTTCGTTCCATTCTAGGCCATGGGTCCCGATGTGAAGTTCTTCAACTGATCTTCTCGGTCCTATCTTGGCATTAAAATCACCCACAATGATCTTGTAGAAGGTGTGGTCTTCTTTACAGAACTTCTCTAGCTCCATGTAGAACTTCTCGATTTCTCTTTCATCATAATGAGATGTTGGTGCGTAGACAACGAAGATAGAAACTGCAGGCAGTGAGCCACATCTATTCAAATGTAAACGTCCGATTGGGGTTGTTAGGCATTCGAATGAATCAATGCTCTTGGCCAAGTTTGTGTTGACAAGGACACTGACCCTTCCGACAACTCTTTTATCACATGTTCCGAGGAACAATACTTTTCCAATGTCGAAAACGGTATGATGAGATTGGTGCCTTCTTGTCTCAGTCAGACCCAATGATGTCGTACTAGATCTTTCGTGCTTGTACCATCAGGTCTACGATGGATGGATCTGAGGCTAGCGTGCGTGGAATGAAAGTACAGATGATCATTTTGTCTTCCTTAATTGACAGCCTTGTTAGGCCTTGAGATTTTATTGGCCTCTAGTTTCTCATCCTTCTCAGTGCTGCCATGTTGGTGAAGCCTTCAGGGTCAGGTGAATGAGACCCATTGTAATTACTGGTTTTGGCATATAGAATACACAATGGATAGCTTGCCAGGCTCTGCCGTGCGGGTGGAATACACTCAGTAGCTTGCCAGTATTTCCTAGAGGGATAGATCGACTCGTTCAGCACCTACATGATTGTGTGAGGAATGCCAAGAGAGAGATAGCCACAAAAACACGCCTGTCTTCGAAAACTCTTGAGCTTATTCACGAACGTGGCTTGGCACATGCCTCAGGCAACCACAAGCGAACATCTGAACTGGCAAAACAATGCAGAGAAGCCATCAAGGATGACCTCAAAGACAGGAGAGCAGCGCTGCTGGTAGATGCAGCAGAAGCCGGGAAAAGCATTTGTAATGCCCGCCAGTCCTTCACCAACTACAAGACCAAGATGACTGCCCTTCGGCATCCTGATGGATCTATCACATCTTCCAGAAGGGCAATGGAGACGATTATTCATGACTTCTACTCAGATCTCTTTAATAGCCACGTCCACTTGCACACATACCACATTCTGCATGATAGATATGTCGTTCCCAATGTTCTCCCTTCCAAAATCCAACATGCCATCTTGTCCGTAAAGAAACAAAGAGCACCTGGCTCAGACAAGATCAGACCTGAACACCTGAAGGACTTGCCATCAGTACTCATCAACACACTGGCTCAGCTCTTCACACTCTACCTGTCTGAATGCAAGTTTCCATCCCAATGAAAAACCAGCAGGACTGTACTACTATACAAGAAGGGAGACTTCCACAATATTGGCAACTATCGCCAAATCTGCCTTTTGTCTGTCATCTACAAACTGTTCACTAGAGTCATCCTAAATAGGATTAGCAGAACACTAGATGAAGAACAACCATGTGAACAAGCCAGATTCCGAAAAGGATTCAGTACCATCGACCATATCCACATGATTTCTAAGCTCATTGAGGTTTCTCAGGAGTTCAAGGGTTAGGGTTAGGGTTAGAATCCTGAGTTCTGATCTCCGTCAATGCTCAAGAATCAGGGACGGTGTCTCATTTGCCAAGGCATCAAAAATCAGATGGACTGGACATGGAATGAGGTTTACAGACAACCGCTGGACTAGAGCCATTACTTACTGGATTCCACGGGATGTCAAAAGATCGCGTGGACGCCCACCTACAAGATGGTCAGACTTCTTCGTCAAGACCCTGAATGATCGGTTTGAGGCTCTGCATGTTCCTAGAACGAACAGATGCCATTGGGCTACACTAGAACGCAACAGGGATGAATGGAGACGTTACTGGCACCCGCTCGAATAATTTGATGAATAACGGGGGATCAAGTGATCAAGTGATCAAGTCCTCATTTTTGAACAAAGCTATAAAAACTCTTTGCATTTCCTTAACAATCTGGAATAACAGGTTCACCTTGTTATGCTTGTATTTTAATTTGAAGGCATCAAGGCCACCTAATTGTGAGAAATTACTAATTGTGACATAAGTCATGTGATAAGAATTTTGGGAATTTTAATTCCATATTACTAAGCTTCAGTCCTTGGGGGAAGGAGATTGCAAATTGCGGTTAATCACCAGGACCAACAAATAATGAATCACACTTATGAAATAAAATCTCCATAAAAACTCAAGTGGATGGTGTTCAGAGATTGTGGGAAGTACCATACTCAGCTAGAGCATGGAGATTCATTGTCCCTCCTACAATACTTGCCCCATGCATCTCCTTCAGCTTCCACTTTCACAGTTAGATACATTTTTCTTCCAAAATCCTGCATTTTAATTTAGGTATTGTGAGTTACATATGTGCTATTACTAGAGTGGATGGTTCTACAACGAAATTAACCACATCATAGTCAATAGACGGTTTTGTCTGACCGATGTCACTGTTGTCCTAAAATTCCAAATGGGATCGGACCACCATATCCTTTGTGCAAAATTCTACTTCACAGAGCGGGAAGAAAGGACTGCAAAGTTTAAGAAGAGAATTCCCAGAACGACCACCAACTGGGAGCTCTTTGGCACTATTGCAGCAACATGGGAAGATGCTGTCATTGACAATATTGACGAGGAACATCGACTGGTTCAGTACCTCCATGATTGAGCAAGGAATGCCAAGAGAGAGATAACCACAAAATACGCCTGTCTTCAAAACTGTTGAGCTTATTCACCAACGTGGCTTGGCACATGCCTCAGGTAACCGCAATAGAACTTCCGATCTCACAAAGCAGTGCAGAGAAGCTATAAAGGAAGACCTCAAAGAGAGAAGAACAACAGTGCTGGTAGATGCGGCAAAAGCCAGGAAAATCATTTACAACGCCCGCCTGTCCTTCGCCAACTACAAGACCAAGATGACTACCCTGCGACATCCTGATGGATCTATCACATCTTCCAGAATGGCAGTGGAGAAGATTATCCATGACTTCTACTCAGATCCCTTTGGTAACCACGTCCACCTGCCCACATACCAAATTCTACAGAATGTGTTGTTCCCAATGTTCTCCCAAAATTTGACATGCCATTTCCTTGGTAAAGAAACAAACAGCACCTGGCCCAGACAAGGTCAGACCTGAACACCTGAAGAACCTTCCATCAATACACTGGCTCAGCTCTTCACACGCTATCTGTCTGAATGCAAGGTTTTGTCCCAGTGGAAAACCAGCATGACTGTACTACTGTACAAAAACGGAGACATCCACAACAGTGGCAACTATAGCCCAATCTGCCTATTGTCTGCCGTCTACAAGCTGTTCACTCGAGTCATCCTAAATAGGATTGGCAGAACATTAGATGAAGGACAACCATGCGAGCAAGCTGGGTTCCTCAAAGGATTCAGTACTATCGACAATATCCACATTATAACCAAGCTCATTGAGGTTTCTCAGGAGTTCCAGATGCTGCTTTGTCTAACGTTCATTGATTTAAAGAAGGCCTTTGATTCTGTCGAAGCGGTAGAGGTCATCTAAACCCTAGTCAATGAGGGCATTCAAACTCAATACATCAAGATCCTCCCTGAGCTGTATTAAGGATTCACTACCAGGATCTCACCGTTCCACAAAGAAGTGATCATCCATGTCAAGAGAGGGGTTCAGCAGGGTGATACCATTTCACCAAAACTCTTCAGTGATACCCTCCAAAATGTCATGAGATAACTGGCATGGGAAGGAATGTTAGTGAAGATAGACGGTCGGCAACTACCCCACCTCTGCTTTGCTGATGACATCGTTCTGATAACACCAAACATTAGCCAAGCGGCACAAATGCTGGCCAACTTTGACCATGAGTGTGGAAAAGTCGGGCTACAGCTGAATCTCAAGAAGACAATGTTTATGAGAATCAGTCTCGTTCCTGACGTTCCATTCGCTTTCAATGGAATGGCCATCTACCAGTGCAACAGTTATGTGTACCTAGGTTGAGAAATCAACATGACGATAAACCTGGCACCTGAGTTGCGCAGGAGGAAGAGAGCTGCTTGGAATGCCTCCAAGAGCGTTGAAGAAATAGCTAAGAGGACAAAGAACCTCCAGCTCCAGGCACATTTCTTTGATTCCACTGTTCTTCCTGCATTAATATACACCCCAGAGACCTGGACCCTACAAAAACAGGATAAGAACGCTATTCAGGTCTCCTAAAGAGGAATCAAAAGAGCTATGCTTGGAGTATCACGCTTCACTCAAATGAGAGAAAAAGTCTGGAATTCAGACCTCTGTCGACAGTCAAGTATCAAGGATGCTGTCTCGTTTGCCAAGATTGAAAATCAGATGGGCTGGACATGTAATGAGATTTGGAGATGACTGCTGGACTAGAGCCATTACAAACTGGATTCCACTGGACGTCAAAAGACCGCATGGTCACCCACCTACAAGATAGTCAGACTTCTTTGTGAAGACCCTGAATGATCGGTTTGAGGCTCCTCGTTCTCCTGAATGAGCAGATGCCATTAGGCTACAATAGCATGCCACAGGGAATAATGGAGATGTTACTCTCGCCCACTCAAGCAAATTGATGAGTAACGGGATGTCAAGTAGTCAAGTGATCAAGTGACCCTGAGATAGTTACAAGCTTTCATGTTTGGGTTATAATCACACAATGATCAAACACCCATCCCTCCACCAGTGCATTCCCCAACACCAATATCCCTGACATACCACTCCTTTCCCACCCTCACCCTGCCTCCATGGCAGACAATATTTCCTATAATCTCTCTCTACTTTTGGGTATTATGGTTTGCAATACAGACACTGAGAAGTTATCATGTTTGGTCCTTTATCTACTTTCTGCACACTTCTCCCATCCCGACCAATCCTCCAGCCATCTTTTTCTTAGTGTTCCCGATGAAGACATTTCTAACGTTAGTGGACATTCACCTGTTTCAGAGAGAAAAAAAATATTACTTGCCATCCTTTTATAGTGTAAGGCAAAAGACCTACCAGCTGTGCACTCCAATCCTGGTTTGATTCCTCCGCCCCTCTTGGAGAGCCCGGCAAGCTACCAAGAGTATTCTGCCCACACAGCAAAGTCTGAGAAGCTACCCGTGACATATTCAATATGCCAAAAACAGTAACAACAAGTTTCACAATGGAGACATTACTGGTGCCTGCTTGAGCAAATTGATGAACAATGGGAGGACAGTGCTACAGTGCTACTTTGATAGTATTTTGGACTTTTATGTCATTGTTTTTGTGGACTAAACTTGGTTTAGTGGACTAAACTTTTATGTAATTGCTTTTTGTGGACTAAACAGCTCAGCTTGGCTGGAGAGATAACACAGCGGTAGGGCGTTTGCCTTGTGCGCAGTCAGCCTGGCCGAGCCGGGTTCGATTCTTCCACCCCTCTCGGAGAGCCCAGCAAGCTACTGAGAGTATCTTTCCCATATGCAAAGCCTGGCAAGCTACCCGTGATGTATTCAATATGCCAAACACAGTAACAACAAGTCTCAACATGGAGACGTTACTGGGCTTCTCGAGCAAATCCACGAACAACGGGAGGAGAGTGTTTGTTTGTTTTTGTGGACTAGTTGTTTATTTTGAATTTTAACTGTTTTAGATGTGTGGAGTATAAATTGGTTTACCTTTTCTGAAGGATGCGGTTTAGTATTAGCCCATTTTTTTTTAATTTCTTTTTTTTTTTTTGCGACTTAATCACTTAATCACTTAACTTCCCGGTTAGTCATCGATTTGCTCGAGCGGGCGCAAGTAACGTCTCCATTTGTCCCTGTCACGTGCTAGTGTAGCCCAATGGTATCTGTTCGCTCTGGGAACATGAAGAGCTTAAAACCGATCGTTCATGATCTTGACGAAGAAGTCTGACCATCTGGTAGGTGGGCAGCCACGCAGTCTTTTGACATCCCGTGGAATCCAGTCGGTAACAGCTCTAGTCCAGCGGCCGTCTTTAAATCTCATTACGTGACCAGTCCATCTGATTTTGGACACCTTGGCAAATGAGACAGCGTCCCTGATCCTTGATCGTCGACAGATGTCGGAACTCCGGATTCTTTCTCTCATTTGAGTGAAATGTGATATTCCAAGCATAGCTCTTTCTATTCTGTGGAATCAAAGAGATGTGCCCGGAGCCAGAGGTTCTTCGTCCTCATAGCTATTTCTTCAACTTTCTTGAAGGCGTTCCAAGCTGCTCTCTTCCTCCTACGAAGCTCGGGTGCCAGGTCATTTGTCATGTTGACTTCTCGACCTAGGTACACATAGCTATTGCATTTGGAGATGGTTGTTCCGTTGAGAGCGAATGGGGCGTCAGGAACGAGGCTGTTTCTCATAAACATTGTCTTCGTAAGATTCAGCTGTAGTCCTACCTTTCCACACTCACGGTCAAAGTCGGCCAGCATTTGTGCCGCTTGGCTGATGTTTGGTGCTATTAAAACAATGTCATCAGCAAAGCGGAGGTGGTGTAGTTGCCGACCATCTATCTTCACTCCCATTCCTTCCCATTCCAGTCATCGCATGATGTTCTCGAGGGTGGCACTGAAGAGTTTCGGTGAAATAGTATCACCCTGCAGAACACCTCTCTTGATATCAACGATCACTTCTTTGTAGAATGGTGAGATCCTGGTAGTGAATCCGCAATACAGATCACAGAGGATCTTGATGTATTGGGCTTGAATGCCCTGGTTGGCTAGGGCTTCAATGACTGCTTCTGTCTCAACAAAATCAAAGGCCTTCTTTAAATCAATGAACGTTAAACAGAGCGGCATCTTGAACTCCCGAGAAACCTCAATGAGCTTGGTTATCGTGTGGATATGGTCGATGGTGCTGAATCCTTTGCGGAACCCTGCTTGCTCGCATGGTTGTCCTTTATCTAGTTTTCTACCAATCCTATTTAGGATGACTCGAGTGAACAACTTGTAGATGACAGACAATAGGCAAATCGGGAGATAGTTGCCAATGTCATGCATGTCTCCCTTCTTGAACAGTAGTACAGTCCTGCTGGTTTTCCATTGGGACGGAACCTTGCATACAGACAGGTAGCGAGTGAAGAGCCGAGCCAGTGTATTGATGAGTACTGACAGCAGGTTCTTCAGGTGTTCAGGTCTGACCTTGTCTGGGCCGGGTGCTGTTCATTTCTTTACTGACGAAATGGCGTGTTGGATTTCGGAAGGGAGAACATTGGGAACGACATATCCGTCCTGTGGAATTTGGTATGTCGGCAAGTGGACATGACTATAGAAGAGATTTGAGTAGAAGTCATGGATAATCTTCTCCATTGCCGTTCTGGAGCATGTGATGGATCCATCAGGACGTCGGAGGGCAGTCATCTTGGTCTTTTAGTTGGTGAAGGACAGGCAGGCGTTACGAGTACTTTTCCCAGCTTCTGCCGCATCTACCAGTACTTCTGCTCTTCTCTCTTTGAGGTCTTCCTTGATCACATTTCTGCTCTGCTTTGCGAGCTCGGACGATCGCTTGCGGTTGCCTGAGGCATGCACCATACCACCCTGGCGAATTAGCTCAAGAGTTTTCGAAGACAGGCATTTTTTTGTGGCTATCTCTCTCTTGGCGTTCCTCGCACATTCATGGAGGTGCTGAACCAGTCTTTTGAAACAACAGTGACATTGGTCAGGCAAAACCGTCGATTGAATATGATGTGGTCTATTTCGTTGTGGAATCGTCCACCGGGAGACTCCCATGTCCAATGTTTAGATTCTGCCTTTTCGAACTGTGAGTTACCATGGATGGTCCTGGTCGACATGATGAACTCAGACAGTCTCTCACCCTGTTCGTTCCATTCTAGGCCATGGGTTCTGATGTGAAGTTCTTCAGCTGATCTTCTCGGTCCTATCAGTTCTTTTTTTTTTGCCATGAGGAAAAAAATTGCAATTTGATGTCCCGTATTTCATTTTTGGTTCTGTTGTTTTGGCCAGTGGAGTCAGATCACTGAGTTCCAGAAAATCTCAGGCTGCCTCACATCTCCCCAGATTCCAGGACTCCACCTCACACTGGACGCCTGCAAAGACAAAGACATCCTGGTCAGGAAATTCATAATCCTTCTGTTCCTCTTACTCAGCTTCACTCAGATGCTCTTTTCTTGATTCTTTAGCTCCAGAGACTACAGAAGGAGATCCCAGCTCAGCCTAAACTCCATGCTGAGCCCAGGACCAGCGAGGAATTCCTGTGCTAACTCTTGTGCCAGAGTTGGGGACTGAGTTGGGCTGGTTTTCATCATCAGATTAAGGGTTTAATTTGCATTTCTTCTTTAGATTTAGCAAGTTATGGACTGGGAATTTACAGAGAAGGCAGGTCCATGTTGTAGAACATGTGCCCTGGAGTAGTTAGGTGTTCATGACAATTTCCAAAATTTGTGATTTCTGAGTACTTGATTACTTTGTAATGAACACTTCATTTAACTCATTGATTTACTACTTCCTGTTTTCAGAAACGTTATGTACAGAATTTCACTAATTTTATATATGAAAGCTATACTCAGAAACAGAAATAACTTTGTAATGCATTAAAGATACAGATTAGAAAGAATAATCCCAAGAATTTAGACATAAATGCTCTTCTGAACCATCCTCCATCATAACTGTACTTGTGTATTTCAGTGTATCACTGTCATCCTGTTCATCGATTTCCTCGAGCAGGCACCAGTAATGTCTCCTTCTTCCTAGCCCTGAGATTTTAGAAAGTGCCATATTCGAGGCTCTTTCTTGGTCAGGGGAATGAGACCCATCGTTGTTACTGGTTTTTGGCATATTGAATACTTCATGGGGAGTTTGCTAGACTCTGCCTTCAGGGCAGGATACTTTCTGTAGCCTGCCGGGTTCTCCATCTTACTATCTAAGAACTAGATAGTAAGATGTCTTCCAGGAGCTGGGTTTTATAGTCTCTGGGTCTTGGCCATTGATGGGATTACACGGCACTGGGGGCAGTTGGTGGGTGTAACGCCTACCTACTGAAACATGGGGAATCGGGGTGGAGGAGGTCCAGTCCTGATCTGAGCAGTCTTGGAGATCTTAGCCCCGAGTCCCGCATGACTGGGTTCCTCTGCCGGTTCTTTCATTTGTGAGGCTCGTCCAAAAGTGTAGAGAGTGGTCTCAGCATGGCTGTGGCTTGTTCTGGAGGTCTTCGGCTGCCAGGTCTCTGCTCGCGGCGGGGAGGGAAATTCAACACCCCCCCCTCCAAGAGGCCCCGGTGAAGACAGCCAGGAGCAGCGACAGGAGACTTGCGTATTTAAAGTTTGTAAAATCTCCTCTATTAAATCCAATGTGACGTGATTTTTCTGTATCTGTTAACCTTGAAGTTGTTAGAGAAAATAATCAGGGTCCACTCAGTTGCACTGAGATGATACACATCATTTGACCTATGTTCCTGCTCCTCCTATTTACCCATACATACAGTTGTTTGTAAAAAGTGTATGTATGTATGAGGAGATTTCTATATTAAACTGAAAAAAAAACATTGGCAGAAATTTTCAGATTCTGGGTATCAAGAGATCTTCACTGATCTATTTCCAGTGACCAAAATAAGAGAAACAAATATAAGCAGGTTGACTAAAGGAAACATGAAAATTCCTTTCATGGCATAAGAAACTTGGGCTAAAATGGAAAGTCACACAGCTGATTTGGAGTAGATATTAACTCATAGTGCTTCAAATGAAAGACTAGTATCCAAAATCTATAACGCAGTCACTCAATAATAACCCCATCTCGAAAGTGGGAAGGGGAGACTGACATACCATTCTGCAAAGAAGGCAAGTAGATGGCTAATCAGATGGTGGAAAAGTAATAGTTCATCACTTAGTATTAGGGTAACACAAAGCAACGAGTATCACCTTACATCTGTGGCAATGGCATGTATCTCCCAAACCTGAACATGTTAGTGTGAGTGTGGCATATAGTTATACTCAGTGGAATTCTATGCAATCAAATGGAAAATAAAGTAATGCTCCTCATAACACCTTCGATAAGGATGGTGGGCATGATGATGAGCTAAATAAGCCAGTGGAGAAAAGGACAAATAGAGGATAATTTCACTTGTTTATGTAAAGAAACAAATCAGAGGGGCAGAAGAGGGTTGGACGTTTGCCTTGCTCTTGGCTGATCCAGATTGGATCCCCAGCACCACAAATTGCTCCCAGAGTCTCCCTGGAATGATTTCTCAGCCTACAGAGCAGGAGGAAGCCTTGAGTACTGTTGTGTGTGGCCCTGAAACAAAGACACAAATATATAAATAAATAATGAAAGAAACAAATCAAGGGAATGAACGCTATCAATTGTTAATGCTCCTTCATAAGGAGATACAGGCCTGAGAGTACAGATTTGGGGTGAGGGGAAAAAGATGTCGAAATGACCCAGGGACGAGAACAGAGGATCTGGAGCACAGGGGTGATGCTAAGGGAGGTGACAGTGTACACGGAAACTGCAGCTTCCAATCAGGGAAGAATAAGGGGATGGAGGGAGGGAAGAGAGTGCAGATGGCAGATGAAATAGGATCAGGATATGGGAACTTGGTAACCGTGGTGTGCAGTAACTGTACACTGATACTGTAAACTGACATTTTAAGAAATTTTATCACCTACGTTACAGCTAACAAAATTTAGTCTGTTAAAGTCTGCACAAAGATCTTGTTCACAGCACTGGCACTGTGCACCCATTGCCACAGAGCAGGAGAGATTGACTGTATCAGCATATTGAGCTTGTTTCTCCACACATGGATGTGAAGCTGGAATTTGCTCATTAACTGACTGTTATAAAGATACTCAGACTCATTTTATAAATTTAGAAGAAGACAAGTTGATGGCATTATGAAAAAAATAACAGAATAATGTTAGGAAACATCTAAGAAACAAGTATCTTCCCCACATGGCAGAGTCTGGCAAATTTCCCGTGTCATAGTCCATATGCCAAATACCAGTAACAATGATGGGTCTCATTTTCCTAATCCTGAAAGAGCATTGAATATGGCTCTTTTAAGATCTCAGGGCTGGGAAGAGGGAGACGTTACTGGTGCCTGCTCGAGGCAATCTACAAACAACAGGATGATCGTGACCTCATAGAACTGAAGTGCCAAACTCAAAATAAAGGTGTGAAAATTCAGATGCTGTTTTAATTTACCACTATAGAGCAAACTACTCTTGTGCCTTTGTCCTCTGTCCTTCAGGGTGAGTCTCGAAAGGTAAGACAGACTCTGTGGCATATCCTGGTTGCAAGTTATCCTCAAAAGCCTTGACCAAGGAAATAGTCTCAAAGTTTTTTAATTCAGTTTTTAAAAATATGTGGTGGGGAGAGGAGCGGAGGTGGTAGGCCACAACTGATTTATTTCAGACTCTGTGTTCAGAGAACCACTCTTGTGGGGATCAGGGTTTGTGTGTTGGAGGAGACAGAATTATCTCCAGGTTGATCGGTCCAAAAGCACGGGAAGGCCCTGTCCACTGTGCCATCTCTCTGGCCACAGTTTGGCCATTTTTGAACACAATATCTGCTCCACTCCCCCAGTACTTTACTCCAGATACATGAACCATTTTTTCTCATAATACTTAGAAGAATTAGACAGCTTGAAAACAGGACTGGGATACTCACACAGCTGTGGCCACAGGGTTATCAGGCAACCAGCAATTACACTTAAAGCATGACACAGTGATGGTTATTTTCTACTTACTCTTGCCTAGAGCACAGCCCTGAGAGTTTTTTAATCTGGTCTGCTTTAGAAACCCTTTAGATAGTCTCAGAACACTCAGTTGATCACCCCAGTTTTGGCCTCATTATTAAGGGGACAGTGCCCCACTGAATGCCTGGAGGTGTGGAGTTCTCCCTAGCACTGCCTCTTGGCCACTAGAGGACATTGGACCTGTAGAGTGTTCCCCAAGCCCCATCTTCTCTGACATTTCTAAGAATAACATAGATTAATGAGCCCTGATTTGTTGGTTCCCAATAGTTTGAGATTGGGAAAGAGATATCTCTGGTGTCAGCAATACCTCAACCTTGCCTCTGCCACAAAGCATCAAGGTCAGTGCTCCAGTAGCTTCTTTCAGTCATAACAGTCACCTGATTCTCTCTGTCACCTGCTACTTAGTGCACACAGGCATCCTTCCTCAGCCTCTCTGGACCACTGCTCTCCTAATAAACTGTCATATGACGAAGGTTCTATGGCCCATGTGGGAAGCTATGTCTCAGCCATGCTGCACTCATAATCCTTTGAGCATCTACTTCCCAAGACAGATAGACCACCTCCTTGTTCTTGGAGTCCCTGTGGTTACAAGATAACTACATGAAGGTACATGGGGGTCCAAGCATTTGATCAATGATCTCTTCAAGGTGGAGGTTTCCCCAGTTCCACAGAGATGCTCCTCACTTCACGATGAAACCTCATCAGGGAAGACAGGGCATGGATCCAACTATCTGGGATTTTTGACTCATCACCTTAGAGAGGAGAGGATTTCCTGAGACTCTAGAGAGGGCAGAAAACATGACCCCAGTTTCAGCCAAAACATTTCCTTTCTTCCAGTCATTTCGAATGTGAGCCGAGGGTCCCCTGCGAAAATGTTGAACACCGGAGTGTGTGTGCCTTGGGCCTCCCTGGAACATGAAACTGAAAGTCTCCTCCAGGCACTGGGTGAGGGGAACTGAGCTTCCTGTCTGTCCCAGGACACAGGTGGATGGTTAGACCTGAGTCAGGCTGGGAGACTCCCCAACAGTTCTGCTCACCAGGGAGCACTTCCTGTCCCAGTGGCCTGTCTGTGTGCAGCTGGGACAACCATTCTGTGCCCCTGGCACTTGGTGCGGGGCTGGGGAGATTGGAACAGTTTCAAGTCTTGGAGTTCGGGAAATCTGATGTTGTGAGGATTCAGAGATTGAATTCAGGGCTAAAGCCCCTTCCTCCAGAACTCAACTTTGTGGATCAGTTCTCCTATTGCGCTGCTCTTAGCCCTTGTTGCTACCATGCTGTGTATCTTTTAAGCTGGATATTATGAGACAGATCATCTGTATCTCACCCTTTCCATGATGACTGGTTCACTGAGCATGTTCACAATCATGATCATCCTCTTGTTGTTGATTGCCTCGAGCAGGTACCAGTAACGTCTCCTTATTCTTAGACCTGAGATTTTAAAAGAGCCGTATTAAATGCTCTTTCAGGGCTAAGAGAATGAGACCCATCATTATCACTGGTATTTGGCATACTTAGTATGACACGGAAAGTTTGCCAAACTCTTCTGTGCAGGCAGGATACTTTCAGTAGCCTGGCGGGTTCTCCAAAGTAAAAACGAGATAAGATGTCACGCGGCCTCGAATGTGGCCACATACTTCTGGGAGCTGGATTTTATTGTCTCTGGGTCTTGGCCGTTGAGGGGACCACCTGGCGCCAACAGCAGATGGTGGGTGTAACGCCTACCTACTGGAAGATGGGGGATCTGGGTGGAGAAGGCCCAGTACCGATCCGAGCAGGCTTGGAGATCTGAGCCCCAGTACCCGCATGCCTGGGTTCCTCTGCCGGTTCCTTCATGCATGAGGCTTGTCCGCACGTGTGGAGAGTGGTCTCAGCATGGCTGTGGATGGTTCTGGAGGTCTTCGGTTGCTGGGGCTCTGCTTGGGGCGGGGAGGGAAACTCAACCCACCCCCCTACAAGGGGCCCCAGTGAGGACAGCCAGGTGTGGGAGCAGGAGACTCCGCATGATATCCTCTAGTTTTTCCTACATTTAAGAGAGTTGAGTGATTTTCATCTCAGTAATCATGGTAAAGCCAATAGAGGGTAGCCAGGATTAGGACTCTTTCCAGGTGTTCCTCATGCATGTAAAATTTATGAATTAAATGTCTTCAGAACAATTCCCCAGACTTTCTGGATTCAGTTGGAAGTGTGTAGCACTAGGAGAGTGCATAGTGGCTCTCACAACAAGAGAGCATAGTGTCCCTGACGACATTTCCCTTGTCCGCCCAGGATTATGGGGGGCCTGGGCCGCTCTTCCAGTCAGGGCAGCCCAGGCCATGTGGCAGACGGTGGACGAAGCGAGGGCCAAGATGGTTGATTGATCAGATGCTATTTATTCCATTCTCATACCCCTTCACTCCTGTCTCTTTCTCTTCTTATCTCACAGGCCCCAATCTGGAACCCCTGGGCCTTCTCCCTCTGGCTCTGGCTCTGATCCCCAGCCCACTCTTAAGTCTAGTTAAATCCCAAAACCATAAGGGGCTGGGCTTACAAAATTTGCGTGTTTACAATCAATAGGGTTAAATTTCTCTCCCTCAGGGTATGCTGCTTCTAGGACAGATTCTCTTTCAGCAGGAATCCCATGGGTGTGTTTCTCCTCTCCTTGTCCAACAAACATATGAGCATTCATAATATTAATCATTTTGTATGGACTCAGTAAGAGATGCATTAAGTATATAGAATTGCTCCCCTGGGGTCATCTCGATCTCAGACTACAGTGCTCAGACCAGATTAGTCTTTTCTATCTCTAGTAGGGTCCTAGTCTCATCGTGACTTTTGGATCTTGACAGCATTTGTCTATGATCAAACTCTTAACTTATACTTAATAATTGTGACACCATGGCCAGGCCCATCTCGATGCCAGGGTAGCACATAGCTTACTGCTTACCCTGATTCCATCCAGTTCCTCTTTGGGACCCTGCTTTGGGGGGCACTAGGAAGTGAGGGTAACTGAGGCTTAAGTTGAGAAAACAGATGCCCGGAAATAAATAATATCGAAGCCAATTAAATCCCATGTTACAAAAGCATAATATTAATTGTCTTCTTGTGTCTATACAAAAGAACATTGCTTTAAAGCAAACTATACAAAAGACTTAAGGAGAGGGGAAAAGCAATATTAACTTTACAAATTCAGTGTCCTTCAAAGAACTGACCTTACAAATTAACAGAAACTGGTTAGGGAAATAAGCTGATTAACTGGTTAAGGAAGAGAGCATAGAGAAGTGGTTACATATAAACAAAAAAATGGGAGTGACTCGCTAGTACTGTCATGGGTGTGACCCGATAAACTAAGAACCTTGTGGCAAGGGAGAAAGGACAAAGCAATGTTATCCTACAGAGAGTGGTTGGTGATTTGAGAACATGGCATTCCCATGTGTCACTTGGAGTTGTCACTACACACAGAGGACAGTGGGGAGACTGAGAATAATCTGAAACTCCAGAACTGTAGGTGGCAGTTCAGTCACCAAGGAGCCCCATCTAGGCGACTGCTCTGTGCAGAGACAGGAAGGGTGCATTGAGAAAAATCCTCGAGGTTTGATTTCTGGTCTTCCCTGTACCAGGAATGTGTCTGTGCCTTTCTGCTCTACCACAGTGACAATCCAGGCTGCTCTTTTGGTTAGGCCCCTGCTTCTGTGCTCTGCATTGAACTTGGTTGGAACTTTCGCCCATATTGTGCTCTTTGTGCCGTAAGGAATTGAAGTCATCCTGATTCGTATGTGTTCAATGTTCTTCTAGGAGAGGGAATGAAAATACTCTTATACCAGATATGAGCATTTTTTCCTGTCATTGGGAAGGGTTTTGCTAATTTTTGTATATTGACCATTTTGATAAATTTGTAACAGTTTTCAAAGTACAGGTATGAATCTTGGATTCTGCATAAGAAGTAAAGGTCATAGTCCAACTACGGAAGCACATATATTCATTCCCAGTAATACTGTGGTCTGCATGACTCATAGCCCCTCTCGTTATGAAGCTGTCTGAGGCTTCCCCGTGGACACTGATAGGAGACCTACATATACACATATATGTATATATATATATATATGAATCACAAATCACGACCATCCAGTTATCCGTCGATTGCCTCAAGCAGGCCCCAGTAACGTCTCCTTCATCCTAGCCCTGAGATTTTTAAGAAAGTGCTATATTCAAGGCTCTTTAGGAGAATGAGAGCCATCATTGTTACTGGTATTTGGCATATTGGGTACGCCACGGGGAGTTTGCCAGACTCTGCTGTGTGGGAAGGTTATATTCGGTAGCCTGCCAGTTTGTCCAAAGTAGGAATGAGATAATAAGATGTCATAATAAGACATCATATATATATATATATATATATATATATATATTTCTGTTTTCCACTCATATAGTCTGGAGCGATAGCACAGCGGTAGGGCGTTCGCCTAACAAGCGGCCAACATGGCCAACCCGAGTTCTCGGAGAGCCCGGCAAGCTACCGAGAGTATTCGATATGCCAAACACAGTAACAACAAAGTCTCCAATGGAGACGTTACTGGGCCCGCTCAAGCAAATCGACGATCAACGGGAGGGTCTTTACCTTTACCTTTACTCATATAGTCTATACATTTGTACATGGATATATGATCATGTATATATGTTCTCGATATCAACTGAGAGAAAGTGATACATTGTGAATTGTGATTCTTTTTTCCCAGATTGCAAGACATGCACAAAATTAATGTCTCACTCAATCACTATCACGGTATCAATGTTATCCCATTGTTCATTGATTTGCTCAAGCGGGGACCAGTAATGTCTCTATTCGTCCCAGCCCTGAGATGTTAGCAGTCTTTCCTTATGCTTCCTTCCCTCCAGTAGCATATTGGAGGCTCTTTCAGGGTCAGTGGAATAAGACCCATTATTGTTACTGTTTTTTGCATATTGCATATACCACAGGGAACTTGCGAGGCTCTGTCATGGGATGTCTCACTCAGTACTGTATATTTCCCAGGAATATTGGTCATTCAGCAAGGTCACACCCCAGGTAAGCTCAGCTGGGATGCATGACCCAGGGTTGGAGGGAGCAGCCCCTGAGGCCTCGCTCTAAATCCTTTCTGCTGGTACATGCTACTGCCAGCCCTCCTGGGCACACTCCAAACTGTGTGTCTGTGCTTGGGTCATGACCTTCACCTGAGCTGGGTTGAGATGCCTCCAGCATCAGGACTTCACAGACCCTGAACCTGACCATTTCCTTACAACCACGTGATAGAAGAAATGTGGCCCTGATCTCTTTCATAGAGAGTCATCTTCTTCACTGTCTATTGTTCATTGGCATTATTCTAGCTCAGAAATATAGAGATATGAAGATGTACAAAGGGCAGGGCTGCACAGAAACTCAAGAATAGGGTCTGGCCACCACGAGGAATTCATCTCAGAGAAATGGATTTCTTGCAGAGACAGAATTTCAAACAAAATGTGGAGCAATGGGGTTCTGCCATGGGTAGACCTGAAGTTCAGAAACCTGCAATGACCCCAGCACAAACTTCCACATGGTTCTTACTGTACCATCTGGGGTGCTCTGCACAAAATCCTAGAAGAAAATATGAATAACACTAGATGTTCTAGAGAGAGGCCATCATCCTCTTGGCTGTTGCTGAAGGACAGAGAGATCCTGAGCCTTTCCCTCAGATGAAGCCTGGCCATGTGAGCCCCATTCAATGTCTGAGACCCTGATTCTCTGGGGAGGAAGTCAAGAAGATCAGCGTCCCTGTCATCTCCTCACCCGGCACAGTTGCCTCCCCCTCAGTTTTCTGACATGTTCAGGATATGATTGTCACACTGTGTCTCGCACAGTAATACATGGCCGTATCCTCAGTGCTCAGCCTGCTCAGTTCCATGTAGGCTGTGTCCTTGGACTTGTCCGCAGTGAGCGTGAGTCTTCCCTGGAACTTTTGTGCGTAGTTTGTAGCACTATTACCAGGGTCTATCCTTCCCATCCACTCGAGCCCTTGTCTCGGGGCCTGCCGCACCCAGTGCATCCATCTGCTGGTGAAGGTGTATCCGGATGCCTTGCAGGAGATCTTCACTGATGTCCCAGGTTTTCCCACCTCAGGCCCCGACTGCACCAGCTGTACCTGGGAGTTCACACCTGTGGACAACAGACAGGAGTGGGTGGACTCCACTTGACTGGCCCCATTCCCTCAGCCCAAGGCATGGGGACGCTTACCTGCAGCCACTGCCACCAGGAAGAGAATTCTCCAGGTCCAGTCCATGGTGGGGAATGTGCACTCAGGGGCTTCTGAAGGTGTGGGTGTGCCTGCTGTGTGAGGGTGTCAGGACACAGGCATATCTGTATTTAACTTAGTGTCCCTCGCATAATTTGCATATTCATTAGGAGGGAGAACTCATAGCTGACGGCTTGGTCCAACCTTTGAAGGGGCTGGTGGAAGCGACCGGGTCGATCCTGAAAGGGAGTGAAGAGGTCCACGTTCTGACTCTTGTTTGAGGAGATGAGTCCCTGCCCTGTCCAGGGAGTCTTTGCACACAGAGCTCCCCCTCAGAGACCAAGCCCTGTAAGGACCTTCCCCTTCGGGCTCCCCACATATGTATGACCTGGACACATCTGGACACACCGGGGCTCTGGGGATATTTCTGGGATCCTGTAACTCCCCAAGTCATACTACAATGAGACTACAAAACCATCCTAATGCCCCTGAGGTTTCCATTGGGGATATTAAGAAGTCAAGAAACACCCCCTGTATACAAGTTTTACTGCCTTATCAATATGATATATGTTCCTCCCCAAACCGTTATTATGCACAATTTAACCTTCTGAGCAATAGCACAGCGGTAGGGCGTTTGCCTTGCACGCAGCCAACATGACCGACCTGAGTTAGATTCCTCCGCCCCTCTCGGAGAGCCCGGCAAGCTACTGAGAGTATCTCGCCCGCACGGCAGAGCCTGGCAAGCTCCCCGTGACGTATTCGATATGCCAAACACAGTAACAACAAAGTCTCCAATGGAGACGTTACTGGGCCTGCTCGAGCAAATCGATGATCAACGGGAGGGCCTTTTTATACTTTCTTTTGTTTTGGTTTTCTCAACAAAGAAAAATTTAGTTTTCTGGGTTTTTTAAAAATGTTTTTATTATATTTTAATTAAATCTCTGTGAAATAGACCCTTAAAAAAATGTTCGTGATTTGATTTCGTTAACACAATATTCCTGTTTTTGAAGAGAAACCTTTTTAATCTCTGCACCCCTTCAGGCCTGCAACTCTGGTCTTGAGTCTTGGCGCCCCCTGCAGCCCAGTCCCCACCCTGCAGGGAGAGTTTCTGCGCTCTCCGGGGCTTTAGCCTCTTTTTTTTTTTTAAATTTTTATTAGTGAAACACTATGAGGTACAGTTGTAGATTCACAAATTTTTGTGCTTGGGTTTCAATTATACAATGATCAGGGCTTTAGACTTTGGTGTCTCTAATACAGGATTGAATCCTGGGACTTCAGTTCAGAAACCTTGTTCACGAGTCATATTCTTTTCTGGACATTTTGTTTTGGTTTTGAGCCATACCTGGCAGTTCTGAGGGCATACTTCTGGCTCTGTGCTCTGGAATTGCTCAGGTAGATGCATCCTAGGAAAACATTGGCAAATCAAGTAGTTACAGATCTAACAATTGAAAGGTGACACTGAGTGTTCTTTGCTGAGATTATGTAAAAGTAATACAATAAACACTTAATCACTTCACTTAACTTCCCGTTAGTCGTCGATTTGCTTGAGCGGGAGCCAGTAACGTCTCCATTTGCCCCTGTCGCGTGCTAGTGTAGCCCAATGGCATCTGTTCGCTCCGGGAACATGAAGGGCCTCAAACCGATCGTTCATGATCTTCACAAAAAAGTCTGACCATCTGGTAGGTGTGTGTCCACGCGGTCTCTTGACATCCCGGGGAATCCAATCAGTGACAGCTCTAGTCCAAAGGATATTCGGCGAATATCCTTTCCCATTCTGTAGACTGTCTTTGTATTTTGGTCACTGTTTCTTTGGAGGTGCAGAAGCTTCTTAGTTTAAGATAGTCCCATTTATCTATCTCTGTTTTCACTTCCTCGGCCAGTGGCGTGGCATCTTTGAAGATACCATTAGCTTCATCATTAATCATCAGAGAGATGCAGATCAAAACCACAATGAGATACCATCTCACACCTCAGAGACTGGCCCACATTCAAAAGAACAAAAGCAACCAATGCTGGCATGGATGTGGCGATAAAGGGACACTCCTTCACTGTTGGTGGGAATGTCCACTGGTTCAGCCCTTCTGGACAACAGTATGGACGGTTCTCAAAAAATTAGAAATTGAGCTCCCATTTGACCCAGCAATACCACTCCTGGGAATATATCCCAGAGGGGCAAAAATGTATAGTCGAAGAGACATCTGCACTTGTTTGTTCATTGCAGCACTCTTTACAATAGCCAGAAACTGGAAGAAACCTGAATGCCCAAGAACAGATGACTGGTTAAAGAAACTTTGGTACATCTACACAATGGAGTACTATGTAGCTCTTAGAAAAGATGAAGTCATGAAATTTGCCACGCCGTCAACGGTGTCGCCCGCGTAGCAACCAGCTAAGGTGACCTGGGCCTGGTCCAGGTCCCGCGGGAAAGGGAGGTTCGCGACCTTTGGGTCTATGCCTCCGGCGCCCCCTTTTTCTTATCCTGCTTTGTGTGCTTCTGTGGCACTTTGGTATGTGGCTCTTCTGCATCCCGGATGGAGTTTATAATGGTTGCCTGCCAATTTTACTTATAAGTTAGGTATTTAGAATTAATAGGTAGAAGCTTTGTAGTTATAGTTTGCTTTTAATCATTGTGAAATCTGTAGGATACTAAGGAGATGTTAGGTTCGACAAAGGTCAGGAGTCATAGTGAAACCAAACAATAACAGGAGCCAGAAAAACCGCCAAATATTGTGGCTGAAACAATTAGATCCTTAGCATACAGTACAGCCCTTAATTTCAAGCAAGGGTGCCTAACATAAAAGAAAACAATAAGTTACCGTATGAGAGAATGAGGGACATTGTGAAACCTCTATCCCCCCATACAAAAACTGATTCAAGCACATACATCCTGGAGTTTATTAACAGAAAAACAAAGTGTTGCAAACCAATATATGGGAAGGTCCGAGACCCTTCCTGGATTGTGATGTGTGGTTAAGACCCTGTCAGATGAAAACAAAAGTTGCTGAAGAAAAACAATGATAGAGAACTCTGTAGAAAGGGGAACCATGGTTAGACATTAAATCCTGTGTAATCACTGTAAAGAATTCATAGGTAAATGTTTTGTCCTAATTTGAAGCAGGAAGTGTATTAAGAAAGTGTTTTTGTCCCTCGATATTTTTTGGAATATGTCACCTATAAGTAACCACGATATGATGTAATGTCCGATTGTATTTTGGCCCTTTGTTCTATGATTTTGCCTTGACTGTATAAAAAAGGAACCCTGTGCTCAGTAAAATCGCAGCAGCACTCAACCTCACTTGTGTTGGTGTCTGTCTGTCATCGCCGAATCTCCTGCTTTCCTGTAAACCTTCTCCCACGTCCCTCAGCCTGGTGGTTCCCGACCGAGCCAGTCTGCGGCAGAAATTTATATACAAGTGGTACAATATGGAAAGTATCATGCTAAGCAAAATGAGTCAGAAAGAGAGGGATAGACATAGAAAGATTGCATTCATCTGGGGGATATAAAGTAACAAAGTATGAGATTAATACCCAAGAATAGCTGAGATCAGCACCAGGAGGATTACCCCATAACTTAGAGGCCAGCCGGGTATCCTAGAGGAAAGGGCAGTTCAGATAGAGAAGGGAGCACCAAATAAAGGATGTTTGGAGGATCCTCCCAGGAGGGGAGATGCATGTCGAAAGTAGACTATGGACTGAACATGTTTGCCACTCAATGCCTCTTTTGCAGACCACAACACCCAAACGGAGAGAGAGAACACAGGGGATTGCCCTGCCACAGTGGCAGGGGGGGATGGGGGGATGGGGGTGGGAGGGATATTATCCATGGTGGTGAAAAACGGGCACTGGTGGAGGGATGGGTATCTGATCATTGTATAATTGAAACCCAAGCACAAAAAAATTGTAAATCTACAACTAAAAAAAAATAAATAAAAAAAAAAAACAAGAATACTATACAACTGTTAGAAAAAAAAAAAAAGAATGGTGAGATCCTGGTAGTGAATCCGCAACACAGCTCACGGAGGATCCTGATGTATTGGGCTTGAATGCCGTGATTGGCTAGGGCTTCCATGACCGCTTCCGTCTCAACAGAATCAAAGGCCTTCTTTAAATCAATGAACGTTAAACAGAGCGGCATCTTGAACTCCCGAGAAACCTCAATGAGCTTGGTTATCGTGTGGATATGGTCGATGGTGCTGAATCCTTTGCGGAACCCTGCTTGCTCGCATGGTTGTCCTTCATCTAGTGTTCTGCCAATCCTATTCAGGATGACTCGAGTCAACAACTTGTAGATGACAGGCAATAGGCAGATCGGGCGATAGTTGCCAATGTCATGGATGTCTCCCTTCTTGAACAGTAGTACGGTCCTGCTGGTTTTCCATTGGGACGGAACCTTGCATTCAGACAGGTAGCGAGTGAAGAGCCGAGCCAGTGTATTGATGAGTACTGAAGGCAGGTTCTTCAGGTGTTCAGGTCTGACCTTGTCTGGGCCGGGTGCTGTTTGTTTCTTTACCGACAAAATGGCGTGTCGGATTACGGAAGGGAGAACATTGGGAACGACATATCCATCCTGTGGAATTTGGTATGTCGGCAAGTGGAGATGGCTATCGAAGAGATTTGAGTAGAAGTCATGGATAATCTTCTCCATTGCCATTCTGGAGGATGTGATGGATCCATCAGGACGTCGGAGGGCAGTCATCTTGGTCTTATAGTTGGCGATGGACAGGCAGGCGTTACGAATACTTTTCCCGGCTTCTGCCGCATCTACCAGTACTTCTGCTCTTCTCTCTTTGAGGTCTTCCTTGATCGCATCTCTGAACTGCTTTGCAAGCTCGGACGTTAGCTTGCGGTTGCCTGAGGCATGCGCCAAACCATGCTGGCGAATTAGCTCAAGAGTTTTCGAAGATAGGCGACTTTTTGTGGCTATCTCTCTCTTGGTGTTCCTCGCACATTCATGGAGGTGCTGAACCAGTCGATCGTATTCCTCGTCAATGTCAATGGCATCTTCCCATGTTGCCGCAATAGTACCAAAGAGTTCCCAGTTGGTGGTCATTTTGGGAGTTCTCTTTTTGAACTTTGCAGCCCTTTCTCCCCGCTCTGTGAAGTAGAATTTTGCACGAAGGAGATGGTGGTCCGATCTCGTTCGAAATTTTGGGACAACAGCGACATCAGTCAGGCAAAACCGTCAATTGAATATGATGTGGTCTATTTTGTTGTGGAATCGTCCACCGGGAGACTCCCATGTCCATCGTTTAGATTCTGCCTTCTGGAACTGTGAGTTACCATGAATAGTCTTGGTCGACATGATGAACTCAGACAGTCTCTCACCCTGTTCGTTCCATTCTAGGCCATGTGTCCCGATGTGATGTTCTTCAGCTGATCTTCTCGGTCCTATCTTGGCATTAAAATCACCCACAATGATCTTGCAGAAGGTTTGGTCTTCTTTATAGAACTTCTCTAACTCCATGTAGAACTTCTCGATTTCTCTTTCATCATAATGAGATGTTGGTGCGTAGACAACGAAGATAGAAACTGCAGGCAGTGAGCCACATCTATTCAAATGTAAATGTCCGATTCGGATTGTTAGGCATTCGAATGAATCAATGCTCTTGGCCAAGTTTGTGTTGACAAGAACACCGACACCTCCAACACCTCTTTTATAGCATGTTCCGAGATACAATTCTTCTCCAGTGTCGAAAACGGCATGGTGAGATTTGTGCCTTCTTGTCTTGGTCAGACCAAGGATGTCGTACTTGATCATTCGCGCTTGTACCATCAGGTCCTCGATGGATGCATCTGATGCTAGCGTACGTGCATTGAAAGTACAGACGATCTTTTTTGTCTTCCTTCGTTGTGGCAGCCTAGGTCGGCCTTGAGATTTTGTCGGCCTCTCGTTTCTCATCCTTCTCAGTGCTGCTATGTCGGTGAAGCCTTCAGGGTCAGGTGAATGAGACCAGTTGTAGTTACTGGTTTTGGCATATCGAATACACAACGGAAAGCTTGCCAGGCTCTTCCGTGCGGGCGGAATACTCTCGTTAGCTAGCCAGTCTTTCCCAGAGGGATAGAGGCTTTTGGGGCCACACTCCAGGATGCTTTCCAGACCCGCGCGTCAGCTCCGGCCGAGACCCAGTCATGACTGAAGACCCACAGAACAAGATAAGCGGAACTCTCTGAGACCTTGGACTCCAGACTCAGCGGACCCAGGGACAGAGCTTCTCTGCTTGCTCCCACCACCACAGCCGTCGCCACACTCCAGGACGCTTTCCGGACCCGTGCGGCAGCTCCGTCCAAGACCCACGCACGACTTAAGACCCACAGAACAAGATAAGCGGAACTCTCTGAGACCTTGGACTCCAGGCTCGGCGGACCCAGGGACAGAGCTTCTCTGCTTGCTCCCACCACCACAGGTGACAAAGGGATTCTAATCAGGAGCCCCACCCTACCCTGCCCTGTCTGCTTCCATCAACCACCCAGGGATCAAATTGTGCACAGGAGACCCACCCTACCCAGATAAATACCCCACTGGCAGACTTCCACTCTCGACACTACTTCCACTGCCCAGCCGTCACCACACTCCAGGATGCTTTCCGGACCCGCGCGGCCGCAAGCGGCCGCGCGACACATCATAGGACACTAAATACCCATCTTCTGGAATTGTCGTACCATATTTGATAGGGTTCAAATATGGTAACAATAAACACTTAATTCAGTCAAATAAAAATAGTAAAAACTATCAAAATTAAAGAGGATTTAAGTAAAGACTTTAATATAAACAAAGGTATATTAAACTGGTTAAATTTATGAAGACTTTTTCAAAACCCAGGCATAAGTCAAACACAGCTGCCAACAAGTTTATTTTATAACTACATTAATAGGACAAATATAAGTAAATACATTAATAGCACTGTGGCACTGTCTTGCCTTTGTTCATCAATTTGACCGAGCGGGTACCAGTGAGGTCCCATTGTGGGACTTGTTTTTACTGTATTTGGCATATCAAATATGACACGGGTAGCTTGCCAGTCTTTGCGATGTGGGTGAGATACTCTCGGTAGCTCGCCGTGCTCTCCTAGAGGCACGGAGGACAGTGGGCCACATGTAAGGCAAACGCCCTATCGCTGTGCTATTGCTCCAGCCAACTCTCGCCTGACCACTCATGCAGTTTAATCAGGTAAAGCGCATGATCTTGGGGAGGGGGGGTGGAAACGATGTCAACCTATTCGCCCAAGTAAGAATGAAACTCATCGCAAAGCGGCACTTAGGGTCTGAAATCGTAGGACAGGGTCAGCATGGAGCTGCTTCCCGATCTGGCCCCTCCAGTATTTACTCACTGGCCAGGCTCGCTGCAGCATCCAGGGCTGACACCCACCAGGGGTTGGGCAGTATCTGCAGGTGCGGGGCGAACGTCCCCAGGTCTGATCTTTGGTCCTGGGCCCCCGAGTTCAGGAGTCGTGTCCTCTGGCCGTGTCGGGGTGGCTGCACGAGCTGCGAGGCCCCACGGATGGTTCCCGTGCGACCCGGCTGGGGGACTCCCTCGGCCAGCTCAGTGGGGAGACTGGCCTGCCGCAGGCCCCTGCCCCCGCCTCCTCGGCGTTCGAGGTTGCTCTCGGTCCCCAGGGACAGCGCGTCCAACGAGAGACCCGGGCTTGGCCCCCACACACTCCCTGTGAGCCAAAGTGAAAAAGGGCGTGGGTAGGACACGTGGATCCCCTGCTGTTGGCTAGCACTGTGGCCACACTATGGGTCCTGCCTGTGTGACCCCACGGGCGGGAGGCCCAGGCCCAGCCTCTGGCCACCCCAGCCTCCGTCCCAGGTCGGGCCGCTGCGCGTCTCCCCTCCTGTGGTGGTTCCGGCCCTGCTTGGCCCAGAGTTACCTGCGGCCCATCCAGTCCCGCCTTGTCCTTCCCACCCGCCGGCACCAACCTCCTGGGCCTTTTGCGTAGGAATGAATACGATAAAATAGTTAAGCTTTATTGGACACATGACTTGAACTCTGACTTTTTCAGTGATGCACAAGAATATTCTTTAAAGAGATTTATTAGAGAAATGCAAGGGGGGGAGAGAGAAAGCTAGAGAGAGAGAGAGAGAGAGAGAGATGTGAGAGGGAGGGTAGAAGGGAGGGAGCAGCCAGTACCTGACCGCAGGAGCTCCGGAATGATCTGGAACCTCTGCTCCTGCTGCCAGCCCCCAGGAGCTGTTTCCTGGTCCAGGGGCAAAGGTCGGGCAGCCCCACTAGGTCCCTCCAGCTCCTTTCCACCAGCTCTCTCTGGGCCCCAGTGGCCCCTACAGCCCGAGTGGGCACGGCCACTGGATGGGTCAGAGGGAGTCAGTGTCCGCTTGGGCCTGTCCCGGGGCTTCCTGTGTCCACGCGGGGCTGTGGGGCTGCGTGGGCACCGCTGCCCGTGGCCTCCCCCCGTCCGGACGAGCAGGACTTGGACCCGCATCTGGATCAGGCTCATCCCTGAGATGCTCCCTGGACCCGGAGGCTCCGAGTCCTTCTCCCTAATGGTCACCCGAGACTGTGTCCCTCCGACCCGACGTGACTGTCCTCGGGGGCGTCCAGCGGTCACTGTCCCACCTCCCCCCTGGTGTCCCTCGCGTGGGGGTCCCTCTGGCCTATCCGAAACCCCAGACACTCAGCTAAGACGTGTCCAGTCAGAGGGACGCTGCCTGGCCACTGCTGTGCTGTCCGGGTCTCCATCATCAGGGCGGTCTGTCCCGTCCCCAAGCCCGGTCTGGGCTGAGTCCACACGCGCACAGATACACTGGCGGAGGAACCAGGATACCTCAGAGTCTCTTTCAGATGCCCAGAGACCTCCTCAGCCCACTGGGCACCTTCTGCGCCTGGGGGTGCTCCCCTATGAGGGGACACGGGGTGTGGGCGTCCCCTGAGGACCCTGGTACCCTCAGGCCAGGACAGGAGACCTTCACCAAGAGCCGTTCTCAGTGGGAGACGATTATATAGGCCTGTCTCAGTGTGGGTTCGTGTAGGAGGTTTGTGGGGAAGGTCTCTGGGGTAGGCAGGGGATCGTACTTTTGTGACCTGTTCTCAGGGAACACATTTGTCTGTATTAACTCAGTATACCTTCGGAGGAATCAGAGCTGAAGACCTGTCCCAATCTGAGGGCGATCAGGTGGGTGACGCAGGGTCCAGTGCTCACCGAGTAAGGAGTGTCCAAGTCCATGACGGTGCTTATTTGTGAGCCTGACCCCTGCCCTGTTCCTGAACTCTGAGCAGACAGAGCTCCTCCCCTGAGCGACAGACCCACCAGACCACTCCCCTCAGGTGACCCACCTCTGAGGAGCACAGACATCACGAGTCCTGACCAAAGGTTTATATCAGAGTTTGGATACCTCCATTCACCGTATTTGAAAGTTAATTTCCCCCCATTGGCAATCATTTTAATCAATAAATTAATCTCATCCCCAAGTTCTGTAAGTTTATAGAGCCTCAAACAATACTTGAAATTGTCTTTGAATTATTGTCATTATCTTGTTTGTTGTTGTTGTTGTTGTTTAATTCTCCTAATAATATCAGGTATTTATGAACAGTTAAGCCTGCCATGCACAAAGTCTTTCCCTGGGATTATGTCATTTGTTTTAATTGAATCAGGAAAACCCAGGACCTGAGGTTACACCCACTTACCCCACTGTGCTTGCTGCTGAGCTGCAGCTTTTGTGGGGACCTAAGCGCCCCCTGCTGCTCAGTCTCCTTCTGTTATTTCAGTGACCAATTGCCTTGGAGTATCTGAATTTATGGTGGCTCCTGAAGGGTTGCCACCAGGTCGCTGTCTCCACCTCATTCCTCTGTGGGCCCCGCAGTGCACCTCTGCTCTGCGCACCTGGAAATCATGTCCCTCGCTGCTCCTGGGGCTGAACCTGTGTGTAGTTCTGAGTTGGGGCAGACCCTCCTGGGGACTCCCTGGGACCTGTAGGGCTGCACTCTCCCCCCACACTGCCTCCATCTGCCTCCAATGCACCCTATCAGGGGAACAGGGTCCCGCTGTCCATCAACTGTCCATCAGAGAGCCTAGCTCGTCCAAGCCCTGAAACACACTCACCATGACCAGGGAAAATAATCCGGATAAGAATATGATGCACGGCCAGGACTGAGTCCAGGTCAGACCGGGGCACAGTCTGTCTAAGGCTTGTGCAAATCAGGCTCCGCAGGAAACCATTTCTGCCCAGTCCTCACTCACGGTCCAGACAAGGGCTGTCCTGGAGGAAACTGTGCATCTAACACAGAATTTGCATATCCACAAAAAGGACATCAGAAATCCATGAATAATGGGTAAAAAGTAAAACAAAATAATTGATCTATGAAAAAATTTCATGTGTTTTTTGATGTTTCTACTGGAACGGTACAATTTTCTCAGTTATCTCCCATATGATTTTGAACCTCTAAAAATCCTGAATGTAGGTATCAAGCAGATACATTAGCTGATTACACACAAGTAAGTTTCTTTGATATATTATGCAGAGGAGAATTTAACTTTGATCCATGAATTTGATTACCATTATCAACATTGTCATTTGAGTAATTAAGGTGGGATAGTCCATTGTTAGCAACATGAAACCTGTATACCAGAACAATAATAATTTCGAGATATTTCCCCAACTTTGCAGAGACCTCTCCTAGCTGATACCATTAGTATGAGAGAGATTCCCTTAAGGGTAGTCAGCCCTCGGCATTCCTCTCTACCAACGGCTGGGGGTCTTTTCTCTCCCCTGCCCTAACTGAGGCAGGTTTCCACTCTGTCATTATGAAAATTTCCACCCCGTCATCTAGTTGCTCCAGTCCAGCATTGTGTTATTCACATATGTCTCCCAGGGAAATGTATTCCATGATTAGGAATGAGAACTTTAAGATGATGAGGACAGTGGTTGTTGCCTTGAGAACTTGGGAAATTCCGGGTGACATCTGAGATTGGCTCCATGTACAGAGAAAGAAATGAGAGTAGACTGAGATACTGCACCATAGTAAGCAGCAGCTTAATATCCAGGGACCCACATAGGTGTCTGTTTGGGGGCACAGACAGGAAAAGTGCATCAGGAACCGTCACAGAAGCTTCATTTCTGGACTTGACCCCCTGTGAAAGTTCCTCTGCCTGTCATAGATTTGTGTTGGTACACATGTCCTCAAGGTCGGCCCTCAGTTAGGGCCTTTCTTTTCTTGATCTTTCTTGGCCTCTGTTGGAGCAGATTTGTGGCCATATTTGGAACAAAATTCTAACAGGGTTGTCTAAGAATCAGTAGGGCTGTGGGTGGGCAATGTACCCCTTGGGGAGGGAACAAAGAGTGTCATTATGGGGGCTCTGAGCTCAGTCCCTGATTCATAAATTGCTAATTCACCACTACTAATGTAATTTGGGGATATTTCAAAGAGAAATATTGAGATGTTGGGACAGCATAATAAGTACAACTAACACTACATCTTCTGCTTCCCCTGGATGTCCAGGAAGACTGTGGGCAAACACACATGTGGCAGCCCGTCCCGTGCCCTCTATCATATCTGCATGGAGTCTCCATGGGCTAATGGAAAATGTGCTTATTTCTCCAAGTACCGATTCTCTAGGGTTTTTTGTTTGTTTGTTTGTTTGTTTTTGCTTTTTGGGTCAAACCCGGCTATACACAGGGGTTACTCCTGGCTCGTACACTCAGGAATTACTCCTGATGGTGCTTGGGGACCATATGGGATGCTGGTAATCGAACCTGGGTCGACCACATGCAAGGCAAATGCCCTATCCTCTGTGCTATCACTCCACCCCCTGATTCTCTAGTTTTTATTTCTGGGTTTTGTCACTTTTTTCTAGGTTCTTAAAACCAGGCTCATTTTTAATGTTAAGTGTCCAGGCATTTCTCTCTCAGTATATTATATTGCTCAGGTAGATGCATTCCAGGAAAATATTGACAAATAAAGTAGTTGTATATATAAAAATTAAAAAGGTGACTCCGAATATTCTTAGCTGAGATTATGTAGAAGTAATACAATAAATAATTAATTAACTGAAATAAAAATAGTAAAAATTGTCAAACTAAAAGAGGATTTAAGTCTTTAAGACTTTAAAAGCATTGTCCTCCCGTTGTTCATCGATTTTCTCAAGGTGGCCCAGTAACGTCTCCATTGTAAGACTTGTTGTTACTGTGTTTGGCATATCAAATATGTCACTGGGAGCTTTCCAGGCTTTTCTGTGTGGGCAGAATATTCTCAGTAGCTTGCCAGGCCCTCCAAGAGGGGCGGAGGAAATGAGCCCAGGTCGGCTGCGTGCAAGACCAACACCCTACCCGCTATGCTATCGCTCTGGCCCAAAGAATTTGATAGAAACAAAAATATATTAAATTTGTTAAATTAATAAAGAGTTTTTCAAAAACCAGGCGTGAGTCTAACACAGCTGCTAACAAGTTTATTCTATAACTGTATTAGTAGGGCAACTATAAGTAAATAAGTGATTAATATGATCAAATTAATGAAGTTTTATGGAACATATGGCTTGAACTCTAACTTTTTCAGTGATGCAGAATAGCATTTGCTCGAGCAGCCCAGTAACGTCTCTATTGGAGACTTTGTTGTTACTGTGTTTGGCATATCAAATACATCACGGGGAGCTTGCCAGGCTCTGCCGTGCGAGCGAAATACTCTCGGTAGCTTGCCGGGCTCTCCGAGAGGGGCGGAGGAATCGAACTTGGGTCGGCCATGTTGGCTGCGTGCAAGGCAAATGTCCTACGGCTGTGCTATTGCTCCAGCCCAGAATAGCATTATTTAAAGAAATTTTCTTAGAGAAATGCAAGTGGAGAGAAAGAGAGATCCGTGTTCAAGAGAGCACATGGGCTTCGCCAAATGGAAAAAACCCTTGAGTTCTGATTTCTGGTCATAGATGTTAGAAGTCTGGAAAACATTTCTCCACCCAGCAGGAGGGAAAACCTGACCAAGTGTAACTCAGAGACTCACTTTTAGTTTCTCTGTGTATAGTAAGAAAGGGGAGATGGACGGAAAAGTAAATTAGGATTATTTAAAGAAATTTACTTAGAGAAATGAAAGGAGAGAGAGAGAGGGGGGAGGGGAGGCACAGGATTATGACAGGAAGGACAAAGACAGTCCAACTACAGAATCTGGTCATCATCACGTGAAATATCCTTCTCCTTTATTGATCCCTAGGAGCCTGTATGGGTTCTGTGTCTCTCTCTGTCTCTCTGTCTGTCTCCCTCTCAGGTGTAGTGATTTCAATACAGACACTGAAATGTTATTGTGTACATCCCTTTTCCAACTGTCTACATTTAGTTCTTATCCAGTGATCATATCTAACTATTCCTGTCATATTGATCCTTCTCTGTCCTTCACAAACCACACACTTGTAGCAAGCTTTCAACCATTGATCCATCCCACTGTCACCTGTTACCAGACACTGAATATTAATCTCATACCAAAGTTTATATCCCACAGAAGAGTGCATTTATTCTATATCTGTCCCTTTCCTTCTGACTCATTTCACTCAGCCTGATACTCTCCATTTCCCTCCTTTTTTTAGGTCACACCTGGAAATACACAGGGGTTGCCCTGGCTCATGCACTCAGGAATTACACCTGGTGGTGCTTGGGAGACCATATGGGATGCTGGGAATCGAACCCGGGTTGACTGTGTGCAAGGCAAATGCCCTATCCACTGTGCTATTGCTCCAGTCCTCCACTTCCCTCCTTTTATAAGCGAATTCCATGATTTCATTTTTTCCCAGTCACTGTATAGCATTCCATTGTGTAGATGTGTTGTATTTCATCCAGTCATCTGTTCTCAGATACTCGTGTTGTTTCAGAATAAGCTATTGTGAATATAATATTGTGATGCGATAAACATAGACGTCCCTTTAGACAATTTGGAAATATATTTCCAATTAGTGTTTTGGGTTCTTTGGGTAGATGCCAAGAGTGGAATTTCTGGGTGACATAGAAGCTGAATTTTTAGCATACTGTGCATTATCCAAATTTTTCCAAATAGTTTGATCCCGTTGATATTTTTACCAGCAGAGAATGGGGATTGCATTTCCCCCACATCTATGCCAACACAGAATGTTTTGGTCCTTTGTGATGTGTGCCTTTCTCTCTGGTGTGAGGTGATATCTCAATAGTGTTATAATTTGCATTTTTCTGATAAGTGATATAGACAATTTGTTCATACCATTCTCTGCCTCAAATTCTAATTTAAGGATATATCCATTTAAAACCTAATTTTTAGATACTGTTTATTTTTTCTCTTAGATTTTTCAAGTCCTTTATATAAGTTTTATTAATCCTACATAAGATAAGTCTCTGGGTCTTGCACAGGGACTATAAAACCAAGCTCCAGGAAGAGAACAGCACAGAGTCTCCTGCCCCCGCGCCTGGCTGTCCTCGCCGGAGACCCTTGGGGGAGGGTGGCTTGAGTCTCCCTCCCCTCCCCGAGCAGAGCTCTGGCAGCCAAAGACCTCCAGAACCAGCCACAACCATGCTGAGAGAACTCTCAACATGCTTGAAGGTACCGGCAGAGGAACAAAGGCATGTGGGTCCCGGGGCTGAGATCTCCAAGCCTGCTCAGTTCGGGGCTGAGCACCCTCCACCCAGATCCTCCATCTTCCAGTAGGCAGGGGTCATACCCACCAACTGGCCTCCTGGCACCGTGTAATCCCATCAATGGCCACGACCCAGAGACTATAAAACCCAGCTCCCGGAAGCGTGTGGCCGCGACATCGTATTATCTCATTCTTGCTTTGGACAACCGCAGGCTTCAAATGTAACCTGCCCACATGGTAGAGTCTGGCAAACTCCCTGTGGCGTACCCTATATGGCAAAACCCAGTAACAATGATGGCTCTCATTCTCCTAATCCTGAAAGATCCTTGAATATGGCACTTTTTAAAATCTGAGGGCTAGGACGAAGGAGATGTTACTGGTGCCTGCTCGAGGCAATCGACAAACAACAGGATGATCGTGATCGTGATCATGACATAAGATAAGTAGTGAGTTTCATTAATTCTACATAATATGAGTAGTGAGCAGATATTTTTACCCAGTTTTGGGGTTGTCTTTTGATTATGGTCATCATTTCATTTACTATAATTGGGTCATATTAAAAAAGTAGCTGACAACTCAAAGTATAAAATGAGTGAAAACTTTGGCTCCACATTGATCCAAAATAGTTTATGGGAAGGAAATTGAAACAAGACGACTGTGATCATGTGTTTGTACTCAGTGAAACACAAAACGTTTGTCATGGGCTGATCACAATCACAAACCAAAATCACCTTAAATGTTGGATGCAGAAACAGCCTAGTTAGTCAGTGACCCCTCAAATGGAATTGTGACCAATGTGGATGGGTCATTGAAGGTTCAGAGTCAGGACACAACTCACATGTCTTCACAGCACAGGGCCTCACTTAGCCTCTGTGCACACAGCAAAGTCCTAGGATGGGGTTCCTCCTTCCACAAACACAAGGTGAAACAAAATCGACTCTGAACTCACTCCCCACTGCCTTCTCAGAGAGTCACCAGGGCTCAGCACTTCCTCCTCAGACTGAGATGAACCTTGGTTACTTTCTTTGTCTCCTGGAACCCCAAATCATTAACTAGTGGAGGTGATCATAGTCGTGTTCACGTAGTACCAAATACAGTAGCCAAAATGCACACACAACACGCAACCAAAACGTTCAGTTCTGTTTGTTTCCTCATTCAGCCATGGAGTCCATTCTTTCTCTCATTCAGTTCTGTTTGAAGGGCAATGATCATTGTTTTCTTCCTTTTCTGAGACTCCCAATTCTCCTTGTCAGTGTTTTCTTTAGGTCAGAGAGCACTGAGAGGATTGTTGCTCTCCGCACACCCACAGATCATCGGTTGTTCTGATGTTCTTACCTGGATTCAGTCCACATCCATTAAACAATATAATTATAGTTCCAATGTTCCTGGTGCTCTGTGGGAGTAGAGCATGTAAATGCCCGGTAGTCTGGGCATGGATTGGGTGAATTCCTCCCAAATAAACAATCTATTTAGCGAGGGCTGTGACTCTAGTAACTTCTGGCAGCCATAAAGCCTGTGGTGTTTTCACAGTGGAACTGGCAGGACCAGAGGTCGATTAGCAGAAATAGCAGTAGGTTCTGGTGCTGACGGGGCATCACTGAGGCCTGTGGCATCCCTTGGGGAACAGGCTTTAAAGAATATCATGAATTTATAGAAATTATCACATGAGCCTCAGGAATATAAATTCTCAATCCAATTGTATATAATTCAGAGCCCAGAACAAATCCTTGCATCTTTCATGGTGAATCTTTGGGAAAGGATTCCATCACCTGGAATGGAGCAAGGAAAATCTCTCCTGTGTAATCTCCGGGCGGCTAGGGAAAACCCAGGGGCTCTCCCCTTCACTGGCTAAGTTGGAAGCGGCTTGAGCCTCTCCCCCACCCCTGGTGGTTCATGTCCTGGGTTGATGGAGGAGCAAATGAGGGCCAACCCGGTTGATTGATCAGTTGCCTTTTATTCCATTCTCCCCACGTGCCTGTTCACTCTCTCTGAGCCCCCTATTCTAGTCTCATACTGGCCCTCATTCCTGTTTCTTCCTGACTCTCCCACTCTTCTCTCCACACTCCATATCACAGCCCAGTCTCTCTTTCTTCAGGCACTTGCTCCTGTATTCTTCTACATTCTTCTCCCTCTGTTCCCCTTGCTAGTCTCTCTACGCTCTATCTTGCTGTCCTGCTCTCTGTCTCTCCAACTCTTTCGCTTCTCCAGTTCCCCAGCACTGGGGGTAGCCACCACGCTCTTTCAGTAGCAAGATCAACATAAGGAAACGCTTCCTGACCGTCCATCAAGCTCAAGGGCTGAAACACCATTTAGGGGTGTTACTCTTCTCCTTAGTCCAGTAGCTTAATTAACACTTTAATTAACATCAAAATCCTACTTCTTAATATTAGTTATTTTGCATAGACACAGTAAGAGATACATGAGCTTGTAGTGTGGCTCTCCCAGGAACATCTTGCCACGAACTCAAATTACAGCGCTCAAGCCAGATTAATCTTTACTAACCCTAGGAGGGACAGAATATAGTTATTACTGTTTTGATCATGACAGAATTTGTCCGTGACTATGCTCTTAACTTATAGTAAAATATTATGACACTTTGGCCAGGCCCATTTCGTGCCAGGGTAGCACATAGCTCACATCTTGCCCTGGGCCCATCCAGTTCCTCATTGGGTCCCTGATTTTGTGGTGCTTAGAAGGGCAACTGAGGCTTAAGTAGAGAGAACAGATCTCCAGGAAGTAAAAGTCTTTCATGGTCAGTTAACTCCCAAGTTACTAAAGCGTAGCATTAACTGTCTTCTTGTGTCCATACAAAAAGGACATTCCTCTGAATTTACTATGCAAAGGACTTAAGAAGAGAAAAACAATATTTACAAGTCAACAGAGCACAAAGAAAGAAGTTACAAATAAAAGCAGAGGAATGGGAGAACTGTGATGGGAGCAACCCAATAAACCTAAGCTCTCTGCGGCAAGACAGAAAGGGCAAACCAATGTTATCCTCCACTCTACAACAAATGGTGTAATGGAAAAACAACATCATACACAAAGACAACAGTATAAGATAGACTGAATCCATATCTCACAACAGATGTAGAATTTCATTAAAAGTGGACTTATGGTCCAGCTTTGACAGCAGAATCCTTAAAATACACAGAGAAAAACCTCAGCCAGTCTCTCCATGACACTAATCTTAAAGGGCTCATCTATAGTTTCACTCCATTGGCAAAGAGAAGAGAAACTGAAATAAATAAATGGAACTAAATCAGTTACAAGATTTTAATGAGAATGTAAATGATATAACATTGAAGTAACCAATGGACTGGAAGAAAATGTGTACCCACCAAAAATCAGATATTCATAGCACTCACCAAGCTCAACATCAGAACAAATAGCACTGTAGCACTGTCGCCCATTGTTCATCGATTTGCTTGAGGGGCACCAGTAACGTCTCCCAACAAATTGTGAGACTTGTTGTTACTGTTTTTGGAATCGAATACATCACGGATAGCTTGCCAGGCTTTGCCATGTGGGCGAGAAACTTTCGGTAACATCCCAGGCTCTCCGAGAGGGGTGGAGGAATTGAACTCGGGTCGGCCGTGTGCAAGGCAAACACCCTACCCTCTATGCATCACTCCAGCCCATCAGAAAAAATAACACGATAAAATGGTGTGGAAATAAACAGATTATTTACTAAAGCAACATTTCTGTGGGCTGTAGACATATAAGAAGTTGCTTATCAACACTTACTATAAGGTAAATGTTAATACAAAGGACAATGAAACCATCTGTCCCTAGTGAGAATAGCTTAGATCAAAAATACTGGAAACAACGATATTTGGAAGGTTGCCAAGAGAAACACTGTTTCTATGTTTGTGTGAACTTATCTAAGGAAAACAGTATCAGATTTCTCTAAAAAGTGAAAATAGAATCTCCAAGTTACAAGTGATTCTATTTTTGGTAGCTTCACCCTAGCATGGGCTGGAGCGATAGCACAGCGGGTAGGGCGTTTGCCTTGCACGCAGCCAACATGGCCGACCCGAGTTCGATTCCTCCGCCCCTCTCGGAGAGCCCGGCAAGCTACCGAGAGTATTCGATATGCCAGACACAGTAACAACAAAGTCTCCAATGGAGACGTTACTGGGCCCGCTCGAGCAAATCGACGATCAACGGGAGTGCCTTTACCTTTTACCTTTTACCCTAGCATAAAAACAGTCATTTGAGAAAATACATGTAGACATATGTTTATTGCAGCGTTTAGAATAGTTGTCAAGGCATGGAAACAATCCTAATGCTTAATTACAACTTTATGGATAAGGAGTTGTGGTGTATATACACAATGGGATACTGTGCAGTTATAAGCAAAGACAAATAGCAGCGTTTTCTGAACCATGGATGGAACTAGAGGATATCAAATTAAGTGAAGTTAGTCAGTGAGAGAAGAAAAAAATTCAGACAATCTAATTCACTTGTGGTACACAGAGAATAGAGCGTCAGGATGGACAGGATCCAATGATAACGGCCCCTGCATCTTAACCACACAATGGGGTTCCTGAGAGGAGTCAGATGAGAGCTCAGATCACTGGAAAGAAGAGGCCACGCATATGGATCACAGCAGAATGTGGGGGTCTGTGGGGATTTGGTGTTGGAAGAAGCTCAGGGAGTTTGTGACCCACCAGCATCAACACTCAGACTATTGTCATCGTGTTCCCTCAGTGAGAGAAAGAAGGGAAGGGGAGAAATATCTCCTTTATGTGAAAAGGATCGATCTTGATTAAAGAAAAATCAACAACACCTGATCTGGCAGGACACAGCAGTTTCTAATGGACTCTGAGAAAGGAAGAGAAATAAGCAAATTTGTAATAGGGAGAAAGCAATTACTAGAATGTATTAAGGGGTCTGGAGCGATAGCACAGTGGGTAGGGTGTTTGCTTTACATGCAGAACCCTGGGTTCAAATCCAAGCATCCCATATGGTTCCAAATCACCGCCAGGAGTAATTCCTGACTACATGAGCCAGGAGTAACCCCTGTGAATTGCCAGGTGTGACCCCTCCCCTAGAAAAATGTATTAAAATGTACATAGGTAGGGGGCATGGTGCCGCCAGCAGGTCAGTCTGTACCTGTGAGGCGAGTGCATCAGCAGCCTGATGGTGCCTTCAGACTTCCAGATACCCCAAAATTGCATCTGTGCCTTTGGCCAGACCCCAAAAACTTGGGGCAAAGTTTACCAAGAAAGTAAATGGCCAAAAGTTAGGTATGTGGGAAACACACCCACAAATCACCTCCAGTTCAGCTATATAATTGGAGGCATGGCCTCTCTGGTTCCTGATTGAACTGTTTAATGGCCATTATCCCAGAGACACAGAAAGAAATCTCAAAACCCAGTGACTTTCGGCAGAAATGCGTCCGGTCCCTGCAGTAGGTTACCGGTGCTGGGCCAACCCAGGTGGGAATAGGTTTCATGCCTTGGCCTGTTGCCCCCAGCGGCCCAGTGGCCGCATCCTTCAGAGTCCACTGGAGAGTCAGGTTTGGGACCCCAGTGACGAGACACGCAGGGCTTCACGGGATGGGGTGGAACCGGTCCTGTCCTCCCCACCCCAATGAGACCCCAAGTCATCACCCACGAACGGCCTCTCTGGCTCCTGATCAAGCTGCTTAACGGCCATGGTCCCAGAGACTCAGAAATAAATCTCGGAACCCAGCGGCTTTTGGCAGAAATGCGTCTGGATCACGCAGTAAGTTACTGTTGCTGGGCCACCCGATGGGGAAAGGGTGTTGTCCCTCCACCTGCTCCCCTTGGTGGCTCGGTGGCTGTCATCCTCCAGAGGCCATTGGACAATCAGGTCTGGGCCTGCAGTAACGAAACTTGTTGTGCCTCACAGGATGGGGGGGGTAGCTGGGCCTGTCCTCCCCACCCCAACGAGACCCCAAGTCATCGCCCACAAATGGCCTCTCTGGCTCCAGATCAAGCTGCTCAACGGCCATGATCCCAGAGACTCAGGAGCAAATCTCGAAACCCAGTGGCTTTTGGCAGAAATCCCTTCAGATTTAAGTGTTGAAATTTCGGAATTTCAAAATCACATGGCCCTACCGAGAGCCCGGCAAGCTACCGAGAGTATTCGATATGCCAGACACAGTAACAACAAAGTCTCCAATGGAGACGTTACTGGGCCCGCTCGAGCAAATCGACGATTCAATAAATAAAATTATAATTTCATTTCATTTCATCATCCTGTTAATCGTCGATTGCCTCGAGCAGGCCCCAGTAACGTCTCTTTCATCCTAGCCCTGAGATTATATTCACGGCTCTTTAGGAGAATGAGACCCATCATTGTTACTGGTATTTGGCATATTTGGTAGGCCACAGGGAGTTTGCCAGACTCTGCCCTGTGGGCAGGCTACATTCGAAAGCCTGCAAAAAAAAAAAAAAAAGTAATGTGGAGTTCATGCACAATTCAATCAGCTAATCAGTGGCTGAATAAATAGCAGTACTCCTACATAAAGAATAAAAAAGTATATAGGTAATATATTAAATTTTATTCATGTATTTTAACTGAAGAGTAAAGAAGCCCCCCCCCCCCTTTACAGCATTTCTCCCTTATCTCCCCTTGCCTCTGGAGAACAGCCCTGGAATCCCTGAATCACAGCATCCCTTGGTGGTCACCCCTGCAACTTCCCTGTCTCCTTCAGCAGGTTTGTGTCTGGGCTCACAGGGACTTGCCCTCACTGTGTGTATCTTGCACAATAATACACAGCTGTGTCCTCAGTTACTGAGTTACTCGGTTTTAGGTAAACTTGGTTCTTGGAGGTGTCCCTGGAGATGCTGATTTGAGACTGAAGACTCGGTTTATAGTATGTACTTCCATCACTCCATATACCACCAATCCAATTCAGTCCCTTTCTGGGGGACTGGCGGGCCCAGACTACACCAGAGCTGGTTAGAGAGAATCCGGAGATGGAGCAGGTGAGGAACAGTGTCTGCGAGGTCGTCACCAGGCTTGGTCCTGATTCCTGCAGCTGCACCTGGGACAGGACACCTGGGGACAGAGAACCACAGTGAGTCACGAGTTCAGAAGCCCCATGCCAACCTTGGAGCCTCTGTCCAGGGAATCCTCACATTAGGGAGCTGCCACCAGAAAGAGGAGGAACCAGTGCTGATGCATGTTCCTGCCCATGAGGTCCATGGTTTCAGACATTGTGTCAGGGGGAGAGGGAGCCTGATTTGGGCTGAGTGTAGACGTGGTTTTAACCCTGGGTCCTGAGTGCATATTTGCATGGGGGATCCTCTGTAGAGAAAGGAGGGGACCCGGTGGGGGCTGGTGTGTGGGGTCCCTAGGAGGAGGTGCTAACTGTGGCTCAGAGCACTCAGGCCTGTCCCTGGGGCCCAGTGAGAGCCAGGTCTCTTCCTCCACCTCAGGAAATGTGCTGAGGAGGTATCAGGAAACAGGAATTGCTGTGGTGGAAACCGCAGCTGGGGAGGAAAGTCCTCATGTCTCAGGTCCCTGATGACCAATGCAGCCCCCCAGAGCCTATACCCTGTATCCATGCTTCTGCCCCTCTGTGTTCCTGTGTGATGGCTTCTGTTCTCCCACTGTATGCCCAAAATTCTGGGACCAATCACACAGTGTAATTGACACAGTAAATTCTGACTTCTTTTAGTGCAATCACAGGTCAATTAAATTCCACAGAGTTTATTCAGACCCTTTCCAAGGATGACCATTCCTTCAACTGTAGCGGCATTATTCGTAAGTATACAGGCAGTTGTTAGATGTACATTCTCTCTGATGATGCGTTTGTGTAAAGACAAGGAAGATGCTTCTGCCTAGGTGACCTTCCTGGTGTGGTTGGCCTGATCAGCAATACCAAAACCTGCTCTGTCCGGTGCACAAGTCAGTGTCCAAAAGATGACCATGAACCTCAGGACCCTATTCTTGGTGGTCATCACTAAGGAGTCCCAATCCTGTATGATATTTAGAAAGACCCATTAAAGGGTCCTCAGCACATAATTTTCTGGGCCAGAGTTATAGTCCTAATGCAAAGACTCACACATGCTGCAGATGTAAGTGTGCATGCTCTGAGCAGTGACAAGTGAGGCCCCACCCTGACCCCAAATGCATGGAACCTAGACACAGCCTATGTCACAGAACTGTACCCTTAATTCTATGGAGCATCAGGGGGTTTAGTTCAATCTAAGGGACAAGAAAATATGCTCTAAAAATTTCATGTTCAAAATGTCAGCATTAAGGGTCAAAGTAATTGAAACACCTAGCAAGTTTAACACAATTCTATTAACACAGAAAGATATACAAAGAACTCAGACAGCATGACAATTGATCACTTGATCACTTGACTTCCCGATAATCATCGATTTGCTCGAGTGGGCACCAGTAATGTCTCTATTTGTCCCTGTCACGTGCTAGTGTAGCCCAATGGCGTCTATTCGTTCTGGGAACATGAAGAACCTCAAACCGATAATTCAGGGTCTTGACAAAGAAGTCTGACGATCTGGTAGTTTGGCGGCCACGTGGTCTTTTGATATCCCATGGAATCCAGTCAGAAACAGCTCTAGTTCAGCGATCATCTCTAAATCTCATTACGTGTCCAGCCCATCTGATTTTTGACGCCTTGGCAAACGAGACAGCGTCCCTGATTCCTGATCATCGATGGAGGTCGGAACTCTGGATTCTTTCATTTGAGTGAAACGTGATTTTCCAAGCATAAAGTAAAGACCCTCCCGTTGTTCATCAATTTGCTCTAGCGAGCCCAGTAACGTCTCCATTAGCTCTTTCAATTCCTCTTTGGGAGACCCGAATAGCCTCATCCTGTTTGCATAGGTCCAGGTCTCTGAGCCGTATGTTAATGCAGGAAGAACAGTGAAATCAAAGAGATGTGCTGGGGGCCGTAGGTTCTTCATCCTCTTAGCTATTTCTTCGATGCTCTTGAAGGTGTTCTAAGCCGCTCTCTTCCTCCTGCGGAGCTCGGGTGCCAAATCATTTGTCATGTTGACATCTAGACCTAGGTACACATAGCTGTTGCATTCGGAGATGGTCGTTCTGTTGAGAGCGAATGGAGTATCAGGGATGAGGCTGTTTCTCATAAACATTGTCTTCATAAGATTCAGTTGTAGTCTGACCTTTCCACACTCACGGTCGAAGTCAGCCAACATTTGTGCCGCTTGGCTAATGTTTGGTGTTATTAAAACAGTGTCATCAGCAAAGCAGAGGTGGTGTAGTTGCCGACCATCTATCTTCACTCCCATTCCTTCCCATTCCAGTCGTTGCATGATGTTCTCAAAGGTGGCACTGAAGAGTTTTGGTGAAATAGTATAACCCTGCTGAACCCCTCTCTTGACATCAATGATTACTTCTTTGAAGAATGGTGAGATCCTGGTAGTGAATCCATAATACAGCTCACGGAGGATCCTGATGTATTGAGCTTGAATGCCCTGATTGTCTAGGGCTTCAATGACCGCTTCCCTCTCAACAGAATCAAAGGCCTTCTTTAAATCAATGAACTTTAGACAGAGCGGCATCTTGAACTCCTGAGAAACCTCAATGAGCTTGGTTATTGTGTGGACATGGTCGATGGTGCTTAATCCTTTGCGGAACCCGGCTTGCTCGCATGGTTGTCCTTCATCTAGCGTTCTTTCAATCCAATTCAGGATGACTCAAGTTGTTCATGACAATTGAACGGATCAATATTACACGTCACATACAGATATCTCTAATAGGATTAATAAAATCTATTGTGCAAAGCATATGAATCGCTATAGGTCTCTGTTCCCAGGTGTCCTGTGCCTGACCTGCAAACCCAGGACGGTCAATCCTCCGAGTTCTGACCCACCTGCACTATCTCTTTGAGCTCCACCACTGGCAGCAATTTCCAGGATAACTTCCTCTGCGGACTTCAAATATATTCTGGATGGACGGAGAGATGTAAAATGATGGGACTGTTTCCTAAAGCTATTTCCCCAGACCAACAGAGTAGTTTCTTAAATCTGTTAAAACTTGTTTCCAACCACCAACTTTGAGGATTTTATTATTTTTTTTTCTTTTTTGAGTCACACTCAGCGATGCACAGGGGCTATTCCTGGCTTATGCACTCAGGAATTACTCCTGGAGGAGCTCAGGGGACCATGTGGGATGCTGAGAATCGAACCAAGGTCTGCCACGTGCAAGGCAAATGCCCCACCTGCTATGCTGTCACACCAGCCCAATCTTATAAATTTTAAAAAATTTTATTTTGAGGATACTAAATAAGATGAATTTCTTTGCTTAATGGTTCTTGATTCATTTTGTGGGTGTTTCACTCATAGATGTAGACTGATGAAATATCCTGGTTTATCACTAGTAATTTATTAGAAACAATGAAAGAAATCAGTTAGATATGAATTGAAAGCCTTGATCATTCATTTTGTGTTTTCTCATTGTGACACACTCCTGGCACCATCTTCCTGTTCTTTGGGGAGCCTAGCAGTCACGTCCAGGTACTGCCCCTGTGCCAGCCATGTAAACTCATTAATGGCCATGATCTGGAGATAACAAATAAATCTTGGAGAACAGCAACACGCTGAAGAGTTGCATCTGGACCTGAAAGTCACCATCATTTAAAAATTTAACTCCATCTCTATCATCCTATTAAAAAATTTAGAATTCCTGGAAATCTCATACTTTACCCCACTGATGTACCAAGAGTAGTACACCAAATTTGATTGGGTGAAAAATAGAAACAAACCAATCTTGATCAACAAAATAATAATAGCACGGAAGGCTCAACCTCTACCAACATATTAGTAATCTCATACAGAGACTCAATAGCTCCAACATGAGACACAACAATCTCACACACTTTCCTCTAAGGGCATATTTTGGGGTCATTTTTCGCGAAATTTTCATAGCAAACAATACATCTTATTATCTAAGTCTTACTCTGGAGAACCTGGCAGGCTAACAAAAGTATCCTGCCCACACGGCAGAGTCTGGCAAACTCCCCGTGGCGTATTCAATATGCCAAAAACCAGTAACAATGATGGGTCTCATTCTCCTCACCCTGAAAGAGCTTCGAATGTAGCACTTTTAAAATCTCAGGGCTAGGAGAAAGGAGACATTACTGGGGCCTACTCGAGGCAATCGATGACCAACAGGATGACAGTGATACAGTGAATACAAAATAAATTATTTAGGACCTGCTTTGGGGACAGGTTCAGGTGGTGGTGGAAAAATTCGAACTAATGATGTGGGAAGGTGTAATGGTTTTGTGGTTGGTGTTGGAATAGTTAATGTAATACATTATTGTGAGCCACTTAGCACTGTAGCACTGTCCTCTCATTGCTCATCGATTTGCTCGAGCGGGCCCAGTAAGGTCTCCATTTTGAAACTTGTTACTGTGTTTGGCATATTAAATACATTATGGGTCGCTTGCCAGACTTTGTCGTGTGGGCGACTCTTGGAAGCTTGCCAGCTCTCCGAGAGGGGCGGAAGAATCGAACCTGGCTTGGCTGGGCTAGCTGCATTCAAAGCAAATGCCCTACCGCTATGCTAAAATTAAAAATAAGACAATTAGAAACACTTTTTAATTTGTCCTTTCTAGCAATTTTTTAAGGCTCAGTGGAATGCTTTGTAAGTGAGTGTCCCAAGTTTATTTTGCAGAAGTAGCAATTGATACCTGAGCACTACAAGTGAAACCAGGACAGAGACAGGAAGTAAATACAAGTACCCAGCTGTGTTCCCCCAATCAAAGAAAACCATACATTGCCCATATTTGGAGAACGTTATTTTAGCATAATGATTAGATATCCATCAATTAAGTTTTTTTATTTTATAAAGTAGTTCAGAATACTCGATTACATTTAATATTCAAACAACAATCCCAACACCATTACACTTTCCCACCACCATATTTAGGATATTTCCATCCTAAACCCAAATCCCTGCCTCAAAGCAGGACCAAAATAGTACATTTTGTATTGTTTGTTATGAGAAACCACTGAAAATGCTACAAAAAGTATCCTTAGTTATATCCATCAATTATATCCTAATTTATTCATTTGCTCCCTTTGATGATAGCGTGATTTCTAATAAGAAACAAATTTCAATCTTTGTGTTTTGTGACACTGAACTTTTAAAAGTCTTTCAGTTTCCCAAGTGAAGACCTCGTGGTGTATTTGCGATGTTTAACACGCGACTTGGGAAGGTCGCCAAAGAGGAGTGCTGCTTCAGTGGGGTCACCATGTGCCGGGAGGGAGGAATTGAGACTCTAATCTCCGAATTTCAGTGTCTCAGGTGGGGAGACTGGAGAGTGAGGGTGATCCACAGACAAATTCAGTGAGACTCGCACTGCAACGGGCTCTGAGATTTCAGGATATGAGGTTTGGTGGGCTCTGGTTTGTGATTTTCAGGAGTTCTGGGAGGAATGAAAGCTGATATCTGGACCCTCTGAAGCTGAAATGTAGGTGTGTGTGTGTGTGTGTGTGTGTGTTAAAGAGTGCGTGTATTTGTGTGTTTGATTGTATGTATATTGTGTGGGTGTGTGTGAGTCTATGTGTGTGACTGTGTGAATGGGTGTATATTTTTGTATGTACGTATGTATGTATGTGGGCTTGAGCGAATAGCACAGCAGGTAGGGCCTTACATGCGGCCAACATGGCCGACACGAGCTAGATTCCTTCGACCCTCTCAGAGAGCCCAGCAAGCTACTGAGAGTATCGCGTCCACACGGCAAAGCCTGGCAAGCTACTCATGACGTATTCAATATGCCAAACATAGTAACAAGTCTCACAATGTTACTGGGCCTGCTAGAGCAAATTGATGAACAACGGGAGGACTGTGACCATGTATGCATGTGTGTGTATGTGTGTGTAAGTTGTGGTCAGGGCAATAGTTCTTGAGGAGTAATGAAGCCACGATGGGACTTGCAGAAGTTACTCCGTCACTAGTATGGAAGCATCTCCAAGCATTTGGGCCTGACCCACTTTCTGGACACAGGATATGAGGCCCGAAGAGACTTTGAGGCCACAGCAGCCTGAGGGAAGCCTGGAGCCCTGCAGGAGAGGAGAGACTCCAACAGAAGCAAAAGGCCGCGGGGAGGATGTGAAAGCCCATAAACAGCCCAAGCTCTTCCCTGTGGCTACACCCTGACCAACTCTTGGGTGCCCAAAATCCTCAGTTCGAGGCTCTCTGGGAACGAAGCACATGTAACTCAGACTGAAAAGCACTCAAGGTTGCTTCCACCTCTGGAGAGGCCCACGGTCTCCTTTGAGCGTGTTATCCCTATTCCCTTTAAGTAACCTCTGATCAAACGGTTTCACTCCCCCTTTCTCCCCTCCTGCAGTTCTTTCCTGTGAGGGAGGGTGACAGACCTAGAGCCTGAGTCGGGCTTAGACTGACTTTCCTCGCTCCATGGTGCCCCCAGAAACCGGGGGTCGGGGATCATCTCCTACACAACACAGAGCAAGTGGCCACCAGATCAGCTTCCTGCTGCTCCGAGGGCTGAGGTATTTGAGGACTGTCCCTGCAGGGGCTCCTGGCCCACTTTCCCAGAGATGGATTTACTTGGGCACATTGCAGTTGCCCAGGTTGGGAGGGAGGGAGCAATCGAGCCCCTCTCCAGGCTGCAGCCCTCCCCGGCCCACTGGGGTCCCTGCAGCACTCCTGCTCCCCTTCCCTGAGCTTCTCCTCCATCCAGCTCTTCTCTCCTTTGGTATCGGGAAAATATGTTAGGATTTATGAATGGAAAAAACCGACTTTGAATAAAATTTATTGCAATTTTGGGGATCAGAGTATTCTTAGTAATGGTTTTTCACGAACATAATTTTAATACCAAATCCATCACCAGTGTACCTGCCTCCTTCTTCTAAGAACCAGTGTCCCTCTCACTAATTGTTCCCCCACAAACAACTGAACTGCGTGGAATAGTTCTCTTGCTATGTTACAGAAAAACATGTTTTCTAAGATCTGAGAGTGAGTCAATCACAGTGATCTGACTGAGACTCCTGCCCAGTAGGTGTTGGTCAGAAGCACAGGGGAAGCCTGAGGGATCTTCCAGCACTGAGATGGAACCTGGGGGTGTGATGTTGTGTTCAGGGGAGGTTCAGAATCAAGGAGAATTGTAGGGCACCAAGCGAGTGTCTGAGGATTGCGTGGGGGTGTGGGGATAAACTCATGGCTGGAGTCGATGGCCCTAGTGGTTATAGCCCTGTACGTGGCTTACATGGCAGACCTGTTGGCACAGAGTTTCAGGTGTGATGGGGAAGAAATATCAAGTCAGAGGGGCCTGACTTGGGTGAGGCACTTGCCTTGTATATGGCCGACCTGGGTTTGATCTTTGGTATCCCGTATAGTCCCCATGCACCACTAGGAGTACTTACTGAGCACTGAGCCAGGACAACACCCTCCACAATGCTGGATTTGGCTCCAAACTTGATCACTTGCCTTCCTGTTAATCATCAATTTGCTCGAGCCGGCACCAGTAAAGTCTCCATTTGTCCCTGTCGCGTGCTAGTGTAGCCCAATGGCGTCTGTTAGTTCTAGGAACACGAAGAGCCTCAAACCGATCGTTCATGATCTTGATGAAGAAGTCTGACCATCTGGTAGGTGGGCGGCCACGAGGTCTTTTGACATCCGTGGAATCCAGTCGGTAACAGCTCTAGTCCAGCAGTCATCTCTAAATCTTATTATGTGACCAGCCTATCTGATTTTTCACGCCTTGGCAAACAAAACATTGTCCTTGATTCTTGATCGTCAACAGAGGTCGGAACTCTGGATTCTTTCTCTCATTTGAGTGAAACGTGATACTCCAAGCATAGCTCTTTCGGTTCCTCTTTGGGAGACCTGAACAGGTTCTCATCCTGTTCGCGTAGGGCCCAGGTCTCTGAGGCGTATGTTAATGCAGGAAGAACAGTGGAATCGGAGATGTGCCTGGAGCTGGAGATTCTTTGTCCTCTTAGCTATTTCTTCGATGCTCTTGAAGGAGTTCCAAGCCGCTCTCTTCCTCCTGTGCAATTCAGGTGCCAGGTCATTCTTCATGTTGACTTCTCAACCTAGGTAAACATAACTGGAAAGATGCCGTTGTTGACAACATTGACAAGGAATATGATCGACTGGTTCAGCACCTCCATGTTTGTGCAAGAAACACCAAGAGAGAGACAGTCACAAAAAGATGACTGTCCTTGAAAACGCTTGAGCTTATTCACCAAGGTGGTTTGGCGCATGCCTCGGCAACCGCAAGTGAATGTCCGAGCTCACAAAGCAGTGCAGAGATGCGATCAAGGAAGACCTCAAAGAGTGAAGAGCAGAAGTGCTGGTAGATGTGGCAGAAGCCATGAGAAGCATTCGTAATGCCCGCCTGTCCTTCGCCAACTACAAGACCAAGAAGACTGCCCTCCGACGTCCTGATGGATCTATCACAACTTTCAGAACAGCAATGGAGAAGATTATCCATGTGGCCCCAAAACAAAAGAGAATATGAAGTCAGGTAAAACTCAGACCCAGGAAGTAATATCCCTGAGAAATATATTTGCCTTCACAATGGACTGTAAATGAGCTACAAAATATCTGTCTTGTGAGTGTGGATGAAAGAGAGGTGTCCTGGATTAAACAACCACCTCTCCATGCACAGAAGGCATTATGGGTGACTGCAACAACTTCTGAGGAAGTGATAATCCCTCCTGAGAAAACCTTTTTCCATGCTGTGGTGTAGACAAGGATCAATGTGTGGTAGGGAGGACAGCACAGGACCACAAACAGTTCCATGTCCATATTCCACCTAAGAAGTGTGAGGTTGAGGTGAGAAGACTTGGGGTGCCGAGAAGGTCTTGTAGGGCTCTGACACCTGAGCAGGGCTACAAGGCCCAGATAAGACAGAGGACACAGGGAAAAGAACCCCAGCCCAGGACATGAGAACCTCAGACTGTAGAGACAGGCATAGAGTTGGGAGGCTTGGGCTGGGAGCAGCATCCTTCTCTTCAGGAGCCAGAGAAGTGCCTGCCGAGAGAGGGGGAATCTGCTTACTGCCATGAACTTCTTCACCACTACATAACTTCTCGTAAACATACAAAGACATCTTACTGTAGGCTGCTAACCACACAGAAACATGAAAGAAACAACTCCAAACTCATTTCCATATCGTATCACTGTCTATGGTATTCGTCATTCTGATTAGGAGATGTCTTGGAGTCTTTTTGTTAGGGTTCCTTTTAGCTGGTACCCTTTAGGCTTCTGAATTTGGATGTCTGTGTCCATCAACTCTGAGAACTGTTCAGCAATGATATCTGTCACTGTTGCTACCTTATTGTGGTTGCTCCTTGTCTCTCTGAGACTCTGAACATACTTATGTTCACGATCACGATCATGACCATCCTGTTATTCATTGATTGCCTCGAGCAGGCCCTAGTAATGTCTCCTTCATCCTAGCCCTGAGACTTTTAAAAAAGTTCCATATTCAAGTCTCTTTCAGAGTTAGGAGAATGAGACCCATCATTATTACTGGTATTTGGCATATTGGGTATACACCACGGGGAGTTTGCCAGACTCTGCCGTGTGGGCAGGTCACATTTGGTAGCCTGCCAGTTTGTCCAAAGTAGGCATGGGAGATGCCGCTGCATTTGCGGCAGCGCGCTTCCGGGAGCTAGGTATATGCTCAGCCCTGATCCGAGTAGGCTTAGAGATCTCAGTCCCGGGACCCGCATGCCTCTGTTCCTCTGCCAGTACCTTCATGTGTGCGGAGAGTGGTCTCAGCATGGTGGTGGCTGGTTCTGGAGGTCTTTGGCTGCTGGAGGCCTGGTCGGGGCAGGGAGGGAAACTCAACCCGGTCCCCTCCAAGGGGCCCTGGCGAGGACAGCCAGTCACGGGTGCAGGAGACTCTGCGCTGTTCTCTTCCGGGAGCTGGGTTTTATAGTCTCTGATTCTTGGCCGTTGATGGAATTACACAGTGACAGGGGGCCAGTTGGTGGGTGTGACCCCCGCCTACTGGAATTTGGAGGATCTGGGTGGAGGATGCTCATCCCTGATCCGAGTAGGCTTGGAGATCTCAGTCCCAGGACCCGCATGCCTCTGTTCTTCTGCCAGTACCTTCATGTGTGCGGAGAGTGGTCTTATGTTACTCCTCTTTAATTCATTCCTTAGTTCTCTGTTCTGGCCTTGAGTTGTTTTGAGTTTTTTTTTTCTTGTTGTGAATGCCTGTAGGATTTCTGCATCATCCTCAAGCTCATTTATTCTGTCTTCACCTGTTGTATCACTGATGTTGAGGACACACACTGAGTTTTTCATTTCTCCTACCGAAGTTTTTATCAATGCCATTTCTGTTGTAGTATCATTTGGGTTTCCCAGAGTGCAGATGAATTAGTTTGTTCTTTTCTTATTGGATAGATATAAGCAGGTCATCTGAAAGCATCGAGTGATGCGACCACTCAGTTTATGCCTCTCTTAAGTATTGGTGTTACCCAAATGGTTCTTATTTCAGGAGCAGAAGTGACAGGTAGGAGGAAGGAGAGTGAGAGCTCTCTAAATTTCTGGTACAGAGACAGCAGGAAGATAGCCAAGGGTCCAAGGAGAAAAGGGCTTTAGTCACCCACTCCGCCCTGCTTTCTATGTCCCTCATGCTGTCCAAGGGTTCAGCTCATTGCTAGGGCCCAACTCTCCTGATAACTGACCGGGCCTGGGGTAGCCCAGAATATTAACCTGGTTCACACCAGTGTGTCAACTCAGAAGCAGTGGTGGAGCCTCTTGTCCTCACCAGCACAAGCAGGAAAATCTTTTTATTTTTTGATGATTTTTATTTTGCATTTATTTTTTGGTAAAGGTAAAGGCCCTCCCGTTGATCGTCGATTTTGCTCGAGCGGGCCCAGTAACGTCTCCATTGGAGACTTTGTTGTTACTGTGTTTGGCATATCGAATACGTCACGGGGAGCTTGCCAGGCTCTGCCGTGTGGGCGAGATACTCTCGGTAGCTTGCTGGGCTCTCCGAGAGGGGCGGAGGAATCGAACTCGGGTCGGCCATGTTGGCCGCTTGTAAGGCGAATGCCCTACCACTTTGATATTGCTCCAGCCCTAGCGATAGCACAGTGGGTAGGGCGTCTGCCTTGCATGTAGCCAACATGGCCGACCCAAGTTCGATTCCTCCGCCCCTCTCGGAGAGCCTGGCAAGCTACCGAGAGTATTCGATATGCCAGACACAGTAACAACAAAGTCTCCAATGGAGACGTTACTGGGCCCGCTCGAGCAAATCAATGATCAACGGGAGGGCCTTTATTTTACTTTACTTTTATTTTTTGAGCCTGGAGTTCAGAGTCTGGCAAGCTATCCGTGGTGTATTCGATATGCCAAAACCAGTAAATACAATGGGTCTCATTCCCCTGACCCTGAAACTCCTGACCACTGATACAGCAGCATTAAGAAGGATGAGGAAGGAGAGGCTGATAAAATCTCAAGGCCGAACTAGGCTGCCAAAACGAAGAAAGAGAAAAATGACTGTACTTTCAATGCACGTACATTGGCATCAGATGCATCCATTGAGGACTTGATGGTACAAGCACAAAAGATCAAGTACGACATCGTTGGTCTGACCGAGACAAGAGGGTATCAATCACATCACTACATTTTCAACACTGGAGAAGAACTGTCGAAAAAAGAGGCGTCGGAGGTGTCGCTGTCCTTGTCAACATAAACTTAGCCAGGAGCCTTGATTCATTTGAATGCCTAACAACCCAAATTGGATGATTACATTTGTATAGATGTGGCTCACTGCTGGCACTTCCTATCTTCGTTGTCTATGCACCAACATCCAATTATGATGAAGGAGAAATTGAGAAGTTCTACATGGAGCTGGAGAAGTTCTATAAAGAAGACCACACCTTCTACAAGATCACTGTGGGTGAGTTTAATGCCAAGATGTGACCAAGAAGATCAGCCAAAGAACTCCACATCAGGATCCATGGCCTAGATTGGAAGAAACAGGGTGAGAGACTGTCTGAGTTCATCATGTCGACCAAGACCATCCATGGTAACTCACAGTTCCAAAAGGCTGAATCTAAACGTTGTACTTGGGAGTCTCCCAGTGAATGGTTCCACAATGAAATTGACCACATCATATTCAATCGATGGTTTTGCCTGACCGATGTCGCTGTTGTCCCAAAATTCCAAACGGGATTGGACCACCATCTCCTTCATGCACAATTCTATTTCACGGAGCAGGGAGAAAGGCCTGCAAAGTTTAAGAAGAGAACTCCCAGAATGACCAGGAACTGGGAGCTCTTTGGCACTGTTGTGGAAACATGGGAAGATGCCGTCATTTACAACATTGAGGAGGAATATGATCGATTGGTTCAGCACCTCCATAATTGTGTGAAGTACACCCAGAGAGAGATAGCTACAAAAAGATTACTGTCTGTGAAAAATCTTAAGCTTATTCTCCAACGCGGCTTGGTGTAAGCCTCAGGCAACCACAAGCGAACATCCGCGCTCAGAAAACAGTGCAGAGAAATTGATAAAGGAAGACCTCAAAGAGAGAAGAGTAACAGTGCTGGCATATGCGGCAAAGCTGGGAAAAGCATACTCAATGCCCGCCTGTCCTTCACCAACTGCAAGACCAAGATGACTGCACTCCAACGTCCTGATGGATCAATCACATCTTCCAGAAGGTCAATGGAGAAGATTATTCATGACTTCTACTCGGATCTCTTTGATAGCCACGTCCACTTGCCCACATATCAAATTCTGCAGGATGAATATGTCTTCTCAAGGTTCTCCCTTCTGAAATCTGACATGCCATTTCATCGGTAAAGAAGCAAACAGCACCAGGCCCAGGCAAGGTCAGACCCGAACACCTGAATTATCTGCCTTCGGTACTCATCAACACACTGGCTTGGCTCTTTTCATGCTACCTGTATGAATGCAAAGTTCCATCCCAATGGAAAACCAGCAGGACTATACTACTGTACAAGAAGGGAGACATCCATGACCTTGGCAACTATTGCCCGATTTGCCTTTTTTCTGTCATCTAGAAGCTGTTCACTGGAGTCAACCTGAATAGGATATGCAGAACACTAGATGAAGACAACCATGCGAGCAAGCCAGAAACCAAAAAGGATTTAGCACAATCGAACATATCCACATGATAACCAAACTCACTGAGGTTTCTCGGGAGTTCAAGATGCCGTTCATTGATTTAAAGAAGGGCTTTGATTCTTTTGAGACGGAAGCAGCCATCGAAGCCCTAGCCAATCAGGGTGTTCAAACTCAATACATGAGGATCCTCCGTGAGCTGTATTACGGATTCAGTACCAGGATCTCACCATTCTACAAGGAAGTGATCATCCATGTAAAGAAAGCGGTTCATCAGGGTAATACCATTTCACCGAAACTCTTCAATGTCACCCTCGAGAACATCGTGCGAGAACTGGAATGGGAAGGAATGGGAGTATAGATAGACTGTAGGCAAGTATACCACCTCGGTATTGCTGATGACATCAAGTGGCAAAAATACTGGCCGACTTAGATCATGACCGACTTAGATCATGGCCGACTTAGAAAGGTCGGACTGCAGCTGAATTTCACGAAGACAATGTTTTTGAAAACCAGTTTCGTTCCTGACAGTCCCTTTACTCTCAATGGAACAAACATCTTCAAACGCAAGAGTTATTTGCACCTAGATCGAGAAGTCAACATGACAAATGATCTGACACCTGAGTTGCACAGTTGAAAGATTGCCTGCCACTCAATGCCTCTTTTGCAAACCACATCACCAAAAAGGAAAGAGAAAACAAAAGGAAATCCCCTGCCACAGGGGTAGAGTGGGATGGGGGGTGAGGGGGTGGGAGGGATTCTGGGAGCATTGGAGGTGGGGAATGGGCATTGGTGGAGGGATGGGTACTCAATCATTGTATAACTGAAACCCAAGCACAAAAATCTGTAAGTCTACAACTGTACTTCATGGTGTTTCACTAATTAAAAAATATATCACTTAATCACTTAATCACTTAATCCCCGTTATTCATCGATTTATTCGAGCGGGTGCCAGTAACGTCTCCATTCATCCCGGTTGCGTGCTAGCGTAGCCCAATGGTATCTGTTCGTTTTAGGAACATGTAGAGCCTCAAACCGATCATTTAGGGTCTTGACGAAGAAGTCTGACCATCTTATAGGTGGGCGTCCACGTGATCTTTTGATGTCTCGTGGAATCCAATCAGTAATGGCTCTAGTCCAGCGGTTGTCTGTAAACCTCATTACATGTCCAGCCCATCTGATTTTTGATGTCTTGGCAAATGAGACAGCGTCTCTGATTCTTGAGCGTTGACGAAGATCAGAACTTCGGATTCTATCTCTCATTTGAGTGAATCGTGATATTCCAAGCATAGTTCTTTCGATTCCTCTTTGAGAGACCCGAATAGTGTTCTCATCCTGTTTTCGTAGGGTCCAGGTCTCTGAGGCATATGTTAATGCAGGAAGAATAGTGGAATCAAAGAGATGTGCTCGTAGTTGGAGGTTCTTTGTCCTTTTAGTTATTTCTTCAATGCTCTTGAAGGCATTCCAAGCCGCTCTCTTCCTCCTGCGTAACTCAGGTGCCAGGTCATTCATCATGTTGATTTCTCGACCTAAGTATATATAACTGTTGCATTCGGAGATGGTGGTTCCGTTGAGAGCGAATGGAGCGTCAGGAACAAGGCTGTTTCTCATAAACATTGTCTTCGTAAGATTCAGCTGTAGTCCGACCTTTCCACACTCACGGTCAAAGTCCGCAAGCATTTGTGCCGCTTGGCTGATGTTTGGTGTTATTAGAACGATGTCATCAGCAAAGCGGAGGTGGTGTAGTTGCCGACCATCTATCTTCACTCCAATGTTTTCCCATTCTAGTCGTCGCATGATGTTCTCGAGGGTGGCACTGAAGAGTTTTGGTGAAATGGTATCACCCTGCCGAACCCCTCTCTTGATATGGATGATTACTTCTTTGTAGAATGGTGAGATCTTGGTAGTGAATCCGCAATAGAGCTCACGAAGGATCCTGATGTATTGAGTTTGTACGCCCTGATTGGCTAGGGCTTCCATGACCGCTTCTGTCTCAACAGAATCAAAGGCCTTCTTTAAATCAATGAACGTTAGACAGAGCGGCATCTTGAACTCCCGAGATACCTCAATGAGCTTGGTTATTGTGTGGATATGGTCAATGGTACTGAATCCTTTTCGGAATCCAGCTTGTTCACATGGTTGTCCTTCATCTAGTGTTCTGCTAATCCTATTCAGGATGACTCGAGTGAATAGTTTGTAGATGACAGACAATAGGCAGATTGGGCGATAGTTGCCAATGTCGTGGATGTCTCCTTTCTTGTATAGTAGTACAGTCTTGCTGGTTTTCCATTGGGATGGAACCTTGCATTCAGACAGGTCGCGTGTGAAGAGTCGAGCTAATGTATTGATGAGTACTGATGGTAAGTTCTTCAGGTGTTCAGGTCTGATCTTGTCTGGGCCAGGTGCTTTTTGTTTCTTTACCGACGAGATGGCATGTTGGATTTCGGAAGGGAGAACATTGGGAACGACATATCCATCATGTGGTATGTGGTATGTGGGCAAGTGGATGTGGCTATTAAAGAGATCTGAGTAGAAGTCATGAATAATCTTCTCCATTGCCCTTCTGGAAGATGTGATAGATCCATCATGATGTCGGAGGGCAGTCATCTTGGTTTTGTAGTTGGTGAAGGACAGGCGGGCATTACGAATGTTTTTCCCGGCTTCTGCTGCATCTACCACTACTGCTGCTCTCCTGTTTTTGAGGTCATCCTTGATGACTTTTCTGTACTGTTTTGCCAGTTCGGACGTTTGCTTGTGGTTGCCTGAGGCACGTGCCACGCCACGTTGGCGAATAAGTTCAAGAGTGTTCGAAGAAAGACGGTTTTTTGTGGTTATCTCTCTCTTGGCATTCCTTGCACAATCATGGAGGTGCTGAATCATTCGATCGTATTCCTCATCAATGTTGTCAATGACGGCATCTTCCCATGTTGCTGCAAAAGAGCCAAAGAGTTCCCAGTTGGTGGTTGTTCTGGGAGTCTTCTTCTTAAACCTTGCATTCTTTTCTCCTTGTTCTGTGAGGTAGAATTTTGCACGAAGAAGACGGTGGTCTGATCCCGTTTGGAATTTTGGGACAACAGCAACATCGGTTAGGCAAAACCGCCGATTGAATATGATGTGGTCTATTTCATTGTGGAACCGTCCATCGGGAGACTCCCATGTCCAACGTTTAGATTCAGCCTTTTGGAATTGTGAGTTACCATGGAAGGTTTTGGTTGACATGATGAACTCAGACAGTCTGTCACCTTGTTCGTTCCATTCTAGGCCATGGGTTCCGATGTGGAGTTCATCGACTGATCTTCTTGGTCCTATCTTGGCATTAAAATCACCGACAATGATCTTGTAGAAGGTGTGATTTTCTTTATAGAATTTCTCCAGCTCCATGTAGAATTTCTCAGTTTCTTTTTCACCATAACTGGATGTTGGTGCATAGACAACAAAGATAGAAACTGCCGGTAGTGAGCCACATTTATTCAAGTGTAATCGTCCGATTCGGGTTGTTAGGCATTCAAATGAATCAATGCTTGTGACTAAGTTTGTGTTGACAAGGATACCGACACCACCGACGCCCCTTTTATCACATGTTCCAAGGAACAGTTCTTCTCCAGTGTCGAAAACAGCATGATGGGATTGATGTCTTCTCGTTTCGGTCAGACCAATTATGTCGTATTTGATCTTTCGTGCTTGTACCATAAGGTCTTCAATGGATGCAGCAGATGCCAGCGTACGAGCATTAAAAGTACAGACAATCATTTTTATTTTTCTGCGTTTTGGCAGCCCATGTCTGCCTTGGTGTTTTATCAGCTTCTCCTTCCATATCCTTCTCGACTCTGAATAATCAGGGTTAGGGAAATGAGATCCATTTATTACTGGATTTGGCATATCAATTTGGTCTATTTGGCATAGACCACGGATAGCTTGCCAGGCTCTGCCGTGTGGGTTGGATATTTAAGGATATTTAAGGTATCCTGAAAATTTAGAGAAAATTAAATAAATAGTCACGCGGCCTCTATATATATGGGCTGGAGCGATAGCACAGCGGGTAGGGCGTTCGCCTTACAAGCGGCCAACATGGCCGACCCGAGTTCGATTCCTCCGCCCCTCTCGGAGAGCCCGGCAAGCTACCGAGAGTATTGGATATGCCAGACACAGTAACAACAAAGTCTCCAATGGAGACGTTACTGGGCCCGCTCGAGCAAATCGACGATCAACGGGAGGGCCTTTACCTTTATAATATATATATAAAATAAATATATATTTATATATAAATATATATACACACAAACTTGTTAAATAAAAAAAAGAAAGAGTGTCTTGAATAAAGACTTCAAGAGTGTTGAAGAAACAGCTAAGAGGATGAAGAACCTCCGGCTCCAGGCACAGCTCTTTGATTCCACTGTTCTTCCTGCATTAACATACGCCTCAGAGACCTGGGCCCTATGAAAACAGGTTGAGAATGCTATTCAGGTCTCCCATAGAGGAATCGAAAGAGCTATGCTTGGAGTAACCCATTTCAATCAAATGAGAGAAAGAATCCGGAGTTCCGACCTCCGTCGACGGTTAAGAATCAGGAACACTGTCTTTTTTGCCAAGTCATCAAAAATCAGATGGGCTGAACACATAGTGAGATTTGGAGTCGACCGCTGAACTAGAGTCATTACCGACTGGATTCCACGGGACATCAAAAGACCGTGCGGCCACCCACCTAAGAGTTGGTCAGACTTCTTCGTCAAGACACTGAATTATCGGTTTGAGGCTCTGCATGTTCCTAGAATAAGCAGACGCCAATAGGCTACACTAGCACACTACAGGGACGAATGGAGACATTACTGGTGCCTGCTCGAGCAAATCGATTAGTACCAGGATGTCAAGTAATCAAGTGATCAGTTTTTCACCGGCAACTTACTCCGACCATTTCCTTACCACAACATGATTGTAGAAATGTGACCATGGTCCCTTTCATGTAGGTTCATCTCCTACACTGTCTATTCTCCAATGGCAAAATTCCAGCTCAGAAATACAGATATATGCCAATGTACAAAGGATCAGGTCCCCACAGAAACTCAGGAAGGGAGTCTGGTCAACACCAGGATTTCTTCTCAGAGAAAAGGATTTCTTGCAGAGACAGAATTTCAAAGAAAATGTGGAACACTGGGAGTCAGCCATGGGTAGACCTACATTTCAGGAACCTGCAATGACACCAGCCCAAACTTCCACGTGGTCCTTCCAGTACCATCTGGGATTTTCCACACAAAATCCTAGAAGAAAATATGAATAACACTAAGTGTTACAGAGAGAAGCCATTTTCCTCTTGGCTGTTGCTGAAGGACAGAGAGATCCCGAGCCTTTCCCTCAAATGAAGCCTGACCCTGTGAGCCCCATTCTGTCTCAGACCCTGACTCTCTGAGGAGGAAGTCAGGAGGATCAGGGTCCCTATCACCTCCTCACCTGGCACAGCTGCCTCCCCATCAGGTTTCTGACACATTCAGGATGTGGTTGTCACTTTATGTTTCTTGCATAGTAATACACGGCTGTGTCCTCGGTGCCCAGGCTGCTCAGTTCCATGTAGGCTGTGTCCTTGGACTTGTCTACAGTGATTGTGAGTTTGCCCTAGAACATTTGTGTGTAGTTTATATAACTATTACTTGGGTCTATTTCCCATACACTCGAGCCCTTTCCCCAGAGCCTGCTGCACCCAGCTCATCCATCTGCTGGTGAAGGTGTACCCGGATGCCTTGAAGGAGATCTTCACTGATGTCTCAGGTTTTCCCACCTCAGACCCTGACTGCACCAGCTGTACCTGGGAGTTCACACCTTGGACAGCAGACAGTAGTGGGTGGACTCCACTTAACTGGCCCCGTTCCCTCAGTCCAAGGTATGGGGATGTTTACCTGCAGCCACTGCCACCAGGAAGAGAATTCTCCAGGTCCAGTTCATGGTGGGGACCATGCACTCAGGGGCTTCTGAAGGTGTGGATGTGCCTACTGTGTGAGGTTGTCAGGACACAAGCATATCTGTATTTAACTCAGTGTCCCTCTTGTAATTTGCATATTCATGAGGAGGGAAAATTCATAGCTGAAGGCCTGACCAAACCTGAGTAGGGGCTGGTGGAAGCCACCGGGTCCGTCCTCAAGGGGAGTCAAGTGGTTCACGTTCTGATTCTTATTTGAGGAGATGAAAACCTGCCCTGTCCCAGGACTCTGTGCAAACAGACCTCCTCCTCTGGGCCGCCAAGCCCTTTCAGGACCTTCCCCTCAGGGCCCTCCACTTCTTTATAGCCTGGACACATCTGGACACACCTGGGCTTTGAGGTTATTTCTGCAATCCTGGAACTCCCCAAGTGATATTACAATGAGACTACAAAACCATCCTAATGCTCCAATGGTTTCCATTGAAGATATTAAGAAGTCCAGAAACACCCCCTGCATACATGTTTTATGGCCTTATCAATATGTTAAGTGTTTTATCCTCAAGATAAATATGCACAATTTCACTTTCTGTGTCCTATACTGATTTTAATTCGGTTTTTCTGAAAAAGAAAAAAATTAGTTTTATTGAAGAAGGAAATCCTGTTTCTGAGAGATTTCTGCCTCTCTGTACCCATTTCCCTCATATCTGCACCCCTTCTACTCTGCAACTAAGTGCTCTAGGGACTTGGCGCCCCCTGCAGCCCGGTCCCCACATGCAGGGAGAGATTCTGGGCTGACACGTGCGTTAACTTGTCATGTCTCTAACACAGGATTGAATCCTGGCTGTTCACTTCAGAAGCCTTGTTCTTGAATCATATTCTTTTATGGACCTTTTGTTTTGGCATTGAGCCACACCGGGCGTTCTGAGGACTTACCCCTGGCTTACACTCAGGAATCGCTCAGTCTATGTATCCTCCAAAAAAAACATATAACTACTTGATTAGCCTATATATATATATATATATATATATATATATATACATATATATATATATATATCACTGTTTTTGTCTTTCTTTGTTTTGGCAGCCTAGTTTGGCCTTGAGATTTTATCAGCCTCTCCTTCCTCATCCTTCTCAATGCTGCCGTATTTGTGATGCTTTTGGGGTCAGGGGAATGTGACCCATTGTAATTACTGGTTTTGGCATATCGAATACACAACGGACAGTTTGCTAGGCTCTGCCGTGCAGGCGGAATATGCTTGGTAGCTTGCCAGACTTTCCGAGAGGGATAAAGGCTTTTGGGCCTGTCTCTAATTGCCCCAGTAGGTGTTTCCATGGTTCAAACCATATTTGAAACCTACAAAATATGGTGCGGCAATTCTGGAGGATGGGTATTAAGTGTCTTATAATGTGTCGTGTGTCCGCGAAGCGGTACCGGTAGAGGTGAGGGGGGTCTTCTATGGGTCTCTGGCGTTTGGTGGAAGCAGACAGGGCAGGGTAGGGTGGGGCTCCTGGTTTTAATACCTTCGTCACCTGTGGTTGGTGGGAGCAAGCAGAGGATCTCTGTCCCCAGAGATCTGAGCCTGGAGTTCAAGGTCTCAGAGTCCCTCTTATCTTGTTCTGTGGGGCTTCAGTTGTGCTTGAGTCTTGACTCTAGCATCTAAAAAGTGTCCTGGAATGTGGCAGCAGATGGGTAGTGGAGGTAGTGGATGTCAAACGGAAGTCAAGTGATCAAGATTACTGTATCCCATTGTTCATCGATTTCCTCGAGCAGGCGCAAGTATCATCTCCATTCATCCATGTGGCGTGCTAGTGTACTGTCCACATTCCCCTGACCCTGATATAGCCCCTAAATATTCCATCGGGCTACAGCAAAAATATATGTGTGTATATAGTACATATACTAAAATTAGAACGATATATATATATTTATATATATATATATAAATTAAAGGTGACACTGAGTTTTCTTTGCTGAGATTATGAAGAAGTATCACTATCATTGTATCACTGTCATCCTGTTGTTCATCGATTTTCTTGAGCAGGCACCAGTAACGTCTCCATTCGTCCTAGCCTTGAGATTTTAACAAGTGCCACATCGTAGGCTCCTTCATGTTCAGGGGAATAAGACCCATCATTGTAACTGGGTTTTGGCATATTGAATATGCCACGGAGAGCTTGTCAGACTCTGCCGTGCGAGCAGGATATACTCGGTAGCCTGTTGGGTTCTCCAAGAGTGAGAACTAGACAAGGGGCCCCAGTGAGGACAGCCAGGCACGGTGACAGGAGACTGCACTGTTCTCTTCCAGGAGCTTGGTTTTATAGTCCCTGGGTCCTGGCCGTTGGTGGGATAACACGGTGCCCACCGGGGGAAGTTGGTGGAGGTAACGCCTACCTACTGGAAGATGGGAGATATGGGTGAAGGAGGCCCAGTCCCGATCCAAGCAGGCTTGGAGTTCTCAGGCATGGGTTCTGCACACCTGGGTTCTTCTGCCGGTTCCTTCATGTGGAGGCTCATCCGAAAGTGTGGAGAGTGGTCTTAAGCATGGCTATGATACAATACATATTTAATTCAGTCAAATAAAAATAGAAGAAGCCACAAAATAAATGAGGAGTTAAATATTTAAGACTTTAAGATACACAAAAATTATATGAAATTTACTTAGCTAAGAAGACTGTTTCAATGAGTCTAACATAGCTCCCAACAAGTTTATTCCATAGCAGTATTTGTGGAGCAAATATAAGTAAATAAGAAATGACTAGGATAAAATTCATAAAGTTTTATGGCACATATGACTTGAACTTTGACTTTTTCAGTGATACAGAAGAGTATTATTTAAGGAAATTTACCTAGAGGAATGCAAGGGGAGAGAAAGAGAGCCGTGTTCATGAGAGAACATGGGCTTCTCCAAATGGGAAAAATCCTTGAGTTCTGATTTCAGGTCAGTCTAGAAAACATCTTTCCAACCAGCACACGTGAAAACCTGAACAAGTGAGATTCACTTTCTGTCTAATATAATAAGTAAAATAGTATTATCTAAATAAATTTACTTACAAAATGAACTGTTTGCTTACAAAAATTTACTTACAAAATTGAACTGTAGCGATAGCACAGTGGGTAGGGCATTTGCCTTGCACGAGGTCAATCTGGGTTCGATTCCTTTGCCCCTCTCGGAGAGCCCAGCAAGCTACCGAGAGTATCCTGCCCACAGAGCAGAACCTGGCAAGCTCCCCGTGGCATGATCGATATGCCAAAAACAGTAACAACAAGTCACACAATAGAGGCGTTACTGGTGCCCACTCGAGAAAATTGATGAATAACGGGAGAACAGTGCTACAGTACTACAAAAATGCAAGGAGGGTGAGAGAGAGTGGGGGAGTGAGAGAGAAAGGGAGAGAGAGACAGAGATGGCATAGGATTGTGACAAGAAGGACAGTCCAAACACAGAATCTGGTCATCATCATGTGAGCCATCATTCTCCTTTATTGATCTCTAGGATCCTGTATGGGTTCTCTATCTTTCTTTCTTTCTCTCTCTGTCTCTCTCTTTCTTGATCACTCACTCTCTCTGGTCTATGAATTGTGATACATACGCTGAAAGATTATCATGTATGTCCCGTTTTCTACTATCAACATTCAGTTCTTGTCCAGAGTGATCATATCTAACTATTATTTTCATAATGGCCCTTCTCTGTTCTTCACCCCACATACACTTGAAACAAGATTCCAACTCTTGACTAGTCATTCAGGCCCCTGTGTTTCCTGGCACTGAACATAAGTATAAATCCCATGGAAGAGTGCAATTATTCGGTATCTATCCCATTCCTTCTGACTCATTTCATTCAGCCTGAAATATTTATGTCCTTCCATTTATAAGAGAATTTCATGATTTTATTTTACCTGGTGTCCATATAGTATTCCGTTATGTAGATTGCTGTATTTCATACAAGTATCTCTTCTCAGACACTGGTTGTTTCATATTTGGCTATTGTGAATGCAATCATGTGATGCATATCCACATGGTAACCAAGCTCATTGAGGTTTTCTGGGAGTTCAAGATGCCGCTTTGTCTAACGTTCATTGATTTAAAGAAGGCCTTTTATTCTGTTGAGACTGAAGCGGTCATTGAAGCCCTAGCCAAACAGGGCATTCAAACTCAATACATCAGGATCCTCCATGAGCTGTATTATATATTCACTACCAGGATCTCACCATTCTACAAGGAAGTGATCATCCATGTGAAGAGTGGGGTTCGGCAGGGCGATACCTTTTACAGAAACTCTTAAGTGCCACCCACGAGAATGTCATGCATGAACTGGAATATGAAGGAATGGGGGTGAAGATAGACGATCGGCAACTATTCCATCTCTGCTTGCTGATGACATTGTTCTAATTGCACCAAATATTAGCCAAGTGGCATAAATGCTGACCGACTTCAACCATGAGTGTGGAAAGGTCAGAATTCAGCTGAATCTCACAAAGACAATGTTTATGAGACAGAGTCTCGTTCCTGACTTTCCATTAGCTCTTAATGGAATGAACATATCCGAATGCAACAGTTATATGTACCTAGGCCGAGAAGTCAACATGACGATTGACCTGGCACTTGAGTTGTGCAGGAGGAAGAGAGAGTCTTGGATCGCCTTCAAGAGCTTTGAAGAAATAGCTAAGAGGACGAAGAACCTTGAGCTCAGGGCACATCTCTTTGACTCCACTGTTCTTCCTGCATTAACATATGCCTCAGAGACTTGTGCCCTATGAAAACAAGATAAGAACGCTATTCAAGTCTCCCAAAGAGGAATTGAAAGAATTATCCTTGGAGTATCACGCATCCCTCAAATGAGAAAGAATCCAGAATTCTGACCTCTGTTGATGATCAAGAATCAGGGATGCTGCCTCCTTTGCCAAGGTGTCCAAAATCGATGGGCTAGACACGTAATGCAATTTGGAGACAACCGCTGGACTAGAGCTGTTACCAACTGGATTCAACTGAATGTCAAAAGATCGCCTGGCTGCCCACCTACGAGAAGGTCAGACTTCTTTGTCAAGACACTCAATGATCGGTTTGAGGCTCTTTGTTTTCCCGGAGTGAGCAGAAGCCATTGGGCTACACTAGCACACGACGGGGAAGAAAGGAGACGTTTCTGGTGCCCGCTCGAGCAATTCAATGAGTAAAGGGGTGTCAAGTGATCAAGTAATCAAGTGACAGAAGGTCAATTCTACATATATTGAGACCTAACCAAAATTTTTCCAAAGAGGTCTATCCTGTTGATACTACCACCAGCAGAGATTAAGAATTGCATTTCCCCCACATCTATGCCAACACAGAATGTTTTGGTTCTTTGTGATGTATGCCCTTCTCCCTGGCATGAGGTAATATTTCACTATTGTTTTCATTTACATGTTTCTTATAAGTATTGGGGAGAATTTGTTCATACATTTTTTGCCTGAAAGTCTACTTTAAGTATGTTATCTGTTTAATACCCCCATTTTAGATGGGGTTGGCTTTTCTTGATAAGTTCTACAAGTCCTTTATACATGTTCTATTAATCTTATACCAGATGAGTCGTAGGCAGATATTTTCCCCCAGTTTTTCTTTTTCTTTTTTTATTCTGGTCATCATTTCATTTTCATTGATTGGGTCATTTAAAAAATGAGACTGAGAATATAAAAAGCATGAAATGGGTGAAAACGTTGGCTCGACATTGATTCCAAAATTATTAGGCTATGTGAGGGAAATTGAAATAAGAACACAGATACCATGTGTTTGTTGGCAACACAAAACGATTGTAATAGACTGATCACAATCACAAACACAAACTCACCTTCAATGTTGGGTGCACAAATAACCGAGACAGTCAGTGAGTTCTCACGTGGAATTGTGATCAATGTGGGTGAATCTCTGCAGATCCAGAGTCGGGACACACCTCATGTGTCTTCACAGTACAGGGCCTTACTAGCCTCTGTACACACAGCGAAGTGCTAGGATGTGGTCGCTTCTTCCACAAGCCCAAGGCAAAACAAAATCAGCTCTGGACTCACTCTCACTGCCTTCTCAGAGAGTCACCAGGGCTCAGCACCATAGCTGGTTAGAGAGAATCTGGAGATGGAGCAGGTGAGGGACAGCGATGCGAGGACGACACCAGGCTTGGTCCCGACTCATGCATCTGTACCTGGGACAAGACACCTGGGGAGAGAGAACCACAGAGAGTCACAGGCTCAGAGGCCCCAGGCCCACCTTGGAGCCTCTGTCCAGGGTATACTCACATCCTGGAGATGCCACCACAAAGAGGAGGAACCAGCGCTGATGCACATTGCTGACCACAAGTTCCATGATCTCAGACACCGTGTCAGGGGGAGAGGGAGGCCAAGTTGGTGTGAGTGTGAACGTGGTTTTCAGCCTGGGTCCTGAGTGCAGATTTGCATAGGGGAGCCTCTGTAGAGAAAGTCAGGGACCCGGGGGGAGGCTAATGTGTGGGATCCCGGGGAGGAGGGGCGGACAGTGACATTCAGATATTCCCCTGGGGCCCTGTCAGAGCTGGGCCTCTTCCTCCAGAACAGGAAACATGCTGAGGCACTCTCACGGAACAGGAATTGCTGAGGGGGAAACTGCGGCTGGGGAGGAGAGACTCAGGACGCTGATGACAAAATCCAGCCCCCCCCCCAAGGGCCTCTACCCTGTAGACAGGCCCCTGCCCTTCAGTGTCCCTGTGTGTTTACATCTATTGTCCCTCTCTAGGCTCTAACTTTGTGGGAAACAGTCATTGTCATTTTTTCCGGCAATTCAGAGAGAGCTAGGTCCAATTCATGTACAACAAAATTCACAGCGGATTATTCACATACTCAACTTTGATAAAATTTTTTCACTGTAACTTCTTCACTTTTAAACATACAAGGGGGTAGATTTGTAAATTCTCCCTAGTGATGAGTCTGTTTGGAAAAGGAAGAGCTTCTTCCTAAATGAGCTTCTTTTGATATGCTCCTGTCGAGGAGCACCTAAACCTGCTCTGTCCTGTATATAACTCGGCACCCAGAAGAGAAGGTCCCTTCCTCTGGGCTGTTGCTGAAGGACAGAGAGAGTCTTGAGCCTTTCCCTCAGATAAATTCTGGCCCTGTGAGTCCCAATCTGTGTCTCAGACCCTGACTTCATGGGGAGGAAGTCAGGAGGATCAACGTCCCTGTCATCTCCTCACCCGGCACAGCTACCTCCCCCTTGGTTTTCTGACACATTCAGGATGTGGTTGTCACACTGTGTCTCTCGCACAGTAATACATGGCTGTGTCCTCAGTGCTCAACCTGCTCAATTCCATGTAGACTGTGTCCTTGGACTTGTCTGCAGTGAATGTTAGTCTTCCCTGGAACTTCTTTGCGTAGCTTGTATCACCATCACCAGGGTATATCCCTCCCATTCACTCGAGCCCCTGTTCAGGGGTCTGCCGCACCCAGTGCATCGGGTAGCTGGTGAAGGTGTATCCCGTTGCCTTGCAGGAGATCGTCACTGATGTCTCAGGTTTTCCCACCTCAGCCCCTGACTGCACCAGCTGCACCTGGGAGTTCACACCTGTGGACAGCAGACAGGAGTAGGTGGATTCCACTTGATGGCCCCTTTCCCTCAGTCCAAGGCATTGGGACACTTACCTGCAGCCACTGCCACCAGGAAGAGAATTGTCCAGGTCCAGTCCATGGTGAGGACCGTGCACTCAAGGGCTTCTGAAGGTGTGGGTGTGCCTGCTGTGTGAGGTTGTCAGGACACAGACACATCTGTATTTAACTCAGTGTCCCTCGTGTAATTTGCGTATTCATGAGGAGGTAAAAATCATAGCTGAAGTCCTGACCCAACCTGAGTAGGGGCTGGTGGAAGCCACCGGGTCCATCCTCAAGGGGAGTCAAGTGGTCCACGTTCTGATTCTTGTTTGAGGAGATGAGACCCTGCCCTGTCCCAGGACTCTGTGCCCACAAAACTCCCTCTCAGGGGACCAAGCCCTTTTCAGGACCTTCTTCTCAGGATCCCCCACATCTGTATGTCCTGGACACATCTGGAAACATCTGGGCTTTTAGGTTATTTCTGCAATCCTGGAACTCCCCAAGAGATACTACAATGAGACTACAAAACCATCCTAATGCCCCCGTGGTTTCCACTGGAGATGTTAAGAAGTCCAGAAACACCCACTGCATACAGGCTTTATCAATATAATAAATGTTCCTCCACAAATAAGTCTGCACAACTTAACTTTCTGTTCCCTATACGTATTTTAATTTTGGTGTTCTTGAGAAATAAAAATTTAGTTTTACCAAAGACGGAAATCCATGCTGAGGAGATTTCTGCCTCTCTGCACCCATTTCACCAATCTCTGCACCCCTTCTAGCCTGCAACTCTGTGCTCTTGGGACTTGGCACCCCCTGCAACTCAGTCCCCACCTACTCTTTTTTTTTAAACGTAGGATTATTGCTAATTATTCAGTCTGTGATTAGGCTGGTAGAATTGGGCATGAACTCCACCTTACTTTTTTTTTCTTTTTTATAAATTTATTTGTTGAATCACCGTGAGAGCAGTTACACAGCTTTCGGGTTTAAGTATCGGTCATACAATGATGAAACACCTGTACCCTCAATACTGCCCATTTTCTACCACCAAAAACCCCAGTATACCCCCCATCTCAAACCTCCCCCTACCTGTGGAGCAAATGATTTCCACATTACTCTCTCTCTCTACTTTGATTGCATTCAATATTTCGACACCAGACCCACCATTATTATTTGGAATTTTACCGCAACACTCAGATCTGCTAAAAAGTCAATCGTAGACAATTTATGTTCTATTGCTGGCTATGAATAACGTATAATGTCATGTGGCCTCAGTAGTGGCTGAGTAATTTTGGGATTCCGAAATTTTAACAGTCAAATCTGCAGCGATTTCTGCCAAAACCTGCTGGATTCCGAGATTTGTTCCAGGTCTTTGGGATCATGGCCTTTAAGCAGCTTGATTAGAGCCAGGGAGGCCATTCATGGGCAGTGACCCAGGGTCTCTCTGGGGCAGGGAGGAAAAGGCCGCCTCCGCCCCTATCCTGTGAGGCCCCACATGTCTCATCATGTGAGCCCAAACCTGACTGTCCAATGGCCTCTGGAGGACGGCAGCCACCAAGCCATCCGGGAGAACAGGCCTAGGCATGAAACCTATTCCCACCTGGGGTGGTCCAGCACTGGTAACCTACTGCAGGGATGGGAAACATTTATGCCAAAAGCTGCTGGGTTCTGAGATTTGTTTCTGAGCCTCTTGGATCATGGCCATTAAGCAGCTTGATCAGGAGCCAGAGAGACCATTCATGGGCAGCGACATGGGGTCTCTTTGGGGTGGGGAAGAAAGGACCGGCTCCATCCCCATCCCGCGAGGCCCCACATGTCTCGTCACTGTTGGCCCAAAGCTGACTGTTCAATGGCTTTGGAGGATGCCAGCCACCGAGTTGCCAAGGGGGAGCAGGGGGAGAGACAGCACCCTTTCCCCCTGGGGTCGCCTGGCGCTGGTAAGCTACTGTGGGGATTCGATGCATTTCTGCCAAAAGTTGCTGGGTTCTGAGATTTGTTTCTGAGTCTCTGGGTTCATGGCCGTTAAGCAGCTTGATCAGGAGCCAGAGAGGCCGTTCATGGGCAGTGATTCGGGGTCTCATTGGGTCAGGGAGGAAAGGGCAGGCTCCACCCCCGTCCCGTGAGGTCCTGCGTGTCTCTTCACTGCGGACCCAAACCTGATTGTTCAATGGCCTCTGTAGGATAATGGCCACTGAGCCACCATGGGGAACAGGCCAAGGCATAAAACCTATTCCCACCTAGAATGGCCCAGCGTCAGTAATCTACTGCGGGGATCAGACGCATTTCTGCCAAAAGCTGCTGGGTTCTGAGATTTGTTTCTGAGTCTCTTGGATAATGGCTGTTAAGCAACTTGATCAGGAGTCAGAGAGGCCGTTTGTTTGCGGGGTCTCCTTGGGGCAGGAGGAAATGACCAGCTCCAGCCCCATGCCATGTAGCCCCTCATGTCTCGTCACTGTGGGTCCAAACCTGACTGTTCAATAGCCTCTGGAAGATGATTGTAACTGAGCCACGAGGAGGGAGCAGGTGGAAGGACAGCACCCTTTTCCCCCCTGGGGTGGCCCAGCACTGGTTACCTATGCGGGAACAAAAAGCATTTCTGCCAAAAGCCACTGGGTTCTGAGATTTCTCTGAGTCTCTGGAATCATGGCCATTAAGCAGTTCGATCGGGAACTAGAGAGGCTTTGCCTCCAATTATATAGCTGAGCCAGAGGTGGTTTATGGGTGCATCTCCCACATACCTAAATTTTGGCCAGCACAGTGGTAGGGTGTTTGCCTTGCACGCAGCCGACATGGCCGACCCGAGTTCGATTCCTCCACCCCTCTCGGAGAGCCCAGCAAGCTACCGAGAGTATCTCGCCTGCACGGCAGAGCCTGGCAAGCTCCCCCGTATTCGATATGCCAGACACAGTAACAACAAAGTCTCCAATGGAGATGTTACTGGGCCCGCTCGAGCAAATCGATGATCAACGGGAGGGCCTTTACTTACTTTACTTTTACTTACTTTCTTGGTAAACTTGGTCCCAAGTTGATGGGGTCTAGCCAAAGGCACAGCAGCAATTTTGGGGTATCTAGAAGTCTGAAGGTACCATCAAACTGCTAATGCACTCACCTCACGGATACAGATTGACCTGCTGGCATCAAGTCATATTCATTTATGGGTTTTTTGATTTGGTTTTGAGCCACACTCAGCATTTCTGAAGGCTTATTCCTAGCCTTCCTGTGTTCAGGAATCACCCAGGTAGGTGCATCCTAGGAAAATATTAGCAAATAAAGTAGTTATGTATATATATATGTATATAAATTAAAAGGTGACACTGAGTGTTCCTTGCTGAGAATGTGTAAATGTAATACAATAAATATTTAATTCACTCAAATAAAAATACTAAAAACCATCAAACTAAAAGTGGATTTAAGTCTTTAGTAAAGATATTAATAGAAACAAAAATGTATTAAATTTGCTAAATTAATAAAGAGATTTTCAAAAGCCAGGCATGAGTCTAACAACAGCTGCCAACAAGTTTATTATTTAACTGAATTAGTAGGTCAAATATAAGTAAATAAAAAATGAATACGATAAAATAAATAGTTTTATGGCACATATGACTTGAACTCTGACTTTTTCAGTGATACACTATAGTATTATTCAATGAAATTTACATAGAAAAATGCAAGGGGAGAGAAAGAGAGAGCCATGTTCATGAGAGCACTTGGGCTTTTCCAAATGGGAAAAATCTTTTAGTTCTGATTTCTCGTCAGATATGTTAGAAGTCTGGAATACCTCTTCTCACCCAACACATGTGAAAACCTGAAGAAGTGAAACTCAGAGATTCACTTTCTGTCTCTCTGTGAACGATAGGAAAAGATACATGAAGAGAGAAGTAATATAGTATTATCTAAAGAAATTTACTTAGAAAAATGCAAGGGGAGAGAAAGCAAGAGAGAGAGAGAGAGAGAGAGAGAGAGGGCACAAGATTCACAAAGACAGCCGACACACAGAATCTGGTCATCATCATGCATGTGAGACATTCTTCTCCCTTATTGATTTCTAGGATCCTATGCAGGTTCTCTCTCTCTCTCCGTCTCTCTCTTCTCTCTCTCCCTCGCTCACTGGGGTCTATGGATTTATAGGTTGCGATACAGACACTGAAGATTATCATGTATTTCTCTTTTCCTACTTCTAACCCTCAGTTCTTGTCCACAGTGACCATATCTAACTATTTCTGTTATACTGGTCCTTCATGTCCATCACACCCCACACACATTTAGCAAGCTTCCAACCATTGACCAGTTCTATTGGCCCCTGTATTTCTTGGCACAGAATATTAATCTCATACAAAAGTTTGAATCGCACAGAAAACAATTATTCTCTATCTGTCCCTTTCCATCTGACTTATTTAACCCCACCTGATACTCTCCATGTCCACCCATTTATAAGCGAATTTCATGATTTCAGTTTTTCTGGTGGCTACATAGCATTCCATTGTGTTGATGTACTATATTTCATTGAGTTAACTGTTCTCGGACACTCGGGTTGTTTAAGATTTGGCTATTGTGAATACAATATTGTGATGCAGTAAACATGGGTCTTCAGAAATATTTCCAAATTATTATTTTGGATTATTTGTGTATCAATACCAAGAGTGGAATTTCTGGGCCATATGGAAGCTCAATTCCTAGTATATAGGGTAGTATCAAAGTTATTTTCAAGGGTGAATCCCATCACTATTCCCACCAGCAGAGAATGAGGATTGCATTTCCTCCACATCTATGCCAATGCAGAATGTTTTGATTCTTTGAGATGTGTGCCCTTCTCCCTGGTATGAGGGGATATCTCATATTTGTTTTCATTTGCATTTTTCTGATAAGTGACAGGGAGAATTTATTTATACTGTACTCTGCATCAAAGTCTACTTTAAGAATGTATCTGTTTAAAATACCCACTTTAGATGGGGTTTATTTTTTCTCGATAAGTTTTACAACACAGTGGGGCCTGGCAAGCTATACGTGGCATATTCGCTATGCAAAAAACTGTAACAATAATGGATGCCATTCCCCTGACCCTGAAAGAGACTCCAATACAGCAGCATTGGGAAATACGAGTAAGGCGAGCCTGCTAAGATCTCAGGGCTGGGATGAATGGAGACGTTAATGGTGCCTGCTCGAGTAAATAGATGAACAACGGGATGACAGAGACAGTAATACAATGATACATCAGATGAGGGATGGGCAGGTATTTTCCCCCAGGTTTTTTTTTTTTTTGATTCTGTTAATAATTTCATTTACATTGATTGGGCCACTTAAAACAGAGAGACTGGGGACTGTTGCAATAGCACAGCAGGCAGAGCATTTACCTTGCCCGCAGCCGACCCAGGTTCGATTCCCAGCATCCCATATGGTTCCTCAAGCACCGCTAGGAGTAATTCCTGAGTGCGTGAACCAGGAATCACTCCTGTGCATTGCCGGGTGTGACCCAAAAAGAAAAAAAAAATAAAATAGAGAGACTAACAACACAAAAAGCATGAAATGGGTGAAAACTTTCGCTCAACGTTGATCCTAAAACAATTAGGCTATGTGAGGGAAATTGAAAAAAAAAGACAGAGACCATGACTTTGAACTCAGCCGAGAGTAACTTCTTGGTGGCAACACAAAACTTTTGTCATGGGCTGACCACAATCATAAACACAAAGTCACCATCAATGTTGGGTGCACAAACAGCCTAGAGAGTCGGTGAGTCCTCAGGTGGAATTGTGATCTATGTGGGTGAATCACTGCAAGTTCAGAGTCAGGACACACTCACATGTATTCACAGCGCAGGGCCTCACTCAGCCTATGTGCACACAGTAAGGTCTGACAATGTGGTTCCTCCTTCCACAAGCACAAGCTGAAACAAAATCAACTCTGGACTCATTCCCCACTGCCTTCTCCGAAAGTCAGCAGGGCTCAGCATTTCCCCTTCAGACTAAGATGAGTCTAGAGTATTTTATTTGTCTCCTAGAAACCCCAAAGCATTAACTAGTGGAGATGATCATAGTCGTGTTCACAGCAGCACCAAGTACAGTAGCCAAGATGCACACACAGCAGACAACCGCAGCGTCATTTCTGTCTATTTCCTTATTCAGCCATGGAGTCCATTCTTTTTGTCCTTCAGCTCTGTTTGAAGGACAGTGATCATTGCTTCCTTACTTCTCTCCCTGAGACTTCTGAATCTCCTTGTTAGTGTTTTCTTCAAGTCAGAGAGCACTGAGAGGATTGTTGCTCTCCGAACACGAACAGAGCATAGGATGTTCTGATGTTCTTACCTGGATTCATTAAAAAAATAGGATTTTGTTTTTATTGCTCCCAGTGCTGTGTGGGAGTCGAACGTGTAAATGCCCATGGTCTGGGCATGGATTGGGTGAAGTTCCTCCCGAATAAACACTCTTTTTACCTAGAGCTGTGACTTTAGTCACTTCTGGTAGTCACAAAGCCTGTGGTGTTTTCTCAGTGGGCTGGGAGGTCCAGAGATTGGGTTGCAGGAATAACTGTGGTGCTGACGGGGGCCTCCTGAGACCTGTGACATCCTTCGGAGAACAGGCCTTAAAGAATATCATGAAGCTATAGAAATAAACTGTGAGTTTCAGGAATATAAACTCTCAGTCCATTAGTATCAAACTGAGAGTCCAGAAAAAATCCTTAGATTTTTTAGGGCGAATCTTTGTGAAAGGATTCCATACTATGGAGTCAAGCAAGGAAAATCTCTTCCACAAAGGTTGTTGGGAAAACAGCAACACATAAAGAAGCAACAATACAAGTAGAATTGAATTCATATCTCTCACCAGATACAGAATTTAATGAAAGTAGACTTATGGTCCAGCTTTGCAGCAGAATCCTTTAAATACACAGAGGGATACCTCGGCCGCTCTCTACATGACACTCATCTTAGAGAGCTCGTTTGTAGTTTCTCTCCATTTTCAGAGATAAGATAAGCTAAAAATATAAATGGAACTAAATCAATTAGAAGATTTTAATATCAATGTCAATGACATTAACATTAAGGGACCCTACTGACTGGCAGAATCTCCTGTCTCTCTACGTGAGCCCTGCAAGCTACCGAGGGTGTCCTGCCCACATGGCAGAGCCTGTCAAGCTACCAGTGATATATTCGATATGCCAAACACAATAACAAAAACGGGTTTCATTCCCCTTTCTCTGGAAGAGCCTTCAATATGGTAGAGTTGGTAAGGCCGAGAGGAGAGGCTGCTAAAATCTCAGGACTGTAACTAATGGAGACGTTACTGGTGCCCACTCGAGTAAGTCAATGACCAATGGGATGGCCATGCTACAGTGCTACAGTGCTACTGACTGATAGAAAACCTAATATTGAATATATTCATAGTGCTCACCAAGATCAACATCAGAACAAACCACCCACCATAATGTAGTGTGGAAAATAAACAGATATTTTTCTAAACCAACATTCCTAGGGCTGTCGGCATATGGAAATCTGCTTATTCAACACTTACTGGTGAAGTATCAATATAAACTACAATGGAGGCCATTTCTCCTCAGTGAAAATGTTATATCAAAAATACTGGAAACAACCAGTATTGGAATTTTACCCAAGGAAACACTGTTTTTATGTTTGTGGGAACTTATTTATGGAAAACACTATGAGATTTCTTTAAAAAGTGAAATAGAATTTCCACGTTAACAGTTATTTTACTTTTGGTACTTTCACACAAGCATGAAAACATGAATTTGAGAAAATATATGCAGACCTATGCCCAATGCAGCAAACAGTATAGCTGCCAGGGCATGGGAACAATCCAATGCTTAATGAGCATTTCATAAATAAGAAGTTCTAGTGTATATTCACAATGGAATACTGTGCAGTTATAAGAAACAACAAAATATTTGCCCCATGAATGAAACTAGAGAATATCAGATTAAGTGAAGTTTGTAAGAAGGAGATGGACAAATACAATTCATCTGTGGTACACAGAAAAAAAAAGCATCAGGATGGACAGGATACAATGATAACGGCCCCTGCATCCTAACCACACTCTAGGGTTCCTGAGAGGAGTTGGGTGCGGGAAGAAGAAGCCGAGCACTGGGCCACAACAGAGTGTGGGGGTCTGTGGGGATTTGGTGCTGGGAGAAGCACAGGGAGATTTGTGACCCACCAGCATCAACACTCAACTATTGTCATCGTTCTTCCCCAATTACAATAAAAAAGGTAAAGGGGGGAAACCCTCCTTTTTGTGAAAAGGAATGACCTTTATTGAAGAAAAATCGACCACTCCTGACCTAGCAGGACATAACAGACTCCAGTGGACTCTGAGACAGGAAGAGGAAGAAACAAATTTGTACTAGAACAGGAAATAATCAGTACAATTCATATACTTAATTTCTAAATTTGTTTATATATTTTAACAAAAGAGAAAGAAAGTGACCGCCTTACAGTGCCTCTCCCCCTGCACCTGAAGTACAGCCCTGGAGTCCTGGTGCAGGGCGCCCCCTGGTGGTCACACGTACCCCTGCAGCTCACCTGTCTCCCTCAGCCGGTCTCCCTCTCTCTGTCTGGCCTCACAGAGACTTGCCCTCACTGTGTCTCTTACACAATAATACACGGCTGTGTCCTCAGTTACTGAGTTACTCAGTTTTAGGTAAACTTGGTTCTTGGAGGTGTCCCTGGAGATACTGAGTCTGGACTGAAGACTTGCCTTATAGTTTGTGTTTCCATCATACCATATAGCACCAATCCAATCCAGCCCCTTTCCAGGGGCCTGACGGACCCAGTGCATCCCATAGCTGGTTAGAGAGAATCCAGAGACGGAGCAGATGAGGGAAATCATCTTCGAGGGCGTCACCAAGCTTGTCCCCGACTCCTGTAGCTGTACCTGGGACAGGACACCTGGGGACAGAGACCCAGAGTGAGTCATGGGCTCAGAGGCCCCATACCCACCTTGGATCCTCTATCCAAGGGATACTCACATCCAGGAGCTGCCACCAGAAAGAGGAGGAACCAGCGCTGATGCACGTTCCTGCCCACGATGTCCATGATCTCAGACACTGTGTCAGGGGAAAGGAAGCCCGAGTTGGGGTGAGTGTGAACATGGTTTAAATCCTGGGTCCTAAGTGCAGATTTTCATGGGGCATCCTCTTTTGAGAAAGGAGGAGACCCCGGGGAGGCTGGTGTGTGGGGTCCCTGGGAGGAGGTGCTGACTGTGGCTCAGAACATTCTGGCTTGTCCCTGGGGCCCTGTGAGAACTGGGCCTCTTCCTCAAGCCCGGGAAACGTGCTGAGGAGCTCTCAGAAAACAGGAATTGCTGAGGAGGAAATGGCAGGTGAGGAGGAGAGTCCCCTTGTCTCAGGTCCCTGGTGACTAACCCCAGCCACCCTCAGGGCCTCTACCCTGCAGACAGGCCCCTGCCCCTCCATGTCACTGTGTGGCGACTCCTGTTCTCCTACTGTATATACATAATCTGGGACCAAAGACACAGTGTAATTGTCACAGTGAATTCTGACTTGGTTTGATCCAATCCCAGGTCAATCAAATTTCACAAAGTTTTTCAGACACTTAGCAAGGATGACCATTCCTTCACCTGTAGCAGCATTATTTGTAAATATACAGGTAGTTAAAATGTACATTCTCTCTGATAATGCATTTGTATCAGGACAAGGAAGACATTCTGCTTCGATGACCTTTCTGGCATGGTCGCCCTGATCACCAGTACCAAAACCTGCTCTGTCCTGTGTACAGCTGAGTTTCCAAAAGATGTCTATGTTCCTGGTGGTCATCACTGAAGAATCGCAACCTTGTGAGTGCTTAGAAAGACCCAGTAAACAGTCCTCAGTACATAATCTATTGGGCCAGAGTGTTGGTCTTTGTGCAAAGATCAAATGTAAAGTGTGAAAGCCCTGAGTAGTGACACGTGAGGCTCTACCCTGCCCCCAAATGCATGGAACCTAGACAGAGCCTGTGTCACCTAAGTGTATCCCTGATTCTATGGACTATCAGGGGTTTGAGTTCAATCTAAGGGACAGGAAAATATGCTCTTAATTTCCATGTTCAAAATGTCAGCATTAAGGGTCAAAGTAATTGAAACAACTAGAAAGTTCAACACAATTATATTAAAATAAACACAGAAAGATATAAAAAGAACTCAGACAAGATGCGGATTGAATGGATCAATATTGCACCTCACATACAGATAGCTCTAATAGGATTAATAAACCTTCTATTATGTAAAGCATGTAAGTCGCTATGGCTCTCTGTGCCCAGGTGTCCTGTGCCTGAGCTGCAGGCCCAGGATGGTGAATCCTCCGAGTTCTGATCCACCTGCCGATCTGTGAGCTCCATCATTGGCAGCAGTTTCCAAGGTAACTTGATCCCCATACCTCAGATATATTCAGATATATTCAGATGGATGGGGAGATGAACAATGATGGAACCGTTTCTTAAAACTACTTGGCCAGAGAAAAGGGCAGTTTCTTAAATCTATGAAAAATGTTTTCCAACCACCAACTTTAATTGATAATTTTATAAACGTTTAAAAAATTATTTTAAGATATTAAATAAGATGGATCCATCACATCCTCCAGAACGGCAATGGAGAAGATTATCCATGACTTCTACTCAAATCTCTTCGATAGCCATGTCCACTTGCCGACATACCAAATTCCACAGGATGGATATGTCGTTCCCAACGTTCTCCCTTCCGAAATCCGACACGCCATTTCGTTGGTAAAGAAACAAACAGCACCCAGCCCAGACAAGTTCAGATCTGAACACCTGAAGAACCTGCCATCATTACTCATCAATACACTGGCTCGGCTCTTCACTCGCTACCTGTCTGAATGCAAGGTTCCATCCCAATGGAAAACCAGCAGGACCGCACTACTGTTCAAGAAGGGAGATATCCATGACATTGGCAACTATCGCCCAATCTGCCTATTGTCTGTCATCTACAAGTTGTTCACTCGAGTCATCCTAAATAGGATTGGCAGAACACTAGATGAAGGACAACCATGCGAGCAAGCCGGGTTCCGCAAAGGATTCAGCACCATCAACAATATCCACACAATAACCAAACTCATTGAGGTTTATCAGGAGTTCAAGATGCCACTTGTTTAACGTTCATTGATTTAAAGAAGGCCTTTGATTCTGTTGAGGTGGAAGCGGTCATTGAAGCCCTAGCCAATCAGGGCATACAAGCCCCATACATCAAGATCCTCCGTGAGCTGTATTGCGGATTCACTACCAGGATCTCACCATTCTACAAAGAAGTGATCATTGATGTCAAGAGAGGGGTTCGGCAGGGTGATACCATTTCACCGAAACTCTTCAGTGCCACCCTCGAGAACATCATGCGACGACGGGAATGGGAAGGAATGGGAGTGAAGATAGATGGTCGGCAATTACACCACCTCCGCTTTGCTGATGACATTGTTTTAATAACACCAAACATCAGCCAAGCGGCACAAATGCTGGCCGACTTTGACCATGAGTGTGGAAAGGTAGGACTACAACTGAATCTTACGAAGACAATGTTTATGAGAAACAGCATCGTTCCTGACGCCCCACTCGCTCTCAACGGAACGACCATCTCCAAATGCAACAGCTATGTGTACCTAGGTCGAGAAGTCAACATGACAAATGACCTGGCACCCGAGCTGCGCAGGAGGAAGAGAGCGGCTTGGAACATCTTCAAGAGCGTCGAAGAAATAGCTAAGAGGACAAAAAACCTCCGGCTCCGGGCACATCTCTTTGATTCCACCGTTCTTCCTGCATTAACATATGCCTCAGAGACCTGGGCCCTACGCAAACAGGATGAGAACACTATTCAGGTCTCCCAAAGAAGAATAGAAAGAGCTATGCTTGGAATATCACGTTTCACTCAAATGAGAGAAAAAATCCGGAGTTCCGACATCCATCCACGATCAAGAATCAGGGAGGCTGTCTTGTTTGCCAAGGTTTCAAAAATCAGATGGGCTGGTCATGTAATGAGATTTAAAGATGACTGCTGGACTAGAGCTGTTACTGACTGGATTCCACGGGATGTCAAAAGACCGCGTGGCCGCCCATCTACCAGATGGTCAGACTTCTTAGTGAAGATCATGAATGATCAGTTTGAGGTTCTTCATGTTCCCAGAGCGAACAGATGCCATTGGGCTACACTAGCACGTGACAGGGACAAATGGAGACGTTACTGGTGCCCGCTCGAGCAAATCGACAACTAACGGGAAGTTAAGTGATTAAGTGATTAAGTGAAATAAGATGGATTTCTTTGTTAAATGGTTCTTGACTCATTTGTGACTATTTCATTCATACAGATGTAGACTAATAAAATATCCTGGCTTATCACTACTAGTTTATTAGAAACGATGAAAGACACCAATTAGAAAGTAAATTGAAAACCTTGATCATTCATTTTATGTTTTCTCATTGTGACACAATTCTGGGACCATCTCCCTATTCTCCCGGGAACGTGGCAGTCATACCCAGGAACTGCCTCTGTGCATGAAAACTCATTAATGAACATGATTCGGAGATTACAAATGAATCTTGGAGAGCAGCAACAAACTGCAGAGATACATCTGGACCCCGAAGTCACCATCAGTTAAAAATTTAACTCCAGTTATATCATTCTTTTTTAAATTTTAGAATTCCTAGACATCTCATACTCTACCCATTGATGTACCAAGTGTAGCACACCACACTTAATGGGGCGTAAAGTAGAAGCAAACCGATCTCGATTAAAAAAAAAAAAACAATAGCACAGAAGGATCAACCTTTATGTAACACTGCCACTGTCGTCCCCTTGTTCATTGATTTACTCGAATGGGCCCAGTAACGTCTCCATTGTGAGACTTGTTGTTACTATTTTTGGCATATCCAATACGTCATGGGTAGCTTGCCAGGCTTTGTCGTGTGGGCAAGATACTCTCGGTAGCTTGCTGGGCTCTCCCAGAGGGGTGGAGGAATTGAACCTGGCTCGGCCAGGCCGGCCGCAAGCAAGGCAAACACCCTACTGCTGTGCTATCGCTCCAGCCCATCCTGTAACAACACGGTAGTAATGGCTTATACAGGGACTCAGTGACTCCAGGGTGAGATCCAATAACCTACACACTTTCCTGTAAGTGTATATTTTGGAATAATTTTTTCCGAATTATTTCATAGGTAGCAACATAAAATAAATTATTTAGGACTTCTTTGGGGGCAGATTTGGGTGGTCGTGGAAAAATTCAAAATAATGGTGGTGGAAAGGTGTAAATGATGATGGAATTGGTGCTGGAACAGATAATGCAATAAATTATTGTGAACAACTTAAAAATTAATTTAAGACCATAAAAAACTTTTTAATTTGTCCTTAATAGCGATTTCTTCAGGCTCAATTGAATGCTTTGTATGTGAGTGTTCCAAGTTTATTTTGCAGGATCAGTAATTGATACCTGAGCACTACAAGTGAACCAGGACAGCGACAGGAAGTGAACAGGATTACTTCCAGCTGTATTACCCAAATCAAAGAAAGCCACATATTGTCCATATTTGGATAATGTCATTTTACTATAAAGATTAGATATCCATCCACATTTTAATTTTTATAGCACAGTGGGTAGGGCATTCGCCTTACAAGCGGCCAACATGGTCAACCCGAGTTCGATTCCTCCGCCCCTCTCGGAGAGCCCGGCAAGCTACCGAGAGTATTCGATATGCCAAACACAGTAACAACAAAGTCTCCAATGGAGACGTTACTGGGCCCGCTCGAGCAAATCGACGATCAACGGGAGGGCCTTTACCTTTACCTTAATAAAGTAGTTCACAGAATTTGATTACATTTAATATCCAAACACCAATCCCACCACCATTACACCTTCCCACCACCATACCCCAGATGTTTCCATCCCGAGCCCAAATACCTGCCCCAAAGCAGAACTGAGATAATATATTTTGTATTGTTTGTTATGAGAAACCACTGAAAATGCTACCAAAAAGTAGCCTTGGTGATATCCATCAATTTTATCCTAATTTATTCATTTGCTCTCTTGGTCAATAGTGTGATTTCTAATAAGAAACACATTTCGATCTTTGTGTTTTGTTGATATTGAACTTTTAAAGTCTTTCAGTTTCCTAAGTGAAGACCTCGTGGTGATTTCCCTTGTTTAACATGTGGCTTGGGAAGGTCGCCCAAAGAGGAGTGCTGCTTCAGTGTGGTCACCATGTGCCGGGAGGGAGGAATTCAGACTAATCCCCAAATTTCAGTGTCTCAGGAGGGGGAGACTGGAGAGTGAGTTTGACCCACAGACAAATACAGTAAGAGTCGTACCTGCAACGGGCTCTGAGTATTCAGGATATGAGGTTCGGTGGGCTCTGGTTTGTGATTGTCAGGAGATCTTGGAGGGATGAAAGTTGATATCTGGCCCCTCTGAAGCAGAAATGGAGGTGTGTCTGTGTGTGTGTGCATTAGAGAGTGTGTGTGTTTGTGTGTGTGTACTTATGTGTGTCTGAGTGTGTGTGACTGTATGTGTGTGACTATGTGTGCTTGAGTGTATGTGTTTGTATGTGAGTATGTGTAGTGTACGCATGTATGTATGTGTATATGTGTGTGTGTGTAGGTTGTGGGCCCTGGCAAAAGTTCTTGAGGAATCATAACGCCACGATGGGACTTGCAGAAGTGACTCTGTCACTAGCACTCAAGCGTCTCCAAGCATTTGTGTCAAACTCACTTTCTGGACACAGGACCTGAGGCCTTATGAGTCCCTGAGGCCACAGTGGTTTGAGGGTGCCTGGAACCCTGCAGGAGAGGAGAGACTCCAACAGAAGCAAAAGGCTGTGGGTAGGACATGAAAACCCATAAACAGTCAAAACTCTTCCCTGTGACTACACCCTGTCCAACCCTTGGGTGCCCAGAATCCCCAGTTCGAGGCTTTCTAGGAATGAGGCACATGTAACTCAGACTGAAAACCACTCAAGGCTGCTACCACCTCTGGAGACACCCACGGTCTCCTTTGAGCGTGTTACCCATCTTCCCTCTTTCCTTCTCTCTTTCATAACCTCTGATCAAAGGGTTTCACTCACTCTTTCTCCCCTTCTGCAGGTCTTTGCTGTGAGGGAGAGTGACAGACCTAGAGCCTGAGTCGGGCCTAGACTGCCTAGGGAGATTCCTCGCTGCAGTCCGACTCCATGGTGCCCCCAGAAATCTGGGGTAGGGGATCATTTCCCACGCAGCACAGAGCAATAGACACCAGGTCAGCTTTCTGCTACCCCTGGGCCTGGGGAGACGCGAGGTCTGTTCCTGCAGGGGCTCCTGGCCTACTTTCCCAGAGGGGGATTTCCTCGGGCACATCGCAGTGACCCAGGATGGGAGGGAGGGAGCGAACAGCCGCTCTTCAGGTTGCAGACCTCCCTGTCCCCACTGGCATCCCTGAAGCACTCCCGCTCCCCTTCCCGGAGCCTCTCATTCATCCAGCTCTTCCCTCCTTCTGCATTTGGAAAATATGTTAGGAGTTATGAATAAAAAAAATCACCTTTGAATAAAACTTATTGCAATTCTGGGGATCACAGTACTCTTAGTAATGGTTTTTCATGAAAATAATTTTAATACCAAATCCATCACCGGTATACACACCTCCTTCTTCTAAGAACCAGTGTCCCTCCCACTTATTGTTCCCCCCACCAAAATCTTAAAGTGTGTGGATTAGTTCTCTTGCTATTTCACTGAAAAACATCTTTCCCGAGAGCAAGTCGATCACAGTGATCTGACTGAGACGCCTGCGCAGTGAGTGTTGGTCAGAAGCACAGGGGAAGCCTGAGGGAACTTCCCGCACTGCGATGGAACCTGTAGTTTGATGCTGTCTCCAGGGTGAGATTCAGAATAAATGAGAATTGTAGGGCACCATGCCTGTGTCTGAGGATTGCCTGGGAGTGTGGGGATAAACTCAGGGCTGAAATTGGTGCCCCTAGCGATTATAGCCATGTACGTGGTTTACTTGACAGACCTGTTGGCAAAGAGTTCCAGGTGTGATGGGGAAGAAATATAGAGTCATAGGGGCCTGACTTGGGTGAGGCATTTGCCTTGCATGCGACTGACCTGGGTTTGATCTTTTATATCCCCCATGCACCACTTGGAGTAATTCCTGAGCACCGAGCCACGACAATACCCTCCGCAACGCCGGGTGTGCCCCAAAACAAAAGAGAATATGAAGTCAGGTAAAGCTCAAACCCAGGAAGTAATATCTCTGAGAAATATATTTGCCTTCACGATAGACCAGAAGTGAGCTACGAAAAATTGGCCTTGTGAGTGTGGATGGAACAGAGGTGTCCTCAGTTAAACACCCACCTCTCCATGCACATAAGCCATCATGGGTACCCCAAATACTCCTGAGGAAGTGATAATCTCTCCTGAGAAACCCTTTCTCTGGGCTGTGGTGTAGACAAGGCTCAATGTGTGGCGGGGAGGACAGCACAGGACCACAAAGAATTCCATGGTCAAGTTTCACCTCCAAGTGTGGGGTTGAGGTGAGACTTGGCGTGCAGAAAAGGTCTTGTAAGTCTCTATAACTGAGCAGACTACAAGGCTCAGAAAAGACTGATGACACAGGGACAAGGACTCCAGCCCGGGACATGAGAACCTCGGACTGTAGAGAGAGGCATGGAGTCCGGAGGCTTGGGTCGGGAGCAGCACCCTCTCCAGGAGCTAGAAAAGCGCCTGCAGAGAGAGGGGGAGTCTGCTCGCGGCCACAAACTTCTTCACCACTCCATACCTTGTCGCCAACATACAAAGACATCCTAATGTAGGCTGCTAACCACAGAGTGACACGCAAGAAACAGTTCCAAAATGCCAAGGACACAATGGTAAAGCAACACAGAAAACCACCAGGCTTATGAGTGAAGACACTAGCCCAGAGGCCTAACGAGCAATACTGAGCTGTGTAAACTCTCTGAGAAGGAATTTAGAACAGAACTGTTAAGGATGCATGAGGAGCTCAAAGAAGCGATGGAGATTCTCCCAGTGTCTGCAACTCCCTGTAACCCCGAGAGGCATCATGAAGCCCCCTCTGAGCACAGTCTACAGAGCACTGAGCAACCTGAGGTCAGAGTTCATGGACCTATATGGCTGTTGGAGACAGTCTCTCTCTCTCTCTTTCTCTCTATCTTTCTCCCTCCCCCACCCCATCTCTCCGGATTAAGGCTTCAGTGATTATATCTTGTTAATTGAGATTGGACGCCTTCCACATTACATCCCATCCAATATCCAATCGTCTGTGCTACTCCTGTTTGATCGAGTTGTAGCGTCTGAGATGTTGCTTGACTAAATCCAGAATTTTTAATGGGTTAATATAGCTGACACAGCAAAGCCTGGCAAGCTACCCCTGACATATTCGATATGCCAAAAACAGTAACAAGTCTCACAATGGAGATGTTACTGGTGTCCGCGCGAGCAAAACGATGAAAAATGGGAGGACAGTGCAGTGCTATAATGCTAATGTAGCTGAAGTTAAATCTTTAACTGGCAGCAGCTTCCGGGCATGTGCATGACTGACAGGGCTTCCTGAAGTACAGAAAGATTGCAGGAATTTAAAGGAAATATAAATCAGAGGGACAATCAGAGATATCATGAGAAAGACCTATATCAGTAAAAGACTCAAAACAACAAGAGTTGGGATGTTGTCAAAAGCAAATCTGTTTCATCATTAGCTTGAAATATTGTCTGATTTAATGTCTATGAAAAACAGTAGGAGATTTCCACCAAAAAGTGAAAATAGAGTTTCCATCTAACAAACTGATGTAAGCTAGATACTTTCACCTGAAGGGGAAAATATAAAATTAAGAAGTTATAAGAAAACATACACTGAAGCATTTGATACACTGGCTAGGAAATGGAAATGATCCTAATGCTTAAAGTCAGTTTCATGGGCAAGAAGTTTTGGTGTGTATACACAATGGGATACTGTGCAGTTATAAGAAAAGACAAAATACTAGTGCTCTCTGCACCATGGAATGGAACTAGAGAACATCAGATTAAGTGAAGTTTGTCAGAGGGAAAAGGACAAATTCAGACAATCTCATTCGCCTGTGGTACTCAAAGAACAGAGTGTCAGGATGGACAGGATCCAATGATAATGCCCCCTGCATCCTAACCACACTCTGGGGTTCCCGAGAGGAGTCGGGTGGGAGCTCAGATCACTGGGAAGAAGAGGCCAAGCACAGGGGCCACAGAAGAGTGTGGGGGTCTTTGGGGATTTGGTGCTGGGAAAAGCGCAGGGAGTTTGAGACCCACAAGAATCAAAACTCAGACAATAAAAAAGGTAACAGGAGAAATCTCTCCTTTCTGTGAAGAGGAGTGATCTTTATTGGAAGAAAAATCAACATCACCTGACCTAGCAGGACAGACAGTCTCTAGTGGACTCTGAGACAGGAAGAGGAAAACACTAATTTGTACTAGAAGAGGAAGTAATAACTAAACTACTTTTTTTTTAAGTTGCTGTACTGTATCACTATTATTCTGATGTTCATCGATTTGCTCGAGTGGGCACCAGTAAAGTCTCCATTGTGAGACTTGTTTTAACTGTGTTTGGTATATGGAATACACCACGGGGAGCTTGCCAGGCTCTGCTGTGTGGACAGGATACTCTTGGTAGCTTGCCGGGTTCTCCCACAGTAAGAACTAGATAATAAGAAGTCTCACAGTCACGAATCCAGTTGGTATGAATATTATAATTTTTTTTTCATTTTCATTGGAGTCGAGCATCCTCCACCCAGATCCTCCAAATTCCAGTAGGCGGGGGTCACACCCACCACCGGGCCCCCTGGCGCCATGTAATCCCATCAACGGCCAAGACTCAGAGACTATAAAATCCAGCTCCCGGACGAGAACAGTGCAGTCTTCTGCCCCCGCGCCTGGCTGTTCCTCGCCGGGGCCCATTGGAGGGGAGCGGGTTGAGCTTTCCTCCCCGCCCCTACCAGGGCTCCGGCAGCCGAAGACCTCCAGGACCAGCCACCACCATGCTGAGACCACTCTCCACACACATGAAGGTACTGGCAGAGGGACAAATCCACGCGGGTTCCGGGGGCCAAGATCTCCCAGCCTACTCGGATTGGAGTCGAGCATCCTCCACCCAGATCCTCCAAATTCCAGTAGGCGGGGGTCACACCCACAACCTGGCCCCCTGGCGCCGTGTAATCCCATGAATATTATAATAAAGAGAAAAATGATACCCCCCAGAAGAAGAAAAATACGTAAAAACAATTGGAAAAATCAAAAGAAAAGAAAGTGACTTCTTTTTTTTCTCATGAGAGAAAAATTATTTTATGATATATTATATAGATATATGTGTACATATACATATATATACAATTCTTTGGTTTTTCATCAAATTTATCCCAATAAATGTATTTTCATTTATCTTCTCTTTTGCTTTTTTGGTCTATTCTATATTTTAATAATACGAAAACTAATCGGGTTAAATTTATTTATTTACTAAGGTTCTTATTAATGCCTGTAATTACATACAATAAGTAAATTAAAAGTTTATTTTACTAGTTAATGTGTTACGTTTTATTGTGATTTGTTTTGCATTTTTTTCATCTCATGTGGGATGTTTCCCATCATTTCACACAAGGATGGATTAGAAACTTGTTCTCTTGTCCACTATGCATAGATACTGTATCTCAGATCATCCTCCAATGGAAATAAGCAGCAGATCTAACATTGTCTGGATGCTCACTTGGAAAAACAGAATTCTGGATATGAATACTGGCAGAATGATTTGAAAGGTGTTACTTACCTTTAAAAACCATGTTCTCTGATTTCTAGGTTTTTTTTTTTCATTATTAGTGAAACACCATGAGGTACAGTTGTAGATTTACAATTTTTTGTGCTTGGGTTTCGATTATACAATGATCAGATACCCATCCCTCCACCAGTGCCCATTTTCCACCACCATGGATAATATCCCCCCCACCCCCATCCCCCCATTCCCCCCCTGCCTCTGTGGCAGGGCAATCCCCTGTGTTTTCTCTCTCCTTTTGGGTGTTGTGGTCTGCAAAAGAGGCATTGAGTGGCAAACATGTTCAGTCCATAGTCTACTTTCGACATGCATCTCCCCTCCTGGGAGGATCCTCCAAACACCCTTTATTTGGTGCTCCCTTCTCTATCTGAACTGCCCTTTCCTCTAGAATGCCCGGCTGGCCACTGAGCTATGGAGTAATCCTCCTGGTTCTGATCTCAGCTATTCTTGGGTATTAATCTCATATTTTGTTACTTTATATCCCCCAGATGAATGCAATCTTTCTATGTCTATCCCTCTCTTTCTGACTCATTTCGCTTAGCATGATACTTTCCATGTTGTACCACTTGTACATAAATTTCATGACTTCATCTTTTCTAACAGCTACATAGTACTCCATTGTGTAGATGTACCAAAGTTTCTTTAACCAGTCATCTGTTCTTGGGCATTCAGGTTTCTTCCAGTTTCTGGCTATTGTAAAGAGTGCTGCAATGAACAAACAAGTGCAGATGTCACTTCGACTATACATTTTTGCCTCTCTGGGATATATTCCCAGGAGTGGTATTGCTGGGTCAAATGGGAGCTCAATTTTTAATTTTTTGAGAATCGTCCATACTGTTTTCCAGAAGGGCTGAAGAAAGTGACTTCTTAATGGCCCTTCTTCCCCTGCCCCTGACACAGCACTGGATCACCTGGAGCAGAGTGCCCTCTGGTGGTTACACGCACCCCTGCAGCTCCCCTGTGTCCCTCAGCAGGTTTGTGTCTGGGCTCACAGGGACTTGCCCTCACTGTGTGTTTCTTGCACAATAATACATGGCTGTGTCCTCAGTTACTGAGTTACTCAGTTTTAGGTAAACTTGGTTCTTGGAGGTGTCCCTGGTGATGCTGAGTCGGGACTGAAGGTTTGGGTTATAGTTAGTGCTTTCATCAGACCATATAACACCAACCCAATCCAGACCCTTTCCAGGGGTCTGGCGGAACCAGTGTACACCATCGCTGGTTATAGAGAATCCAGAGATTGAGCAGGTGAGGGACAGCGTCTGCGAGGGTGTCACCAGGCTTGGTCCAGACTCCTGCAGCTGTATCTGGGCCAGGACACCTGGAGACAGAGACCCACAGTGAGTCATGGACTCAGAGGCCCCATGCCCACCTTGGAGCCGCTGTCCAGGGGATACTCACATGCAGGAGCCGCCACCAGAAAGAGGAGGAACCAGCGCTGATGCATGTTCCTGACCACGAGGTCCATGATCTCATACACCGTGTCAGGGGAGAGGGAGTCCGAGTTGGGGTGAGTGTGAACGTGGTTTTAACCCTGGGTCCTGAATGCAGATTTGCATGGGGGAATCTCTGTGGAGAAAGGAGGGGACCCCGGGGAGGCTGGTGTGTGGGCTCCCTGGGAGGAGGTGCTGAGTGTGGCTCAGAGCACTCAGGCCTGTCCCTGGGGCCCTGTCAGAGCCGGGCCTCTTCCTCTAGCACAGGAAACGTGCTGAGGAGCTCTCAAGAAACAGAATTTGGAAGGCAGCTATGCTAGCCCTGCCACAGAAGCAGGATGGGATGCGGGGTTTGGGGGTGGGAGGGATACTGGGATTTTTGGTGGTGGGAAATGGGCACTGGTGAAGGGATAGGTATTTGATCATTGTATAATTGGAACCCAAGTACAAAAATTTGTAAGTCTACAACTGTATCTCATGGTGTCTCACTAATAAAAGTAAAAAAAAAAGAAACAGAATTTGCTCAGTGGGACATGGCACCTGGGGAGGAGAGTCCCCATGTCTCAGGTTCCTGATGACTAAACCCAGCTCCCCAGGGCATCTACCCTGTAGACAGGCCTCTACCCCTACTTGTCCCTTGGTGGTGGTTCCTATTCTCCCACTGCACCTGGAAAGCAAGGGACCAAATGGGCAGTGTAACTGTCACAGGAAATTATGACTTGGCTCCATTCAATCCATGGTTAATCAATTTTCACTCTCTCATCTTCCATGAACATTCCTTGTCAAACCAACTTTGACCGTAGATTTTATAATATATTTAAATTTTACTTTCAGCATATTAAATAAGATGCACTTTTATTTTCAATGCTTCTTAACACATTTTATAGGTTTTTCACTCTTGCAGAGGTATACTAAACATATCCGTGTTTTTCATTTGGAATTTATTAGAAAGATGGTAAGAAGTCTATTAGAAATGAATGAAAGCCTAGATCATCATTTTGTTTTTTCTCATTGTTAGACAGTCCTGGATGAAAGAGGTAGCTTTTAATTTTGTTCATAATAGCAATGTGGATAGGTTCAATGAAATTCTCTCCATGTAAGTGTCCGAAGATCATTTTTCAGGATCACTAATTGATACCTGAGCACTACAGGGGGAACCAGGACACAGGTAGGAAGTAAACACATAATATTTCAAGTGTGTTCCCATGTCAAAGAAAAATATAGATTGTCCATATCTGGATAATATCATTTAACATAATGACTAGATATCCATCATTTAAGAAAATTAAACTTATTTATTTTGAATTGAAGCACAGTGACATACACAATTACAAAGTAGTACATGACTGGGTTTCCAACATATAACGTTCCAACACCTATCCCTTGACCAGGGTACATTAATCACCACCAATGTGCCCAGTTTTGCTCTTTCTCTTCCTCACCCCAGCTGCCTCTATGGCAGGCACTATTCTTCTCCCCCCCTCTCTCTTTGTGCCTGGGTATTTCTCATTGCAAAATTATGGTTTGCAAGAAAGATACTGAGAGGTTATCAGGTATATCCCTTTACCTACGTTCAATACTCAGTTCGTGCCCAAAGCGATCAATTCCAACTGTTATTGTTCTACTGATCCCTTCTCTATCCTAACTGCCCTTCGCCCCACACACACTTTTGGCTGGCTTCAAACCATGCACCACTAGTCCTTCTGGCTCCTGGTTTTCGGGCCTTGGATATTAGCTCATACTAATTTTTAATATTGCAAAAATAAATGCAGTCATTCTACATCTGTCCATCTACTGAAACTTTCACACAGCAAGATACTATCCATGTCCATCCATTTACAAGCAAATTTCCTCATGTCAATTTTCCTAGTGGCTGCATAGCATTCCATTGTGTAAATGTACCATAGTTTCCTGAACCAGTCATCTGTTCTCAGCATTTGGGTTGTTTCGAGATTCTGGCTATTATGAACAGTGATTCAATGAGCATAGAAACGCAGATGGCATTTCTGCTGTGTGTTTTGGAACCCCATGGTGGTACTGCTGGATCAAATCTAGTTTTCTGAGGAAAGTCCATATTGTTTTCCAAAAAGACTCAACCAGTTGGCTTTCCCACAATTAATGAGAGCCCTTTTCTCCCCTCTCCCCACATCTGAGCCATCACTGGTTGCTCTTGTTCTTTTGGGTGTGTGCCAGACTCTGTGGTGTGAGATTATATCTCATTGTTGCTTGGTTTGCATCTCCCTCATGATTAGTTGTGTAGAATGCTATTTCATGTGCCATTTGGCCATTTGAGTTTCTTCTTGGAGAAAGTTTTCTGCTCATCTTTTTTCTCCCCATTTTTAATCAGGTTGGATGTCTTTTCTTGTAGTTCTCTACAGTGCTCTACAGTATATATTCACTGTAGCACTGTAGCACTGTCTTCCCATTCATCGATTTGCTTGAGAGGGCACCAGTAACGACTCCATTGTGAGACTTGTTGTTACTGTTTTTGGCATATCGAATATGCCACGGGGAGCTTGCCAAACTCTGCTGTGTGGGCAGGATACTCTTGGTAGCTTCTTGGGCTCTCTGAGAGGGATGGAGGAATTGAACCCGGGTCGGCCACGTGCAAGGCAAACGCCCTACTTTCTGTGCTATTGCTCCAGCCCAGTGCATTATATATCTTCGATATTAACCCGTTTTCAAATGGGTAAAACCTAAATAATTTTCTAATTCTGTGGCCTGTCTGTATCTTGGGCAAAATTTCTTTTCATGTGCGGAAACTTCTTAGTTTAATGAAGTCCCATTTATTTATCTTTGCTTCCATTTGCTTAGTCTGTGGTGTTTTATGTTTGAAGGTGACTTTAGCTTCAAGATCATGGAGGATTTTGCCTATATTTTCTTCTATGTGACTTATGAATTCAAGTCTGAAGTTGAGATCTTTTATTCACTTTGACATGACTTTGGTGCACGGTGTTAGAAAAAGGTCTGAGTTCTTTTTTTCTTTTTACATATAGATGGCCAGTTTACCCAGCACCACTTCTTGAAGTGGATTTCCTTGTTCCAGTTCATATTTCTTACTCCTTACTCAAAGGTTAAACGATCATATATCTCAGGGTCTCTGTTCTGATATTCATCTATATCATGGATCTGGGGTTTGCCTTTTTTCAATATCATGCTCTTTTTATTCCTACCATTTTGTATTACAGTGTGAAGCTGGGGAAGGTGATGTTCACATTCCTCAAGAGTTGCTGTAATTAGTCATGGGGGTGTATTGTTCCATATGAGTTTCAGAAGTGTTGGACCTATTTCTTTGTTATGGGTTCAGCTCCCTGCTAGGTCCCAACTGTCCTTATAATTGATTGGACCTGGGGTAGCCCAAATTATTAACCTGGTTAACACCCATGATTAACTCAGAAACAATGGCGGAGCCTCTTTACCCCAACCTGCACAAGCAAAAAAAAATTTTAATTATATTTTAAATTGGGCTGGAGTGATAGCACAGCGGGTAGGGCGTTCGCCTTACAAGCGGCCAACATGGCCGACCCGAGTTCGATTCCTCCGCCCCTCTCGGAGAGCCCGGCAAGCTACTGAGAGTATTGGATATGCCAGACACAGTAACAACAAAGTCTCCAATGGAGACGTTACTGGGCCCGCTCAAGCAAATCGACGATCAACGGGAGGGCCTTTACCTTTACCTTTACCTTATATTTTAAATTATTTTTGTATTAATTTTTAAATTAAATTTTAATATTTTCATAATAATTTATTACATTTAATATTCCAACTCCATTCCCACCACCATTACACCTTCCTACAACCATATTTTGAATGTTTCCATGCTGACCCCCAAAACCTGCCTCTAAAGCAGGTCTTAAATAATTTATTTTGTATTGCTTGTTATGAATAATCCACTAAAAGTGATCCAAATAAGTTTTTATAGAGAATATGAGTAAAGATGGTTGTAATTTCCCCTGTGCCATTATGCCCTTATATAAGAAATATAAGAGATTCCTAACATGTTGTTTAAGGATGAAACTTGTGTAGATATATGTGTGTGTATGTGTGTGTGTGTTTGTGTGTGTACCTTTTCTCCATGAGAAAGGTTACCTTCTCTTTGCACTCCATCCAATGTAGTGTGCTACTCTTGGTACATCAGTGCTGTAGAGTATGAGGTGTCACACAGCCACAAATGTGGCCTGTATATCCTGAGTGTCCCCCACCAACACAATCAGGAAAATCACTATTTCACTAATAATATCCTTTCCCCTGTGTAACTTAGATCACTGCCCTGTTTACCAATATTGCTACACTAACACTAGCTCTCAGTTTATAGAATTTGCAATTTTTTATTATATCCCAGAAGTTTTTTTAATATCTAGGGTAGGTGTTTGTTGACTGATTTGTTTGAAGTACAGAAATCTGAGATAAAACTGAGCGGATTGAGATTTGTGAGTGACAACAATTCTGAAGAACGCCAAAGACATGCTGGTGATATTAATGACAGACGGGTTTGGAAGACACAGAGCAGAGACCATGGAGGGACTGAAGGAGAGACAGAGGGAGAGAGGCAGAGTCACACTGAGGGATTGGCTGATTATAGGTGAGGGGTGAGAGTGAGACAGACAGGGTGACCTCTGCTGTGTGTCAATAGGTAACACATGAAGAAAAAGAGTATATGTGTGTTAGACGTGAGACTGTGGAACACCAGGGGATTAGTAGATCTCAGAATGAGCCATAGGAGTAGAGGAAAATGAGGTGAGAAATTGTGGTTCATGGGAACCTTGCTGCTATGTTTAGTGTTCACTGTGGGAATGACTCTATTACCATGTGAGCTATTCACTGTTTCACTGTCATCCCGTTGTTCATCAATTTACTCTAGTGGGCGCCAGTAACATCTCTATTCATTCCAGCCTTGAGATTTTAGCAGCCTCTCCTTACTCATCCTTCTCAACGATTGGAGTCTCTTTCAGGGTCAGGGGAATAAGACCTGTTATAGTTACTGGTTTGGGCATATCGAATACACCACGGGGAGCTTGCCAGGCTTTGCCCAAGTGGGCGGGAATATATATATATATATATATATATATATATATATATATAATTTTTCTCTATGATTAGTTTCCTACTGTCTAAACCCCATCAAATATTGTGTGATAATTATGGAAAATGGGTAGGAAGTGTATTATAAAAGCAACCGGAAAGCGGTCTGAAGAGTGACAGTGGTTGGGTAGTGGAGGTAGACTGACAGGACTGAGTCCCCTGGGGCGAGGAGGTCCTCGCTGACCCTATCTGGGGCGCACCGAGTGAAAACAGGCTGGCGCGGAGCCCAGTTAGCTATTCATTCACATCAAATGGTGGATATTTTAGCTTGCTACCTAGTATTGTTATTTTCTGTGTAATGCTGGTCGTTCTTTAAGCCTGCAAAGTTAATGAAGGTATGCACTTTTATGGTGACCCTTCCTTTCCCTGCATGCACACATGTTCACACACAGACACGTAGTAATTGAGATGCTGCTATTCCCAGCATGTATCTGGGGTCTGCTAGCACCACAGTAGGAAGCTGAAACGCTCCATCCACATTGGCACGGGCAATGCCTGGTCCCCACCCAGGAACAACGAGTTCAGGTCCTGCTCCCTGGGGAATCTGGGTACCCTTTTCTGATGTGAAATCTCAGGCCCAGGACTGAGGAGGGAGCTGAGGAGCTCCAGGGGCCCCTTATCAAGGATAAACCATGTTCATCTGAAATTCAGGACAAGGACTGTTACCTGTGACCAGTTGTGACCTCACTGGGTTTGATGCTCTTCTTCAGGTCACTCAGGGAGAGACTGCTCTCTGTGCAAGGATACCCCTGTGGGTAGGTTGTGTGCAGAGGAGAATGTTAGTGAGAAAACCCATCATTACTGAAGATTGAAAACTAGGCCCACACTGTAATGGAACGTCTCTCTCAAAACCTGTGCATTCATGGGATACTATTGCCATGCATATCCCATGACCGGACATCACCCACCTGGCCTATCTGTAGGATGGACCATGGGATCATTGTCTGTTGTGATGTGGACTCTAACCACAGAAGTGACCTCTTTTGTGATTTCTGGTGGAAAATATTGCAGACAAAAGGAGGCTGCAGAGAAATCCTCTGGTGGGTACACAGTGCTGAAGTTATGAAGAGAAGGAGGTAGATTAAGATGTCCCGATGCTCGGACCATCGTAAGTCTCATTTCTCAGCATGAAGAACAGGTGTCCTGAGCACCCTGGAGACATCATGTCTTAATCCGTCTGTTGTCCTCTGGATGCCAGGAGACCGACTTATGGCTCAATGGAGGGATAAACGTGTAAGCACATGTGATATAGAGAGAACCCATCCAGGAAAGCAAAAAAAAGCAAGGAACAAAAAAAGATACTTAACAAACAGAGTCTCCTGGCCCCGTGCCTGGCTGTCCTCACCGGAACCCCTTGGAGGGGGGTGGGTTGAGTTTTCCTCCCCACACCGAGCAGAGCCACAGCAACCGACCTCCAGAACCAGCCACAGCCATGCTGAGACCACTCTCCACACATCCGGACAAGCCTTATGCATGAAGCAACAGGCAGAGGAACCCAGGCATGCGGGTCCAGTGGCTGAGATCTCCAAACCTGCTCAGATCAGGACTGGTCCTTCTCCACCCAGATCCCCCATCTTCCAGTAGGTAGGCATTACACCCACCAGATGCTGCTGGTGGCAGGTGGTCCCACCAATGGCCAAGACCCAGAAACTATAAAACCCAGATCTCAGAAGCAAATGTGGCCGTGCAACATATTATCTCGTTTTTACTTTGGAGAACCTGGCAGGCTGTCTGAAGTATCCTGCCCACATGGCAGAGTCTGGCAACTTCCCGTGTCATATTCAATATGCCAAATACCAGTAACAATGATAGGTCTCATTCTCCTAGCCCTGAAAGAGCATTGAATATGGCTCTTTTAAAACCTCAGGGCTAGGAAGAAGGAGACGTTACTCATGCCTGTTTGAGGCAATCGATGAACAAGAGGATGATCGTGATATAACTCAACAAACATTTATCTTGTGATCCCTAAGTTACAAGCTTTCTTTGATACAGTCATGTCAAGTAAATGTGCCTTATCAAATTTGGAGACATCAGTGGAAGTTGCAGAGTCAGGAACCTAGGAACGTTCCCTGGAGAGACCTTCAATGAGAGTCAGGAAACCAGGCACCCATCAGCTCCTGCTCCTCTGAGATGTTTCCTCTAGGTATGGGCCATAGAGCCCCCCTGCTGTTCATGGCCTCTTGCAGTCCATACTCTCCCAGCAGGGAGGTTTGTGTCTGGGCTCACCCTGAATTCCACTCACTGTGCCTCTTGCACAGTGATACACGGCTGTGTCCTGAGGGGTCACAGAGCTCAGCTTCAGGGAGAACTGGTTCTTGTTCATGACTCTGGTGATGGAGACACGGCTCTTGAAGGATGGACTATAGTTGGTGACTCCATTCCAACATATATGCCCCAACCAGAGCAGGCCCTTCCCTTGGGGCTGGTGAGTCCAGTTCCAGCAGTCATCAGAGGAGATAGAGAATCCTGACACAGAGCAGGTAAGGGAGAGGGTCTGGGAGAGGGTCACCAGGTCCGGGCCTGACTCCTGAAGGGTCAGAGCAGACACAACACCTGGGGACAAGTGGAATCAGTCACTGTCAGTCCCTGCAGTTACTCCCTCCCCTAGACCCTGTCACATCTGGGGGACTCACCCAGGGGGGGGCTGTCACCAGGCAGAAGAGAAGACCCCACAGAATCATCTTCTTCTTGACCACGGCTCTGCCTTCCCCAGAGACTCAGTCCTGAGTGAGGAGACAGCTGTGAGCTCCACAGACCAGAGAGCATTTGACCCCAGAGCCTGAGAGGGATTTGCATGAGATGACCCAGCCTGTTACAAGAGAAAACTTTCTTACCTTGGACCTCCTTGTCCCATTGGGGTGCTGAATTCACACACCCTGTCTTGTGGATTGAGCAGTTGGCAATGAAGCACATTAAAACAGGTCATAGGGGGTTCCTCACTTATTTTAATAATCTGTCTTAGACGAGTTAAAATTATCACAATTATTTCAATTTCAAGTTGCTAATGAAAATAGTTTGCATTATTTATGTTTCAAAAATCTTTTTTAATATAACCACCATTTAGAATATTTATAATCATAGTCATACCTAAACTGTGTTTCATATCTGTGTATCTATAAAATAATACCAAAAAAATACTTCCCTTCCCAGTGCTCATTACTTTCCATAAAGAAATTATGATATAGTGGGGTATGGTGCCACCAGTAGGTCAATCTGTACGTGTGAGACGAGTGTATAAGCAGCCTGATGGCACCTTCAGACTTCCAGTAAAGTAAAAGTAAAGGTAAAGGCCATCCCGTTTATCATCGATTTGCTCGAGCGGGCCCAGTAATGTCTCCATTGGAGACTTTGTTGTTACTGTGTCTGGCATATCAAACATGTCACGGGGAGTTTGCCAGGCTCTGCCGTGTGGGCGAGATACTCTCGGTAGCTTGCCGGGCTCTCCAAGAGGGGCAGAGGAATCGAACTCGGGTCGGCCATGTTGGCTGCATGCAAGGCAAACGCCCTACCGCTGTGCTATCGCTCCAGCCAGATACCCCAAAATTGCTGCTGTGCCTTTGGCCAGACCTCAACAACCTTGGGCTAAGTTTACCAAGAAAGTAAACAGCCAAAAGTTAGGTATGTGGGAGACACACCCAGAAACCACCTCTGGTTCAGTTATATAATTGGAGGCAAAGACTCTCTGGTTCCTGATCAAACTGCTTAACAGCCATGATCCCAGAGACTCACAGACAAATCTCAGAACCCAGCAACTGTTAGCAGAGATGTGTCCAGTTCCTGCAGTAGGTTACCAGTGCCAGGCCACCCCCGGTGGAAAAGGGTGCTGTCCCTCTGCTTGCTCCCCCTTGACGTCTCAGTGGCCGCCATCTTCCAGAGGCCATTGTACAGTCAGGTTTGGGCCCGCAGTGACAAGACATGGAGCCGCACAGGTTAGGGGTGGAACCGTCCCTTTATCCCTGCCCCAACAAGACCCCAGTTTGCTGCCCACGAGCGGCCTCTCTGGCTCCTGGCCGAGCTCCGTAATGTCCATGATCCCAGCGACTCAGGAAAAAAATCTCAGAACCCAGCTGGTTTTGGAGTAAATCCCTCCAGGTTTAATTGTTAAAATTTAAGAATTCTAAAATCGCACAGTCACTACTGTGGCTGTGTGATATATATTTCATAATCAGCAATAGAAAACAAATTGTCTAATGTTGCCTTTTCGGCATATCTGAGTGTTGGGGTAAAATCCCAAATAATAATGGTGGGTCTGGTGTAAAAATATTGAATGTGATCAAAGTAGAGAGAGAGTTATGTGGAAATCATCTGCCCCATAGGTAGGGGGAGGTTGTGGGATTGGGTGTATACTGGGGTTTTTGTTGGTGGAAAATGGGCACTGGTGAAGGGACGGGTGTTTCATCATTGTATGACCAAGACTTAAACCCGAAAGCTTTGTAACTGCTCTCACGGTGATTCAATAAATAAATTTATAAAAAGGAATAAAAAAAGTAAGGTGGAGTTCATGCCCAATTCAATCAGCCTAATCAATGGCTGAATAAATAAAATACTCCTATATAAAAAAAGAAATTATGATATTGTTGCATTTGATAACTGTTTATAAAGTACATAGTTAATTCGAAAATTCCTGTTTGAGTTTTATTTTTGTATTTTTCTTTTAGGGCCACAGTCATTGATGCTTGGTGGTAACTCCTAGCTTTGCACTCAAGAATTACTCCTGGCAATGGCTGTTTCATTCAGGACAACCCAGAGTGGGGCGGGTGAGGTCCCAACAGAGCCAGCCACAGCAGCCGAAAACCTCTAGAGTTCAACAGCTCCCATGCTCAAGGCCACTCTCCACGTGCTTGGATGGACCTCACCCAGGAGTGAATCTATTCCCGGACGTTGCACAATTTACACCACCAATGTTACCAAGAGTAGCACACTACATTTGATAAGGTGTAAATTAGAAGGCAACCATCTCAGTGGGAAATAGATTTATATAAATGTATATATAAGCATACAAGGAGGCTCAACCGTTGACAACATGTTACTAATGTATTATAGAAGATTTTAATAGCCCCTGGGTAAAATACAATGATCTTCAAACACTTTCCTCTAAGAAACTTTTTTGTGTCATTTTTAGTGGATTACTCATAACAAGTAATACAAAATAAATTATTCTGGTTATGCTTTGGGGGCAGGGTTTGGGATTCGGGATGGAAATATGGTAGTGGGAATGTGTAATGGTGGTGAGATTGATGTTCGAATATTAAACGTAATCAAATATTGTGAACAACCTTAAAAGGTAAAAGGTAAAGGCCCTCCCGTTGATCATCGATTTGCTCGAGCGGGCCCAGTAACGTCTCCATTGAGACTTTGTTGTTACTGTGTTTGGCATATCAAATACTCTCGGTAGCTTGCCGGACTCTCCGAGAGGGGCGGAGGGATCGAACTCGGGTCGGCCATGTTGGCCACTTGTAAGGCGAACGCCCTACCCGCTGTGCTATCGCTCCAGCCCATGAACTACCTTATAAAAATAAAATAAAATTTTAAAAAAGAGACACTCCTGTCAGTGCTCAGGGTAAACATACGGGATGCTGTGGTTGACCCCAATTGGTGAAGGCAAGGAGAGCACCCTATGAATTGTACTATCACTCTGGATCTCTGATTTTTGCATTTTGGAGTTAGGGTCTGCTGTGCATTCTCATGGGGCAGACATTTGTTATAGTCTATGTTTAAACTATTCCATATGCTTCCTTTAAGTTTTTCATGGAACCTGTAGTTTTTCTAACTTTTGAAAATAAATCTACAACTGCCATGTCTCAATGTTTCCACTGAAGTCACTCTGCTTCTGTCTGTATCTGCGCATCTTTCATCTCTATCATAGCTTGGATGTCCCTGCTCAGGGGTCCTGCTGTTCCCACCCTTGTCAACCTCCATCAGTGCCACAGTCAGTTCTATTGCTCCATCAGACACTAATTAATTGACTTTGAACTACTTTGTTACAACATCTATCTCCTAATGGTGTTGCTACAATCCCAACCTAAGGACTTTCTAAACTATTAGATGTGCTTAAGCCTTCTGTGTTAGTGTTTCACTCATGAGCCCAGTGGACTTCCACTCAATGTTCCCATCTAATTTCCATGTTGATCTTGGGCTGACAACCCTGTGAAGTTTGGGGTTGTTGCACAGCTGCATAGGTGGCAGAAGGCCTCAGCCTTTTAGCTGGTACACTCAAATACAGGTGATTCTCTCCGTCTCTTAGATCAATTCTGAGTCATTTTCTGGCAATAATGAGAGACAGATGTGGGTTGGCCAAGCGCTGGGCCTTGGGCAGGGCAGGGACACGAACTGTCCCTCTCCAGACCAGGTTCAAGAGATCTTGGCTCGGGGGCAGTTGGGCCTTACTGGGATAGGTCAGTTGCAAATGTCTCTCCAGAACGCTGTCACCTCAAGCAGATGGGGGTGTGAGACCCTGGTATTGGGAAGGGGAAACTGTTTGGGGGTATGTGCTTGATGGGGCTGACCCTCCTCCTACCCCCTGTCCCCAGTGGTACCCAGAGTTGGTGTGATATCCCCTGGTATTTTAAGGTGAGATGGAAGGCAGAGAAGTCCCCAGGGTGATGCTGACCTTGTTTCTCTCCACTCTGCCCCAGAGCTGCAGAGCCTGAGCTCGGGTGCCAGTGCTCCTGGGAAGAGTGTTGGCACCAACCACGTCAGAACCCCGAGAGGATCCACTGCTGTTCTGGGCTGAGGTGGCCTGTGGGCCCCCTCGGGAGGGAGATGAGTCAGAGATCAGTGGTCACGTTCATCAAAGGAGAAATGAAACCGACGGGCACCCTCGGGTCAGAAGCTGGTAACTAGTTAAACTTTCCCTACAGACCTGAAGCTTCTGTCTACATGTAGGAAATGCGTTTCAGGAGGGCCAGAATGCAGGCCTGGGGCAGAGATCAATCAGTGAATCATGTGTCTTGCTCGACTTGGAGTCTGTGTTCTTGGACATCCACAATGTTTGTCGCATGCTGACCACACTCACAAAACCAAACTTACCTTCTGTGCTGGGTGCAAACACTTCTAGATTGTCAGTGAATTCTCAGAATTGAAATTGTGAAGAACGAGAATCATTATAGGCACCAATTCCAGGGCTGAGTTTATCCCCACACCCCCATTCAATGCTCAGACATACGCCTGGTCTACCGAATTCAATTTACATATTCTAATGGCAAAAGAAAATGATCCCAAAAAAGCTGGGGGAAAAGAAGTTTGTTTTTTTTTTAAGTGAATAAAAGAGAAAAGAAAGCGAACCCCTTACAGTGCCTCTCCCCCTGCCCCTGGTCACGATCCTGAAGTCCCCGGAGCAGAGCGCCCCCTAGTGGTCACACGCACCCTGTACCTCCCCTGTCTCCCTCAGCAGGTTTGTTTCTGGGCTCAAAGTTTGTCTCCTGCACAATGATACACAGCTGTATTCTCGGTAGCTGACTTGCCCAGTTTAAGGTAAACTTGGTTCTTGGAAATATCCTTGGAGATGCTGACTCAGGACTTAAGCTTTGGGTTATAGTTAGTGCTTCCGTCACCCCATATATAACCAATCCAATCCAACCCCTATCCAGGGGCCTGGCAGATATGCTCACACTATAGCTGGTTATTGAGAATCCAGACTGAGCAGGTGAGGGACAGCGTCTGTGAGGGCATCAAGGCCTGGTCCTGACTCCTGCAGCTGTGTCTGGGACAGAACACCTGGGGACAGAGACCCACAGTGAGTCACGGGCTCAGCGGCCCCATGCTTACCTTGAAGCCTCTGTCCAGGGAACACTCACATCCGGGAGCTGCCACCAGATATTGGAAGAATCAGTGCTGATGCACGTTCCTGCCCACGAGGTGCATGGTCTCAGACACCATGTCAGGGGGAGAGGGAACTGAGTTGTGGCCATTGAACGTGGTTTTAATCCTGGGTTCCGAGTACAGATTTGCATGGAAAGCCTCTGTAGAGAAAGGAGGGGACTGAGGGAGGCTGGTGTGTGGACTCCCTGAGAGGAGGTGCTGACTTTGGCTCAAAGCACTCAGGCTTGTCCCTTGGGGCCTGTGAGAGCAGGGCCTCTTCCTCCAGCACAGGAAACATGCTGAGGAGCTCTCAAGAAACTTGAATTGCTGAGGGGGAAACGGCAGTTGGGGAGGAGAGTCCCCATGTCTCAGGTCCCTGATGACCAAACCCAGCTGTCCTGTAAACAGCCCCTGTCCCTCCATGTCCCTCGGTGGTGGCTCCTGTTTTCTCTCTGTCTGTGCAATATTTGTGGTAGAAAAATGGTGGTAACCAGATTTAGTGTTACAGTGAATTCTGACAGAGCTTGGTTCAACTCAAAGTCAGTCAAATATTATAGTCGTTTCTTCTCACACTTACCTTGGATGAAAATTCCTTTTTCTGGAACAGATTTACCCGTAACTTTATTCAGGGTAGCTGTTAGAACCTGTGTTCTCCCTGATGATGGGTTTATAGCTGGACAAGAAGAGCCTCTGCACGGTGACCTGCCTGGTATGGTTGGCCTGATAACTTCAGCTGATGCTGCTCTGTCCTGCCTATAAATCAGTGTCCATAGACCAGCATGAACCTCAAGTCCTTGCACTGGGTCATCACTGAAGAATCCTCACCCTGTCAGGAGCATAGAAAAAGCTAGTGGAGGACCCTCAGCACACAATCTATTGGGTCTGGAACCTGGTCTTAGTGCACAGACTCACACATTCTATAAGAGTACAAGTGTGCTGGCCCTGAGCAGTGCAAGGCATGGCCCTCCATCCCATGCCAAATGCACAGAACCTAGACATAGGCTGTGTCACATACATGGGCCCCCTAATTCCATGAAGACCAGAGGGTTGAGTTCAATATAAGGGACCAGAAAATATGCTCTAAAATTTGATGTTTAAAAAAGTCAGCATTAAGGATTAGAAGCAAGATACACACTCATTTTTCATTTCATTTCATTTCATCATCCTGTTAATCGTCGACTGCCTCGAGCAGGCCCCAGTAACGTCTCTTTCATCCTAGCCCTGAGATTATATTCAGGGCTCTTTAGGAGAATGAGACCCATCATTGTTACTGGTATTTGGCATATTTGGTAGGCCACGGGGAGTTTGCCAGACTCTGCCCTGTGGGCAGGCTACATACACACTCATAGGCTCTACAAAATTCTGCTAAGATAGGCACAAAGACAAACAAACACCAACTCAGGAAACATGAGGATTGAGATGGATGATGTCACACCTCACGTACCGGTGGCTATAGGATTCATAACCACTCTCTTGTATAAGCACCTGACTCTCTGTGTCTGTCCCGAGGTGTCCTGTTCTAGAGCTCCTGTAAGGCTGGGACAGTGAATCCTCACAGACCTGACCCACCTGCACTGTCTCTGTATCTCACAGTCAGCAGTTTCCAGGGGAGCTGGGCCCCCAGACCTCAGGAAGGATGCTGGAATGCCTGGGGAATATTGAGAATATTTCGTAAAGCTGCTGCACCAAGACCAACAGTACATTTTCTTGAATTTATAAAATCTTGTTTTCAACCACTAATGTTAACTGCAGTTATTAATAATTCTTGCTTTATATTCATCTTATTAAATGAGATACATTTCTTTTCTCTAAGCTTCTTGACTCATTTTGTGGATATTTCTCTCTTTCAGATGTAGAGTAAATAAAATGTTCTGGCTCATAATTACTTTTATTAGAAGCAGTGACAGGAGCAGATTGTTAACGAAAGAAAATTTACAACACTTATTTAATATTTTGTGATTGTTAGACACTCCTGGCATAAAAGAAATTCTTAAAAATATTTTTTTGTTACAGCAACTTGGGAAGGATCAATGAAATGGGAGCACTCTTTGCACAATTTTATTTGACAGCACCACTAGCTTGATACCTGAGCACTACAGGGGATACCAGGACAGACAGGAATTAAACGCAGAGTACTCAAAGGTGTGGCCACCAAACTAATGAAAACAGATCGTCCGTACTTGAATAGTACAGTTTTTCATAATAATTATTTATCTATCATTTTTATTCAAAATTAGCCATTTGCAACCATGAGTGATAGTATGATCTTTAATAAGAAATACACCTTCAACATTAGTCTTTATTATTGATATTGAATCTCTAAAACTCTTCAAGTTTCCTACGAGAAGAACTAATGGTGCACTTATGATTTTTAAAGAGGTGACTTCGGAAGGTCACCAGAACAGGGGAGCTGTTCATTGGTGTCACCATGTGAGGAGAGGGAGGAATGTAGATTCTAATACCCAACTTTCTCTGTCGTGGGAGAGCAGACAGGACATTGAGGCTGATCCACAATGAGAACTTCATTAAGAGTCACATCTGCAATGGTGTCCGTATGGAGCCTCAGTGTAAGAAGGATCCCTGGGCTCTGGGGTGTGGTGTCTCTGGGGGTGCCGGGAGAGTGGGGGCTCAAGGAGAACACCGATAATCCGGGTCCTTCTTCACTCTTTGTCCTGTGCATCTCTTCCAACTGGCTCCTCTTTAGCTCTACTTTTTGAAAATACATTAGGAATTGTCAGAGGAAAACATTCTCTAAGATGTGAGAGCAAATCTCTCACAGCAATGTGGCTGAGGATGAAGATGCGAGCCTCTGCCCAGTGGTTGTTGGTCAGAAGCACAGTGGAAATCTGTGGTACCTTCCCACGCTGACATGGTACCTGGGGGTGTGATGCTGTGTCCAGGGAGAGGTTCAGAATTGAGGGGACTGTGGGGCACCAGGCCTGTGTCTGAGGATCTAATGGGCGTGTGGGGATAAACTCAGCACTGGAATTGGTGCCTATAATGATTGTAACTTTGTACATGGTTTAACTAGAAGAACTGTTGGCAGAGTTCCAGGTGTGATGGGGAGGAAATATCAAGTCAGAGGGGCTGGAGTGATAAAACAGCGGGAACCATGTTTGCCTTAGTCACGGCCACCTGGGTCTGATCCCCAGCATCCCATATAGTCCCCCATGCCTCATTAGGAGTAATTGTTAAGAGCAGAGCCTTGACTAACCTGTCTGTGCACTGAAGCCCTCTTTGGCGACCCAAGTTCTCAGGAGTCGGAATCCCTTTCTCATGGTGGTTGTGTAAACAAGGGTCGTGTGTAAGGGAGAGGACAGCACATGGCCACAAACAATCCCATGTCCCTCCACTCTGCAGTGCTCCTAGTTCTACCTATCAGGCGTGGTGTTATGGGAAAAGACTCGGGCTCAAAGAAGAACATTTAAATCTCTGTCACCTGAGCAGGTGCTACAGGGCCCAGAACAAGGACAAGGGAACAAGGACCCCAGGTAGGATATGAAATTCCCACATTGTCGGTGATTCCCTGTGACCCTGAGGGGCACCATGAAGCCCCCTCTGAGAACAATCTACAGAGTACTGATAAGTTAGAAGTCTGAGCTCACGGCCTTGAGTGACTGATGGAGACACAATGTGAGGAGCCCAGTCAGACTCCCTCAGGAGAGGCGGCTGGTCCCATGGCTCAGGGTGTCTATCTGTGGGTGCTGGAAGCCCGTGTCATGATTCATCCAGGGCTGCTGTGGGGCCCCAAGACTTCCTGAGTTTGGGTTGAGGATTGCCATCGGATCTGCCTCTTGTCTCACTCAGGAGGGGTCAGAACTGCACGTGTCACGGGACCTCATCCACTACAATGGCTGATGGATGCAGAGGGAATGGGAAACCTTGAATGTCCATCTGGGCAGTGGATGAGGCAACAAAGTCAAGCCGTGCCAGAAAACAGGAGTCTCAGGTATAAAATGACTAGGTATGACATGAGTGCAGGTCAGAGGGTAGAGGTCAGTGGGCACAGAAGGTCAGCCTGAGAGCAGAAAAAAGGATCCAATTCAGAGATGAGTGGACACGAGGATTTCACTTTCTGACCAAGCGACTTCTACCAGAAAGCCATGATAATCTCCACAGGGTAATTTTCATTTGTACAAGAGAATAATGTGCCCGTCAGACCCCAGGGAGGTCATGGCCCCATTATTGGAAACTTCTATCAGGAGGCAAAGAGTGAGAAAGTCTATGTCCTGCCCAGAGTGGGGATGGAAGACTCAGAGCCACAACCCACAGGACAAGGTGCCCATGGGGCCATCTGAGAGCTGAGGGGCTGGGCAGGCCTGATATCCACAGAAGCATGATTCATCTGGTCATGAGCAACGTTTCCTCAGGGGAGAGTCCTCAGAGCATCCTGGGGGCCTGCGCCCCTGAAGATCAAACTGCTTCCTCCTGCAGGTGGTTTGTGTCTGGGTCCACATGGCCTTTCCCTCACTGTGTCTCTCGCACAGTAGTACAGAGCCGTGTCCTCCTCCCTCAGGCGGCTCATTTGCAGAGAGAGCGTGTTCTTGCTGTTGTCTCTGGAGATGGTGAATCGGCCCTTCACAGAGTCAGCATACCTTGGTGTGTCACCACTACTACTTATGTCTGAAATCCACTCCAGGCACTTCCCTGGAGCCTGGCGGATCCAGTTCATACTGTAGTCACTAAAGGTGAATCCGGAGACTGCACAGGAGACTCTCAGGGAACCCCCAGGCTGCACGAAGTCTCCCCCAGACTCCACCAGCTGCACCTCACACTGGACCCCTGCAAACACAAAGACATTCTGGTCAGGAAACTCTCCTCACACAAAGGATCTGCCACTCCCATCACTCCTATGCTCTGTATCTCTGTCGCCCATTAGTTACCTCCTAATACAGCCACAGGGAGAAGCCAACTCAACCCTCACGCCATGTTGGCTTCGTCTAAGTCAGGATGAAACCCCTGGGAACCCCTGATCTGACTCGTCTTCTGGAGCTGAGGCTGGGCTGGGCTGTTTTCATCATAACAAGAAAAGGCTCATTTGCATGTCCTCTTTCTCTAGTTAATGTGTGTTTTGAACATGCGGAGAGAAGTAAGACTCTAGTCAAGGGCAGGGATGTGTAGATGTTTATGAATAAAAATCACAAATCACAAATCATCCTGTTAATCGTCGATTGCCTCGAGCAGGCCCCAGTAATGTCTCCTTC